>NW_027362768.1:24800000-26000000 GCF_046119375.1 Phyllobates terribilis
GAGGACACCCAATTATACACTTCTTCCCCTGACATCACACCTACCGTAATACAAAATAGCAAGGATTGTTTGTCTGCTGTCTCTAACATCATGTCCTCCCTCTACCTTAAACTGAATCTCTCCAAAACTGAACTTCTTGTGTTTCTCCCTTCTACTAACTAGTGTTGAGCCACCCCCGTAGTGTTCGAGTTCGGTTCGGTTCGTCGAACACCCGTGTGTTCGCCGAACTGTTCGTCGAACTGTTCGACGAACACCTTCGAACACCGTTAAAACCAATGGCAGGCAAACAAAAACACATAGAAACACATAGAAAACACCTTCAAAGGTGTCCAAAAGCTGACAAACTGCTCAGAAGACATAACTAACACATGGAAAAGTGACAAGTACATATAGTCATGCGAAAATAAAAGAGGTGGAGGAGTAAAAGGAGGGGGAGACACAGATATAGGCATGTCATGCCCTTCTAAAATCCAAAAAGTGAGAAGCCGACACGTTCAGTCCGCTCCTGCCCGTGCCACCTCCGTGTCGCCGGGTTTGTGCCAGAGCCGCGGTGAACCCTGATGGCCAGCCCCCCTCTCCCAATACTGGTGCCTGTCCGCTGGTGGGTCGAGCGAGCCCCCCTGTGGTGGAGGCAGCTCTAAGCTTTTTAATTTAAATTGTCTCTCTAATTTGAATGAATACACTTTAAATCCATTTACAAGGATCTATTGGAGGGCAAGTCTCATGCCAGCAGCCGCGTAATTCCAGCTCCAGTAGCGTCCACTAAAGCTGCTGCAGTTAAAAAGCTTTTATAAGGATCGAGCTCGGCTGTCCACCGCAAGGCATCCTACTGCCAGTCCCAGCCCCTATGCCTTGGGGTGCCTCCTGATGCTCTTCACTGAGTATCCCGTGGTCCCGAAGCATTTCCTTTGAAAAAATGAAGTGTCCAAACTACAGGTGGTGTAGCTTGCTTAACAGCCGGGATAATCCGCTGACTAGCAGACCCTGCTACTAGGCACAAAGTATTTCCTGGGCTAGATGCAGTTAAAAATTTGTAATTAGATACTCTCGTTGGATGCTGAGAAAGCATTCCATAGAGTCTCCTGGCACGCCATATATGATTCTCTTAAAAAGCTTGGGGTAGGGGTCTAGGGGACCCTTTTATAGCCAAAATCACGGCCCTGTATCGCAATACGTCACCTAGGCTGAAGATAAATGGAACTGTAGCACCCTGAGGGCTCGGTTGCTACAGAGGTATTGCACCTCACCCAGAGGTGTGATATCTCACTCTCAGGTAAGGATGTAGTGTGGATCAGGACCCGACACCTGCATGCATTACACCACATTGCCGTGGGGCAGGGTGACCAATATGCCCCTGAGATGGGCACGACAGTCCCTGTCCCTGGCTGGAGTGGGGGGAGGGAACACTGAGGAAGGGGAACCCTGTAGTGCAGGAGCAGGGAGGAAGCAGTTCCTGGGTGCATTGAGAAGGGAGTATAAAAGGTGGGCACCATCTTAGTTCAGTGCAGAGAAGTCTGAGCAGAAGTGGCAGGGAGCAGGGGCTCTGCATGAGCTCTGCTCCGGAGGCGGGCCTAGTAACAGAGGCCCAGGCCTGGAAGGGGGAGAAGGAAGGAAGAGGAGCGGAAAAGGCTCCAGGAACGAGGAACGAAGGGATCTCAGGGGTGCGGACGGGCGAGTCGCCACCGCACGCCAGAATCCACCTGCGTGGAGGGGTCAGGCCAAAGGGGGAGACCGGTCCCCGAAACTAGTGGAGGCAGGAAACGACCCTCAGCTAGAAACAGGAGGCTGTGACATTTTATGTGGCGCAGCCCCTCGCTACACCCGCTAGGAAGGCACCACATAGGGTCAGGGAAACTGGCGCCAAGTTTACCAAGAGGAGGCCCGAGGCAGCCGGACAGAAGGGTTGGTAAGAAAGGCCAGACAAAGGACACACAAAGGGGGTCCTGTGAAGCGCTCCAAAGTTATCTGGGAGTTGTCTGAGCCGTGGGCAGCCGTTACCTGCAGACGTGGTCTGGATAATAAGAACTGTGAGTAAAGGCCCTGGACTGCATCACTGACTCCGTGTCATTACTGCTGCTGCCCTGCACCATCACCCCCATCCTCCGCATACAGTGCCCTGAGGCTATACTCCTCCCGTGGGGAGTTATGCTACGCTCTGCTGCACCCACAACACCAGCCTCAGCGGTTTGCCCTGGAGCGGCGGTTCACTCTGACCGCAATCCACGGGTGGCGTAGTCGGACATTTAAACATCAAAACCACAAAAATAGTTCCGCCACTGGTTTGACCGCCCTGAGCCACGGAACCGGGTTGCCGCCACGGAGACTACAACCACCAGCATCCAACAAAAAGGGTCCGGCTCCGGGTGTCCCAAGGCCCAGGGGGCGCGTCAGAACATTTTCATCACCTTTCACAATCACCAATGGGACAAGGCAGGGATGTTCTCTGTCCTCTCTCTTATACATCCTAGTGACGGAGCACCTGCTCTCATCAATTCGCCATAACCCCAATATTAGGTGGATTGAGGTGGGAGGCACCGAGTACAAGTGCTCTCTATTTGCTGATGATGTCCTAGTATATATCACTCAATCACATATATCCATCCATGCTGTTATGGCTGAAATAGATCACTTTGTTACATGGTCAAATTTTAAAATCAATGCAGCGAAGTCTGAGGCCCTCGATGTCTCCCTCCCCAAATCCATATAGGATTCCATCCAGTCCAACTTTCCCTTTGCCTGGCCCTCACAGGGTATCAAATACTTAGGAATTCCTATTCATAGAGACCTCTCCCATCTATGTTATCTTAATTTTGGGCCCTTTATTGAACAACTCCATACAGACCACGGTTGGCAAGTTAGAACTGTAAGATTCACTACGTGAACCACTGGTGTTTTGTGGAAAAGAACATGTACACTGTGTTCCAAATTATTATGCAAAAAGTGTTTAGGAGTGATAAGGGAAGAATTTGTTTGTTTGTCAGTTAAACTCATTGATGGTGATGTGTGTCAGGGCTCTTTATATCACTGTAAGCAATTGCAGACACCAGTGCTAATTAGTTTGTCAGGTGTGTCCAATGAAAGGCAAGACTACTTAAGAAGGCTCTCTCACATTATTCAGCAGCCTACATTTTCTGCCAAAATGGGAAAGAAAAAGGATGTGTCGGCTGCTGAGAAGCAACAAATTGTGGAGTGTTTAGGTCAAGGCATGACTACAATCAACATTGTGCGATGATCAGGATGAAGTGTCTTGGCAATCAAGAAGTATGTAGCTGATTCACAGTACACACGTGTGCGTGCTGATAAGGGCAAATTGAGGACTCTTTCCTACAGGCAATTACGTCAGGTTGAAAGAGCAGCGGCAAAAAAGCCTTGTCATAGCAGCAGACAAGTTTTTGAAGCTGCTTGTGCCTCCAACGTCCCCCGAACAACAAGATGCAGGGTCCTTCAGAGGTTTGCAGCTGTGCATACGCCATCCTGTCGACCTCCTCTATCCACTTCACACAAGCAGAAACGGCTCCAGTGGGCCAAACATTACATGAAGACTGATTTCAAAACTGTTTTGTTCACGGATGAGTGCCGTGCAGCGCTCGATGGTCCAGATGGATGGAGTGGAGGATGGCTGGTTGATGGACACCCCACGCAAACACGGCTACAGCGCCAACAAGGAGGAGGTGGATTAATGTTTTGGGCTGGAATCATGGGGAGAGAGATTGTCGGCCCCTTTAGGATCCCTGAAGGCGCTAAAGATGAACTCCATAATGTATGTGGATTTTCTCAAACAGCACTTCCTGCCATGGTTCAAGAAGAAGAACCGTGTATTTCACAGCAAGATCATTTTTCTGCATGATAATGCACCATCTCATGCTGCACATAAAACATCTGCATCTCTGGCTGATATGGGCATAAAAGGGGACAAACTTATGGTGTGACCCCCATGCTCCCCTGACCTCTACCCCATTCAGAACCTTTGGAGCATCATTAAAAGGAGTGTCTATGATGGCGGGAGGCAGTTCACATCTAAGCAACAGCTCTGGGAGGGTATTCTGTCCTCATGCAAAACAATTGAAGCAGAAACCATCCAAAACCTGACAAATTCAATGGACGAGAGAGTTCAGAAGCTCCTTTCGAACAAGGGGTCCTATGTGAAAATGTAACATCACCTAGAATAAAGTTTTGAGTTGAAAACTGTTTGATTTCAGTTTCTAACAACCTGCTAATGCTTATAATTTCAAAAATGACCATTTTTTTGGTCTTTATTAAAATGAAAAGGTTGATCGAAAAGTTTGGGGGATCTAAGAGTGTGGCAACCCAGTAGTCATGATTACTTCGAATTCTGACAATATGAGGGTCATGCTGCAGGTAGTGCAGCAAGAAGGCACTTATGTGTCTTGCGCATCTCGGAGCCCCAAAAATTATTTTCCGGGCTAGATGCAGCTAAAAATTATTTTTAATTTTAAATCTGGTGGAGCTTATTATAGATGGCCTAATAGGATCAGTGCTGCACACTGCTACAAAGCCCAAATTATTTTCCAGTCAAGATACAGATAAACATGATTAGTAATTTGAAAGCTTAAAACGGTTGGTAGGGTGATTTTAAACAATCATCAAGCTTTTACTCTCCCCAGGATGACACAGGGGTAGAAAAGTCGTTTCGGATCCATGATTTGTTCATCTTTATGAACGTGAGTCTGTCTACGTTATCAGTGGAGAGCCGCGTGCGCTTATCTGTCAGCACACCACCAGCAGCGCTGAACACACGTTCAGACAGAACGCTGGCTGCGGGGCATGACAAGATCTCCAAGGCGTAAGTGGCTAGCTCCGGCCATTTATCCAGATTGGAAGCCCAAAAAGAGCAAGGGTCCAGTGACACAGTCGTGGCTTCAATGTTTACTTGGAGATACTCCTGTACCATCGTCTCTAGGCGTTGACTATGTGTCAGACTTCTTGTCTCCTGTGGCCTTGCAAAGGATGGGCTAAAAAAGTGGTGAAATGATTCCGCAAAATTGATGTTACCAGCAGATACTGTGGTTCTGTTACGGTTTGAGTGCTGAACACTTGACGGTCCCACGGTTGGCAAGTTGGAACTGTGAGATTCACTACGTGCACCACTGGTATTTTGTGGAAAAGCACATGTAAGATTCTGCAACAGTCTCTGCTGATACTCCTGCATGCGTGCATCCCTTTCTATGGCAGGAATAATTTCTGCAAATTTACTTTTGTACCGGGGATCTAACAGTGTGGCAACCCAGTAGTCAGGATTATTTCTAATTCTCACAATTCGAGGGTCATGTTGCAGGTAGTGCAGCAAGAAGGCACTCATGTGTGTTGCGCATCCATGAGCACCAAGTCCCTGTTGTGTTGGTGGCGAGGTAACAATCATGCTTCCTTCCTCTGTCCTCTCCCCCCAACCTCGCACAACAGAAATGTGATCAAGGTCTCCCTCATCTGATGAGTCTTCCATCAGTTCGTCCTCCACTTCTTCCTGGGCTCCTGCACCTTCCTCACTAGTTTGGCTGCTACCATGCGCCCTGGTAAAACCATCTCCCCCACCCTCACATGCCTGCCGCCTTGGTGCTGCCGACCGTCTGGACCTTGCAGATGTTAGCCCTTCCGCATACAACTCCTCCTCCTCTACTTCCTCCACCTCCTCTTGTGCCACCACCTGACTCCGAATTCTGTTTAACATGTGCTCCAGCATGTAAATCACCGGAATAGTCATGCTGATAATGGCATCGTCAGCACTAAACATCTTCGTCGCCATTTCAAAACTGTGCAGAAGGGTGCATAGGTCCCTGATCTGAGACCACTCCTCCAGCGTGATTTGCCCCACCTCTGAATCTCGTTGGCCCAGGCTATACGTCAGAACGTATTGCACCAGGGCTTGTCGGTGCTGCCACAGTCGCTGCAACATGTGCAGAGTTGAATTCCACCGGGTAGGCACATCGCATTTTAGCCGGTGAAGTGGCAGGCCCAACGACTTCTGTAGAGATGTAAGTCGCTGAGCTGCGGGATGCGAACGGCGGAAGTGAGCACACAGCGACCGTGCCCTCTGCAGAAGGCCATCTAGTCTGGGATAGTGGGCTAAAAATTGCTGGACAACCAGGTTCAACACGTGAGCCATACAAGGCACGTGATGACATTGCCCCGGCGAAGGGCCGCACCCAGGTTTGCAGCATTGTCGCACACGACCTTCCCTGGTTTCAGGTCCAGTGGAGACAACCATTCATGAAATTGGTTCTCCAGAGCTGACCACAACTCCTCAGCTGTGTGACTCACATTTCCCAGACATTTCAATGTAAAAACCGCCTGATGACGTTGAGCCCTACTGCCAGCATAGTAAGGAGGTGTGCAGGATCCCTTCTGCGCAGTTAGAAAGCTTGTGGCATGACCAGACAGGCTTTGGGTGCAGGTGGAAGACCGAGAGGAGGTTGAGGAGGCAGAAGCAGTGGAGGAACTTTGACATAAAGAGGATTGACGCACAACTCGTGGGGACGGCAAGACTTGGACAGCAGCCCCTTGTCCTGCTGTCACCATAGTTACCCAGTGCCCAGTCAGCGACATGTAACGCCCCTGTCCATGCCTACTCGTCCAAGTGTCTGTGGTGAAATGCACCCTGTCACACACAGAGTTTCTCAAAGAAGCGGTGATGTTGTGTGCGACATGCTGGTGGAGCGCAGGCACACCTTTCTTTGAGAAGTAGTGCCGACTGGGCATCTGGTACTGGGGCACTGCGACGGACATAAGGTCTCGAAAATCCTCTGTGTCCACCAGGCGGAAAGGCAGCATTTCTGTAGCCAAGAGCTTGCAGATGGTGAAATTCAACCTCTTAGCTTTCTCATGGCTAGGAGGAAATGGTCTTTTACTTGTCCACATCTGAGGGACCGAGGGCTGGCTATTGTGCTTAGACGGGGTTGATAAGGGTGTCCCCGGCAAACTGCCGGTCTGTGAGGAAGATGCAGGCGGACATGTTAGGTTGCCTTGATCCAAAGGTGGTGCTATCGATGTCGGACAGCGCTCAACACCAGCTGCTGTTACCACCTCCAAAGAAAATGATGACCTGCCAATCACGCTGGCTGTTGCGGGTAAAGAGGTGGCAGGTCTGCGCCCCAAAACAGGTGTGACTGCTGTCCCCCCAGTCACAGAGGATGAAGAGGCCGCGGATGCACAAGATATGGCAGACGGTGGTTGGCCCGGCCGGCTAGGCCGCATTGTAGCACACTGAGCTTCCCACTGCAACTTATGCTTCATGTCCATGTGCCGGTTCATGCATGAAGTACTCAAACTATGTATTTTCTGGCCTCTACTTAGCTTTTGCTGACAAATGTTACAGATAACACGAGTTGGGTCATCTTTATCGATCTGAAAAAATGCCCAGGCTATGCAAGGCTTAGCACCCATGCGACCTGAAGAGCCACCACGACTTGTGGTGAGAGGCAGAGTTGTGTTTGAGGATGCAGTTGTTGACGTGCTTCCAGTACTACGTCTCTGTCCAGGAAGGCGCAACCTGACTTCGTCGTCACTAGCATCTTCCTCCACCTCCTCTGCTGACCTCATCTCTTGGCTGACTGTGGGTTGACAGTAAGTGGGATCTCCAACCTCATCATCATCACCCTGTGTGTTATCACACCCGTCGTCCTCAGAGCCAACCTGTTCCTGCCCTGACAAAAAACTAAAGTTGTCGCTCCAATCAGGTATTTGAGTCTTATCATCGTCTTCCTCATTGTCTCCACCAACAGGAGTTACAGTTTGGGAATGAGGGTCTACATTATGGTCAGAACCTTCTGCGTCTGGTCCTGGATCCGACTCATAAAGATTCTGGGCATCAGTGCAGATCATTTCCTCGTCTGGATTCACAGAAGCGCTGGAGTCGACCTCTGATTCCCAGGCTATAGTATGAGTAAACAGCTCTGCAGACTCAACCATCTGTTCTACCTCATACTCAGACGGGCAGCTGGAGATTTGGGAGCTGTGAGGAAGCAAGTGCGATTTGGGTGACACCTTTGAGGACTGGAGTATTTGTGATGTTGAAGTTGATGTGGAGGAGAGCCCACTTAAAGGAGCACTTGATATCCGTTGAAGCACCTGCTGTTTTTGTGCCTCATCTGGAATTTGTAGCGATTGGCGTGGCCGTAAGAAAGGGATCTTATCACATTGTCCGCTAAAAGAAGTAGACATTTTAGTTTGGCTGGAAAATGGTCTTTCTTCTGCAGATGTTACTGTTGCTTTAACACCTACCCCACGGACACAACCTTTTTTCCCCTTCCCAACACGCCTATTCCCCTTTCCACCAGCAGCAGGCCTTTTTCCACTCATTTTGGTGGTTAACTAATTCACAACTCTGGAGTTGTTTGCACAAAAAAACAATGGATGGTAACCGAGCAGAGCTGAGTGGCCAAACTGTGGTATTAGGCCAAAACTATTGGCTGGGTTAGATGCAGAAAAAAATATATTCAGTTTGCAACCTGATGGAGGTCAGTATAGATGGACTAATAGAGAAAGTCCGACACACTGCTACAAGGCCAAATATTTTTTCAGAGGTAGATGCAGAAAAAAATTATATTCAGTTTGCAACCTGATGGAGGTCAGTATAGATGGATTAATAGAACAAGACCCACACACAGCTAGAAGCCCAAATATTTTTTCAGAGGTAGATGCAGAAAAAAATATATTCAGTTTGCAACCTGATGGAGGTCAGTATAGATGGACTAATACAACAAGTCCCACACACAGCTAGAAGCCCAAATATTTTTTCAGAGGTACTGTAGATGCAGATAAAAATTATTTTTAATTTGCAACCTGATGGAGGTCAGTATAGATGGACTAATAGAGAAAGTCCGACACACTGCTAGAAGGCCAAATATTTTTTCAGAGCTAGATGCAGAAAAAAATTATATTCAGTTTGCAACCTGATGGAGGTCAGTATAGATGGACTAATACAACAAGTCCCACACACAGCTAGAAGCCCAAATATTTTTTCAGAGGTACTGTAGATTAGAGATGAGCGTTGTTCTACTCGAACTGTTCGCCAATCTCAAATTCGAGCTGTTTTGGGCGGTGTTCGAGCCGTTCGGCGAACACGAACAATTTGAGAAAAATTCGGCTGTTCGAGGTTATGTTCGATAACTGTTCGTGCACCAAAATCATAACTGGATTTTTTCTCAGTAATGATGAAAATTAATGTTAATACGCAGTTTGAGTGTACAGCGGGGCGGGGGGAGGGGCAGGGGATGGATCTCTGCAGGAACAATGAAGATCTCCATTTTTTTTTCTCTTTCCCGCATTTGCAGTGGGGAGGTGCAATCTGTCAGCCTATCAGCAGCGCACACACGGAGCGAAGTGCTTTTTTTCACACAAGCAAGGGCATGTGTGATTGGCAGTGTATGTCACATGTCCTTGCCCTATAAGACCAAGCCATTTTCCCCGTCGCCACCATTTTCTCACTGCTGCAGCTGCGTGTTAGACGGCACCGCTGTTGCTGTGTGTGCTATACCTTGTTAATTTCAAGCCAATTTTCGCACAAATATACAGATATCTTGGGAGTAGGGAATAGTTGTGATTGCAGTCCTTTCAAGGACTAGGTTACAGCATTTCCTACGACTTTTATCAGGCAGGTCTGTGCTCTTAAATAGATAGATTGTGGGAGTAAAGACTAATTGTAATTGGAGTCCTTTTCAGGACTAGGTTACATCAGTTCCTATCAGTTTTTGCCAGGCAGGTCTGTGCCAGTGCTGTGCAAGTTTTTTTCACAGCATTTGGCTGAATCTAGCAAAGCTAATCCTTTTTGGCCTATTGCAGAGTGTGTTAGTCAGTGGAGTAGCCTATCTGTGTTGCAAGATATACCACCTGTGTATAGAATACCAATTTTTTTACTGCACCTAGTGAAGTAAAATCTTTTGGGCATAGCATCATTCTATTAGTCCATCTATACTGACCTCCATCAGGTTGCAAACTGAATATAATTTTTTTCTGCATCTAGCTCTGAAAAAATATTTGGGCTTCTAGCAGTGTGTGGGACTTGGTCTATTAGTCCATCTATACTGACCTCCATCAGGTTGCAAATTAAAAATAATTTTTTTCTTCATTTAGCTCTGAAAAAATATTTGGGCTTCTAGCAGTGTGTGGGACTTGTTCTATTAGTCCTTCTATACTGACCTCCAGCAGGTTGCAAATTGAATATAATTTTTTTCTGCATCTAGCTCTGAAAAAATATTTGGGCTTCTAGCGGTGTGTGGGACTTGGTCTATTAGTCCATCTATACTGACCTCCATCAGGTTGCAAATTAAAAATAATTTTTTTCTGCATCTAGCTCTGAAAAAATATTTGGGCTTCTAGCAGTGTGTGGGACTTGGTCTATTAGTCCATCTATACTGACCTCCATCAGGTTGCAAATTAAAAATAATTTTTTTCTTCATTTATCTCTGAAAAAATATTTGGGCTTCTAGCAGCGTGTGGGACTTGTTCTATTAGTCCATCTATACTGACCTCCATCAGGTTGCAAATTAAAAATAATTTTTTTCTGCATCTAGCTCTGAAAAAATATTTGGGCTTCTAGCAGTGTGTGGGACTTGGTCTATTAGTCCATCTATACTGACCTCCATCAGGTTGCAAATTAAAAATAATTTTTTTCTGCATCTAGCTCTGAAAAAATATTTGGGCTTCTAGCGGTGTGTGGGACTTGGTCTATTAGTCCATCTATACTGACCTCCATCAGGTTGCAAATTGAATAAAAAAATTTTCTGCATCTAGCTCTGAAAAAATATTTGGGCTTCTAGCGGTGTGTGGGACTTGGTCTATTAGTCCATCTATACTGACCTCCATCAGGTTGCAAATTAAAAATAATTTTTTTCTTCATTTAGCTCTGAAAAAATATTTGGGCTTCTAGCAGTGTGTGGGACTTGTTCTATTAGTCCTTCTATACTGACCTCCAGCAGGTTGCAAATTGAATATAATTTTTTTCTGCATCTAGCTCTGAAAAAATATTTGGGCTTCTAGCGGTGTGTGGGACTTGGTCTATTAGTCCATCTATACTGACCTCCATCAGGTTGCAAATTAAAAATAATTTTTTTCTGCATCTAGCTCTGAAAAAATATTTGGGCTTCTAGCAGTGTGTGGGACTTGGTCTATTAGTCCATCTATACTGACCTCCATCAGGTTGCAAATTAAAAATAATTTTTTTCTTCATTTATCTCTGAAAAAATATTTGGGCTTCTAGCAGCGTGTGGGACTTGTTCTATTAGTCCATCTATACTGACCTCCATCAGGTTGCAAATTAAAAATAATTTTTTTCTGCATCTAGCTCTGAAAAAATATTTGGGCTTCTAGCAGTGTGTGGGACTTGGTCTATTAGTCCTTCTATACTGACCTCCATCAGGTTGCAAATTGAATAAAAAATTTTTCTGCATCTAGCTCTGAAAAAATATTTGGGCTTCTAGCGGTGTGTGGGACTTGGTCTATTAGTCCATCTATACTGACCTCCATCAGGTTGCAAATTAAAAATAATTTTTTTCTGCATCTAACCCAGCCAATAGTTTTGGCCTAATACCACAGTTTGGCCACTCAGCTCTGCTCGGTTACCATCCATTGTTTTTTTGTGCAAACAACTCCAGAGTTGTGAATTAGTTAACCACCAAAATGAGTGGAAAAAGGCCTGCTGCTGGTGGAAAGGGGAATAGGCGTGTTGGGAAGGGGAAAAAAGGTTGTGTCCGTGGGGTAGGTGCAGAAGAAAGACCATCTTCCAGCCAAACTAAAATGTCTACTTCTTTTAGCGGACAATGTGATAAGATCCCTTTCTTACGGCCACGCCAATCGCTACAAATTCCAGATGAGGCACAAAAACAGCAGGTGCTTCAACGGATATCAAGTTCTCCTTTAAGTGGGCTCTCCTCCACATCAACTTCAACATCACAAATACTCCAGTCCTCAAAGGTGTCACCCAAATCGCACTTGCTTCCTCACAGCTCCCAAATCTCCAGCTGCCCGTCTGAGTATGAGGTAGAACAGATGGTTGAGTCTGCAGAGCTGTTTACTCATACTATAGCCTGGGAATCAGAGGTCGACTCCAGCGCTTCTGTGAATCCAGACGAGGAAATGATCTGCACTGATGCCCAGAATCTTTATGAGTCGGATCCAGGACCAGACGCAGAAGGTTCTGACCATAATGTAGACCCTCATTCCCAAACTGTAACTCCTGTTGGTGGAGACAATGAGGAAGACGATGATAAGACTCAAATACCTGATTGGAGCGACAACTTTAGTTTTTTGTCAGGGCAGGAACAGGTTGGCTCTGAGGACGACGGGTGTGATAACGCACAGGGTGATGATGATGAGGTCGGAGATCCCACTTACTGTCAACCCACAGTCAGCCAAGAGATGAGGTCAGCAGAGGAGGTGGAGGAAGATGCTAGTGACGACGAGGTCAGGTTGCGCCTTCCTGGACAGAGACGTAGTACTGGAAGCACGTCAACAACTGCATCCTCAAACACAACTCTGCCTCTCACCACAAGTCGTGGTGGCTCTTCAGGTCGCATGGGTGCTAAGCCTTGCATAGCCTGGGCATTTTTTCAGATCGATAAAGATGACCCAACTCGTGTTATCTGTAACATTTGTCAGCAAAAGCTAAGTAGAGGCCAAAAAATACATAGTTTGAGTACTTCATGCATGAACCGGCACATGGACATGAAGCATAAGTTGCAGTGGGAAGCTCAGTGTGCTACAATGCGGTCTAGCCGGCCGGGCCAACCACCGTCTGCCATATCTTGTGCATCCGCGGCCTCTTCATCCTCTGTGACTGGGGGGACAGCAGTCACACCTGTTTTGGGGCGCAGACCTGCCACCTCTTTACCCGCAACAGCCAGCGTGATTGGCAGGTCATCATTTTCTTTGGAGGTGGTAACACCAGCTGGTCTTGAGCGCTGTCCGACATCGATAGCACCACCTTTGGATCAAGGCAACCTAACATGTCCGCCTGCATCTTCCTCACAGACCGGCAGTTTGCCGGGGACACCCTTATCAACCCCGTCTAAGCACAATAGCCAGCCCTCGGTCCCTCAGATGTGGACAAGTAAAAGACCATTTCCTCCTAGCCATGAGAAAGCTAAGAGGTTGAATTTCACCATCTGCAAGCTCTTGGCTACAGAAATGGTGCCTTTCCGCCTGGTGGACACAGAGGATTTTCGAGACCTTATGTCCGTCGCAGTGCCCCAGTACCAGATGCCCAGTCGGCACTACTTCTCAAAGAAAGGTGTGCCTGCGCTCCACCAGCATGTCGCACACAACATCACCGCTTCTTTGAGAAACTCTGTGTGTGACAGGGTGCATTTCACCACAGACACTTGGACGAGTAGGCATGGACAGGGGCGTTACATGTCGCTGACTGGGCACTGGGTAACTATGGTGACAGCAGGACAAGGGGCTGCTGTCCAAGTCTTGCCGTCCCCACGAGTTGTGCGTCAATCCTCTTTATGTCAAAATTTCCACCACTGCTTCTGCCTCCTCAACCTCCTCTCGGTCTTCCACCTGCACCCAAAGCCTGTCTGGTCATGCCACAAGCTTTCTAACTGCGCAGAAGGGATCCTGCACACCTCCTTACTATGCTGGCAGTAGGGCTCAACGTCATCAGGCGGTTTTTACATTGAAATGTCTGGGAAATGTGAGTCACACAGCTGAGGAGTTGTGGTCAGCTCTGGAGAACCAATTTCATGAATGGTTGTCTCCACTGGACCTGAAACCAGGGAAGGCCGTGTGCGACAATGCTGCAAACCTGGGTGCGGCCCTTCGCCGGGGCAATGTCACACACGTGCCTTGTATGGCTCACGTGTTGAACCTGGTTGTCCAGCAATTTTTAGCCCACTATCCCAGACTAGATGGCCTTCTGCAGAGGGCACGGTCGCTGTGTGCTCACTTCCGCCGTTCGCATCCCGCAGCTCAGCGACTTACATCTCTACAGAAGTCGTTGGGCCTGCCACTTCACCGGCTAAAATGCGATGTGCCTACCCGGTGGAATTCAACTCTGCACATGTTGCAGTGACTGTGGCAGCACCGACAAGCCCTGGTGCAATACGTTCTGACGTATAGCCTGGGCCAACGAGATTCAGAGGTGGGGCAAATCACGCTGGAGGAGTGGTCTCAGATCAGGGACCTATGCACCCTTCTGCACAGTTTTGAAATGGCGACGAAGATGTTTAGTGCTGACGATGCCATTATCAGCATGACTATTCCGGTGATTTACATGCTGGAGCACATGTTAAACAGAATTCGGAGTCAGGTGGTGGCACAAGAGGAGGTGGAGGAAGTAGAGGAGGAGGAGTTGTATGCGGAAGGGCTAACATCTGCAAGGTCCAGACGGTCGGCAGCACCAAGGCGGCAGGCATGTGAGGGTGGGGGAGATGGTTTTACCAGGGCGCATGGTAGCAGCCAAACTAGTGAGGAAGGTGCAGGAGCCCAGGAAGAAGTGGAGGACGAACTGATGGAAGACTCATCAGATGAGGGAGACCTTGATCACATTTCTGTTGTGCGAGGTTGGGGGGAGAGGACAGAGGAAGGAAGCATGATTGTTACCTCGCCACCAACACAACAGGTACTTGGTGCTCCTGGATGCGCAACACACATGAGTGCCTTCTTGCTGCACTACCTGCAACATGACCCTCGAATTGTGAGAATTAGAAATAATCCTGACTACTGGGTTGCCACACTGTTAGATCCCCGGTACAAAAGTAAATTTGCAGAAATTATTCCTGCCATAGAAAGGGATGCACGCATGCAGGAGTATCAGCAGAGACTGTTGCAGAATCTTACATGTGCTTTTCCACAAAATACCAGTGGTGCACGTAGTGAATCTCACAGTTCCAACTTGCCAACCGTGGGACCGTCAAGTGTTCAGCACTCAAACCGTGACAGAACCACAGTATCTGCTGGTAACATCAATTTTGCGGAATCATTTCACCACTTTTTTAGCCCATCCTTTGCAAGGCCACAGGAGACAAGAAGTCTGACACATAGTCAACGCCTAGAGACGATGGTACAGGAGTATCTCCAAGTAAACATTGAAGCCACGACTGTGTCACTGGACCCTTGCTCTTTTTGGGCTTCCAATCTGGATAAATGGCCGGAGCTAGCCACTTACGCCTTGGAGATCTTGTGATGCCCCGCAGCCAGCGTTCTGTCTGAACGTGTGTTCAGCGCTGCTGGTGGTGTGCTGACAGATAAGCGCACGCGGCTCTCCACTGATAATGTAGACAGACTCACGTTCATAAAGATGAACAAATCATGGATCCGAAACGACTTTTCTACCCCTGTGTCATCCTGGGGAGAGTAAAAGCTTGATGATTGGTTAAAATCACCCTACCAACCGTTTTAAGCTTTCAAATTACTAATCATGTTTATCTGTATCTTGACTGGAAAATAATTTGGGCTTTGTAGCAGTGTGCAGCACTGATCCTATTAGGCCATCTATACTAAAGCTTCACCAGATTTAAAATTAAAAATAATTTTTACCTGCATCTAGCCCGGAAAATAATTTTGGGGCTCCGAGATGCGCAAGGCACATAAGTGCCTTCTTGCTGCACTACCTGCAGCATGACCCTCATATTGTCAGAATTCGAAGTAATCATGACTACTGGGTTGCCACACTCTTAGATCCCCCAAACTTTTCGATCAACCTTTTCATTTTAATAAAGACCAAAAAAATGGTCATTTTTGAAATTATAAGCATTAGCAGGTTGTTAGAAACTGAAATCAAACAGTTTTCAACTCAAAACTTTATTCTAGGTGATGTTACATTTTCACATAGGACCCCTTGTTCGAAAGGAGGTTCTGAACTCTCTCGTCCATTGAATTTGTCAGGTTTTGGATGGTTTCTGCTTCAATTGTTTTGCATGAGGACAGAATACCCTCCCAGAGCTGTTGCTTAGATGTGAACTGCCTCCCGCCATCATAGACACTCCTTTTAATGATGCTCCAAAGGTTCTGAATGGGGTAGAGGTCAGGGGAGCATGGGGGTCACACCATAAGTTTGTCCCCTTTTATGCCCATATCAGCCAGAGATGCAGATGTTTTATGTGCAGCATGAGATGGTGCATTATCATGCAGAAAAATGATCTTGCTGTGAAATACACGGTTCTTCTTCTTGAACCATGGCAGGAAGTGCTGTTTGAGAAAATCCACATACATTATGGAGTTCATCTTTAGCGCCTTCAGGGATCCTAAAGGGGCCGACAATCTCTCTCCCCATGATTCCAGCCCAAAACATTACTCCACCTCCTCCTTGTTGGCGCTGTAGCCGTGTTTGCGTGGGGTGTCCATCAACCAGCCATCCTCCACTCCATCCATCTGGACCATCGAGCGCTGCACGGCACTCATCCGTGAACAAAACAGTTTTGAAATCAGTCTTCATGTAATGTTTGGCCCACTGGAGCCGTTTCTGCTTGTGTGAAGTGGATAGAGGAGGTCGACAGGATGGCGCATGCACAGCTGCAAACCTCTGAAGGACCCTGCATCTTGTTGTTCGGGGGACGTTGGAGGCACAAGCAGCTTCAAAAACTTGTCTGCTGCTATGACAAGGCTTTTTTGCCGCTGCTCTTTCAACCTGACGTAATTGCCTGTAGGAAAGAGTCCTCAATTTGCCCTTATCAGCACGCACACGTGTGTACTGTGAATCAGCTACATACTTCTTGATTGCCAAGACACTTCATCCTGATCATCGCACAATGTTGATTGTAGTCATGCCTTGACCTAAACACTCCACAATTTGTTGCTTCTCAGCAGCCGACACATCCTTTTTCTTTCCCATTTTGGCAGAAAATGTAGGCTGCTTAATAATGTGAGAGAGCCTTCTTAAGTAGTCTTGCCTTTCATTGGACACACCTGCCAAACTAATTAGCACAGGTGTCTGCAATTGCTTACAGTGATATAAAGAGCCCTGACACACATCACCATCAATGAGTTTAACTGACAAACAAACAAATTCTTCCCTTATCACTCCTAAACACTTTTTGTATAATAATTTGGAACGCAGTGTACATGTGCTTTTCCACAAAACACCAGTGGTTCACGTAGTGAATCTTACAGTTCTAACTTGCCAACCGTGGTCTGTATGGAGTTGTTCAATAAAGGGCCCAAAATTAAGATAACATAGATGGGAGAGGTCTCTATGAATAGGAATTCCCAAGTATTTGATACCCTGTGAGGGCCAGGTAAAGGGAAAGTTGGACTGGATGGAATCCTATATGGATTTGGGGAGGGAGACATCGAGGGCCTCAGACTTCGCTGCATTGATTTTAAAATTTTACCATGTAACAAAGTGATCTATTTCAGCCATAACAGCATGGATGGATATATGTGATTGAGTGATATATACTAGGACATCATCAGCAAATAGAGAGCACTTGTACTCGGTGCCTCCCACCTCAATCCACCTAATATTGGGGTTATGGCGAATTGATGAGAGCAGGTGCTCCGTCACTAGGATGTATAAGAGAGGGGACAGAGGACATCACTGCCTTGTCCCATTGGTGATTGTGAAAGGTGATGAAAATGTTCTGACGCACCCCCTGGGCCTTGGGACACCCGGAGCCGGACCCTTTTTGGTGGATGCTGGTGGTTGTAGTCTTCGTGGCGGCGACCCAGTTCCGTGGCTCAGGGCGGTCAAACCAGTGGCGGAACTATTTATGTGGTTTTCATGTTTAAATGTCCGACTACGCCACCCGTGGATTGCGGTCAGAGTGAACCGCCGCTACAGGGCAGACCACTGAGGCTGGTGTTGTGGGTGCAGCAGAGCGTAGCATAACTCCCCACGGGAGGAGTATAGCCTCAGGGCAGTGTATGCGGAGGATGGGGGTGATGGTGCAGGGCAGCAGCAGTAACGACACGGAGTCAGTGATGCAGTTCAGGGCCTTTACTCACAGTTCTTATTATCCAGACCACGTCTGCAGGTAACGGCTGCCCACGTCGTACTGTGCTCACCAGGTGAGGGGCTCAGACAACTCCCAGATAACTTTGGAGCACTTCACAGGACCCCCTTTGTGTGTCCTTTGTCTGGCCTTTCTTACCAACACTTCTGTCCGGCTGCCTCGGGCCTCCTCTTGGTAAACTTGGCGCCAGTTTCCCTGACCCTATGTGGTGCCTTCCTAGCGGGTGTAGCGAGGGGCTTCGCCACATAAAATGTCAGAGCCTCCGGTTTCTAGCTGAGGGTCGTTTCCTGCCTCCACTAGTTCGGGGACCGGTCTCCCCCTTTGGCCTGACCCCTCCACGCAGGTGGATTCGGGCGTGCGGTGGCGACTCGCCCGTCCGCACCCCTGGGATCCCTTCATTCCTCGTTCCTGGAGCCTTCTCCGCTCCTCTTCCTTCCTTCTCCCTCTTCCAGGCCTGGGCCTCTGTTACTAGGCCCGCCTCCGGAGCAGAGCTCATGCAGAGCCCCTGCTCCCTGCCACTTCTGCTCAGACTTCTCTGCACTGAACTAAGATGGTGCCCACCTTTTATACTCCCTTCTCAATGCACCCAGGAACTGCTTCCTCCCTGCTCCTGCACTACAGGGTTCCCCTTCCTCAGTGTTCCCTCCCCCCACTCCAGCCAGGGACAGGGACTGTCGTGCCCATCTCAGGGGCATATTGGTCGCCCTGCCCCACGGCAATGTGGTGTAATGCATGCAGGTGTCGGGTCCTGATCCACACTCCATCCTTACCTGAGAGTGAGATATCACACCTCTGGGTGAGGTGCAATACGTCTTTAGCAACCGAGCCCTCAGGGTGCTACAGTTCCATTTATCTTCAGCCTAGGTGACGTATTGCGATACAGAGCCGTGATTTTGGCTATAAAAGGGTCCCCTAGACCCCTACCCCAAGCTTTTTAAGAGAATCATATATGGCGTGCCAGGAGACTCTATGGAATGCTTTCTCAGCATCCAACGAGAGTATCTAATTACAAATTTTTAACTGCATCTAGCCCAGGAAATACTTTGTGCCTAGTAGCAGTGTCTGCTAGTAAGCGGATTATCCCGGCTGTTAAGCAAGCTGCACCACCTGTAGTTTAGACACTTAATTTTTTCAAAGGAAATGCTTCGGGACCATGGGATACTTAGTGAAGAGCATCAGGAGGCACCCCAAGGCATAGGGGCTGGGACTGGCAGTAGGATGCCTTGCGGTGGACAGCCGAGCTCGATCCTTATAAAAGCTTTTTAACTGCAGCAGCTTTAGTGGACGCTACTGGAGCTGGAATTACCGCGGCTGCTGGCATGAGACTTGCCCTCCAATAGATCCTTGTAAATGGATTTAAAGTGTATTCATTCAAATTAGAGAGACAATTTAAATTAAAAAGCTTAGAGCTGCCTCCACCACAGGGGGGCTCGCTCGACCCACCAGCGGACAGGCACCAGTATTGGGAGAGGGGGGCTGGCCGTCAGGGTTCACCGCGGCTCTGGCACAAACCCGGCGACACGGAGGTGGCACGGGCAGGAGCGGACTGGCCGTGTCGGCTTCTCACTTTTTGGATTTTAAAAGGGCATGACATGCCTATATCTGTGTCTCCCCCTCCTTTTACTCCTCCACCTCTTTTATTTTCGCATGACTATATGTACTTGTCACTTTTCCATGTGTTAGTTATGTCTTCTGAGCAGTTTGTCAGCTTTTGGACACCTTTGAAGGTGTTTTCTATGTGTTTCTATGTGTTTTTGTTTGCCTGCCATTGGTTTTAACGGTGTTCGAAGGTGTTCGACGAACAGTTCGACGAACAGTTCGGCGAACACACGGGTGTTCGACGAACCGAACCGAACTCGAACACTACGGGGGTGGCTCAACACTACTGTAGATGCAGATAAAAATTATTTTTAATTTGCAACCTGATGGAGGTCAGTATAGATGGACTAATACAACAAGTCCCACACACAGCTAGAAGCCCAAATATTTTTTCAGAGGTACTGTAGATGCAGATACAAATTATTTTTAATTTGCAACCTGATGGAGGTCAGTATAGATGGACTAATACAACAAGTCCCACACACAGCTAGAAGCCCAAATATTTTTTCAGAGGTACTGTAGATGCAGATAAAAATTATTTTTAATTTGCAACCTGATGGAGGTCAGTATAGATGGACTAATACAACAAGTCCCACACACAGTTAGAAGCCCAAATATTTTTTCAGAGGTACTGTAGATGCAGATACAAATTATTTTTTAATTTGCAACCTGATGGAGGTCAGTATAGATGGACTAATACAACAATTCCCACACACAGCTAGAAGCCCAAATATTTTTTCAGAGGTAGATGCAGAAAAAAATATATTCAGTTTGCAACCTGATGGAGGTCAGTATAGATGGACTAATACAACAAGTCCCACACACAGCTAGAAGCCCAAATATTTTTTCAGAGGTACTGTAGATGCAGATAAAAATTATTTTTAATTTGCAACCTGATGGAGGTCAGTATAGATGGACTATTACAACAAGTCCCACACACAGCTAGAAGCCCAAATATTTTTTCAGAGGTACTGTAGATGCAGATACAAATTATTTTTAATTTGCAACCTGATGGAGGTCAGTATAGATGGACTAATAGAGAAAGTCCGACACACTGCTAGAAGGCCAAATATTTTTTCAGAGCTAGATGCAGAAAAAAATTATATTCAGTTTGCAACCTGATGGAGGTCAGTATAGATGGATTAATAGAACAAGACCCACACACAGCTAGAAGCCCAAATATTTTTTCAGAGGTAGATGCAGAAAAAAATATATTCAGTTTGCAACCTGATGGAGGTCAGTATAGATGGACTAATACAACAAGTCCCACACACAGCTAGAAGCCCAAATATTTTTTCAGAGGTACTGTAGATGCAGATAAAAATTAGTTTTAATTTGCAACCTGATGGAGGTCAGTATAGATGGACTAATAGAATGATGCTATGCCCAAAAGATTTTACTTCACTAGGTGCAGTAAAAAAATTGGTATTCTATACACAGGTGGTATATCTTGCAGCACAGATAGGCTACTCCACTGACTAACACACTCTGCAATAGGCCAAAAAGGATTAGCTTTGCTAGATTCAGCCAAATGCTGTGAAAAAAACTTGCACAGCACTGGCACAGACCTGCCTGGCAAAAACTGATAGGAACTGATGTAACCTAGTCCTGAAAAGGACTCCAATTACAATTAGTCTTTACTCCCACAACCTATCTATTTAAGAGCACAGATCTCCCTGATAAAAGTCGTAGGAAATGCTGTAACCTAGTCCTTAAAAGGACTGCAATCACAACTATTCCCTACTCCCAAGATATCTGTATATTTGTGCGAAAATTGGCTTGAAATTAACAAGGTATAGCGCACACAGCAACAGCGGTGCCGTCTAACACGCAGCTGCAGCAGTGAGAAAATGGTGGCGACGGGGAAAATGGCTTGGTCTTATAGGGCAAGGACATGTGACATACACTGCCAATGACACATGCCCTTGCTTGTGTGAAAAAAAGCACTTCGCTCCGTGTGTGCGCTGCTGATAGGCTGACAGATTGCACCTCCCCACTGCAAATGCGGGAAAGAGAAAAAAAAATGGAGATCTTCATTATTCCTGCAGAGATCCATCCCCTGCCCCTCCCCCCACCCCGCTGTACACTCAAACTGCGTATTAACATTAATTTTCATCATTACTGAGAAAAAATCCAGTTATGATTTTGGTGCACGAACAGTTATCGAACATAACCTCGAACAGCCGAATTTTTATCAAATTGTTCGTGTTCGCCGAACGGCTCGAACACCGCCCAAAACAGCTCAAATTTGAGATTGGCGAACAGTTCGAGTAGAACAACGCTCATCTCTACTACTAACCTAGCCCTACCTAACATTGAAATTACATTGGAGTGTTCAACCATAACTCCCATCAGCATGCCCCCTGCCTTGGGGCCATATTCAACACTAAACATTCCTTTACTCCCTATATCCGATCACTCACTCGCTCTTGTCACCTGCATCTTAAAAACATTTCCAGAAGCCGACCTTTTCTCACCTTTGAGACTGCTAAAATTCTTACTGTCTCTCTTATTCACTCTCGTCTGGACTACTGCAACTCTCTTCTGATCGGTCTCCCTCTTACCAAACTTTCTCCTCTCCAATCCATCCTGAATGCAGCAGCTAGGGTTGTATTTCTGTCCAGCTGCTTCACCGATGCCTCCATCTTTTGCCAGTCATTACACTTTTTGCCTATTCGCTACAGGGTTCAATATAAACTCATCACTTTCACCCACTAAGCTTTCCACAGTTCTGCACCGCCTTATATCTCCTCTCTCACCTCTATCGCCCTACACGTGTCCTCCGTTCTACAAATGACCTAAGACTAACATCCCCCATAATCCGAACCTCGCACCTCCGTCTCCAAGACTTCTCTCGTGGTGTGCCAGTTCTCTGGAAAGCACTACCCCAGATGATCCGACTGATGCCTAGCCCCCACGTCTTTCAGCACGCTTTAAAAACCCATCTCTTTAAACAAGCCTACCACCTCAACTACTCAGTAAACTAATTTTACCCTGTTCCCTCCTTCTAAATATTATTCATAATCTGTTCCCTATCATTCATCTGTCTCCACACCCCCGATGCACACGATAACTGCACTCGATATTTGATTATTGCACTTAAACATACTGGCTGATGACCGGATCATGCAGCTTTATATGAAAATCCCTATTTATTATAATTGCCAGACCTAAAATAACAAGCACTTTTCACCTATTGTGTCCACCTATTGTGTCCCCCCATTTCATTGTAGAATGTAAGCTTGCGAGCAGGGACCTCACTCCTAATTTAACTGTTTAAACTGTCTTAACTGGTATTGAATTTATTGTCTGTATATGTACCCGCTTAATTGTAAAGAGCTGTGGAATATGTTGGCGCTCTATAAATAAAAACTATTATTATTATTATTATTACTATGTCTGGGTGTGAAGACAGAGGTGCATGGGAAAAGAGTTAGACCTCCCCAAAAACCCCACTGTATTTGAGTTTATGTTACGCTGCTATCGTTTGGTGGTGTTGAGAAGTCTGGCCCAATACAGCCCTTGTTCAGTTTTATAAGAGTCAGCCTGTCAGTACTTTCAGTTGACAGGCGGATGCGCCTATCGGTTATATTTCCACCAGCGGCATTAAAAACCCGCTCTGACAAAACTCTAGCGGCAGGGCCGGCCAGGACCTCCAAGGCATAGAGAGCCAGTTCATGCCACGTGTCCAATTTGGATACACAATAATTATAAGACACAAAGGAATCACGGAGGACGTTGGTACGGTCGGCAAGGTACTTCCTCACCATCTTCCAAAACTTTTCACTCCTTGTGAGAGTACCCCGTGTTACAGGGCCTGTGCGATGGGAGGGTCTGAGAAAACTATCCCAGAACTTTGACAGTGTTCCCCTGCCTCTGCTGGATTGCATTTGTGTCTCTCTCACCTGTACTCCTTGGTTGTACAATGAACTGTGACCTCTGCCGCCAGCATTTTCAGATGGGAGTTTTTAAAATAATTCTGCAACAAGGGCCTTCTCATACTGCCCCATTATATTAGTCCTGTCCTGCGCCGGAATAAGAGACTGAAAGTTCTCCTTGTAGTGTGGGTCTAGAAGTGTCACCAATCAGTAGTGACTGTCACCCAAAATTTTGACAATGTGAGGGTCACGGGAAAGGCAGCGTAACATAAACTCAGCCATGTGTGCCAGACTGCAAAGAGGTGTGTGCTCACCAAGAGGATGACAGACCATGCTCTCCTCCTCATCCTCCTCCTTTTCCTACTCTTCCCTGTCCTCAGGACATCCACGCTGAACAGATGGTATGACAGTTGTGCAGGTAGTACCGTCTATAGCGCGTGAAACTAGCTCCTGTTCCTCCTCCTTCTCCTCCTCTTCTTCATTGTCACCCAATCCACTTTGAGATGAGATGAGGCTTGACTGTGTGGAATCACCCTGTATGGTTTCTTGCTCCATCTCATCATGCTCCGCCTGCAATGCATCCTCTTTAATTGTGAGCAGAGAGCGTTTCAGAAGACAGAGAAGCAGGATGGTGACGCTAATTATGGCGTCATCGCCGCTCACCATCTTGATTGACTCCTCAAAGTTTTGGAGGATGGTACATATGTATGATATCCATGTCCACTCCTGAGGTCTTATGTGTGGAGTCTGAACTGAATACCAACGGTCTTGTTGATGCTGGTAGTCAACAACTGCCCTCTTCTGCTCACAAATCATTCTCAACATCTGCAATGTAGAATTCCAATGTGTGGGAACATGACAAATCAGTGAGTGGAAGCTGCAAACGCTGCTGAAGCAGGGCAAGGGTGGCGGAAGCAGTAGCTGACTTTCTAAAATGGGCACACAGGCGGCGTACTTTGACAAGCAGATCAGTCAGATCCGGGTAGGTTTTGAGAGACCGCTGAACCACGAGGTTAAGCACATGGGCCAGGCATGGTATGTGTGTGAGCTAGCCTCGCCTTAGAACCACCACCAGATTCAGGCCATTGTCACACACGACCCTGCCTGGCTGTAGGGTCAGCGGTGTCAGCCATAGATCTGCCTGCTCTTTTAGAGCTGTCCACAACTCTTCAGCGTTGTGTGGTTTGTCAACTAAGCATATTAGCTTCAGCACAGCCTGTTGCCGCTTGGCCGAGGCAGTGCTGCAGTGCTTCCAGCTTGCGACTGTTGTGGTCATTTCGGAGATGGAGGCTGAAGATTAGGAGGAGGAGATGCAGGAGCTGTAGAATGTGGGGGCAACCCTGAATGACCCAGGGCCCTCAAGCCTCGGCGTCGGAAAGACGTGTGCCGAGGTCCCAAGGTCTGACTGGGTCTCGGCTTCCTCTATATTAACCCAGTGTGCCGTCAGCGAGATGTACCGTCCCTGCCCACAAGCACTTGTCCACGTGTCCGTGGTTAGGTGGACTTTCAAAGTAACTGTGTTGTTGAGGGCACGGCTAATGCTGTGGGACACGTGCTCGTGTAATGCGGGGATGGCACACCAGGAGAAATTGTGGCGGCTGGGGACCGAGTACCGGCCGCCATCAGGTTGCGGAAATCTTCCATCCCCACGAGCCTAAAAAGCAACATTTCGAGTGCAAGCATTCGCGAAATGTGTGAATTTAGTAGTGTGGCCTGTGGGGCATTGGCTGCGTATTTGTTCTTGCATTCCAAGGACTGGGGTAGGGACAACTGAACGCTGCGCTGGGATAAGGACGTAGACGTGCTTGCTGATGGTGCTAGTTGAGAGTGTGCAACGAAACGGGCAGGGCAGGAGGCATCTTGGCATGTGCCATGGACAGGGGATTGGCATGCATGCACAAGACCAGAGCAAGCAGTGGTGTCACCCGCAGACACTGTCTCTGGACCCTGGGGTTCGGCCCACTTAGTCGGGAGTTTTGCCTCCATGTGCCTGATCATGCTGGTGGTAGTCAGGTTGCTAGTTTTGCTACCCCTGCTGATGCTGGCCTGGCAGGTGGTGCAAATGCCCTTTTTGGGGTTATCTGCAGAGTCTTTAAAAAATAACCAGACTCGGGAAGACCTAACAGTTGAACTGGCAACTTTTGTCATGTTAGAGTTACGAGGAACGCTTTCCTGCCTTGTGTCTGTGGCCACAAAACTTCTTCTTCCTGCCTGTTGTGGTGCTATGCCTCCCTCCCCCCTGTGTGCTGCTGTCCTCGCTCTGTATGTCCCCCTGCCAGGTTGAGTGAGTTACAATATCATCCACCACCTCGTTTTCCACTTCCGCACACTGGTCCTCATCCTGACTTTCTGGTAATTGTGTCTCATCATCATCGTTATCCACCTCTTGCGAAAGTAATTGCACTTTCCCACCATTGCCTTCATGTGACCGTGGGTGCTCCAATATTTGAGCATTGCTACACGCGTTCTCCTCTTGACTCGCTTGAAGCTGGCCGGGTGAGAGGTCCGAATCTACAAATGAAAAGTGAACAGCTCTTCTGAGTGTCCAAGTGTGGGATCAGTTGTCTCCGGGCACTCGGCATAGTGGAAGGAAGGAGGATCAGGTTGAGGAATATCGGGTCCAGACTCACGGCTACTGAGGCTTGACCGTGTGGAAGACAGGGTGGTGGTGGTGGCAAAGTGACTGGACGCACCAACAACCTTTTGACACTGCTCTGTGTTCAATAGTGGTTAACTGCGGTCCCCTAGTAATTGGGACAGGAAGGTTGAGCGACAAGATGTGGTTGTTTGTTGTGGCACAATTTCAGCTTGTCCTCGGCTTTGGCCTCTGCTTGCACCATCACCATCACGTCCACTTCCCCGTCCCTTGCCACGCACCTTGCCCATTTTAAATTGAGGACAATATTTTCCATATTCATGAGAAATGGCTGATTTTGGAACGCACTTATATGTGATACGTCTGACAGAGAACAACAGTTTTAAATAGCAGGCCTGTAATTTACTAATATTATTCTACACAGAGACCTAGTGTGAATAGCTTGACTGACACAATGCAACAAAATGAAAATGGAAGAAATGGCTGATTTTGGAACACTCTTCTAGGTGATATGTCTGACAGAGAACCACCGTTTTAAATACCAGGCCTGTAATTTACTAATATTATTCTACACAGAGACCTAGTGTGAATAGCTTGACCAACACACTGCAATGAAATGGAAGGCAGAGATGGCTGATTTTGGAACACTATTATAGGTGTATGTCTGACAGAGAAACATGGTTTTAAATAGCAGGCCTGTAATTTACTAATATTATTTTACAAGGAGACCTAGTGTGAATAGCTTTATCGACACACTGCAATGAAATGAAAATGGAAGAAATAACTGATTTTGGAACACTCTTACAGGTGATATGTCTGACAGAGAACCACGGTTTTGAATAGCAGGCCTGTAATTTACTAATACTATTCTTCACAGACACCTAATGTGAATAGCTTGACCGACAGACACACTGCAACGAAATGAAGATGGAAGAAATGGCTGATTTTGGAACACTCTTATAGGTGATGTGTCTGACAGAGAACCACGGTTTTGAATAGCAGGCCTGTAATTTACTAATACTATTCTACATAGAGACCTAGTGTGTGTAGCTTGACCGACACACTGCAACAAAATGAAAATGGAAGAAATGGCTGATTTTGGAAGACTCTTATAGGTGAAATGTCTGACAGAGAACCACAGTTTTAAATAGCAGGCCTGCAATTTACTAATTCTATTCTTCACAGACACCTAGTGTGAATAGCTTGACCGGCACACTGCTGTTAGAGCCTTGCTCTTAGGTTTTTTCCTTTGCTGGTCACATGACCTTGTTGGCCTATTTAATCCTGCTCCGCCCTTCTGGCTTTGCTGGACTTCATTGTATAACTACTTTCTAGCTAGCCTGTGCTCTGTATCTAACTCTGTTAGTTTGCTTGGTCTACGGACCTCTGTGTTCTTTATATTTTGTTTGTTCGTCTGTCTGCTACTATTTCTGTTAGGAGGTGTCCCATTTTCCTCCCAGTCCTTAGTACTTGTAGGGATTCCTTCCCCACATCTATAGGTCTCCGTACAGACTAGCTTAGGACTTTAGCAGGTCTGATCGCAGGATCAGGTCCCCTGTTACATCGTAGGGATTAAGCTGAGTTCTATCGTAGGGACAGATCTCCTCTCTTTCCTTAGCTCTGGTAGCAGAACATAACAGTAAGTCCAGCCTGCAAATTCACTAAGGAAAGATTTTTCTGTTCCATCATGGTGTCGGTTCAGGATTTGGCTCATCGCCTGCAGGGACTCTCTCTGGAGGTGGCCGAGCTCCATCAGCACGTGAGTAACTGTGCTGGAGCACATTTCTTGGAGCCTAAGGTATGTTTGCCGGATTTATTTTTTGGTGAACACCGAGAATTTTTTTCATTTAAAAATGCTTGCTTATTGTATTTTCGTTTGAGACCCAAGTCCTCTGGGGATGAATCCCAGTGCATAGGGTTCATAATGTCACTTTTGCGCAAAGAGCCTCAGGAGTGGGCCTTTTCTTTGCAACCTAGTGATACATGCTTCAGATCAGTGGATAGTTTTTTTTTCTGCTTTGGGGCTATTATATGATGATCCTGACCGTGTCTCATCAGCTGAGACTGAGTTAAGACGTTTGAGACAGGGATCAGGTAATGTGGAAAAATATTGTACTCATTTCCGTCGTTGGTCTACTCAAACAGGGTGGAATGATTCTGCTCTGAAAAGTCTATTTCTTGCTGGGCTCAATGAAAGGGTTAAAGACCTGCTAATTGCTTATCCTACACCTGAAGATTTGCAACAGGCTATGCAATTAGCTATACGGGTGGATAGGAGACTGCGTGCAAGGGTTAATGAGAGCAAATCCTCTGCTATGTCAGTTTCTGGTTATGAGAATGTGTGTACTAACAGTGGTGAACCAATGGAGATTGGATCGGTGGCACCTCGCTCTCAAGAAAAAGACCGTAGATTTTCTGAAGGCTTGTGTTTCTATTGCGGAAAATCTGGTCATTTGATTAAAGGCTGTGAGCTTCGTATGAAGAAAGAAAAATAAATGGTCAGTCATGCCCGTATTGCCTGTTTAAATTCCAAGGGTGTATTTTTAGCTGCTTCCACGATTGCTCAGGAAAAATTAATGGAATTTCAGGTGTTTGTTGATTGTGGGTCTACTCTGAATGTAATTGATGGGGGATTCTTGGAAAGACTCAATTTAAAACCCGAACCTTTATCATCCCCCATTGCTGTGGTTTCTGTGGATGGTACCCCTTTGAAGAATATTACTCTCAAGGTCTGTGAATTTCCTCTCACTATTAATGGTGTTCACCATGAGAAATTGGATTTGGTAGTTTTGAATAACTTGCCTTCTCCAGTAATATTGGGATTGCCCTGGTTAAAATTTCACAATCCTGTACTGGATTGGTCTACCAGTGAAATTAAATCCTGGAGCCATAAATGTTATGACAAGTGTTGTAACGGGCGTATTGCAGCTTTGGATAGGGGAGAATTGCCTGTTCCTATTCAGGATTTTTGGAGAGTTTTTTCTGAGAAGGAATCGCAGGTTTTGCCTCCCCATAGAGACTATGATTGTTCTATTGAATTTGTCCCTGGAGCGACTCTTCCTAAAAGTCGTTTATTTAACCTTACTATTCCTGAAAGGAAGGCTTTGGAGGAATACATACAGACAAGTTTGGCCGCCGGTCACATTAGGCCCTCTAAGTCTGCTGTGGCGGTTGGATTTTTTTTTGTAAAAAAAAAGGACGGCGGTTTACGTCCTTGTCTGGATTTTCGTGAGATTAACAAAATTACTGTACGCAATCCTTACCCACTGCCATTGATTCCTGATCTGTTTAACCAGTTAATGGGGGCCAAGTGGTTCTCTAAAATTGACCTTAAGGGGGCATACAATCTGTTGCGCATGAAGGAGGGTGACGAATGGAAGACTGCTTTTAACACTCCTGTGGGTCATTTTGAGAATCTGGTTATGCCTTTTGGTCTTACTAATGCTCCTGCATTTTTTCAGAATCTTATTAATGACATCCTTAGACCTTTGATCGGCAATAATGTGGTTGTGTATTTGGATGACATTTTGATTTATTCGCCGGATCTGGAGTCTCATTGGCGGAGCGTACGTGAGGTATTACAGTTATTAATGGACAATTCACTTTTTGCTAAGCTGGAGAAATGTGAGTTCGCTGTACAGAGAATTAGTTTTTTGGGTTACATTATCTCCAGCGAAGGTTTTGAGATGGACCCGGTTAAAGTTCAAGATGTACAGGAATGGCCTAGGCCTATTGGTTTGAAATCGATACAGAGGTTTTTAGGTTTCGCCAATTATTACAGAAAATTCATAAAAAATTTTTCTAGTATTGTTAAACCTCTGACCGATCTCACCAGGAAAGGTGCTGATGTGGTTCAGTGGTCTTCTGAGGCCATTGAAGCTTTTGTGTATCTCAAGGAGAGGTTCACCTCTGCTCCCATCCTTATGCAGCCTGATGTGACTAAGCCGTTTTTGGTTGAGGTTGATGCTTCCTCTGTGGGGGTTGGCGCAGTATTGTCTCAGGATAACGGGGATGGATTACATCCCTGTGCCTTTTTTTCAAAAAATTTTTCGGAGACTGAACTGAATTACGATATTGGTAATCGGGAATTATTGGCTATTAAACTCGCATTTGAACACTGGCGCCACTTCTTGGAAGGTGCGGAATTTCCCGTTCAGGTTCTTACGGATCATAAAAATCTGATATATCTTGATGCTGCCAAGCGCCTGAATGCCCGTCAGGCTAGGTGGGCACTGTTTTTCTCGCGGTTTAATTTCTCCGTTACTTACATCCCTGGTACTAAGAATGTTAAGGCGGATGCCTTGTCTCGCAGTTTTTCTCCCATAGTCGGTGCTGAGAAAGAGGAGAACATTTTACAAGAAGGTGTTGTGATAGCTGCTTTGGACTCCTTTTTGGAAGATGAGATTCTTAAAGCACAGGAGAATGCCCCATCTAACACTCCTCATGGGAGGTTGTTTGTGCCTGGGACCTTTAGGAGAGATTTGTTTGTTGAGTGTCACGAATCTCGGTTGGCAGGTCATCCCGGAATCTCTGAGACCAGGAGACTGGTGGGTCGCAGTTTTTGGTGGCCTGGATGGCAGAAGGAAGTCATTAAGTGGGTGCGTCAATGTACTATATGTTCTAGATCTAAGTCCTCACATACTCCTGCTGCGGGGTTGCTTTGTCCTTTGGAGGTTCCCAGTGCTCCTTGGACACATTTGGCTATGGACTTTATAACTGACCTTCCCCCCTCTGAGGGTTTTACTGTCATCTGGGTGGTCGTGGACCGTTTTAGCAAGATGTGTCACTTGGTTCCCTTTATCAAACTGCCCTGCGCTAAAACTCTCGCTAAGGCCTTTGTCAAGGAAATTGTCAGACTTCATGGCGTTCCTACTGACATTGTTTCTGATAGGGGTCCTCAGTTCGTGGCTCGTTTTTGGCGTGCCTTTTATGACAGGTTGGGAGTTCATTTGTCGTTCTCGTCCGGATATCATCCTGAATCTAATGGCCAGACAGAAAGGAAAAACCAGGATGTTGAGCAGTTCTTGCGTTGTTTTGTGGCAGACAATCAAGAGGGGTGGTCTGAGTTTCTGCCACTTGCTGAATTTGCTCTGAACAATCATACATCTTCTTCTGCTAGTTGTTCGCCTTTTTTTTGTTGTTCTGGGAGACATCCGTCGTTTGGGTCGTTCTCCAAGTTGGGATCTGCCGTGCCTGAGGAGGAGAATTTTTCCGGTGATTTGGAGAGAGTTTGGACGGATGTGCGTGGTAATCTTCAGGAGGCCAACAGAAAATCTAAAGACTACTTTGATAGGAAACGACAGGAGGTTTTGTTCGCTGTTGGTGACATGGTTTGGTTGTCCTCTAGGAATCTGCGGTTGAGGATTCCTTCTAAGAAATTGGGTCCCAAGTTTGTAGGGCCCTTTAAGGTGCTTCAGGTTGTCAACCAATCTGCTGTTAGGTTGGAGGTTCCTACCTCCTGGAGAATTAATCCGGTATTTCATGTCTCTCCGTTGAAAAAAGCTGTTGTATCGGATTGTGACGCCTCTGCCTCTGTTCCTCCGGTGGTGGAGGACGGGGAATATGAAATTTCTCGCATCCTTAACTCTAGACGGTATAGAGGTAGTTTGCAGTATCTTGTGGCCTGGAAAGGTTTCGGACCCGAGGATAACTCTTGGGTGAGGTCGGATGATGTTTCCGCGTCCAGACTTATCAGAGCGTTTCACAGGAGATTTCCTGATAAGCCTGGTCCTAGGGGATCCGGAGGATCCTCTTAGAAGGGGGGGTACTGTTAGAACCTTGCTCTTAGGTTTTTTCCTTTGCTGGTCACATGACCTTGTTGGCCTATTTAATCCTGCTCCGCCCTTCTGGCTTTGCTGGACTTCATTGTATAACTACTTTCTAGCTAGCCTGTGCTCTGTATCTAACTCTGTTAGTTTGCTTGGTCTACGGACCTCTGTGTTCTTTATATTTTGTTTGTTCGTCTGTCTGCTACTATTTCTGTTAGGAGGTGTCCCATTTTCCTCCCAGTCCTTAGTACTTGTAGGGATTCCTGCCCCACATCTATAGGTCTCCGTACAGACTAGCTTAGGACTTTAGCAGGTCTGATCGCAGGATCAGGTCCCCTGTTACATCGTAGGGATTAAGCTGAGTTCTATCGTAGGGACAGATCTCCTCTCTTTCCTTAGCTCTGGTAGCAGAACATAACAACTGCAATGAAATGAAAATGGAAGAAATGGCTGATTTTGGAACACTCTTATAAATGATATGTCTGACAGAGAACCACCGTTTTAAATAGCAGGCCTATAATTTACTAATACTATTCTTCACAGACACCTAGTATGAATAGCTTGACCGACACAATGCAACAGAATGGAAAAGGAGGCCAATATTTTGCACGTTCAGTTCAAATTTCTGGATCTTTATCACTGAAATATGGAACAGATCTGGCTGTATTCTGCAGTGCTAACAAGCAAATGGAGCAGAAAAATGGTGTACTCTGGATTTCTTTTTAAGCAAATAACCAGGATTAATATAAAAAAAATTGCCCTGGCCCCTTATATCTACGGCTATGTCTACAGATATCTGTAATTATTAAAGCAGCAGCAGACAGGATGTTCAATGGACCCTCTTGCGCTATATGCACTGCAGTCAGCCACATACACTGCCTGCCTAACTCCTTCCTAACACTGATTATATGCAGCTGTATTAGTCTCAGAAGGACTGTTAGTTCAGATGGATATATATATATGTTGTGGAATACCTATACTAACTATAAACATGCAAATCTATCCCTGACTCAGCAGCACCTCTCCCTACTCAGCCTGTTTCAGAGGTAGACTGTGACGAGCATAGCGGCGCCAGGTCTGATATAGACCTGATGATGCTATGAGGCCAGCCAATCACTGTAATGCACACAACCAACATGGCTACGGCATTACAGTGCATGGCAGGCAATCCCTGCATGTTCAGTGGCTCTCTAAAGAGCGCCAAACATGCAGGGAGGGGACCCGAGTTCCCGCCCGAGCAACCCGGAAACACTCGCCGAGTTTCTAGCTTGTCAAGCACCGTGATGCTCAGGCGAGTACCGAGCAGTGGCGAGCACGTTCGCTCATCACTATTAGACACCCCCAAAAAACATGTGGGGATTGCCCGTGCATGGCAGGCAATCCCGCATGGTTTTTGGGGCTGTATAACAGCCACGAAACATATTGGGCAGAGACTCGAGCCTGTAACTCGAGCACCTGCAATATATTTGGTGCATACCCAAGCACCCAATGCAAACTCAAGTAGCGAGCACTTGTGCTCAACACTAGTCGCCATATTCTCGTCATTTTTTTTACTTTACTTTTGAAAAAATCCAAACCACAACACAACCCTAACCCCAACTCTAATACAACCCCAACCCTTGCTCATCCTTAACCCTAGCACAACCCTAACCCCAAGCCTAATACAACCCTAACCCTAGAACAACCCTAACCCTTGCACAACCCTAACACAACCCTAACCCTAGCACAACCCTAACCCTAGCACAACCCTAACACTAACCCTAGCACAACCCTAACCCTAGCACAACCCTAGCACAATTATAACCCTAGCAAAACCCTTACCCTAGCACATCCCTAACCCTAGCACAACCCTAACCCTAGCCCTAGCACAACCCTAACCATAGCACAACCCTAACCCTAGCACAGCACTAACCCTAACACAACCTTAACCCTAGCACAACCTTAACCCTAACCCTAGTACAACCCTAAACCTAGCATAACCCTAACATAACCCTAACCCTAGAGTTTATTTTTTCCGCCGTTCCTCTTGCGGTATAAGTGATTAGATGACTTTATTCTTTGGGTCAGTATGATTACAATGATAACACATTTATATTAGGTTTTTATGATTGACAGTTGTCACACACTAAAAAAACTTTTTTTTGCAAAGACTAGTTTTTGCATCGCCATATTTTGAGAGCTATAATTTTTCCATATTTCTGCCGACATAGTAATGTAAGGGCTTGTTTTTTATGAGACAAGTTGACGTTTTTCTTATTTTTATTTTTGGGCATGTGACATTTTTTGATTGCTTTCTATTCCAATTTTTGGGAGGCAGAATAAATAGAAACCAACAATTCAGGAATTGTTGTTTTTTTTTTTTATGCTGTTCCACGTGAGGTAAAATTGATAAGGCTGAATTAATCTTTGGGTCGGTACATTTACAGTGGTACCACATTTATAGAGTTTTTTATGTTTTGGCGCTTTTACACAATAAAAACTATTTTATAGAAGAAAATATTTTTTTGCATCGCTTTATTCTGAGAGCTATACCTTTTTTGTTTTTCGGCTGATGGAGCTGTATGGCAGCTTATTTTTTGCGGGACAAGATGACATTTTCAACGGTACCATTTGTATTTACATTCGTCTTTTTGATCACGTTTTATTCCATTTTTTGTTTGGTGGTATGATGATGATAAAGCATCATTTTTTGCTTCGTTTTTTATTTATTTTTTTACCTTGATCACTAAAGGGGTTAACTAGTGGGACAGTTTTATAGGTCAGGTAATTACGGACTCGGCAATACCAAATATGTGTACTTTTATTGTTTTTTTTTTTTTTTTTCATTATAATATTTATTTATAGGTACAGTATATTTTTATTTTTTTTAATTATTTTTTCATTTTTTTTAAATATTTTTACAGGTTTTTTTTCACTTTCTGAGACTTTTTTTAACTTTTACACTTTGTCCCATTATGAGACTTTCATTTTTTTTGCAGGCTGATCGCTTGCACAGCATAAGGAAGAAGCATCATCCCCTATGCTGTGCAGTCCCTGCACACACAAGTTAGGTAGATTGAGCACTAAGCACAATCTATCTAACATGCTGATGCCTGGTGACCTGGATGTCATGACAACATTGGGTCACCATAGCAACTATCTGGACCCGGCATACACAGTGCGGGACGCCGGATAGAAGGTAAGAAGCGCCCTCTTACCAATGCATGCACCGGAACTTAACAAACTAAAATAATGTATTTTCAGAAATATGCACATCCTTAAATTAATACTTTGTTTAAGTAAACTTTAAATTCATGACAGCCTTCAGTCTTTTTGGATAGAAGTCGATCAACATGGCACATCCTGAGTTGGTAATCTTTTCCCCCTCTTCTTTGCAGTAGCACTTCAAATCTGTCAGATTGGAAGGAAAGCGTACAGCACCCTCTTCCGTTCAACCGACAGATTTGGGATCTGGATGGGCCATTCTAAAACCTAGATTTTCTTCTGGCAAAAACATTCTTTTGTTGATTTGGAGGTATGCTCAGAATCATTGTCCTGCTGAAAGGTGACATTTCTCTTAATCTTCAGCTCTTTAGCAGACGCCTAAAGGTTTTGTTGCTAAAGTGACAGATATTTGGAACTGTTTATAATTCCCTCCACCTTGACTAAAGCCCCAGTTCCAGCTTCTGCAAAGAAGCCCAAAAGCATAATGCTGCCTCCACCTTGATTCTCTGTGGGTATGGTGTTCTTTTGGTTATGCATATTGTTGGCTTTATACTAAACATGCCTTTTAAAAAATTAAGGCCATATAGTTGAATCTTGGTCTTATCAGACCATAACATATTTTCCCACTTGCTTTTAGCTGACTTGATGTAGGTTTTGACAAAACATAGCCAGGGTTGGGTGTTTTTATTTGTAAGAAAAGGCTTCCATCTGGCCACCCAACCACACAGGCCAGACATATCAAGAATATGCAAGATCATTGTCACATGCAGTACATAACCAGTAATTGCTATAAATTCATGCCGCTCCTTTATTGTTATTGTTGGCAGCCTCCTGAACCAATTTTCTTCTTGAATTTTCATCAATTTTTGAGAGATTAGCCCATATTACTGTTGTGCCAAATTTAAGCCACTTCTTGATGATATCATCACAGTGACTTCTGCACTTAAAACCGCAACTGCTTTTTTTACATGCATTTTTTTCAGGCTACCCATCTATGAATATGGAGGAAAAAAACACAGAAAAAAGCATAGTTCAATAACAGTAAGCAGGAGTTGTCATCAATACACCTGCACCTTACGGGGGCCACCTTCTTGATTAGGTAATACGTTATGTGCTTATATACTGATATATACCTTGGAACTGGTAAGACTGATTTCTTTTTTTGGTGTGCCCATTATTCTGCTCTTATCCATGTGAGGATCTGATCTATAAATATGTGGTCCGTGCACATGTGGTACACGATTTGGTGTTGTTTTTAAATGTACACATGTCTGCTTTGTTCACCTCTCTTCAATTATCCTGCTTAAATAAAGATTTATAATTTTATGTATTACAAATGACCTATAGATCGTTCTTTTTTGCTCTTGAGCTCCTCCTTTCTGTAGTTGTATATTGACAACTGGTCTATATTTATAAGTCCAGGGGCAGAATAATATGATAGATTTTGGTAATTTTAGCTATATGCTTTCGATATGGGTTACCATCATATGTGGCTGTAATATTGTTCCCTTTTCTAACAGATATTCTCATGTTTACACTAGGAACATTATTCTTAGTCTACATTTCTTTCTCGTCAAAAACTGTAAGGGAGTCTCCTCTTTTTTTCCCAGGTGCCTCAGAACTTTTGATCCAGTCCTTCAGAGGTTAGCTATCTATGATGAGTCCCTGGAGTTTTTCGGGTCTTCCTATAAACATTCTACTAGTTAATTTTAGAGTAATCAGGTGCATTATTTGAACAAATGTCAGATAATTTTGTAAGCCATCTGGCATGTGGCTGGTAAACATGTCAAGCAGTTTAAGACTAGACAGAAATTGATACGAGATAGATAAAATAAATTTACACATATTAAAATTGCATGTATTTAGAACATGTAGAACATGATGGTAATGACAGGAAAAGATATTCAACCCTGCAGGGTTCAGCATCTCCGCTGATTTCTCATGCTCTCTGTACAATGAAATGCCCTGATTTATGTTCTTTGCCTTTCATCTTTATCGTTTTGGTATAAATTTTCCTTTTTCGTCTTGTTTATTAGAAGAAACTTAGTTTCCATGGAGACTATCATTATTAAGTATGTTATCATTTGCTACTGTTTTCCTTTTATCTAATGTGAAAATTCTGAAGAAATTTTTAACCCACAGTACAGTAAAAATTCATTGTATATCTGCAGGAGTATATACTGTAACAATGTAAGATAACAGACATATGGAGGCTGTATTTCACTGACCTTTTCATTGTGAAGATATGTGCTGGTGAGAGAGCTAAGTGCAGACAATAAATGTACATTTTCAACATAAGCCATAATAGAAATCGTGATAGAAAAATATTTGTAAAGGAAAAATATTTAATATAAAAGTTATGCTGGTGATATGATATATAACCTGTCACCAGATTTCACAATATCGTCTGCATACTGAGGTAGATAGACTCACCCGGCTGCTTAACGAGGTACTAAGAGGAATACTTTTAATTTAAATCTTCAAGTGGTTTATTAAAACATGCTTCATAAACCAATCCAAAACAAAATAGACATATTCAGTTTTGTTAGCATAAACAAACAGCACTCACTACAATCTGTACAGCTGCAGGGTCCGCCCTCTCAGAAAACAGGGTTCAGCTTTGTTTTAACAAAAGTACAGCTCTGGAGGTCAGATTACCTTTAGAGCACACAGATACTCAATGAGTGTAGAGGATAACATTTTTACTTCCTGGACCACACCCTAGGGCTAGGATGGAGATCTGGTGAACAACCATCCTGCCCAATTCTTTAGCTGTTCACAAAAAAACTGTCCCCGTCATGGCTGATTAACCCCTCTCAGCACATGACATGTTAGAGCAAACTTCCAGATTCATATCACTGAAGCTAATAACCTCAGTGAAACATATATCCCCTCCAGTATATCACCAGTGACCCTCTTACATATCCTCCCCCTATGTCCAAAGCCAGGACGTTTAGCACCTTCAGTCACTAAACAGGGCCTCGACAGGGCATCTGCGTTAGCGTGTAGTTTTACTGGCCTATACTCTACATGGAAGCTGAAGCCCTGAAGCGCCAGAAACCACCTAGTTACCCGAGCATTCTTTCTATTCCATTTCCTCATCCATCTCAGGGGCGCATAATCTGACACTAACCTGAACTTTTGGCCTAGGAGGTAGTACTTCAACTTGTCAATCACCCATTTGATGGCCAAGCATTCTTTTTCCACTATGACATAATTCTTTTCACAGGAGGAGAGTTTCCTGCTTAGGTATATGACTGTATGTTCCTACCCATTTATTTCTTTTAACAACATGGCTCCCAACCCAACCTCTGAAGTGTCCATCTGGACCACAAACTCCTTCTTGAATCCTGGTGCAACCAAGACCGAATGTTTACACAGGGCTAGCTTCAACTCCTGGAATGCTGCCTCTGCTTCGGAAATCTACTTGACCATTGATGATTTTGTGTCCTTAAGGACGTCAGTCAGTGGTGTGTCTCTCATAGCGAAATTCGGGATGTACTGCTGATAGTATCCCATAATGCCTAGAAATGCCCTAACCTGTTTCTTGGAGATTGGTTGTGGCCAATTTTGGATTGCCTCCACTTTGTTCCGCTGCGGTTTGATTTCACCCCTACCGACAATATAGCCTAAGTATTTAGTCTCCTCCTTCCCCATGGTGCACTTCTTTGGGTTTATGGTAAACCTCGCCTTCTATAGAGCATCCAGTACTACCTGGACCTTCTGCAGATAACTTTTCTAATCTGGGCTGAAGATCACAATATCATCTAGCTAAGCTGTGGTGTATTTCTTGTTAGGAGTTAGGACCCAGTCCATGGCTCTCTGGAAGGTGGCTGGGGCTCCTTGCAGACCAAAAGGCATCCTGGTTTATTGGAAACACCCATCAGGTGTAGAGAAGGCTGTCTTCTCTTTTGCCGTTTGAGACATGGGGATATGCCAGAACCCTTTCGGTAGGTCAAGGATGGTGATTTACCTTGCTGACCCTAGCCTCTCAATGAGTTCATTGACCCAGGGCATCAGATACGCATCAAACTTAAACTGTTAGAACTCTCCTGTAAGGTTTTTTCTATCTTGCTGGTCACATGACCTTTTTTGCCTATTTAATCCTGCTCCGCCCTCCTGGCCTTGCTGGCCTTCATTGTAATTTCTACTCTTAAGCTAGCCTGGTGCTTAGTTACCTTTCTCAGTCAGTTTAGCTAGGTCTTCGGACCTTTATGTTCTATGTTGTGTGTTTGTCTTTTATGGCTACAATTTATGCTAGGAGGTGTCCAACTTTATCCCAGTCCCTAGTTCTTGTAGGGATCCCTCCCTTGCATCTATAGGTCTTCGTACAGACTAGCCGAAGACTTTAGCGGGTCTGATCGCAGGATCAGGTTCCCCGTTACATCGTAGGGATCTAGCTTAGTTCTATTGTAGGGACAGATCTCCTTTCTTTCCTTAGTGCGTGTAGCAGATCATAACAGTAAATCCAGCCCAAAAATATCTCTAAGGAAAGACCTCCAGTTTCCATCATGGTGTCGGTTCAGGATTTGGCTCAACGCCTGCAGGGGCTCTCTCTGGAGGTGGCCGAACTCCAACAACACGTGAGTAGCTGTTCTGGAGCACATTTTGTGGAGCCAAAGGTACGTTTGCCTGATTTATTTTTTGGTGATCAACAAGAATTTTTTTTCCTTTAAAAATGCTTGTTTGTTGTATTTTCGTTTGAGACCCAGATCCTCTGGTGATGAATCACAGCGCATAGGGTTTATAATGTCACTTTTGCGCAAAGAAATTCAGGGATGGGCCTTTTCTCTCCAACCTAGTGATCCATGCTTTAGATCAGTGGATAGTTTTTTTTCTGCTTTGGGTTTGTTGTATGATGATCCTGATCGTGTCTCATCAGCTGAGACTGAATTGAGACGTTTGAGGCAGGGATCAGGTAATGTGGAAAAATATTGTTCTCACTTCCGTGGGTGGTCTGCCCAGGTGGGGTGGAACGATTCAGCTTTGAAAAGTTTGTTTCTTGTGGGACTAGGTGAAAGGGTTAAGGATTTGCTGATTGCTTATCCCACACCTGGAAACTTGCAGGAGGCAAATGCAATTAGCTATACGGGTGGACAGGAGACTGCGTGCAAGGGTTAATGAGAGTAAATCCTCTGCCATGTCAGCTCCGAGTCTTGAGAGGGTCTGTACTGACATTGGAGAGCCGATGGAGATTGGGGCGATGGCACCCCGCTCTCAGGAAAAAGACCGCAGGTTTTCTGAAGGTTTGTGCTTTTATTGCGGGAAATCTGACCATTTTATTAAGAACTGTGTGCTTCGTATGAACAAAGAAAAAAAAAAGGTCAGTTACGCCCATATAGCCTGTTTAAATACTAAGGGGGCATTTCTTTCTGATACTACTGCTGCTCAGGAAGAATTAATTGAATTTCGGGTATTTGTGGATTGTGGTTCTACTCTGAATGTGATTGATGGGGGATTCTTGGAAAAACTTAAAATAAAACCCAAACCTTTGTCATCCCCTATTGCTGTGGTTTCTGTCAATGGCTCCCCCTTGAAGAGTGTTACTCACAAGGTCTGTGAATTTCCCCTCACTATTAATGGTATTCACCAAGAAAATTTGGATTTGGTAGTATTAAATAATTTGCCTTCTCCAGTAGTTTTGGGGTTACCCTGGTTAAAATTGCACAATCCTGTACTGGATTGGTCTACCAATGAAATTAAATCCTGGAGCCCTAAGTGTTATGACAAGTGTTGTAACGGACGTATTGCTGCGGTGGAAAAAGGGGAATTACCTGTACCTATTCAGGATTTTTGGAGAGTTTTTTCTGAGGAGGAGTTACAAATTTTGCCTCCCCATAGAGACTATGATTGTACCATTGAATTTGTACCTGGAGAGACTCTTCCTAAAAGTCGTTTATTTAATCTTACGATTCCTGAGAGAAAGGCTTTGAAGGAATGCATACAGACAAGCTTGGCCGCCGGTCACATTAGGCCTTCCAAGTCTCCTGTGGCTGTTGGATTTTTTTTTGTTAAAAAAAAGGACGGCGGTTTACATCCTTGTCTGGATATTCGTGACATTAATAAAATTACTGTACGCAATCTTTACCCACTGCCATTGATTCCTGATTTGTTTAACCAGTTAGTGGGGGCCAAGTGGTTCTCTAAAATTGATCTCCGGGGGGCATACAATTTGTTGCGCATGAAGGAGGGTGATGAATGGAAGACTGCTTTTAACACTCCTGAGGGTCATTTTGAGAATCTGGTTATGCCTTTTGGTCTTACCAATGCTCCAGCATTTTTTCAGAATCTTATTAATGACATCCTTAGACCTTTGATCGGCAAAAATGTGGTTGTGTATTTGGATGACATTTTGATTTATTCACCGGATCTGGAGTCTCATTGGCGGAGCGTACGTGAGGTATTACAGTTATTAATTAACAATTCGCTTTTTGCTAAGCTGGAGAAATGTGAGTTTGCTGTACAGAGAATTAGTTTTTTGGGCTACATTATCTCCAGCGAGGGCTTTGAGATGGACCCTGTGAAGGTTCAGGCAGTTCAGGAATGGCCTAGGCCTATTGGTTTGAAATCGATACAGAGGTTTTTGGGTTTCGCCAATTATTACAGAAAATTCATTAAAAATGTTTCTATTATTGTCTTATTGTCAAACCACTGACCAATCTCACCAGGAAAGGTGCTAATGCGGTTCAGTGGACTACTGAGGCCATTGAAGCTTTTGTGTTTCTAAAGGAGAGGTTCAGCTCTGCTCCCATCCTTATGCAGCCTGATGTGACTAAGCCGTTTTTGGTTGAGGTTGATGCTTCGTCGGTGGGGGTCGGTGCAGTGTTGTCTCAGAAAAACAAAGATGGAGTACATCCCTGTGCTTTTTTTTCAAAAAAAATTTCTGAAACTGAACTTAATTCCGATATTCGTAATCGGGAATTGCTGGCTATTAAACTTGCATTTGAACACTGGCGTCATCTCTTGGAAGGTGCTGAATTTCCCATTCAGGTTTTCACTGATCATAAAAATCTGATCTATCTTGATGCTGCCAAGCGCTTGAATGCCCGTCAGGCTATGTGGGCACTTTTTTTCTCGCGGTTTAATTTTTCCGTTACTTACATCCCGGGTACCTAGAATGTTAAAGCTGATGCTTTTTCTTGCAGCTTTTCTCCCATGGTCGGTGCTGAGGAGGAGGGGAGCATTTTACAAGAAGGTGTTGTGATTGCTGCATTGGACTCCGTTTTGGAAGATGAGATTCTTAAAGCACAGGAGAATGCCTCATCTAACACTCCCCATGGGAGGTTGTTTGTGCCTAGGACCTTTAGGAGAGATTTGTTTGTTGAGTGTCATGAGTCTCGGTTGGCAGGTCATCCAGGAATTTCTGAGACCAAGAGACTTGTGGGTCTCAGTTTTTGGTGGCCTGGATGGCAGAAGGAAGTCATTAAGTGGGTGCGTCAATGTACGGTGTGTGCTAGATCTAAGTCTTCACATACTCCTGCAGCGGGGTTGCTTTGCCCTCTGGAGGTTCCTAGTGCACCTTGGACACATCTGGCTAAGGACTTTATTACTGACCTTCCCCCCTCTGAGGGTTTCACAGTCATCTGGGTGGTCGTGGACCGTTTTAGCAAGATGTGTCACTTGGTTCCTTTCATCAAACTGCCCTGCGCTAAGACACTCGCTAAGGCCTTTGTCAAGGAAATTGTCAGACTACATGGCGTTCCTACTGACATTGTTTCGGATAGGGGACCTCAGTTCGTGGATCGTTTTTGGCGTGCTTTTTGTGACAGGTTGGGAGTTCATTTGTCATTTTCATCCAGATATCATCCTGAGTCTAATGGCCAGACAGAAAGGAAGAATCAGGATGTTGAGCAGTTCTTGCGTTGTTTTGTGGCAGACAATCAGGTGGGGTGGTCTGAGTTTCTGCCACTTGCTGAGTTTGCTCTTAACAACCATACATCTTCTTCTGCTGGTTGTTCGCCTTTTTTTTGTTGTTCTGGGAGACATCCGTCTTTTGGGTCATTCTCCAAATTGGTATCGGCTGTGCCTGGGGAGGAGAGTTTTTCCGGTGATTTGGAGAGAGTTTGGACGGATGTGCGTGGTAATCTTCAGGAGGCTAACAAAAAATCTAAGAGGTACTTTGATAGGAAACGGAAGAGGTTTTGTTTGCTATTGGTGACATGGTTTGGTTGTCCTCTAAGAATCTACGGTTGAGGATTCCTTCTAAAAAATTGGGTCCCAAGTTTTTAGGGCCCTTTAAGGTGCTTCAGGTAGTTAACCAATCTGCTGTTAGGTTGGAGGTTCCTACCTCCTGGAAGACTAATCCGGTGTTTCATGTTTCTCTGTTGAAAAGAACTTATGTGTCGGATGGAGACGCCTCTGCCACTGTTCCTCCGGTGGTGGAGGACGGGGAATACGAAATTTCCCGCATCCTAAATTCTAGACGGTATAGAGGGAGTTTGCAGTATCTCGTCGCTTGGAAGGGTTTCGGACCCGAGGATAACTCATGGGTGAGGGCGGATGATGTTTCTGCTTCCAGACTTGTCAGAGCGTTTCACAAGAGGTTTCCTGATAAGCCTGGGCCTAGGGGATTCGGAGGATCCTCATAGAAGAGGGGGTACTGTTAGAACTTTCCTGCTAGGTTTTTTCTATCTTGCTGGTCACATGACCTTTTTTGCCTATTTAATCCTGCTCCACCCTCCTGGCCTTGCTGGACTTCATTGTAATTTCTACTCTTAAGCTAGCCTGGTGCTTAGTTACCTTTCTCAGTCAGTTTAGCTAGGTCTTCGGACCTTTATGTTCTATGTTGTGTGTTTGTCTTTTACTGCTACAATTTCTGCTAGGAGGTGTCCAACTTTATCCCAGTCCCTAGTTCTTGTAGGGATCCCTCCCTTGCATCTATAGGTCTTCGTACAGACTGGCTGAGGACTTTAGCGGGTCTGACCGCAGGATCAGGTTCCCCGTTACATCGTAGGGATCTAGCTTAGTTCTATTGTAGGGACAGATCTTCTTTCTTTCCTTAGTGCTTGTAGCAGATCATAACAAAAACACCACATTCTGCTTACGGTATTCATTACAAAACTGCCATTCTCCATTTGGCTTCAGCACAAGGACAATCGGACTGGACCAGCCACTCTTAGACTCTTCGATGACGCCCAGGCTCAATATTCTCCTCACCTCCTTTGAAATCATATCTTGAGGGGCTTCAGGGATACAATATGGCTTAAGGTTTACCTGCACGTATGGTTAAGTCAGAACTTTGTGCTCCACGGTCTGAGTACAATCTAGCAAACAGGTCTCGGTTTTACTAGAGTTTTCAGCCTTGTTGTTTCTAGGCCTGTGATAGTTGCTACGTCAACATCCTTGACATTGGCTACGTGATTGGCCCCCAGGCACAGACCTTCCACTGGCTCACTATAATGCCATGGTTTGAGCAGGTTGACATGGTAGACCTGATAGGGTTTTCTTCTCTCTGGCTGGTGGACCTTATAGTTAACTAAGCTCAGTTACTCGACCACTTCATATGGCCCTTGCCGCTTAGCCAGAAATTTTCTATTCACCATGGGAATCAGCACTATGGCTTTATCTCTAGGGATAAACTGTCTCAGCCTTGCTGACCAATTGTAGACACTTGATTGGGCCTCTTGTGCCTGGAGGAGCCTCTCTTTTACAATCAACATTACCTCTGCAATTCTCTCCTGCATCACAGGGGTGTAACTTCTGCTTCCAAGGCATCCTTTGCAACATCCAGGAGACCCTGAGGATGCCGGCCATATAACTTCTCAAATGGAGAGAACCCTGTAGAAGACTGTGGAACTTCCCTAATGGAAAACAGCAGATAATGTAGTAGGCAGTCCCAGTCCCGACCACCCTTCTCCACAACTTTCTTGAGCATGGCCTTCAGTGTTTTATTAAACCTCTCCACCAGGATATCCACTTGAGAATGGTACACCAATGTCCTGAGTTGCATAATCTGAATCTCCACAACTCTCTTAACACTTTGAACATGAACAGGATTCCTTGGTCCGTCAGGATCTCCTTGGTAGGCCAGTTTGGGAAAAGATATGGACCAGTTCTCGGGCTATACTTCTGGAGGAGGAGTTTCTTAGGGGTACAACCTCTGAGTGCCATGTCATGTAATCCAGGACCACCATGATATATTGATGCCCTCAGACAGACTTTACAAAGGGTCTGACTAGATTCATAGCAATGCGGTCAAACGAGACATCCATAATGGCTTACAATACTAGGGGACTCTAGAAGAGAGAGACTGAGGCATTTAGCAGGCAAGTGGGACAGGACATACAATAGTTTGAAATCTCTCGGCCAGTAGAACCTTCTAAGGATCCGCACTAGGGTCTTGTCTACAACCTGATAACCCCCCAAGACACGAGAATGGGCTATTTCTAACACCGTATTCCAATAGGGCCCTGGTACTATCAGTTCTTCAAATACTTCTCCCCCTACTTTAGTTACCCGATATAACAACTCCCTGTTCACTACTAATTATGGAAACCTGGTGTCGGCCCCCGGCCCTTGAGCAACCCCTTTATCACGGTGACATTATCAAATGTCCCTTTTAGCATAAAGTCCTTCAGATGAGCAGTCCCAAAGTTATCCACGGAAGCCCCCATCTCAGGGATGTCAGCCTGAAGGGTTGCTATCTCGTGCTCATCGCCCGTAAGTACACACAGTGGGACCTATCTGACTCTGACTGCGATGGGTTATTTGTAAGGGCGAACCTGCTTTTTTCTGAGTCACTTGGCATCCCTCCTTTCTACCATATGTCCCAGAATAAGGTAAAGTCCCGCCCTATTACAACTAGGTGTATCGGGCCCTTGATCACTTTGACCTCATGGGACTCAGTGCCACAGTTCATTTCTATGGTCATTGTGGCGAAAGGGTAGTTCTTAGCATCCCTGTAAATACAACGCAAGCCCACCATCATAAAAGGGATTAACTGTTGAGGGAGTGTGGCCCTTACCAGGATCACCAAACTCCCTGTGTCCAAGAGTCCAGACACCAGTTCTCCATTTAATGTCATGGGATAGGTCTGCGGTCCTTCCTGGGTTGACAGTCCACACTACAGGCCAGATAGGTGTAATACGAACCGTGTGCCCTAGGCTGCAGTCCATCGGCTTGGGGGACATGGGACAACGAGTGGCTACGTGCCCAGAACCCTGACACCTCCAATAAATTAATTCCTTAACCATCACCTTTGGCAACTCCTCAGTGGGCCCTTGTGACCTTGTACACCTCGCATTTGTGTTTCTAGTACCCTTTTTGGAGAGTTTCCTTCTGGGTACCCCAGTACGGGGATTTGCTGACATCTGGTTTCACTAATGACTAGTGTTGAGCCACCCCGTAGTGTTCGAGTTCGGTTCGGTTCATCGAACACCCGTATGTTCGCCGAACTGTTCGTCGAACACCGTTAAAACCAATGGCAGGCAAACAAAAACACATAAAAACACATAGAAAACACCTTCAAAGGTGTCCAAAAGCTTACAAACTGCTCAGAAGACACAACTAACACATGGAAAAGTGACAAGTACATATAGTCATGCGAAAAGAAAAGAGGTGGAGGAGTAAAAGGAGGGGGAGACACAGATATAGGCATGTCATGCCCTTCTAAACCCAAAAAAGTGTGAAGCCGACACGGCCAATCTGTTCCTGCCTGTGCGACCTCCGTGTCGCCGGGTTTGTGCCAGAGCCGCGGTGGACCCTGACGGCCAGCCCCCCTCTCCCAATACTGGTGCCTGTCCGCTGGTGGGTCGAGCGAGCCCCCCTGCGGTGGAGGCAGGTCTAATCTTTTTAATTTAAATTGTCTCTCTAATTTGAATGAGTACACTTTAAATCCTTTTACAAGGATCTATTGAAGGGCAAGTCTCATGCCAGCAGCCGCGGTAATTCCAGCTCCAGTAGCGTCCACTAAAGCTGCTGCAGTTGAAAAGCTTTTATAAGGATCGAACTTGGCGGTCCACCGCAAGGCGTCCTACCGCCAGTCCCAGCCCCTATGCCTTGGGGTGCCTCCCCGATGCTCTTCACTGAGTGTCCCGGGGGCCCGAACCATTTCCTTTGAAAAAATTAAGTGTCCAAACTACAGGAGGTGTAGCTTGCTTAACAGCTGGGATAATCTGCTGACTATCAGACACTGCTGCTAGGCACAAAGTATTTCCTGGGCTAGATGCAGTTAAAAATTTGTAATTAGATACTCTCGTTGGATGCTGAGAAAGCACTCCATAGAGTCTCCTGGCACGCCATATATTATTCCCTTAAAAAGCTTGGGGTAGGGGTCTAGGGGACGCTTTTATAGGCAAAATCACGGCCCTGTATCACAATACGTCACCTAGGCTGAAGATAAATGGAACTGTAGCACCCCGAGGGCTCGGTTGCTACAGAGGTATTGCACCTCACCCAGAGGTGTGATATCTCACTCTCAGGTAAGGATGGAGTGTGGATTAGGATCCCGACACCTGCATGCATTACACCACATTGCCATGGGGCAGGGCGACCAATATGCCCCTGAGATGGGCACGACAGTCCCTGTCCCTGGCTGGAGTGGGGGGAGGGAACACCGAGGAAGGGGAACCCTGTAGTGCAGGAGCAGGGAGGAAGCAGTTCCTGGGTGCATTGAGAAGGGAGTATAAAAGGTGGGCACCATCTTAGTTCAGTGCAGAGAAGTCTGAGCAGAAGTGACAGGGAGCAGGGGCTCTGCATGAGCTCTGCTCCGGAGGCGGGCCAAGTAACAGAGGCCCAGGCCTGGAAGAGGGAGAAGGAAGGAAGAGGAGCGGAGAAGGCTCCAGGAACGAGGAACGAAGGGATCCCAGGGGTGCGGACGGGCGAGTCGCCGCCGCACGCCCGAATCCACCTGCGTGGAGGGGTCAGGCCAAAGGGGGAGACCGGTCCCCGAAACTAGTGGAGGCGGGAAACGACCCTCAGCTAGAAACCCGGAGGCTGTGACATTTTATGTGGCGCAGCCCCTCGCTACACCCGCTAGGAAGGCACCACATAGGGTCAGGGAAACTGGCGCCAAGTTTACCAAGAGGAGGCCCGAGGCAGCCGGACAGAAGCATTGGTAAGAAAGGCCAGACAGAGGACACACAAGCGCTCCAAAGTTATCTGGGAGTTGTCTGAGCCCCTCACCTGGTGAGCACAGTACGACGTGGGCAGACGTTACCTGCCGAAGTGGTCTGGATAATAAGTACTGTGAGTAAAGGCCCTGGACTGCATCACTAACTCCGTGTCGTTACTGCTGCTGCCCTGCACCATCACCCCCATCCTCTGCATAAACTGCCCTGAGGCTATACTCCTCCCGTGGGGAGTTATACTACGCTCTGCTGCACCCACAACACCAGCCTCAGCGGTCTGCCCTGCAGCGGCGGTTCACTCTGACCGCAATCCACGGGTGGTGTAGTCGGACATTTAAACATCAAAACCACATAAATAGTTCCGCCACTGGTTTGACCGCCCTTAGCCACGGAACCGGGTCGCCGCCACGGAGACTACAACCAACAGCATCCACCAAAAAGGGTCCGGCTCCGGGTGTCCCAAGGCCCAGGGGGCGCGTCAGAACATTTTCATCACCTTTCATAATCACCAATGGGACAAGGCAGGGATGGCCTCTGTCCCCTCTCTTATACATCCTAGTGACGGAGCACCTGCTCTCATCAATTCGCCTTAACCCCAATATTAGGTGGATTGAGGTGGGAGGCACCGAGTACAAGTGCTCTGCATTTGCTGATGATGTCCTAGTATATATCACTCAATCACATATATCCATCCCTGCTGTTATGGCTGAAATAGATCACTTTGTTACATGGTCAAATTTTAAAATCAATGCAGCGAAGTCTGAGGCCCTCGATGTCTCCCTCCCCAAATCCATACAGGATTCCATCCAGTCCAACTTTCCCTTTGCCTGGTCCTCACAGGGTATCAAATACTTAGGAATTCCTATTCAAAGAGACCTCTCCCATCTATTTTATCTTAATTTTGGGCCCTTTATTGAACAACTCCATACAGACCACGGTTGGCAAGTCAGAACTGTAAGATTCACTACGTGAACCACTGGTGTTTTGTGGAAAAGCACATGTACACTGTGTTCCAAATTATTATGCAAAAAAGTGTTTAGGAGTGATAAGGGAAGAATTTGTTTGTCAGTTAAACTCATTGATGGTGATGTGTGTCAGGGCTCTTTATATCACTGTAAGCAATTGCAGACACCTGTGCTAATTAGTTTGGCAGGTGTGTCCAATGAAAGGCAAGACTACTTAAGAAGGCTGTCGCACATTATTAAGCAGCCTACATTTTCTGCCAAAATGGGAAAGAAAAAGGATGTGTCGGCTGCTGAGAAGCAACAAATTGTGGAGTGTTTAGGTCAAGGCATGACTGCAATCATCATTGCCAAGACACTTCATCCTGATCATCGCACAATCAAGAAGTATGTATCTGATTTACAGTACACACGTGTGCGTGCTGATAAGGTAAAATTGAGGACTGTTTCCTACAGGCAATTACGTCAGGTTAAAAGAGCAGCGGCAAAAAAGCCTTGTCATAGCAGCAGACAAGTTTTTGAAGCTGCTGGTGCCTCCAACGTCCCCCGAACAACGAGATACAGAGTCCTTCAGAGGTTTGCAGCTGTGCGTAAGCCATCCTGTCGACCTCCTCTATCCACTGCACACAAGCAGAAATGGCTCCAGTGGGCCAAACAATACATGAAGACTGACTTCAAAACTGTTTTGTTCACCGATGAATGCCGTGCAACGCTCGATCGTCCAGATGGATGGAGTGGAGGATGGCTGGTTGATGGACACCCCACGCAAACACGGCTACAGCGCCAACAAGGAGGAGGTGGAGTAATGTTTTGGGCTGGAATCACGGGGAGAGAGATTGTCGGCCCCTTTAGGATCCCTGAAGGGGTAAAGATGAACTCCATAATGTATGTGGAGTTTCTCAAACAGCACTTCCTGCCATGGTTCAAGAAGAAGAACCGTGTATTCCACAGCAAGATCATTTTTATGCATGATAATGCACCGTCTCATGCTGCACATAACACATCTGCATCTCTGGCTGATATGGGCATTAAAGGGGACAAACTTATGGTGTGACCCCCATGCTCCCCTGACCTCAACCCCATTCAGAACCTCTGGAGCATCATCAAAAGGAGTGTCTATGATAGCGGGAGGCAGTTCACATCTAAGCAACAGCTCCGGGAGGGTATTCTGTCCTCATGCAAAACAATTGAAGCAGAAACCATCCAAAACCTGACAAATTCAATGGATGAGAGAGTTCAGAAGCTCCTTTCGAACAAGGGGTCCTATGTGCAAATGTAACATCACCTAGAATAAAGTTTTGAGTTGAAAACTGTTAGATTTCAGTTTCTAATAACCTGCTAATGCTTATAATTTCAAAAATGAACATTTTTTTGGTCTTTATTAAAATGAAAAGGTTGATCGAAGAGTGTGGGGGATCTAAGAGTGTGGCAACCCAGTAGTCAGGATTACTTCGAATTCTGACAATCTGAGGGTCATGTTGCAGGTAGTGCAGCAAGAAGGCACTTATGTGTCTTGCGCATCTCGGAGCCCCAAAATTATTTTCCGGGCTAGATGCAGCTAAAAATTATTATTAATTTGAAAGCTGGTAGAGCTTAGTATAGATGGCCTAATAGAATCAGTACTGCACACTGCTACAAAGCCCAAATTATTTTCCAGCCAAGATACAGATAAACATGATTAGTAATTTTAAATCTGGTGGAGCTTAGTATAGATGGCCTAATAGAATCAGTACTGCACACTTCTACAAAGCCCAAATTATTTTCCAGCCAAGATACAGATAAACATGATTAGTAATTTTAAAGCTTAAAACGGTTGGTGAGGTGATTTTAACAAATCATCAAGCTTTTACTCTCCCCAGGATGACACAGGGGTAGAAAAGTCGTTTCGGATCCATGATTTGTTCATCTTTATTAACATGAGTCTGTCTACATTATCAGTGGAGAGCCGCGTGCGCTTATCTGTCAGCACACCACCAGCAGCGCTGAACACACGTTCAGACAGAACGCTGGCTGCGGGGCATGACAAGATCTCCAAAGGCGTAAGTGGCGAGCTCCGGCCATTTATCCAGATTGGAAGCCCAAAAAGAGCAAGGGTCTAGTGACAAAGTCATGGCTTCAATGTTTACTTGGAGATACTCCTGTACCATCGTCTCTAGGTGTTGACTATGTGTCAGACTTCTTGTCTCCTGTGGCCTTGCAAAGGATGGGCTAAAAAAGTGGTGAAATGATTCCGCAAAATTGATGTTACCAGCAGATACTGTGTTTCTGTTACGGTTTGAGTGCTGAACACTCGACGGTCCCACGATTGGCAAGTTGGAACTGTGAGATTCACTACGTGCACCACTGGTGTTTTGTGGAAAAGCACATGTAAGATTCTGCAACAGTCTCTGCTGATACTCCTGCATGCGTGCATCCCTTTCTATGGCAGGAATAATTTCTGCAAATTTACTTTTGTACCGGGGATCTAACAGTGTGGCAACCCAGTAGACAGGATTATTTCTAATTCTCACAATTCGAGGGTCATGTTGCAGGTAGTGCAGCAAGAAGGCACTCATGTGTCTTGCGCATCCAGGAGCACCAAGTCCCTGTAGTGTTGGTGGCGAGGTAACAATCATGCTTCCTTCCTCTGTCCTCTACCCCCAACCTCGCACAACAGAAATGTGATCAAGGTCTCCCTCATCTGATGAGTCTTCCATCAGTTCGTCCTCCACTTCTTCCTGGGCTCCTGCACCTTCCTCACTAGTTTGGCTGCTACCATGCGCCCTGGTAAAACCATCTCCCCCACCCTCACATGCCTGCCGCCTTGGTGCTGCCGACCGTCTGGACCTTGCAGATGTTAGCCCTTCCGCATACAACTCCTCCTCCTCTACTTCCTCCACCTCCTCTTGTGCCACCACCTGACTCCGAATTCTGTTTAACATGTGCTCCAGCATGTAAATCACCGGAATAGTCATGCTGATAATGGCATCGTCAGCACTAAACATCTTCGTCACCATTTCAAAACTGTGCAGAAGGGTGCATAGGTCCCTGATCTGAGACCACTCCTCCAGCGTGATTTGCCCCACCTCTGGATCTCGTTGGCCCAGGCTATACGTCAGAACGTATTGCACCAGGGCTTGTCGGTGCTGCCACAGTCGCTGCAACATGTGCAGAGTTGAATTCCACCGGGTAGGCACATCGCATTTTAGCCGGTGAAGTGACAGGCCCAACGACTTCTGTAGAGACATAAGTCGCTGAGCTGCGGGATGCGAATGGCGGAAGTGAGCACACAGCGACCGTGCCCTCTGCAGAAGGCCATCTAGTCCGGGATAGTGAGCTAAAAATTGCTGGACAACCAGGTTCAACACGTGAGCCATACAAGGCACGTGTGTGACATTGCCCCGGCGAAGGGCCGCACCCAGGTTTGCAGCATTGTCGCACACGGCCTTCCCTGGTTTCAGGTCCAGTGGAGACAACCATTCATGAAACTGGTTCTCCAGAGCTGACCACAACTCCTCAGCTGTGTGACTCACATTTCCCAGACATTTCAAAGTAAAAACCGCCTGATGACGTTGAGCCCTGCTGCCAGCATAGTAAGGAGGTGTGCAGGATCCCTTCTGTGCAGTTAGAAAGCTTGTGGCATGACCAGACAGGCTTTGGGTGCAGGTGGAGGACTGAGAGGAGGTTGAGGAGGCAGAAGCAATGGAGGAACTTTGAGATAAAGAGGATTGACGCACAACTCGTGGGATGGCAAGACTTGGACAGCAGCCCCTAGTCCTGCTGTCACCATAGTTACCCAGTGCCCATTCAGCGACATGTAACGCCCCTGTCCATGCCTACTCGTCCAAGTGTCTGTGGTGAAATGCACGCTGTCACACACAGAGTTTCTCAAAGAAGCGGTGATGTTGTGTGCGACATGCTGGTGGAGCGCAGGCACACCTTTCTTTGAGAAGTAGTGCCGACTAGGCATCTGGTACTGGGGCACTGTGACGGACATAAGGTCTCGAAAATCCTCTGTGTCCACCAGGCGGAAAGGCAGCATTTCTGTAGCCAAGAGCTTGCAGATGGTGAAATTCAACCTCTTAGCTTTCTCATGGCTAGGAGGAAATGGTCTTTTACTTGTCCACATCTGAGGGACCGAGGGCTGTCTGTTGTGCTTAGATGGGGTTGAGAAGGGTGTTCCTGGCAAACTGCCGGTCTGTGAGGAAGATACAGGCGGACATGATAGGTTGCCTTGATCCAAAGGTGGTGCTATCAATGTCGGACAGCGCTCAACACCAGCTGGTGTTACCACCTCCAAAGAAAATGATGACCTGCCAATCACGCTGGCTGTTGTGGGTAAAGAGGTGGCAGGTCTGTGTCCCAAAACAGGTGTGACTGCTGTCCCCTCAGTCACAGAGGATGAAGAGGCCGCGGATGCACAAGATGTGGCAGACGGTGGCTGGCCCAGCCGGCTAGGCCGCATTGTAGCACAGTGAGCTTCCCACTGCAACTTATGCTTCATGTCCATGTGCCGGTTCATGCATGAAGTACTCAAACTATGTATTTTTTGGCCTCTACTTAGCTTTTGCTGACAAATGTTACAGATAACACGAGTTGGGTCATCTTTATCGATCTGAAAAAATGCCCAGGCTATGCAAGGCTTAGCACCCATGCGACCTGAAGAGCCACCACGACTTGTGGTCAGAGGCAGAGTTGTGTTTGAGGATGTAGTTGTTGATGTGCTTCCAGTACTACGTCTCTGTCCAGGAAGGCGCAACCTGACCTCGTCGTCACTAGCATCCTCCTCCACCTCCTCTGCTGACCTCATCTCTTGGCTGACTGTGGGTTGACAGTAAGTGGGATCTCCAACCTCATCATCATCACCCTGTGTGTTATCACACCCGTCGTCCTCAGAGCCAACCTGTTCCTGCCCTGACCAAAAACTAAAGTTGTCGCTCCAATCAGGTATTTGAGTCTCATCATCGTCTTCCTCATTGTCTCCACCAACAGAATTTACAGTTTGGGAACGAGGGTCTACATTATGGTCAGAACCTTCTGCGTCTGGTCCTGGATCCGACTCAAAGATTCTGGGCATCAGTGCAGATCATTTCCTCGTCTGGATTCACAGAAGCTCTGGAGCCGACCTCTGATTCCCAGGCTATAGTATGAGTAAACAGCGCTGCAGTCTCAAGCATCTGTTCTACCCCATACTCAGACGGGCAGCTGGAGACTTGGGAGCTGTGAGGAAGCATGTGCGATTGGGGTGACACCTCTGAGGACTGAAGTTGAGGTGGAGGAGAGACCACTTAAAGGAGCACTTGATATCCGTTGAAGCACCTGCTGTTTTTGTGCCTCATCTGGAATTTGTAGCGATTGGCATGGCCGTAAGAAAGGGATCGTATCACATTGTCCGCTAAAAGAAGTAGACATTTTAGTTTGGCTGGAAGATGGTCTTTTTTCTGCAGATGTTACTGTTGCTTTAACACCTACCCCACGGACACAACCTTTTTTCCCCTTCCCAAGACGCCTATTCCCCTTTCCACCAGCAGCAGGCCTTTTTCCACTCATTTTGGTGGTTAACTAATTCAAAACTCTGGAGTTGTTTGCACAAAAAAAACAATGGATGGGAACCGGGCAGAGCTGAGTGGCCAAACTGTGCTATTAGGCCAAAAGTATTGGCTGGGTTAGATGCAGAAAAAAATTATATTGAATTTACAACCTGATGGAGGTCAGTATAGATGGACTAATAGAACAAGCCCACACACTGCTACAAGCTGAAATATTTTTCAAAGCTAGATGCAGAAAAAAATTATATTGAATTTGCAACCTGCTGGAGGTTAGTATAGATGGACTAATAGAACAAGTCCCACACACAGCTAGAAGCCGAAACAGTTTTTCAGAGCTAGATGCAGAAAAAAATTTGATTGAATTTGCAACCTGATGGAGGTTAGTATAGATGGACTAATAGAACAAGTCCCACACACTGCTAGAAGCCGAAATAGTTTTTCTGAGCTAGATGCAGAAAAAAATTATATTGAATTTGCAACCTGCTGCAGGTTAGTATAGATGGACTAATAGAACAAGTCCCACACACTGCTAGAAGCCGAAATATTTTTTCAGAGCCAGATGCAGAAAAAAATTATATTGAATTTGCAACCTGATGGAGGTTAGTATTGATGGACTAATAGAACAGGTCCCACACACGGCTAGAAGCCGAAATATTTTTTCAGAGCTAGATGCAGAAAAAAATTATATTGAATTTGCAACCTGATGGAGGTTAGTATAGATGGAATAATAGAACAAGTCCCACACACTGCTAAAAGCCGAAATATTTTTTCAGACCTAGATACAGAAAAAAATTATATTGAATTTGCAACCTGATGGAGGTTAGTATAGATGGACTAATAGAATGATGCTATGCCCAAAAGGTTTTACTTCACTAGGTGCAGTAAAAAAAATTGTATTCTATACACAGGTGGTGTAGCTTGCAACACAGATAGGCTTCTCCACTGACTAACACACACTGCAAGAGGACAAAAAGGATTAGCTTTGCTAGATTTAGCCAAATGCTGTGAAAAAAAACTTGCACAGCACTGGCACAGACCTGCCTTGCAAAAAGTGATAGGAACTGATGTAACCTAGCCCTGAAAAGGACTGCAATTACAATTAGTCTTTACTCCCAACCTATCTATTTAAGAGCACAGACCTGCCTGATAAAAGTGATAGGAACTGATGTAACCTAGCCCTGAAAAGGACTGCAATTACAATTAGTCTTTACTCCCAACCTATCTATTTAAGAGCACAGACCAGCCTGATAAAAGTCGTTGGAAATGTTGTAACCTAGTCCTTAAAAGGACTGCAATCACAACTATTCCTTACTCCCAAGCTATCTGTAGATTTGTGCGAAAATTGGCTTGAAATTAACAAAGTATAGCGCACACAGCAACAGCGGTGCCGTCTAACACGCAGCTGCAGCAGTGAGAAAATGGTGGCGACGGAGAAAATGGCTGGGTCTTATAGGGCAAGGACATGTGACATACACTGCCAATGACACATGCCCTTGCTTGTGTGAAAAAAAGCACTTCGCTCCGTGTGTGCGCTGCTGATAGGCTGACAGATTGCACCTCCCCACTGTAAATGCGGGAAAGAGAAAAAAAAATGGAGATCTTCATTATTTCTGCCGAGATCCATCCCCTGCCCCTCCCCCCACCCCGCTGTACACTCAAACTGCGTATTAACATTAATTTTCAGCATTACTGAGAAAAAATCCAGTTATGATTTTTGTGCTCGAACAGTTATCGAACATAACCTCGAACAGCCAAATTTTTTTCAAATCGTTCGTGTTTGCCGAACGGCTCGAACACCGCTCGAATTTGAGATTGGCGAACAGTTCGAGTCGAACACCACTCATCTCTACTAATGACTTCTCAACCACCTGATACCTTTTCACTAGGCCAACCTGGTCATCCACATTCTGATGTTCTCCCTGGGCAACCCGGTTCTGCACCAGTCTAGTATAGGCATGAATAAATCTATTCATTACCATGCTCTCAACTATCTGGGATGGGATGGAGGATTCCGGCTGCAACCACTTCTGGACAAGATGTAGCAAGTCAAACATTTGGGAGCGGGGGGCTTTGTCACCGAAATACGCCCAGTGATTGACTTGTTGCACCCTGACAGACATAGTTACTCCCAAACGCGCCACTATTTCTGTCTTTAGTTTGGCATATTCCTTTGTTCCTGTAAGGCCAGGTCATAATAAGCCTTTTGGGGCTCGCAAGTTAAATAAGGCACCAACACCTCTGCCCACTGCTCCAGTATCTGCTCTGCCACCTTTTCAAATACAGCTTAAAATGCCTCGACATCGTCCCCCTGGATCATCTTTTTCATGGCACATCTTATCGCCTTCCGGATGTGTGAGTCATCTCTTTGACTTGGGGTGGGGCGATTTCTCTGCCACAGACAGCCCCTGCCAGGAATTGCTGTTGTTGCATCTGTTGTATCAGGAGTTTATTTGTCTCCTGCTGCTGGATGTTGGACTGAACCAACTGCTTGATTAGGTCGGTCATGGCTTCAGTCATGGCTTTAGGTCTTCACCGCGCTTCAGGTCTTCAAGACAGCGCCTTCAGCAGCCACAGCTGCTTTGACCCAGGACATGCAGCTACCTGCATCACCTGGCAATCGCCAGTCCTCTGAATTTCTGCCTGCATTCAACGCAGCAACTCTGATGCTTAATTAGGTACTATGAGGAATGCTTTTCATGTAAATCTACCAACTGGTTTAATAAAACTTGCTTAATAAACCAGTCCAAAACAAAATAGACATGTTCAGTCTTGTTGGCATAAACAAACAGAACTCACTACAGTCCGTATTGCTATGGGGTCTGTCTGCTCAGAAAACAGGGTTCAGCTTTGTTTCAACAATAGCACAGCTCGAGAGGTCAGCTCACCTTTAGAGCACACAGACACTCAATGAGTCCAGAGGCTAAACTTTTTACCTCTTGGACCACATTCTAGGGTCGTCCCGCCCAAGTCTTTAGCTGTTCACAAAAAACCTGGCCCTGTCATGGCCAATTATCCCCTCTCAGCACATAACATGCTGGAGAAAACTTCCAGATTTGTATCACTGAAGCAAATAACCTCAGTGAAACATATCTCCCCTACAGTATATCACCAGTGACCCTCTTACAATACATTATGTACGAGATCTCTTAGATGTGATGAAGCTAATGAAAATACTTTAAAAATCCATGTCATAATTGCTGTATAACCCTTTTTTCCTGCCTAATATTAAAGTCATCCTGCCTAATATTAAAATAAGCATTCTTTGGATTGAGAAAAACTTTCAAAATGCATATTTTATTTCAGAACTATGAAATCATTTTGACATATGTACGGCCTCAAAGTTTGTTTTAAGTTTTGCAAGGTTTGTTTTAAGTTTTAGGCTATGTGCCCACGATGCAGAAATGCTCTGTATTTTTTCCTGAGTGTTTCTGCATCTCCCTGGCAGAAAAAATGCATGTGGATTGTACATGCGTTTTTCCTGCCAGGAACAAGTGGAAATGAAGCGTTCTTTACATGCATTTCCGCATGCGGGTTGTCAAGCGCTTTCCAAGCGATTTTAGAATCACTTGGAAAGTCCTTGACAACTTTGTCACACTATAAATCCATGCAACCGGCATGGATTTATATGGTGTGACAGAAAGAATGGTAAAAAAAAAAAATATTATACTTACCTTCTGATGGCCCCCGGAGTCTTTATCCGATGTGTCTCGGCGTACCGGCAGCTCGCGGTACACTAAAGGACCTGCCGATGTCAGCGGTCGCGTGACCCGTCACATGACTAAATGACGTCATGGCAGGTCATTGAGTCCACCACGATCTGCCGGCAAGCCGAGACAAGGACACTGGGGGCCATCAGAAGGTAAGTATAATATTTATTTTTTATTTTATTCTTTTTTTACAGGTACTATGGTACCCGGGTCCGGAGGAAAGTCTCCTCTTCTCAAAACCCGGGTGCCATTCGCACATTGAAACTCTTAGATTCCGCAAGTACAGATGCAGTGATGTGGACTCCATGCGTTCCAATGCAAGTCAATGGTGGCGAAAACGCAGCGCTTCCGCAAAATAATTGGTAGTGCTAGGTATTTTTTGCAATGAAAATCCCCAGCGGAAATTTCCGCAGCATGTGCACAGCACATGCGGATTATCATTGGGGAACATGGCAGACCTTCTACCAAGCGTTTTTTAAGCGTTTCTACAGCGGAATTTCCGCTGCGGAAACACTTAAAAAACGCTCAATAAACACTAAACTATGGAGGGCACCATCCAAATCAAAAAGGGGATCAACATGCTGCACACCACATAAATACACATGAAAAAAGGGAAAAGAGGTGTGCTATGAAGCAGTGATCACCCAGCAATACTTCAATAAATTATCAAACGTTATAATAAGTGACAATAAATTTTATTCATTACAAATATAAATACATACAAACAACGTCAAAAAACCCAAATAGCTAAAACACAAGTAAAATCAATATAGTGGGGTTACCCACTAATTTGAAGCCCACCTGCTCCAAAAAAACATCCCTAGTTACAACAGAACAAGCAGTACCATAATACAACAAGTGCCAGTATTATCCCTGGTGATCAATATCGTACACATGCAAATTAGTTATGACTGCCTGACATTAGTATTCAAGGAGGTGTACTATAGTCCAGAAAGATGAAGAGGGAAGTATGTGCCTACTACAGCAGAGTATATATTGAAAAATACAGAGTCCCAAACATAAATGAAGCCCATATAGAATATCTGAGCTGAAAAATACTATATACTCACATACCACAAAAAGTACTATTCAGGGTATAAATAAATACAAAACCCTTTCATGCTGTAAGTATCCCTCCTGCACATAATAGCGCTACGATCAATCACTTCCCTGAGCACAAAATCCTATGCTGGGATGAAGCAGGCGGGCATTCAGTGCCCAACGCGTGTCGCCACTACACGTGGCTTCATCAGGGGTCTATAGGGCACAGGTAAGATGACACTTAAAAAACGCATCGTGGGCACACAGCCTTACTCTTTTTGTAAGACATGATTTAAATTAATCTGATGAAAATATTAAATATTTTGACATAGATTACAATCTATGGTGAAATGGTGAAATCCGGGCATCCATCTGTTTTCTTTTGTGTGAGCCAAGTAGAAAACAACTGAGAAGCCTTTGCAGTATAAATACATTTGTTTAAATATATCAACAGTATGATCAAGGATAACAAACTTTGTTATATATGTCTAGTTAGACAAAAATACTCTTTCTTCACTTTTCAGCTCTTCCATCTTCATGACCTAATGACACACTATAAATTACATAAAATTATCTCTCTGAATTACATAATGAATTCTACAAACAGAAGTCTATATAAAGAGAGATCAAGTTACACTCTGCAGCCAATAGAAGTCTATGGAGAGGGGAGAGGGAAGAAGAGTGATTAGCTGCTGGAGGGAAATTGAGTGTTTTATCACACTTTAGTGCTGGATTTACAGCTACACTGCTTAGAATATCCTCTGTGCTGCTCCTGCTTCTGATGTGCTACAAAGAAACAGGAAAGCAGTATTTCCTCTTTTCTATGTTTGCTGTTTATGGTATATATTAAAGCAGCTACTCTCTGCCTACTCGGGAGCTGAGTTCAGAGAGAACGAATGTTACACCGGTGTCTCGCCCTACTCACTGCGTTCACCACTCTGCTTCCCCAGCGTCAGACCTTCTACCTGAGCTGCCTTGTGCTCACTGTCATCTCTGCTCCTAGAGAATCTCCACCTGGCTATAGGGAGGTGTGGCCAGATCCTACAGGAATTTAATCTTGCTGTGTCCTTCAGGGTTTGCCTTCCTCAGCCTATCCCTAGTCAGCAGCGGGTTTATTAGGCATATCCTCCCACCACTCATTGCCCACTCGTTGGTTCCCAGTTGCTTGTCTCTTGGTTCCTGTGGTTGCATGTTTATTCTGTCTCTCCCATTATTGACACAACTTGTATACCCATCCTATCTGACCTCTCCACTCCTAACATCAGCTTTATATTCTGATCCTGTGCTTCCTGCCCTGACCCCGGATTGCCTGACCACATCTTTGCCTTTGTCTTCCTGTTCTTCAAGCCTGTGTCTCTGACCCTCCGGTCAGCTGCTGCAGACCCGGTAACTGCCCTCGAGTGGTACCTGGTGACTACCTGCGGCCAAGTCTATCCTCATGTCATCCGAGTGCAGTCCGATTACCGGGGACACAGAGAATGGAGAAGAGGAGGAAGTTAAGTTCTCCATTTTATCCACACCTGTGCTGCAATTTTCTCAGATCACAGAGAAAATCAGATCACAGTAAGATAACACTCGGATCAAACTCTGACAGAGTTTGAGCCACGTGTCACTAGCATAATTGGCCCAATTCTCTTGCTTGAGAGAACATACAGTAGTGTTCAAAATAATAGCAGTATGTTCAAAAACATGAGTTAAGCACAAAATCTTTATACTAGTTTTTATTTCCATGCATTGGGAACATTGCACACTGTTTTCTAATTCAAAGCATGAAGAGAAATGTATATAATTTTTAACTACTTTACAGAAAATAACAAAACATGAACACTGGGCTGTTCTAAAAAACAGCAGTGTCCTTTACAAACCCACAAATTGTACTCTTTTTTTGAGGATTTAGCTTTCCTGTGAATCACTAACCTAATATTTAGTTGTATACCCACAGTTTTTTAGAACTGCTTCACATCTATGTTACATACAGTGGGTACGGAAAGTATTCAGACCCCTTTACATTTTTCACTCTTTTTTTCATTGCAGCCATTTGGTAAATTCTAAAAAGTTAATTTTTTTTCTCATTAACGCACACTCTGCACCCCATCTTGACTGAAAAAAAACAGAAATGTAGAAGTTTTTGGAAATTTATTAAAAAAGAAAAACTGAACTATCACATGGTCATAAGTATTCAGACCCTTTGCTCAGTATTGAGTAGAAGCAACCTTTTGAGCTAGTACAGCCATGAGTCTTCTTGGGAATGATGAAAAAAGTTTTTCACAGCAGGATTTGGGGATCCTCTGCCATTCTTCCTTGCAGATCCTCTCCAGTTCTGTCAAGTTGGATGGTGAACTTTGGTGGACAGCCATTTTCTAGTCTCTCCAGAGATGCTCAGTTGGGTTTAGGTCAGCTCTGGCTGGGCCAGTCAAAAATGGTCACAGATTTGTTCTGAAGCCACTCCTTTGTTATTTTAGCTGCGTGCTTAGCGTCATTGTCTTGTTGGAAGGTGAACCTTCGGCCAAGTCTGAGGTCCAGAGCACTCTGGAAGAGGTTTTTATCTAGGATATCTCTGTACTTGGTTGCATTCATGTTTCCTTCAATTGCAACCAATTGTCCTGTCCTTGCAGCTGAAAAACACCCCCATAGCATGATGCTGCCGCCACCATGTTTCACTGTTGGGATTGTATTGGTGAGATGATGAGCAGTTCCTGGTTTTCTCCACACATACCGCTTAGAATTATCAACAAAAAGTTCTATCTTCATCTCATCAGACCAGAGAATCTTATTTCTCATAGTCTGGGAGTCCTTCATGTGTTTTTGAGCAAACTCTATGCAGGCTTTCATATGTCTTGCACTGAGGAGAGGCTTCCGTCGGGCCACTTTGCCATAAAGGCCCGACTGGTGGAGAGCTGCAGTGATAGTTGAGTTTGTGGAACTTTCTCCCATCTCCCTACTGAATCTCTGGAGCTCAGCCACAGTGATCTTGGGGTTCTTTTTTACCTCTCTCACCAAGGCTCTTCTCCCACGATTGCTCAGTTTGGCTGGACGGCCAGGTCTAGGAAGACTTCTGGTGGTCCCAAACTTCTTCCATTAAAGGATTATGGAGGCCACTGTGCTCTTAGGAACCTTGAGTACTGCAGAAATTCTTTGGTAACTTGGCCAGATCTATGCCTTGCCACAAGCTCCTTGGGCAGTTACTTTGAGCTCATAATTCTCATTTGGTCTGACATGCACTGTGAGCTGTGAGGTCTTATATAGACAGGTGTCTGCCTTTCCAAATCAGTTTTATCAGTTTAATTAAATACAGCAGGACTCCAATGAAGGAGTAGAACCATCTCAAGGAGGATTAAAAGAAATGGGCAGCATGTGACTTGTATGAGTGTCTGAACAAAGGGTCTGAATACTTATGACCATGTGATATTTCAGTTTTTCTTTTTTAATAAATTGGCAAAAATTTCTACATTTCTGTTTTTTTTCAGTCACGATGGGGTGCAGAGTGTACATTAATGAGAAAAAAATGAACTTTTTAGAAGTTACCAAATGGCTGCAATGAAACAAAGAGTGAAAAATCTGAAGGGGTCTGAATACTTTCCGTACCCACTATAGAGTCAACCAACTTCTGACACCTGTCAACTGTTATTCCAGCCCAGGATGCTTTGACTATATCCCACAATTTTTTGCCATTTGTTGGCTTTGCCACAGAAACTGCATTTTTGATGTCACTCCACAAGTGTTCTATCGGATTAAGATCCAGAGATTGGGCTGACCACTCCATAACCTCAATTTTGTTTGACTTGAACCAAGATTTTGCTTGTTTACTGGTGTTTTTAGGGTTGTTGTCTTGTTGAAACACCCATTTTAAGGGCATATGCTCTACAGCGTTAGGCAACATGACCTCTTCAAGTATTTTAAAATATGCAAACTTGTCTATGATTGCTGGAATGCGGTAAATAGGAACGGCACCATAGTAAGAGAAACATGCCCATGTCATGATGCTTGCACCACCATGCTTCACTGTCTTCAGAGTGTACTGTAACTTGAATACAGAGTTTGGGGGTCGTCTGACGAACTGTGTGTGGCCCTTGGACCCAAAAAGAACAATTTTACTCTCATCAGTCCACAAAATGTTTCTCCATTTCTCTTTAGGCCAGTTGATGTGTTCTTTTGCAAATTGTATCCGCTTCAGTACATGTCTTTTTTTTAACAGTGGGACTTTGCGGGGACTTCTTGCTAAGAGATTAGCTTCACACAGGTGTCATCTAACTGTCACAGTACTCATAGGTAACTTGAGACTGTCTTTTATCATCCTGGAGCTGATTATTGTCTGAGCCTTTGCCATTCTGGCTATTCCTCGATCCATTCGAATGGTAGTCTTCCTTTTTCTTCCACGTCTCTCTCGTTTTGCTTTCCATTTTAAAGCATTGGAGATCATTTTAGCTAACAGCCTATCATTGTCTGCACTTCTTTATTAGTTTTACCCTCTCCAATGAACTTTTTAATCAAAGTACGCTGTTCTTCAGAACAACGTCTCAAACGACCCACATTTCTCAGACTTTCAAAGAGAAATACATGTACAACATGTGCTGGCTTCACCCTTAAATAAGGGCCACCTGATTCACACATGTTTCTTTACAGAATGATTGACCTCACTAATTTAACTCCATGCTGCTATTATTTTGAACACATCCCTTTTCAGCTAATTATTCAAATACACAGACTAAAAACATGCAGATCATGAATGCTGACTCTGTTGGTTTTCTTAGACTCGACTGCACCAACTGGTTAATTGTTTGACATGTGGTAATATAATTTATACCAAAAACAGTGATTAATAAGGTTAGTCATATTGGACTGCTATTATTTTGAACACTACTGTGCGGCCATCTGACCGCGGTCTTAGAGTGATCTTGCTGATGCAGTATAACTACCTTGTGTTTGCTGCTTTGGTCAGTCTTGTCATGGTGTATAACTGATCCTAAGCTGTGGACACAGCTCCACTGTCTACAATATTTATAGTATCCAGCAGTCATTGGACTTTCGTATAACCTATGTACTTCTTTCTAAGATGTTTACATATCCTGATCTCTGAAACTAAATTATGCATCCTGAATCCTGTATTGATTTTCCTGGACAATTCTGTTCTGCTATTCTGCAATACCTGAACAAACTTTTCTCTGATATTCCTGAACTGTGCACTTGCCTATGTTATGTTCCCTGGTTACTTTGAGTCAAATTTATCCCAGGGACAGCACTAGAATCGTGAATTCAGGGTATTTAACCTGAAGTTTCATCATGATTTGTATTTATTAGTGATGAGCGAATGTGCTCCCCACTACTCGCTACTCGCCCAAGCATCACGGTGCTCGACAAGATCGGCTAGCATTTCCGGGTTGCTCGGGCGGGATTTTGGGTCCCCTCCTTGCATGTTTGGCGCTATTTAGAGAGCCAATGAACATGCAGGGATTGCCTGCCACGCACTGTAATGCCGTAGCCATGTTAGTTGTGGGCATTACAGTGATTGGCTGGACGCATAGCATCATCAGGTCTATATAAGACCGGGCACTGCCATGCTCATCACAGTCTACCCTGGAAACAGACAGAGTAGGGAGAGCTGCTGCTGAGTCAGGGAGAGATTTGCTTGTTTATAGTTAGTATAGGTATCTGAACTAAGAGTCCTTCTGAGGACTAATCCATCTGCATATATTCAGGAATTATCAGGAATTAGGCAGTGAGGCAGTGAATGTGGCAGACTGCAGTGCATATAGTGCAAGAGGGTCCATTGAACGTTCTGTCTGCTGCTGCTTTTCTTAAAGATATTTGTAGACATAGCCCCAGTTATCAGGGGCCAGGGCAAATTTTTTTATCTTAATCCTGGTTATTTGGTTAAAAACCAAGGCAGGAGGGTATGTGACAGACTGCAGTGCATGATTCAGCACAAGAGTGTCCATTGCATGTTCAACTTCTGACTGATCCTACTGTGATAAATATTTGTAGACATAGACCCAGGTATCAGGGGCCAGAGCTATTTTTTTTTTATCTTAATCTAGGTTATTTGCTTAAAAACCAAGGCAAGCAGGGTATGTGACAGACTGCAGTACATGATACAGCACAAGAGGGTCCATTGCATGTTCAACTTCTGACTGTGACAAATATTTGTAGAAATAGACCCAGGTATCAGGGGCCAGGGAAATTTTTTTTTATCTTAATCCTGGTTATTTGCTTAAAAAGCAATCCAGAGTACATAATTTTTCTGCTCCATTTGCTTGTTAGCACTGCAGAACACATTAGTGTGTCAGTGAAGCTATTCACATGAGGTTGCTGTGGTGAAGAATAGTATTAGTAAACTACAGGCCCACTTTTTAAAACTGTGGTTCTCCGTCAGATGTATCACATATAACTGCATTCCAAAATCATCCATTTCTGGCTTCCATTTCCATTTTGTTGCAGTGTGTCTGTGAAGCTATTCACACGAGGTTGCTGTGAAGAAAAGTATTAGTAAACTACAGGCCGCTTTTTAAAACCGTGGTTCTCTGTCAGACGTATCACATATACTGTAACTGTGTTCCAAAATCAGCCATTTATAGTGAATGTGGAAAATATTGTCCTCCATTCATAGATTGTAGCAGTGTGTCACTGTACACCATTTTACAGCTCCATTTGCTTGTTCGCAGAATACAGCCAGATTTTTTTCATATTAGGGTATTGTGGAAGAAGAGGAACTTTTTTTAATGATCAGATGCACGTGATCCATATGACTGCCGTAATAATACAAAATTTTGTGGAGCATGCCAAATGTTCCATTCCATTTAAAGTCAGCCACCTGTGTTTTGTTGAACCAATTGAAACTTGGTTGCTGACAAATACCATACTATTAAGCGACTGCCTGAAACCGTGGCCATCAGACGTTATCCCATATTACTGCCCTAATAATCCAGCAATTTTTGTGAGCGTGTCAAATATTACACTCCATTTAAAGTATTGCAGTTGTGGATTCAAACCTATTCACAGTTGGCCCCTGACAAATACCATATCTGTAAACAATGTTGTCAGAGTATTACGTCACTTTTACGGACTAACAAAAAAAAAAAACATACAAAAAACAAGCTGAAATGGAAAAAATGTTAAGAAACATTCTTTCCAGGGTAATGACTTGTACATAAGGCCAAAGAAATAAAAAAAAAAAAAAGTTATGGACTGTGGAAGACATTTATGCGACCAGAATGAACACTCATTTGTAGCTGGTGATGATATCACCTAGCGGTGCCTGTCCCTATTGTAAATGCATCTAACAGCATTATCAAAAGGGAATAAAATAGATTTTTCATTTTTTTGGGCAGCACCAGCAGCACGCAGTATAAGGCAATAATACCTGGCTGGGTCGGTGTAATATGCTATCCATACTGCGATTCCTCACCCATAAAAGAATTTCAGATAAGACAGTTAATATTCTAGAATATAGAATCTATTTGAATTGTCCGTCCCATTATTAAGTAGTGTGTCTCATATACTGTCATTGCATATGCAGCAATTTTAAGGGCTGCCAAAAATTAGGACGAACTCCAATACACATTTGAAAAGACGTAAAGGAAAAAAAAACAAAACAACTACAACACAGTAAGATCTTTCTTTAGTATAAAAACCAGACTCACCAATGTAACCTCAATGTAATCACATTCAGTTCCTGGACCTCCTTCTTTTGTTCGGGATCCATCTCCGAAATGACCACATCAGTCACAAGCAGGAAGCACTGCAGCACTGCCTTGGCCATGCGGCAACAGGCTGTGCTGAAGATAATATGGTTAATACTTAGGTGAGAAACCACCCACCACTGCACGTTGTTGAAATCTGTAACACAGCAGCCTGATCTGTGGCTCTCACCGCTGAACATACAGTACAGACCAAAAAATTAGACACACCTTTTCATTTAAAGATTTTTCTGTATTTTCATCACTATGAAAATTGTACATTCACACTGAAGGCTTCAAATCTATGAATTAACACATGTGGAATTATATACTTAACAAAAAAGTGTGAAACAACTGAAAATACGTCTTATATTCTAGGTTCTTCAAAGTAGCCACCCTTTGCTTTAATGACTGCTTTGCACACTCTTGGCATTCTCTTGATGAGCTTCAAGAGGTAGTCACTGGAAATGGTCTTCCAACAATCTTGAAGGAGTTCCCAGAGATGATTAGCACTTGTTGGCCCTTTTGCCTTCACTCTGCGGTCCAGCTCACCCCAAACCATCTCAATTGGGTTCAGGTCAGGTGACTGTGAAGGCCAGGTCATCTGGCGTAGCACCACATCACTCTCCCTCTTGGTCAAATAGCCCTTACACAGCCTGGAGGTGTGTTTGAGGTCATTGTCCTGTTGAAAAATAAATGATGGTCCAACTAAACGCAAACTGGATGGAATAGCATGCCGCTTCAAGATGCTGTGGTAGCAATGCTGGTTCAGTATGCCTTCAATTTTGAATAAATCCCCAACAGTGTCACCAGCAAAGCACCCCCACACCATCACACCTCCTCCTCCATGCTTCACGGTGGGAACCAGGCATGTAGAGTCCATCCAAAATAAAAAAGTACCAACAAGCAAAGAATTTCCTAATATGTATACCTTAGCTGATAATAATAAATCATCATAACATTTCATTAAAGGCAAAAAGGAATGAAAAAATACTGGGGAATCAGTTTTGTGAAAAAGTAATAAATTTTATTCAATATAATATAAATATACAGAACAAGAAAAGATCATAGAAAATAGGGTGAGAAGTACTGCAACAGCACTATGGGAAGGATTATGGGATATCCACCATAGTGACAGAGGGGGAGAGATGCTGGGTACCAGCCAAATAGATGAAGTATCCTAATAATTATACTGGATCATGGAATACACTGATAGGTATGTTGCTATCAATTAAGTATATGTCTTCTATCACCATAGAGTAAGTGCAACCTGGACCTACTTATATCCTAGTCAAAGACTTAGAAGAGTGGAGGATAGAAATTACCTTATGACATAATGTCAGGTGAAGCAAGGTGCGCTTGGAACTCGTGTGATGGCCAAGGTTACATGTGGAGTCCATCCGTTCACCTATTCTGCGTCGCAGAAAGACACGGTGGTTGGAACCAAAGATCTCCAATTTGGACTCATCAGACCAAAGCACCTGGTCTCTAATCTGAGCTGCTGTTAACCTGCGATTTCTGAGGCTGGTGACTCGGATAAACTTATCCTCAGAAGCAGAGGTGACTCTTGGTCTTCCTTTCCTGGGGCGGTTCTCATGTGAGCCAGTTTCTTTGTAGCGCTTGATGGTTTTTGCAACTGCACTTGGGGACACTTTCAAAGTTTGCCCAATTTTTCAGACTGACTCACCTTCATTTCTTAAAGTAATGATGGCCACTCATTTTTCTTTACTTAGCTGCTTTTTTCTTGCCCTAATACAAATTCTAACAGTCTATTCAGTAGGACTATCAGCTGTGTATCCACCAGACTTCGGCACAACACAACTGATGGTCCCAACCCAATTTATAAGGCAAGAAATCCCACTTATTAAACCTGACAGGGCACAGGTGGGATTTGAACCCAGGACCCCAGCGCTGTAAGGCTTCAGTGATAACCACTGAGCCATTGTGCTGCCGTTCACCCTCTGAAAGCTAACATGATGAAGAAACTTGCAGCTACTGCCACTCAGTATCTTCAGCTCCTTTGTGAGAAACTAATGTATTTGGTCAGTCTACCAAATAAAATTCCCGAGAAGGAAATTGTGGATGGCTTCATTTCTGGTACTAGGTGCCAATACCAAACCACTGGAAATATTCCAGGCTGGTTGGAGGCAAGCTGATTCCCACAGAAAAGTACCAGCAGCAAGCTAAGGAGAGGTAGCCTATATCGTCATCACGACCTGCAAAGTTAGAGTTATGAACTCTCCTGAAGGAGAAGCCAGGGCCCACCGGATGAGTCTCCGGTTCTCTGGTGGGCCCATCCAATCCTGTCGAGAAGCAGCCCTGGCTAAGAAAAGTCTGTGGTAAGGTTCCTGGACACTCTATGGCTGCTTTTTTTACTGTGGACTAGCTATAGTAATCTATAAGATTGCAAACTGTAAGATGGATCCCTTCACTGGTTCCCAATTGGCCAGAGACTTCAGTTCAAAACCGTAACCATGACATGCAAAGCCATCCACAACCTGTCTCCTCCATATATCTGTGACCTAGTCTCCTAGTACATACCTGCACGCAACCTCCGATCCTCACAAGATCTCCTTCTCTACTCCCGTCTTATCTCCTTTTCCCACTATCAAAAACAAGATTTTTCCTGTGCATCCCTTCTACTCTTATTGCACTCTGTACCCCAACATATCAGACTCTCACCTACTGTTGAAACCTTTAAAAGGAAGCTGAAGACCCACCTCTTCTGACAAGCCTACAACCTGCAGGAACCCTTGCTCCACCATACCGCTGCACAGCTAGCCGTACCCTCACCTACTGTATCTTCACCCATCCCTTATAGACTGTTTGTGCGCCCTTACGGACAGGGTCCTCTCTGCTCTTGTACCAGTCAGTGACCTCTTTTCACATGTAAAGCGCAATGGAATAAATGGTGTTATAATAATAAATAAGAATAATTATACTACTTGTACTCTGGGTCAATTGATGACACTTTCCTGGTGACTGTCCTTAAATTGATGTGTTTTGGCAGCTTTTGGTCCCGTTTGAAGGCGTTGTGTATGCGTTTGGTTTTGGAACCCATTGAATACAATAGCGTTCAGCAATGTTCAGCTAATATTGGACAATTACATTGGCGAATATTGCAAAAACAGCGATTGTAATCCGAAATGAATATTGAAATATTCACGCGTCTCTAATCAGAAACACCCTTAAACAAATTATGTGGGTGTTGCATCACGGTCACTCTGGTGATATTCTTGAAGGGTATACCCATGTCTAGGTGTGAAGGGGTGCATGGGAATAGACCTCCAAAAAAATAACCACTGGATTTGAGTTTATGTATGATGCTATCATCTGTTGGTGTTGAGAAGTCTGGCCAAATCCAGCTCTTGTTCATTTTCATAAGAGTCAGCCTGTCAGCATTTTCAGTTGACAGGCGGATGCACCTAACAGTTTTAGCAGTTATAATGACCACGGTGGCACTAAAAACTATCTCTGACAAAACGCTAGCGGCCAGGACCTCAAAGGCATAGAAAGACAGTTCATGCCATGTGTCCAGCTTGAATACCCAACAGTTGTAACGCACAGAGACAGAGAGGAATCATGGAAGATGCTGTTATGGTTGCCAAGGTAGTCCTTCAGCATCTTCCAAAACTTTTCCCTCCTTGTCAGAGTAGCCCATGTATCAGTGCCTGGGCACTGGGAGGGTCTGAGAAAACTGTCCCAAACCTTTGAAAGCCTTCTCCTGCCTCAGGTGCATCTGGTTTGTGTCTCCCTCGCTTGTACTCCTTGGTTGTCCAATGAACTGTCTGACTGTTACCTCTGCTGCCAGCATTTTTTTTTTTCGGTATAATTCTTCAACAAGAGCTTGAACTTAGTATCCCCAAAAATGAACTCCTTCGGTTTCCTTCCTCCATTACCCTACCTATACCTGACTTTGCAATTTCCTTTAGTTGGTGCCACCATAACTCCCACTCAGCACGCCTGCTGTCTTGGAGCCATATTTGACACACAGCTTTCCTTTATTTAACGTGGAAAATCACTCACTCGCTCATGTCACCTGCACCTTAAAAACATCACAGTTTCACATTTTCTCACCTTTGGTACTGCAAAAACTCTTACTGTCGCTGTTATTCACTACTGCAACTCTCTTCTAATTGGTCTCCCTCTAAACAAGCTGTCTCCTCTCCAATCCCTTCTGAATGCAGCAGCCAGGGTCGTAATTCAATAAAGCTGCTTCACCGACGCCTCTACCCTGTGCCAATCATTGGTTAGGTTAAACAAATGTGGCGCCCAGTTGCGCTTGGTACCACAGATCCTAGAAGGGTGTATTATTGGAATCCTCCACAAGAGGCCCCCATAAACATTCACACATCTCCACCTTCCACCTCAGACCAGCAGAGGGAGCCCGTTAGGGATATAAATAGGGAAGGTGGAGCTAGGCAGTAAGCAGTTCCTCTGAAGAGTTCCTGCAGAGTGAGACACAGAAAGAGGTCAGTCTGCAGTGGAGCTCAGTCTAGTTTAGAGAACTCAGCTAATAGTTCAGTAGTGGAGCACGAGGCACCTGCTAGCTAGATTCAGGGAGCTCAGTTAGAGCTCAAGGTGTGCCGGCGCCATAAGATCGGTGAAGCGCTGCAAGCTGCCGTTAGTGTGAGTAGCCTAGTGAGGGCCCGAGCGTGGCCGAAGGCGAGTGGAAAGTGAGTAGCAGTGGGGGCAGAGGAGCTTACCCAGCTCACCCCAAAACATATACCGGACACCGGGTCCGAGCTTACCGGGATCTCTACGACCCAGTATGGCATAACCGGAATCCCTGGAGAACTACAGGTCCCAGGTTCACCAGAGAGCTGATACATAACAGAGCCAGGAGACACATAGGCCCCGTAAGCTGGGAGCGTGCACTCCAAGAGAAGGCCCTACCACAACGTCAGCCGGTGCAGGACAGAGATAAAGTTAGGCCTAGCTTCAGGCAGGTCAGAAACTTACTACGCAGAGGCAAGAAACAGGAGACTCTATACCCGCTCATTGGGGAGGATCCTGATATGCACCCTTCACCCTACAGTGCTCCGGGACGTGCCTGAATTTCCATCAGTAAAAGGTACTGAAGTGACTATCGTGTCTGTCCCTGTTCTTGCTCTGACCCAGCTGGGTCTCGCCTGTCCTGCATCCCCCCTCTCCGTACGCTGCCCTGAGGCCTAGCTCCACCTGAGGGGAGCTGTACCATCGAGCTGCCTTATCACCGGCCTCAGTGGACTGCCGCAGCGCTGATGATTCTCACCAGAAATCACAGGTGGCGTCACGAACTTTCATAGAGTTAACCAATAATCCCCTTTTAAAAGCTGACCCCAGGGTACGGGCCCGGGAGCCGACCACCGCGATATCCCCAAGACCAGGCAAGGGCCCGGGTACCGAGTCGTCCCCATCCCCCTGGGCTAGTCACAATCACTACAGAATACAATCTCCAGCACCCACCAAGCTGTCCACAGTTCTGAACCGGTCTAGATTTCATCCCTCAATTCTATGTATCATCACCCCTCCCGTGCCCTCCGTTCTGCAACTGATCTAAGACTGACATCCTCTGTAATCAGAACCTCCCACCTCCGTCTCTAAGAATGCTATCGTGCCGTGCCAGTCTTCTGTAATTCCCAAAATGTGTACAACACAATGGTCACGGAAAAGGCAGCGGAACATAAAGTCGGCCTTGTTTTCCTGACTGCCAAGACTTCCCTGTTCTCACCAAGAGTATGACTGTCTATGTTCTCTTCCTCCTCCACCTCCTCATTATCACCCAATTTGTGTTGAGATGAGATGAGGCTGGGTTAAGCAGCATCACCCTGTATTGTACCTTGCTCTGCCTGCAATGCCTCCTCTTTAATTTTGAGCAGTGAGTGTTTCAGTAGTCAGAGAAGTGGGATGGTGACGCTAATTATGGCATCATCACCGTTCACCATCTTGGTAGAGTCCTCAAAGTTTTGGAGGAGGGCACAGATGTCAGACATCCAAGCCCACTCATCAGCTCTTATGTGCTGAGGCTGACCTGAATGCCGACGAACGTGTTGAAGCTGGTACTCAACAACTGCTCTCTGCTGCTCAAAATCATTCCAAACATCTGCATTGTTGATTTCCAACATGTAGTCACATCGCACACCAGTCGGTGAGCTGGAAGCTGCAAACGATGTTGATGCCCTGCCAGGACAGCGGAAGCTGTAGCTTACCATCTGAAATGGGCATACTTTCACAAGCCGCTCTGGCATATCTGGGTAGATTTTGAGAAACAACAGAACCACTAAGTAGAGCACATGGGCCAGGCATGGTACATGTGCGAACTTGCCTAGTTTCAGAGCCGCCACCGGGTTCTCTGATACAGTTTTCAACAACTTTGCAACGGTGTGCTATTTGTCGCCTAAGCATACAGTCCTGCTTATTGTTATTGGCACACACAAAGTTTAAGTAAATAATCTGCAATATGTTCTGAAAAAATGAATCAAGTGAAGAGGAGGAGGAGGTGATGCAGGAGCTGTAGAATGTAGGGGTAACCCTGATTGATCCAGCGCCCGCAATCCTCTGCATCAGGAGGACATGTTTTGTCCCAGAGTCCCACTGGGTCCCGGCTTCCACAATATTAACCCAGTGGAATGCGTCAGTGAGATTAACCGTCTCTGGCCACATTCGCTTGTCCATGTGTTTGTGGTTAGGCGGTCCTTCCCACTTTAGTGCACTGGGGAGGGCACGGGTAATGTTCTGGCACCCGCGCTTTTGGAAGGCGGAGACGATACCAGGAGAAATAGTGGCGGTTGGGGACCAAGTATGGACACCCGGCTGCCTCCGCCATGAGGTTGTGGAAAGCTTCCGCCTCCACGAGCCTAAAAGGCAACATTTCAAGTGCAAGCAGTTCAGAAATGTGTCAGTTTAGTATTGCGGCCTGTGGGTGGGTGGATGGGTGGCTGGCTGCATACTTGCGCTTGCATTCCACGGATTGGGGTAGGGACAACTGAATGCTGCGAAGGGACAAGGACATGGACTGTGATGGTTGCAAGTCTGCAACAACAGGTGCAGGGCGAGAGGCATCTTCGCATGCGCCATGGACAGAGGATTGGTGTGCATGCACAACAGCGGAAGAGGCAGTGGTGTCACACACAAGAAGACCTAACATTTGTGCTGGCATCTTCCGTTGTGTTGGTGTTCCAGGGAGCAGTTGCCCACCTTGTGTCTGTGGCCACCACACTGATTGTTCGTGCCTGTTGTGGTGCTACACCTTCCTCCCCCTGTGTGCTGCTGTCTTCAATCTGCATGTCTCCTTGCCAGGTTTGGTCAGTGACTTCATTGTCCACCGCTTCACCTTCCACTTCTGCACCCTGGTCCTCCTCCTGACTTTCTGTCCATTGTGTCTCATCATTATCCACCTCTTGCGACAGTAATTACACTTTCCCACCATCACCTTTGGGTGACCATGGCTGCTCAAATTGCTACATGAGATCTTCTGTTGCCCTGCTTGAAGCTTGCTGGTCGAGAGGCCCGAATCTATCAATGGAAAAGTGAACAGCTCTTGGGGTAACCATGGACTCTAAGCTTTGCTTCAAACCACATATCCAAGCTCTTTCCACTTCCAAGCGGAACGAGCGAGAGGCCAGAATCTATAAATGAAATATGAACAAAACAGCTCATTGGGGTGTCCAAGTGTGGGATTAGTTGTCTCAGGACACTCGGAATGGTGGGAGGAAGGAGGATCTGGGTGAGGAAGATGCTGACTCCAAGTAAAAAAAATCTTCTGGATCCGCACATTCCTCAACCACGAATCTACAAAAACACTAGTGCACGCCCTTATCATCTCCCTTCTCGACGACTGCAACCTCCTGCTCTGTGGCCTCCCTTCTAACACACTCGCATTCCTCCAATCTATCCAAAACTTTGTTGCCCAACTAATCCACCTGTCCCCTAGCTATTCCCTGGCCTCTCCTCTCTGTCAATCTCTTCACTGGCTCCCCAGTGCCCAGAGACTCCAGTTCAAAACCCTAACCTTGGCATGCAAAGCCATCCACAACCTGTCTCTTCCATACATCTGTGACCTAGTCTCCCGGTACTTACCTGCACGCAACCTGCGATCCTCACAAGATCTCCTTCTCTACTCCCCTCTTATCTCCTCTTCCGACAATCGCATACAAGGTTTCTCCCGTGCATCGCCCCTTCTCTGGAACTCTCTACCCCAACATTTCTGACTCTCGCCTACTGTTTAAAGCTTCAAAAAGCACCTGAAGACCCACCTCTTCCGACATGCGTACAACATGCACTAGCCCTCGCTCAAACCATACCACTGCACGACCAGCTCTATCCTCACCTACTGTATCCTCACCCATCCCTTGTAGACTGTAAGCCCTCACGGGTAGGCTTCTCTTGTCTCTTCTCCTGTACTAGTCGCTGTCACATTTTTGTTTAAGATTATTGTAATTGTTTTTGTGATGTATGCTCCTTTTTCACATGTAAAGTGCCATGGAATAAATGGCAATAAAATAATAATAATAATAATAATGTGGTCCAGACTAGAGATGAGCGATGTTCGACTCGAACTGTTCGCCAATCTCAAATTCAAGGCGGTGTTCGAGCCGTTCGGCGAACACGAACGATTTGAAAAAAAATTCGGCTGTTCGAGGTTATGTTCGATAACTGTTCGTGCACCAAAATCATAACTGGATTTTTTCTCAGTAATGCTGAAAATTAATGTTAATACGCAATTTGAGTGTACAGCGGGGCGGGGGGCGGGGGGAGGGGCAGGAGATGGATCTCGGCAGAAATAATGAAGATCTCCATTTTTTTTTCTCTTTCCCGCATTTACAGTGGGGAGGTGCAATCTGTCAGCCTATCAGCAGCGCACACACGGAGCAAAGTGCTTTTTTTCACACAAGCAAGGGCATGTGTCATAGAATCATAGAATCATAGAATCATAGAATGGTAGAGTTGGAAGGGACCTCCTGGGTCATCTGGTCCAACCCCCTGCTCAAAGCAGGATTCACTAGATCATCTCAGACAGATGTCTGTCCAGCCTCTGTTTGAAGACGTCCATTGAAGGGGAACTCACTACCTCTCGTGGCAGCCTGTTCCACTCATTAATCACCCTAACTGTCAAAAAGTTTTTTCTAATATCTAATCTGTGTCTCCTCCCATTTAGTTTCATCCCATTGCTTCTAGTCTTTCCTTGTGCAAATGAGAATAAAGATGATCCTTCTACAATGTGACAGCCCTTGACATATTTGTAGACAGCTATTAAGTTTCCTCTCAGTCTTCTTTTTTGCAAGCTAAACATTCCCAAATCCTTCAACCGTTCCTCATAGGACATGGTTTGCAGACCAGTCACCATTCTGGTCGCTCTTCTCTGAACTTGCTCCAGTTTGTCTATGTCTTTTTTAAAATGTGGTGCCCAAAACTGTACACAGTATTCCAGATGAGGTCTGACCAAAGAGGAGTAAAGACCGATAATGACTTCACGTGATCTAGACTGTATGCTTCTGTTAATACATCCCAGAATTGTGTTTGCCTTTTTTGCTGCTGCATCACACTGTTGACTCATGTTCAGTCTATGATCTATTAGTATACCTAAGTCTTTTTCACATGTACTGTTGCTTAGCTCTATTCCTCCCATTCTGTATGTGCTTTTTTCATTTTTATTGCCCAGATGTAGTACTTTGCATTTTTCCCTGTTAAAAACCATTCTGTTGGTTGCTGCCCACTGCTCCAGTTTATTTAGGTCTTTTTGAATCCTCTCTCTCTCTTCTCTAGTATTAGCTATCCCTCCTAGCTTTGTGTCATCAGCAAATTTAATCAGCTTACTCTCAATTGCTTCATCTAAATCATTGATAAAGATGTTGAATAATACAGGTCCCAGGACAGAGCCCAGTGGTACCCCACTTGAGACATTCATCCAGCTGGATGTGAAGCCATTTACAACCACCCTTTGAGTCCGATCACTAAGCCAGTTATGAATCCACCTAACAGTTGCCTGGTCCGTTGCATACTTGGTCATTTTTTCAATAAGGATGGTGTGAGATACTTTGTCAAATGCTTTGCTGAAGTCAAGATATACTATATCTACAGCATTTCCCTGATCCACCCAGTCAGTGATTCTGTCATAGAAGGAAATTAAGTTAGTCTGACATGACTTGTTAGTTACAAACCCATGCTGACTCTGGTTAATCACTTCATTCTTATCCATGTACTTACATATATGTTGTTTAATAATTTGTTCAAAGATCTTTCCTGGTATAGAAGTCAGACTCACCGGCCTATAGTTCCCTGGGTCCGCCTTCTTCCCCTTTTTGAAGATAGGAACAACATTTGCTCTTCTCCAGTCTTCTGGGACTTCTCCTGTTCTCCAAGAATTTTCAAAGATTATGGAGAGTGGTTCTAAAATTTCTTCTACGATCTCCTTCAGTACTCTGGGGTGTAATTCATCTGGACCTGGAGACTTGAACTCATTTATGTTAGCTAAATATTCCCTCACAATCTTTCTGTTTACAGATAACTTGGATTCCTCTATTCCTTTAAAAGGACAGTGAAGATCAGTTGATGTTACATTTTCTTTCTGAGAGAAAACAGATGCAAAATAGGAATTAAAAAGTTCGGCCATCTCAACATCCTCTCTTACCATTTCTCCATTTTCATCCTGTAAAAATCCTATAGCATCTTTGACTTTTCTTTTACTTTTGACATACCCCCAAAATCCTTTTTTATTGCTTTTGACATCTCTTGCAAGCCTTAATTCATTATCAGCTTTAGCTAACCTGATACGTGCCCTGCAGGATCTGCAGACTGCATTATAATCTTCTTTAGATATGCCTCCCTCTTTCCATTTAATAAACATTTCTTTCTTTCTTTTTAGCATGTGTTTAAGTTCTGTGTTCATCCATCCTGGTTTCCTTAAATGCTTCCCATTCTTCCTACTTTTCGGGATTGTTAACGATTGTGCTTTGAGAATCTCATTTTTAAAAATTTCCCATCCTTCCTGGACATTTTTGTCCTTAAGGACATCCAGCCATTGGATCCCTCCTATTCTCTTTCTGAGTCTCTTAAAATCTGCCTTTCTAAAATCTAACCTTGAAGTTTGAGTCTTCACATGTCTTCCTCCTCTAGTTATCCAAAATTCTATAATAGCATGATCGCTGCCTCCTAGGGTCCCAGCCACCTTTACCTCCTCAACCATTTCCTCCCTGTTTATAAGGATTAGATCCAAAGTAGCAGATCCCCTTGTTTTCTCCCCTACCTTTTGGAAGATAAAGTTGTCAGCAAGAGAGGATAAGAATTTGCTTGACCTGTTAGTTTTACTTGAGAGAGATTCCCAACAAATGTCTGGATAGTTGAAATCTCCCATGACCACTACGTCATATTTTTTGGAGAACTTGGTCATTTGATACATAAAGAGTTCATCCATATCTTCAGCTTGCCCAGGTGGCCTGTAGTAAATGCCTACAATGGTGTCCTTTCCGTTGTTCTCTCCTTGTATTCTTACCCAAACAGTTTCCAGAGAACTCCCAGTCTCTGAAGCTTCAGTCTCTGTGCAGATATACGCTTTTCTAACATACAATGCGACACCTCCTCCTCTTTTATCAAGTCTGTTTCTGGCAAATAAGTTGTATCCTTTTAGCCTTTTATTCCAATCATGTGTATCGTCCCACCAAGTTTCAGTGATTCCAATGACATCATATTCCTTTTCCTGCATTAGTAGTTCCAATTCTCCTTGTTTGTTGCTCATGCTTTGTGCAATTGTATAAACACATTTTAGTTTGTGATTGGTTTCTCTTCCTCCCATATTTTTATTATTTAAATTGTTTTGTCTTTGTTCTTCTTTTCCACTTCCAGTAGCAGAGATCTCAATAGTATTTGTCAGCTGTATGGCTTTTTCTGGCCTTTTGCCTCCCTTCCCACATTGTTCTAGTTTAAAGCTCTTCTGATGAGTGTAGCAAGGCGACTTCCAAATACATGTTTTCCAGTCTTCGTAAGGTGCACCCCATCTCTAGCAAGTAGTCCATCGTATAGGTAATTCATTCCGTGATCCAGAAATCCAAATCCTTGTTGACGGCACCATCGACGTAGCCAGTTGTTCACCTGTAGAATCTTATTCCACCTCATTGTTCCATGGCCATCCACTAGGAGGATGGATGAGAAGACCACCTGCGCTCCCAATTCTTTCACTTTCTTGCCTAAGTCTTCAAAGTCACTGCAGATGGTTTCCAGGTCCTTTCTTGCGGTGTCATTTGTCCCCACATGTATTAGCAGGAATGGGTAGTGATCTGTAGGTCTGAAGAGTCTTGATATCCTGTCAGACACATCTTTAATTTTTGCTCCTGGAAGACAGCACATTTCTCTTGAGGTTATGTCTGGTCTGCAGATAGCGGCCTCTGTTCCTCTTAACAGGGAATCCCCCATAACCACCACTCTCCATTTTTTCTTCACAACATTCTTCTTTCTCCATCCAGGAGTATTCTGAGGGCTTACAAGGTTATTCATTGCTGGCAAAGTCTTATTTTGCTGTATTTCTTCATGGTTCTCCTGCGTGAGAGCCTGGTACTGGTTCCTGAGCAGTATGGGTGCTGACTGCCTCTCGATCCTCCTGCTTCTGTGGGTCACATGCTTCCATTCCTCGGTTTCGTCAGGTGCAGTTCGAATTTCTTCTCTTTCTGAATCATGAAGAGATAATTCTGCTCTGTCTAAGAACTCTTCACCTTCCTTAATGATTTTCAAGGTAGTTAACCTCTCTTCTAGATTTCGCAACTTTTCCTCCAACAGGGACACAAGCTTGCATTTCTGGCATGTGAAGTTTGGCTTTTCCACTGGCAAGTCTGTGAACATGTAGCAGGATATGCAGCTCACCAAATGGCTCCTGGACTCTTCCATGTTCTGAAAACAGTGAAAAAAGCTTAAAAAAAAAGCTTCGGCGCGCGGTTTACCAATGTCCTCTTTTCAGCTCCAACAGCCAAAATCCAGTGTTCTTTGAGCTCGCGGAGACTCTTCACTTACCCCAAAATGCAGTAGGAATATGCAAATTATCTCCTCAGGACTCCTCCCCTGGTTTACCGATGTCCTCTTTTCAGCTCCAACAGACAAAATCCAGTGTTCTTTGAGCTCGCGGAGACTCTTCACTTACCCCAAAATGCAGTGGGGATATGCAAATTATCTCCTCAGGACTCCTCCCCTGGTTTACCGATGTCCTCTTTTCAGCTCCAACAGACAAAATCCAGTGTTCTTTGAGCTCGCGGAGACTCTTCACTTACCCCAAAATGCAGTGGGGATATGCAAATTATTTCCTCAGGACTCCTCCCCTGGTTTGGCAGTCTATGTCACATGTCCTTGCCCTATAAGACCCAGCCATTTTCCCCGTCGCCACCATTTTCTCACTGCTGCAGCTGCGTGTTAGACGGTACCGCTGTGGCTGTGTGCGCTATACTTTGTTAATTTCAAGCCAATTTTCGCACAAATCTACAGATAGCTTGGGAGTAAGGGATAGTTGTGATTGCAGTCCTTTTAAGACTAGGTTATATCATTTCTTACGACTTTTATCAGGCAGGTCTCTGCTCTTAAAAAGATAGGTTGGGAGTAAAGACTAATTGTAATTGCAGTCCTTTTCAGGTCTAGGTTACATCAGTTCCTATCACTTTTTGCAAGGCAGGTCTGTGCCAGTGCTGTGCAACTTTTTTTCACAGCATTTGGCTAAATCTAGCAAAGCTAATCCTTTTTGTCCTCTTGCAGTGTGTGTTAGTCACTGGAGAAGCCTATCTGTGTTGCAAGCTACACCACCTGTGTATAGAATACAAATTTTTTTACTGCACCTAGTGAAGTAAAACCTTTTGGGCATAGCATCATTCTATTAGTCCATCTATACTAACCTCCATCAGGTTGCAAATTCAATATAATTTTTTTCTGCATCTAGCTCTGAAAAACTATTTCGGCTTCTAGCAGTGTGTGGGACTTGTTCTATTAGTCCATCTATACTAACCTCCATCAGGTTGCAAATTCAATATAATTTTTATCTGCGTCTAACCCAGCCAATACTTTTGGCCTAATACCACAGTTTGGCCACTCAGCTCTGCTAGGTTCCCATCCATTGTTTTTTTGGGCAAACAACTCCAGAGTTTTGAATTAGTTAACCACTAAAATGAGTGGAAAAAGGCCTACTGCTGGTGGAAAGGGGAATAGGCGTGTTGGGAAGGGGAAAAAAGGTTGTGTCCGTGGGGTAGGTGTTAAAGCAACAGTAACATCTGCAGAAGAAAGACCATCTTCCAGCCAAACTAAAATGTCTACTTCTTTTAGCGGACAATGTGATAAGATCCCTTTCTTACGGCTACGCCAATCGCTACAAATTCCAGATGAGGCACAAAAACAACAGGTGCTTCAACGGATATCAAGTGCTCCTTTCAGTGGTCTCTCCTCCACCTCAACTTCAACATCACAAATACTCCAGTCCTCAGAGGTGTCACCCCAATCCCACTTGCTTCCTCACAGCTCCCAAGTCTCCAGCTGCCCGTCTGAGTATGAGGTAGAACAGATGGTTGAGTCTGCAGAGCTGTTTACTCATACTATAGCCTGGGAATCAGAGGTCGGCTCCAGAGCTTCTGTGAATCCAGACGAGGAAATGATCTGCACTGATGCCCAGAATCTTTGTGAGTCAGATCCAGGACCAGACGCAGAAGGTTCTGACCATAATGTAGACCCTCGTTCCCAAACTGTAACTCCTGTTGGTGGAGACAATGAGGAAGACGATGATGAGACTCAAATACCTGATTGGAGCGACAACTTTAGTTTTTTGTCAGGGCAGGAACAGGTTGGCTCTGAGGACGATGGGTGTGATGACACACAGGGTGATGATGATGAGGTTGGAGATCCCACTTACTGTCAACCCACAGTCAGCCAAGAGATGAGGTCAGCAGAGGAGGTGGAGGAGGATGCTAGTGACGACGAGGTCAGGCTGCGCCTTCCTGGACAGAGACGTAGTACTGGAAGCACGTCAACAACTGCATCCTCAAACACAACTCTGCCTCTGACCACAAGTCGTGGTGGCTCTTCAGGTCGCATGGGTGCTAAGCCTTGCATAGCCTGGGCATTTTTTCAGATCGATAAAGATGACCCAACTCGTGTTATCGGTAACATTTGTCAGCAAAAGCTAAGTAGAGGACAAAAAATACATAGTTTGTGTACTTCATGCATGAACCGGCACATGGACATGAAGCATAAGTTGCAGTGGGAAGCTCACTGTGCTACAATGCGGCCTAGCCGACCGGGCCAACCACCGTCTGCCACATCTTGTGCATCCGCGGCCTCTTCATCCTCTGTGACTGAGGGGACAGCAGTCACACCTGTTTTGGGACACAGACCTGCCACCTCTTTACCCACAACAGCCAGCGTGATTGGCAGGTCATCATTTTCTTTGGAAGTGGTAACACCAGCTGGTGTTGAGCGCTGTCCGACATCGATAGCACCACCTTTGGATCAAGGCAACCTAACATGTCTGCCTGCATCTTCCTCACAGACCGGCAGTTTGCCAGGGACACCCTTCTCAACCCCATCTAAGCACAACAGCCAGCCCTCGGTCCCTCAGATGTGGACAAGTAAAAGACCATTTCCTCCTAGCCATGAGAAAGCTAAGAGGTTGAATTTCACCATCTGCAAGCTCTTGGCTACAGAAATGCTGTCTTTCCGCCTGGTGGACACAGAGGATTTTCGAGACCTTATGTCCGTCGCAGTGCCCCAGTACCAGATGCCTAGTCGGCACTACTTCTCAAAGAAAGGTGTGCCTGCGCTCCACCAGCATGTCGCACACAACATCACCGCTTCTTTGAGAAACTCTTTGTGTGACAGGGTGCATTTCACCACAGACACTTGGACAAGTAGGCATGGACAGGGGCGTTACATGTCGCTGAATGGGCACTGGGTAACTTTGGTGACAGCAGGACAAGGGGCTGCTGTCCAAGTCTTGCCGTCCCCACGAGTTGTGCGTCAATGCTCTTTATCTCAAAGTTCCTCCACTGCTTCTGCCTCCTCAACCTCCTCTCAGTCCTCCACCTGCACCCAAAGCCTGTCTGGTCATGCCACAAGCTTTCTAACTGCGCAGAAGGGATCCTGCACACCTCCTTACTATGCTGGCAGCAGGGCTCAACGTCATCAGGCGGTTTTTACTTTGAAATGTCTGGGAAATGTGAGTCACACAGCTGAGGAGTTGTGGTCAGCTCTGGAGAGCCGGTTTCATGAATGGTTGTCTCCACTGGACCTGAAACCAGGGAAGGCCGTGTGCGACAATACTGCAAACCTGGGTGCTGCCCTTCGCCGGGGCAATGTCACACACGTGCCTTGTATGGCTCACGTGTTGAACCTGGTTGTCCAGCAATTTTTAGCCCACTATCCCAGACTAGATGGCCTTTTGCAGAGGGCACTGTCACTGTGTGCTCACTTCCGCCGTTCGCATCCCGCAGCTCAGCGACTTACATCTCTACAGAAGTCATTGGGCCTGCCACTTCACCGGCTAAAATGCGATGTGCCTACCCGGTGGAATTCAACACATGTTGCAGCGACTGTGGCAGCACCGATAAGCCCTGGTGCAATACGTTGTGACGTATAGCCTGGGCCAACGAGATCCAGAGGTGGGGCAAATCACGCTGGAGGAGTGATCTCAGATCAGGGTCCGATGCACCCTTCTGCACAGTTTTGAAATGGCGACGAAGATGTTTATTGCTGACGATGCCATTATCAGCATGACTATTCCGGTGATTTACATGCTGGAGCACATGTTAAACAGAATTCGGAGTCAGGTGGTGGCACAAGAGGAGGTGGAGGAAGTAGAGGAGGAGGAGTTGTATGCGGAAGGGCTAACATCTGCAAGGTCCAGACGGTCGGCAGCACCAAGGCGGCAGGCATGTGAGGGTGGGGGAGATGGTTTTACCAGGGTGCATGGTAGCAGCCAAACTAGTGAGGAAGGTGCAGGAGACCAGGAAGAAGTGGAGGACGAACTGATGGAAGACTCATCAGATGAGGGAGACCTTGATCACATTTCTGTTGTGCGAGGTTGGGGGGAGAGGGCAGAGGAAGGAAGCATGATTGCTACCTCGCCACCAACACAACAGGGACTTGGTGCTCCTGGATGCGCAAGACACATGAGTGCCTTCTTGCTGCACTACCTGCAACATGACCCTCGAATTGTGAGAATTAGAAATAATCCTGACTACTGGGTTGCCATACTGTTAGATCCCCGGTACAAAAGTAAATTTGCAGAAATTATTCCTGCCATAGAAAGAGATGCACGCATGCAGGAGTATCAGCAGAGACTGTTGCAGAATCTTACATGTGCTTTTCCCCAAAACACTAGTCGTGCACATAGTGAATCTCACAGTTCCAACTTGCCAACCGTGGGACCGTCGAGTGTTCAGCTCTCAAAACGTAACAGAAACACAGTATCTGCTGGTAACATCAATTTTGCGGAATCATTTCACCACTTTTTTAGCTCATCCTTTGCAAGGCCACAGGAGACAAGAAGTCTGACACATAGTCAACGCCTAGAGACGATGGTACATAAGTATCTCCAAGTAAACATTGAAGCCATGACTGTGTCACTGGACCCTTGCTCTTTTTGGGCTTCCAATCTGGATAAATGGCCATAACAGCAGGGATGGATATATGTGATTGAGTGATATATACTAGGACATCATCAGCAAATGAAGAGCACTTGTACTCGGTGCCTCCCACCTCAATCCACCTAATATTGGGGTTATGGCGAATTGATGAGAGAAGGTCCTCCGTCACTAGGATGTATAAGAGAGGGGACAGAGGACATCCCTGCCTTGTCCCATTGGTGATTATGAAAGGTGATGAAAATGTTCCATTTATCTTCAGCCTAGGTGACGTATTGCGATACAGGGTCGTGATTTTGCCTATAAAAGGGTCCCCTAGACCCCTACCCCAAGCTTTTTAAGGGAATAATATATGGCGTGCCAGGAGACTCTATGGAGTGCCTTCTCAGCATCCAACGAGAGTATCTAATTATAAATTTTTAACTGCATCTAGCCCAGGAAATACTTTGTGCCTAGTAGCAGTATCTGCTAGTCAGCCGATTATCCCAGCTATTAAGCAAGCTACACCACCTATAGTTTGGACACTTAATTTTTTCAAAGGAAATGGTTCAGGCCCCCGGGACACTCAGTGAAGAGCATCAGGTAGGCACCCCAAGGCATAGGGGCTGGGACTGGCGGTAGGACGCCTTGCGGTGGACCGCCGAGCTCGACCCTTATAAAAGCTTTTTAACTGCAGCAGCTTTAGTGGACACTACTGGAGCTGGAATTATGCAGCTTCTGGCATGAGACTTGCCCTCCAATAGATCCTTGTAAGAAGGATTTAAAGTGTATTCATTCAAATTAGAGAGACAATTTAAATTAAAAAGCTTAGACCTGCCTCCACCGCAGGGGGGCTCGTTTGACCCACCAGCTGACAGGCACCAGTATTGGGAGAGGGAGGCTGGCCGTCAGGGTCCACCGCAGCTCTGGCACAAACCCGGCTACACGGAGGTCGTACAAGCAGGAACGGACTGGCTCTGTCGGCTTCGCACTTTTTTGGTTTTAAAAGGGCATGACATGCTTATATCTGTGTCTCCCCCTCCTTTTACTCCTCCACCTCTTTTCTTTTCGCATGACTATATGTACTTGTCACTTTTCCATGTGTTAGTTGTGTCTTCTGAGCAGTTTGTCAGCTTTTGGACACCTTTGAAGGTGTTTTCTATGTGTTTCTATGTGTTTTTGCTTGCCTGCCATTGGTTTTAACGGTGTTCGAAGGTGTTCGACGAACAGTTTGGCGAACATACGGGTGTTCGACGAACCGAACCGAACTCGAACACTACGGGGGTGGCTCAACACTAGTCCAGACTCACATCTACTGAGACTGGACCATGTGGAGAACAGGGTGGTGGTGGCAAACTGACTGTATGCTTTTTCTGCTATCTAACCAACAACCTTTTCACACTGCTCTGGCTTCAATAGTGGTGTTCCACGGTCCCCTAGAAATTGGGACAGGAATGTAGTTCGACTTGATGTGGGTGTTTGTCTCATCTTGTCCACGGTCTCTGCGTGCACTATCACCATCACCATAACCTCCACTTCCCTGTCCCTTGACACACACCTTGCCCATTTTAAATGGAGTTTAATATTTGTCACGTTGCCAAAAATGTCTGTATTATTATCGCAGTAATATAGGATCACGTCTGATGAGATGATCACAGTTTTAGGCAGTGACCTGGGAGGCAGAGATGCTTCCAGGGGTCTTCCCCATGCTGTTCCCATGTCTTTTCAGCACGGTATTAATGTGTCTGATCATGTCTCACACACCACATGGGCAGATAAGGTAGTAAAATGTTAAAATGACATTTCCCGGTGAATGCATTTTTCACAGTTGAAAGCAATGCAAAAGTGCAAAAACGCATCAAAAACTGTACATAGCCCAAGGTGTGGAGGAGCATTTTTGTTTATGTATATTTATTTTGCCTTATATACAAGTCATTACCCTGGAAAGGATGTTCCTTAACATTTTTCCCAGGAAAAATCAATTTTGTTTTTGTTTTTGTATGTTTTATTGTGAGTCCGTAAAGTGGCGCAATACCTCTGACAACATTGTTGACACCAGTGACTTGGGAGTCAGAGATGCTTCCAGGGGTCTGTTCCCATGTCATTTGAGCACTGTTCCCATCGATTTGGGCAATTTTTAGGCCCTCTGCAGGCCGCCGGGCGGGCCACTAGAAAAATGCTTGAGTTTCCCATAGACTTACATTTGGCTCATTGCTCAGACCGAGCACTCGAGCATTTCAACTTGCTCGACCCGAGCAATGAGTACCCGAGCATTTTTGTGATCATACATCACTAGTATTTAGTGCTGGAATTGTGCTTTACTTGCTTATTTCTCAGCTTAATATCTTCTGCTGGTTCAATCATTCCCTGTGGTCTGGCAATATAAGTAGCTGAGATAGAACAGCAGCAAGTCACTTTTGCGTGTGTATTTTACTGTGTTATATTAAATAAGATATATTTAAAAATTCCGTGTATTTTTATATCTTCAATATTTTAAATTTTTTTTGTAAATGTTCTACATATTTTTCAATCCCATATACAACAATTGCAAGAGACACACCCAAAAACTATCAGCTGTGATAATTAAAGGGTAGCTATACTTTTCAGAATAAGCTGTCCTGTGTGTGTGCATGAAGATCAACACTATTTCTCTCCATTACATGAATTATATCCTTCATTTTCCCTAATTTTCCCCTCCGCAGGCTTTATCTCTATTATGCAATCTGCTGGAAGCTGGGGGAAGTAGACAAGCTGCAGTGATCTCTGACATACATAGCACAGCACACAGAGAGGGTTTGTTGTTTTTCGTATATTTTTTAACACATAAATAAGCTGCAGCAGTATGGAGGAAATTATACAGCAAAGCTGAGCTCTCTAGATTTGAATTAGGTCTGGGGTGCTGTAAAAGTTTTGTTAAAAGCTCTTCATGATCGTTTGGTATCTCCCTCTGCCTGTTTCCTCCCTCTGCTCCTCACTTTTCCTTCAGTGCTTGTTCAAAAAATGCAGTAAACAATGCATGTCTGAAATTAAAAAAAATGCCACATATAACTCATATAACATGCCAAATTTTTTAAAAAATTACACTAAAACATATATGTAAAGTATCCAGTATTTGGTGTAATGTTTGCAGCGAATTCAGAACCAAATCCTAGAAGAATTATGCTCATTGGGTTGTAGCCTTAGACCTCATTAAGGCGTAAGTGATTTTTCCGTTAAAACATGGACCAATTTTTATTAATGTTTTGGATCAGATTTTTATCAGTGTTTGGTCAGTGTGGCAGTTTTTAACATCAGTGTTGTATCAGTGATTTTGTCATATGCAAAAAAAAATTGCAAAGCTTCTCCTATCCATTATCAATGTTTAAATTGGACTACATACAGATGACAATCTGTACTGTAAGTGATTTTCACAGCCCTAAAGAGTTGTATGAGTATCCGTGACACGAATTTAAAAAAAAGTCTTCAAGATTTTCTGCCGACACTCGCTTCACAAGAAAGCACGGACATGTGAACAATGAAAGAACATGTACAGTCATACTTGAAACAAAGTCGTTTACCCACAATTTTTGAAAGGTGCCAACAATTTTGTCTGGCCCATTTTTGGGGTTTTGTGTAAAATTATGTCCAATTTGCCTTTTTTTCTGTGTTTTTTTGTGTTATTCCAATACACACAAAGGAAATAAACATGTGTATAGCAAAACATGTGTAATTGCAATAATTTTTTGTTAGAAATACTTCAATTTCTGGAGCAATTTCAAGGATGCCAACACTTTCGGCCATGACGGTATGTAAAAATGGTTCTGAATGAGCACTTAAACTGTCTGCAAGTTTTCAACTGCTTATAGTAATAAAAAATATTCGTAAAAAAACTGTTAACACAGTGTTTCAAAAAGTTAGAACACAGAAACAGCATATATTGATTTTATGTTAATTATTTAATGTAAAAAAACTGAAAAACTGTGGAATTATCTAGCATCAAAACCCATGAAAATGTGTCTCTCACACCTGGAGGAGAAATGACATTCAAGTGTACTCTCAATTTCATGGTTAATTTCTCCTCAACGTATTTTTTTTTATCAAACCCTCAAGAATTCAACTTTCTAAACCACTAGTTTAACGGTTTGTTACCACCACACCACTTCCACTTAAATGACAGTCTCTCAACCTTTAAGTAATAAGACTTCACACCCATATGTCATAGCTGATAAAATCTGAAGCTAGTGTCTGTATGTGCATTAATAAACCACACTGACAAATCGATATATATTTGTTGACACAAATGTTTAAACCGTGATACTAGATATCTCACATTGAATGTGTACATGTCATCTGTAGAGGATGTGTCTGTTTTTTAAATGGGGATATTTTTACTTCTGTTTTACAGATATTTTCATTTCGACTTCTTCTATGTTTTTTAAAAGTGACCTTTCATTTAATTTTTTATATGTTTTTCTCCTTTTAAATATTTTGCAGATAGGTGGGGTTCGAGTCCTGAGACCACTACCAATCACCAAAAGACTGCTCACAAGCACTCTTTTCTGAAAACAGCAGTTCTCAGCTCCTCCATGAGAACATGACCAGAGTGGTGTATGGGCATGGGCTCAGTAGTGAGATTATAGATTCGTAAGCCACTATGTGCGTAAGATGAGTGCTGCAGCTTGCTGAACTCAGCGCTTGCTAGCAGACTTGCTATAGACTTCAATGCAAAGTGCATGTGATGTGCGACTTGTGCGCAATTTATCTGCAACTTGGCAATTTTATTTACAACAAAATCAGAGGTCTAAAGTAGCAGCAAGTCACAGAAAAGTTGCACAAATGTCTTTGCTAAGTCTTTGTAGCGAATTACATTCGATGCGAGAGCATCGGATGCAATAAGCTAATGACTCTCGGCTCCTACTCTTCTGCACTGTGACTATAGCATTCATTTATTTTATGAGCCACTCATGTTTTAGAATTGTCCTGTGCCGACATAAAAATATTAGGTTATTTGTAGTTTTTAGGAAAATCTTATGTCATATTTAGAGTTAGAGGTCATCCAGTCCGCTCTACTTTCGCAGCCAGTCCAGAGCAATCTTCAGTTCTAAACCTGGCATCTGTTGCACCTCTTGCACTTACTGAGCCTAGCAACACGAGTCCTCATCTCCAGGCCTCAAGCAACATCACAATTTCAGTTGTACCACAGCCTAATAAGCATAAAAGTGAAGATTGCCCTGGTCCATCTGCCATAGAAGACCAGAATGGACACTGTACTACAGCAGCATGAAACTTTTTCTTCACCTCTAGTCATATACAAAAGTATCACACAATGTGGCCTGAATCCAAGGGGTAATATTTCTCCTTGCGGAGAGTGACATGTTTAGCATGTCAAGGTGAGTAGACTTTTAAGCCGCAATGCTCCTCTGGAAAATATGGAAATTGTCTCTCCAGAGAGGAAGAGGACTAGAACTCTACTGCCACCTATAGGAAGTAGCAATCCTAAAAGTCAATATGTGTGGCCAGAAATGCACAGAAGTTGTTGTGCTCCAGTGTGATATCACAGCAATCTCAAAACTTATGGAATGTGAAAAATGTAAGAATTAATGATGCTCGCCACTACTTGATACTCGCCCGAGCATCACGTTGCTCGACAAGCTCCGCGCTGGGCGAGTATTTCCAGCTTGCTTGGGTGGGAGTTTGGGTCCCTGCCCTGCATGTTTGGTGCTCTTTAGAGAGCCAATCAACATGCAGAGATTGCTTGTCACGCACTGTAATGCCGTAGCCATGTTGGTTGTGGCTTTACAGTGATTGGCTGGCCGCATAGCATCATCAGATGTATTTAAGACCCGATGACGCTAGGCTCGTCACAGTCTACCCCGGAAACAGGCAGTGTAGGGAGAGATGCAGCTGCATGAAGGAGAGATTTGCTTGTTTATTAGTTAGTGTAGTTGTGGTGCCCGTGTCTAGAGCGCCACAAAATGCCTGCACGTGTAATATAATTCATATGTATTGCCAGCAATGGTGAGGGTAAGTTCTCTGCTGTTTTCATTACATACACATATTGTTACCCGATCCCTTACTGGAGGACTGTGCACTTTTGTCCAAACCAGGAAGCTTTGCAGATCCCTCAGAGAGGGGAGGAGGTGCTTCAGTTCTAGTTGTAGTGTGAGGAAGAAGCAGCATCATGGAGTTCCCTGTGCAAGGGAGAGAAGTGTACTCTGCAAGGGAAAGCCGCACAAGGCAGGGTCCAGTCCCTAGGGCACAGAAACTTCCAGAGTTTGTGCTAAACTGAAAGACTGCTTCGTCTTAATATAACGAGTAGTGAAGTATTTTTCCGGGAGCTCAGCAACCGCATGGAGTCAAAGACACTGCTGCAAAAGAAAGTGAGTGTTCTGACAGGATTCATGTTACCTGCTCGCTGGAAGTGATCACAGATCCAGTAACTGTTCACCTTGGAACCCTGGGGATCCAAGGAATCGTCTACCAGAGGTATAATTAGCAGCAGGAAGGCTACACAACCTCACAGCAGAGAGTTTGAACCCTCACCATGCAGATCTGTCCTAAACCCTGTATGTGAATTGTACAGAAGCTTCTGGAACTGTTTGCAGAACTCCAGTAAAAGGTACAAACTGGTTATTACCCTGTCTCAAGCTGATTTTTTCTTGCTCTGAATCCCCTGGGAGCCAGTCCTGGTTGGGAAGGCTTAATCATCTGGCACTGCTCATCACCACCTAACTCCCAGGGGTAAGGGCCCGGCCATAACAGGCCGAACATCCCAACTGGCATCACAAACCCTTTTTTATTATTTTATTATTAACCCCCACTATTGATAAAGACTGGTGTGTGCCCCCGGTCGGACCATACCAGCACTCAGACCGCCGTGCACCAGTACCGTGACAGCAGTGGCCCGGCCGGGGCGGCACATAGGTATTCCAAAACATATCTACATATCCATCTGAACCAACAGTCCTTCTGAGGACTAATCCAGCTGCAGTGGTGATAGCAGGAGTTAGGCAGGCAGGCAGGGTTTGTGGCAGTGTATACAGCACAAGAGGGTCCATTGCACGTTCTGTCTGCTGCTACTGTTTCAGATATTTGTAGACATAGCCCCAGATATCAGGGGCCAGGGCTAATTTTTTTCTATCTTAATCCTGAATATTTGCTTAAAAAGCAAGGCAGGCAGGGTTTGTGGCAGTATATGCAGCACAAGAGGGTCCATTGCACATTCTGTCTGCTGCTGCTGCTGTTACAAATATTTGTAGACATAGCCCCAGATATCAGGGGCCAGGGCTAATTATTTTGGGATCTTAATCCTGATTATTTGCTTAAAAAGCAATCCAGAGTACACCATTTTTCTTCTCCATTTGCTTGTTAGCTCTGCAGAATACAGCCAGATCTTTTCCATATTACAGCGATAAAAATACAGAAATTTGTAGAGACCATTGAAAATATTGGCCTACATTTACAGTTTGTTGCAGTGTGTCAGTGAAGCAATTCAAACGTGGTCACTGTGAAGAATAGTAAACTACAAGCCGGCTATTTAAAACCATGATTGTCCGTCAGACACATCATATATAACTGCGGTCCAAATTCAGCCATTTCTGGCCTCCATTTACAGTTTGTTGCAGTGTGTCAGTGAAGCTATTCACATGAGGTCGCTGTCAAGAATAGTAAACTACAGGGCCGCTATTTAAAACCGTGGGTGTACGTCAGAAGTATCACATATAACTGCGGTCCAAATTCAGCTATTTCTGGCCTCCATTTACAGTTTGTTGCAGTGTGTCAGTGAAGCTATTCACATGAGGTCACTGTGAAGAATAGTAAACTACAGGGCTGCTATTTAAAATCGTAGATGACCGTCAGACGTATCACATATAACTGCGGTCCAAATTCATTCATTTCTGGCCTCCACTTACAGTTTATTGCAGTGTGTCAGTGAAGCTATTCACACAAGGTCACTGTGAAGAATAGTAAACTATAGGGCCGCTATTTAAAACCGTGGGTGTCCGGCAGAAGTTTTACATATAACTGCGTTACAAATCCAGCCATTTGTAGTGAATGTTGAAAATATTGTCCTCCATTTAGAGTTTGTAGCAGTGTGTCAGTGTACACCATTTTACTGCTCCATTTGCTTGTTTGCAGAATACAGCCATTTGTTTTTTATTTTATTCACATTACTGTATTGTGGAAGCAGAGAAACTTTTTTCAATGATCAGTCGTGATCCCATATGACTGCCGAAATAATCCAGCAATTTTTGTGAGCATGTCAAATATTACACTCCATTTAAACTATTGAAGTTGTGATTTCAAACCTATTCACAGTTGGTCGCTGACAGCATATCTATAAACAATATTGTCAGAGTATTATGCCACTTTTAAAGACTGAAAAAAAAATACAAAAAACAAGGTAAATTGGAAAAAAATTTAAGAAACATTCTTTCCAGGGTAATGACTTGTATATAAGGCCAAAGAAATACTAAAAACAAAAGTTATGGACTGTGGAAGACATTTATGCGACCAGAATGAACATTAACAGAACAACACTCATCTGGAGCTGATGTTACCACCTAGCAGCACCTGTCCCTATCGTAAATGCATATAACAGCGTTATCGATAGGGAATAGAATAGATTTTAATTTTTTTGGGGCCCACCGGCAGCACGCAGTATAAGGCAATAATACCTGGCTGGATCAATGTAATACGCTATCCATACTGCGATACTTCACCCGTAAACGAATTTCAGATAATACAGTTAATATTCTAGAATATAGAATCTGTTTGAATTGTCCTTACCATTATTAAGGAGTGGGTCGCCTATACTGTTATTGCATATGCAGCAATTTCAAGGGCTGCCAAAAATTAGGATGCACTCCAATACACATTTGAAGAGACCTAAAAAAAATAAAAATAAACAAAAACACAGTCAGATATTTAGTATAAAAACCAGATTCACATATGTAACCTCAATGTAATAATCACATTGTTAAGCTCCTGCACCTCCTCCTCCTGTTTGGCCTCCATCTCCGTAGTGACCACATCAGTCACAAGCTGGAAGCACTGCAGCACTGCCTTGGCCAAGCGGCAACAGGCTGTGTTGAAGCTAATATGCTTAATGCTTAGGTGACAAACCGCACACCGCTGTAGAGTTGTTGAAAGCTGTAACAAAGCAAGAAGATCTGTGCCTTTCACCGCTGAACATACAGCCAGGCATGTTCGTGTGTGACAATGGTTGGAACCTGGTGGCGGAGAAATGACAGCCGTAGTAGATACGGTTTCCCAGTATGCCAGTCCTTTCATCCGACCTAAAGAATATGGCAGTGGTGAAATACAACTCTCTCTGAGAAGCAGCCCTGCTTTTTTACTGAAAGGAAAACCCACACAAACACGAGGAGAAGATACAAAATCCTTGCAGATGCTGTCCTTGGTGGGATTTGAACCCAGGACCCCAGCACTGCAAGGCTTCAGTGCTAACCACAGAGCCACTGTGCTGCCCTCTCTGTTCTCCCTCTGATATCTAACATGCTGGAGAAACCTGCACCTACTGCCACTCTGTATCTTCAGCTCCTTTGTGAGAAACTAATGTATTTAGGTAGCCACTTAGTCTACCAAATAAAATTCATAAGAAGGAAATTGTGGATGGCTTTGCTACTGGTACTTGGTGCACTGCTAATACCAAGGCATCGTGCCATAGTTCATTGGAAATATTCTAGGCTGGTAGGAGCCAAGCAGATTCCCACAGAAAAGTACCAGCAGCAAGCTAAGGAGATGGTGGCCTCTATCACCAACACAACCTGCAAGGTTTGAACTATGAACTGTCCTGAAGGAGAAGCCAGGGCCCACCGGAGGAGTCTCCAGTTCTCTGGTGGGCCTGTCCAACCATGCCGAGAAGCAGCCCTGGCTAACAAAAGTCAGAGGGAAGGTTCCTGGACACTCTATGCCTGCTTTTTTTTACTGTGGACTGGCTCCAGCAATCGATAAGATTACAATCTATAAGATCCCTTCACTACTCCCCATTGCCCAGAGACTCCAGTTCAAAACCCTAACCTTGGGATGCAAAGCCATCCACAACCTGTCTTCTCCATACATCTGTGACCTCTTCTCCCGGTGCACACAATTTCCAATCCTCACAAGATCTCCTTCTCTACTCCCCACTTATCTCATCTTCCCACAACTGCATACAAGATTTCTCCTGTGCATCCTCCCTACTCTTGAACTCTGTAGTACCCCAACATATCAGACTCTTGCCTACTATTGAAACCTTTAAAAGATAGTTGAAGACCAACCTTTTCCGACAAGCCTACAACCTGCAGTAACCCTCGCTCCACCATACCGCTGCACGACAAGCTGTACCCTCACCTACTGTATCCTCACCCATCCCATATAGACTGTTTGTGCTCCCTCACGGGCAGGGTCTTCTCTCCTCTTGTACCAGTCGGTGACCTCTTTTCACATGTAAAGCGCAATGGAATAAATGACGCTATAATAATAAGTAATAATAATTTTACTACTTGTACTCTGGGTTAATTGATGGTACTTTCCTGGTGACTGCCCCTAAATTGATGTGTTTTGGCAGCTTTTGGTCCCATTTGAAGGTGTTGTGAATGCGTTTAGTTTTGGCCCCAATAGAATCCAATGGAGTTCGGCACTGTTTGGCGAATATTGGATAATTACATTGGCGAATATTGCAAAAACGGCGATCGTAATTGGAAACGAATATTGAAATATTCGCTTGTCTCTAATCAGAAGCAACCTTAAAAAAATTATGTGGGCATGGCATGATAGTCACCCTGGTAATATGGTGGTGGAGGATGTGGAGAACGAGGAGGGCGACATAAAATAAAATAATTCCTTAAGCGTATAGCCATGTCAGAGTGTTAAGGGATGCATGGGAATATAGACCCCCAAAAAGTAACCACTGGATTTGAGTTTATGTTTGATGCTATCATCTGGTGGTGTTGTTGAGAAGTCTGGCCCAATCCAGCCCTTGGTCATTTTGATAAGTCAGCCTGTCAGCATTTTCATTTAGGGCATCATTGCCACTCACCATCTTGGTGGAGTCCTCAAAGTTTTGGAGGATGGCACAGACGTCAGACATCCATGCCATTGCCCCTTCATCAGCTCTTATGTGCGGAGGCTTACCTGAATGCCGACGGGTGTATTGAAGGTGGTACTCAACAACTGCTCTCTGCTGCTCAAAATCATTCCAAACATCTGCAACGTTGATTTCCAACGCATGGTCACATCGCACACCAATCCGTGATCTGGAAGCTGGAAACACTGCTGAAGCCCCACCAGGGCAGTGGAAACAGTAGTTGACTTTCTGAAATGGGCACACACGCAGCGTACTTTCACAAGCCGCTCTGGCAGATCTGGGTAGGTTTTTGAGAAACCGCTGACCACATGTGCCAGGTATGGTACATGTGCAAGCTTGCCTAGCTTCAGAGCCACCACCAGGTTCTCTGCTTTCAACAACTCTGCAATGGTGTGCAGTTTCTCGTTTAAGCATACAGTCCTGCTTATTGTTATTGGCAACCACGAAGTATAAGTATATAATGGAATAATTTCTGAAAAAGAATAATCAAGTGATGGAGATGGAGGCTGAAGAGGAAGAGGAGGAGAAGGTGGTGCAGGAGCTTTAGAATGTGGGGGCAACCCTGATTGACCCAGGACCCGCAATCCTCTGCGTCGAGAGGACGTATTTTGTCCCAGGGTCCCACTGGGTCTCTGCTTCCACAATATTAACCCAGTGACATGTACCGTCCCTGGCCACATTCACTTGTCCATGTGCTTGTGGTTAGGCGGTCCTTCCCACTTAAGTGCCCTGGGGAGGGCACGGGTAATGTTCTGGGACCCATGCATGTGGAAGGCAGAGACGATACCGGGAGAAATAGTGGCGGCTGGGGATGAAGTATGGACACCGGGCCGCCGCCGCCATGAGGTTGTGGAAAGCTTCCGCCTCCACGAGTCTAAAAGGCAACATTTCAAGTGCAAGCAAGCAGTCCAGATATGTGGCAGTTTAGTATTGCGGCCTGTGGGTGGGTGATTGGCTGCATACTTATGCTTGCATTCCAAGTAGCACAAAGCTAAGGAGATGGATGATCCATCATGAATAATTTGGTCGTTGCCTAGGAGACCGACCACCGACCACAATATTAACCCAGTGATGGGTCAATGAGATGTACCACCGTCCCTGGCCACATTTACTTGTCCACGTGTTTGAGGTTATGTGCACTGAGGAGGGCATGGGTAATTGATACCCGGCTGCTGCCGCCATGAGGTTGTGGAAAGCTTACGCCTCCACGAGCCTAAAAAGCAATATTTCAAATGCAAGCAAGCAGTCCAGAAATGTGGCAGTTTAGTATTGCGGCCTGTGGGTGGGTGACTGGCTGCATACTTGCGCTTGCATTCCAAGGACTGGGTTAGGGACAACTGAAAGCTGCGAAGGGACAAGGATGTGGATGGTGATGGTTGCAAGTCTGCAACAACAGGTGCAGGGCCGGAGGCATCTTCCAAAATGCCATGGACAGGGGATTGGCATGCACGCACAACAGCGGAAGAGGCAGTGGTGTCACCCACAGACAGTTTGTGGACCTTGACGCTTGGCCCAGCTAGTCGGGTGCTTTGATGTCATGTGCCTGAGCATGCTGGTGGTGGTCAGGCTGGTAGTTTTGATGCTCTTGCTGAAGCTGACCTGGAAGATGTGGCAAATGGCCTTTTTGTGGTTATCTGAACAGACTTTAAAAAAGAACCAGACTCGGGAATACCTAAATGTTGTGCTGGCAACTTCCATCTTGCTGGTGTTCCGGGGAGCAGTTGCCTGCCTGGTGAGTGTGGCCACCACACTGCTTGTTCCGGCCTGTTGTGGCGATACGCCTTCCTCCCCCTGTGAGCTGTAATTGCACTTTCCCACCGTCACCTTTGGGTAACCATGGTTGCTCAAATCGCTACATGCGATCTTCTGTTGCCCTGCTTGATGCTGGCCGGCCGAGAGTCCAGAATCTATCAATGGAAAAGTGAACAGCTCTTGGGGTAACCCTGGACTCTAATCTCTCCTTCAAACCACATATCCAAGCTCTTTCCACTTCCGAGCGGACTGAACGAGAGGCCAGAATCTATAAATGGAAAGATGAACAAAACAGCTCTTCGGAGTGTCCAAGTGTGTGATCAGTTGTCTCAGGGCACTCGAAATGGTGGGAGGAAGGAGGATCAGGGTGAGGAGAATGCCGACTCCAAGTAAGAAAAGTCTCCTGGGTCCGCACATTCCTCAACCACGAATCTACAAAAACACCAGTGCACGACCTCATCATCTACCGTCTTGACGACTGCAACCTCCTGCTCTGTGGCCTCCCTTCTAACACTCTTGCATTCCTCCAATCTATCCTAAAGTATGTTGCCCTACTAATCCACCTGTACCCTAGCTATTCCCCGGCCTCTCCTCTCTGTCAATCCCTTCACTGGCTCCCCATTGCCCAGAGACTCCAGTTAAAAACACTAACCTTGGCATGCAAAGCCATCCACAACCTGTCTCCTCTATACATCTGTGACCTAGTCCCCCGGTACTTACCTGCACGCAACCCCGATCCTCAAAAGATTTTCTTATCTACTCCCTACTTATCTCCTTTTCCCACAATCGCATACAAGATTTCTCCCGTGCATCCCCCCTTCTCTGGAACTCTCTACCCCAACATTTCTGACTCTATTGTTGAAACCTTCAAAAAGCACCTGAAGACCCACCTCTTCCAACAAGCATACAAACTGCAGTAACCGTCGCTCCACCATACCGCTGCACGACCAGCTCTATCCTCACCTACTGTATCCTCACCCATCCCTTGTCGACTGAGCCCTGGCGGGCAGGGTCCTCTCCTCCCCTGTATCAGTCCCTGTCACATTTTTGTTCAAGATTATTGTAATTGTTTTTTCGATGTATTTGTATTCCACTTTTTCCCATGTAAAGCGCCATGGAATAAATGGCGCTAAAGTAATAATAATAATGTGGTCCAGACTCACGGCTACTGAGACTGTACTATGTGGAAGACAGCATTATCTGCTATCCAACCAACAACCTTTTCACACTGCTCTGGCTTCAATAGCTCCCTAGAAATTGAGACAGGAAGGTAGTTCAACATGATGTGGGTGTTTGTTGTGCTCCCTCTGCAGGCACAGTTTCATCTTGCCCACGGCCTCTGCGTGCACGATCACTATCACCATAATGTCCACTTCCCCGTCCCTTGCCACACACCTTGCCCATTTTAAATGGAGTTTAATATTTTTCACGTTGTGAAAAATGTCTTTATTAGGCTATGTGCCCACGATGCAGAAATGCTCAGGATTTTTTCCTGAGCATTTCTGCATCTCCCTGGTAGTGTTGAGCCACCCCCGTAGTGTTCGGGTTCGGTTCGGTTTGTCGAACACCGGGATGTTCGAGGAACTGTTCGTCGAACTGTTCGTCAAACACCTTAGAACACCGTCGAACACCGTTAAAACCAATGGCAGGCAAACAAAAACACATAGGAACACATAGAAAACACCTTCAAAGGTGTCCAAAAGCTGACAAACTGCTCAGAAGACGCTTTCTTTAAAAAAGCCGGCTGGCAATTCAGCAGCGGCATACACCGGTACCCGACAATTTAGACATGAAGGAATAGAGCATCACACATAGATTAGATAGATAGAAACATGTCAGTCACATATATATGAAGTACATTGACAGTGTTGCTTACTGTACTTGTCATTTAGTGTAAAGGATTTATTAAAAAATATAATAGTGTTTTCGTGCACCGTCTCTTTAAAAAAGCCGGCCGGCAATTCAGCAGCGGTACCCGACAATTTATAACAGACAGAATAGAGCTTCACACATAGATTAGATAGATAGAAACATGTCAGTCACATATATATGAAGTACTGTGACAGTGTTGCTTACTGTACTTGTCATTTACTGCAAAAAATTTATTAAAAAAAATAATAGTGTTTTCATGCACCGTCTCTTTAAAAAAGCCAGCTGGCAATTCAGCATCTGTACCCGACAATTTAGAATAGAAGGAATAGAGAATCACACATAGATTAGATAGATAGAAACATGTCAGCCACATATATACGAAGTACAGTGACAGTGTTGCTTACTGTACTTGTCATTTAGTGTAAAGGATTTATTAAAAAATATAATAGTGTTTTCGTGCACCGTCTCTTTAAAAAAGCCGCCGGCAATTCAGCAGCGGTACCCGACAATTTATAACAGACAGAATAGAGCTTCACACATAGATTAGATAGATACAAACATGTCAGTCACATATATATGAAGTACTGTGACAGTGTTGCTTACTGTACTTGTCATTTACTGCAAAGGATTTATTAAAAAAAATAATAGTGTTTTCATGCACCGTCTCTTTAAAAAAGCCGGCCGGCAATTCAGCATCTGTACCCGACAATTTATAACAGACAGAATTGAGCTTCACACATAGATTAGATAGATAGAAACATGTCAGTCACATATATAATAAGTACAGTGACAGTGTTGGTTACTGTACTTGTCATTTAGTATTAAAATAAAGGATTTATTATTAAAAAAAATTGGCGTGGGGTTCCCCGTAATTTTAGTCTCTAGCGGAGGTTAAGCAGACAGCTGGGGCAGATGTTTGAAGCCTGGGAAGGGGGTAATACCCACGGAGCTTCCCAGGCTACTAATATCAGCCCCCAGCTGAATACCTAGCCTTTACTAGCTATTAAAATGGAGGACCCCCCCAAAAAAATGACGTGGGGTCCCCCCTAATTTAATAGCTAGCAAAGGCTAGGCAGACAGCTGGGGGCTGATATTAATAGCCCAGGAAGGGAACCATGAATATTGGCCCCCTCCCAGGCTAGAAACACCAGCCCTCAGCCGCCCCAGAAATGGCGCATCCATAGGATGCGCCAATTCTGGCACTTAGCCTCGCTCTTCCACGCTGCCCTGGTGCGGTGGCAGGGGGTAATAGGGTTGGGGTTGATGTCAGCTTATAATGCCAGCTGACATCAAGCCCAGGTTAGTAATGGAGAGGCGTCTATAAGACACCCCCATTACTAACCCCATAGTCAAAGTTAAAAAAAAAACACAAACACCCAGAATAAAGTCCTTTAATTGAAATAAAGACACAATTCTTTATTGTTCTAAATTAAACCATACTTACCATCACGCCCATTCCAGCTGAAGCCAACGATCTCCTGCAATAAAAGAAAAATAATAAAGCAACCTCATCCTTACCTTTCCATGGTTCCCAGGACAGCTCCAGCTCTGCTACATCGAGATGACAGGCTGGACCGCAGCAGAACGCTGCCATCCAGCTTGCCATGCCGCACACACTGAGAAGCGCAGGCATGCTTGCGCTCCTCAGTGTCTGACTGTGACGGCATCCAGATGAGCCGACAATGAACTCGGCTCACCTCATGTACGTCACTGACAGCGTGGGAAAATTCTCCTGCACTCAGCGCTTCAGCGTGAGAATTTTCCCACGCTGTCAGTGACGTGCATGAGGTGAGCCGAGTTCATTGGACATGACCTCGGCTCATCTGGATGCCGTCACAGCCAGACACTGAGTAGCGCAAGCATGCCTGCGCTTCTCAGTGTCTGCGGGATGACAGGCTGGATGGCAGCGTTCTGCTGCGGTCCAGCCTGTCATCTCGATGTAGCAGAGCTGAAGCTGTCGTGGGAGCCATGGAAAGGTAAGGATGATGTTGCTTTATTATTTTACTTTTATTGCAGGAGATCATTGGCTTCAGCTGGAATGGGCGTGGCGGTAAGTATGGTTTAATTTAGAACAATAAAGAATTGTGTGTTTATTTCAATTAAAGGACTTTATTCTGGGTGTTGTGTTTTTTTTAAATACTTTACTAGAAATTCATGGTGGTCATGTCTAATATTGGCGTGACCCCATGAATTTCGGGCTTAGGGCCAGCTGATAATGCCAAGCTGGCCTTAACCCCTTTATTACCCAGTGAGCCACCGCACCAGGGCCCTGGATGAGTTGGGTACAGCGCCAGAAGATGGCGCTTCTATGAACGTGCCATTTTCCGGGGCGGCTGCGGACTGCAATTTGCAGCGGGTGGGGCCCAGAAGGCTTGGGCCTCCCTGCGCTGCAGATTCCAGCCCCCAGCTGCCTAGTTGTACCTGGCTGGACACAAAAATAGGGCGAAGCTCCACGTATTTTTTTTTTAAATTCATGAAATTCATGGAATAATTAAGAAAAAAAGGGCTTCCCTATATTGTTGTGTCCGGCTAGGTACAAATAGGCAGCTGGTGGTTGGGAGCAGCCCGTTCCTGCCTGCTGTACCTGACTGGACACAAATATAGGGCGAAGCCCCACATCAATTTTTTTTTCATTATTTCATGAATTTCCTGAAATAATTTAAAAAAAATTGACGTGGGGCTTCGCCCTATATTTGTGTCCAGTCAGGTACAGCAGGCAGGAACGGGCTGCCCCCAACCACCAGCTGCCTATTTGTACCTGGCCAGACACAACAATATAGGGAAGCCCTTTTTTAAAAAAATTATTTCATGAAATAATTAAAAAAAAATTGACGTGGGGCTTCGCACTATATTTGTGTCCAGCCAGGTACAGCAGGCAGGAACGGGCTGCCCCCAACCACCAGCTGCCTATTTGTACCTGGTTGGACACAACAATATAGGGAAGCCCTTTTTTTCTTAATTATTCCATGAATTTCATGGAATAATTTAAAAAAAAAATGCGTGGGGCTTCGCCCTATTTTTGTGCCCAGCCAGGTACAACTAGGCAGCTGGGGGCTGGAATCTGCAGCGCAGGGAGGCCCAAGCTTTCTGGACCCCACCCGCTGCATATTGCAGTCCGCAGCCGCCCCAGAAAATGGCGCGTTCATAGAAGCGCCATCTTCTGGCGCTGTACCCAACTCATCCAGGGCCCTGGTGCGGTGGCTCACTGGGTAATAAAGGGGTTAAGGCCAGCTTGGCATTATCAGCTGGCCCTAAGCCCGAAATTCATGGGGTCACGCCAATATTAGACATGACCACCATGAATTTCTAGTAAAGTATTTAAAAAAACGCAACACCCAGAATAAAGTCCTTTAATTGAAATAAACACACAATTCTTTATTGTTCTAAATTAAACCATACTTACCGTCACGCCCATTCCAGCTGAAGCCAATGTCTTCTGCAATAAAAGTAAAATAATAAAGCAACCTCATCCTTACCTTTCCATGGTTCCCACGACAGCTTCAGCTCTGCTACATCGAGATGACAGGCTGGACCGCAGCAGAACGCTGCCATCCAGCCTGTCATCCCGAGGACACTCAGAAGCGCAGGCATGCTTGCGCTCCTCAGTGTCTCGCTGTGACGGCATAAAGATGAGACAAGCTCATGTCCAATGAACTCGGCGCACCTCATGCACGTCACTGACAGCGTGGGAGAATTCTCCTGCACTCAGCACTTCAGCGTGAAAATTCTCCCACGCTGTCAGTGACGTACATGAGGTCAGCTGAGTTCATTGGACATGAATGAGCTCACCTCATGCACGTCACTGACAGCGTGGGAAAATTCTCACGCTGAAGCGCTGAGTGCAGGAGAATTTTCCCACACTGTCAGTGACGTGCATGAGGTGAGCTCATTCATGTCCAATGATCTCAGCTCACCTCATGCACGTCACTGACAGCGTGGGAAAATTCTCCTGCACTCAGCGCTACAGCGTGAGAATTCTCCCACGCTGTCAGTGACGTGCATGAGGTGAGCTCATTCATGTCCAATGAACTCAGCTGACCTCATGCACGTCACTGACAGCGTGGGAGAATTCTCACGCTGAAGTGCTGAGTGCAGGAGAATTCTCCCACGCTGTCAGTGACGTGCATGAGGTGCGCCGAGTTCATTGGACATGAACTCGTCTCATCTTTTTGCCGTCACAGCTAGACACTGCAGAGCGCAAGCATGCCTGCGCTTCTCAGTGTCTGCGGGATGACAGGCTGGATGGCAGCGTTCTGCTGCGGTCCAGCCTGTTATCTCGATGTAGCAGAGCTGAAGCTGTCGTGGGAACCATGGAAAGGTAAGGATGAGGTTGCTTTATTATTTTTCTTTTATTGCAGGAGATCGTTGGCTTCAGCTGGAATGGGCGTGACGGTAAGTATGGTTTAATTTAGAACAATAAAGGAATGTGTCTTTATTTCAATTAAAGGACTTTATTCTGGGTGTTTGTGTTTTCTTTTAACTTTGACTATGGGGTTAGTAATGGGGGTGTCTTATAGACGCCTCTCCATTACTAACCTGGGCTTGATGTCAGCTGGCATTATAAGCTGACATCAACCCCAACCCTATTACCCCCTGCCACCGCACCAGGGCAGCGTGGAAGAGCGAGGCTAAGTGCCAGAATTGGCGCATCCTCTGGATGCGCCATTTCTGGGGCGGCTGACGGCTGGTGTTTCTAGCCTGGGAGGGGGCCAATATTCATGGTTCCCTTCCTGGGCTATTAATATCAGCCCCCAGCTGTCTGCCTAGCCTTTGCTAGCTATTAAATTAGGGGGGACCCCCACGTCATTTTTTTGGGGGGGGTCCTCCATTTTAATAGCTAGTAAAGGCTAGGTATTCAGCTGGGGGCTGATATTAGTAGCCTGGGAAGCTCCGTGGGTATTACCCCCTTCCCAGGCTTCAAACATCTGCCCCAGCTGTCTGCTTAACCTCCGCTAGAGACTAAAATTACGGGGAACCCCACGCCAATTTTTTTTAATAATAAATCCTTTATTTTAATACTAAATGACAAGTACAGTAACCAACACTGTCACTGTACTTATTATATATGTGACTGACATGTTTCTATCTATCTAATCTATGTGTGAATCTCTATTCTGTCTGTTATAAATTGTCGGGTACAGATGCTGAATTGCCGGCCGGCTTTTTTAAAGAGACGGTGCATGAAAACACTATTATTTTTTTTAATAAATCCTTTGCAGTAAATGACAAGTACAGTAAGCAACACTGTCACAGTACTTCATATATATGTGACTGACATGTTTCTATCTATCTAATCTATGTGTGAAGCTCTATTCTGTCTGTTATAAATTGTCGGGTACCGCTGCTGAATTGCCGGCCGGCTTTTTTAAAGAGACGGTGCACGAAAACACTATTATATTTTTTAATAAATCCTTTACACTAAATGACAAGTACAGTAAGCAACACTGTCACTGTACTTCGTATATATGTGGCTGACATGTTTCTATCTATCTAATCTATGTGTGATTCTCTATTCCTTCTATTCTAAATTGTCGGGTACAGATGCTGAATTGCCGGCCGGCTTTTTTAAAGAGACGGTGCATGAAAACACTATTATTTTTTTTAATAAATCCTTTACACTAAATGACAAGTACAGTAAGCAACACTGTCACTGTGCTTCTTATATGTGTGACTGACATGTTTCTATCTATCTAATCTATGTGTGATTCTCTATTCTTTCTGTTCTAAATTGTCGGGTACCGGTGTATGCCGCTGCTGAATTGCCGGCTTTTCATGTTTCACTGTGAGCACTGTTCCCATCGATTTGGGCAATCACTGTAATGCCACAACCACCATGGCTGTGGCATTACAGTGAGTGGCAGACAATCCCTGCATGATTGGTGCTCTAAATAGCGCCAGACATGCAGGACACGCTTTTGGTGCACGAACAGTTATCGAACATAACCTCGAACAGCCGAATTTTTTGCAAATCGTTCGGGTTCGTCGAACAACTCGAACACCGCCCAAAACAGCTCGAATTTGAGATTGGCGAACAGTTCTAGTCGAACACCGCTCATCTCTACTCCCTGGCAGAAAAAAAACGCATCCGGATTGTACATGCGTTTTCCTGCCAGGGACATGCGGAAATGGAGTGTTATTCACTGACATTTCCGCATGTGGATTGACAAGCGCTTTCCAAGTGATTAGCATAACTTGGAAAGTGCTTGTGACAACTAGGTCACACTATATAAATCCATGCAAACTGCATGGATTTATATAGTGTGACCGAGAGAGTGTTTAAAAATAAAATAATAAATATATATACTTACCCTCTGATGGCCCGCGCTGGCTTGTGTTGCTCGGTCCCGGCTGCCGGCAGCGGTGAATTGAAAGACCTGCCGACGTCAGCGTCGCGTGACTCGTCACATGACTCTGACGTCAGCGCAGGTCCTTCAATCCACTGCAAAGTGCCGGGAAGCAAGTAGGAGCGCAGCACGGCCGCCAGAAGGTAAGTATACATTTATTTTTTATTTTATTCTTTTTCTTACAGATTTTTTAATGGTACCTGGGTGTGGATGAGACTCTCCTCTCCTCTACACTCGAGTACCAACCGCACATTAGAACGCGCCAATTACACAAGCACAGATGCAGTCTTGCGGCATTGGCGAGTTCTAAGGCAAGTCAATGGCGGCGAAAACGCTGCGCTTCCGCATAATTAATGGACATGCTGTGGATTTTTGAGCGCAGCATAAACGCTGCGGAAAAATGTGCAGCATGGGCATTGAAAGTGCGGAATTGCGTAGGGGACCATGGCAGAAGGCTTACCATGCGATTATCATGCGTTTACGCTGCGGAGATTTAAGCACCAAAAATGCATGAAATACGCATCGTGGGCACACAGCCTTATTACCGTAGTGATATAAGATCACGTCTGATGAGATGACCACAGTTTTAGGCAGTGACCTGTGAGTCAGGGATGCTTCCGGGTGTCTTCCCAATGCTGTTCCCATGTCTTTTCAGCACTGTATGAATGTGTCTGATTATGTCTCAAACACCACATGGCCAGATAATGTGGTAAAATGTTAAAATGACATTTACCGTTGAATGCATTTTTCACCATTGAAAGCAATGCAAAAGTGCAAAAACGCATCAAAAACGCTATGTGTGAACATAGCCCAAGGTGTTGAGGAGCATTTTTGTTTTTGGTTATTTATTTTACCTTAGATACAAGTCATTTACCTAGAAAGGATGTTCCTTAACATTTTTTCCAGGGAAATCCATTTTGGATTTATTGTGAATCAGTAAAAGTGGCACAATACCTCTAACAACATTGTTGACAGCAGTGACCTGGGAGTCAGAGATGCTTCCAGGGGTCTTCCCCATGCTGTTTCCATGTAATTTGAGCACTGTTCCCATCGATTTGGGCAATTTTTAGGCCCTTTCCAGACCGCCGGGAGGGGGGGGGTGCCGGAAAAGTGCTCGAGTTTCCCATAGACTTACATTGGGCTCGTTACTCGGACCGAGCACTCGAGCATTCCAATTTGCTTGACTCGAGCAACAAGTACCCAAGCATTTTAGTGCTCGCTCATCACTACTTACAGCCAATGAAAACACAAAAGTCATTATCTCAGTAAATTAGAATAATTGACAAAAAACACATGGTAAGGCTTCCTAAGCATTTAAAAAGGTCCCTTAGTCTGTTTCAGTAGGCTCCACAATCATGGGGAAGGACTGCTGACTTGACAGATGTCCAGAAGGCAGTCATTGACACACTCCACAAGGAGGGTAAGCCACAAAAGGTCATTGCTAAAGAAGCTGGCTGTTCAGAGTGCTGTATCCAAGCATATTAATGGAAAGTTGAGTGGAACAAAAAGGTGTGGTAGAAAAAGGTGCACAAGCAACTGGGATAAACGCAGCCTTGAAAGGATTGTTAAGAAAAGGCCATTCAAAAATTTGGAGGAGATTCACAAGGAGTGGACTGCTGCTGGAGTCATTGCTTCAAGAGCCACCACACACAGACGTATCCAGGACATGGGCTAGAGAGGATAAGACACCAGACACAACAATGCAGACGAGCTGAAGGCTGCTATTAAAGCAACCCGGGCTTCCAGAACACATCAGCAGTGCCACAGGCTGATCGCCTCCATGCCACGCTGCATTGATGCAGTAATTGATGCAAAAGGAGCCCCGACCAAGTATTGAGTGCATTTACTGAACATACATTTCAGTAGGCCAACATTTCGGATTTTAAAAACATTTTTCAAGCTGTTGTTATAAAGTATTCTAATTTACTGAGATAATGACTTTTGTGTTTTCATTGGCTGTAAGCCATAATTATCAACATTAACAGAAATAAACACTTGAAATAGATCACTCTGTTTGTAATGACTTTATATAATATATGAGATTCACTTTTTGTATTGAAGAACTGAAAAAAATTAGCTTTTTAATGATAATCTAATTTAGTGAGAAGCACTCGTACGTTGGGCTCGTTGCTTGGACCGAGCACTCGAGGATTCCAAGTTGCTCGATGAGAACAATGAGTACCCGAGCATTTTAGTGCTCGCTCATCACTAGTAAGAATAAGAAAATAGTAACATTTTCTCTGATGAAGCAGGTTCTATTAAAAATACAGTGTATACAGGTTCTACTTGCACCATGTGACTGACTGAATAATTAATACTGTAAGGATTGCCGAGCTTGAGAATTTTTGATGCACATTATCTTTTTGTACTAGAGGTTTAAGAACAAAAATAAAATGAACATAGTACGGGTTGCTACCTACAAAGATCCCTGCCAGAACGTGTTCCTTATTAAGCTTTTTCCAGTCCTTAATCTTCCATATCTTTATCCAAGAGGTTAAAAAGTAAGATGATATTATTGCACTGTATATCCTTTACTACTCTGAAACATTATCTTTGCTTTTTTCCCTAATGAGCTGCTGTCAGTTAGTTCTGGGACGCGGTTACAACCGCCGCTCTCTATACACAGAGAAGTGAATGAACCCGCGCCGGCACCACCGCCATGAATGAAACACTGTCGAGAGGAATGAAGTTAATTTCTCCTGGCAGCGTGGGTCTAAGTGCGGGCATCGGGCAGATTGACTCCATATCTGCAGGTTAATAGTGTATTTTCACGAGACAGTTATCTTTAAAGGGGTTGTCCACTACTTTAGATCACCCCCCAATGTATCCCCCCGGGGCCTCTAAGCCTTTTTGTAAATACTAGAGATGAGCGGTGTTCGACTAGAACTGTTCGCCAATCTCAAATTCGAGCTGTTTTAGGCGGTGTTCGAGTTGTTCGACGAACCCGAACGATTTGCAAAAAATTCGGCTGTTCGAGGTTATGTTCGATAACTGTTCGTGCACCAAAAGCGTGTCCTGCATGTCTGGCGCAATTTAGAGCACCAATCATGCAGGGATTGTCTGCCACTCACTGTAATGCCACAGCCATGGTGGTTGTGGCATTACAGTGATTGCCCAAATCGATGGGAACAGTGCCAACAGTGAAACATGAAAAGCCGGCAATTCAGCAGCGGCATACACCTGTACCCGACAATTTAGAACCGAAAGAATAGAGCTTCACACATAGATTAGATAGATATAAACATGTCAGCCACATATATACGAAGTACAGTGAAAGTGCTGCTTACTGTACTTGTCATTTAGCGTAAAGGATTTATCAAAAAAAATAATAGTGTTTTCATGCACTGTCTCTTTAAAAAAGCCAGCCGGCAATTCAGCAGCGGTACCCGACAATTTATAACAGACAGAATAGAGCTTCACACATAGATTAGATAGATAGAAACATGTCAGTCACATATATATGAAGTACAGTGATAGTGTTGGTTACTGTACTTGTCATTTAGTATTAAAATAAAGGATTTATTATTAAAAAAATTGGCGTGGGGTTCCCCTTAATTTTAGGCTCTAGCGGAGGTTAAGCAGACGGCTGGGGCAGATGTTTGAAGCCTGGGAAGGGGGTAATACCCACGGAGCTTCCCAGGCTACTAATATCAGCCCCCAGCTGAATACATAGCCTTTACTAGCTATTAAAATGGGGGACCCCCCAAAAAAATGACGTGGGGTCCCCCCTAATTTAATAGCTAGCAAAGGCTAGGCAGACAGCTGGGGGCTGATATTAATAGCCCAGGAAGGGAGCCATGAATATTGGCCCCCTCCCAGGCTAGAAACACCAGCCGTCAGCCGCCCCAGAAATGGCGCATTCATAGGATGCGCCAATTCTGGCACTTAGCCTCGCTCTTCCACGCTGCCCTGGTGCGGTGGCAGGGGGTAATAGGGTTGGGGTTGATGTCAGCTTATAATGCCAGCTGACATCAAGCCCAGGTTAGTAATGGAGAGGCGTCTATAAGACACCCCCATTACTAACCCCATAGTCAAAGTTAAAAAAAACACAAACACCCAGAATAAAGTCCTTTAATTGAAATAAAGACACAATCCTTTATTGTTCTAAATTAAACCATACTTACCGTCACGCCCATTCCAGCTGAAGCCAACGATCTCCTGCAATAAAAGAAAAATAATAAAGCAACCTCATCCTTACCTTTCCATGGTTCCCACGACAGCTTCAGCTCTGCTACATCGAGATGACAGGCTGGACCGCAGCAGAACGCTGCCATCCAGCCTCTCATCCCGCAGACACTGAGAAGCGCAGGCTTGCTTGCGCTGCTCAGCGTCTCTCTGTGACGACATCCAGATGAGCCGAGTTCATGTCCAATGAACTCGGCTCACCTCATGCACGTCACTGACAGCGTGGGAAAATTCTCACGCTGAAGCGGTGAGTGCAGGAGAATTCTCCCACGCTGTCAGTGACGTGCATAAGGTGAGCTGATGTCCAATGAACTCAGCTCACCTCCTGCACGTCACTGACAGCGTGGGAGAATTCTCCTGCACTCAGCGCTTCAGCGTGAGAATTCTCCCACGCTGAAGCGCTGAGTGCAGGAGAATTTTCCCACGCTGTCAGTGACGTGCATAAGGTGAGCTCATGTCCAATGAACTCAGCTCACCTCCTGCACGTCACTGACAGCGTGGGAGAATTCTCCTGCACTCAGCGCTTCAGTGTGAGAATTCTCCCACGCTGAAGCGCTGAGTGCAGGAGAATTTTCCCACGCTGTCAGTGACGTGCATGAGGTGAGCCGAGTTCATTGGACATTAACTCGGCTCATCTGGATGCCCTCACAGAGAGACACTGTGGAGCGCAAGCAAGCCTGCGCTTCTCAGTGTCTGCGGGATGACAGGCTGGATGGCAGCGTTCTGCTGCGGTCCAGCCTGTCATCTCGATGTAGCAGAGCTGAAGCTGTCATGGGAACCATGGAAAGGTAAGGATGATGTTGCTTTATTATTTTTCTTTTATTTCAGGAGATCGTTGGCTTCAGCTGGAATGGGCGTGATGGTAAGTATGGTTTAATTTAGAACAATAAAGAATTGTGTGTTTATTTCAATTAAAGGACTTTTTTCTGGGTGTTGTGTTTTTTTTAAATACTTTACTAGAAATTCATGGTGGTCATGTCTAATATTGGCGTGACCCCATGAATTTCGGGCTTAGGGCCAGCTGATAATGCCAAGCTGGCCCTAACCCCTTTATTACCCAGTGAGCCACCGCATCAGGGCCCTGGATGAGTTGGGTACAGCGCCAGAAGATGGCGCTTCTATGAACGCGCCATTTTCCGGGGTGGCTGCGGACTGCAATTTGCAGCGGGGGTGGCCCAGAAAGCTTGGGCCTCCCTGCGCTGCGGATTCCAGCCCCCAGCTGCCTAGTTGTACCTGGCTGGACACAAAAACAGGGCGAAGCCCCACGTCAATTTTCTTTAAATTATTTCATGAAATAATTAAGAAAAAAAGGGCTTCCCTATATTGTTGTGTCCGGCCAGGTACAAATAGGCAGCTGGTGGTTGGGGGCAGCCCGTTCCTGCCTGCTGTACCTGGCTGGACACAAATATAGTGCGAAGACCCACGTCAATTTTTTTTTAATTATTTCATGAATTTCCTGAAATAATTTTAAAAAATTGAAGTGGGGCTTCGCACTATATTTGTGTCCAGCCAGGTACAGCAGGCAGGAACGGGCTGCCCCCATCCACCAGCTGCCTATTTGTACCTGGCCGGACACAACAATATAGGGAAGCCCTTTTTTTCTTAATTATTTCATGAATTTCATGAAATAATTTAAAAAAAAGTACGTGGGGCTTCGCCCTATTTTTGTGTCCAGTCAGGTACAACTAGGCAGCTGGGGGCTGGAATCTGCAGCGCAGGGAGGCCCAAGCTTTCTGGGCCCCCCCCCCGCTACAAATTGCAGTCCGCAGCCACCCCGGAAAATGGCGCGTTCATAGAAGCGCCATCTTCTGGCGCTGTACCCAACTCATCCAGGGCCCTGGTGCGGTGGCTCACTGGGTAATAAAGGGGTTAGGGCCAGCTTGGTATTATCAGCTGGCCCCAAGCCCAAAATTCATGGGGTCACGCCAGTATTAGACATGACCGCCATGAATTTCTAGTAAAGTATTTAAAAAAAACACAACACCCAGAATAAAGTCCTTTAATTGAAATAAAGACACAATTCTTTATTGTTCTAAATTAAACCATACTTACCATCACACCCATTCCAGCTGAAGCCAACGATCTCCTGCAATAAAAGAAAAATAATAAACCAACCTCATCCTTACCTTTCCATGGTTCCCACGACAGCTTCAGCTCTGCTACATCGAGATGACTGGCTGGACCGCAGCAGAACGCTGCCATCCAGTCTGTCATCCCGCAGACACTGAGAAGCGCAGGCATGCTTGCGCTCCTCACTGTCTCGCTGTGACGGCATCCAGATGAGCCGAGGTCATGTCCAATGAACTCGGCTCACCTCATGCACGTCACTGACAGCGTGGGAAAATTCTCACGCTGAAGTGCTGAGTGCAGGAGAATTCTCCCACGCTGTCAGTGATGTGCATGAGGTGAGCTCATGTCCAATGAACTCAGCTCACCTCCTGCACGTCACTGACAGCGTGGGAAAATTCTCCTGCAATCAGCGCTTCAGCGTGAGAATTTTCCCACGCTGTCAGTGACGTGCATGAGGTGAGCCGAGTTCATTGGACATGAACTCGGCTCATCTGGATGTCGTCACAGAGAGACGCTGAGCAGCGCAAGCAAGCCTGCGCTTCTCAGTGTCTGCGGGATGACAGGCTGGATGGCAGCGTTCTGCTGCGGTCCAGCCTGTCATCTCGATGTAGCAGAGCTGAAGCTGTTGTGGGAACCATGGAAAGGTAAGGATGAGGTTGCTTTATTATTTTTCTTTTATTGCAGGAGATCGTTGGCTTCAGCTGGAATGGGCGTGATGGTAAGTATGGTTTAATTTAGAACAATAAAGGATTGTGTCTTTATTTCAATTAAAGGACTTTATTCTGGGTGTCTGTGTTTTTTTTAACTTTGACTATGGGGTTAGTAATGGGGGTGTCTTATAGACGCCTCTCCATTACTAACCTGGGCTTGATGTCAGCTGGCATTATAAGCTGACATCAACCCCAACCCTATTACCCCCTGCCACCGCACCAGGGCAGCGTGGAAGAGCGAGGCTAAGTGCCAGAATTGGCGCATCCTATGAATGCGCCATTTCTGGGGCGGCTGACGGCTGGTGTTTCTAGCCTGGGAGGGGGCCAATATTCATGGCTCCCTTCCTGGGCTATTAATATCAGCCCCCAGCTGTCTGCCTAGCCTTTGCTAGCTATTAAATTAGGGGGGACCCCACGTCATTTTTTTTGGGGGGTCCCCCATTTTAATAGCTAGTAAAGGCTATGTATTCAGCTGGGGGCTGATATTAGTAGCCTGGGAAGCTCCGTGGGTATTACCCCCTTCCCAGGCTTCAAACATCTGCCCCAGCCGTCTGCTTAACCTCCGCTAGAGCCTAAAATTAAGGGGAACCCCACGCCAATTTTTTTAATAATAAATCCTTTATTTTAATACTAAATGACAAGTACAGTAACCAACACTATCACTGTACTTCATATATATGTGACTGACATGTTTCTATCTATCTAATCTATGTGTGATGCTCTATCTTTCTGTTCTAAATTGTCGGGTACCGCTGCTGAATTGCCGGCCGGCTTTTTTAAAGAGACAGTGCATGAAAACACTATTATTTTTTTAAATAAATCCTTTACACTAAATGACAAGTACAGTAAGCAACACTATCACTGTACTTATTATATATGTGACTGACATGTTTCTATCTATCTAATCTATGTGTGAAGCTCTATTCTTTCTGTTCTAAATTGTCGGGTACAGATGCTGAATTGCCGGCCGGCTTTTTTAAAGAGACGGTGCATGAAAACACTAATATTTTTTTTAATAAATCCTTTACACTAAATGACAAGTGCAGTAACCAACACTGTCACTGTGCTTCTTATATGTGTGACTGACATGTTTCTATCTATCTAATCTATGTGTGATGCTCTATTCCTTCTTGTCTAAATTGTCGGGTACCGGTGTATGCCGCTGCTGAATTTGCCGGCCGGCTTTTTTAAAGAGAGTGTCTTCTGAGCAGTTTGTCAGCTTTTGGACACCTTTGCAGGTATTTTCTATGTGTTTCTATGTGTTTTTGTTTGCCTGCCATTGGTTTTAACGGTGTTCGACGGTGTTCTAAGGTGTTCGACGAACAGTTCGACGAACAGTTCCTCGAACATCCCGGTGTTCGACGAACCGAACCGAACCCGAACACTACGGGGGTGGCTCAACACTAGTAAATACCTTCCGTCGCAGATAATGCCTGTGAGTGGAGCTATCACTGGCCGCTCACAGGCATCACGTGACCCCAGGCTTCAGCCGACTCTGACATCCGCTAATGTCACGACAAGTGCTGGAACCAGCCGGGGGTCTTTTTCTTCCGGGTTCCAGGTGGATGCCATGCTGTGGGCGGGGTTTCCCCCGCGTAACACCCAGCATCCACCGCACGCTCTGCCTCTCCTCATTTATTTGGAAAGCGCGCTGTGGATGCTGAGTGAGACGTAGGGGTAACCCCACCCACAACGAAGCAGCCACCTCAGGGACCCCAGCGCTGAGTCACGCCTCACTTGTCGTGACATCAGCGCAGGGTCACGTGATGCCTGTGAGCGGCCCACGATAGCGCCGCTCACAGGCATTATCTGCAAGGGAAGGCATTTAAAAAAAGGCTTTGGGGCGCCGGGGGAATATATTGGGGCACTAACCTAAAGTAGTGCACAACTTCTTTAAAGTATTATCTTTAAAATGGAGGTGTCCCATCTGAGAACATTGTACAAAGTTTGAGACTTTTTGACTTGGACTGTGGGATAGGGCTTTTCACTTTACATTATGCAGATGTGAATGGAGTACAAGTGACAAAGTGGGTGTGTCAGTGGAAAGATGGATTCTGAAAACCCCTCTAAGCACCAGGACATCCTTCAGACTCATCATACATCATCGTACATCTCTTTAATTTAAAGTCTATGTAGGGTATGTTGTGGTAAGGAGTTGTCTTTTTAAGAACTATCTCTACATGTGGGTTCAGGTATGAGCCAAACACAGTCTTGGGGCCACTAACAAAAGTTTTGAAGATTAAACCGTAAATCTGCAGCAAAAATCCAAGAGTCAGCCTGGTTTTTCTCTATGTAATGGAGTCTTTTGAATTGAAATATTCTGTATAAATATACTGGAACTTAAAAGCAGCAGTAGTATTTCTGTACTTATGCCTCTCTTCAGCTGTTAACATCTTTTTTCTCCCCTCCCCACTCTATGAACATCGTTGGGCAACAGCAGTAACATTTTCATCCCTCAGTGAGCTGATATTCGTCTTAATCTCTATGTCACAGAAGATTAATTTTACTTTTGAGCATGAATAATCAGCACTGGAGATATGGAGAGAATAAAAAGTGAGGTTTCTTAAATTAAGTTTCATATTTATTCTTGTAGTACTGATTTATGGGAAAAAAATTTAAATGACAGTTACCTTTTAAACACGACATGATGTTGCTTTAAAGAGAATCTGTCAGTAAGGTCAACAATTCTAAGCCATAACAAGATATGGGCATGTAGGGCAAAGGAAGCTGAATAAGATGATACCTTGATATCTGTGATCCGATGTCTTAGTTCAGAGAAATCCAGGTTTTTCCTATATGTAAATGAGCTGTTCCAGGCTCTGGGGAGGATGTTGCCTGGAAGATAACTCTGCCACCAGAGCTTATTTTACATGAAGGGGGAGTTCCCAGAGTGAGTCAAGTAACTAACACAGAACAGGAGAACTGAACTTTGTCTTCTTACAAACATATTTTTATGCTGCTCTTGAGCTCTGCTGTATTACAACAATATTGCAGCCCTGTCTGCCTGTGAGATGGAGGCTGGAGCTGAGTGGAACCTGCAGATGTGTCAGGTATGATTACACACAGCGCTGCAGTGAGATCAGGAGAGCAGAGAGCAGCCATTACACATCACACTGGTAACTCCCCCTTCATGTAAAATAAGCTTTGGAGGCAGAGTTACAGTGCTGGCCAAAAGTATTGGCACCCCTGCAATTCTGTCAGATAATACTCAGTTTCTTCCTGAAAATGATTGCAATCACAAATTCTTTGGTATTATTCTCTTCATTTAATTTGCTTGCAAGGAAAAAACACAAAAGAGAATGAAGCAAAAATCAAATCATTGATCATTTCACACAAAACTCCAAAAAAGTGCCAGACAAAAGTATTGGCACCCTCAGCCTAATACTTGGTTGCACAACCTTTAGCCAAAATAACTGCGAACAACCGCTTCCGGTAACCATCAATGAGTTTCTTACAATGCTCTGCTGGAATTGTAGACCATTCTTCTTTGGCAAACTGCTCCAGGTCCCTGATATTTGAAGGGTGCCTTCTCCAAACTGCCATTTTGAGATCTCTCCACAGGTGTTCTATGGGATTCAGGTCTGGACTCATTGCTGGCCACCTTAGAAGTCTCCAGTGCTTTCTCTAAAACCATTTTATAGTGTTTTTGGAAGTGTGTTTTGGGTCATTGTCCTGCTGGAAGACCCATGACCTCTGAGGGAGACCCAGCTTTCTCAAACTGGGCCCTACATTATGCTGCAAAATTTGTTGGTAGTCTTCAGACTTCATAATGCCATGCACACGGTCAGGAAGTCCAGTGCCAGAGGCAGCAAAGCAACCCCAAAACATCAGGGAACCTCCACCCTGTTTGACTGTAGGGACCGTGTTCTTTTCTTTGAATGCCTCTTTTTTTTCCTGTACACTCTATGTTGATGCTTTTTCCCAAAAAGCTCTACTTTTGTCTCATCTGACCAGAGAACATTCTTCCAAAACGTTTTAGGCTTTCTCAGGTAAGTTTTGGCAAACTCCAGCCTGGCTTTTTTATGTCTCAGGGTAAGAAGTGGGTTCTTCCTGGGTATCCTACCATACAGTCCCTTTTCTTTCAGATGCCGACGGATAGTACGGGTTGACACTGCTGTACCCTCGGACTGCAGGGCAGCTTGAACTTGTTTGGATGTTAGTCGAGGTTCTTTATCCACCATCCGCACAATCTTGCGTTGAAATCTCTTGTCAATTTTTCTTTTCTGTCCACATCTAGGGAGGTTAGCCACAGTACCATGGGCTTTAAACTTGTTGATGACACAGGAACATTCAGGTCTTTGGAGATGGACTTGTAGCCTTGAGATTGCTCATACTTCCTCACAATTTGGTTTCTCAAGTCCTCAGACAGTTCTTTGGTCTTCTTTCTTTTCTCCATGCTCAATGTGGTACACACAAGGACACAGGACAGAGGTTGAGTCAACTTTAATCCATGTTAACTGGCTGCAAGTGTGATTTAGTTATTGCCAATACCTGTTAGGTGCCACAAGTAAGTTACAGGTGCTGTTAATTACACGAATTAGAGAAGCATCACATGATTTTTCAAACGGTGCCAATACTTTTGTCCACCCCCTTTTTTAGTTTTGGTGTTGAATCATATCCAATTTGGCTTTAGGACAATTCTTTTTGTGTTTTTTTTCATTGAAGACAAATTAAATGAAGAGAGTAATACCAAAGAATTTGTGATTGCAATCATTTTCAGGAAGAAACGGAGTATTATTTGACAGAATTGCAGGGTTGCCAATACTTTTGGCCAGCACTGTATCTTCCCGGCAGTGTCCTCCCCACAATCTGGAAGAGGTCATTTACATAACGTAATAAAAGATGATTTCTCAACCACAAGACATCTGATATGAGGCATACAGGTAGGACTTTTTTCAGCAGTTTATAACCTGCCTAGCCCCTTAAACAGGTACCACTGATGACGCTTTATTTTAGGGTAGAGACAGGGTTTCAGAAAAAGACAGTTGTGTTTGGGGAACTCTGTGCGCATAATTTGCGGCTGTTTGACAGCTTTAATACATATGCAATTCCCCGGCCTCTCCTCCCTGTCAATCTCTTCACTGGCTCCCCATTACCCAGAGACTTCAGTTCAAAACCCTAACCATGACATACAAAGCCATTCACAACCTGTCTCCTCCATAAATCTCTGACCTAGTCTCCCGGTACATACCCACACGCAACCTCCGATCCTCACAAGATCTCTTTCTCTACTCCCCTCTTATCTCCTCTTCCCACAATCGCATACAAGATTTCTCTCGTCCATCCCCGCTACTCTGGAACACTCTACCCCAACATATCAGACTCTCTTCTACCATGGAAACCTTCAAAAGGAACCAGAAGACCTACCTCTTCCGACAAGTGTACAACCTGCAGTAACCACCGCTCCACCATACAGGTGCACGACCAGCTATACCCTCACCTACTTTATCCTCACCCATCCCTTGTAGACGGTGAGCCCTCGCGGGCAGGGTCCTCGCTCCTCCTGTACCAGTCGCCGTCACGTTTTGTTCAAGATTATTGTAAGTGTTTTTGCTATGTATACCCCTTTCTCACATGTAAAGCGCCATGAAATAAATGGCGCTATAGTAATAAATAATAATACCTCGCTGGAATCAGGAATTCAGGCTATGACTTTTGCTGATTGAGAATTGAGCAGTATAAATATAGGGACATGTTCCCTTTAAATTAGAATAATAATTTCCCATGGTAACTATAAAAAGGAGCAACAATTTTTGTTACAATTTTCAAGGCTGTTAATAATGAATGTTTGATGTCTGATTGTTCGTCAAATGGACCATAGAAGCAGCTAAAGTGGGCTGGTTGGGCATGTGCCTAGAGTAATGGGTAACACAGAGGGCAAGAACAAGCCACTCTGCTGTTGTCAGTTTATTTAGATGCAAGAATAATTTCAAAGTGTCCAAACAGGAATAAGAAAACCTTAGGAGAATACCCATCATGCAGTAAAAGCAGAGACCAGTGCTGGCCTCATAAATGAGGTCACTTGCACGGGCCAGGCTGGTCTCTGCATTCTCATTCTCTCCTTACAATGGCACTGAAAGTGCACTCACTTGCCAGCTCGTCGCTTGTCTTCAGAGTCAGTGAGGAAACACATTGTCATATTGCACAGTGACAAGAATCTACTGAGCATACGTCAGAATTGACACCCGACATATGTTCAGTAGAGCAGGGACTATCCCATCCCCTGCAATGGACGTCACTGATGAGGTCACTGAGGCAGTGACCCTGATGACGTCCTGCTTGACTATCCCAGCATACACTGGGGTTTCTCAAATGAAACGTCATCAAAACGGAAGTAAAAATTAAAAAAGCAGAAAGATAGAGAGGAAGAGATGAACCATAAGGAATTTTTAATTTGACCATACAAAAAAGTGCTTAAATTATTGCATTAAATAGATAAACATTTACGATTTAATTAAACTTTGATTTCCGATCACGCCTTTAAACGCTACATATAACACTAAGGTACAATAATGTCATTTTTTACAACAATGAGCCTGGTACTCCTATTACAATAATATGCCTTGTACGCATGTTTAGATATTTTAAAATGTTAATGAAGTTGCAGAAATTACAATGTAATTATCAGCTGTTTATCACTATTCTAAAGGTTGTACAAAAAAAAATCACAAAAGGGGTCCACACACACCTTTATTATAAAATTATTGTACAGGTGCACAAACACGCTATGTGGCCAACATACAAACACATGTACATCCATTAGCTATGCAGGCCTTTTTTTTTTTTTTTTTTTTTTTGTAGTATGTATTGGGAGTGTGGCCTCCTCTTGGACATCCATCCATCTTAACTATCCATGTTTTAATTGAGAGCTTATCCTGGTTCCTGTTTCTTCCCCATTTCAGTTGAGGTCCGGATTGGCACACAAAGAGAGAGGTAAGTCAATAAAAGTAGGAACCATCCAAAATGAAGATATAGGTTGATGTTTTTGGGTGGCTTTTTCATTTCTTGATTAAAACTGATAACTAAATATCTTGTGCTTTTTTAATTATTTTACTAATAATAATATAATTTTTATTTTTATTGCGCCAACATATTCTGCAGCACTTTACAATTTTAGGGGGGTCTTATACAAACAATATAGAATAAGCATATCTCATATCAAAAGGAGTGAGGGCCCTGCTCACAAGCTTACAGTCTATGAGGAAATGGAGGAGACACAAAAGGTAAAAAGTACATATATTGTATAATGCAGCCTTGATATACTATATAGGATAAATAATAATTAGTGTTGAGCGAACATGCTCGACACTGCTCGGTACTCGCCCGAGCATCACGCTACTCGGGATGTTCGGTGAGCACCGAGCATTTCCGGGTTACTCGGGCGGGAGCTCGGGTCTCCGCCCTGCATGTTTAGCGCTCTTTACAGAGCCAATGAACATGCAGGGATTGCCTGCCAGTCACTGTAATGCCGCAGCCATGTTGTTTGTGGGCATTACAGTGATTGGCTGGCCGCACAGCGTCACCTCGAGTATTTAAAACCGGGCGCCGCCATCTTGGACACAGTCGCTCCGGATCAGACAGTGTAGGGACAGCGCTGCTGATTTAGGGAGAGATATATCCTGTAAAATAGTTAGTGTAGGGTCTGTAAAGGCTGCCAGATCAAACAAACAGTCCTTCTCAGGACTAATATCCATCCCAGATATCAGGCAGGCAGGCAGGCTGTATAGGAGACGCAGTGGTTATACCAGCAAACGCTGCATTACAGTCCTGTGTGCTGCTCCTGTTGCTGAAATTGCTGGACTTAGCTCCAGGTCCCGGGGGCCAGGAAAAATCCTTTTTTTTTATCTAAATCCTCTTTTTTTTTTCCTCCTTCACAATGTACAAATACTAGTGTTGAGCGAACATGCTCGACACTGCTCGGTACTCGCCCGAGCATCACGCTACTCGGGATGTTCGGCGAGCACCGAGCATTTCCGGGTTACTCGGGCGGGAGCTCGGGTCTCCGCCCTGCATGTTTGGCACTCTTTACAGAGCCAATGAACATGCAGGGATTGCCAGCCAGTCACTGTAATGCCGCAGCCATGTTGTTTGTGGGCATTACAGTGATTGGCTGGCCGCACAGCGTCACCTCGAGTATTTAAAACCGGGCGCCGCCATCTTGGACACAGTCGCTCCGGATCAGACAGTGTAGGGACAGCGCTGCTGATTTAGGGAGAGATATATCCTGCAAAATAGTTAGTGTAGGGTCTGTAAAGGCTGCCAGATCAAACAAACAGTCCTTCTCAGGACTAATATCCATCCCAGGTATATCAGGCAGGCAGGCAGGCAGGCTGTATAGGAGACGCAGTGGTTATACCAGCAAACGCTGCATTACAGTCCTGTGTGCTGCTCCTGTTGCTGAAATTGCTGGACTTAGCTCCAGGTCCCGGGAGCCAGGAAAAATCCTTTTTTTTTATCTAAATCCTCTTTTTTTTTCCTCCTTCACAATGTACAAATACCCATCTTATTAACCTTTTGGTGCCCCCCCCCCCCCCCCCAAAAAAAAAAGTGTGCCTCTGATTTTTCAGACACAAATATATCTGTTGAAAATAGTCTGGTGTAGGCCAGAGAAATAGAAGTGTGGTTTTGCAGTTCTATGGGCCATTTGTATCTAAACAAAACAGTTTGAGTGTGTCGCTCACTGTTCAGCCGCAAATATATATATATTTTAAAAAGCCTGGTATACACCAGTAAATTATTACTGTGGTTTTGATGTTCCACGGTAAAACATCTCTATTATCCTGTTTTTGGCATTTTTTGCTGTATAAAAATAATAATAGTGTCTCCCTGATTTTTCAGACACAAATATACCTGTTGAAAATGGTCTGGTGTAGGCCAGAGAGACAGAAGTGTGCTTTTGCTGTTCCACGGTAAAAAATCTCTATTATCCTGCTTTTTGCATTTTTTGCTGTAAAAAAAAAAAAAATAGTGTCTCCCTGATTTTTCAGACACAAATATATCTGTTGAAAATAGTCTGGTGTAGGCCAGAGAAATACAAATGTGGTTTTGCAGTTCCACGGTACAAACCTCTGTATTATCCACTTTTGGGCCATTTGTATCTAAAAAAAACAGTTTGAGTGTGTCGCTCACTGTTCAGCCGCAAACATATATATATTTTAAAAAGCCTGGTATACACCAGTAAATTATTACTGTGGTTTTGATGTTCCACGGTAAAACATCTCTATTATCCTGTTTTTGGCATTTTTTGCTGTATAAAAATAATAATAGTGTCTCCCTGATTTTTCAGACACAAATATATCTGTTGAAAATAGTCTGGTGTAGGCCAGAGAGACAGAAGTGTGCTTTTGCTGTTCCACGGTAAAAAATCTCTATTATCCTGCTTTTTGCATTTTTTGCTGTAAAAAAAAAAAAAAATAGTGTTTCCCTGATTTTTCAGACACAAATGTATCTGTTGAAAATAGTCTGGTGTAGGCCCGAGAAATACAAGTGTGGTTTTGCAGTTCCACGGTACAAACCTCTGTATTATCCACTTTTGGGCCATTTGTTTCTAAAAAAAACAATTTGAGTATGTCGCTCACTGTTCAGCCGCAAATATATATATATTTTAAAAAGCCTGGTATACACCAGTAAATTATTACTGTGGTTTTGATGTTCCACGGTAAAACATCTCTATTATCCTGTTTTTGGCATTTTTTGCTGTATAAAAATAATAATAGTGTCTCCCTGATTTTTCAGACACAAATATATCTGTTGAAAATAGTCTGGTGTAGGCCAGAGAGACAGAAGTGTGCTTTTGCTGTTCCACGGTAAAAAATCTCTATTATCTTGCTTTTTGCATTTTTTGCTGTAAAAAAAAAAAAAAAAATAGTGTTTCCCTGATTTTTCAGACACAAATATATCTGTTGAAAATAGTCTGGTGTAGGCCCGAGAAATACAAGTGTGGTTTTGCAGTTTCACGGTACAAACCTCTGTATTATCCACTTTTGGGCCATTTGTATCTAAAAAAAACAGTTTGAGTGTGTCGCTCACTGTTCAGCCGCATATATATATATATTTTAAAAAGCCTGGTATACACCAGTAAATTATTACTGTGGTTTTGATGTTCCACGGTAAAACATCTCTATTATCCTGTTTTTGGCATTTTTTGCTGTATAAAAATAATAATAGTGTCTCCCTGATTTTTCAGACACAAATATATCTGTTGAAAATAGTCTGGTGTAGGCCAGAGAGACAGAAGTGTGCTTTTGCTGTTCCACGGTAAAAAATCTCTATTATCCTGCTTTTTGCATTTTTTGCTGTAAAAAAAAAAAAATAGCGTCTCCCTGATTTTTCAGACACAAATATATCTGTTGAAAATAGTCTGGTGTAGGCCCGAGAAATACAAGTGTGGTTTTGCAGTTCCATGGTGCAAACCTCTGTATTATCCACTTTTGGGCCATTTGTATCTAAAAAAAACAGTTTGAGTGTGTCGCTCACTGTTCAGTCGCAAATATATATATATTTTAAATATCCTGGTATACACCAGTAAATTATAACTGTGGTTTTATTTGTTCCACGGTAAAAAATCTCTATTATTCAGGTTTTGGTAGTTTTTTCCGTAAAGAAAATCAGTAGTGTCTCCTGACTGTTGTGACACAAAAATATATCTGTTGAAAATAGTCTTGTGTAGGCCCGACATCCCAGTGTGGTTTCGCAGTCCACGGGTCAAATCGCTGTACTATCCAGTTTTGGGCCTTTGGTATCTAAAAAAAAAAGCAGTTTGAGTGTGTCGCTCACTGTTCAGCCGCAAATATCTCTATTTAAAAAAGTGTGGTATACCCCAGTAAACAATAACTGTGGTTTTCCTCTTCCACGGTTCTAATCTACTCTTTATTACCCTTTTTCCATTGATAGTGCAAGTGTAAGCTATTTTACTTCATTTACAATGGGCAAGGCGCGTGGCAAGGGACGTGGAAGTGGACGTTCTGGTGATGGTTCGTGCAGAGGATGGGGCCGTGGCCAAGGTGAAAATGTGCCACAACCAACAGCCACATCTTCTCGCTCCCACTTCTTGACCGAATTACTAGGGAAGCACAGAACAACACCAGTATTGAGAACTGATCAGTGTGAACAGGTTATTAATTGGATAGCAGACAATACTTCCAGTTACTTGGGCACCACCACCTCCGTTCTGTCTTCCACACGGTCAACTCTTAGTAGCCGTGAGTCTCGACCGCATACTCCTCCTCACCCTGATGCTCCTTCCTCCCACCATGCCAAGTGTCGTCAGACAGCAAGTGATCCCACACTTGGACACTCTGAATAGCTGTTCACTGGTCCATTTCCATATTTGGGCCCCTCACCTGATATGCTTGAAGTGGTGGAAGAGGAGATCCCATGTTGCGATGCCCAAATATTTGAACAGCCACGGCCACAGGAAGTCGACGTTGGCAATCTGTCACAAGAGGTGGACGATGACGAGACACAATTGCCAGGAAGCGAGGAGTAGGATCGTGGTGCGCAAGTGGAAGAGGAGGAGGTGGTGGATGATCTAGTAACTGACCCAACGTGGAAGGAGGACATGCAGAGTGAGGCCAGCAGCACACAGGGGGAGGGATGCAGAGTACCCCAACAGGCAGGAAGAAGCAGTGTGGTGGCCGCAGACAGAAGGCAGGCAACCGTTCCCCGTAACACCAACACGAGGGACGTTGCCAGTACAAGCGGTAGGTCTTCCAGAGTCTGGAATTTTTTTAAAGACTCTGCTGATAACCCCAAAAAGGCCATATGTTCCACCTGCCATGCCAGCATCAGCAGGGGTGACAAAACTACCAGCCTGACCACCACCAGCATGATCAGGCACATGGCAGCAAAGCACCCGACTTTGTGGGGCGAAACCCAGGGTCCACGACCAGTGTCAGTGGGTGTCACCACTGCTTCTTCCACTGTTGTGCGTGCAATAGAACCCCCTGTTGTGTGTGCAAGGCAATCCCCTGTCCATACTACATGTAAAGATGCCCCCTTCTCTCAGTCTTCACTTGTTATGGCAGTTTCTCAGGAAACAGCATCAACGTCCACGTCCACGTCCCACCGCAGCGTTCAATTGTCCATATCCCAGACCTTTGAACGAAAGCGGAAATTCGCAGCTAACGCCCCACAGGCCACAGTCCTAAATTCGCACATTTCACGACTGCTTGCATTGGAAATGCTGCCTTTCAGGCTGGTGGAGACGGAATCCTTCCGCAATCTTATGGCGGTGGCCGTCCCTCGGTACTCGGTCCCCAGCCGACACTATTTTGCCCGGTGTGCCATCCCCGCACTACATAAGCACGTGTCCCAAAGCATCTGCCGTGCCCTCAACAATGCAGTTGGACAAGTGGACAAGTGCTTGTGGCCAGGGACGGTACATCTCTCTGACGGCACACTGGGTAAACATAGTGGAAGCCGGGACCCAGTCGGACCTTGGGACGGAACACATCCTCCCCACACCGAGGATTGCGGGCCCTATGTCAGTCAGAGTTGCCCCCACAGTGTACAGCTCCTGCGCATCCTCCTCCTCCTCCTCATGTTCAGCCTCCATCTCAGATATCACCACATCAGTTACAAGCTGGAAGCATTGCAGTACTGCCTCCGCCAAGCGGCAACAGGCTGTGCTGAAACTCATAAGCTTAGGTGATAAACCTCACACTGCTTGTGAGTTGTGGACAGCTGTGAAAGAGCAGGCAGATCTGTGGCTGAGACCGCTGAACCTACATCCCGGCATGGTCGTGTGTGACAATGGCCGTAACCTGGTGGCGGTTCTGAGGCGAGGTGAGATCACACACGTACCATGCCTGGCTCATGTGCTTAACCTCGTGGTTCAGCGGTTTCTTAAATCGTACCCCGAGTTGCCAGATCTGCTCGTGAAAGTACGCCGCCTGTCAGCTCATTTTCGCAAGCCGGCTACAGCTTCCGCCGCCCTTGCTGTGTTGCAGCAGCGTTTGCAGCTTCCGGCACACCGACTGGTGTGTGATGTCCCCACACGTTGGAACTCTACCCTCCACATGTTGCAAAGGATTTGTGAGCAGAAGAGAGCAGTTGTGGAGTACCAGCTGCAACAAGGCCGTCGATATTCCGGTCAGACTCCACACATAAGACCTCAGGAGTGGACCTGGATGTCTGACATATGTACCATCCTGACAAACTTTGAGGAGGCCACCAAGATGGTGAGTGGCGATGACGCCATCATTAGTGTCAGCATCCCACTTGTCTGCCTTTTGCAACGCTCTCTGCAGAGAATTAAAGAGGAGGCATTGCAGCCAGAGTATGATGAGATGGATCAAGAAGCCGTGGCGGCCGATTACACACAGCCCAGCCTCATCTCATCCCAACGTGCATTGGGGGACAATGAGGGAGAGGAGGAGGAGGAGGAGGAAGAACAGGAGCTGCTATCATGCGTTGTAGACGGCAGTACCTGTACAAGTGTCATACCGTCGGTTCAGTGTGGGTGGCCTGAGGACAGGGGGGAGGAGGAAGAGGAGGAGGAGGAGAGCATGGTCAGTCGTCATCTTGGTGAGGACACGGAAATCTTGCCCGTTACCAGTCTGGCACGCATGGCTGACTTAATGTTACGCTGCCTTAACCGTGACCCTCGCGTTGTCAAAATGTTGGGTGACAGTCATTACTGGTTGGTGACACTTGTAGACCCCCGCTACAAGGAGAACTTTCACTCTCTTATTCCTGAGGTGGAGAGGTCTACAAAAATGGGGCAATACCAGAAGGCCCTTGCTGCTGAAATTTAAAAAAAATTCCCATATGAACACGCTAGCGGCAGAGGTCACAGTTCGTTGCCGAACCAAGGCGTACAGGCGAGAGAGATGCAACTCCAATCCAGCTGAGGCAGGGGAACACTGTCAACGTTCTGGGACAGTTTTCTGACACCCGCCCAGCTTACAGGCACTGAGGCTCGGGGTACTCTCACAAGGAGTGGAAAGTTTCAAAAGATGGTGAGGGAGTACCTTGCCGATCGTACCAGCGTCCTCCGTGATTCCTCTGTGCCTTTTAATTATTGGGTATCCAAGCTGGACACTTGGAATGAACTCGCTCTGTACGCCTTGGAGGTCCTGGCCTGCCCTGCCGCTAGCATGTTATCGGAGCGTGTTTTTAGTGCCGCTGGGGGAATTATAACTGATAAGCGCACTCGCCTGTCAACTGACAATGCTGACAAGCTGACCCTTATCAAAATGAACAAGGGCTGGATTGGGTCAGACTTCTCATCACCACCAAATGACAGCAGAGTAACATAAAGTCAAATCCTCTGTGTTATTTCGGGAGGTGTATTCACATGCACCGCTTCACACACACACATGGGTATACGCTTCCTCGTTTCAGCTGTTTAATCTTCTTCTCCTTATCCTCAGCCTCCACCACCACTATACCACCAGGGTGCCAGCATTGCAAGTTCCTCCGTCCTAATTTTTGGCAGCTTTTGCTGGGAAAGCATAAGCAAATACCATGGGACACCCACTCCCCAATAATGGGACTTATGTTTGTAATATGCTGTACTGCATGGCTCTTGTAAGGGGCATTGCAGGTTGCTCCGTTCTAATTTTTGGCAGCTTTTGCTGGGAAAGCATAAGCAAATACTATGGGACACCCACTCCCCAATAATGGGACTTATGTTTGTAATATGCTGCACTGCATGTGACGCGCCCCCTGGGCCGTGTGTACACGTGTTTGGGATACCCATTGCCGGGTTTCTGGGGTCTGTAGTCTCCGTGGCGGTGAACCGGTCCCGTGGCTCAGGCTGGTCAAACCAATGGCAATCTTTCTTAGGTTTTGAGGTTAATTGTCCAACTGCGCCACCCGTGGATTGCGGTCAGGGAGTACCACCGCTGCGAGGCAGACTGCTGAGGCTGGTGTTGTGTGCGCAGCATAAAATGGGATAACTCCCCGCGGGAGGAGTATAGCCTCAGGGCAGTGAGTGTGGATGATGGGGGTGATGGTGCACGAGCGCAGCAGGAATGACTCCGAGTCTTTGCAGTGCAGTTCAGGGTCTTTACTGATGATTATAACGTAGACCCTCCCGGGAGTACTGGCTAGCATAAGAGGCCTGGTCAGTCTGTGAGCAATCAGGAGTTCCCCTGGCCAGGTGGAGTTGTAGGCCTCCCCGTCTGTCTGCACTATTCCTGGCTACCTTGCTGTAAGCGGGTAGAAGTAGCCCACGTCCCTGAGTGTACCGTGTAGTGCTCACCCGTATGGCTGGTGACTTGGGGCCTTCTGTTAGCCTCCGCTCCACGACGGCGGTGCTGGTCCCTTGCTTGTGACTGAGCCTCCGGGCTTCAATGGCCAGAGGACCTGAAATCCCCTGCCGGCTGGTTTCTGCTGCTGGATATATAAGTCCTCACAGCTTCGGACTCCTGTGTCCGGTTCATATTGTCTTCTGCCAGGGCGAGCTCTGCTCAACTTCCAGCCCCTCGTCTTTAGCTCCTAGCTCCTACAGAGCTCCTTGCTGTTACTTTCCCTTGCTCTCACTCTGACTCTGACTGTTCTCTTTTCTCTGACTCACTCAACCCCACCCCAGATCCAGTTTATAAGGGCAGAATTCTCCCCTCCCAGGACTGCGGCAGGAGGATGTTGCATGTTTAAGGGATCCTGACCAGGAAACCTCCCACTTGCTCTCCGACGTAATCTCTATTACTGTGGTGACCAGACCCCTGGGGTGCCACACATGGCTCTTGTAAGGGGCATTGCAGTACCTCATAATTTTTGGAAAGCATTCCATTCACTGCTTAGGCCAACAGTGCACAGGAGACCCAGTTGCTATAAATGGAAAAAAAGGTTTAGTTAACGCCCTCTGACCTCCATGTCATTTCCAAGGGGCATTGGAGTGCCTCGAAATTTTTGGTAGGCATTGCACTCACTGTATGCCCTATAACTGTGTAGCCGAACCGCTCCTTTTGTTACAGAAACATATCCTACAAGACATATCTGGTTGACTGGCCTGATATTGATGTGAATGGTCCCTGTTCCTCCTGCTCTTTCTCCTTTGCCACTACCTCTTCCATCATTCATCACCTGAAGCTTTGTTTTAACGGGAGTCATAGAACTTGGATAGTAGCAGGAAAACATCCAGCAATCCTCGGAGGAGGTAGGATATGCGCCAAAACGCTGACCTCCTCAGGCCTAGCCGCTACTACATACATGCGCTTGCATTACAACAAAACAAAGCAGATGCTAACTTCTATCATCCTCATCATGCTCCTCACCTTGGCACTCTCAACTTCCCTGATGGAGAAGCCAGGGCCCACCGGAGGAGTCTGATAGTCCGGTGGGCTCGGCCAATGCTGCCCTAAAGCAGGCCAGGCTAAGAAAAGTGTGGGAAAGGTTACCGGTACAAATAGGGGTGGCTGGGGACCGAGTATGGACACCCGGCCACCCCCTGGAGGCTGGGGAGCAAGCGGGGACACCCGGCCACCAGGCGGCTGGGGACTGAGTATGGATACCAGGCTGCCGACACAGCCATGGCGTGGTGGCCAGATTCCGCCTCCACATGCCTAAAAGGCCCAATTTAAAGTGCAAGCAAGCAGTATGGTATTGCAGCCTGGGGGTGGGTGGGCGGCAGGCTGCATACTTGCGCTTGCATTGCAAGGAATGGGAGAGGTACAATTGAACACTGCCCTGGGACAAGGACTTGAATGGGGATAGTTGCAAGTCTGCAACGACAGGTGCAAGGTGGGAGGCATCTTCGCATGTACCATGAACAGGGGTTTGGCATGCACACACTACAGTGGAATAGGCTCTCCTTCCCACTAAATGCACTGGGGAGAGCACAGGTAATGTTTTGGTATACGCGCTTAATCTTATGCATAAGGCACACCAGGACAAATAGTGGCGGCTGGGGACTGAGTATGGATACCTCGCTGCCGAAGCAGCCATGAGGTAGTGGCCAGCTTCGGCCTCCTCTAAACTAAAAGGCCCCATTTCAAGTGCAAGCTAGCAGTATGAATTGCAGTCTGGGGGTGGGTGGGTGGCAGGCTGCACACTTACACTTGCATTAAAAGAAAACATAGCAGATGCTAACTTCTGTCATCATCATCATGCTCCTCACCTTGGCACTCTCAACTCCACCGATGGAGAAGTCAGGGCCCACCGGAGGAGTCTGGTTCTCTGGTGGGCTCGTCCAATGCTGCCTATAGCAGGCCGGGCTAAGAAAAGTTTGTGGGGGGATGTTCCAAGGAGAAATGGGGGCGGCTGGGGACCGTTTATGGACACCCGACTGCCCCCAGGCGGCTGGGGACCGTGTGGACTCTCGGCCGTGGGGCGGCTGGGGACTGAGTATGGACACCCGGCCGCCGGGCGGCTGGGGACTGAGTATGGATTCCAGGCCGCCAACACAGCCATGACGTGGTGGCCAGATTCCGCCTCCACATGCCTAAAAGGCCCAATTTCAAGTTCAAGCAAGCAAGCAGTATGGTATTGCAGCCTGGGGGTGGGTGGGTGGCAGGCTGCATACTTGCGCTTGTATTGCAAGGAATGGGGGAGGTACAATTGAACACTGCCCTGGGACTAGAACTTGCATGGGGATAGTTGCAAGTCTGCATCTTCTGATGCGGCAAGGATCACTTATGATGGGCACACTTTTAGACAGTGACCTGGGAGTCAAAGATGCTTCCAGGGGTCTTCCCCATGCTGTTCCCATGTCTTTTCAGCACTTTATGCATGTGTCACACAGCACATGGCCAGATAAGGTTGTAAAATGTTAAAATGACATTTCCCGGTGAATGCATTTGTCATAGTCGAAAGCAATACAAAAGTGCAAAAACGCATAAAAAATGCTACTTGTGAACATAGCCGAAGGTGTGGAGGAGTATTTTTGTTTTTGGTCATTTATTTTAACTTATACACAAGTCTTTTCCCTGGAAAGGATGTTCCTTAACATATTTCACAGGAAAAAAGTTTCACTTTCGTTTTATTGTGAGCCTGTAAAAGTGGCTTTATACCTCTGACCACGTTGTTGACTGCAGTGACCTGGGGGTCAGAAATGCTTCCTGGGGCGATCCCCATGCTGTCCCCATGTCATTTGAGCACTGTCACTATCGTTTTGGGCACTTGTTAGGCTTTTAAAAGACTGCCGGGGGTGCCACCGCAAAAATGCTCGAGTCTCCCATAGACTAACATTGGGCTCGTTGCTCGGGTCGAGCACCCGAGTATCACGGTGAGCTCGGCCCGAGCTTCGAGCACCCGAGCATTTTAGTGCTCGCTCAACACTAACAAATACCCATCTTATTAACCTTTTGGTGCCCCCCCCCCCAAAAAAAAAAGTGTGCCTCTGATTTTTCAGACACAAATATATCTGTTGAAAATAGTCTGGTGTAGGCCAGAGAAATAGAAGTGTGGTTTTGCAGTTCTATGGGCCATTTGTATCTAAAAAAAACAGTTTGAGTGTGTCGCTCACTGTTCAGCCGCAAATATATATATATATTTTAAAAAGCCTGGTATACACCAGTAAATTATTACTGTGGTTTTGATGTTCCACGGTAAAACATCTCTATTATCCTGTTTTTGGCATTTTTTGTTGTATAAAAATAATAAGTGTCTCCCTAATTTTTCAGACACAAATATATCTGTTGAAAATAGTCTGGTGTAGGCCAGAGAGACAGAAGTGTGCTTTTGCTGTTCCACGGTAAAAAATCTCAATTATCCTGCTTTTTGCATTTTTTGCTGTAAAAAAAAAAAATAGTGTCTCCCTGATTTTTCAGACACAAATATATCTGTTGAAAATAGTCTGGTGTAGGCCCGAGAAATACAAGTGTGGTTTTGCAGTTCCACGGTACAAACCTCTGTATTATCCACTTTTGGGCCATTTGTATCTAAAAAAAACAGTTTGAGTGTGTCGCTCACTGTTCAGCCGCAAATATATATATATTTTAAAAAGCCTGGTATACACCAGTAAATTATTACTGTGGTTTTGATGTTCCACGGTAAAACATCTCTATTATCCTGTTTTTGGCATTTTTTGCTGTATAAAAATAATAATAGTGTCTCCCTGATTTTTCAGACACAAATATATCTGTTGAAAATAGTCTGGTGTGGGCCAGAGAGACAGAAGTGTGCTTTTGCTGTTCCACAGTAAAAAATCTCTATTATCCTGCTTGTTGCATTTTTTGCTGTAAAAAAAAAAATAAAATAGTGTCTCCCTGATTTTTCAGACACAAATATATCTGTTGAAAATAGTCTGGTGTAGGCCCGAGAAATCCAAGTGTGGTTTTGCAGTTCCACGGTACAAACCTCTATATTATCCACTTTTGGGCCATTTGTATCTAAAAAAAACAGTTTGAGTGTGTCGCTCACTGTTCAGCCGCAAATATATATATATTTTAAAAAGCCTGGTATACACCAGTAAATTATTACTGTGGTTTTGATGTTCCACGGTAAAACATCTCTATTATCCTGTTTTTGGCATTTTTTGCTGTACAAAAATAATAATAGTGTCTCTCTGATTTTTCAGACACAAATATATGTGTTGAAAATAGTCTGGTGTAGGCCATAGAGACAGAAGTGTGCTTTTGCTAGTCCACGGTAAAAAATCTCTATTATCCTGCTTTTTGCATTTTTTGCTGTAAAAAAAAAAAAAAATAGTGTCTCCCTGATTTTTCAGACACAAATATATCTGTTGAAAATAGTCTGGTGTAGGCCCGAGAAATACAAGTGTGGTTTTGCAGTTCCACGGTACAAACCTCTGTATTATCCACTTTTGGGCCATTTGTATCTAAAAAAAACAGTTTGAGTGTGTCGCTCACTGTTCAGCCGCAAATATATATATATTTTAAAAAGCCTGGTATACACCAGTAAATTATAACTGTGGTTTTGCTGTTCCACGGTAAAAAATCTCTATTATTCAGGTTTTGGTAGTTTTTTCCGTAAAGAAAAACAGTAGTGTCTCCTGACTGTTGTGACACAAAAATATATCTGTTGAAAATAGTCTTGTGTAGGCCCGACATCCCAGTGTGGTTTCGCAGTTCCACGGGTCAAATCGCTGTACTATCCAGTTTTGGGCCTTTGGTATCTAAAAAAAAAAGCAGTTTGAGTGTGTCGCTCACTGTTCAGCCACAAATATCTCTATTTAAAAAAGTGTGGTATACCCCAGTAAACAATAACTGTGGTTTTCCTCTTCCACGGTTCTAATCTACTCTTTATTACCCTTTTTCCATTGATAGTGCAAGTGTAAGCTATTTTCCTTCATTTACAATGGGCAAGGCGCGTGGCAAGGGACGTGGAAGTGGACGTTCTGGTGATGGTTCGTTCAGAGGGCGGGGCCGTGGCCAAGGTGAAAATGTGCCACAACCAACAGCCACATCTTCTCGCTCCCACTTCTTGACCGAATTACTAGGGAAGCACAGAACAACACCAGAATTGAGAACTGATCAGTGTGAACAGGTTATTAATTGGATAGCAGACAATACTTCCAGTTACCTGGGCACCACCACCTCCGGTCTGTCTTCCACACGGTCAACTCTTAGTAGCCGTGAGTCTCGACCGCATACTCCTCCTCACCCTGATGCTCCTTCCTCCCACCATGCCGAGTGTCGTCAGACAGCAAGTGATCCCACACTTGGACACTCTGAAGAGCTGTTCACTTGTCCATTTCCATATTTGGGCCCCTCGCCTGATACGCTTGAAGTGGTGGAAGAGGAGATCCCATGTTGCGATGCCCAAATATTTGAACAGCCACGGCCACAGGAAGTCAACGTTGGCAATCTGTCACAAGAGGTGGACGATGACGAGACACAATTGCCAGGAAGTGAGGAGGAGGATCGTGGTGCTCAAGTGGAAGAGGAGGAGGTGGTGGATGATCTAGTAACTGACCCAACGTGGAAGGAGGACATGCAGAGTGAGGCCAGCAGCACACAGGGGGAGGGAGGCAGAGTACCCCAACAGGCAGGAAGAAGCAGTGTGGTGGCCGCAGACAGAAGGCAGGCAACCGTTCCCCGTAACACCAACACGAGGGACGTTGCCAGTACAAGCGGTAGGTCTTCCAGAGTCTGGAATTTTTTTAAGACTCTGCTGATAACCCCAAAAAGGCCATATTTCCACCTGCCATGCCAGCATCAGCAGGGGTGACAAAACTACCAGCCTGACCACCACCAGCATGATCAGGCACATGGCAGCAAAGCACCCGACTTTGTGGGGCGAAACCCAGGGTCCACGAACAGTGTCAGCGGGTGTCACCACTGCTTCTTCCACTGTTGTGCGTGCAATAGAACCCCCTGTTGTGTGTGCAAGGCAATCCCCTGTCCATACTGCATGTAAGGCAGTCCTAAATTCGCACATTTCACGACTGCTTGCATTGGAAATGCTGCCTTTTAGGCTGGTGGAGACGGAATCCTTCCGCAATCTTATGGCGGTGGCCGTCCCTCGGTACTCGGTCCCCAGCCGACTCTATTTTGCCCGGTGTGCCATCCCCGCACTACACAAGCACGTGTCCCAAAGCATCTGCCGTGCCCTCAACAACGCAGTTACTGGGAGAGTCCACCTGACAACGGACATGTGGACAAGTGCTTGTGGCCAGGGACGGTACATCTCTCTGACGGCATACTGGGTAAACATAGTGGAAGCCGGGACCCAGTCGGAGCTTGGGACGGAACACATCCTCCCCACACTGAGGATTGCGGGCCCTATATCAGTCAGAGTTGCCCCCACAGTGTACAGCTCCTGCGCATCCTCCTCCTCCTCCTCATGTTCAGCCTCCATCTCAGATATCACCACATCAGTTACAAGCTGAAAGCATTGCAGTACTGCCTCCGCCAAGCGGCAACAGGCTGTGCTGAAACTCATAAGCTTAGGTGATAAACCTCACACTGCTTGTGAGTTGTGGACAGCTGTGAAAGAGCAGGCAGATCTGTGGCTGAGACCGCTGAACCTACATCCCGGCATGGTCGTGTGTGACAATGGCCATAACCTGGTGGCGGCTCTGAGGCGAGGTGAGATCACACACGTACCATGCCTGGCTCATGTGCTTAACCTCGTGGTTCAGCGGTTTCTTAAATCGTACCCAGAGTTGCCAGATCTGCTCGTGAAAGTACGCCGCCTGTCAGCTCATTTTCGCAAGTCGGCTACAGCTTCCGCCGCCCTTGCTGTGTTGCAGCAGCGTTTGCAGCTTCCGGCACACCAACTGGTGTGTGATGTCCCCACACGTTGGAACTCTACCCTCCACATGTTGCAAAGGATTTGTGAGCAGAAGAGAGCAGTTGTGGAGTACCAGCTGCAACAAGGCCGTCAATATTCAGGTCAGACTCCACACATAAGACCTCAGGAGTGGAGCTGGATGTCTGACATATGTACCATCCTGACAAACTTTGAGGAGGCCACCAAGATGGTGAGTGGCGATGACACCATCATTAGTGTCAGCATCCCACTTGTCTGTCTTTTGCAACGCTCTCTGCAGAGAATTAAAGAGGAGGCATTGCAGCCAGAGTATGATGAGATGGATCAAGAAGCCGTAGCGGGCGATTACACACAGCCCAGCCTCATCTCATCCCAACGTGCATTGGGGGACAATGAGGGAGAGGAGGAGGAGGAGGAGGAGGAAGAACAGGAGCTGCTATCATACATTGTAGACGGTAGTACCTGTACAAGTGTCATACCGTCGGTTCAGCGTGGGTGGCCTGAGGACAGGGGGGAGGAGGAAGAGGAGGAGGAGGAGGAGAGCATGGTCAGTCGTCATCTTGGTGAGGACACGGAAAACTTGCCCGTTACCAGTCTGGCACGCATGGCTGACTTTATGTTACGCTGCCTTAACCGTGACCCTCGCGTTGTCAAAATGTTGGGTGAGAGTCATTACTGGTTGGTGACACTTGTAGACCCCCGCTACAAGGAGAACTTTCACTCTCTGATTCCTGAGGTGGAGAGGTCTACAAAAATGGGGCACTACCAGAATGCCCTTGCTGCAGAACTCTTAAAAAAAATCCCATCTGAACACGCTAGCGGCAGAGGTCACAGTTCGTTGCCCAACCAAGGCGTACAGGCAAGAGAGATGCAACTCCAATCCAGCAGAGGCAGGGGAACAGTGTCAACGTTCTGGGACAGTTTTCTGACACCCGTCCAGCTTACAGGCCCTGAGGCGCGGGGTACTCTCATAAGTTTCAAAAGATGGTGAGGGAGTACCTTGCCGATTGTACCAGCGTCCTCCGTGATTCCTCTGTGCCTTTTAATTATTGGGTATCCAAGCTGGACAATAGGAATGAACTCGCTCTGTACGCCTTGGAGGTCCTGGCCTGCCCTGCCGCTAGCGTGTTATCGGAGCGTGTTTTTAGTGACGCTGGGGGAATTATAACTGATAAGCGCACTCGCCTGTCAACTGACAATGCTGACAAGCTGACCCTTATCAAAATGAACAAGGGCTGGATTGGGCCAGACTTCTCATCACCACCAAATGACAGCAGAGTAACATAAAGTCAAATCCACTGTGTTATTTCGGGAGGTGTATTCACATGCACCGCTTCACACCCACACATGGGTATGCGCTTCCTCGTTTCAGCTGTATAATCTTCTTCTCCTTATTCTCAGCCTCCACCACCACTATACCACCAGGATGCCAGCATTGCAAGTTCCTCCGTCCTAATTTTTGGTAGCTTTTGCTGGGAAAGCATAAGCAAATACCATGGGACACCCACTCCCCAATAATAGGACTTATGTTTGTAATATGCTGTACTGCATGGCTCTTGTAAGGGGCATTGCAAGTTGCTCCGTCCTAATTTTTGTCAGCTTTTGCTGGGAAAGCATAAGTAAATACTATGGGAGACCCACTCCCCAATAATGGGACTTATGTTTGTAATATGCTGTACTGCATGGCTCTTGTAAGGGGCATTGCAAGTTGCTCTGTCCCAATTTTTGGCAGCTTTTGCTGGGAAAGCATAAGCAAATACTATGGGAGACCCACTCCCCAATAATGGGACTTATGTTTGTAATATGCTGTACTGCATGGCTCTTGTAAGGGGCATTGCAAGTTGCTCCGTCCTAATTTTTGGCAGCTTTTGCTTGCAAGGCATAAGCAAATACTATGGGACACCCACTCCCCAATAATGGGACTTATGTTTGTAATATGCTGTACTGCATGTGACGCACCCCCTGGGCCGTGTGTACACGTGTGTGGGATACCCGGTGCCAGATCTCTGGGGCTGTAGTCTCCGTGGAGGTGACCCGGTCCCGTGGCTCAGGCTGGTCAAACCAGTGGCAATTTTCTTAGGTTTTGAGGTTAATTGTCCGACTGCGCCACCCGTGGATTGCGGTCAGGGAGTACCACCGCTGCGAGGCAGACCGCTGAGGCTGGTGTTGTGTGCGCAGCATAAAATGGGATAACTCCCCGCGGGAGGAGTATAGCCTCAGGGCAGTGAGTGTGGATGATGGGGGTGATGGTGCACGAGCGCAGCAGGAATAACTCCGAGTCTTTGCAGTGCAGTTCAGGGTCTTTACTGATGATTATAAGGTAGACCCTCCCAGGAGTACTGGCTAGCATAAGAGGCCTGGTCAGTCTGTGAGCAAGCAGGAGTTTCCCTGGCCAGGTGGAGTTGTAGGCCTCCCCGTCTGTCTGCACTATTCCTGGCTACCTTGCTGTAAGCGGGTAGAAGTAGCCCACGTCCCTGAGTGTACCGTGTAGTGCTCACCCGTATGGCTGGTGACTTGGGGCCTTCTGTTAGCCTACGCTCCACGATGGCGGTGCTGGTCCCTTGCTTGTGACTGAGCCTCCGGGCTTCTATGGCCAGAGGACCTGAAATCCCCTGCCGGCTGGTTTCTGCAGCTGGATATATAAGTCCTCACAGCTTCGGACTCCTGTGTCCGGTTCCTATTGTCTTCTGCCAGGGCGAGCTCTGCTCAGCTTCCAGACCCTCGTCTTTAGCTCCTAGCTCCTACAGAGCTCCTTGCTGTTACTTTCCCTTGCTCTCACCCTGACTCTGACTGTTCTCTGTTCTCTGACTCACTCAACCCCACCCCAGATCCAGTTTATAAGGGCAGAATTCTCCCCTCTCAGGACTGGGGCAGAGGAGGACAGTTGCATGTTTAAGGGATCCTGACCAGGAAACCTCCCACTTGCTCTCCGACGTATTCTCTATTACTGTGGTGACCAGACCCCTGGAGTGCCACACATGTCTCTTGTAAGGGGCATTGCAGTACCTCATAATTTTTGGAAAGCATTCCATTCACTGCTTAGGCCAACAGTGCACAGGAGACTCAGTTGCTATAAATGGAAAAAAAGGTTTAGTTAACGCCCTCTGACCTCCTTGTCATTTCCAAGGGGCATTGGAGTGCCTCGAAATTTTTGGTAGGCATTGCACTCACTGTATGCCCTATAACTGTGTAGCCGAACCGCTCCTTTTGTTACAGAAACATATCCTACAAGACATATCTGGTTGACTGGCCTGATATTGATGTGAATGGTCCCTGTTCCTCCTGCTCTTTCTCCTTTGCCACTACCTCATCCATCATTTATCACCTGAAGCTTTGTTTTAACGGCAGTCATAGAACTTGGATAGTAGCAGGAAAACATCCAGCAATCCTCGGAGGAGGTAGGATATGCGCCAAAACGCTGACCTCCTCAGGCCTAGCCGCTACTACATACATGCGCTTGCATTACAACAAAACAAATCAGATGCTACCTTCTATCATCCTCATCATGCTCCTCACCTTGGCACTCTCAACTCCCCTGATGGAGAAGCCAGGGCCCACCGGAGGAGTCTGATAGTCCGGTGGGCTCGGCCAATGCTGCCCTAAAGCAGGCCAGGCTAAGAAAAGTGTGGGAAAGGTTACCGGTACAAATATGGGTGGCTGGGGACCGAGTATGGACACCCGGCCACCCCCTGGAGGCTGGGGAGCAAGCAGGGACACCCGGCCACCAGGCGGCTGGGGACTGAGTATGGATACCAGGCCGCCGACACAGCCATGGCGTGGTGGCCAGATTCCACCTCCACATGCCTAAAAGGCCCAATTTAAAGTGCAAGCAAGCAAGCAGTATGGTATTGCAGCCTGGGGGTGGGTGGGTGGCAGGCTGCATACTTGCGCTTGCATTGCAAGGAATGGAAGAGGTACAATTGAACACTGCCCTGGGACAAGGACTTGAATGGGGATAGTTGCAAGTCTGCAACGACAGGTGCAAGGTGGGAGGCATCTTCGCATGTACCATGAACAGGGGTTTGGCATGCACACACTACAGCGGAATAGGCTCTCCTTCCCACTAAATGCACTGTGGAGGGCACAGGTAATGTTTTGGTATACGCACTTAATCTTATGTATAAGGCACACCAGGACAAATAGGGGCGGCTAGGGACTGAGTATGGATACCTCGCTGCCGAAGCAGCCATGAGGTAGTGGCCAGCTTCGGCCTCCTCTAAACTAAAAGGCCCCATTTCAAGTGCAAGCTAGCAGTATGAATTGCAGTCTGGGGGTGGGTGGGTGGCAGGCTGCACACTTACACTTGCATTAAAAGAAAACATAGCAGATGCTAACTTCTGTCATCATCATCATGCTCCTCACCTTGGCACTCTCAACTCCACCGATGGAGAAGTCAGGGCCCACCGGAGGAGTCTGGTTCTCTGGTGGGCTCGTCCAATGCTGCCTAAAGCAGGCCGGGCTAAGAAAAGTGTGTGGGGGGATGTTCCAATGAGAAATGGGGGTGGCTGAGGACCGTTTATGGACACCCGACTGCCCCCAGGCGGCTGGGGACCATGTGGACACTCGGCCGTGGGGCGGCTGGGGACTGAGTATGGACACCCGGCCGCCGGGCGGCTGGGGACTGATGGATTCCAGGCCGCCAACACAGCCATGACGTGGTGGCCAGATTCCGCCTCCACATGCCTAAAAGGCCCAATTTCAAGTTCAAGCAAGCAAGCAGTATGATATTGCAGCCTGGGGGTGGGTGGGTGGCAGGCTGCATACTTGCGCTTGTATTGCAAGGAATGGGGGAGGTACAATTGAACACTGCCCTGGGACTAGAACTTGCATGGGGATAGTTGCAAGTCTGCATCTTCTGATGCGGCAAGGATCACTTATGATGGGCACACATTTAGACAGTGACCTGGGAGTCAGAGATGCTTCCAGGGGTCTTCCCCATGCTGTTCCCATGTCTTTTCAGCACTTTATGCATGTGTCACACAGCACATGGCCAGATAAGGTTGTAAAATGTTAAAATGACATTTCCCGGTGAATGCATTTGTCATAGTCGAAAGCAATACAAAAGTGCAAAAACTCATACAAAATGCTTCTTGTGAACATAGCCGAAGGTGTGGAGGAGTATTTTTGTTTTTGGTCATTTATTTTAACTTATACCCAAGTCTTTTCCCTGGAAAGGATGTTCCTTAACATATTTCACAGGAAAAAAGTTTCACTTTCGTTTTATTGTGAGCCTGTAAAAGTGGCTTAATACCTCTGACCACGTTGTTGACAGCAGTAACCTGGGGGTCAGAAATGCTTCCTGGGGCGATCCCCATGCTGTCCCCATGTCATTTGAGCACTGTCACTATCGTTTTGGGCACTTGTTAGGCTTTTAAAAGACTGCCGGGGGTGCCACCGCAAAAATGCTCGAGTCTCCCATAGACTAACATTGGGCTCGTTGCTCGGGTTGAGCACCCGAGTATCACGGCGAGCTCGGCCCGAGCTTCGAGCACCCGAGCATTTTAGTGCTCGTTCAACACTAATAATAATACATGGACTGGTCACCAACCAGTATGTGTACAGTCCTGACTGAGGCTATTAAGGGCATGGATGGTATGAACCTGAAATTGAAGAAGATTTTAATATGGGGGAAAACTGAGTATTGCCCTAGTATTGTAATGAGTCTACTATCAAAGCATGCATAGTGAGTCTACTATCAAATAATTGACTTACTGACAACTGCATGACAACTAAGTTCTAAGTAATATGTTGGGATTCTTTTAGTCCAGACAGGTAGTGCATAAAATGCTCATGATCAATTATAGACCAGAGTTAGTTTGTAGGGTAACCCTATCATTGTCATTTAAAAAAATAAATAAATGAATACTCCCTTTAGTTCATTCTGCTCATACATGAGAGTTTGATATTTTTTATAATGTTCTAAAAGTAGTATTTACTTCAAGTCTGAGCTATACTTTTCAAAAATAGCATTTAAATCTCCAAAGAGCTGACTTAGCATATACAGACAGAACACCGTGAAACTCTCTATATTTAGCTCAAGCAAAACAGCATTTTAGAAGCCTTTCTATCTGCTTTATTATAGGTCAGCAATCACATTTTACCCACTTTACTATAGTTCTTTAAATTACATTCTGCATTCATTTTTACACATACATCTTTCTCTACCATTTATTGGAACATATAGGAAAAGCTTCAACTATGTCTAAAATGGCTGATGTTGCATTTGGGCCTTGAAGCTTAAAAGGAGCCAAAAAATCTACCGTAAATGAGTACACCGGCAAAGAAAATGATGTGTGATAGTTGGGAGATTTACTGATTTCGCATTGGTGATTAAGATTTTCAAGGTACATGTCTAGGAGAAGTAACATAATGGAAGGAATTCATAAAGACTGGCATTCTTTATACCTGACTTAATAAAAGTTACAGTGGAGTAAGATGCACCTAATTTATTAGAAGGTGCATGACTTTTCAAAAATTAATCATATTGTTTGTTGTGCATGTGCTAGGAGATCCAATCTATGCCAGATATCTATCCCCTGATGAAGTGAAACCTATGTCGGGCGCAAACATTTCAGTTGTTGTGTTTTCTTTGATCTAGCCTACAATATTTATGGTTTGTTATCTTTCCTCCCTGTGTGGTCTCTTATTAGAACATATCAGGAGGGGCTCATGTTACGAATCGTGGTTCTGTGCTCACACCTGGTATTGGAGCTGGTCCGGTACGGAGCTACTTCGGTCGAAAGCGCTGCCATTGTCCTGACCCGGAGAGCGGAGTTACCACGCAAGTAGGGAAATTGTCCCAATCTTGTGGAGTGTCGAGTTCTGGTGTTGTGGGATGCGTGAAGACACAGAATGCCATGTCCCTCACTAATTTGTCTGCCCAGGGAAGATGGGACGCTGTCTTCCCTGGTTGCCAAGCAATGCAGGACGCTGTTTTCTTTGGCAATAAGCAGTGGTGGGATTTTGTCAAGCCTGCTGTTGAAGCTAGTAGACAGTGGCCGACGGGGATGATTGGGAGGTAGTCAGTACCTGATCATTAAGTGGGCTATATAATCCTACTCCCTGCTCAGTCCTTTGCTGTTTATTGCAGTTTCCCATGTGCTTGGTGGTTTGTGATGTTAGAATTAGGTTTTGCTATTACAGCAGGGTTTTTTCATTTTCTCTTTTGGTTATGCTTTCTGGGGTTCCTGCAGAGGTACTCACGTGGTCCTAGACTGAGCACTAGCAGCATCACCAGATGTCAGCTGTCCAGCGACAGTGGGCCTGGGAAGGGCTCTGCCAAAGTCCCCCTACCATTTAATGAGAGCTGGGTGAAGAGTATTCCCAGCCCTCAAGGGTAGTGTTGAGCGAATTTGTTCGGCAAATGTTCGAAAGTTTCAAATTTAGCACGAATATGGCACATTCGGATTCGTGATCGCAAAGGAGAGTAAATTTTCTTAAAATCTGAAAAGTTCGACGAATTTGCTCGGGACCGCGTATACAGGGCAACCACGGCATTTTGAACAGTTTTTTTTAGCATAGTACTAGTGTATGATGAGCGGTGACATGTGTCAGGAGAGTGTGGGGGCTATGGAGAGCTTAGAACAGGTCAGACCAGCGGCACATTGTTTTTTTTTTTTTTCCTGTGGGTGGTAACTTTAACTGAGGAAGCGCGGCCAGCCAATCATAGCGCAGGAAGCATCTACATTGTCCAGACATAAGGGCTTCTGCAATTGGCTGCAGAAATCAAAAGTCCTCTCAATATAAAAAACGCCCATGTTCCCTCAACGCCATTATATCCATGTCACTTCTGGAGACAGACGCAACTCTGTGTTCTCCTGTGTAATGAGAGATTTTAGCTAGATAGATGGGCGTTTGTGTGGTAGTCCGATAGTGTAGATAATTCCTGGCCTGTGTACCTCTGCAACCGCTGGTGCAGCACATTTTTGGTGTTCTTGTGCAATTACTGAGATTCTGACAGAAACAGAGGGCAGCCCATGCCATACAATAGTGTTGTGCACTGCTGGAATAGAGCTCCATGTCTTAGTATACCTTGAATCTTTTTTTGCACTTGCTAATGTGATCAAGCAAGCGCAGTGCATCTTTTCATTTAGTGGGGTTGAAATAGTGTTTTGCACAGTCTGCAGAGTTTCTTATTGCAGAGCACAAAATCAGTTTTTTTTCTGTTGTTATTGTGATATTGAATGCTGTGTGCACTAAAGTTTTTTTAGTGTCAGATACTATTTTAGTGGAGTTGAACTTCAGGTGGTTTCAGAGTAAAAAAATAAATTTTCTCTCTTGCTACACCCAGTTCGAAAAATAGAACTAGACTTACCAGTAATTCGGTTTCTAATAACCACCACGACAGCACCAAAGGAGGATGTCACCCCACCCTAATAGGGACAGGAAACACAAAGAGGTTAAATAGCCCCTCCCACATCCTCCCTCCAGTGTTTTTATAAAGGACCACACAAGTATGGATGCTTCAAATTATATTTATTCAAATTAAATGATTGGCTAACCAAGCCTGGGAGGGAATTACCAGTGCTGTCGTGGTGGTTATTAGAAACCGAATTACCGGTAAGTCTAATTCTATTTTCTCCAATAACCCCACGACAGCACCAAAGGAGGAGTACCAAAGACTCATGTTTAGGGAGGGACAATGGCCTGAAGCACTTTCCGCCCAAAGGCCAAGTCTTTAATGGACATTAAGTTTAGTTTGTAATGCTTGGTGAAGGTATGGACAGAGGACCATGTAGCTGCTCTGCATATCTGCTCGAGGGAAGCGCTAGCCTTTTCTGCCCAGGAGACGGACATGGCTCTTGTAGAGTGTGCTTTCAGTTTCTCTGGTGGTGAGAGATTTTGGATCTGATATGATTCCACAATTGCTTTCTTGATCCAAGTAGCGATGGTAACCTTTGAGACCTTTTTCCCTCTGTTCTGACCAAATGGCTGAATAAAGATGTTCTGATCTTTTCTCCAGGCCTCTGTCCTCTGGAGGTAGTGAAGAACAACCCGTCTTACATCCAAAGTATGGTATTCTTCTTCTCTTTTATTTTTTGGGTCTTGACAGAAGGAAGGCAGAATTATCTCCTGAGACCTATGAAAGTCTGAGACTACCTTTAGTAAGAAAGATGGGTCCAATTGTAGAATAATCCTATTATCCAGGATTCTCAGATAAGGGTTATTCACTGAGAAGGCTTGGATTTCTCCTACTCTTCTAGCAGTGGTAATTGCTATTAGAAATGTTGTTTTCCAAGTTAATTTATCCAGCTCTATTGAGGCCAAAGGTTCAAATGGTGGTAGTGTCAGACCTTTAAGGACAATATTAAGATCCCAGGAGGGAACATGGTTAATTATTTTGGGACGCAGACGAGTAGCTGCTATCATGAACCTTTCTACCCATCGGTGTTCGGCAAGGCTCTGGTCGAAGTAGATACTCAGTGCCGCAATCTGAACTTTGAGGGTGCTGGGTCTAAGACCCTTCTCCAGCCCTTCTTGTAGAAAATCCAAGATCTGGGTCATGTCAGGATGCCGAAGATCTGGTGCGTTTGGTTTATACCATGCTAGGAAGGTCTTCCATATCTTGCTGTATATGGAGTTTGTGATTTGCTTCCAACTTTTTTGTAGGGTATGAATTACTCGGTCTGAGAGCCCTCTAGCCTTCAGGATTGTGAATTCAGAAGCCAGGCTACTAGATGGAGGTTCTCTGGGTCTGGATGGAGTATTGGACCCTGATGGAGAAGGTTCCTGATTGCTGGTAGAATGAGGGGTCCCTCTATGCTTAAATTATTTAGTGCACAGAACCAACTTCTTTTGGGCCAAAGCGGGGCTGTCAAGATTATCTTGACCTCCTCGGTCCTTACTTTCTGTAAGGTTCTGGGTAGCAATGGAATTGGGGGAAAGGCGTAAGCCAGATGGAAACGCCATGGGTGAGCGAATGCATCTATCCCCAGGCATACGTCGTCTGGATCTAGGGAGAAGTATTTTTCTGCCTTGGTGTTCTGGCGTCTTGCAAAGAGGTCCACCTCCGGACGACCCCATCGTTTGGTCAGCATGTGGAAAATGTCTGAGTCCAGCTCCCATTCTCCCGGATGGATATTCCTTCTGCTCAGAAAGTCGGCTTGGGTGTTGTCTGAGCCTTTTATATGCAACCCTGATAAGGAACGAAGATGTCCTTCTGCCCAGAAAAATATTCTTGCTGAGATACTCTTTAGATTCTCGCACCTTGTGCTCCCTTGATGAGATAGATGAGCTACGGTAGTCATGTTGTCTGAGTAGACTTTTACGTGTTTGCCCGTAATGATTGGAGCCGATATCTTGAGTGCTTCCTCCACTGCCTTTAATTCGCAGAAGTTGGAGGATTTCTTGCTGGTTTCTTTTGTCCAGACCCCTTGGAAGGGGGTTTGAGCAACAACGGCTCCCCATCCTGTTTTGCTGGCATCTACCGTGACTGTTACCAGAGGGAACTGAGACCATGGAACCCCTATTCTTAGGTTCCTTGGGTTGAGCCACCATGATAGGGATGTTTTCACATAATGAGGGATCATGATCTTCCTGTCTAGTGAGTTTGGGGATCCGTCCCACTGTGCAAGAATGTGAGTCTGCAAAACGCTGTTGTGAGCATGGGCCCAGGCTACAGATTGAATGCAGGCTGTCATGGAGCCGAGGGTTGACATGGCAGACTTTAGGGACACTCTGTTCAGGGTCTTTAGATTCGATATCTTGGATCTCAAGAGTATCTGTTTGTCCTTTGGTAGAAAGGAGGTTTGTCTGGTGGAATCTAGTAGAACCCCCAGGAACGTTTTTTCTGTGGCAGGGACCAGGTCTGACTTTTGATGATTTATCAACCACCCTAGGGTGGTCAGGATCTGGATTGTTCTTTGCTGATCTTTCTGGAGTGATTCTACCGAGGAACTTACTAGTAAGCAGTCGTCGAGGTAGGGAATGATGTAGATTTTCTCTTTCCTGATTGAAGCCACTACTTCTGACATAATTTTGGTGAATATTCTTGGTGCTGAAGATATCCCGAACAGCAATACGTTGAATTGGAAGTGTAACGTCTGATCCTCTTGAACCACTGCAAACCTTAGAAATTTTCGGTATGTTGGATGTATAGGGACGTGATAGTATGCGTCCTGTAAGTCTATGGTTGCCATCACATACCCCTGCCCTATTAAGGGAACTGCTGATTTGATGGATTCCATCTTGAATCTTCGGTAGACACTGTACTGGTTTAAGGGTTTCAGATTTATTGTTATTCTGTATGTGCCGTTTGGTTTCTTTATCATAAACAGGCGTGAATAGTGGCCTGTGTATCTTTCTGTTTTTGGAACTGGTGAAATAGCCCCCAAGGATAGTAGGTCTTTTAGGCCGGACATCAGAACGGTTTTTAATCTTGGAGAGGTTAGATGAGTTATCCTTACTTTTTTGGGAGGATATGAAGAGAATTCCATCTTTACCCCTTCTTGAATTACATTTAAGACCCATTGACTGGAGCAGATCTTTTGCCATTGGGGAAGGTATTTCATGATTCGTCCCCCCACCGCACTGGCGTCACCGCTTCTGTTGTCGTTGTCCTTTTGGGGAAAAAATATTCCTATATTTACCCCCTTTGGGGTAGCTCCATCGACCGGACTTGCCCTTCCCCCTGTATTGGGGATTCTGTTCCCGAGGGGGGCGAAAGGGGGTCTTCTTATAGTGTCTGGGTTCAGGCAAGGATTTCTTTTTGTCAGCCGCTTTTCCAGGAGGTCGTCAAGGGCCTGGCCAAACATATATTCTCCCTTGAAGGGAATAGAACAAAGTTTTATTTTAGAGGCCACATCACCGCTCCACGATTTCAGCCATAGTGCTCGCCTTGTGGAGTTTGATAGGGCTGCTGCTCTGGCGGTTACCCTCACAGATTCTGCTGAAGCATCCGCCAGGAAGTCGGTGGCTTTCTGCAGTAAAGGTAGGGAAGCTTGTATCTCCTCTCTGGATGTGTCCATAGCCAGGTGTTCTTCAAGCTGGATGAGCCATCTTGACATGGACTGTGCAACACATGTGGAGACTACATTTGTGTTCATAAGGACTGCTGATGTTTCCCAGGATTTCTTGAGAAGGCTGTCCATCTTACGATCCAGAGGATCTTTTAGTTGGGAGGAATCTTCGAATGGCAATACTGTTTTTTTAGCTACTCTTGCCACTTGAATGTCGACCTTAGGTATCTCGGTCCAACATTTTGCGGTTTCTTCATCTACGGGAAACCTATTTTTCATTTCTGCTGGTGTATTCAGCTGTCTTTCAGGGTTTTCCCATTCGTCCAGGATTAGATCCTGAATGTTTTTATGTATCGGGAACACCATCCTTTTCTTTGAACGGAGACCACCGAACATCTCTTCCTGGATTGATCTAGTGGGCTTCTCTTCTTCCACTTCCATCGTTCTTCTTACTGCTGAGAGGAGGTCTTCCATAAATTCCATTGAAAAATAATATTTTTTTATTTTCCGGACCTTCCTTTGCTGAACTAAGTTAACCTTTCTCTACAGGGTCTTCTGGAAGGAATGTCTCGTCCTGGGAGTCCGAGTCTCCTCTTTCTTCCAGGGAAATTTTCCTCTTTTTTTGCCTTTGGAGGCGAATCAGAAGTGGGTCGGGAAAAGGAGGCCAATGAAGACTGAATCTCCTGCCGGACTAGCCCTTTGATTTCGTCCATAAGGGGTGGCTGCTCTTCCCTCATAATCTTTTCTGTGCATTTCTGGCATAAATATTTTTTGCTGGAAGAAGACAGTTTTTTTGAACATATAGCACACTTCCGGCTAGATTTATTTCCTGGTGCAGGATCCTTGTCCCCCTAAAAAAGAGGGAGAAGGGTAATTAAATATTAATTCTAACCTGCACCTAGGAAAGGACCCCCAGTGCCAGACTTACTGGGACTGGAATCGCGCTGTGCTCCGCAGACATGGCAAAGATAGACTTCTGACATCCAATGTAGCAAACAAATGGATTAGGTCCTACCTTAGCTGTCTTCAGTCCAGGGCTGTTATATAAGCGACTGGACTCAGCGCTCTTCCCCTTCCCTGGGGAGGGGGGTGGTGTAGTTCCTCCCCCTGGGTCCAATTTGGTGAAGCAGGAACACCTGCGATCACCTGCGGGGTTATTCATTTATTCCCTCTTTTCCTCTCTCTCTCTTTTTTTTTTTTTTGAACAGTCCGGAAGTGACGTCAGGGACCCATTTCCGGTGTCCCACGCAACTTTCCGTCTGCTTCCTGTTTTTTGCGTTCCAGGGTGGAACGCATACCGGAAGTGACGTTTCCCGGCGGCCCGTGTCACTTCCGGGATTCCACACGTGGCGCTCCGCTACGGAGACCGCCGGAGGCCGCTTAGAAGGGGGAGAGGAGCAGGGCTGGAGAGCTCGAGGAGGCCTCCAGCCCGACACCCACCGGACCTTACCCGCAGGCGCGGACACGGTGGGGACAGGAGTCCCGAGTCCCAGAGGAGACGGGAGCAGCATCAGGGAAGGGGGAGAAAACTGCCCGGTCCCAGCTGCCCGGCTTAAACAGGTATGTCAGGTGTCTGCCGCCAGCACAGAGCACCCCAGATGACCTCTTCATCCCAATAGGGACAGGAAAAACACTGGAGGGAGGATGTGGGAGGGGCTATTTAACCTCTTTGTGTTTCCTGTCCCTATTAGGGTGGGGTGACATCCTCCTTTGGTGCTGTCGTGGGGTTATTGGAGAAAATATTTTTTCCTGTGACAAAAGTCATACAGTGCTATAAACCAGCTACTACGTCAGTAGCGGTCAAATTCAGCTTATATGCACAGTCAAACCTATATATATTTTTGCTTGGCAGGCAGAGTCCACCAAAGGTTTTTTTACTGTGGCGAATATACACCACCTCCGTACTGCATAGTCAGGGCTCAACGTAATCAGGCAGTCTTCAAATTAATATGCCTTGGAGATTGTAGTCATACAGGTGAAGCGTTGGGGGCAGCTCTCCATGCTCAGTTTGAGCAATGGCTGTCTCCGCTGAACCTAGAGCCAGGGAAGGCCGTGTGCGATAATGGTGCGAACCTGTTAGCGGCCCTAGGCCGAGGCAAGCTCACACACATGCCTTGCATGGCTCACATCCTCAACCTGGTGGTACAGTGATTTCTCCGCCACTATCCTGGCCTGGATGAGCTGCTTCACAAAGTACAAAATCTGTATGCTCACTTCCGCTGTTCCCACCCATCATGTCATCGACTTGCATCCATACAGAGGTCTTTGTCGTGCCGCACTCCTGTCACAGGCTCTTGCGTTCCGCACTCCTGTCACAGGCTCTTGACTGCTGCACTCCTGTCACAGGCTCTTGCCTGCCGCACTCCTGTCACAGGCTCTTGCCTGCCGCACTCCTGTCACAGGCTCTTGCCTTCCGCACTCCTGTCACAGGCTCTTGCCTGCCGCACTCCTGAAACAGGCTCTTGCATGCCGCACTCCTGAAACAGGCTCTTGCCTGCCGCACTCCTGAAACAGGCTCTTGCCTGCCGCACTCCTGAAACAGGCTCTTGCCTGCCGCACTCCTGAAACAGGCTCTTGCCTGCCGCACTCCTGAAACAGGCTCTTGCCTGCCGCACTCCTGAAACAGACTCTGCCTGCTGCACCATCTAGTCTGTCCTACTGGGTCCATCTGCTGTGCGTCCGTTGTTCTGTCCTGGAGTGGCATCTGGCATTCATAGGGAGCCAAGTCTAACCTCACCATCAGAGGCTCTAGTGAACAGTCCGGTGCTTGCTTAGTCACGCCCCTCCAGGCTCTCTGGGGTTCGTGGCACAGTTGTTCCACAAACCACATCCGTGACAGTGCGCCCTTGCAGGCAGGGTCCTCTCACCTTCTGTACCAGTCGGTGACCCCTTTTGACATGTAAAGCGCAACTGAATAAATGTCGCTGTCAAAGTACTAATAATTATAGTACTTGTACTCTGGGTCAATTGATGGCACTTCCCTGGTGTATACACCTAATTTGATGTGTTTTGGCAGCTTTTAGTTCCATTTCTAGGTGTTGTCTATGCATTTTTCTGGTCCCCCGATTGACTCCTATGGGATTCGGAAATGTTCGATGGACATTCTGCGAATAAATTCGGCGAATATCAATTTGTTCGGCGAACTTTTCCGAACTGAACATTGAAATGTTCGCTCATGCCTACTCAAGGGCTCGCCTAGCTGGGCAGCTTGTGCCAAGTGCATCTGTAGCTGCCCCTTTGCTGTGCCAGTCTTTTTGGGTCCCTCATTGAAGTGCATAACAGCTCACCCACTATACGCTTTTGAGTGAGACAGTCATTTATGCCATAGTATGCAGCATACTATATGTAGCACTCCTTTTGCACTTTGCAGACACTTTTTGCATACTTGTTATAGTGTAGCACCCCGAGGACTCGGCTGCTACAGGGGTATTGCACCTCAAACCAGAGGTGTGGTATTCCACTCCCGGGCAAGGATGGAGTGTGGGACTGGGCTCAGTTAGCTGCATGCACTACACTCACCCCATTTCCGGGGGACAGATCAACGGTACTCCCACCAGATAGATGTGCAGGTACGACAGCTTCTGTCCCTGGCTGGAGTGGGGGGGGGGGGGAACATCCCAGTGGTGTAGGAGCAGACAGGGGAGGGACTCTGGGCATAGGTAGGAGCCCATTGGGTGCTGGTCACCTGGGCTCGGGTGTCAGAAGGGAGTATATAAGGTGGGCACCATCTTAGGACAGGGTCTGTCTGTTCAGAGAGGAGCTCAGCCAGAGAAGGCTGGCAGGGAGCTGTGGCTCAGTCTGGGCCCAGCTCCAGAGCCAGGCCTGGAGTGGAGGCCTGAAGCAGAGAGAGAGAGAGAAGTAAGAGGAAGAAGGAACAGAAACACCAGGAAAGGCCCAGAGATGCAGGAAAAGAGGGAACCCTAAGATCCCACGGAATAACGGGTGAAGGGTTGGCAGAACAGGGTGCCGGATCCCAAACTGGTGGAGGCCAATTATCCTTAGCCAGGAACCGGAGGTCGTGGACAAGTTTTGGCGCGACCCCTCGCCATATCTACCAGGAAGGCATACCATATAGGGTCAGGGAAACCGGGAAAGGTTTCACCACTAGAAGGCCCGAGGGAGCTGGACAAAGGTGGATCCCTGGTGGGGACGGCCAGTAGGAAGGAAGAGAGGGGAGCTCAGGACCACGCTCTGGAACTGCCTGGGAGTTGGCCGAGTCCCGCACCTGGTGGACGCAGCACGGCTCGGGTGGTCCTAACTGTGCACAAGGGACCTGATAAAGAACTGTGAGTAAAGCTGTGAAAACTGCAATTGCAAGTCTCAGTGATTCCTTGTCGCACCGGTACCATCAGTGCTGGGACATACACACCATCTCTCCCAACATCATTCTCATCCTCTGCCCTGAGGCCATACCCCTCCCGTTGGGGGTTATACCATCCACGCTGCACATCCGTACCACCGGCCTTAGCGGACTGCCCTGCAGCGGCGGCTTCATAGCCGCATTCAACGGGTGGCGTAGTCGGACACTAATACCATCATACCAATAACGCCACTTAGTTTGACACCCTGGGCACGGACCGGGTCACCGCCACGAGGACCACTACCCCCATCGGATCCGGCTCTGGGTATTCCCCGCGTGCGCAACGCTACACAACATGGCCCAGGGGGCGCGTCAACTTTGGCGTAGTCGGCAGGATTACGTGCCCGCAACCACCGGGTACTGCGTGCCTGAAGAAAAGTTCACATTTACCTCAAAAAGGAGTCTCCCGCCAATTCCAGAGGGTTCCCGCCATCAGACGCCGTCCGGAGTCGTTTCCCGCCGTTTGCCCGCCATCTGCAGCCTTTGCCCGCCATCAGCGAAGTTTCCCGCCATCAGGAGACGATTCCCGCCATCTTGGACAGTTTCCCGCCCTGGCAGAGCGGACGCCATTGTGGGCGTGCCAGAGAGTGGCAAGAGACCACCTCCCATCGTGGGCATGGCCCCAGAGTGGCGCCAAAGGAGGGGACCGCCCCCACCAGCCGAGACTACCACCATGGAAATGTCCATCAAAGTGGGGGGTCTGCCCCTGAAACTGACTGTCACTAAGTTGCCCCGGGACCACTCCCAAGGGGGGCGGAAAGAGAACAAAACGGAGAAGATGGGTGCAGCCTGGAGGAGTCTGGACAGATCGCACCCGGGAATGGAGGAAGAGACAAGCGGTACCGACCCCGTGGTCCGGGGCCTGCTGCAGGCCGCCACCCCAGAAGGCCTGGTGGAAATCCTGGCACAGCTCCCCAGAGATCGGGAGCGTGCACAGACTGCGCTGGAGGCCTTGGCCCGGAAGATGGCCCGAGTACAGCAGGAAGCACTGGCCGAATGGGGAAGGGAGATGGCCCAGCAGGCTGGAACCCGCCAGCAGAGGACGCCACCCGCAACGTGGAGCATGTCTGCCCCTGAGGATGGTGCAGGAGGGACGAAGGCCGGAGACGACGCCGCGGAGGGAGCCGCAGGGATGGAAGCAGGTAATGGGGACGTCACCACCCCGAGCCCAGTAGCCGAAAGCCTGCCCCAGCTCCCCGTCGCAGAGCCCGAAGTCCCACTCACCGCGCCCGTTGCCGCACCGCCACTGCTCCCAACTAAGCCTCAAGCGGCCGGAGCCGCTGACACGCCCCCTTCCGCGCCACGCCCCCTTACCCGGAGCGCGGCAAAACAGGAGGTGCCCCCGGCCTGGTCGCAAGGCCGAGTGCCTCCGGGCGCCGCGGTCTCCACGGCGTCCTCTACCTCCACAGTGCCATCGGCCTGGTCGCAAGGCCGAGTACCTCCAGGCGCCGCGGCCCCCACAGCGCCCTCCCCCCGGGAGGTGCCATACTTGGGCCCAGGTAGGATGCCTCCGGCCTGGACGCAAGGCCGAGTACCCCCGGGCACTGCCGCCCCTACGGCGTCCTCAACCTCCACAGTGCCACCCCTGGGCGCAGATCTGTTTGCACAACATACCAGCCCGGACGGGCTGCCCTTCGTGTGGCCACCGGAGTACGTCAACCCCCGACTCCGGAAGGAATGGCCCCTGTGCGAGCCTCTGATCCCGGCTCCGGCGCCCGTCAAAATTGTCCCGCTCCCGTTGGAGGACGCCCAATTTGCATGGGATCCGACCGGTGAGGACCTCATGGGGTTCACCAAGGAGACCCAGGCGGCCGCAGCCCGGCGTGAGGAGTGCTGCCGTCAACAGCTAGAGGTCTTTGGGAGAGAACGGCGAGAGAGGCGGATCCGCGAGGAACAGCTGCAGGTCCAAAGCGCGGAGCAGAAACGCCGGGCCCGACGAAACCCCCGTGCGGCCCACGGTCCCCGCGCCACCGGGACCGTAATAAAATTCCAGCTAGAGAATGACTGGGACTTTATCCGGGACCACCGAACCCCCGGCGACGTCTTTGTCACCCGCAGGGATGTCGAGAGCCACCTTCCAGAAGGACACCGAGGACGCGACCTCTACTCAGGTGACGAGGTCACCTTCACCCGGCATCAGTGTGCTAAAGGACCGTACGCCCTTCACGTACACCGGCTGACTGAGGAGGAGATGCAGTATGAGGAAAGCCAAGAGGACCCGGACGGGTCTGAAGACTACCCTCAGGAGGGAGCACGGAGAGGACATAGCTACTGAAGGGAAGTAGCATGAACAAAGAACTGTATATAGTTACCCGTCGGGGTACAAGAACTGTCGTAAAATTGGTGATTATGTGAACTGTTACCTGTGTGCCCCTAATCCCGTACCAGGCTGAGGACTGTGAGCAGCCATTCCCCTATTCCCACTGGCCGAGGACTGAGAGCGGCCACCCTGTAAATAGTTGCGCTTCTTAAAGCGCCCCCTACTGGTTTTATAGAAGAACTGCTTTTCTACTTTGGAACTAGTGACTGTTGCACTTTACCTGGTCACAAGTTGCACGGTGGCCAGAGATCAAGAACGTGTTGGTCAAGAATGTTTTATATGAAAAAGTTTTATATGATGCTAAAAGAGTTAATGGTATTTTATAAGTATGTGAAGAAAGTCTGATAAAGTTTCCGTAATGTTTTATACCTGTAACGTTAAAAGAGAAAAGTACCTCCCATAAAGGGATGATTGAAAGTTGATATGTCTTACATGTGAGTGTACACTTTAAAATTTTTGTATGTTTTAATTTGCTTTTGCTCTATTCCAGCCCGAGGACGTGCTGTGGTTTACCAGGGGGGAATGTAGCACCCCGAGGACTCGGCTGCTACAGGCGTATTGCACCTCAGACCAGAGGTGTGGTATTCCACTCCCGGGCAAGGATGGAGTGTGGGACTGGGCTCAGTTAGCTGCATGCACTACACTCACCCCATTTCCGGGGGACAGATCAACGGTACTCCCACCAGATAGATGTGCAGGTACGACAGCTTCTGTCCCTGGCTGGAGTGGGGGGGGGAGGAACATCCCAGTGGTGTAGGAGCAGACAGGGGAGGGACTCTGGGCATAGGTAGGAGCCCATTGGGTGCTGGTCACCTGGGCTCGGGTGTCAGAAGGGAGTATATAAGGTGGGCACCATCTTAGGACAGGGTCTGTCTGTTCAGAGAGGAGCTCAGCCAGAGAGGGCTGGCAGGGAGCTGTGGCTCAGTCTGGGCCCAGCTCCAGAGCCAGGCCTGGAGTGGAGGCCTGAAGCAGAGAGAGAGAGAGAAGTAAGAGGAAGAAGGAACAGAAACACCAGGAAAGGCCCAGAGACGCAGGAAAAGAGGGAACCCTAAGATCCCACGGAATAACGGGTGAAGGGTTGGCAGAACAGGGTGCCGGATCCCAAACTGGTGGAGGCCAATTATCCTTAGCCAGGAACTGGAGGTCGTGGACAAGTTTTGGCGCGACCCCTCGCCATATCTACCAGGAAGGCATACCATATAGGGTCAGGGAAACCGGGAAAGGTTTCACCACTAGAAGGCCCGAGGGAGCTGGACAAAGGTGGATCCCTGGTGGGGACGGCCAGTAGGAAGGAAGAGAGGGGAGCTCAGGACCACGCTCTGGAACTGCCTGGGAGTTGGCCGAGTCCCGCACCTGGTGGACGCAGCACGGCTCGGGTGGTCCTAACTGTGCACAAGGGACCTGATAAAGAACTGTGAGTAAAGCTGTGAAAACTGCAATTGCAAGTCTCAGTGATTCCTTGTCGCACCGGTACCATCAGTGCTGGGACATACACACCATCTCTCCCAACATCATTCTCATCCTCTGCCCTGAGGCCATACCCCTCCCGTTGGGGGTTATACCATCCACGCTGCACATCCGTACCACCGGCCTCAGCGGACTGCCCTGCAGCGGCGGCTTCATAGCCGCATTCAACGGGTGGCGTAGTCGGACACTAATACCATCATACCAATAACGCCACTTAGTTTGACACCCTGGGCACGGACCGGGTCACCGCCACGAGGACCACTACCCCCATCGGATCCGGCTCCGGGTATTCCCCGCGCGCACGCGCGCCGCACTACAGCACTGGCCCAGGGGGCGCGTCAATAGCACCCTATTAGATAACTTTTGGAGGGATTCAAGCTCTTTGGCAGCTGTTAGAGTATACACAAGGATCCAATTCTTGTGTCCAAACAGTGAGCTGCATATTAAAAGTTCATAAACAATCGCAGCTCACTTGATTTACCTTTGTCTAAGAGGCTTTGGCCAAATTCTGTAGGTTTTCAAGTGGCATAAGAAACTAAAAGACAAAGAAGTGTCAAGTTATGGTAAAAATATGTGCCTTAACTTGTAACGTTTTTTAGGTTCAAATCCCACCAAGGACAACATCTGCAAGGAGTTTGTATGTTCTCCCCGTGGGTTTCTTCCGGGTTCTCCGGTTTCCTCCCACACTCCAAAGACATACTGATAGGGAATTTAGATTGTGAGCCCCAATGGGGACAATGCCCATAATGGCTGTAAAGCGCTGTGGAACTAATGGCGCTATATAAGTGAGTAAAATAAATAAATACCAGAGAACTGATGTGAGAACAATGATAAATTCCTGACATTTTCCATTTTCTCTAAAACTAATTACAGAATTGTTTCGAAACTAGTTTATATTAGATTCACACGCATACAAATCTTAGGAAAACGAATTCACAATTACCGTCTTTTTCTAAATATTTATATTCTTTTTAGCCAATATATAAGCACTGAAATCTATAAAATACATCTTCTGCATTATTATGTCTCAAAAACATGATTCTGATATGAATCTGTTACCATTTGTGAGTTTCCATTGCATGTGCTGTCCTTTCCCTGAATGCTTGCTCTGTTGTCCTTTGAATGTGGTTTTTGTGGTGTTTGAAAACAGAGACTTGGACAAAAAATAATAACCTATTTTGAACCCAAAGTGGAGTCACACAAGTAAATTCCTTCCATTCTGGTTTGGTTTGAGAAGTCTTTAATTTACATTGTCTTATAATACATGACAGCTTGTACATACAAACTGAAATCTCTTGTTTTAATGTATTTTTTTTTACACTACTCATCTTCTATTTATGTCTGTCTGTCTATCTATCTATTTATCTATCTGTCCTGTTTTGTGCTGTGTCTGACAATGTTGAACGGTCTAAGGCTGGTCTAGACGTGAGTGAACATTATCATTGTGGTGTAACGCTTGTATAAAGTCACCATTGGCCTACAAATCAGAAGAGATGCTGGGTATTCCAGCAGGCATAATGTGATCCACAAGCCTTTTGTCTGGTGGCTAAATATGCAAAATTGTCTCTTCAGAGAGGAAGAGGACTAGAACTCTTGCAATATGACTTATCTCAGCCTTGAAGGCTTGAAAAAGGCTGTTCTCAGCCGAAACGTTACCACATCTGATGGGCTAATAAAGTCCTCACTTTTTTCAGTATTACTGGAGTGCTGTCTGCTTTTCTTTTGGAATATGTGATTATAAGACAGCGGAATCTTTGTCTGGACGGCCTTGCCCCCAATTGTTGATTACTGGTGCTGTACTGGTGTACACATACACTCCTCAACATTGAAATTGAAACATCAAGAAGGAAAAGCACATTTAGGCCATACAGCCTGTTCACAGTAGCACATGCAACATGCATCCTTGTATGATCATGTTGTAATACGGCTCCTGTGGTACTTTGGAGAAATAGCCATACTACTGGGTCCACGGCCAAATCAGTGTAATGGTGAGCTGTTAGTCTACCTAGAATGAAGACTATAGGGGTCGAGCAACCGTGCATTATGGTGTGGGGTGTTCACTGTCTCGGGTACAGAAAAAACTGACTTCCGAAACAAGAAATAGGTGTGTACAGGTGCTTACTAGGAGCAGCTGCCTCCATATATAACTAACAAATAAAGTAGCACACTGCAACGCTAAGTATGCAAACATGAAATATATGCGCTAGAAAATTGAAATAAATTAGAAATCTTAGCACATAAATTGGCCAATTCATGTGTACCTGGTAGCCACGTTAAGGCGTTTCTCACCATACCAGGAACCTGCCTGTTTGAACTCCTCTCTAAGATACAAAAGTCTGCTTGTGTGTGGGAATGCAAGATCCTGCTGCAATTAAAACCACCTGTGGCCTAGAGGTGGAGTGCTCAGTCAAAGCTTATATATAGAAACAGAAAAAAAATGTACCTAGAATGAAGACTAGAGGGGTCCAGCTACCGTACATTATCGTGTGGGGTGTTCACTCTCTCGGGTAGTCGCTTGGAACACGAAGCCACAGATTTTTTATATCACACATGGAATAGTGTTTATTTCTACTGGTTTTACAGTGCCGAAAACAAAACCATAAACATTAAATCCCTAGCCTTGTCGAGGCACTAACTTAAAATTATAGACTCTGGTTACTCAAACACAGCTGAGCTAGTCTCAGTTTGGTCACATTTGTATTCAACATGTTCACCAGACAAACTCTTCTTCTCTGTTTGGCTCTAGCCTCTACACCTCTCTTTGCAAAGCAGATTAACCAGCAGATCTGCCTTTCTCCAGTCTCAACACACTCCGTTCTGCTCAGCATCCCCAACTGACTGCCCAGTGAACACATGGCCTGATTCTAGTCATGGCTATCCAGATCCACCTAATCAGGACCTGTAGTGCTAGAATTTAACCATAACCAGCCTGGTTTTCCTATATACCCACCCGCTCCACCCAAAGCCAGGGGGCTGGACACTGTCTGCCCACCCAGTGTCTACAGGGGGCCAGTTTTGAGACTATCTCCCAGTGGGCCTCAGCAATCCTACAGGTCTTTTAAGTGACCTGAGCATGAGGCTCATGCTTAATGACACAAGGGTAACCTAGTAACTCTGAGAACCTACCCATATCTTTGGGAACCATTTTCCAGCCATGCTGTTTTATGGATCATAACAAAGTTTCTGCCCCTGTGGCACCCTCAAAGTCAGTTTCTGACTGGGCCAATAAGCAAAGGGATTTCCAGCGGGTCCCTATCCTTCTAGGGATTTAGTAAGTTGCCATAGTATATGGGGGAAGGGCTTCCTTTTCTCTGGTCATGGTACTTTATAATTGACATCTCCCAGCTTTTCCACCACCTCGTAGGGTCCCTGCCACTTGTTATGAAACTTGCTCTCCACTGTGGGCATCAACACAAGTTCCCCATCCCCAAATCAAAATTGTCTCACTCGATCAGACCGATAATACCTCCTAGATTTATCCTCTTTGGCTTTAAGGAGGTGTTCTTTTACCTGGCCTTTCACTTTGGTCCTCTACACAACAGATCATTATTCCTGGCCAATTACTGAAACTGATTATTGGCTTGCAATTATGGGGAAACACCATTTAACACACTTACTTTTTTCAGAGTATCTTTTACCGTTAAAGAAGCACTTCCATCAAAGTTTTTACCTTTCTAATACAGTATATTGCAATCATCATATTATATAGTACTGTGTGCTTACAATTGTTCATTTTGTCTTTCTGCACAGTAAATTCTTTTATTTTTTTCTGCTCTATGTAGAAATAGGAAGTCTCTTTTCCGTGCATTTATCATTCACCTTTTAAACTCCTGACCCAGCTGCTCCCTCCTCCATTTTTTGCTGTGACAATGAACTTCCTGTTTCTACACAGAGTTTAGATTGACTCAGCTGGTTAGTTTCTAATCACGTGATATCATAGACCTAATAGAAATATAAGAATTAACTGGGTAAACTGGCAAATGAGCAATTGATAGTACACTTACTATATATATATATATATATATATATATATATATTTTTTTTTTATATATATATATTTTTTTATTATATATATATATATATATATATATATATATATATATATATGTCAGAAAAACTGACCAGCACATCCTAAATGTGAACAGGTGCAAGCTGCAGAAACTGCATAAGATATATAAAAAGAAAGCGCGGCAGCACTCCATTATGGCCAAGATACATAAAGACAATAAAACCATTTAATTTAAACTGTGTTATTACTCAATAAGCTTTACTTACAAAAAATGGAGGTTCTTAGCGCATAAATTGGCCAATTCATGTGTGCCCATCAACCGCTGCAAGGTGACCTCCCATCTGATGGGTACTACTCTGCCTACATGCCTCTCTTGGGCTACAAGCCTATAACTCTGGACAGAACATGTCACTTCTGGGCTGAAACACCTACAATTTAAATGGGCTGGTAGAATAGAATATACATCACCTGCTGGTTAAATGGGGGGAGTGCAAGGTCAAACAGGAGGCAGTTCCCACCTCCTATAGTAATATGTCAAAAAAACTGACCAGCACATCCCAAATGTGAACAGGTGCAAGCTGCAGAAACTGCATAAGATATATAAAAAGAAAGCGCAGCAGCACTCCATTATGGCCAAGATACATAAAGACAATAAAACCATTTTTCTGACATATTACTACAGGAGGTGGGAACTGCCTCCTGTTTGACCTTGCACTCCCCCCATTTAACCAGCAGGTGATGTATATTCTATTCTACCAGCCCATTTAAATTGTAGGTGTTTCAGCCCAGAAGTGACATGTTCTGTCCAGAGTTATAGGCTTGTAGCCCAAGAGAGGCATGTAGGCAGAGTAGTACCCATCAGATGGGAGGTCACCTTGCAGCGGTTGATGGGCACACATGAATTGGCCAATTTATGCGCTAAGAACCTCCATTTTTTGTAAGTAAAGCTTATTGAGTAATAACACAGTTTAAATTAAATGGTTTTATTGTCTTTATGTATCTTGGCCATAATGGAGTGCTGCTGCGCTTTCTTTTTATATATCTTATGCAGTTTCTGCAGCTTGCACCTGTTCACATTTAGGATGTGCTGGTCAGTTTTTCTGACATATTACTATAGGAGGTGGGAACTGCCGCCTGTTTGACCTTGCACTCCCCCCATTTAACCAGCAGGTGATGTATATTCTATTCTACCAGCCCATTTAAATTGTAGGTGTTTCAGCCCAGAAGTGACATGTTCTGTCCAGAGTTATAGGCTTGTAGCCCAAGAGAGGCATGGAGGCAGAGTAGTACCCACCAGATGGGAGGTCACCTTGCAGCGGTTGATGGGCACACATGAATTGGCCAATTTATGTGCTAAGAACCTCCATTTTTTGTAAGTAAAGCTTATTGAGTAATAACACAGTTTAAATTAAATGGTTTTATTTTCTTTATGTATCTTGGCCATAATGGAGTGCTGCTGCGCTTTCTTTTTATATATCTTATGCAGTTAAACCTGACGGGGCACACCTGTGAAGTGAAAACCATTTCCGGTGACTACCTCTTGAAGCTCATCAAGAGAATGCCAAGAGTGTGCAAAGCAGTCATCAAAGCAAAAGGTGGCTACTTTGAAGAACCTAGAATATAAGAGATATTTTCAGTTGTTTCACACTTTTTTGTTAAGTATATAATTCCACATGTGTTAATTCATAGTTTTGATGCCCTCAGTGTGAATGTACAATTTTCATAGTCATGAAAATACAGAAAAATCTTTAAATGAGAAGGTGTGTCCAAACTTTTGGTCTGTACTAATTATATATATATATATATATATATACACATATACACATGGGCGTACCTACCGTGGGGCAGGGGGGAGCAGCTGCCCCCCCTAGAAGCAGGGACGCACGCCGCACACCGCACACCAAGGCCGGCGTCAGCACCCGGCGCTCCCGGGCAAATGCCGAGGCCCTGAGCAGGCGGGGGCCCTCACCATCGGGCACCCCGTGCGCTATGGGACCCGTGAGCTGAGGAGAGCGGTGTCAGCGCCCGCTCCCCCCCGCTTGCTCAGGGCCCCGGCACCCGTCAGAATACTTACCTCTCCCCGTGCCTCCACAGCAGCTCCTGCATCCTCCGCGGCTGCTGCACTGTGACGTCCAAGGTCAGAGGGCGCGGTGACGTCTTTACACCGCGCTCTCTCCTGAGCAGTCACAGCACAGAGAGGGATGACGCTGGAGTCCGGAGCAGCAGCAGCAGGTGAGACGTGAGGTGAGTATTTGATTTTTTTTTTTTTTATTGTATGGAGGCCTGTGGCAGTATAAGGGAGGGGGGTGAGGTGGGTGTGTGTGACATCCTGCATGGGGCATTATAAGGGGGGTGGTTGTGTGACATCCTGCATGGGGCATTATAACGGAGGGGGTGTGTGACATCCTGCATGGGGCATTATAAGCGAGGGGGGATGTGACATCCTGCATGTGGCATTATAAGGGAGGGGGTGTGTGACATCCTGTATGGGGCATTATAAGGGTGGGGTGGGGGGTGACATCCTGCATGGGGCATTATAAGGGGGGTGACATCCTGCATGGGGCAGTATAAGGGAAGGGGGTGAGTGTCATCCTGTATGGGGCATTACAAGGGGGGTGGGGGTGTGACATCCTGCATGGGGCATTGTAATGGAGGGGGGGTGTGACATCCTACATGGGGCATTATAAGGGAGGGGGGGGTGACATCCTGCATGGGGCATTATACGGGAAGGGGGGGTGTCATCCTGCATGGGGCATTATAAGGAAGGGGGGGGTGTCATCCTGCATGGTGCATTATAAGGGGGGATGACATCCTACATGGGGCATTATATGGGGGGAATAGCCTGCGTGGGGCATTATGTGAGGGGAACAGCCTGCATGGGGCATTATGTGAGGGGAACAGCCTGCATGAGGCATTATGTGTGGGGGAACAGCCTGCATGGAGCGTTATATGGGGGCCAGTATTCTGTATGGAGCGTTATATGGGGGCCATTATCCTGTATGGAGCGTTATATGGGAGCCACTATTCTGTATGGAGCGTTATATGGGGGCCAGTATTCTGTATGGAGCGTTATATGGGGGCCAGTATCCTGTATGGAGCGTTATATGGGGACCAGTATCCTGTATGGAGCATTTTATGGGGGCCAGTATACTGTGTGGAGCGATTCGCTGGTTTCTGAGCTATTGTGGAATTTACAATAGATATCACTCATGTAATGTAAGAAGTGAAATCTTTGCATTGTACTATATATATATTTCTCTTCGGTATCTGTGACCATAGCTTGCACCCCCCTAGTTTTGATCCTGGGTACGCCCATGTATATACATATATGTATATATATATAGCTCTGGCAAAAATTAAGAGACCACTGCACAGTGTTCTAAAAATCACTTATCTTTTTACTCTGAGGCCTGAGACGGGAACAAGGGGGCATTTTCTACGTCTGGAGGAAAGAAGGTTTAATCACAATCACAGACATGGATTCTTTACTGTAAGAGCAGTGAGACTATGGAACTCTCTGCCACATGATGTTGTAATGAGTGATTCACTACTAAAATTTAAGAAGGGCCTGGATGCCTTTCTTGAAAAGTATAATATTACAGATTATATATACTAGATTCCTTGATAGGGCGTTGATCCAGGGAAGTAGTCTGATTGCCGTATGGAGTCAGGAAGGAATTTTTTTCCCCAATGTGGAGCTTAGTGTTTTCCACATGTTTTTTTTTTTGCCTTCCTCTGGATCAACATGTTAGGCTATGGGTTGAACAAGATGGACTTAGTCTTCATTCAACTTTAAAAACTATGTTACTATGTTACATGTCTGACAGCCATTCCATTCCAGTGTCAGTTCAATTCCAACCAAAGTACACCTCATTCTACTTAATGTGCTTCTGATTAGCTGATCACCTGAACCAAATCTTATGTAACGAGGGAAAGTATAAAAAACACTGCAGTGGTCTTCACAATCCTCTTGCAATATGAGAAGCTGCATGGCAAAGCAAGTACTAGGAATAGCCCAAAAGTAATTTGAATGAAAAAATAACTTTTAACCATGCCAAAGGAGTTCAAAATAAAAGCCTTGAGCGAAGAAAAGAAGGGGTCAATTCTGTCTTGACTAGCAGAGGGATACAGTGAGCGTTATGTTGCCTCCATCCTTAAAATTTCGAAGACGGAAGTCCATTACAGCAAGGTCAAGCAGCAGACATTGGAGACAACAAAGCTACAGAGCAGCAGAGGGCGAAAGCAACTCTCCACTGACCAGGATGACAAGCCACAGTGTCTTGCACCCACTGTGAAATTTGGTGGAGGATCGGTGATGATCTGGGGATGCTTCAGCAAGGCTGGAATTGGTTAATCTTTGCGAAGGATGTATGAATCAAGCCGCATACAAGGTTGTCCTTGAAAAACACTTGCTTCCTTCTGCTCAGGCAATGTTCCCCAACTCTGAGGACTGTTTTTTCAAGCAGGACAATGCCCCATGCCACACAGCTAGGTCAATCAATGTGTGGATGAAGGAGCACCACATCAAGACCCTGTCATGGCTAGTCCAATCTCCAGACCTGAACCCCATTGAAAACCTCTGGAATGTAATCAAGAGGAAGATCGATAGTCACAAGCCATCAAACAAAGAAGAACTGCTTACATTTTTGTGCCAGGAGTGGCATAAGGTCACCCAAAAGCAGTGTGAAAGACTGATGGAAAGCAGCCAAGACGCATGAAAGCTGTGATTAAAAATCATGATTTATCCACCAAATATTGATTTCTGAACTCTTCCTGAGTTAAAACATGAGTATTGTTTTTTCTAAATGAATAAGAACTTGTTTTCTTTGTATTATTTGAGGTCTGAAAGCACTGTTTCTTTTCCATTATTTTGACGATTTCTCATTTGCTGGAAATAAATACAAAATCTTTAGCTTTGAATTTCGGAGACATGTTATCAGTAGTTTATAGAATAAAACAACAATGTACATTTTACTCAAAAATATACCTATAAAGAGAAAAATCAGAAAAATGAAAATTTTGCAGTGGTCTCTTAAGTTTTGCCAGAGCTATAATAAAATATATAGATATATATATATATATATATATATATACACACACACATACAGTACGTATATATACAATAACTCGATTTGAGCTGTCTGATTGAGAGTCCTATAGACATGAATTGAGAGGAGTTATGCATGCTTGACTCTATTCAGACAAAGTTCTGCAAAGCCCTGTTCTCAGGATGGCTGAGACGCTGAGAATTCCAGAGAGTGGACCCCAGAAAGTTATCCCATATCAGATCTGTCAGAGTTCGTCACCTTGCATTCCCACCAATTAGCTGTCATTAGTTCTGGCGGAGGCTGGTTTAAACATTGAAGAGAGCTGCACTGCACAGCTTCATTCAATGTATAGCAGCTGCTGCTGAGTATTGATGAGTTATCCTTCAGATAGGTTATCAATATCATATTACCAGAAAACTGAATTGATATGCCTTACCCTTTAACTTTCTTACCTTAATAGGTAATTCTGAGATGATAGAGATAACTCTACTGTTCAAGAGTTTCATCTATTAGCCAAAGCGCTTTCCCTCACTTTGAAAGACTCATTGTATTCAACAGTTTATTGATTTTAATGGGCACCATGTTGTTTTTAATTTCCTCTTTGCCAGCTCTGCAGGGAGTTAAACACTTGCTGATGGGCTTTTTCACAAATGACAGCAGAACACTGAGGGTTCCAGCCGCTCTCATCACTCCCTCTGATCTGCTCAGGATCCATTCAACATAAAAGGGTATTTTCTGAGTAAGTCAGGTCTGATAAAGGCAGTTGTGGCTAAGACTGGTTTTGCACATCTGACAATATATGCCTCTGAGGCTGAAGAGATCAAGTCAGGATACCTGTGGCTGATCTGGATATTGCAGAGTTGGATGTGTGAAACCAGCCTAAAAAATATTAATTTTAATCAAGAAATAAAGTATGAAAATGATTCTTTAGGCAAGGGGCACACATGGTTTTAGTCACGAGTGTAACAATCATGTTGTCAAGGAGTAGGGAGGCCCAGCGGAGTAGGGAGGTCATACTGCTGCAGCAAAATCCAACCTAGAGATGTACAGGCACATGAGGTGACAGGTCAGTGTTGAGATGGTGACTAGCAGCCATGCCAATGTAAAGTATCTACTGAATCTGATGTATGCTACTGATCACGCTGCAATACAGTATAAGCTGTCTGATTGTCAGTGTGTGAACTTACAGATAAAGCGATCCTCGCACTTCCACCTCTTTCAAAAGCAATTAAAATGCTCCAAAAAACAGTTTCTGTCGGAGCTCTTCTCATCACTCTCCAGAAGATGTAGAATATAGGTTGAATATAATTCGTATGAAACTCTTACACTTTGTGAGTGGCGATACTCGCCATTCACATGATGAAAAACGCATTATCTAAAAAAAAACAGGTTTATCAGCAGCTCCCACCCCTGGACGCCCCAAGAAAACTACCGGACTTGTGTATACACGTAAACAGTTTTGATGGAAAGAAAAAATAGTAAAAGTGAGATTACACCCATATACAATGTATTCATATCCCTCCGTAAAAAAAGTAAATTAATGATACAATGTTATAATAAAAAGGCTCCTAACTCTAATTGTTATTACTACTCAAATCCTGTATAACTATGACCTAAATATGAAAAAAGGCAATAGCTAATGCACTTTTTTTTCAGGAGATATTTAACCCTTTATATGCTAGGCAGTCTAGACAGAAAATGTAGAATATCTCGCACCTGCATTACTCCCTCAACCTGGACAGAGAATTTCCAATCTGTTAGGTGTCACTTTTATTACTCCAGCACCTCCCCGATGATGTAGAAAAAAATGTTTAGATTTATTATGCTTCATAAAACCATGTCTAATATTGGACCTTATTAAAACTTTAGTGCTATTGTGGTCCTTCCTATATACTGAAGCCCACACGGACATATTAAAAGGTATGCTAGAAATTCAGTGCTACAATATAAAACTGTTTTTCGCCAATGTCTCTCCTTATATATCACTCACAAATTATTTTCTTTTACGTGTAATTACGTTAAAACACTCCATTTATTATGACCACACGTATATACACCTTTTGCCTTCACTCAATTGCTCTTTTCTTTAATTATATTATTCCGCCATGGTTTTGGGTATGACTGTGCAATGATATTCTTCATTGTTCTTGCCTTTCTATAAAATGCTATTGCTTCATACCAATACCAAGAATATTACTTAAAAATATTTTTTATCAAGATACTATAACTCTGTTGTTTATTGTTATTATACAAAGTAAAAAAAGCATGTAAATTTACACGTTACCCTTCAAAATCTGTCTCTCTGCTCCAAGCTTTTAGCTCTACTCCTAGCATTTTTATTCCTTCTATGATGAGATCAGGACATACTTTTTCAATAAAACAATCCTCAACCATATCCATGTGGCTATTGAAATCCACTTTACATATGCAAGTCTTCATCACAAGCAGCATCTGACCAAAATACATAATATTCAGCTTCCGATTTTTCAAGTGGTTGCTTCCAAAGTCGAGAAAACTGTTAGCATCCACTGACTTAAAGAGGTTTTTCCACGTACAAAAGTGCATTTTAATCAACAGATCTTGGAGTAACAATAAGATCCACAATTAAATGTGTTTAAATAAAATGTTCCTGTGCTGAGATAATCTGGCGGCTATACAGGTGCAAAATACTGATGAGACAATCACTCACTGGACTGGACAGCCCGCCTAATCTAATAGTATGGGTGTAACTAATAGGCTGTAAGCCAGATGCCGTGCACTACCCAGGTGTGAACAGCGCCCTATACACGCCTCTTTGTGTGCAATCTTAATACTAAGCAGTCACCCCCTCCATGAAATGGTAGGTTGTGAGTGATTGTCTCATCCGTATTTTGCACCTGTATAGACGCCATCTTTGTTATTTGGGTCTGCTGCATCTTGGTAGTGCATTAGGTCTGAAGATCTGAGCAGGTAAATACTGCTGTTTTTTTTTTGCTGTGTTTTTTTTTTCTTTTTGTATTTAGTGTAGGGACTCGTAAGCATGAGCACCCTTGACGCGGGTTACGAGCTTGGGTATTTTGGCCAAAATATCGACTAATACTAATATATATATATACAGTACAGACCAAAAGTTTGGACACACCTTCTCATTTAAAGATTTTTCTGTATCTTCATGACTATGAAAATTGTACATTCACACTGAAGGCATCAAAACTATGAATTAACACCGCTCTCCTCAGCTCACGGGTCCCATAGCGCACGGGGTGCCCGATGCTGAGGGCCCCCGCCTGCTCAGGGCCTCGGCATTTGCCCGGGAGCGCCGGGTGCTGACGCCGGCCTTGGTGTGCGGTGTGCGGCGTGCGTCCCTGCTTCTAGGGGGGGCAGCTGCTCCCCCCTGCCCCACGGTAGGTACGCCCATGTGTATATGTGTATATATATATATATATAATTAGTACAGACCAAAAGTTTGGACACACCTTCTCATTTAAAGATTTTTCTGTATTTTCATGACTATGAAAATTGTACATTCACACTGAGGGCATCAAAACTATGAATTAACACATGTGGAATTATATACTTAACAAAAAAGTGTGAAACAACTGAAAATATGTCTTATATTCTAGGTTCTTCAAAGTAGCCACCTTTTGCTTTGATGACTGCTTTGCACACTCTTGGCATTCTCTTGATGAGCTTCAAGAGTTAGTCACCGGAAATGGTCTTCCAACAATCTTGAATGAATTCCCAGAGATGCTTAGCACTTGTTGGCCCTTTTGCCTTCACTCTGTGGTCCAGCTCACCCCAAACCATCTCGATTGAGTTCAGGTCTGGTGACTATGGAGGCCAGGTCATCTGGCGTAGCATCCCATCACTCTCCCTCTTGGTCAAATAGCCCTTACACAGTCTGGAGGTGTGTTTGGGGTCATTGTCCTGTTGAAAAATAAATGATGGTCCAACTAAACGCAAACCGGATGGAATAGCATGCCACTGCAAGATGCTGTGGTAGCCATGCTGGTTCAGTATGCCTTCAATTTTGAATAAATCCCCAACAGTGTCACCAGCAAAGCACCCCCACACCATCACACCTCCTCCTCCATGCTTCACGGTGGGAACCAGGCATGTATAGTCCATCCGTTCAACTTTTCTGCGTCGCACAAAGACACGGTGGTTGGAACCAAAGATCTCAAATTTGGACTCATCAGACCAAAGCATAGATTTCCACTTGTCTAATGTCTATTCCTTGTGTTCTTTAGCCCAGACAAGTCTCTTCTGCTTGTTGCCTGTCCTTAGCAGTGGTTTCCTAGCAGCTATTTTACCATGAAGGCCTGCTGCACAAAGTCTCCTCTTAACAGTTGTTGAAGAGATGGGTCTGCTGCTCGAACTCTGTGTGGCATTGACCTGGTCTCTAATCTGAGCAGCTGTTAACCTGTGATTTCTGAGGCTGGTGACTCGGATAAACTTATCCTCAGAAGCAGAGGTGACTCTTGGTCTTCCTTTCCTGGGGCGGTCCTCACGTGAGCGAATTTCTTTGTAGCGCTTGATGGTTTTTGCCACTGCACTTGGGGACACTTTAAAAATATTCCCAATTTTTCGCACTGACTGACCTTCATTTCTTAAAGTAATGATGGCCACTCGTTTTTCTTTACTTAGCTGCTTTTTTCTTGCCATAATACAAATTCTAACAGTCTATTCAGTAGGACTATCAGCTGTGTATTCACCTGACTTCTGCACAACACAACTGATGGTCCAACCCCATTTATAAGGCAAGAAATCCCACTTATTAAACCTGACAGGGCACACCTGTGAAGTGAAAACCATTTCTGGTGACTACCTCTTGAAGCTCATCAAGAGAATGCCAAGAGTTTGCAAAGCAGTCATCAAAGCAAAAGGTGGCTACTTTGAAGAACCTAGAATATAAGACATATTTTCAGTTGTTTCACACTTTTTTGTTAAGTATATAATTCCACATGTGTTAATTCATAGTTTTGATGCCTTCAGTGTGAATGTACAATTTTCATAGTCATGAAAATACAGAAAAATCTTTAAATGAGAAGGTGTGTCCAAACTTTTGGTCTGTACTGTATATATATGTAGCACCCTGAGGATTCGGCTGCTACAGGGGTATTGCACCTCAACCCAGAGGTGTGATATTCCACTCCCGGGTAAGGAAGGAGTGTGGAACTGAGCTCAGATAGACTGCATGCACTACATACATCCCATTCCAGAGGAGCAGGCCGACGGTACTCTCACTTAGAAATGTGCAGGTACAACCGAGCCTGTTCCTGGCTGGAGTGGGAGGGGGGTGGTACATCCCATGTAGTGTAGGGGCAGATAGGGGGAGCAGTCTGGGTAGTGATAGGAGCTCATTGGGTGCTGGTCACCTGAGCTCACACATAGAGGGATATATAAGGAGGGCATCAACTTAGATCAGGGTCAGACGCTGAGAACAAGTCAGTTGGAGAGGAGAGAGAAGGAAACAGCAGCCCTGGAGAGAGAGAGAGTGGAGCAGAGAAAGACCCAGAGGGGGAAGACTGAAGGGACCCAAGAACCCAAATTAGAGCACCGGGTGAGGAGTCAGCAAGAGGGTACCGGAACCCAAGCTGGTGGGGGCAAAGACATTCCCCAGCCAGAGACCGGAGACCGTGGGCAGTGTCTGTCACGGTCACCCACCACATTCACCCCGAAGGCACACCACATGAAGGGTCAGGGAACCCAGGGCCAAGGGTGTCCCAAAAGAAGGCCCGAGGGAGCTGGACCTAGGTGAATCACTGGTGGGGACGGCTGAAGAAAGGACAGAGGGAGAGCTCAGGGCCACGCTCTGGACTTGTTTGGGGGTTGGCTGGATCCAGGACCTGGTGGACGCAGCACGGCTCGGGTGGTCACTAGCAGCTGGAGTGACCAGTACAACATCAGCAGTAAGTAAACACCCTTAACTGCACAACCCGAGTCTGTCTTCATTGCCGGCTGCACCGCACCACCACAACCCCCATCCTCTGCGCCTGTCCCCTCTGAGGCTATACCCCTCCCGTTGGGGGTTATCTCACCAAGCTGCGCACCCACCATCAGCCTCAGCGGACCCTGCAGCAGCGGCGGCCACAGTGACCGCATCACAACGGGTGGCGTAGTCGACACAAAAGAACTTTAATAACATCTGTAGGACTGCCACATAACACTGAGCTTGACGCCCTGGGCACGGGACCGGGTCACAGCCGCTCGGAGACTACAACCCCCCATCTGATCCGGTGCCGGGTATTCCCCTCAAAAAGGAATATGTCCCAGGGGGCGCGTCAACTTTGGCGTAGTCGGCAGGATTACGTGCCCGCAACACCCGGGTACTGCGTGCCTGAAGAAAAGTGCAAGTTTACCTCAGAAAGAAGTCTCCCGCCGGTTCCGGAGGGTCCACGCCATCGGACTCCATCACCAGTCGTTTCCCGCCGATTGTCCGCCATTTCCAACTTGTTCCTGCCATCTGCAGAGTTTCCCGCCACTGGGCGACGCTTCCCGCCAAAACCGCAGATTTCCCGCCTTGGAAGAGCAGCGGACGCCATTATGGGCGTGCCAAAGGAGGGCAAGAGGCCACCTCCCATCGTGGGCCAGGACAGAAAATGGCGCCAAAAGTGGAAACCGCCCCCACCAACAGAGACTGTGATGCTGGAGGTGTCTGTCAGCGTGAAAGAACTCCCCCTGGAGCTGACAGTCACCGAGTTGCCCCGGGACCGCCCTCGAAGTGGGAGGAGACGAAAGGGAAGAGAAAAGATGGGTGTCGCTTGGAGCAGTCTGGAGCGAGCGCACCCGGAGGCAAGAGGTCTAACAAGGAGTAGCGGAGAAGCTCACCCGGAGATGGAAAGAAAGCAGAACAGCACCGGCCCGCTGGCCAGGAGTCTGCTAGAGACCGAGGAAGGAGGGCAGAGCAGCACCGGCCCGCTGGCCAGGAGCCTGCCGGAAGCAGAGCAGAGCAGCACCGACCCGATGGTCAGGAGCCTGCTAGAGTCCACAACCCCGCTAGGTCTAGCGGAGATCTTAGCGCAGCTCCCCCGAGACCGGGAGTGTGCACAAACTGCCCTGGAGGGCCTCGCACGGAGGATGGCCCGGGTACAGCGGGAGATACTGGCGGAGTGGGGCCGGGAGATGACCCAGCAAGCAAAGACCAGTCAACGGAGCACGCTACCCTGGAAGAGGAAGCAGATCGCCTCTGAGGATGGCGCGGGAGGACCCAAGGCCGGAGACGGCGCCGAGGAGGGAGCCGAACGCATGGAGGCAGGTAAAGGGGACGCCTATACCCCAAGCCGTGACACCGCTTACCTGCCCCAGCTCCCCGTCGCAGAGCCCGAAAGTCCCCCTGCTGTGCCCGTAGCCGCCAGGTCACCGCCATGGACTAGGCCCCGACCGGAAGCCGCCGCAGCGACCCCTGTGACGTCACGCGCCCCGACCCGGAGCGTGACAAAGCAGGAATTACCACCAGCCTGGTCGCAAGGCCTAGTACCCCCGGGCGCCGCACCACCAACAGCGCCCCCTACCTCCGCGGAGCCTCCGGCCTGGCCGCAAGGCCAGGTAGCCCAGGGCGCCGCCGTCCTAACGGTGCCCTTCACCTTCCAGGTGCCCCAGGCCTGGCCGCAAGGCCTGGGCAACCCGGGCGCCACCACCACCGCGCCCGCGCCCGCAATACCTAGGGTGCCACACCTGGGGGAGGACCTCTTCGGCCAGCTCACATGGCCGGACGGGCGGCCCTTCATCTGGCCCGAAGGGTACCCTGAGCTGGAGCGGCAGCAAAGACTAGGGCCCTTGTGTGAGCCCCTGATCCCGGCTCCGAAGCCCGTGACTCGGGTCTCGCCTCCATTAGAAGAAGCCCAATTCGTGTGGGACCCCACGGGAGAAGATTTGATGGGGTTCACCGGAGAAACTCGGGCAGCCGCAGCTGAACGTACAGAGTGTTGCCGTCAACAGCTGGCAGAGTTTAAGAGAGAACGGGAGGAGAGGCGGGTCAGAGAACAACAGGCCCAAATCCAGAGCGCGGAGCAGAAGAGCCGGACTAGGAGGAACCCCCGTGCAGCGCACTGTCCCCGCACCATCGGGACGGTGATAAAGTTCAACCCGCAGCATGGGTGGGGCTTTATTCGGGACCATAACAACCGCGGTGACGTTTTTGTGACCCGCAGAGACGTCGAGTCCCACCTGCCGGAAGGTCACAAAGGCCGTGACCTCTACGTCGGAGACGAGGTCACTTTCACCCGGCACAAGTGTGCCAAAGGACCTTACGCCCTCCACGTACACCGCTTGACGGAGGAGGAGTTGCGGTACGGGGAGGAGGAGCCAGAGGACCCGGACGGGTCTGAAGAAACATCATATCAAGAAAGAGCAGGAGGAAGACGCCGTTGAGTGCGGCAGAGCAAGTGATGTAAATAGTTACCCAATCGGGGTATATAGAAACTGAAACTGTTGCTGCTAAAATAGTCCCCGTTGGGACCAGTGAACTGTTTACCCGTTAACCCCTTCATCCTACAGGCTGAGGACTGTGAGCAGCCATTCCCTTCCCTCTACCTGGCCGAGGACTGAGAGCGGCCAACTTCCAACTTCTCCCTGTATATAGTTGCGCTTCCTAAAGCGCCCCCTACCGGTTTTATAGAAAACCAGTTTTTCTAAGAGACTGTCGCACTTTTCCCGGACACACGTTGCACAGTGTCCGGAGGAGGAACCAGAGACAAGAGAAGTCTACGAGAATGTTTATATAAAAAGTTTTATATATATGTAATGTTTATATGTTTTATATGTTCATATAAAAATTTTGTATGTTTTGGTGTTTTATGTCTTACAGCCCGAGGACGTGCTGTGATTTACCAGGGGGGAATGTAGCACCCTGAGGATTCGGCTGCTACAGGGGTATTGCACCTCAACCCAGAGGTGTGATATTCCACTCCCGGGTAAGGAAGGAGTGTGGAACTGAGCTCAGATAGACTGCATGCACTACATACATCCCATTCCAGAGGAGCAGGCCGACGGTACTCTCACTTAGAAATGTGCAGGTACAACCGAGCCTGTTCCTGGCTGGAGTGGGAGGGGGGTGGTACATCCCATGTAGTGTAGGGGCAGATAGGGGGAGCAGTCTGGGTAGTGATAGGAGCTCATTGGGTGCTGGTCACCTGAGCTCACACATAGAGGGATATATAAGGAGGGCATCAACTTAGATCAGGGTCAGACGCTGAGAACAAGTCAGTTGGAGAGGAGAGAGAAGGAAACAGCAGCCCTGGAGAGAGAGAGAGTGGAGCAGAGAAAGACCCAGAGGGGGAAGACTGAAGGGACCCAAGAACCCAAATTAGAGCACCGGGTGAGGAGTCAGCAAGAGGGTACCGGAACCCAAGCTGGTGGGGGCAAAGACATTCCCCAGCCAGAGACCGGAGACCGTGGGCAGTGTCTGTCACGGTCACCCACCACATTCACCCCGAAGGCACACCACATGAAGGGTCAGGGAACCCAGGGCCAAGGGTGTCCCAAAAGAAGGCCCGAGGGAGCTGGACCTAGGTGAATCACTGGTGGGGACGGCTGAAGAAAGGACAGAGGGAGAGCTCAGGGCCACGCTCTGGACTTGTTTGGGGGTTGGCTGGATCCAGGACCTGGTGGACGCAGCACGGCTCGGGTGGTCACTAGCAGCTGGAGTGACCAGTACAACATCAGCAGTAAGTAAACACCCTTAACTGCACAACCCGAGTCTGTCTTCATTGCCGGCTGCACCGCACCACCACAACCCCCATCCTCTGCGCCTGTCCCCTCTGAGGCTATACCCCTCCCGTTGGGGGTTATCTCACCAAGCTGCGCACCCACCATCAGCCTCAGCGGACCCTGCAGCAGCGGCGGCCACAGTGACCGCATCACAACGGGTGGCGTAGTCGACACAAAAGAACTTTAATAACATCTGTAGGACTGCCACATAACACTGAGCTTGACGCCCTGGGCACGGGACCGGGTCACAGCCGCTCGGAGACTACAACCCCCCATCTGATCCGGTGCCGGGTATTCCCCTCAAAAAGGAATATGTCCCAGGGGGCGCGTCATATATATGTATTTTTGCACTTTTTTATTCCAGGGTGCAGCCAGGCCCATCAGTGCTGGCATTGTAAACTAGGATGTCTGTTCTCATAGGGTGCACTTTGATAGCACTGGACGGCCCGCCTAATCTAATAGTATGTTCGTAAGTAATAGGCTGTAAGCCAGATGCTGTGCACTACCCAGGTGTGAACAGTGCCCTATGCAAGCCTCTTTGTGTGCAATCTTAATACTAAGCAATCACTCCCTCCATGAAATGGTAGGTGGTGAGTGATTGTCTCATCAGTATTTTGTACCTATATAGCCGCCATCTTTGTTATTTGGGTCTGCTGCATCTTAGTAATGCATTAGGTCTGAAGATCTGACAAAAAACAGCCTTCCTATGGCTCTGTTGGCACAAAAATAAAAAAAAGATACAGCTCTCTGAATATAAAAATGCAATCATAAATATTTTTTTGTAAAAAAGTATTTTTATTATGCAAAAGTTGCAAAACATGAAATCTACATAAATTTGGCACCATTTGAATAGTACTGAGTGACTAGAAGAATAATGCTGTCTAACCAGTTTTACCACATGGTGAATGGCAAAAAAATTAAAAATACAGCAATTCTATTTATCTTTACTTCCCAAAAATCAGAATGCAAAGTGATCAAAATATCTTATATACCCAAAAATAGTATCAATAAAAATATGACCTGATATTGTAAAAAAATGGCCTCTCTTAATGTCATCGGTGAACAGAAAAATGAGGAGTTTCCAAATTATTGGTAGCACAAAGGACTTGGAAAAGCAACATGGCTCCCAAAACACAATCCTTCAAAAGCTATATGAACCATACTCTCCTAGTTAACATCCACACATATAGCAATGATGTAGGAGAGAAAGCCTACTTATCAATTTACGCGGTCATGTCTCCAGAAGCACAAAGGCATATTTACAATTTTCACTATTTTTTGTAGGGATTTTACAAATATGAGATGGTGTCCCCAATCTGTTTCAGTCAAATATATGCTCCAGAATTCAAATAGCACTCCTTCCCTTGCGAGCCCTGTCGAGTGTCCAAACAGTAGTTATATGGGGAATTGCTTCATTCTGGAGAAATTACATAATAAATTGGGAGGTGTGTCCTAATATATCTTGTAAAAATGAAAAATGTGGGGATATAATGACATTTTTGTTGAATGGAATTCAACTAGGTGTAATATTATTTCATCCCAAATAGCCCCAATAGTTTTCTTCACTCCATGTTTCATATCGCCTCGCTCAATACAGATGTTACTGGTACCGGAGAAACCTGACAGTGCATGCTACGAAGATTCACAAGTCTTTCATGCCAAATTTGGACAGCCCCTCTTTTTACCGTGAAGCATCTGAAGGGTTAACAAATCTCTTGAATGTGATTTTGAATACTGTGAGTGGTGCATTGTTAGAAAGTAGTCACTTTTAGGAATTTAAAATATAAAGCCTCCTCAAAGTAACTTCAAATATGAAAAGGTTCCTAAAATGTTCTAAAACCTTTTCTTTTAATATCCTAAAAAAAGAAAGTTTGACAAATTATGCCAACATAAAGTTGACATATGTTAAATGTTAGTTATTTTTACTTTTTTGTGTGATATGACTATTTGTTCTAAGGGCACAAAAATTCAAAGTATTCTCTCCTTTTTACTGTTTCATTTTTCTATTTTTTTTGTAAATATTAAATATTTTTATAACTGCAAAACATATTTACCTAATTTTACTACTAAAGTACAATGTCCCAGAAAAAAAAGCACCCCAGTCAATATGTATAAGGATACCAACGTTATTATCACATAAAGTGACACATCGGATTTGAAAAATGCGGCTTATACTCAAAAGTCCAAAATGTCTGCAAGGTTAAGTTATTACAGCGCACCTGTCAGCAAAATTGTGCCTAGTAAACCATATACACTGTCAGGTGGGCACCGTTACACTGAGTAAAATGATACCTTTGTTGATGAAATCCATCCTGTGGTTATTTTATAATCTTTATTTTCATTTCTGACATAATGATATGCTCGTGTTTCGGGGTGGCCTTTGGGGAGGGGCTGTAACTGGTGCTCTGCTTATGTATTCATATCTCTGTCTTGTGACAGGTCATGATGCTTTCAGTGACCTGCCTACTATTTTATTTACTGCCTGTGTAATTTGTGTGCCAAACATGGAATTTACATGCACCAAAATAGCCCCCCGCTGCACAGTGGCATCTCTCGCTTGCTGATAGATGCTACTGCACAAGCGCCGCTAGCGATGCCATTTTGCTGGAGGAAAAAGAAATTTGCCTGCAGCAATATGGCCCCCGACGCCCGCGCTTGCGCAGTAGCATGGCTCGGCAACAAAGTGATGCTACTGTTCAGGGGCAGGCGGCAGGGGCCATTTTGGTGCATGTAAATTTCATGTTTGGCACAAAAATTACACAGGCAGTATTTAAAATAGTAGGCAAGTCACTGAAAGCACAGTGACCTGTCAGAAGGCAGACATAGGCATACATAATGAGAACGCCAGTTAAAGCCCCTTCCCAAAGGCCCGCCCCGAAGTACGAACATCTCATTATGTCAGAAATTAAAATAAAGATTATAAAAGACCCACTGGATGGATTTCATCAAAGAGGTATCATTTTACTCAGTGTAACGGCGCCCACCTGACAATGTATGTGGTTTACTAAGCACAATCCTGCTGACAGGTGCGCTTTAAGAGGATTTCTAGAACGTCACAAGTAAATTGCAGGTGTGTGTTAGGGATAGAGTCTCCATAACTAACCAATTTGACACTACAGCTAAATGTGTATCATGAGGAATAATAGTATACAACGACGTAACATGCAATGTACAAAATATGTTGTCCTCATCCCAACTCACATCCTGCAAAAAGGATGGAAAATGCCCAATATCCCAAAGATTTGCCGGTAATGCAATTACTAAGCATTGTATGTGTTATCCACATATTCGTCTAACCCACTGATGAGGGTGTTACCGCCAGCAATAATACGACTCCCTTGAGGTTTTTCTGGGATCTTTGTTAAGCTTACGGAGGAAATAAAAACAAGGCATTGCATTAGTTTAATAAAATCCCTCTCTTCCTTTGTCGGAATCTCATTATCATACGCTTCTTGAATCAAAGCCAAAAACTGTTTCTGAAAAAACAGCTTTAATTCCTATTGCTATCTCTATTACTTAATATTCTTAAAAAGGATCTGGTTCCAGAGATACTGGCCTTTTTATGTGCAACTAATTTTTATGGTCTTTGCCAAGGGGGCATGGCTCAAAAGGTAAATGCGCAGAGCAAACTAAAGACACGCCCCAGAGAAACCTGCAAGCCACGCCCCCTTGGATAGACCATCAAAATTAACACTAAATAAAAAGCCCATATCTCTGGAACCATGTCAGATTTTGAAAAAAAAATGCAATAGTCAGGGGAGCAGTGGGAATAAAATATGAACAAAAACTGTCCTCTGTTCACCTAGTGACAGATCCTCTTTAAAGCTTTCTCTCTGTGATAATTCACATCCATAATAACAAAACCTTCTCTTTAAGCTGCTGTTTTTATTATCACATTGGCATTATTTCTCAGACCTATTAAAGAGTAACTGCTGTTTTCATTTTTATTTCATAAATCAATAGTTCCCATGGAAATAAGCAACTTTGTAATATACAGTGGCTTGCGAAAGTATTAACCCCCTTTTTTCTTTTTACCTATTTTGCTACAATCCAACATGTGTTCAAATATTTTTGGAATCCAATTTGTGTGTAATGCATCAGCCATAAATAGTCTAAGTTGGTGAAGTGAAGTGAGGAAAATATAGGGTCATCAGGCAGCCCCACTCAAAATCTTTATGGGGTCATCAAGCGGCCCTCACTCAAAATCATTATAGAGTAATCAGGCGTAATCAGGCGACCCTCACTCAAACTTTATACTCATTCAAAATCTGGATAGGGTCATAAGTAGTGTTGAGCGATACCTTCCGATATCGGGAAATATCGGATCGGATTGGATCGGACCGATACCCAAAAAGTATCGGATATCGCCGATTCCGATACCGGAAACCAATGCAAGTCAATGGGACAGAAATATCGGAATGAAAATAAACCCTTTCTTTCCTTGTAGGTTAATTCTACATGAAGGAAAACAACTAAGAATAATGTAGAATGTATTGGGGGAGGTGGGGGAGACAATAAAGGCATAGAGGTTTAGCACAATCAAATGGAATAGCAGGAATTAATATTTTTTTTAAGACGTTCTGAGTTACGGAAATATTGACTATGTTAAGTATTTTTATATTTTGTCAGATATTTATGTTTCACTACTTCCATGCTCTTCACCTTCTTTTTTACTTCTCCCACACTTTCTCCTTCATCATCCTCAGCATCTTTTTCATCCTCTTCTTCTTCACCTTCTTCATCTTCTTCTTCTTCACCTTCTTCGTATTATTCTTTTTTTTTACATTCTTCATAGTCTTCTTATTCAACTATTATTCTTCTACATATTCTACTTCTTCATCTTCTTCGTATTCTTCTTCTTCATCATATTCTTATTTGTGACAGGCATTCCTGTAGTTGTTATCTATAAAAGATTGGACATTACACCTTTCGTTCTGCCCGTCACAAAAGATTTACAACAGGATTTGTCCGAATTCAGTTTGGCCTGCAGCAGCAGGTCTTTTCCAGGGGCACCACGAGGAGGAACGGACTCACCCCCATACACTGCTTAGTCATCTTCTGCTTATAATTTAGATATTATCTTTTGCTCTGATTTTTAGTCTTATGCTTAATGTTCTTCCGCTTTTTGTTCTGCAGCTTCTTGTATTTCTGCTTCTTGGTTTTCAGTCTCTTGTTCTTCTTTATCTTGGTGCTTGTCTTCTCTTCTTTGTCCTCTTGGTCAACTTCTTCAGAGTCATCTTCTTGGTCTTCTTCGGGGTGGTCTTCAGGGTCGTCGTCTTCGGGGGTCCTCGTCTTCGGGGTCCTCGTCTTCTTCGGGTTGGTCTTCTGGGTCCTCGTCTTCGGGGTCCTCGTCTTCTTCGGGGTGGTCTTCAGGGTCCTCGTCTTCTTCGGGGTGGTCTTCAGGGTCCTCGTCTTCTTCGGGGTGGTCTTCAGGGTCCTCGTCTTCAGGGTCGTTGTCTTCGGGGTCCTCGTCTTCTTAGGGTTGGTCTTCAGGGTCCTTGTCTTCAGGGTCCTCGTCAGGGAGATCCAGAGTGATTACCAAGAACCATTCCAAAAAGCTTGAACTTGGAAATGTAGCAGAAGGTACAAGAAAGCTGAGGAACTACCGAGAACCAGCTGACGGTACTGGAACCTGGATGGGTAGCAGAAGGTACAAGAGCCAATGGAACTGCCGAAGACCAGCTGACGGTACTGGAACTCGGTTACTAAGCAGGAGGTACCTGTGCCAGAAAGCACTACCAAGGACCAGCAGACGCTGGTGGAACTTGGATACCGAGAAGGAGGCACCTAATCCAAAGGCACTACCGAGAACCAGCTGACGGTACTGGAACCCGGATGGGTAGCAGAAGGTACCCATGTAAAAAAAAGTTCAAGGCCGCGAGCCGGCCGCAGTTTCCAAAACCCACAGTCCTACAGGGGGTGCTTGTCCTATTGGCACTATGGAACCAGCCTTCATTGCCAGATCCCGCAGCCCACATAGGAGTCACCTAAACTGCAGGCACCATAGAGTCGGCTAAACCCGACAGCAACACGACAGGAGAACGCATTGGAGGCAAAGTGACGTTGACACTACCCGGAAACAGCTGGCGTGCTGGAACCAGGCTGGGCAGGAGGGAGTACCCGTGCCAAAGTCACTGCCGAGAACCAGCTGACGGTACTGGAACCCGGATGGGTAGTAGAAGGTACAAGAGCAAATGGAACTACCGAGGACCAGCTGACGGTACTGGAACCCGAATGGGTAGCAGAAGGTACAAGAGCCAATGGAACTGCCGAAGACCAGCTGACGGTACTGGAACTCGGTTACTAAGCAGGAGGTACCTGTGCCAGAAAGCACTACCAAGGACCAGCAGACGTTGGTGGAACTTGGATACCGAGAAGGAGGCACCTAATCCAAAGGCACTGCCGAGAACCAGCTGACGGTACTGGAACCCGGATGGGTAGCAGAAGGTACCCATGTAAAAAAAAGTTCAAGGCCGCGAGCCGGCCGCAGTTACCAAAACCCACAGTCCTACAGGGGGTGCTTGTCCTATAGGCACTATGGAACCAGCCTTCATTGCCAGATCCCACAGCCCACATAGGAGTCACCTAAACTGCAGGCACCATAGAGTCGGCTAACCCGACCGCAACACGACAGGACAACGCATTGGAGGCAAAGTGACGTTGACACTACCCGGAAACAGCTGGCGTGCTGGAACCAGGCTGGGCAGGAGGGAGTACCCGTGCCAAAGACACTGCAGAGAACCAGCTGACGGTACTGGAACCCGGATGGGTAGTAGAAGGTACAAGAGCCAATGGAACTGCCGAAGACCAGCTGACGGTACTGGAACTCGGTTACTAAGCAGGAGGTACCTGTGCCAGAAAGCACTGCCAAGGACCAGCAGACGTTGGTGGAACTTGGATACCGAGAAGGAGGCACCTAATCCAAAGGCACTGCCGAGAACCAGCTGACAGTACTGGAACCCGGATGGGTAGCAGAAGGTACCCATGTAAAAAAAAGTTCAAGGCCGCGAGCCGGCCGCAGTTACCAAAACCCACAGTCCTACAGGGGGTGCTTGTCCTATAGGCACTATGGAACCAGCCTTCTTTGCCAGATCCCACAGCCCACATAGGAGTCACCTAAACTGCAGGCACCATAGAGTCGGCTAACCCGACCGCAACACGACAGGACAACGCATTGGAGGCAAAGTGACGTTGACACTACCCGGAAACAGCTGGCGTGCTGGAACCAGGCTGGGCAGGAGGGAGTACCCGTGCCAAAGACACTGCCGAAAACCAGCTGACGGTACTGGAACCCGGATGGGTAGTAGAAGGTACAAGAGCCAATGGAACTGCCGAAGACCAGCTGACGGTACTGGAACTCGGTTACTAAGCAGGAGGTACCTGTGCCAGAAAGCACTACCAAGAACCAGCAGACGTTGGTGGAACTTGGATACCGAGAAGGAGGTACCTAATCCAAAGGCACTGCTGAGAACCAGCTGACGGTACTGGAACCCGGATGGGTAGTAGAAGGTACAAGAGCAAATGGAACTACCGAGAACCAGCTGGCGGTGCTGGAACCCAGGGTAAATACTAAAAACAGAGTGGAGCCAGAGGTGTAATTGGAGCAAGTTTTAAATCAGTAGTACAGTGGATGTGGACAAAGCAGGAGAATTTGCCGGACACACAGCAGGGGAACAGCTGACGTTACTGAACCCCAATAACTCGGCAGCAAGTGTTGACTGTGCAGACGGCACTTCCAAGCGCCAACTGGTGGTGTTGGAGCTCAGGGATAATACTGAAAACAGAGGAGCCAGAGGTGTAATTGGAGCAACTTTAAAATCTGTAGTAGTGAGAATGTGGACAGAGCAGGAGAAATTGCCGTCCGCACAGCAGGGGAACAGCTGACGTTACCGAACCCCAATAACATGGCAGCAAGTGTTGACTGTGCAGACGGCACTTCCGAGCGCCAACTGGCGGTGTTGGAGCTCAGGGATAATACTGAAAACAGAGGAGCCAGAGGTGTAATTGGAGCAACTTTAAAATCTGTAGTAGTGAGAATGTGGACAGAGCAGGAGAAATTGCCGTCCGCACAGCAGGGGAACAGCTGATGTTACTGAACCCCAATGACACGGGAGCAAGTGTTGACTGTGCAGACGGCACTTCCGAGCGCCAACTGGCGGTGTTGGAGCTCAGGGATAATACTGAAAACAGAGGAGCCAGAGGTGTAATTGGAGCAACTTTAAAATCTGAAGTAGTGAGAATGTGGACAGAGCAGGAGAAATTGCCGTCCGCACAGCAGGGGAACAGCTGATGTTACTGAACCCCAATGACACGGCAGCAAGTGTTGACTGTGCAGACGGCACTTCCCAGCGCCAACTGGCGGTGTTGGAGCTCAGGGATAATACTGAAAACAGAGGAGCCAGAGGTGTAATTGGAGCAACTCTAAAATCTGTAGTAGTGAGAATGTAGACAGAGCAGGAGAAATTGCCGTCCGCACAGTAGGGGAACAGCTGACGTTACTGAACCCCAATAACATGGCAGCAAGTGTTGACTGTGCAGACGGCACTTCCGAGCGCCAACTGGCGGTGTTGGAGCTCAGGGATAATACTGAAAACAGAGGAGCCAGAGGTGTAATTGGAGCAACTTTAAAATTAGTAGTAGTGAGAATGTGGACAGAGCAGGAGAAATTGCCGTCCGCACAGCAGGGGAACAGCTGACGTTACTGAACCCCAACAACACGGTAGCAAGTGTTGACTGTGCAGACGGCACTTCCGAGCACCAACTGGCGGTGTTGGAGCTCAGGGATAATACTGAAAACAGAGGAGCCAGAGGTGTAATTGGAGTAACTTTAAAATCTGTAGTAGTGAGAATGTGGACAGAGCAGGAGAAATTGCCGTCCGCACAGCAGGGGAACAGCTGACGTTACTGAACCCCAATGACATGGCAGCAAGTGTTGACTGTGCAGACGGCACTTCCGAGTGCCAACTGGCGGTGTTGGAGCTCAGGGATAATACTGAAAACAGAGGAGCCAGAGGTGTAATTGGAGCAACTTTAAAATCTGAAGTAGTGAGAATGTGGACAGAGCAGGAGAAATTGCCGTCCGCACACCCGGGGAACAGCTGACGTTACTGAACCCCAATGACACGGCAGCAAGTGTTGACTGTGCAGACGGCACTTCCAAGCGCCAACAGGCGGTGTTGGAGCTCAGGGATTACAGTTCAGGTGGTAGAAACATGAACAGAACAGGAGACCTGGATACTTTTGCCAACAATTATTTATTCTGGAAGAGGACTGGCAAATTCATGAGAGATCCAGGCCTTGTTCATTTTGAGAAAAGTAAGCCGGTCAACGTTATCGGAGGATAGTCGCATACGACGGTCTGTTAGTACACCACCTGCGGCACTAAAGACGCGTTCCGATAATACACTGGCAGCAGGGCAAGCTAGCACCTCCAATGCATACTGACTTAGCTCTGGCCATGTATCTAGCTTACAGACCCAAAACTTGAAGGGAGAAGAGCTGTCTGGGAGTACACTAAGAGGGCAAGACATGTAGTCTGTCACCATCTGACGGAAACGTTGCCTCCTGTTGACTGGAGCCGTCTGTGATGGTGTAGACATTTGTGGCGGCGGGGACACAAAACTTTGCCACATTTCGGCCAAACTGGTCTTGCCTTGTGCTGAGGTGCTGCTTCTGCTCCCTCTTTGTGCAGAGCTTCCTCCACGGCCTCGACGCACTGAGCTGCTTTGTAAAGCACTAGCAGCACTGCTCTCGGTTGGAATGGAGAACATGATGGAATGCACCAGTGCGTCTTGGTACTCCCGCATTTTACACTCCCGGTTCAACGGTGTTATGAGGCTTTGTAAGTTGTCCCGGTAGCGAGGATCTAGGAGGGTGGACACCCAATAATCAGCCGTGTTGAGAATGTGGGCGATGCGGCGGTCGTTTCTCAGGCACTGCAGCATGAAATCAACCATGTGCTGCAGACTGCCAACTGGCCAAGAAACGCTGTCCCCTGCTTGAGGCGTGATCTCTGCCTGCCCTGCATCACCCCACCCTCGCTCTAGATACTGACTACTAGAGCATTGTGTACCTCCCTCCTCTGGACAGATGTCTTCCTCATCCATTGACTCCTCCTCATCCTCCTCACAAAGTGTCCCCTGCCTAGGCCTTTGTGAGGAATCACATTGCGCAGACTGTAGAGAAGCAGATGGCATTTGTGACTCCTCATCCTCCACCTCTTCCAAAACCTCGTCCCTTAGTGCTTGCAGTGTTTTTTCAAGCAGGCAGATAAGGGGGATAGTCATGCTGACTAGTACATCATCTGCACTCGCCATCCGCGTGGAATAATCGAAGGCACGCAAAACGTGGCAAATGTCCTTCATAGGGGCCCACTCAGTGGTGGTGAAGTGTGAACGGCGCGCACTGCGACTTCTTTGCGCCTGCTGCAGCTGCTACTCCATTACTGCTGCCTGCTGCTCACACAACCTCTCCAACATATGTAACGTTGAATTCCAACTGATGGGTAGGTCACATATGATGCGATGTTCCGGAAGACGTAATCGGCGCTGCAGAGCTGCAGTGCGCGATCTTGCGTTGCTGGAATGCAGCAAGTGAGCGCACTCTATGCGGACCTTGTGAAGCAGTGCATCAAGATCCGGATAGTCCCTCAAAAAACTCTGCACGACCAAGTTGAGCACATGTGCCAGACATGGGATGTGAGTGAGGTTGCCTAGGCCCAGAGCTGCCACCAGATTTCGGCCATTGTCACACACTACCATGCCTGGCTGGAGATTCGCTGGCACAAACCACACGTCGCTCTGCTGCTTGATGGCATTCTAGAGCTCCTGCGCTGTGTGGCTTCGATTCCCCAAAGAAATTAATTTTAATACGGCCTGTTGACGTTTGGCCACGGCTGTGCTCATATTGGTCACCATAACAGGTAACCGTTCACGGGTCGATGTGGAGGTAGACCGTGACGGCTCCTGCAGCTCTGATTCAGAGGAACTGGAGTATGAGGAGGAGTCAATGTGTACAGACTGGATTCCTGCAATCCTTGGAGTTGGCAGAACACGTACAGCGCCACTCTCAAGATCTGTACCCGGCTCCACAACATTTACCCAATGGGCAGTGAGGGAAAAGTATCATCCCTGTCCATGCTTACTGGTCCACGCATCGGTGGTCAGGTGGACCTTGCTACTGACGGCGTTTTGTAGCGCATGTTTAATTTTTCCCTCCACATGATGTTGCAGGGCAGGGACGGCTTGCCTGCTGAAATAAAATCGGCTGGGCACGTTGTATTGTGGGACTGCCAATGCCATAAAGTTACGGAATGTGTCTGTCTCCACCAGCCTGAATGATAGCATTTCAAGGGCCAGTAGTTTAGCAATGCCAGCATTCAGAGCCTGTGCTCGGGGGTGGTTTGCCGAGTATGGGCGCCTTTTCTCCCATGCCTGTGCTAACGATGGCCGTAGACTGGCCTGGGAGTGTGAGGATGACTGGGAAAGTGGTGCTGTGGGTGGAATTACACTGTGTCTCTGTACAACAGTGCCAGAGATTCTTCCATGGCGATCCTGTGAGGAAGCCGAACCAGCTGTGTGTGAGCTGAAGGAAGAGGCTACAACACAAGCTGAAGATGTGGTAGGTGGCGCTGTAGGTTGGCCTAGGTCTTCAGTGTGTTTTTGTAACTCCACCACGTGCTTGGTCCGCACATATTTCCACATATTTGTGGTATTGAGGTTGCTGATACTTTTCCCTCTTTTCACCTTCTGATTACACAGCTTGCATTTGACAAAGCAAATGTCATCTGCAACTGTGTCAAAAAAGGACCAGGCACTGCAAGTCTTGGGAGCGCCCGCTTTGGATTTTGGAAGAGCCATGCTCCTAATGGGTGCCAAAGTGGAGGCTACAGGCAACCAAGTCTGCCCCCTCCCTCTCCCTCCTTTTTGGGCTGTTCGGGGAATCTCTTCCTCAGAGCTGCTCTCACCACCTTCCTGTCCCTCACGCAATGATGGGTCAAGGACCTCATTATCTACACCACCCTCTTCAAACAACTGCTTCTCCTGGGTAGTCTCGACAGCACAGTACGCACCAGAAAGTGGCACCTGAGTCTCATCATCAGATGCGTACTGAGTTGTGCTGCTGACCATAGGCACTGGCCCACCCGCCTCTTCAGATTCAGAGAGACAAAACGGTTGCGCATCACTGCATACTACCTCTTCTTCAAATTCTCGAATTCTGCTTGGCTGGCCCCCTCTTTCCAAGCCAAGAGATTCAGAGAACAGAAGTAGAGATGGCTCCTGTCCAGGGCTCTCTGACTGCCTGGGCAATTTGGCAGGTGGTGAAGAGACAGATGGGTGCTCTTCAGTGCTCAGGACCTGAGAGGATCTGGAACTAATTGAAGTCGATACGTTAGCTGCCATCCATCCGACAACGGCTTCAATTTGGTCCTCCCGCAGCAGTGGGGTACGGCTAGCTCCTACAAAGCTGCGCATAAAGGACTGTTCCCTGGTAAAACTGGGGGATGCTGAGTCACTGGTGCCCGCAGCAGGCACAGAATCCCCACGTCCTCTCCCTGCAGGCATAGAATCCTCACGTCCTCTCCCTGCAGAAACTCCACGCCCACGCCCACGCCCACGACCACATGCCTTACTCCCTGCCTTCTTCATCTTGGTAGACTGATAAAGATAGGCAGAAAAGTACTAAGGGCTTAGTGTGCTTATTCCTGAACAGCTGCTAACAGGTATAAGAAACACTAATTTTATAAAGTGTGGACTAGACTTTAATATGAGCTAATGTGGCCTACACAACTGTAAAGTGGAGTGTTTGGTGAACTTTATTTAGGTTTTTTTTGTCACAAAAAGACACTGGATGTGCCTAAAGATGTAATAACGATAGTATCACAAACTTTTTGTAGCTATTACAATGTAGGAAGGTAACCTACAATGCAATAGATGAGGCTGCAAAAAATAGGCTAATACTAATCTGGCTGGGGCTGCAGGGCCCAATGCTGCAGAAAGGCTCCTCTAACTACTCCTATATAGTGTGTTTGGAACCAATTTAGCTGAATACGGATGGAACCACCACACTAATAGGAGAAATCAGGAAAAATTATGAATTGGCAAAAAAGGACAATGTATGAGGCAGTGACACACACTGAGTGCACTACAACCAGACGTGGTTGAAGCACACACTACAGGGTGAGCTGCACTCACACACCAGACCTTGCAGACAGCGGTGAACAGTACAGATGCAGAGCACTGTGCACTAGCGCTGCAAGACCAAAAAAATTTCTCTATCTACTCCTATATAGTGTGTTTGGAACCAATTTAGCTGAATACGGATGGAACCACCACACTAATAGGAGAAATCAGGAAAAATTTTCAATTAGGAAAAAAGGACAATGTATGAGGCAGTGACGCACGCTGAGCGCACTACAACCAGACGTGGCTGAAGCACACACTACAGCGTGAGCTGCACTCACACACCAGACCTTGCAGACAGTGGTGAACAGTACAGATGCAGAGCACTGTGCACTAGCGCTGCAAGACAAAAAAAAATTCTCTATCTACTCCTATATAATGTGTTTGGAACCAATTTAGCTGAATACGGATGGAACCACCACACTAATAGGAGATATCAGGAAAAATTATGAATTAGCTAAAAAGGACAATGTATGAGGCAGTGACACACACTGAGTGCACTACAACCAGACTTGGCTGAAGCACACACTACAGGGTGAGCTGCACTCACACACAGAGACCTTGCAGAAAGCGGTGAACAGCACAGAGAACTGTGCACTAGCACTGCAAGGCACAGCGATTTATAAAGTAGCTTGGGTAAAGCAGAATAGACCAAATAGGTAGCTAAAACTGTCCCTCAGAACAACAGCATCCTATCCCTAACTGAATTCACAGCAGAGTGAGCTCAAAATGGCGGCGGCGGCTTTTATAGTGCATCATGACATCATTTCAGCAGCCAATCACAGCCATGCCATTAGTTAAGATGCCTACATGCCTAACAGGATGTGCCCACACTTCTTAGGATCCTCATTGGCTGAATGAAATGAAAATGACTCATTGCATTATGGGAACTTCCGATTCCGGTATACGATATTGCAAAAGTATCGGAATTAAGTATCGGAATTCCGATACCGCGAATATCGGCCGATACCAGATATTTCAGTATCGGAATGCTCAACACTAGTCATAAGTAGTGTTGAGCATTCCCATCTGTCTCTTCACCACCTGCCAAATTGCCCAGGCAGTCAGAGAGCCCTGGACAGGAGCCATCTCTACTTCTGTTCTCTGAATCTCTTGGCTTGGAAAGAGGAGGCCAGCCAAGCAGAATTCGAGAATTTGAAGAAGAGGTAGTATGCAGTGATGCGCAACCGTTTTGTCTCTGTGCTGTCGAGACAACCAAGGAGAAGCAGTTGTTTGAAGAGGGTGGTGTAGATGATGAGGTCCTTGACCCATCATGGCGTGAGGGACAGGAAGGTGGTGGGAGCTGCTCTGTGGAAGAGATTCCCCGAACGGCCCAAAAAGGAGGGAGAGGGAGGGGGCAGACTTGGTTGCCTGTAGCCACCACTTCGGCACCCATTAGGAGCATGGCTCTTCCAAAATCCAAAGCAGGCGCTCCCAAGACTTGCAGTGCCTGGTCCTTTTTTGACACAGTTGCAGATGACATTTGCTTTGTCAAATGCAAGCTGTGTAATCAGAAGGTGAAAAGAGGGAAAAGTGTCAGCAACCTCAATACCACAAATATGTGGAAACATGTTCGGACCAAGCATGTGGTGGAGTTACAAAAACACACTGAAGACCTAGGCCAACCTACAGCGCCACCTACCACCTCTTCAGCTCGTGTTGTAGCCTCTTCCTCCAGCTCACACACAGCTGGTTCGGCTTCCTCACAGGATCGCCATGGAAGAATCTCTGGCACTGTTGTACAGAGACACAGTGTAATTCCACCCACAGCACCACTTTCAATGTCATCCTCACACTCCCAGGCCAGTCTACAGCCATCATTTGCACAGCCATGGGAGAAAAGGCGCCCATACTCGGCAAACCACCCCCGAGCACAAGCTCTGAATGCTGGCATTGCTAAACTACTGGCCCTTGAAATGCTATCATTCAGGCTGGTGGAGACTGACACCTTGGCAGTCCCACAATACAACGTGCCCAGCCGCTTTTATTTCAGCAGGCAAGCCGTCCCTGCCCTGCAACAGCATGTGGAGGGAAAAATTAAACATGCGCTACAAAACGCCGTCAGTAGCATGGTCCACCTGACCACCGATGCGTGGACCAGTAAGCATTGACAGGGACGATACCTTTCCCTCACTGCCCATTGGGTAAATGTTGTGGAGCCGGGTACAGATCTTGAGAGTGGCGCTGTACGTGTTCTGCCAACTCCAAGGATTGCAGGAATCCAGTCTGTACACATTGACTCCTCCTCATACTCCAGTTCCTCTGAATCAGCGCTGCAGGAGCCGTCACGGTCTACCTCCACATCGACCCGTGAACGGTTACCTGTTATGATGACCGATATGAGCACAGCCATGGCCAAACGTCAACAGGCCGTATTAAAATTAATTTCTTTGAGGAATCGAACCCACACAGCGCAAGAGCTCTGGAATGCCATCAAGCAGCAGAGCGACGTGTGGTTTGTGCCAGCGAATCTCCAGCCAGGCATTGTATTGTGTGACAATGGCCGAAATCTGGTGGCAGCTCTGGGCCTAGGCAACCTCACTCACATCCCATGTCTGGCACATGTGCTCTACTTGGTCGTGCAGAGTTTTTTGAGGGACTATCCGGATCTTGATGCACTGCTTCACAAGGTCCGCATAGAGTGCGCTCACTTGCTGCATTCCAGCAACGCAAGATCGCGCATTGCAGCTCTGCAGCGCTGATTACGTCTTCCGGAACATCGCATCATATGTGACCTACCCACCAGTTGGAATTCAACGTTACATATGTTGGAGAGGTTGTGTGAGCAGCAGGCAGAAGTAATGGAGTACCAGCTGCAGCAGGCGCAAACAAGTAGCAGTGCGCGCCGTTCACACTTCACCACCACTGAGTGGGCCTCTATGAAGGACATTTGCCACGTTTTGCGTGCCTTCGATTATTCCACGCGGATGGCGAGTGCAGATGATGCACTAGTCAGCATGACTATCCCCCATATCTGCCTGCTTGAAAAAACACTGCAAGCACTAAGGGAGGAGGTTTTGGAAGAGGTGGAGGATGAGGAGTCACAAATGCCATCTGCTTCTCTACAGTCTGCGCAACGTGGTTCCTCCCAAAGGCCTAGGCAGGGGACACTTTGTGAGGAGGATGAGGAGGAGTCAATGGAGGAGGAAGACATCTGTCCAGAGGAGGGAGGTACACAATGCTCTAGTAGTCAGTATCTAGAGTGAAGGTGGGGTGATACAGACAAGGCAGAGATCACGCCTCAAGCAGGGGACAGCGTTTCTTGGCCATTTGGCAGTCTGCAGCACATGGTTGATTTCATGCTGCAGTGCCTGAGAAACGACCGCCGCATCGCCCACATTCTCAACACGGCTGATTATTGGGTGTCCACCCTCCTAGATCCTCGCTACCGGGACAACTTACAAAGCCTCATAACACCACTGAACCGGGAGCGTAAAATGCGGGAGTACCAAGACGCACTGGTGCATTCCATCATGTTCTCCATTCCAACCGAGAGCAGTGCTGCTAGCGCTTTACAAAGCAGCTCAGTGCGTCGAGGCAGTGGAGGAAGCTCTGCACAAAGAGGGAGCAGAAGCAGCGCCTCAGCACAAGGCAAGACCAGTATGGCCCAAATGTGGCAAAGTTTTGTGTCCCCGCCGCCACAAATGTCTACACCATCACAGACGGCTCCAGTCAGCAGGAGGCAACGTTTCCGTCAGATGGTGACAGACTACATGTCCTGCCCTCTCAGTGTACTCCCAGACAGCTCTTCTCCCTTCAAGTTTTGGGTCTGTAAGCTGGATACATGGCCAGAGCTTAGCCAGTATGCATTGGAGGTGCTAGCTTGCTCTGCTGCTAGTATACTATTGGAACGTGTCTTTAGTGCCGCAGGAGGTGTACTAACAGACCGTCGCATGCGACTATCCTCCGATAACGTTGACCGGCTTACTTTTCTCAAAATGAACAAGGCCTGGATCTCTCATGAATTTGCCAGTCCTCTTCCAGAATAAATAATTGGTTGGTAACAGTATCCAGGTCTCCTGTTGTGTTCATGTTTCTACCACCTGAACTGTAATCCCTGAGCTCCAACACCGCCAGTTGGCGCTCAGAAGTGCTGTCTGCACAGTCAACACTTGCTGCTGTGCTATTGGGGTTCAGTAATGCCAGCTGTTCCCCTGCTGTGCGGACGGCAATTTCTCCTGCTCTGTCCACATTCATACTACTACAGATTTTAAAGTTGCTCCAATTGCACCTCTGGCTCCTCTGTTTTTAGTATTATCCCTGAGCTCCAACACCGCCAGTTGGCGCTCAGAAGTGCTGTCTGCACAGTCAACACTTGCTGCCGTGTTATTGGGGTTCAGTAACGTCAGCTGTTCCCCTGCTGTGCATTTAAAGTTGCTCCAATTACACCCCTGGCTCCTTTGTTTTTAGTATTTACCCTGGGCTCCAATACCGCTAGTTGCTGCTCAGAAGTGCCGTCTGCACAGTCAACGCTTGCTGCCATGTTATTGGGGTTCAGTAACGTCAGCTGATCCCCAGCTGTGTGTCCGGCAAAATCTCCTGCTTTGTCCACATCCACTGTACTACTGATTTAAAACTTGCTCCAATTACACCTCTGGCTCCTCTGTTTTTAGTATTTACCCTGGGCTCCAATACTGCTAGTTGCTGCTCAGAAGTGCTGTCTGCACAGTCAATGCTTGCTGCCATGTTATTGGGGTTCAGTAACGTCAGCTGATCCCCAGCTGTGTGTCCGGCAAATTCTTCTGCTTTGTCCACATCCACTGTACTACTGATTTAAAACTTCCTCCAATTACACCTCTGGCTTCTCTGTTTTTAGTATTTACCCTGGGCTCCAATACCACTAGTTGCTGCTCAGAAGTGCCGTCTGCACAGTCAACGCTTGCTGCCGTATTATTGGGGTTCAGTAACGTCAGCTGATCCCCAGCTGTGTGTCCGGCAAATTCTCCTGCTTTGTCCACATCCACTGTACTACTGATTTAAAACTTGCTCCAATTACACCTCTGGCTCCTCTGTTTTTAGTATTTTCCCTGGGCTCCAATACCGCTAGTTGCATCTCAGAAGTGCCATCTGCACAGTCAACGCTTGATCCAGTGTTATTGGGGTTCAGTAACGTCAGCTGTTCCCCTGCTGTGTGCCCGGCAAATTCTCCTGCTCTGTCCACATTCACACTACTATTGATTTTAAACTTGCTCCAATTAGGCCTCTGGCTCCACTCTGTTTTTAGTATTTACCCTGGGTTCCAGCACCGCCAGCTGTTTCCCAGCAGTGTCTTTGGCACGGGTACTCCCTCCTGCCCAGCCTGGTTCCAGCACGTCAGCTGTTTCCGGGTAGTGTCAACGTCACTTTGCCTCCAATTTGTTGTCCTGTCGTGTTGCGGTCGGGTTAGCCGACTCTATGGTGCCTGCAGTTTAGGTGACTCCTATGTGGGCTGCGGGATCTGGCAATGAAGGCTGGTTCCATAGTGCCAATAAGACAAGCACCCCCTGTAGGACTGTGGGTTTCGGTAACTGCGGCCGGCTCGCGGCCTTGCAACTTTTTTTTACTTGGGTACCTTCTGCTACCCATCCGGGTTCCAGTACCGTCAGCTGGTTCTCGGCAGTGCCTTTGGCTTAGGTGCCTCCTTCTCGGTATCCAAGTTCCACCAATGTCTGCTGGTCCTTGGTAGTGCTTTCTGGCACAGGTACCTCCTGCTTAGTAACCGAGTTGCAGTACCGTCAGCTGGTCCTCGGTAGTTCCATTGGCTCTTGTACCTTCTGCTACCCATCCGGGTTCCAGTACCATCAGCTGGTTCTCGGCTGTTCCTCAGCCTTCTTGTACCTTCTGCTACATTTCCAAGTTCAAGCTTTTTTAAATGGTTCTTGGTAATCACTCTGGATCTCCCTGACGAGGACCCTGAAGACGAGAACCCTGAAGACCACCCCGAAGAAGACGAGGACCCTGAAGACGAGGACCCTGAAGACCAACCCGAAAAAGACGAGGACCCCAAAGACGAGGACCCTGAAGACGAGGACCCTGAAGACCAACCCGAAGAAGACAAGGACCCCGAAGACGAGGACCCTGAAGATGAGGACCCTGAAGACCACCCCGAAGAAGACGAGGACCCCGAAGACGACGACCCTGAACACGAGGACCCCGAAGACGAGGACCCCGAAGACGACGACCCTGAAGACGACGACCCTGAAGACCACCCCGAAGAAGACCAAGAAGATGACCCTGAAGAATTTGACCAAGAGGACAAAGGAGAATAAGACAACCAGCAAGATACAGAAGAACAATAGACAGAAAACCAAGAAGCAGAAGTACAAGAAGCTGCAGAACAAAAAGCGGAAGAACATTAAGCATAAGACTAAAAATCAGAGCAAAAGATAATATCTAAATTATAAGCAGAAGATGACTAAGCAGTGTATGGGGGTGAGTCCATTCCTCCTCGTGGTGCCTCTGGAAAAGACCTGCTGCTGCTGCAGGCCAAACTGAACGCGGAGAAATCCTGTTGTAAATCTTTTGTGACAGGCAGAACGAAAGGTGTAATCTTCAAACTTTTATAGATAACAACTACAGGAATGCCTGTCACAAATAAGAATATGATGAAGAAGAAGAATATGAAGAAGATGAAGAAGTACAATATGAAGAAGAATAATAGTTGAATAAGAAGAATATGAAGAATGTAAAAAAAAAGAATAATACGAAGGTGAAGAAGAAGAAGATGAAGAAGGTGAAGAAGAAGTTGATGAAAAAGATGCTGATGCTGAGGATGATGAAGGAGAAACTGTGGGAGAAGTAAAAAAGAAGGTGAAGAGCATGGAAGTAGTGAAACATAAATATCTGACAAAATATAAAAAAACTTAACATAGTCAATATTTCCTTAACTCAGAACGTCTTAAAAAAAATATTAATTCCTGCTATTCCATTTGATTGGGCTAAACCTCTATGCCTTTATTGTCTCCCCCACCTCCCCCAATACATTCTACATTATTCTTAGTTGTTTTCCTTCATGTAGAATTAACCTACAAGGAAAGAAAGGGTTTATTTTCATTCCAATATTTCTGTCCCATTGACTTGCATTGGTTTCCGGTATCGGAATCGGCGATATCCGATACTTTTTGGGTATCGGTCCGATCCAATCCGATCCGATATTTCCCGATATCGGAAGGTATCGCTCAACACTAGACATAAGGCGTCACTCACTCAAAATTTTTAGGGGGTCATCATGCGACCCTCGCTTTTAATTTTTCCAGGGTATGTATTTTGCCCTCCTTGTATGAGGCCTACCACTACAATTCTCTTTGGTATGTATATATATATATATATGTATGTATGCACACATACACACACAGGGGTAAATGTTTTTCAGACCTTGCTCTTTACAAGTCTAGGAGTCCCACTGCCTAGCAATTTTAACAGAATATGCATGAGGCCTACCTTTATATCTAATGCAGGGTGCATCAGAGTCCCCCTTCCTTCTGATTTTTGGCATTTCTTGCATTGTCAGGATAGGGTTTCTGAGTTTCAGAATCCCTCCTTCATGAATTGAACAGGATGGATCTGATCATGTCACACACACCACATGCCCAGATAAGATAGTAAAATGTTAAAATTACATTTACCCATGATTGCCAGTGGATGTAGTTTTATTTCCCCCTCTACTATGTCATCTACTGAAGTCATAGGTGATGGGGAAATACGGTGAGAAATGGCACGGCTATTGAGGGATGTAGAAGCTGTTTTTTTTTTTCTTTTTTCTTTTGCCTTATATTCAAGTCATTGTACATGAAAAAAAGTTTCCTAACATTTTTTCCTGTAAAAATCCATTTTCTCTTCGATTTTGTATGTTTTATTAGAAAAAAGAGAGGGGTCGCTCACTGGTCTATTCGGGTGCTCTGAAGAAAAAAGTAATCTCAATTGCAAAAAGAACTTCGGCACTCCATAAATGAATATATAAGAAATATTGTATCTAGACTAATGTCACTTTGAAAAATGAAGGTTTTTTGGCATAATTTGGCCAATTTATGTGTGCCCATCAACCATGACAAGGTCACCTTCGTATGATGGGAAACTACGCTACGCTACCACTGGATATGCCACTCTTGGGCTGTAAGCCTGCATGAACAATATGTCTCTGCTTGGGCTTTTAACCTACAATGTATGGGCTGGTAGAGCTAGTTAAAACCACCTGTGACTGAATGGGAGGGACACATGGTCAGAAAAAAGGCTGTCAAACTTCTAGTAGTGTGAACACGTACCTGCTGCAATGTTCCAGGAGCGGGATCCCAAAAATGATTAATAGAAAAAAGAGAGGGGTCGCTCACTGGTCTGTTCAGGTGCTCTGAAGAAAAAAGAAATCTCAATTGCAAAAAGAACTTCGGCACTCCATACATGAATATATAAGAAATATTGTATCTAGACTAATGTCACTTTGAAAAATGAAGGTTTTTTGCGCATAATTTGGCCAATTTATGTGTGCCCATCAACCACGACAAGGTCACCTTCGTATGATGGGAAACTACTTCTAGTTTGACAGCCTTTTTTCTGACCATGTGTCCCTCCCATTCAGTCACAGGTGGTTTTAACTATCTCTACCAGCCCATACATTGTATGTTAAAAGCCCAAGCAGAGACATATTGTTCATACAGGCTTACAGCCCAAGAGTGGCATATCCAGTGGTAGCGTAGCGTAGTTTCCCATATACGAAGGTGACCTTGTCGTGGTTGATGGGCACACATAAATTGGCCAAATTATGCACAAAAAAACTTCATTTTTCAAAGTGACATTAGTCTAGATACAATATTTCTTATATATTCATGTATCGAGTGCCGAAGTTCTTTTTGTATGTTTTATTGTCAGTCCGTAAAAGTAGAGTGATACCCTGACATTGCTCCCGCCAGTGACCTGGGAGTCAGAGATGCATCCAGGTGTCTTCCCATGTTGGTCCAATCCCATTTGAATGCTGTTTTCATCCATTACATTGATAGTCCTGCACCCCAACCCTCCTGGTTTTCCAGAAAAATGTTCGAGTTTCCTATTGACTTTCCCATCTGACCTGCTCGAGTAGAGTACCGAGCTCTGGAGCATTTTAGTGCTTGATCATCACTAGTAATTAGGTGTTGTGGAGGAGGGCCTCATGAAAAAATGTTCCCATTAGAAAGGAGCGGGTCTCCTATACTTGTAATGCCCATGCATTAAGTGTATGGGCTAACAAACATTTACCCCTGGGGGGTATACATGAACATACTGTATACAAAATTTTTTTTACGGGCATCATAAACACTCTTTAAAAAAATTATGTGGGTGTTGCATCACGGACCACAATCACCCTGGTGTTATGGTGGTGGAGGATTAGTATGAGGAGAAGGAGGATGACAAGGGAAAATACGTATACCCATGTGTGGGTGTGAAAAGGTGCATGGGAATACACCTCCCAAAAAAAGACACTGGATTTGAGTTTATGTTACGCTTCTATCAATCGGTGGTGTTGAGAAGTCTGGCCCAATCCAGCCCTTGTTCATTTTTATAAGAGTCAGCCTGTCAGCATTTTCAGTTGACAGGTGGATGCACTTATCAGTTATAATTCCACCAGTGGCACTAAAAACCCGTTCTGATAAAACGCTTGCGGCAGGGCAGGCCAGGACCTCCAAGGCATAGAGAGCCAGTTCATTCCACATATACAGCTTGGATAACCAATAATTATAAGGCACAGAGGAATCACAGAGGACATTGGTACGGTCGAAAAGGTACTCCCTCAGCATCTTCCCAAACTTTGCACTCCTTGTGAGAGTAACCTGCACCTCAGGGCCTGTGCGATGGAATGGGCTGAGAAAATTCTCCCAGAACTTTGACAATGTTCCCCTGCCCCTGCTGGATTGGAGTTGTGTCTCTCCCGCCTGTAGTCCTTGGTTGTCCATCGAACTGTGACCTCTGCCGCCAGAGTTTTCAAATAGGAATTTTTTAATAGTTCCGCAACAAGGGCCTTCTGGTTCTGCCCCATTTTTGTAGACCTGTCCGCCTCAGGAATAAGAGATATAAAGTTCTCCTTGTAGCATGGTTCTTGAAGTGTCACCAAACAGTAATGAATGTCACCCAAAATTTTGAGAACGCGAATGTCATGGGAAAGGCAGCGTAACATAAACTCAGCCATGAGTGCAAGACTGCTAACAGGCAAGACTTCCATCTCCTCACCAAGAGGACGACTGACCATGCTTTCCTCCTCCTCCTCCTCTCTGTCCTCAGGCCATCCACTCTGAACAGACAGTATGACAGTTGTAAAGGTAGTACCATCTATAGAGCATGAAACTAGCTCCTGTTCTTCCTCCTCCTCATTGTCATCCAATCCAAGTTGGGATGAGATGAGGCTGGGCTGTGTGTAATCACCCTGTATGGTTCCTTGCTTCATCTCATCATGCTCCGCCTGCAATGCATAATCTTTGATTGTGAGCAGAGAGCGTTTCAGAAGACAGAGAAGTGGGATGGTGACGCTAATTATGGCGTCATCGCCGCTCACCATCTTGGTGGAGTCCTCAAAGTTTTGGAGGATGGTACATACTGTATGTCTGACATGCATGTCCACTCCTGAGGTCTTATGTGTGAAGTCTGAACTGAATACCGATGGCCTTGTTGATGCTGGTACTCAACAACTGCCCTCTTCTGCTCACAAATCCTTCCCAACATCTACAGTGTAGAGTTTCAACGCATGGGGACATCACACACCAGTCTGTGAGCTGGAAGCTGCAAACGCTGCTGAAACACGGCAAGAGCGGCGGAAGCTGTAGCTGACTTTCTAAAATGGGCACACAGGTGGCATACTTTGACAAGCAGATCCGGAAGCTCCGGGTAGGATTTGAGAAACTGCTGAACCACGAGGTTAAGCACATGGGCCAGGCATGGTATATGTGTGAGCTCGCCTCGCCTCAGAGCCGCCACCAGTTTCCGGCCATTGTTACACATGACCATGCCTGGCTGTAGGTTTAGCGGTGTGAGCCACAGATATGCCTGCTCTTTCAGAGCTGACCACAACTCTTCAGCATTGTATGGTTTGTCACCTAAGCATATTAGCTTCAACACATCCTGTTGCCGCTTGGCTGAGGCAGTTCTGCAGTGTTTCCAGCTTGTGACTGATGTGGTCATTTCGGAGATGGAGGCTAAAGAGGAGGAGGAGGCTGAGGAGGATGAGGTGCAGGATCTGTACACTGTGGGGGTAACCCTGAGTGACTTAGTGCCCGCAATACTTGGCGTAGGGAGGACGTGTTCCCTCCCAAGGTCCGACTTGGTCCCAGCTTCCACTATGTTAACCCAGTGTGCCGTCAGCGAGATGTACTATCCCTGCCCACAGGCAATTGTCCACGTGTTCGTGGTTAGGTGGACTTTCCCGGTAACTGCGTTGTTGAAAGCACGGCTAATGATTTGGGATACGTGCTTGTGTAATGTGGGATGGCACACCGGGAGAAATAGTGGCGGCTGGGGTCTGAGTACCGAGGACGGCTGCCGCCATCAGGTTGCAGAATGCTTCCGTCTCCACGAGCCTAAAAGGCAACATTTCGAGCGCAAGCAGTCGCGAAATGTGGGAATTTAGTAGTGTGGCCTGTGGAGCATTGGCTGCGTATTTGCGCTTGCGTTCCAAGGACTGGGGTATGGACCACTGAACGCTGCACTAGGACAAGAACGTGAACAAGAACGTGCTTCCTGCTAGTTGAGAGTGTGGAACGACACATGCAGTGCAGGAGGCATTTTCGCATGCACCTTGGACAGGGGATTGGCTTGCATGCACAACAGTGGAAGAAGCAGTGGTGCCACCTGCAAACACTGTTCCTGGACCCTGGGGTTCGGCCCACAAAGTCGGGTGCTTTGCTGCCATGTGCCTGATCATGCTGCTGGTGGTCAGGCTGATCTTTTGCCACCCCTGCTGATGCTGGTCTGGCAGGTGGTGCAAATGGCCTTTTTGGGGTTATCGGCAAAGTCTTTAAAAGCAACCAGACTTGGGAAGACCTAACAATTGTACTGGCAACTTCCTTCGTGTTGGTGTTACGGGGAATTGTTGCTTGCCTTCTGTCTGCGGCTACCACACTGCTTCTTCCTGTCTGTTTGGGGTGTTCTGCCTCCTTCCCCCTGTGTGCTGATCTCCTCGCTCTGCATGTCCTCCTGCCAGGTTGGGTCAGTTACTATATCATCCACCACCTCGTCTTCCACTTCCGCACCCTGGTCCTCCTCCTGTCTCATCATCGTCCACCTCTTGTGACAGTTTCCCACCGTCTCCTTCATGTGACAGTGGCTGCTCAAATATTTGGGCATCACTACATACGATCTCCTCTTGCCCTGCTTCAAGTGGACCGGGCGAGAGGCCCGAATCTATAAATGGAACAGTGAATAGCTCTTCGGAGTGTCCAAGTGTGGAATCAGTTGTCTCTGGGCACTCGGCATGGTGGGAGGAAGGAGGTTCAGGGTGAGGAATATGCGGTCCAGACTCACGGCTACTGAGATTTGACCATGTGTAAGACAGGGTGGTGGTGGCTAAGTGACTGGAAGCATTATCTGCTGTTCAACCAATAACCTTTTCACACTGCTCTGTGTTCAATAGTGGTGTTCTGCGGTCCCCTGTTAATTGGGACAAGAAGGTCGAGCGAGAAGATGTGGGTGTTTGTTGTGGCACAATTTCAGCTTGTCCACTGCCTCGGCCTCTGCATACACCATCTCCATCACGGGAATTGGATGTTTCGCCCCCAGCAGTTCGCCTCTAGCAATTCGCCCCCAGGTACATTTCGCCCCCGCCCATTTCGTCCCCAGCAATTGGCCCCCAGGATGTTTTGCCCCCGCACATTTCACCCCCGCATATAACGCCCCCAGTTCGCCCCGGTCCGGGGGTGAATCTTCCTGGGGGCGAAATGATAGGGGCAAAATGTGCGGGGGTAAAATGTACCTGGGGGCGAACTGATGGGGGCGAACTGCTGGGGGCAAATTGCTGGGAGCGAACTGGGGGGGCGAAACTTCCTATATCCCACCATCACGTCCAGTTCCCCGTTCGTTGCCACGTGCCTTGCCCATTTTAAATGGAGGACAATATCTTCCACGCTCACTAAAAACCTCATCAAGTTTCAAAAGACATCAATTGGCTAAAAGAAGTGACGTGACCATTCTTGAAGCATATTGTACTTGGAAGATATACTATAATTTACAATACAAGTCTGTAGGGGGAGGCAAGCTGAAGAAGATGCCATGGCAACAAGGGGTTTGTCATGATGTTGCATGAAATTATATGTGTATTTATGTTTATGTGTGATATATATTAGTTGATAAAAGTGTGTTGTCTTTTATTCCTATGGTCGGTGTTGTATTTCAGTTCTCCTCTAGGCTTTGCCTTAAGGCCGTCCCTGGGAAGTGGGAGGTCTGTCTACTGGAGGTGGGATCGCCCTCCTTCCTCTACTCTTGATTTCAATCTGTGTATGAAGAGCACTTAAAGAAACAGAAAAAGTGAAAAAAAAATATCTGTGTTGTGGCCATGTTTTAGAGCCCACTTGAGAAAGTTTCTCAACAGGATCAAAACGTTGCCACTGCCACTATGACTATGTGTCAACGAATCACAGCTTGTTTTCTTGTTTTGAAGACTGGAGTGCTGCCTTTGTTTCTGTGAACTGTATTATATACTGCTCAAAAAAATAAAGGGAATACTCAAATAACACATCCTAGATCTGAATGAATGAAATATTCTCATTGAATACTTTGTTCTGTACAAAGTTGAATGTGCTGACAATAAAATCACACAAAAATCATCACTGGAAATCAAATTTATTAACCAATGGAAGCATGGATTTAGAGTCACCACCAAAATTAAAGTGGAAAAACACACTATAGGCTGATCCAACTTTGATGTAATGTCCTTAAAACAAGTCAAAATGAGGCTCAGTATTGTGTGTGGCCTCCACGTGCCTGTATGACCTCCACCTCCCTACAATGCCTGGGCATGCTCCTGAAGAGGTTGCGGATGGTCTCCTGTGAGATCTCCTACCAGACCTGGACTAAAGCATCCACCAACTCCTGGACAGTCTGTGGTGCAACGTGACGTTGGTGGATGGAGCGAGACATGATGTCCCAGATGTGCTCAATCGGATTCAGGTCTGGGGAATGGGCGGGCCAGTCCATAGCTTCAATGCCTTCATCTTGCAGGAACTGCTGACACACTCCAGCCACATGAGGTCTGGCATTGTCCTGCATTAGGAGAAACCCAGGGCCAATTGCACCAGCATATGGTCTCACAAGGGGTCTGAGGATCTCATCTCAGTACCTAATGGCAGTCAGGATACCTCTGGCGAGCACATGTAGGGCTGTGCTTCCCTCCAAAGAAATGTCACCCCACACCATTACTGACCCACTGCCAAACCGGTCATGCTGAAGGATGTTGCAGGCAGCAGATCGCTCTCCACGGCGTCTCCAGACTCTGTCACGTCTATCACGTGCTCAGTGTGAACCTGCTTTCATCTGTGAAGAGCACAGGGCGCCAGTGGCGACTTTGCCAATCTTGGTGTTCTGTGGCAAATGCCAAGCGTCCTGCACGGTGTTGGGCTGTGAGCACAACCCAACCCCATCTGTGGATATCGGGCCCTCATACCACCCTCATGGAGTCGGTTTCTAACCGTTTGTGCAAACACATGCACATTTGTGGCCTGCTGGAGGTCATTTTGCAGGGCTCTGGCAATGCTCCTCCTTGCACAAAGGCGGAGGTAGCGGTCCTTCTGCTGGGTTGTTGCCCTCCTACGGCCCCCTCCACGTCTCCTGGTGTACTGTCCTGTCTCCGGGTAGTGCCTCCAGCCTCTGGACACTACGCTGACAGACACAGCAAACCTTCTTGCCACAGCTCGCATTGATATGCCATCCTGGATGAGCTGCACTACCTGAGCTACTTCTGTGGGTTGTAGAGTCCGTCTCATGCTACCACGAGTGTGAAAGCACAATCAACATTCAAAAGTGACAAAAACATCAGCCAGAAAGAATTGGTACTGAGATGTGGTCTGTGGTCCCTTCCTGCAGAACCACTCCTTTATTGAGGGTGTCTTGATAATTGCCAATTATTTCCATCTATTGTCTATTCCATCTGCACAACAGCATGTGAAATTGATTGTCAATCAGTGTTGTTTCCTAAGTGGACAGTTTGATCTCACAAAAGTTTGATTTACTTGGAGTTATATTCTGTTGTTTAAGTGTTCCCTTTATTTTTTTGAGCAGTGTATATATCTATCTATCTATACATATATATATATATATATATATATATATATATATATATTGTATACACACGTGGTCAAAATTGTTGGTACCCCTCGTTTAATGAAACAAAAACCCACAATGGTCTCAGAAATAACTTGAATCTGACAAAAGTAATAATAAATTAAAAATCTATGAAAATGAAAAAATGAAAGTAAGACATTGCTTTTCAACCCTGCTTCCACAGAATTTAAAAAAAAATATTAAACTCATGAAATAGGTCTGGATAGAAATGATGGTACTCTTAACTTAATATTTTGTTGAACAACCTTTTGAGGCAATCATTGCAATCAAACGATTCCTGTAACTATCAATGAGACTTCTGCACCTCTCGACAGGTATTTTGACCCACTCCTCATGAGCAAACTGCTCCAGTTGTCTCGTGTTTGAAGGTTTCCTTTTCCAGACGGCATGTGTCAGCTCTTTCCAAAGATGCTCAATAGGATTTAGGTCAGGGCTCATAGAAGGCTACTTCAGAATAGTCCAAAGTTTTCCTCTTAGCCATTCTTGGGCGTTTTTAGCTGTGTGTTTTGGGTCTTTATTAGTGTTGAGCCACCCCCGTAGTGTTCGAGTTCAGTTCGGTTCGTCGAACACCCGTATGTTCGACGAACTGTTCGTCGAACACCTTCGAACACCATTAAAACCAATGGCAGGCAAGCAAAAACACATAGCAACACATAGAAAACACATAGAAAACACTTCAAAGGTGTCCAAAAGCTGACAAACTGCTCAGAAGACACATCTAACAAATGGAAAAGTGACAAGTACATATAGTCATGCGAATAGAAAAGAGGTGGAGGAGTAAAAGGAGGGGGAGACACAGATATAGGCATGTCATGCCCTTCTAAAACCAAAAAAGTGCGAAGCTGACACGGCCAGTCCGTTCCTGCCCGTGCCACCTCCGTGTCGCCGGGTTTGTGCCAGAGCCGCGGTGGACCCTGACGGCCAGCCCCCCTCTCCCAATACTGGTGCCTGTACGCTGGTGGGTCGAGCCCCCCCGCGGTGGGGGGGGGTAACATCTGCAGAAGAAAGACCATCTTCCAGCCAAACTAAGATGTCTACTTCTTTTCGTGGACAATGTGATACGATCCCTTTCTTACGGACACGCCCATCACTACAAATTCCAGATGAGGCACAAAAACAGCAGGTGCTTCAACGGATATCAAGTGCTCCTTCAAGTGGGCTCTCCTCCACCTCAACTTCAACATCACAAATACTCCAGTCATCAGAGGTGTCACCCCAATCGCACTTGCTTCCTCACAGCTCCCAAGTCTCCAGCTGCCCATCTGAGTATGGGGTAACACAGATGGTTGAGTCTGCACAGCTGTTTACTCATACTATAGCCTGGGAAACAGAGGTCTGCTCCAGAGCTTCTGTTAATCCAGACAAGGAAATGATCTGCACTGATGCCCAGAATCTTTATAAGTCGGATCCAGGACCAGATGAAGAAGGTTCTGAGCATAATGTAGACCCTCGTTCTCAAACTGTAACTCCTGTTGGTGGAGACAATGATGAAGACGATGATGAAACTCAAATACCTGATTGAAGCGACAACTTGACTTTTCGGTCAGGGCAGGAAGAGGTTGGCTCTGAGGACGACGGGTGTGAGAACACACAGGGTGATGATGACGAGGTTGGAGATCCCACTTACTGCCAACTCTTCAGGTCGCATGGGCTCTAAGCCTTGCATAGCCTGGGCATTTTTTCAGATCGATAAGGATGACTCAACTCGTGTTATCTGTAATATTTGTCACCAAAAGCTAAGTAGAGGCCAAAAAATCCATAGTTTGAGTACTTCATGCATGAACCGTCACATGGATATGAAGCATAAGTTGCAGTGGGAAGCTCACTGTGCTACAATGCCAACCACCGTCTGCCCCATCTTGTGCATCCGCGGCCTCTTCATCCTCTGTGACTGGGGTGATAGCAGTCACACATGTTTTTGGACGCAGACCTGCCACCTCTTTACCCGCAACATCCAGTGTGATTGGCAGGTCGTCAGTTCATTTGGAAGTGGAAACACCTGCTGGTGCTGAGCGCTCTCCGACATCGAGAGCACCACCTTTGGATCAAAGCAACCTAACATGTCCGCCTGCATCTTCCTCACAGACCGGCAGTTTGCCGGGGACACCCTACTCAACCCCGTCTAAGCACAACAGCCAGCCCTCGGTCCCTCAGATGTGGACAAGTAAAATACCATTTCCTCCTAGCCATGACAAAGCTAAGAGGTTGAATTTCACCATCTGCAAGCTCTTGGCTACAAAAATGCTGCCTTTCCGCCTGGTGGACACAGAGGATTTTCGAGACCTTATGTCCGTCGCAGAGCCCCAGTACCAGATGCCCTGTCGGCACTTCTTCTCAAAGAAAGGTGTGCCTGCGCTCCACCAGCATGTCGCACACAACATCACCGCTTCTTTGAGAAACTCTGTGTGTGACAGGGTGCATTTCACCACAGACACTTGGACGAGTAGGCATGGACAGGGGCGTTACATGTCGCTGACTGGGCACTGGGTAACTATGGTGACAGCAGGACAAGGGGCTGCTGTCCAAGTCTTACCGTCCCCACAAGTTGTGAGTCAATCCTCTTTATCTCGAAGTTCCTCCACTGCTTCTGCCTCCTCAACCTCCTCTCGGTCCTCCACCTGCACCCAAAGCCTGTCTGGTAATGCCACCTGCTTTCTAACTGCGCAGAAGGTATCCTGCACACCTCCTTACTATGCTGGCAGCAGGGCTCAACGGCATCGGTGTTTACTTTGAAATGTCTGGGAAATGTGAGTCACACAGGTGAGGAGTTGTGGTCAGCTCTGGAGACCCAGTTTCATGAATGGTTGTCTCCACTGGACCTGCAACCAGGGAAGGCCGTGTGCGACAATGCTGCAAACCTGGATGCGGCCCTTCGCCGGGGCAATGTCACACACGTGCCTTGTATGGCTCACGTGTTGAACCTGGTTGTCCATCAATTTTTAGCCCACTATCCCGGACTAGATGGCCTTCTGCAGAGTGCACGGTCGCTGTGTGCTCACTTCCACCGTTCGCATCCCGCAGCTCAACGACTTACATCTCTACAGAAGTCATTGGGCCTGCCAGTTCACCGGCTGAAATGCGATGTGCCGACATGGTGGAATTCAACTCTGCACATGTTGCAGCGACTGTGGCAGCACCGACAAGCCCTGGTGCAATACGTTCTGACGTATAGCCTGGCCAATGAGATCCAGAGGTGGGGAAAATCATGCTGCAGGAGTGGTCTCAGATCAGGGACCTATGAAGTTGACGCGCCCCCTGGGCCGTGGGGTACCCGGAGCCGGGCAGGTAGACGCTGGGGGTTGTAGTCACTGTGGCGGTGACCTGGTCCGTGACCCAGGGCGGTCAATCCAAGGGTAATTTGTATATATGGATTTTATAATGTCCGACTACGCCACCTGTGGGGTGCGGCCAAAGGGGCTGCCGCTGTGGAACAGTCCTCTGAAGCTGGTGGTTTTGCAGCAATGGTATTATTACTCCCCACAGGAAGAGTGTAGCTTCAGGGCAGTGTGGGTTGATGATGGTGGTTGTAGTGCAGGGAATCAGTAATGAACACAGAGTCCGTGTGATGCAGTCCCAAGATCTTTACTCACAGTTGTTGCAGTCCAGATTACAGGTACCAGAGCAATCTCCCCCGTCGTGCTGTGCGTACTCAGTGAGCGGCTCAGTCCACCCCCAGATAGCTCCGGAGTACTTAGCTGGACCCCCTTCTGTGTGTCCTTCCTCTGGCCTTCTCCCTGCACCTCACACCCAGTGACACTTCTATCCGGTATCCTCGGGCCTTGGCAGGCGACGTGTGTTCTGTCCCCTGGGTCCTATGTGGCTACCTTCTTAGTGAGACTGGTGTGGACTTTGGCCTGCAGTACATGAAATGCTGCAGCCTCCGGTTTCTAGTTGAGCCTTGCTGTTTCTCCGCTAGTTGAGGGACCGGTTCCTATTATCTTGCCTGACCCCTCTACCTCCTGGTAGCAGCGAGCGTACGGGTGGCCTTCTGCACGGCCCGTACCCCTAGGGTCCCTTCGGTTCCAGGAGCCTTCCTGCTCCCACTCCTCTCTTCTCTCCTTCAGTCCTGGGCCTCCCAGGCTAGGCCCGCCTCCGGAGCAGAACTCATGCAGAGCCTCTGCTCCTGTCACTTCTCCTCCTCTGACTGGCTTGCTCTTTCTAAGATGGCTTCCTATTTATACTCTCCCTGTCATGTGCTCCCCTAAGCTGCTCCCCTAAGAACCCACTACATAGGACCCTCCCGCCAGCTAGGGACCTGGGACTGTGCTCTACCTTAGGAACAATCTCGCCCTACCCCCACTGCGGGTATGTGTTGGATGCAGGTGTTAGGGTCCAAAGCCATACTCCTTCCTTACCTGAGGGTGAGATACCACACCTCTGGGTGAGATGCAGTAACTCTGTGGCGACTGAACCCTCAGGGGTGCCACACACCCTTCTGCACAGTTTTGAAATGGCGACGAAGATGTTTAGTGCTGACGACGATGCCATTATCAGCATGAGTATTCCGGTGATTTACATGCTGGAGCACACATTAAACAGAATTCAGAGTCAGGTGGTGTGACAAGAGGAGGTGGAGGAAGTAGAGGAGGAGTCGTATGCGGAAGGGATAACATCTCCATGTCCAGACGGTCGGCAGCACCAAGGCGGCAGGCATGGGAGGGTGGGGGAGAGGGATTAACCAGGCGCATGGTAGCAGCCAAACTGTTGAGGAAGGTGCAGGAGCTGAGGAAGAAGCGGAGGACGAACTGGCGATGGGCATGGAAGACTCATCAGATGAGGGAGACCTTGATCACATTTCTGTTGTGCGAGGTTGGGGGGAGAGGGCAGAGGAAGGAAGCATGATTCTTACCTCGCTACCAACACAACAAGGACTTGGTCCTCCCGGATGCGAAGACACGAGTGCCTTTTTGCTGCACTATCTGCAACATGACCCTCAGATTGTCAGAATTCGAAGTAATCCAGACTACTGGCTTGCCACACTCTTAAATCCCCGGTACAAAAGTAAATTTGCAAAAATAATTACTGCCATAGAAAGGGATTCACGCATGCAGGAGTATCTGCAGACGCTGTTGTAGAATCTTACATGTGCTTTTCCACAAAACACCAGTGGTGCACGTAGTGAATCTCACAGTTCTAACTTGCCAACCGTGGGACTGTCGAGTCTTCATCACTCAAACCGTAACAGTAACACAGTATCTGCTGGTAACAGCAATTTTGTGGAATCGTTTCACCACTTTTTTAGCCCATCCTTTGCAAGGCCACAGGAGACAAGAAGTCTGACACATAGTCAACGCCTAGAGAGGATGGTACAGGAGTATCTCCAAGTGATCATCGAAGCCATGACTGTGTCACTGGACCCTGGCTCATTTTGGGATTCCAATCTGGAAAAATGGCCGGAGCTCGCCACTCATGCCTTGGAGATCTTGTCATGCCCTGCAGCCAGCGTTCTCTCTGAACATGTGTTCAGCGCTGCCGGTGGTGTGCTGACAGATAAGCGCACGCGGCTGTCCACTGAGAATGTAGACAGACTCACGTTCATAAAGATGAACAAATCATGGATTCGCACAAACTTTTCTACCCCTTTGTCATCCTGGGGAGACTAAAAGCTTGGGGATTTGGTAAAATCACCTCACCAACCGTTTTAAGCAACTGTGGGGCAATTGATGCCACTTAACCCTAGAACGCATGACCTTAAAAATCTACACTTTCACATACCTGGGGCCTTTTAGGCCCGTGTGCAAATAACATGGAATAACTCAAACTCAAATGACAAACAACTATATACATGAAGAATACCTAGAGATTCAAAATTCTAACTAAAGTAATCTTGCAGAAAATAGAAAATAATTAACACGGCGGGCCTGCGAGGCCCCAGGTATGCGTTCTAGGGTTAAGTGGTGTCTGTGCCACAATTTTGGGAAAAAATTAAGACTCTTTTTGGAGTCCCCTTGCTGTGTCTTACTTGACGTTGGCATCGTCAATTCCAGGTGGGTTGGGTCGCTCCCCCCCCTTTTAACTGTAAGAAACTACATACACTATGGCTTGGGGTAACACAGATGGTTGAGTCTCTGTTTACTCAGAGGTCTGCTCCAAAGCTTCAGTGTCTGCTAGTCAGCGTAGAATTTTTAACTGCATCTAGCCTAGGCAATACTTTGGGCGTAGTAGCCCAGCTGCGAAGCAAGCTGCACCGCCTGAGTATCTAATAAGAATTTTTAAATGCATCTAGCCTAGGCAGACTGTGGGGACCCCCAACCAAACCCAGACGCTCAGCCCCCCTACCACCCCCCTTTCCTTGACAATACAATAATGTAACTCTTACAACTGGATGGGTGAGGATCGGTCACAGCTTTATTAACTCTTTATACTCATTCCATTAGAAAGGCATTTTATTTCTAAAATAATTCAGCTTGTTGAAGCATGCCCTGGGTCTCCACTTCGGCAAGTTGGCCAACAAGTGTAACTCTCCAACATGTCCTTTCTATTTCCAGGCCACGGAGGATCCTGCGTACTCGTATGCAGGACTCTGACCCCCACCCATCACTCTTAACGCTTGTTCCACTCCGCCCTGTAGTCCTGACAGGAATATGTCCAGTCCAATATCCATTAAGTGAACACCGTCGGGCCGTATGAGGCCTGCTATATCTCCTTCCAGTTGTCGGTGTCGTATCTTTACACCGCCTCTGTCTCTTCTAAATTTTGCCATCAGAATATTTATTACCCGCCTTGTCCGTTCGATGGCCGTGATGTCTCGCGCACCTTGCCATACCGCTATCGGCACAATCTCTGACTATACTATAGTTAGTTTTGTGAAAAATTCTCTGAAGCGCTCAGTGTCTAGTTTCATTATTGCCATTAGTTATGCGCTCTTGGGATGACCTAGGTTGTTTCCCCCGGCCTGTATAACTAAGATGACCAGACCTCTTGTCTCTCTCCCTACCTTGATTACCTCCATCAGTACCTGTGGCCATAGCAGGCCTCTAATACCTCTCCAGTTGAAATATGTGTTATGAAACTCTAATTTCCTCCTGCCTGGGCGGACTTTCGCCCTTTTTTCTGCCCAATATATATACGAGTGGCCTACCACCCACACTGTTGGCTTAGCGTCACCTGCAAAAGAAACAAACCACGTTAGGATAATAAGTCCGGTCTTATGTATCTCGCCAAACACGTGGATCGCCATCTCCCTATCCTCTGAACTTCCGTTTCTGACAGTCCTGCTCTTGCTGCTTCCGTGGCCGCACAAATGCGGAATGAGTGTGTCCCGTAATCTTTGGGGTGGTTCCCTGCTGATGTTATGCATTTATTAAATATAGCTTGGAACTGGTATCTTGATAATGGCGTTCCATCAATGTGTGATAGGAAGAAATTACTTTGTGATCTGATGGTTATATATGTTTTTACTATTGTTACCCGACTCAGTGTACCGTTTGTGGGTTGTAGAAGTACCCAAGTGCCCCTGCCCGCTGGAACCGTTTTCGATTGGCGTATGCGTAGACGTATTGCATTATTGGCTATGAGTACGTCCTGGTGTAATATGCCTCCACTGGTGGTAATTTTGGATTGAGGGACTAAATCGCTTATGCATAGCGCCCCGAAGAAGGTGATCGCAAATGCAGTAGACAGTAGTGTTGCTTCAAATTGTGAGTGTCATATTAATGGTGTTAGGAATATGATGTGAGAAATCAGTTTTAGTGACACGGGACGGGACGTCTACACTCCTGACTTGGCTGACCCCTTTTCCACCCTTTTAAGGATTGTCTGATGATGAATCTTTGTCACATCTCCCCAATTCAATAGTTGGAGTGAAATGCTACTCCGGTCAGACACCGCTGCGCTGACGCCCCTGATATGCCCCTCATCATTAGCTCGTGGAGAAATTCTATGGTGACTTGTGATCTGGCTTGTTCACATTGGTCAACCCGTCCGCCTGCTACTAGTCGTGTCCACTCTTCCTATGCCTTACCGTATGCTTGCCAGGTTGACGGGGCAACTGACGCTCTGATTAATGGCATCAACTATTCGCCATTTGATCCCACAGGGAGGGTGGGCAACTGTTGCCCGATGGGTGGGCGTTGGAGAAGAGCTCTGTGAAAATCTGCCAATTGAATTGTGATAAAGCGTTAGCAGCAGCTTTAGACCCCTCAGCATCGTGGCTAGCGCGGACCCATACATTGTGTTTTAGGCACAGGAATGCTAGCCGGCGTAGTAGGCCTAGCACTGGGAGAGACAATGATGCCATCTTATTAATGCAGTGCGCTAGGCTGGTGTTTTTTGTTATGAAGTGTATATTTTTGTTAGCCAGGCGCGCCCCATATTTCTATTGCTACCACTATTGGGAAGAAAAATTATTTTCAGGGCTAGATGCAGCTAAAAATTATTATTAATTTCAAAGCTGGTGGAGCTTGGTATAGATGGCCTAATACAATGAGTACCACACACTGCTACAAGCCCAAATATTTTTTCAGAGCAAGATGCAGATAAAAATTATTTTTAATTTGCAACCTGGTGGAGGTTAGTATAGATGGACTAATAGACCAAGTCCCACACACTGCTACAAGCCCAAATATTTTTTCAGAGCTAGATGCAGATAAAAATTATTTTTAATTTGCAACTTGGTGGAGGTTAGTATAGATGGACTAATAGACCAAGTCCCACACACTGCTACAAGCCCAAATATTTTTTCAGAGCTAGATGCAGATAACAATTATTTTTAATTTGCAACCTGGTGGAGGTCAGTATAGATGGACTAATAGAACAAGTCCCACACACTGCTACAAGCCGAAGCCCAAATATTTTTTCAGAGCTAGATGCAGATAAAAATTATATTGAATTTGCAACCTGGTGGAGGTTAGTATAGATGGACTAATAGAACAAGTCCCACACACTGCTACAAGCCCAATCCCAAATATTTTTTCAGAGCTTGATGCAGATAAAAATTATATTGAATTTGCAACCTGGTGGAGGTTAGTATAGATGGACTAATAGAACAATTCCCACACACTGCTACAAGCCAAAATATTTTTTCAGAGCTAGATGCAGATAAAAATTATATTGAATTTGCAACCTGGTGGAGGTTAGTATAGATGGACTAATAGAATGATGCTATGCCCAAAAGGTTTTACTTCACTAGGTGCAGTAAAAAAATGGTATTCTATACACAGGTGGTGTAGCTTGCAACACAGATAGGCTACTCCACTGACTAACACACACTGCAAGAGGGCAAAAAGTATTTGCTTTGCTAGATTTAGCCAAATGCTGTGAAAAAAACTTGCACAGCACTAAAACAGACCTGCCTGGCAAAAAGTGATAGGAACTGATGTAACCTAGCCCTCAAAAGGACTGCAATTACAATTTGTCTTTTCTCCCAACCTATCTATTTAAGATCACAGACCTGCCTGATAAAAGTGATAGGAACTGATGTAACATAGCCCTGAAAAGGACTGCAATTACAATTAGTCTTTACTCCCAACCTATCTATTTAAGAGCACAGACCTGCCTGATAAAAGTCGTAGGAAATGATATAACCTAGTCCTTTAAAGGACTGCAATCACAACTATTCCCTACTCCCAAGATATCTGTAAATTTGTCCGAAAATTGGCTTGAAATTAACAAAGTATAGCGCACACAGCAACAGCGGTGCCGTCTAACACGCAGCTGCAGCAGTGAGAAAATGGTAGCGACGGGGAAAATGGCTGGGTCTTATAGGGCAAGGACATGTGACATATACTGCCAATGACACATGCCCTTGCTTGTGTGAATAAAAGCAGTTCGCTCCGTGTATGCGCTGCTGATAGGCTGACAGATTGCACCTCCCCACTGTAAATGCGGGAAAGAGAAAAAAAAATGGAGATCTTCATTATTTATGCTGAGATCCATCCCCTGCCCCTCCCCCCGCCCCGCTGTACACTCAAACTGCGTATTAACATTAATTTTCAGCATTACTGAGAAAAAATCCAGTTATGATTTTGGTCCACAAACAGTTATCGAACATAACCTCGAACAGCCAAATTTTTTTCAAATCGTTCGTGTTCGCCGAACGGCTCGAACACCGCCCAAAACAGCTAGAATTTGAGATTGGCGAACAGTTCGATTCGAACACCGCTCATCTCTAGTCTTTATCCTGTTGCAAGACCCACAACTGAGACCAAGCTTTCTGACACTGGGCAGCACATTTCTCTCTAGAATCCCTTGATCGCCTTGAGATTTCATTGTACCCTGCACAGATTCAAGATGTTCTGGGGCTGCTTTGTTGCATCTGGTACAGGTTGTAACAGAGCCCCCTCCAGGTTTCACAGTAGGGACAGTGTTCTTTTCTTAATATGCTTCATTTTTCCATCTGTGAACATAGAGTTGATGTCTCTTGCCAAAAACTTCCATTTTGTTTCATCTGTCCATAGGACATTCTCCCAGAAGCTTTGTGGCTTGTCAACATGTAGCTTGGCAAATTCCTGTCTGGTGTAAGGCGGCGGTGTTCACACCGTGCAGTAACTGAAGCAGTGACCCAAGCAAGTCCAACATAAACAGCTTTTATTTCAGCAACTCACGGGTTAACAGAAAGTCCTCCGGTTTGCAGCCAGGTTAACAGAAAGTCCATACACAATGGTTGCTGTGGGTAACGGCCGTGCCGGGCCGCTCAGAGCCTGACGGGTGCAGAGCCTTCCCAGGCGTGGGTTCAGCTATCTACAGTCTTGCCAAGTTTTCCTGCTATCCTCCTAGCAGGTCCCAACACTGAACAACAATAATCCTTAGTGCAGGGTTTTTAAAGGACCTGTGGCAAGAGCCACTGGAAAACCCGGATTGGAGGGAGGAGGCCGCCCCACTGCCTTTCTGTTGCCTCCCCCAAGAAATGAAGTTCCTGCCGGATTTTACTTAATCTGCCTTAGCCAGATAGCCTGACCAGGTCAATGCTCACCTTCATTCCTGCATTGCAGCCGCAGGTGAGTTTGTGACTGCAATGCACTCCAATGGATTTAATGGATTTAATAAGTCTCTGTACACATTCTGTGGGATATATAAAGTCCCTCGTATATGATCCCGGTCACTGCCTCACACTGGCTTTTTTATGATTTTTTTTCAACAATGGTGTTCTCCTTGGTCGTCTCCCATGAAGTCCACTTTGGATCAAACAACGACGGATGGTGCGATCTGACACTGATGTTCCTTGACCTTGAAGTTCACCTATAATCTACAGTGGGTAAAGAAAGTATTCAGACCCCTTTACATGTTTCACTCCTTGTTTCATTGCTGCCATTTGGTAAATTCTAAAATGTTAATTTTTTTCTCAATAAAGTACACTCTGCACCGCATCTTGACTGAAAAAAAACAGAAATGTAGAATTTTTTGAAAATTTATTAAGAAAGAAAATCTGAAATATCACATGGTCATAAGTATTCAGACCCTTAGCTCAGTATTGAGTAGAAGCAACCTTTTGAGCTAGTACAGCCATGAGTCTTCTTGGGAATTATGCAACAAGTTTTTCACACCTCGATTTGGGGATCCTCTGCCATTCTTACTAGCAGATCCTCTCCAGTTCCATCAGGTTTGATGGTGAACGTTGGTGGACAGCCATTTTCAGGTCTCTCCAGAGATGCTCAATTGCGTTTAGGTCATGGCTCTGGCTGGGCCAGTCAAGAATGGTCACAGAGTTTTTCTGAAGCCACTCCTTTGTTATTTTAGCTGTGTGTCTAGGGTCATTGTCTTGTTGAAAGGTGAACCTTCAACCAAGTCTGAGGTCCAGAGCACTCTGGAAGAGGTTTTCATCCAGGATATTTCTGTACTTGGCCGCATTCATGCTTCCTTCAATTGCAACCAATTGTCCTTTCCATGCAGCTGAAAAACACCCCCATAGCATGATGCTGCCACCACCATGTTTCATCGTTGGGATTGTATTGGGCAGGTGATGAGCAGTGCCTGGTTTTCTCCACACATACCGCTTAGAATTATCACCAAAAAGTTCTATCTTCATCTCATCAGACCAGAGAATCTTATTTCTCATAGTCTGTGAGTCCTTCATGTGTTTTGGAGCAAATTCTATGCACTCTTTCATATGTCTTGCGCTGAGGAGGGTCTTCTGTCGGGCCAGTCTGCCATAAAGGCCCGACTGGTGGAGGGCTGCAGTGATAATTGACTTTGTGGCACTTTCTCCCATCTCTCTACTGCATCTCTGAAGCTCAGCCACAGTGATCTTGGGGTTCTTCTTTACCTCTCTCACCAAGGCTCTTCTCCCACGATTGCTCAGTTTGGCTGGACATCCAGGTCTAGGAAGACTTCTGGTGGTCCCAAACTTCTTCCATTTATGGATTATGGAGGCCACTGTGCTCTTAGGAACCTTGAGTAATGCAGAAATTCTTTTGTAACCTTGGCCAGATCTGTGCCTTGCCACAATTCTGTCTCTGAGCTCCTTGGGCAGTTCCTTTGAGCTCATGATTCTCATTTGATCTGAGATGCACTGTGAACTGTGAGGTCTTATATAGACAGGTGTGTGCCTTTCCAAATCAAGTCCTATCAGTTTATTAAACACAGGTGGACTCCAATGAAGGAGTAGAACCATCTGAAGGAGGATCACAAGGAAATGGACAGCATTTGACTTAAATATGAGTGTCTAAGCAAAAGTCTGAATACTTATGACCATGTGATATTTCAGTTTTTCTTTTGAATAAATTTGCAAAAATGTCTACATTTCTGTTTTTTTTTTCAGTCAAGATGGGGTAATGAGAAATAAAATGAACTTTTTAGATTTTCCCAAAATGCCTGCAATGAAACAAAGATTGAAAAATTTAAAGGGGTCTGAATACTTTCCATTCCCACTTTATTTAGAAGTTAGCCTGGGCTCTTTTGTTACCATTCGTATTATCCGTCTCTTTGATTTGTCATCAATTTTCCTCCTGTGGTCTCGTCCAGGGAGGTTGGCTACTGTCCCATGGATCTTAAATTTCTGAATATGTGCAACTGTAGTCACAGGAACATCAAGCTGCTTGGAGATGGTCTTATAACCTTTACCTTTAACATGCTTGTCTATAATATTCTTTCTAATCTCCTGAGACAACTCTTTGCTTCCTCTGGTCTGTAGCATCGGCGTCTCTGCCCCCTGCTAGGCAGAGAAGCTGTCCCTCTCACCTTCCCGCTTCTGGCGCAGCGTCCTCCAGCGCTCTTCTCCCCGCTGCTGCCGGCGTGCGCTCCTTCTCCGGCACTGTGCTTAGGGCGCGCTCCCCCTCTCTTAAAGGGACTGCGCGCGCCGTCCTAAGGAGTCCCCGGCCAATAGCCGGAGGATCTCCCATATATCAGGCACCTCCTCCAAAATGGAGGTGCCCGAGCAAAGTTGTTGCACAGTTACTTATCTCTGCTTCAGCCCTCAGGTTCCGCTGCTAGCCTGACTCCTCGTCCTGCCTGCCAGCCTGTTATCTGCCCATTACCTGCCGAGCCTGCTAGCCTGCTCACCTGGAGCGCTCACCTGTCACCTGCCTTTTACCTGCCTTGTCTGACAGACCGCTCACCTGGGAGCACCCGCCTGTTTCCTGCTGTGCCCGTCAGTTCGCTCACCTGAGAGCGCTCACCTGTTACCGGTCTGTTACCTGCCTGGCCTGTCAGCCCGCTCACCTGGGAGCACCCGTCTGATACCTGCTTGCCTACCTGGAGGCTCCACCGTCACTTGCTGTGACCACCTGTCTGGTAAACCTAGAGACTTCTGCCTGCTTGCTGTGTCCATCCGTCATACCGGTCAGTCCCAGCCATCTGACCCGTGGGAGCCACCTGCTCTCTTACAAGGTCATCCCCAGAGTAGCACCTGGTCCCTCTGCCCGGATCCTCCCTGGTCACGGAGTCGTTAGCCGCCGTCCGATCAGGGTCGTTTCGGGTTGATACTTAGTCACGCCCCTCTGGGTCCCTCCTTGCACCACGGCACAGAGGTTCCACCACCCGGACCCGTAACATGGTCCATGTTGAGTGTTGTACACACCATGTCACCAAACAGCACAGTGAGTATCTGTAGCCCTATATTCAGGCCCACTGACTGATTACAAGATTGTAGACACCTGTGATGATAATTAGTGGACACAACTTGATTTAACATGTCCCTTTTGTCAACTTATTTTCAGGGGTACCATAATTTCTGTCCTGGCCTATTTCATGAGTTTAATTTTTTTTAATTCTGTGGAAGCAGGGTTGAAAAGCAATGTCTGACTTTCATTTGTTCATTTTCATAGATTTTAAATGTATTAATTTTGTCAGATTCAAGTTATTTCTGTGACCATTGTGGGTTTTTCTTTCATTAAACGAGGGGTACCAACAATTTTGACCACGTGTGTATATATATATATCAGGATGGGGCCAGTATGGACATAAATACCAGAATGGAAGGCATATATATATACCAGGATGGGGCCAGGATAAGGGACAAATATATACAGTACAGACCAAAAGTTTGGACACACCTTCTCATTTAAAGATTTTTCTGTATTTTCACGACTATTAAAATTGTACATTCACACTGAAGGCATCAAAACTATGAATTAACACATGTGGAATTATATACTTAACAAAAAAGTGTGAAACAACTGAAAATCTGTCTTATATTCTAGGTTCTTCAAAGCAGCCACCTTTTGCTTTGATGACTGCTTTGCACACTCTTGGCATTCTCTTGATGAGCTTCAAGAGGTAGTCACCGGAAATGGTCTTCCAACAATCTTGAAGGAGTTACCAGAGATGCTTAGCACTTGTTGGCTCTTTTGTCTTCACTCTGCGGTCCTGCTCACCCCAAACCATCTCGATTGGGTTCAGGTCTGGTGACTGTGGAGGCCAGGTCATCTGGCATAACACCCCATCACTCTCCCTCTTGGTCAAATAGCCCTTACACAGCCTGGAGGTGTGTTTGGGGTCATTGTCCTGTTGAAAAATAATTGATGGGCCAACTAAACGCAAACCGGATGGAATAGCATGCCGCTGCAAGATGCTGTGGTAACCATGCTGGTTCAGTATGCCTTCAATTTTGAATAAATCTCCAACAGTGGCACCAGCAAAGCACCCGCACACCATCACACCTCCTCCTCCATGTGTCACGGTGGGAACCAGGCATGTGGAGTCCATCTGTTCACCTTTTCTGCGTCGCACAAAGACACGGTGGTTGGAACCAAAGATCTCAAATTTGGACTCATCAGACCAAAGCACAGATTTCCACTGGTCTAATGTCCATTCCTTGTGTTCTTTAGCCCAAAAAAGTCTCTTCTGCTTGTTCCCTGTCCTTAGCTGTTGTTTACTAGCAGCTATTTTACCATGAAGGCCTGCTGCACAAAGTCTACTCTTAACAGTTGTTGAAGAGATGTGTCTGCTGCTAGAACTCTGTGTGGCATTGACCTGGTCTCTAATCTGAGCAGCTGTTAACCTGCGATTTCTGAGGCTGGTTACTCGGATAAACTTATCCTCAGAAGCAGAGGTGACTCCTGGTCTTCCTTTCCCCGGGCGGTCCTCATGTGAGCCAATTTCTTTGTAGCGCTTGATGGTTTTTTAAACTGCACTTGGGGACACTTTCAAAGTTTTCCAATTTTTCAGACTGACTGACCTTCATTTCTTAAAGTAATGATGGCCACTCGTTTTTCTTTACCTACCTTGCTTTTTTCTTGCCATAATACAAATTCTAACAGTCTATTCAGTAGGACTATCAGCTGTGTATCCACCTGACTTCTGCACATCACAACTGATGGTCCCAACCCCATTTATAAGGCAAGAAATCCCACTTATTAAACCTGACAGGGCACACCTGTGAAGTGAAAACCATTTCCGGTGACTACCTCTTGAAGCTCATCAAGAGAATGCCAAGAGTGTGCAAAGCAGTCATCAAAGCAAAAGGTGGCTACTTTGAAGAACCTAGAATATAAGACATATTTTCAGTTGTTTCACACTTTTTTGTTAACTATATAATTCCACATGTGTTAATTCATAGTTTTGATGCCTTCAGCGTGAATGTACAATTTTCATAGTCATGAAAATACAGAAAAATCTTTAAATGAGGAGGTATGTCCAAACTTTTGGTCTGTACTGTATATATATATATATATATATATATATATATATATATATATATATATATATAATATATATATATATATAATATATATATATCTTTATATATTTGAAACCAGAAGTGTACATACATTCTACAAAAAGTCACATATGCATGTTTTTCTCAATATCTGACATGAAATCAGGATAAACCTTTCCCGTTTTAGGTCAAATTACCATAATTTTAATACTTGCCAAATACCAGAGTAATGAGACAGAGAGAATGTTTTAAGGCATTTTCATTACACATTTGGATGTATTTTAATGCACACCTGAAACACACTGCTTCTTTGTGTAGTATCATGGGAATGTCTAAGGAAATCAGCCAAGATATCAGGAAGAGAATTGTGGACTTGCACAAGTCTGGCTCATCCTTGGATACAATTTCAAGATATCTGAAGGTGCCTCGTTCATCTGTACAAACAATTATAAGAAAGTACAAACAAGATAGGAATGTCCAGCCATCATACCGCTCAGGAAGGAGACGGGTTCTTTGTCCCAGAGATGAACGTGCTTTGGTCTGACATGTGAATATCAACCCAAGCAAAAGCAAAAGACCTTGTGAAGGTGATGGCAGAAGCTGGTAAGATTGTGTCAATATGCACAGTAAAATGAATACTGTATCAACACGGGATAAAAGGTCACTCTACCAGGAAGAAGCCATTACTCCAAAAGAAACATAAAAAAGCCAGATTAATGTTTGCAAATGCACACAGGAACAAAGACCTTAATTTTTGGAGACGTGTTGTAACATACCTGGCGGCGTCCTTGCATGGTGGTCCATCTCCCACTGTGCAAGAGGGCGCACTTGATCTCCTGTCCAGAATGTCTCTCTGGCTTCCCTCCATGCTGTCTGTTTGTGTCTGTTTCTGCTGCTTAAGGGCGGCGCCCGATCACTTCCTGCCTTTTGTACCTGCTGTGGGTCACACCCCTTGTGCGTCCTCAGCCTATTGCTGTCTGTCACTTGGTATATAGCTCAGCAGCTCCCTTCTATCCCTGCCTGAGCATAGAGTTTCCTTCAGTGTGTGCTTGCACTCTGAAGGTGCCAGGTCCCGTCTCTTGTCTCCTGCTTTTTGTATCAGTTCCCGTGTCTGAACTGTGTCCTGTATGTCTCCTGCTTTGCGGTATCAGCTCCCGTGTCTGAACTGAGTCCTGTATGTCTCCTGCTTTGCGGTATCAGCTCCCGTGTCTGAACTGAGTCCTGTATGTCTCCTGCTTTTCGGTATTAGTTCCCGTGTCTGAACTGAGTCCTTTCTGTGTTCTCTTGTCTGTCCTGTCTTAACACGCTCCTAGCCTGTTCCTCCTGCCTTCTAGGGGCCGGTTCCCTAGACCCGCTCCTGTATCTTGTCTGTCCTGTCTGAACACGCTCCTTGCCTGTTCATCCTGCCTCTCTGGGGGCCGTATTCCCAGACCCGCTCCTGTATCCCGCTGCAGTGTCGGTCTCCTCCGTACACTCAGTTCCAGTCTGAACTCTCTCCTATCCTTTACCTGTTTTTCCTCTATGTCCGTTCCCTTCCTTTTTCTGCAGAGTCTGAACTCGTACCTAACTCCTGCTTGTTGTCTCTGTACTCCCGTTTGTGAGTTTGTGGTCCACTCGCTACTTCACTGCAAGTACCCTGTGGGTGTCTGGCTCTGCCTTTCCCTTCCTGTCTGTTCCGTGTGAACAGAGCCCTGTCCCCCCTACTCAGCCTAGCCTGCTCTGACTCCTCTGCCCGCTGCTCCGGCAGTCCTGTCCTGCCCTGCTTCTGCCCGCTGCTCCGGCAGTCCTGTCCTGCCCTGCTTCTGCCCGCTGCTCCGGCAGTCCTGTCCTGCCCTGCTTCTGCCCGCTGCTCCGGCAGTCCTGTCCTGCCCTGCTTCTGCCCGCTGCTCCGGCAGTCCTGTCCTGCCCTGCTTCTGTCCGCTGCTCCGGCAGTCCTATCCTGCCCTGCTTCTGCCCGCTGCTCCGGCAGTCCTGTCCTGCCCTGCTTGTGCTCGCTGCTCCGGCAGTCCTGTCCTGCCCTGCTTGTGCTCGCTGCTCCTGCAGCCCCGTCCTGCTCTGTTCTTGCCCACCGCTTCGGGCGTTCCCTCTCTGCTGTGGTTGTCTACCGCATCTGCGGTTCTGTGACCCAGTCTGTACTGGGTCTTAACCTTTCTGTGCATAACACCTGTTAGTTTTTCTTTAAGAAGGCCTCCCTGTCTGCACTCTAGCTGTGCTTGCCTGTACCCCTCTACCTGTATTGTTCCTGAGTCCCAGTGTGTACTGGGTCCTATCCCGCCTGTGTTCCTACCTGCTAGTGCCTCCCTGTCTGCACTCTAGCTGCGCTTGCCTTTACCCGCCTGCCTGCATACCAGTCGTGCCTGCCTATACCCTCCAGTCTGTGCGCCAGCCTAACCAGCCTGATCCAGTAATCCCTGTGTGGGTCAACCCCCGTGTCCGGAGTTTGACCTGGAGTAGCACCTGGTCCCTCTGCCCGGTTTCTCCCTGGTGCACTGGCGTCGTATGCCGTCGTGCCATCTTGGTCGGATCGGCCAGATACTTAGTCACGCCCCTCCAGGCACTCTCCGGTTCATGGTCCAGTGGAATCACTACCAATCACACGCACACGCCGCTTAGCCCGGGCGTGTGCATAACAGCATGCTCAGGCCATGGTTCCCGTTGAGCCCCACGGCCTTCGCTCTTTGAGAAGTTTTTCCAGCGAATACATGCATTAAAATAAAATAAATAAATTTCCCCCCCCCCCTTTAGCTGAGTTCCAGGCGAATTACGCACCCGTCCAGATGGATCTATCAGCCCTCGTTCCTGCGGATCCGCCACGTTACTATGGGGATCCAAGACAGTGTCGTGCATTTGTGGAGCAATGCATGCTACACTTTAAGGCCTACCCTCTCTATTTTCCTTCCGATTGGGCTAAAGTGGCCTTTATGATTGACTACCTAGCGGGTGATGCCTTGAAATGGGTCACCCCCCTATGGGAAGCATGGGATCCTGTCATCCTTGACCTGCAGGCCTTCCTGGTGGCCTTTCGTATGGTCTTTGAGGACCCTAACTCTGAAGCCCCTGCTGAAGCTTCACTTCCCAATATCCCGGAGCAGCCCCGACGGGTAATGTGTGTGGGTAGCGCAATAGTCCTCCAGCCCAATGAGACTACTGCCCACCCAGAATCCTCACAGGGTGACTACGCTTTCCGGAATACTTCTCTCAACCTCAAGAGGCAGTCCAGACGTGCTAGACTTAGAGGCAAGCCGTCACGCCAGGGTCTGTCCTCCCTGAGACCTCCTGACCCCAACCTTGAAGTCCCTACTGAAGCTTCATCTCCCTGTATCCCGGAGAAACCCCAATGGGTAATGTGCGTGGGTAGTGCACCAGTTCTCCTGGCCGAAGAGACTTCTGCCCATCCAGACTCCACACAGGAGAACTTCCTGCACCCGGCATCAGATGCTTCTCTCTCTTTAACCGGTGTGCATGTCCAAGGATGCTCCAAAGCTGTGGTTACCTCAGAGTCTGTGCACCTCTACTACCTGGCGGAGGATCCCCTGTTGCCTCCTGAACCCTCCGGGATACCACTCGATGACAAATGGAGAGAGACTTCTCTACACCCGGTACACAATACTTTGTCCGCTTCGTCCTGTGAGCCTGACAATGGGTACCCCAAAGTGGTAGTTACCTCCGAGTCTCTACACCCCTCCGACCAGGCGGAGGATCTCCAGTTGTCTCCTGAACCCTTCGGGGTGCTACCTGGTAGCGAAAGGACAGAGACTCTCCTATACTCTGTACCTGATACCTCGCTCGCTTCGTCCAGTGAGTCCAACCTAGTGTACTCCGAAGCAGAGGTTACTCCTGAGTCTCTACACCCCTCCGACCAGGCGGAGGACCTCCAGTTGTGTTCAGAATCCTTCGGGGTGCCACCTGGTGGTGAATGGACAGAGACTTTCCTATGCTCTGTACCTGATACCTCGCTCGCTTCGTCCAGTGAGTCCAACCTAGTGTACTCCGAAGCAGAGGTTACTCCTGAGTCTCTACACCCCTCCGACCAGGCGGAGGACCTCCAGTTGTGTTCAGAATCCTTCGGGGTGCCACCTGGTGGTGAATGGACAGAGACTTTCCTATATCCTGTACCTGATACCTCGCTCGCTTCGTCCAGTGAGTCCGACCTAGTGTACTCCGAAGCAGAGGTTACTCCCGAGTCTCTACACCCCTCCGACCAGGCGGAGGACCTCCAGTTGTGTTCAGAACCCTTCGGGGTACCACCTGGTGGTGAATGGACAGAGACTTTCCTATACTCGGTACCCGATACCTCGCCTGCTTCCTCCAGTGAGTCCGACCTAGTGTACTCTGAAGCAGTTGTTTTCTCTGAGCCTCTGCACTCTTCTGACCCGGCGGAGGACCTCCAGTTGTTTCCTGAATCCTCCGGGATACCACCAGATAACAAAGAGACAGTGACTTTTCCTCATTATGTACCTGATAACCCGTCTATTTTTTCCTGTGAGCTTGACAAGATGTATCTCGAAGCAGAGATTACCCTCAAGTCTCTGTCCCCCTCCAACCCAGTGAACGACTGGTCCTCGAATTCCCTGCGGAAGATTCTGGCAGGCCTGAAGAAGAGGGGGCGTAAGGGGGGAGGTACTGTAACATACCTGGCGGCGTCCTTGCATGGTGGTCCATCTCCCACTGTGCAAGAGGGCGCACTTGATCTCCTGTCCAGAATGTCTCTCTGGCTTCCCTCCATGCTGTCTGTTTGTGTCTGTTTCTGCTGCTTAAGGGCGGCGCCCGATCACTTCCTGCCTTTTGTACCTGCTGTGGGTCACACCCCTTGTGCGTCCTCAGCCTATTGCTGTCTGTCACTTGGTATATAGCTCAGCAGCTCCCTTCTATCCCTGCCTGAGCATAGAGTTTCCTTCAGTGTGTGCTTGCACTCTGAAGGTGCCAGGTCCCGTCTCTTGTCTCCTGCTTTTTGTATCAGTTCCCGTGTCTGAACTGTGTCCTGTATGTCTCCTGCTTTGCGGTATCAGCTCCCGTGTCTGAACTGAGTCCTGTATGTCTCCTGCTTTGCGGTATCAGCTCCCGTGTCTGAACTGAGTCCTGTATGTCTCCTGCTTTTCGGTATTAGTTCCCGTGTCTGAACTGAGTCCTTTCTGTGTTCTCTTGTCTGTCCTGTCTTAACACGCTCCTAGCCTGTTCCTCCTGCCTTCTAGGGGCCGGTTCCCTAGACCCGCTCCTGTATCTTGTCTGTCCTGTCTGAACACGCTCCTTGCCTGTTCATCCTGCCTCTCTGGGGGCCGTATTCCCAGACCCGCTCCTGTATCCCGCTGCAGTGTCGGTCTCCTCCGTACACTCAGTTCCAGTCTGAACTCTCTCCTATCCTTTACCTGTTTTTCCTCTATGTCCGTTCCCTTCCTTTTTCTGCAGAGTCTGAACTCGTACCTAACTCCTGCTTGTTGTCTCTGTACTCCCGTTTGTGAGTTTGTGGTCCACTCGCTACTTCACTGCAAGTACCCTGTGGGTGTCTGGCTCTGCCTTTCCCTTCCTGTCTGTTCCGTGTGAACAGAGCCCTGTCCCCCCTACTCAGCCTAGCCTGCTCTGACTCCTCTGCCCGCTGCTCCGGCAGTCCTGTCCTGCCCTGCTTCTGCCCGCTGCTCCGGCAGTCCTGTCCTGCCCTGCTTCTGCCCGCTGCTCCGGCAGTCCTGTCCTGCCCTGCTTCTGCCCGCTGCTCCGGCAGTCCTGTCCTGCCCTGCTTCTGCCCGCTGCTCCGGCAGTCCTGTCCTGCCCTGCTTCTGCCCGCTGCTCCGGCAGTCCTGTCCTGCCCTGCTTCTGCCCGCTGCTCCGGCAGTCCTGTCCTGCCCTGCTTGTGCTCGCTGCTCCGGCAGTCCTGTCCTGCCCTGCTTGTGCTCGCTGCTCCTGCAGCCCCGTCCTGCTCTGTTCTTGCCCACCGCTTCGGGCGTTCCCTCTCTGCTGTGGTTGTCTACCGCATCTGCGGTTCTGTGACCCAGTCTGTACTGGGTCTTAACCTTTCTGTGCATAACACCTGTTAGTTTTTCTTTAAGAAGGCCTCCCTGTCTGCACTCTAGCTGTGCTTGCCTGTACCCCTCTACCTGTATTGTTCCTGAGTCCCAGTGTGTACTGGGTCCTATCCCGCCTGTGTTCCTACCTGCTAGTGCCTCCCTGTCTGCACTCTAGCTGCGCTTGCCTTTACCCGCCTGCCTGCATACCAGTCGTGCCTGCCTATACCCTCCAGTCTGTGCGCCAGCCTAACCAGCCTGATCCAGTAATCCCTGTGTGGGTCAACCCCCGTGTCCGGAGTTTGACCTGGAGTAGCACCTGGTCCCTCTGCCCGGTTTCTCCCTGGTGCACTGGCGTCGTATGCCGTCGTGCCATCTTGGTCGGATCGGCCAGATACTTAGTCACGCCCCTCCAGGCACTCTCCGGTTCATGGTCCAGTGGAATCACTACAATCACACGCACACGCCGCTCAGCCCGGGCGTGTGCATAACACGTGTCCTGTGATCTGATGAAACTAAATTTGAACTTTGAGGGCATAATGACTGTAGTTTCGTTTGGAGGAAAAAGGGAGAAGTATGGAAACCTAAGAACACCATCCCAACTGTGAAAAACGGGTTTGTCAGCATCATGTTGTGGGGTTGTTTTGCTGCAGGAGGGACTGGTGCACTTCACAAAATAGATGGCATCATGAGAAAGGAAGATTATGTGGCAATACTGAAGCAACATCTCAAGACATCAACCGGGAAGTTAAAGCTTGGGCAGAAATGGGTCTCCAAATGAACAATGACCCGAAGCATACTGCCAAAATATTAACAAAGTGGCTTAAGGATAACAAAGTCAATGTTTTGGAGTTGCCATCAGAAAGCCCTGATCTCAATCCTATTGAAAATTTATGGGCAAAGCTGAAAAGGCAGGTGCGTGCAAGGCGACCTACAAACCTGGATCAGTTACTCCAGTTTTGTAAGGAGGAAAGGGCCCAAATTCCGACCAATTATTGTGACAAGCTTGTGGAAGGATATCCCAAACTTTTGACCCAAGTCATACAGTTTAAGGGCAATGGTACAAAAAACTAATGAAATACATGTAAACTTTTACTTTGCAGTAAGTAATAAAAATGCCTTAAAATATTCTCTCTGTCTCATTATTCCGGCATTTGGTAAATATTAAAAAATATGGTAATCCTAATTGACCTGAAGCAGGAAAGGTTTATTCTGATTTTATGTCAGATATTGAGAAAAACATGCATATGTGTTTTTTATATAGTGTATTTAAACTTCTGGTTTCAACTCTGCAGTATGTTGTGGCAAGAAGACTTACTCAGATGCAGTCGGAAGAAGACACAGGAACGGTTTCGTCTGCAGGTTTATTATTTCAGCATAAAGCACTGCAGATTTCAGCAAAATAAATTCAGCCTTGCTGGTATAAACGTAAAACAAAAGACAAAGGATAACACAGTACATATGTGTGCAGGTTTGCCTGCACCAACTTGCAGCAGCCTTCAGCTCCTCCTGAGCTGAAATTTACACAGCGTGGAGACTTGCCTCTCCAAACTCACAACACTAGAAAGAAAAACAGGGACTGAGCATTTAACCTTGGTCAGCCACGCCCTGATGGGGGTTATGGTGAATGACTTCCCTCCCATCTCTGTCATTCACACAAACCTCTCCCTTCACAATGGTGATTTAATCCCCAACATGTAATATGCTGGAGAAAAGTTGTAGGTTCACATTATCAAGGCTAGCAGCCATAGTGAAACATACCTCTCCTCACATATAACACCAGTGACTCTGTCACAATATATATATATATATATTGGGTGTGTGCCCCTGGTCCAAATCTTGCACCGGGGCACATCAGACCTTAACAAATTGCCTAACAAACAAGCAATCCCCTGATGTTGTGTTCCGGCTGTCTAACAGCCGCAATACATGCAGCCACAGGAACTCGAACATATTATCCGAGCATGCCCAAGATACTTATCCAAGCATGTTCGCTCATCACTAATAGATATACAGTATAATGTCACAAGACACCTACATATAATAAACTTGCACCCTTTAGTGCCTTCATGTGGCACTAAAGAGTGTTTAACATTATTTAACAAATGAAATAAATAAGTAATTAAAAACATGATGTGGTGTCCCCCCTGTTTTTGATAACCAGTAAAGATAAAGCAGACAGCTGTAGGCTGATATTATTAGGCTGGGAAGGTCCCTGGTTATTGGGTATCCATTTCTAGATTACATAGGATTCGATGGTTCATGGCAGATCTGCATGGGATTTTTTATTTTTTTTTAAATAAATTGGTGAATGAGGGATAATGTGGTAGAGTCTTGATTCAAATAAAGTTTTATTTTTCTGTGTGTGTTTTGTTATTTTTGATTACTACATTAGTAATTGGGGAGTCTGATAGACACTTGTCCATTACAGGGCAATTGGGAAGAGCCGAGCAAAGGACCAGAATTGGCGCATCTCATGCGATGTGCCAATTCTGGGAAGGCTGAAGGCTTGTATTTTTAGGCTAGGAAGGGCCCAATAATGGTGGCCTTCCCTGCCCACAGTGGTCTGCTTTACCTTGGCTGGTTATCAAGAACAGGGGGACCCCACATAATTTTTTTAATTAGCCTTATTTAACCTATTAAATAAAAACCCTTTAGTGTCACATGAAGAGCACTAAGAGGGGCAAGTTTATTATAGGTAGGGGGGGTTCTGAAATTATACATCTTCTGGACATCTAACTATTATACCTATCTATCTTTTCTGATGGTTCTGGCTTTGAATTTATTGTACCTGGCTGATGAAATGTTGGGTTTCCTTTGAGATGTGCGCATTAAAATTGGGCAACATACAAATGGTTAGATTTTTTTTCTTGCACCCATAGATTTACATTGACGAGTACCGTCCGATATAAGCAGTCAATCGCTGCATGGCATAATTTTTTTCTTCACTCCGATTAGAGATAAGCAAAAACTTGCAGTTGAGCTGACGCGCCCCCTGGGGCCGTGGGGTACTCGGTAGCCGGGCTGGTCCTTTTCTGGGGTAGTCATGGTGGCAGTGACTCAGTCCGTGGCCCCGGGCGGTCAAATAAATTAAAGAAAAGGGGAATAAAGTTTTTTGGGGATAATGTTCGTGACGCCACCCGTGGTATGCGGCTATATGGGGCCACCGCTGTGGTGCAGATCCACTGGAGCTGATGGTGATGCAGCAAAGTTGGTTCAGCTCTCCACGGACAGAGCTAAGCCCCAGGGCAGTATATAGTGGATTTTAGAGGTAGATGATGCTGGTGTAGTGCAAGTCAGGTGATGGTGCAGCAATTATTCAAGGACACAGTGGGATGCAGTCTTCAGGTTTTACTCACAGTTATTAAGTTTTCCAGGTTACAGTTACCAGTGTGTAACTACCCACGTCGTCCTGTGTCCTCCAGGGAAGTGATCCAGCAAACTCTCAGGTATCTCAGAAGCACTTGGACAGGACCCTGTTCTGTGTACCTCTCCAGGTCGTCTCACTGAGCTGGCTCTCACCCTCCTGCCCTACGCCTCACACTCAATGTCCCAAGCCAGTGGCTGCGGGCCTTGTTGGGCGACGTCCTCTTTGTCCCCTTGGTCCTCTATGGCCACCTTTTCGGCGATTAAGTGTGGAGTGTGGCTGCAGCACCTGAAATGCTGCAACCTCCGGTTTGCTAGCTGAGACCTAAAGTACTCCACTAGGCTGGGGCCGGTCCCCTACTGCGGCCTGATCCCTCCACGTCAGCGTGAATTCGGGCGTAAGGGTGGCATCCTTCAGTCGCCTTCCCACTGGGATCCCTTCTGTCTCTCTCTGGAGCCTTTCCCACTGCTCCGGTTCCTCTCCTCACCTTCCTCCTGGCCCTCTCTGGCTGGGCCCTACTCCTCACTCCACTCCTCTGAACTGTGCTCCTGCTCCAAACACTGGAACAGGAGACTGGCCCCTTGCTCCCCTGAGCAGAACTCCTTCTAGATGTTTCCACCCTTCCTTTTATACTGCTCTGTCAGTGCTCCCCTAAACTACTCCTCCACCCACCTCCTCCACTTAGTTCCACCCTCCTGACAGGGACAGGGACTGTGCTCTCCCTCAGGAGCAATCTCGTCCTTCCCTCAGGAGTGGTGTGTGTTGGATGTGAGTGGGTGGGTCCCGTGTAGTGCTCCCTCCTTACCTGAGAGTGGGGTACCACACCTCTGGGTGAGATGCAGTACTTCTGTGGCAACTGGACCCGCAGTGACGCCACAGAGCACCAATGATATGTTAACACTAGTGATGAGCAAGCATGCTCGCTACTGCTCGGTGCTCACCCGAGCATCTCACTGCTCGAGATGCTTGGCGCTTGCCGAGTACTTCCGGGATTCCTCGGGGGGAGCTCGGGTCCCCTCCGTGCATGTTTGGCACTCTTTACAGAGCCAATGAACATGCAGGGATTGCCTGCCACTCACTGTAATGCCGCAGCCATGTTGGTTGTGGCATTACAGTGATTGGCTGGCCGCACAGCGTCTTCAGGTCTATATCAGACCTGGCGCCGCCATGCTCGTCAGTCACTTTGGAATCAGACAGTGTAGGGAGAGGTGCTGCTGAGCTAGGGAGAGATTTGCTTGTTTCTAGCTAGTGTAGGTGTACCAAACTATATTAGAGACACATATCCATCTCAACAAATAGTCCTTCTGAGGACTAATCCATCTGCAGAGATATCAGGCAAGCAGTGTATATAGGCAGGCAGGCAGGGTATATAGGAGACTGCAGAGCACATAGCACAAGAGGCTCAATTCCAGTTCTGCCTTCTGCTGCTGTTAGGTATTTCTAGACAAAGGCCCAGGTCTCAGGGGCCAGGAATACTTTTTTTGGATCTTAAGCATCATTATTTGCTTAAAAAGAAATCCAGAGAACACCGTTTTTCTGCACCATTTGCTTATTGGCAATGCAGAATACAGCCAGGTCCTTTCCATATTACAGCGCTAAAAATCCAGCTATTTAAAACTGTGGTTTGTCCATCACACAGATCACATATAATTGCGCTGAAAATACTGCCATTTCTGGCATCTATTAAAAATTTATTTCAGTGTGTCAGTGAAGCAATTGACATCAGTTTGCTGTTGAAAATAGTTACCTACAGGACAGGTATTTACAATTGTTTTTTGTCCATCACACGGATCACATATACGTTTTCAGAAAATACTGCCATTTCTGACCTCCATTAAAAATTTGTTTCAGTGTGTCAGTGAAGCAATTGACACCAATTTGCAGTTCAAAATAGTTACCTACAGGACAGGTATTTACAATAGTAGCTTGTCCATCACACGGATCACATATACGTTTTCAGAAAATACTGCCATTTCTGGCCTCCATTAAAAAATGTTTTCAGTGTGTCAGTGAAGCAATTGACACCAGTTTGCTGTTCAAAATAGTTACCTACAGGCCAGGTATTTAAAACTGTGTTTTGTCTGTCACATGGATCACATATAACTTCGCTCCAAATTCAGTCACTTGTAGTGAGCGTGGAAGATATTGTCCTCCATTTAAAATGGGAAAGGCACGTGGCAAGGGATGAGGAACTGGACGTGATGGTGATGGCGATGGTGCATGCAGAGCTCGAGGCCGTGGGCAAGCTGAAATTGTGCCACAACTAACACCCACATCATCTCGCTCGATCTTCCTGTCCCAATTAATAGGGGACCGCAGAACACCACTATTGAACACAGAGCAGTGTCAAAAGGTTATTGGTTGGATAGCAGATAATGCTTCCAGTCACTTAGCCACCACCACCACCCTGTCTTCCACACGGTCAAGTCTCAGTAGCTGTGAGTGTGGAACGCATATTCCTCACCCTGAACCTCCTTCCTCCAACCATGCCAAGTGCCCAGAGACAACGGATCCCACACTTGGACACTCCGAAGAGCTGTTCACTTTTCTATTTATAGATTCGGGCCTCTCGCCTGATCCACTTGAAGCGGGGCAAGAGGAGATCACATGTAGCAATGCCCAAATATTTGAGCAGTCACAGTCACACAAAGGCGATGGTGGGAAACTGTCATAAGAAGTGAACAATGATGAGACACAATTGCCAGAAAGTCAGGAGGTAGACCAGAGTGCGGAAGTGGAAGACGAGGTGGTGGATGATAGGGTAACTGACCCAACCTGGCAGGAAGACATGCAGAGCGAGGAGAGCAGCACACAGGGGGAGTGAGGCAGAGCACCCCAACAGTCAGGAGGCCGCAGAAAGAATAAAAGCAACCGTTTCCCGTAACACCAACACAAAGAAAGTTGCCAGTACAACTGTTAGGTATTCCCGAGTCTGGTTGTTTTTAAAGACTTTACCGATAACCCCAAAAAGGCCATTTGCACCACCTGCCAGGCCCGAATCAGCAGGGATGGCAAAACGACCAGCCTGACCACCACCAGCATGATCAGGCACATGGCAGCAAAGCTCCCGACATTGTGGACCAAACCCCAGGGTCCAGGAACAGAGTCTGCGAGTAGCATCACTGCTTCTTACGCTGTTGTGCATGCAAGCCAATACCCTGTCCATGGTGCATGCGAAGATGCCTCCTGCCGTTACCTGTCATTGCACACTCTCAAGTAGCAGCATCAGGAAGCACATCCACGCCCTTCTCCCAGTGCAGCGTTCAGTTGTCCATACCCCGTTCTTTGGAACGCAAGTGCAAATATTCAGACAACTCCCCATAGGCCACACTACTAAATACCCACATTTCGCGACTGCTTGCGCTATAAATGTTGCCTTTTAGGCTCGTGGAGATGGAAGCATTCCACAACCTGATGGCGGCGGCCGTTCCTCGGTACTCAGTCCCCAGCCGCCACTATTTCTCCTGGTGTGCCGTCCCCGCATTGCACAAGCACGTGTCCCAAAACATTAGCCGTGCCCTCAACAACGCTGTTACCGAGAAGGTCCACCTAACTACAGACACGTGGACTAGTGCTTGTGGGCAGGGACGGTACATCTCGCTGACGGTACAATGGGTTAACATAGTGGAAGCTGGGACCTAGTCGGACCTTGGGATGGAACACGTCCTCCCGACGCCAAGGATCGTAGGCCCTAGGTCAATCAGGGTTGCCCCCACAGTCTACAGCTCCTGCACCTCTGCCTCCTCCTCCTCTTCAGGCTCCATCTCCAAAATGACCACATCAGTCACAAGCTGGAAGCACTGCAGCACTGCCTTAGCGAAGCTGCAACAGGCTGTGTTGAAGCTAATATGCTTAGGTGACAAACCGCACAATTCTGAAGAGTTGTGGTCAGCTCTAAAAGAGCAGGCAGATCTGTGGCTGACAACGCTGAACCTACAGCCAGGCATGGTCGTGTGTGACAATGGCCGGAAACTAGTGGCGGCTCTGAGGCGAGGCAAGCTCACACACGTACCATGCCTGGCCCATGTGCTTAACCTCGTGGTTCAGCGATTTCTCAAATCCTACCCGGAACTGCCGGATCTGCTTGTCAAAGTACGCCGCCTGTGTGCCCATTTTAGAAAGTCAGCTACAGCTTCCAACGCCCTTGCCGTGCTTCAGCAGCAATTGCAGCTTCCGGCTCACAGACTGGTGTGTGATGTCCCCACTTGTTGGAACTCTACACTGCAGATGTTGGGAAGGATTTGTGAGCAGAAGAGGGCAGTTGTTGAGTATCAGCATCAACATGGCCGTCGGCATTCAGTTCAGACTCCACACATAAGACCTCAGAAGTGGACATGGATGTCAGACAAATGTACCTTCCTCCAAAACTTTGAGGACTCCACCAAGATGGTGAGTGGCGATGACACCATAATTAGCATCACCATCCTGCTTCTCTGTCTTCTGAAACTCTCTCTGCTCACAATCAAAGAGGATGCATTGCAGGCGGAGCACGATGAGATGGAGCAAGGAACCATACAGGGTGATTACACACAGCCCAGCCTCATCTCATCCCAACGTAGATTGGGTGACAATGAGGAAGAGGAACAGGAGGAGGAGGAAGAACAGGAGCTAGTTTCATGCTCTATAGACGGTACTACCTGCACAACTATCATACCGTCTGTTCAGCGTGGATGGCCTGAGGACAGAGAGGAGGAGGAGAGCATGGTCTCTCGTCCTCTTGGTGAGGACACGGAAGTCTTGCCTGTTAGCAGTCTTGCACTCATGGCTGAGTTTATGTTACGCTGCTTTTCCCATGCCCTTCGCGTTCTCAAAATTTTGGGTGACAGTCATTATTGGTTGGTGACACTTCTAGACCCAAGCTACAAGGAGAACTTTATATCTCTTATTCCTGAGGCGGACATGTCTACAAAAATGGGGCACTACAAGAAGGTCCTTGTTGCTGAACTATTAAAAAATTCCCATCTGAAAATGCTGGTGGGAGAGGTCATAGTTTGTTGGACAACCAAGGACTACAGGTGAGAGAGACACCGCTCCAATCCAGCAGAGGCAGGGGAACACTGTCAAAGTTATGGGAGAATTTCCTCAGCCCCTCCCATAGTTATTGGGTATCCAAGGTGGATATGTGGAATGAACTGTCTCTCTACGCCTTGGAGGTCCTGGCCTGCCCTGCCGCTAGCATTTCATCAGAGCGTGTTTTAGTGCCGCTGGTGGAATTATAACTGATAAGCGCATCCGCCTGTCAACAGAAAATGGCTGACTCTTATAAAAATGAACAAGGCTGGAGGTGTATTCCCATGCACCTTTTCACACCCACACATGGGTATACGCTTCCTGATTTTGGCTATTTGCTCTTGTCCTCCTCCTTCTCCTCATCCTCATCTTCCGCCACCATATCACCAGGGTGACCGTGGTCCTTGATGCAACACCCTCATAATTTTTTTTAAAGAGTGTTTATGATGCCCGTAAAAAAAAAATTTTTATACAGTATGTTCATGTATACCCCCCAGGGGTAAATGTTTGTCAGCCCATACACTTAGTGCATGGGCATTACAAGTATAGGAGACCCGCTCCTTTCTTAGCGGAACATTTTTTTATGATATCTTCCTTCACGTCTCTTCCAAGGGGAATTGGAGTGCCTCCCAATTTTTGGCAGCCCTTGCATTGACTACGTAGGTCAACACTATGGGAAACTCTCTAATTTCTAATGGGAATTTGTTGTTACTGTGGCCCTGCTCTATGTGTCTTTAATTTCTTAGCATGGGCATTACCACTATAGGAGACCTGCTCCTTTATAATGGGAACTTTTTTTTACTGAGACCCTCCTCTATGTCTCTTCAAATGGGTATTGGGTTGCGTCCAAATTTTTGGCAGCCCTTGCAGTCACTGCATATGCAATAGCACTATAGGAGACCCACTCGTTAATAATGTGAGCAACAAAGCATAGCCGGCTGATTGCCCTCGCTATTGTTAGAGAGCCTTTTAAGAATAGTAAGTGCCTTCTGATGGCCCTATAAAAATAGGCTTTGTGACTTTGAGAGTCCCTCCATCATAAATGAAACAGGATGTGTCTGATGCTGTGTCACACACCACATGACCAGATAAGGTTGTAAAATGTTAAAATGACATTTCACAGTGAATGCATTTGTCTTAAAAAATAATGTAAAAAACAAAACAGTAGGATCTTTCTTTAGTATAAAAAACAGTCGCTAATGTAACCTCAATGTAATCACATTGTTCAGCTTCTGCACCTCCTCCTTGCACCTACTGCCACTATCTTCAGCTCCTTTGTGAGAAACGAATGTATTTGGGCAGCCACTCAGTCTACCAAATAAAATTCCTGAGAATGAAATTGGGGATGTCTTCGCTACTGGTACTGGGAGCAGTGCTAATACCATGGCGTCTTACCATAGATTACTGGAAATATTCCAGGCTGGTAGGAGGCAAGCAGATTCCCACAGAAAAGTACCAGCAGTAATGTTCAGGGACCCGTGCTTGTAGAAGGCGGAGACAATACCGGTAGAAATAGTGGCGGCTGGGGACTGAGTATGGACAAGCGGCCGCCGCCGCCATGAGGTTGTGGACAGCTTCCACCTCCCCGAGCCTAAAAGGCCACATTTCAAGTGCAAGCAGCTGCCCAGATATCTGTCTGTTTAGTATTGCGGCCTGTGGGTGGGTGGGTGGGTGGCTGTCTGCATACTTGCGCTTGCATTCCAAGTAACAGAAAACTAAGCATATGGTGGCCTCTATCATCATCATGGCCTCACCTTGGCACTATGAACTCTCCTGACAGAGAAACCAGGGCCCACCAGAGGAGTCTCCGGTTCTCTGGTGGGCCCGTCCAACCCTGCCGAGAAGCAGCCCTGGATAAGAAAAGTGTGTGGGAAAGTTCCCGGACACTCCATGGCTGCTTTTTTAGTGTGGATTGGATGTGCTTATGACGCGCCCCCTGGGCCAGTGTTGTTTGGGGGATACCCGGAGCCGGATCAGATGGGGGTTGTAGTCTCCGAGTGGCGGTGACCCGGTCCGTGCCCAGGGTGTCAAGCTCAGTGTGTGGCAGTCCTACAGATGTTGCTGGATGTTCTTTAGTGTCGACTACGCCACCCGTTGATTTGCGGTCAATACGGCCGCCGCTGCAGCAGGGTCCGCTGAGGCTGGTGGTGTGTGTGCAGCTTCTGGTAGTATAACCCCCAACGGGAGGGGTATAGCCTCAGGGGGTCAGTTGTAGAGGGTGGTGGTTGTGGTGGTGCAGTGAGGGTGGTAATAAGACTCAGAGTCGGGCTGTGCAGTTCAGGGTTTTTACTTACTGCTGTTGTGCTGGTCACTCCCGCCTTGAGTGACCGCCCGAGCCGTGCTGCGTCCACCAGGTCCTGGACTCGGCCAACCCCCAGGTAATTCTGGAGCGTGATCCTGAGCTCCCTCTCTGACGTTCCTTTTCTCTGGCCTTCCCCACCAGGGATCCACTTATGTCCGGCTCCCTCGGGCCTCTTGTTGGTAAAACCCTTGTCTCTGGGTTCCCTGACCCTATACTTGGTGTGCCTTCGCAGTGGATTTAGTGGGGGGTCGTGGCAGATCCTGCCCACAACCTCCGGTCTCTGGCTGAGGATTAGTGCCCTCCACCAGCTTGGGATCCGGTACCCTTGTGCCAACCCTTCACCCTTCTGGTTGTATTTGGGCTCTTGGGGTTCCCTCTTCTCCCCCTCTGGGTCCTTTTCTTCTCCTCTCTCTCTTCTTTCAGGACTGCTTGACCCTCTACAACAGACTGACTGGTAACTGTCTGCCTGTCTGACCCTGATCTAAGATGGTTCCCACCTTATATACTCCCTCTATGTGTGAGCTCAGGTGACCAGCACCCAATGAGCTCCTAGCATTACCCAGACTGCTCCTCCTATCTGCCCCTACACTACTGGGATGTTCCAACCCCCTCCCACTCCAGCCAGGGACAGACACTATCGTACCTGCACATATATTGGTGGGAGTACCGTTGATCTGTCCTACGGAAATGGGATGTATGTAGTGCATGCAGCCTACTGAGCTCAGTTCCACACTCCATCCTTACCCGGGAGTGGAATACCACACCTCTGGCTTGAGGTGTAATACCCCTGTAGCAGCCGAATCCTCAGGGTGCTACACTTATGCATGTTACTTCTCAAACCGCATTGCAGATCAGGCAATTACCCAACTCTGTAGTCATGAAATTAAAGGCGCAAAGAAAGTTGTTTGTGTGTCGAAGCACCACCAGCAAGTGTGAGCTGATGTTGGACGGGCTGCCATTGCTTCTGCAACAAGCTGCATTAGAGGACTTCCTGGGAGAAATGACACCCAGAGTAGATACGGTTTCTCTCTATGCCAGTCCTTTCACCGAGCTAAAGAATATGGCTGTGGTGAAATACAACTCTCAGCAAAAAAAATCTGTGGACTGGCTCTGTACCATCCCTGGCCACATTCACCTGTCCATGTGTTTGTGGTTAGGGGGTCCTTCCCAGTAAGTGCACTGGGGAGGGCACGGGTAATGTTGTGGGACCCATGCTTGTGGAAGGCGGAGACAATGCCAGGAGAAATAGTGGCGGCTGGGGACCGAGTATGGACAGCCAGTCGCCGCCGGCATGAGGTTGTGAAAAACTTCTGCCTCCACGAGCCTAAAAGGCTACATTTCAAGTCAAAGCAGTTTTAGAGAACTTCCTGGGAGAAATTACAGCTGGAGTAGATATGGTTTCCCAAGTCCTTTCACCAAGCTAAAGAATATGGCTGTGGTGAAATTCAACTCTCAGCAAAAAAAGCTGTGGACTGGCTTTGTATCATCTCTGGCCACATTCACTTGACCATGTGTTTGTGGGTAGGCAGTCCTTCCCAGTAAGTTCACTGGGGAGGCCCCGGGTAATGTTGTAGGACCCATGCTTGTGGAAGGCGGAGACGACACCGGGACAAATAGTGGCGGCTGGGGACCGAGTATGGATACCCGGTCACCGCCGCCATAAGATTGTGGACAGCTTCCACCTCCACGAGCCTAAAAGGCCACATTTCAAGTGCAAGCAGCTGTCAAAAATTTGGCAGTATAGTATTGCAGCTTGTGGGTGGGTGAGTGAGTGGCTGGCTTGCGCTTGCATTCCAAGGAATGGGGTAGGGACAAATGAACGCTGCAATGAGACAAGGACGTGGATGGTGATTGTTGCAAGTCTGCAACGACAGGTGCATGGCGGGAGGCATCTTCCCATGCGGAAGTGACCTGAGAGTCAGAGATGCTTCCAGGGGTCTTCCCCATGCTTTTCAACACTGTATGCATGTGTCTGATGATATGTCACACACCACAGGGCCAGATAAGGTTGTAAAATGTTAAAATGATATTTCCCAGTGAATGCATTTGTCTTGGTTGAAAGCAATGCAAAAGTGCAAAAACGCATCAAAAACGCTATGTGCGAACATAGTCCAAGGTGTGGAGGAGTATTTTTGGCTTTGGTTATTTATTTTGCCTTATATACAAGTCATTACCTTGGAAAGGATGTTCCTTAACATATTTCCCAGGAAAATCCATTTTGGATTTGTTTTTGTATGTTTTATTGTGAGTCCGTAAAAGTGGCGTAATAGCTCTGACAACGTTGTTGACAGCAGTGACCTGGGAGTCAGAAAAGCTTCCAGGGGTCTTCCCCATGCTGTTCCCATGTCATTTTAGCACTGTTCCCATAGATTTGGGCAATTTTTAAGCCCTCTGCAGACCGCCGTGGGGAGCCGCCTGAAAAATGCTCGAGTTTCCCATAGGCTTACATTGGGCTCGCTGCTCGGGTCGAGCACCCGAGTCTTCCAATGTGCTTGACCCGAGCATCGAGCACCTGAGCATTTTAGTGCTCGCCCATCACTAATTAACACATTGCATTCGTCCTATTTATACACTAATGTGAGCAAGCCCTTAATGAAACTATTCTCATTTACAAGTACAGGCAGCATGAGAGGTGTTGAGTGGCCAAGTACATTCATGAGGCCAGCCAGGCTGTACTCGACCAGCTTACTTGTGGTGACAGGGGAACAATGCATTGGATTTTGTGCTGATCATGACTTGTTCATGCAGACAAGCTAAATGCTGTAATCTGTCCAAGCTCCTAAACACTGTCATTACTCTCCATCTGCTGATAACAAAGAGAGCTATTGGATAATTGTAATTAGTGTCTGGATGTCCTGACATCTCCGGGAGACCCCCTCCCTGCGATGTTAAAATGTCTCCCCAGGCTTTTGTTACTAAAAGAACATGCAAAGCTTTGTTTAGTAAAGTGTTACAGATATCTCTCACTATAAACTTCCAGACTTGGCAAGTTCACAGGAAAGCGAGTGGTTTGCACAGGCCCATTTTACCTTGACATTAGTGACTCTTCCTAAGTATAGTCGGACATAAAAGACTGCTACTTATTGGGCCTCTATAAACATTTTTATTTATTTTTCCTATTATATCCTACCCCGTGTTTGCGTGGGTTTCCTCTGGGTTCTCTGGTTTCCTCCCACACTCCAAAGACATACTGATAGGGAATCTAGATTTTGAGCCCCAATGGGGACAGTGCTCATAATGTCTGTAAAGCGCTGTGGAATTAATGGTGCTATGTAAATGAGTAAAATAAATAAATAAAAATAAATATCCTATTATATATTTTCTTAATTATTAGTGTGCATCACCCATGTACTCATTGAAGTGTCAGACACAGAACATATTTTGTGAGTAAGAAGATGAAAATTCAGTGTTTTCTGAATTAAAGGTGTTGTCCACTACTAGGACAATTCCTTCTTTTTCTAAATGTTTGGTGACAATAAAATAAAAAATGTTATACTCACCTCCTGTGCCAGCCATTCCAGCGGTGTCAGCACTCGCGTTCAAGTGCAGTTGTTATGACACGTGAGTTTGGTGCCCAATCAGTTCAGGCGTCACTGCCTCTGCCTTTGGACAAATCAAGAAGAAGTGAGAGAGCAGCTGCAAAACTGACTTCTTCTTGATGTTCGATTTGTTCGAAGGCGTGGGGCCAGTGATGCCAGCGTTGATTGGGCACCGGGCTCACGTGTCATAACAACAAGATGAGGGCCCCGACAACACAAGTGCTGACACCGCTGGAATGTCGTCGGCACAGGAAGTGAGTATAAGCTTTTTTATTTTATCGGGGCCAAGTGTGGGGTATGAGAAGGGGTTTTCCAAGCAGTGGACAACTTCTTTAAAGCATGAATCCTGTGTCATTGGACATAAAACTGATGGCATACCATCTTTCCCTGAATGTAAAGAATGCCAAATCCTCTTTAAAATATAAAAAATTCTCCTGTTACAAGCAAAAATGAGAAGAGGCGAGTATGTTCAGATTCTTCTGGCGTAACTAAAGACTTAAGGTCCCTGGTGCAAAATTTACACCTGGGCTTTTCCCCACACCCCCTTCCCTGCATATTGGTCAGATGCATGGGCCCTTGGAGCATTCTAAATCCTATAAGGACATACAAGTTGCCGCGCTTCCCCATTATCTAGTAATGTCCCCCATCCTGGGCTCCTTCCAGGCATATATGTCCTCCATCCTTGGCCCGTCCTGGTATATATGTCTTCATCCTGGTATATATGTCCCTCATCCTGGCCCCATCCTAGTATATGTTACGTTCGCGCTTGGAATATTAAGTGCGTATATCGTGAACCCACTGTGCCAGGAACCGGACTTACCCTGGAGGACCATAACTAAGTAGCTACCTGGAGCCTCTAGTGGTGAAGTCAGGTTTGTACGGCAGGTAGCTGCTAGGTATCATTGCAGGGTGGCGTCCGGCAGTAGCAGCTGACACCCAGAGGAGCAGGAAGCTGTAACGACAGGTGCTGGCAGGAACGGCATGGATACTGACAGGTAGGGCAGGTACAGGTGGATGTAGCAGGTATACCGACTGGCATGGCTGATTTCCAGGCAGTCAGGTACTGGCAGACATGGCTGGTATACTGCCAGACAGGTACTGGTGGGCACGGCTGATATACAGGCAGGTAGGTGCTGGTGGGCATGGCTGATATAATGGCAGGCAGATGCTGGCAGGCACGGCTGATATACAGCAGGAATAGGTATAACCCAGTTCAGACAGAATGGACCAGAACAGCTTTAGGGAGAACAAGGTTACTTGCAGGGAACCGCAGATGTGAACAAGCAGGGAACCGCAGATATGGACAAGCGGAGAACTGCAGATATGGACAAGCAGTGAACCACAGATCAGGACAAGCAGGGAATCTCAGATGCAGACAAGCAGGGAACCGCAGATGCGGACAAGCAGGGAACCTCAAATGCGGACAGGCAGGGAACCTCAAATGCAGACAGGCAGGGAAACGAAGGAGCGGACAGGTAGCGAACCGCAGGAGCGGAAAGGTTATAAACCGCAGATGTGGAAAGCTAGGTGCCGCAGATGCGGATAAGCAGGGAACCGCAGATGCAGACAAGAAGGGAACTGCAGATATACACAAGCAGGAAACCACAGATGCGGACAGCAAGGTACCGCAGATGTGGACAACCAGGAAACTGCAGATGTGGACAAGCAGGAAACCGCAGATGCGGACAAGCAGGGAACCGCAGATGCGAACAAGCAGGGAACCGCAAATGTGGTCAAGCAGGGAACCGCAGATGCTGACAGGCAGGGAACCGCAGATGCTGACAGGCAGGGTACTGCATATGCTGACAGGCAGGGAACCGCAGATGCTGACAGGCAGGGAACCGCAGATGCTGACAGGCAGGGAGCTGCAGATGCTGACAGGCAGGGAACCACAGATACGGACAAGAAGGAGACCGCAAATGCAATCAGTCAGTGCCCCGCAAATGTGGAGAGGCAATGAAACACAGGTGCGGCCAGGTATAAAACCACAGATGCAGGCAGGCAGAAAACCACAGGTGCAGACAGATAAGGAACTGCAGGTACAGGTGTGGACAGGTACCGAATTGCAGATGTGGACAGGCAAGGTACCACAGATGTGGACAGGCAAGGTACCACAGATGCAGACAGGCAGGGAACCACAGATGCGGACAGGTACGGAACCGCTGATGCAGACAGGCACTTAATCGCAGGTGTGGACAGACAATGTACTAGAGAGGTGGACAGTCAAGGAACTGCAGGTACAGGTGTGGACAGGTACGGAACCGCAGATGTGGACAGGCAAGGTACCAGAGATGCGAACAGGCAAGGTACCGCAGATGCAGACAGGCAAGGTACCACAGATGCGGACAGGCAGGGAACCGCAGATGTGGACAAGCAGTGATCCGCAGATGAAGACAAGCAGGGAATCACAGATGCGGGACAAGCAGGGAAACGCAGATGCAGACAAGCAGGGAACCGCTGATGCATACAGGCAGGGAACCGCTGATGCATACAGGCAGGGAACCGCAGAGGCGGACAAGCAGGAGACCGCAAATGCCGTCAGGCAGGTAACTGCAAATGCGGAGAGACAGGGAACCACAGGAGCGGCCAGGTATAGAACCACAGGAGCGGCCAGGTATAGAACCACAGATGCAGTCAGGGAACCGCAGATGTAGACAGGTAAGGAACTGCAGGTACAGGTGCGGACAGGTACAGGCAAGGTACCACAGATGTGGACAGGCAGGGAACCACAGATGCGGGCAGGTACGGAACCGCTGATGTGGACAGGTACTTAATCGCAGGTGTGGACAGACAATGTACTAGAGAGGTGGACAGTCAAGGAACTGCAGGTGCAGGTGTGAACAGGTACGGAACCGCAGATGTGGACAGGCAAGGTACCAGAGATGCGAACAGGCCAGGTACCGCAGATGCAGACAGGCAAGGTACCACAGATGCGGACAGGCAGGGAACCGCAGATGTGGACAAGCAGGGAATCACAGATGCGGGACAAGCAGGGAAACGCAGATGCGGACAAGCAGGGAACTGCTGATGCATACAGGCAGGGAACCGCTGATGCATACAGGCAGGGAACCGCAGAGGCGGACAAGCAGGAGTCCGCAAATGCAGTCAGGCAGGTAACCACAAATGCGGAGAGACAGGGAACCGCAGGAGCGGCCAGGTATAGAACCACAGGAGCGGCCAGGTATAGAACCACAGATGCAGTCAGGGAACCGCAGATGTAGACAGGTAAGGAACTGCAGGTACAGGTGCGGACAGGTACAGGCAAGGTACCACAGATGTGGACAGGCAAGGTGCTACAGATGTGGACATGCAGGAAACTGCAGATGCAGACAGGTACAGAACCGCAGATGCAGACAGGTACGGAACCGCAGGTATGGACAGATAAGGTACCACAGATGCGGACAGAAAAGGAACTGCAGGTACAGGTGCGGACAGGTACGGAACTGCAAATGTGGACAGGCAAGGTACAGCAGATGCAGACAGGCAGGGAACCGCAGATGCAGACAGGTACGGAACCGCAGATGTGGACAGGTACGGAACCGCAGGTGCTGACAAATAAGGTACCACTGATGCGAACAGGCAAGGTACTGCAGATGCAGACAGGCAAGGTACCACAGATGCGGAATGGCAGGGAACCGCAGGTGCAAACAGGTACGGAACCGCAGGTTCCCACAGGAGAAACAGAACTTGGTTCACATGGAAAAGACAGGGTCAGGTTAGCATAGGACAATTACAAGGACAAGTACACACAGGACAGACAGGACCAAGTTCACACAAGACCAAATCAAGGACAGGTACACACAGGACAGACAGAGCCAAATTCACGCAGGGTACTTACAATGAAGTAGGAAGGGTACACACTAATCACTAATGTTACACAGCGACAACAGATTCAAGATAGGTATTCATACAGACTCAACTGGTTTAGGAAAGGTACAGGTTCTAACAGTAGGTTTGAAGATAGGTACAGATTCAGACACAGCCGATTTAGGTAAGGAAGCTGCTAAATGTGACATGCAGAAGTAGTGCTGTTGCTTTAAAAGCATTGAGCAACTATTAGAAGTAACACAAACACATGACACAGGAAGTGTTGTGCTCCAGAAGCATCCAGCAACTAGAGGGGTTAACACAGTCACAAGAGAAGGGGAGTTTTTAGCAGAGCCCCAGGGGGATTGTGGGGAAGTTGTTTACTGTGTGGCTGGATCCGAAGAGAAAGGTGGTGTGTGTGTTCTGTATCTCACAGAAGCGCCCCTGCAAGTGAAAAGCATTCAAGTCAGGAGTGAAGATAAGCACAGGTCAGCTAGAGTTCCTGAACTAACAGTGCAGAGTATTGTCAGGCAGAAAGATAAGGACTGGAAGAAATGGTGTCACAGGGATCATCTCCTTCAGCAAACCCTCCCTCCTCCTTCATCTCCCTGTGCTGTAAAGAATGCTGTGTTCTTTAATGTGCCTTTGCATTAGAACTGTGCTGTCCTGTACTACTGGGGAGACTGTGAACTGCTGTGCTGCTAAGTAAACTGTACTGTTTGTCACTGGAGCCTGTTGCTCATAAGACTTAACTTGCACTGGCTATGCGGCTTCTTATTAAATGCTATTGTTCTACCGTTTATGGGGACTCTTGTCAAGTGTGTCTGGTCAGCAAGTGAAACAAACTACGTGTCTGTGCCTGACGGTCAATACCCCTGTGTGCCTGAGAGAAGCTGCAGCTCATGGTCTATGGTCGCCCTGAGTAGCGGTTCCCCCAGGATTCCAAAGAATTCATGTAACCTGTCTCGCCCCTATCTGAACCTAGTGGCGTGTGTGTAGCATTGGTGGCCCGTACTGGGAATCCTGAGCAGGAATTAGCGTGTAGAGGGAGAAGAGGAAAAGTGTCTAGAAAACCACAGCAGCACAGCACCTCAACTCAACTCTGCTACACCAGTTAAAAGGGACCAGCCCTAAAGAAAAACTCACTAGCAGCAATGGATGTGGAAATACAAATGGCTAGAATTAGTGAGCTGCTTCTTCAGTTAACCTGTGAAGAATTGAGAACAGTAGCAGAACATATAAAGATGTCAGTAGAACAGATTTTCAAAGCACACAACCGCAGGCAACTGTTAGCTGCCATTAATGCAAAAATGGGTGAGCTGGAGGAGAAAGAAGCTGAAGATGTCATGGGGACGTTCCTTCAGGAGCTAACACAGTTTCTAACCATGTTGAAGTTGGAGGATGGCGGGGCGGCACCTATTACCAAAAATGGAAATCTCCGTCCACAGACTGAACTACAGGAATTGAAAGAACAATTCAAAGCCCTAACAACAGCCCTGCAGGAATCGACCAAAACCTCTGAACGGGTGATAGACTCAGACAGGACCTTTAACCTGCTTGGGTTAGAGAAATAAGGGAGACAGTCCTCTCTAACACCACAAATCACCTTAAGGAAAGAATTCAAGATCCTGGGACAGATTGGAGAATGTGAACAGAAAGAGAGACTGTCTTATAGTAACTTGTTGCACCAAATCGATGTAGGCTTACAGAAAGGCTACCAGCTAGATGAGATCGTTGAGGGCGTGGTGAAAATGATCAGCCCAGGACTGAACCTCCATAGTATGCTAGAAATGAAAAGTCAATTGACCTTGCAACATCTGAAGATGATTTTAAAAGGGCACTAAAAAGAAGAGAGTACATCAGAATTGTTCCACCGACTCATTAACCTTTCATAGAAAAATAATGAATCACCCCAAAATTTCTTTTTCAGAGCAATTAAACTGAAGGATAGACTTTTGTTTGCATCCAGAGATGTAGAAGCGGAAGAGAAGTTTGATGCTGGACTAGTCCATAAGAAGTTCTTGAGATCATTGGGAATGGGATTAATCAGCAAAGATATCAAGTTGCAGCTGAAACATTACCTAGAAGATCCTGGCATTTTGGACAAAGTCCTAATTGAAAAAATGAATGAGGCCTCTAGTTTGGAGTAATAGAGTGAACAGAAGTTAAAGAAAGGCTCTGCTCCTAAAATCACCAAAATGAGTCAGCTGAAGTTGGAGACCCCCGGTGGCCAGTCCGAAGATCATCATAGAGACCCTGCAGTGCCACCACTGAGAGGGAACCTTAAAGCACCAACAAAAGAGAGGTCTGCCAGCGTTGACTGGGAGGTAGTAAGAGGAGAACTGCGAGCCGAGTTGATTGAGGTGAAAAAGTTGATTTGTTCCTGGCCAGAATCTGTATCCCTGAGACCTAGGAGTGGGTTCCAAAACATAAGATACCCGGCTTGTGAAGCGTGCCATTCATCAAATCAGAGTAGGGTGTGTGTTCACTGTCTAAGATGTGGTGAGGAAGGACATTATGGCAAGGAATGCCAATGGTCATGGTCGCTTGGCTTAAAAGACAGGTTACCAGTGCAGGCTGACTGGTAACCACGACATGGAGGAGGCCCCAGAAGCAAATCCAAATCTCACCAAACCCCAGAAAGGCGCATGAGGTAAAACAGCTGCGTCAGTACTATCCCCAAGTGTGTTCCTGTCTACAACAGCTGCAAGGGAGACAGGGGCATTGGTTACTTAATACCCAGTGCGGAAGTCAAACGATGTACTCCTGGGAGGAGGATTCCTCAGTCAGTAAAGATAGCCTCATCAACCTAATCGGTGCTTTATACAGTGCCAGCTAGATGGACTCCTAGTAAAAGCACTGTGGGACACAGAAGCCCAAGCGAGCCTTTTAAATGAAGAATGGAGAAGGCGCTACCTGCCACACACTTGCCTTTGGTCACTAAAAGAACTCTTGGGACCAGTGGAACTCCATGGCAAAGCTGGCAACCAGACCAAAATCCCTTTCATAGGCTGGGTGGAAGTGATTTTTCAACTCAGGGCCACGAAGAACAGCAACACCATTGAGTTTTTGGCACCTTTTCTCGTGACCAGTGGTCAGAATGTGGCAGAGGATCCTATCCTAGGTTATAATGTAATCAGTGAGGTCATCACAAAACACAAGACAAGGGCGTTGGTGGTGGACGCAATCGCCACATCGCTCGCCATACCCAACGCCGCAGCGGAAAACGTGTTTCATAGAGTAAAGAAAGCACAGAATACAATGGAACTAAAAGAAGTAAATGTAGGCTGGCGCCCAACCATCTTCCCTGCAAACCAAATGGTGGGGGTGAGGTGTGGAGTCTGGGTAGAACCGGAAAGAAAAGTCCAGAAAAGACTTTTCATGCCAAAAGACTCCTCAGAACTTCAGGAAGGTCTAGTTCAAGGTGAGGCTGTGCTTACGATTCCTACTGGTGGGTTTGCTCGAGTGACAGTACCGGTGATGAATACTATGAAACACAAAATTAGACTGGATCCAAAGACTGTGTTAGGTCACATTGAAACCGTTAAAATGGTATATCCAGCCAGTGTGAGACCTGCCCAGGGGTCTACCGTGAATTCAGTCTCCCCACCAAGAACAGGAGTTGCCCAGGGGAGTAAATTGCATGACCCACCTCAGGGTCCTGGAATCCCCCAGTATCGCTAGAACAGTTGTGTGCTGAAGATATAGCGATAACAAAACAGATGCTGAGAGAAGAGTGTCATGAATTCTCTAAAGATTACTCTGATATAGGCTGTATCCCATCAATGCAATTGAAAATCAGTTTGAAAGACATGACCCCAGTAACCAGAAGTTACATGTCTATGCTGAAACCAATACACCGTGAAGTGAAAGAGCATTTACAAGATCTAATTAACAGATTGGGTCCAAAAGTTGAAGTCGTCTTATTCCACTCCTATTGTTTGAGTTAGGAAGAAGGACAGTACATTGAAACTCTGCTGTGATTATCGGGAACTAAACCGAAAGTCAGTACCTGATCGGCACTTGATACCAAAGATTCAAGATATGCTGGATAGCCTATTAGGAAGTACCTGGTTCTCTGTCCTCGATCAGGGTAAAGCATACCATCAAGGGTTTGTTGAAGAGTCCAGTAGACCCTTGACAGCATTCATCACACCGTGGGGGTTATATGAGTGGATCCGCATATTGTTTGGGCTCAGTTCAGCTCCAGCAGAATGTCAGAGGAGCATGGAAACCTGTTTAGAAGGATTGAGTGAAAATATCTGCCAGCTGTACTTGGATGACAATGTGGTACACAGCAAAACCTTCCGGGAGCATGTTGAACACGTGAGGACCGTATTACAACGATATCAACAACACGGAGTTAAGTTGACCCCAAAGAAGTGTGAACTATTCAAAAGACAAGTCCAATTTCTATGGAAAATTGTGTCCAGAGAAGGATATACCATGGACCCAGCAGAAATCACTCCGGTATTGGCCTTAAAAGACAAGCGTCCCTCTACTGTGAGGGTGTTGAGGCACATATTAGGATTCCTCTCCTACTATCGTACTTACGTTCGGATCTTCTCCAGGATTGCCATCCCACTATACCTCTTCTTGGGGGGGACGATAGAGACAACAACACCCACAGAGAAAAAGAAGACCGCGGGTAGGACCGGGCTTAAAAGAAACAACGCCGTTTTGTCCCAACAGCCCATTCTCTGGACAGCAGACCACCAGGAGGTATTGGAATAACTAGTAGACTACTTGGTAAAACCACCCATCTTGGGATATCTTGATTTCAATTTACCATTTGTTCTTCATTGTGACGCTTCTCAAGTTGGACTGGGAGCTGCCCTGTATTAGCATCAAGATGGAAAAATGAGAGTCATCAGTTACGGTTCTAGAACGTTGACAGACGCCGAGAAGAATTAAAATCTACATTCCGGAATATTGGAGTTCCTGGCATTGAAATGAGCTATCTATGAACGATTTAGAGATTATCTCTACTACAACATAGAGTTTGAGGTATACACTGACAACAACCCTTTGACCTATGTCCTCAGTACAGCCAAACTTAATGCAAAGGGTCAGAGATGGGTCGCTGAACTAGCTGACTTCAATTTCAGTACCAAGTACACGCCAGGAAAATGCAATGCGGATGCTGATGGATTGTCAAGAATGCCACTAGAGCCTGAGGAGTCCATGCAAGAATGCTCGTAGGAAGTCAGTCTGGATGCAATTGAGAGCACTACCCAAGCAGTACAAGATTATAAGGCGGAAGACACACCATTGTGGTGTCCATTGACGGTGGAAACCACCATAAAAGTGAGAGAACAAGATCACCCTCGGTCTATTCAACAACTACCAAAAGGGAAATTCCATAGAGCACAGCGGGAAGATCAGATAATTGGTAGAATACTACTTTATGTGGACCAAAATCGGTTTCCAAGTAAACTGGAAAGAGACAATGAGTCACCAGCAGTATCTGTTTTAATTAAAGAATGGACGAAGCTCTACCTCAGTGAAGACGATATCCTGTATTGTAAAGGAGGACAAAACCGGCAGTTTGTACTACCCACAGTATTCTGTAGGTTGGTCTTCAAAGAACTCCATGAAAACATGGGACACCTGGGAGTGGAAAGGACAACAAATTTGATCCGTGAATGTTTCTTCTGGCAGTACATGCAGAGAGATATTGAGAGGTATGTGACCAGGGAGTGTGGGTGTCTGAAAGATAAATGCCCCAACACATCAACCGGGCACCTATGGGCAACATCCAAACTACGTATCCATTTGAGATGGTCTCAATAGACTTTCTACATCTCGAGAAGTGCAAGGGTAGTTACGAATACATCTTGGTGGTGATGGACCATTTCACTCGATTGGCTCAAGCATATACCACCACCAATAAATTGGGTCGAACAGCGGCAGAGAAGATCTTCAATGATTTTGCTTTGAGGTTTGGATTCCCTACGAGGTTACACCATGACCAAGGAAGAGAATTTGAGAACCAGCTAGGAAAGTACTGGAATAGGATTGTTAAGAATAGGAATTCAGAGATCCCACACAACGCCCTATCACCCAGAGGGTAATGGACAAGTAGAACGTTTTAACCGGATATTATTGTCGATGTTGCGCAGCTGATGAGAAGAAAGACTGGAAGAGTTCTCTGTCAAAAGTGGTACATGCCTATAACTGTACAAAGAGCGATGCAACGGGTTACTCACCCTTTTTCCTATTATATGGACGAACGCCAAGACTGCCAATCGACATCATGTTCGATACTCCGGTATCAGAGACTTACAGAACGTATCCGGAGTAGGTTCGGAAATGGAAGGAACGGAAGGCAGAGGCATACAACATAGCGTCCAAAGTGGTTACGCGAGGACAGACCAAGAGTAAGGAGTAGTGATGAGCGAGCATACTCGCAAGTACTCAGTACTCACCCGAGCATCTCAGTACTCAAGATGCTCGGAGCTCGCCGAGTACTTGCGAGATGCTCAGGCGGATGGCATTACAGTGATTGGCTTGCCGCACAGCGTCATCTGGTCTATATCAGACGTGGCGCCACCGTGCTCGTCACAGTCACTCCGGAATCAGGCAGAGTAGGGAGAGGTGCTGCTGAGCTAGGGATAGATTTGCTTGAGTATTAGGTAGTGTACGGAGAAAAACCGTACATTACACATATCCATCTTAACAAACAGTCCTTCTGAGGACTAATCCATCTGCAGAGATATCAGGCAGGCAGGGTATATAGGCAGGAGTGTATATAGCAGACTGCAGTGCATATAGCACAAGAGGCTCCATTCCAATTTTGCCCTCTGCTGCTCTTAGATATTTCTCTACAAAGTACCAGGTCTCAGGGGCCAGGAATACTTTTTTTTGGATCTTAATCCTCATTATTTGCTTAAAAAGCAATCTAGAGAACACCGTTTTTCTGCACCATTTGCTTGTTGGCACGGCAGAATACAGCCAGGTCCTTTCTATATTACAGTGCTAGAAATCCAGCTATTTAAAACTGTGTTTTCTCCGTCACACGGATCACATGTACGTTTTCAGAAAATACTGCCATTTTTGGCCTCCATTCTAATTTTTTTTCACTGTATCAGTGAAGCTGGTTTGCTGTTCAAACTAGTTACCTACAGGCCAGGTATTTAAAGCTCTGTTTTCTCCGTCACACGGATCACATATAAGTTGTCAGAAAATACTGCCATTTCTGGCCTCCATTAAAAATTTCTTTCAGTGTGTCAGTGAAGCAATTCACACCAGTTTGCTGTTCAAACTAGATACCTACAGGCCAGGTATTCAAAACTATGTTTTCTCCGTCACACGGATCACATATGTGGCGCCCCTGCGGGTTCAGTCGCCACAGAGGTACTGCATCTCACCCAGAGGTGTGGTATCTCACTCTCAGGTAAGGAAGGAGTACTACCCGGGACCCTAACACCTGCATCCAACACTACACTACTTCAGACCAGCAGGAGGGGCAAGATGCGCTGCTTCTCTGCTGAGCTCTGTCCCTGGCTGGAGTGGGGGGAACCAAAGTAGGAGGAACCATGTAGTGGTTGTGGGTGGAGGAAGAAGTTCAGGGGAGATCAGTAAGAAGTGATATAAAATGGGATGGAGCAATCTAGAAGGTGCTTCAGTGAGAGAAAGAGTTGGGAGCAGGAGCTCTGCAGGAGCTCTGCTTAGGGAAGAGCGGACCTGAGTGAGGAGGCCCAGGAGAAGGAAAGAAGGAAGGAACGGGAGCAGAGAGAAGGCTCCAGGAGTGAAGAAAGGATCCCAGGGGTACGGGCAGTGCTGGAGGCCACCCATACGCCCAAGTCTACCAGGCGGTGGAGGGATCGGGTCGCAGAGGGGACCGGCCCCTAACTAGTGAGAATTACAATATTCAACTAGGTAACCGGAGGGTGCAGCATTTCAAGTGCTGCAGCCCAAAGACCACATCTATTTCACCGAGAAGGTGGCCATAGAGGGCCCAGGGGACAGAGATGACGTCACCCGACAAGTCCCGTGGCCACTGGATTGGGACACTGGGTGTGAGGTGCAGGGAGACGGCCAGAAGGAACACACAGAAGGGGGTCCCGTTATGTACTCCGGAGGTACCTGAGGGTTGGCTGAGCTCCTGCCCGGTGAACACAGCACGACGTGGGAAGTTATGATCTGCAGTTGTAACCAGGAGCAAAGTAAGAACTGTGAGTAAATGCGAAAGACTGCACCCCACTGTCTCTGTGAATTATTACAGCCGCGCCATCACCCCCCGCACTATACTGCAACACAAGCGCTACTTCCATAACAGCAACATCTACACTGCCCTGGAGCTAAGCTCTACCTGTGGAGAGCTAAACCAACTCTGCTGCATTAACAACAGCTCAAGAGGTCCTGCTCCGCAGCGGTGGCTCCCTTTAGCCGCAAACCACAGGTGGCGTCACGAACTTTATATAAGAACTTTAATTCCCCTGTAAATACCCCCCTTTTATTGACCGCTATGGGTCACGGACCGGGTCACTGCCACTGTGATATCCCCTGCACCGACCGGCCTGGCACCGAGTAACCCACGGCCCAGGGGGCGCGTCACATATACGTTGTCAGAAAATACTGCCATTTCTGTCCTCTATTAAAAATTTCTTTCAATGTGTCAGTGAAGCGATTCACACCAGTTTGCTGTTCAAACTAGCTACCTACAGGCCAGGTATTCAAAACTCTGTTTTCTCTGTCACACGGATCACATATATGTTGTCAGAAAATACTGCCATTTCTGGCCTCCATTAAAAATTTCTTTGAATGTGTCAGTGAAGCAATTCACACCTGTTTGCTGTTCAAACTAGCTACCTACAGGCCAGGTATATAAAACTCTGTTTTCTCCGTCACATGGATCACATATAAGTTTGCTCCAAACTCAGTCATTTGTAGTGAGCGTGGAAGATACTGTCCTCCATTTAAAATGGGCAAGGCACGTGGCAAGGGACGGGGAACTGGCCGTGATGGTAATGGTGCATGCAAAGGCCGAGGACAAGGCCGTGGGCAAGCTGAAATTGTGCCACAACTAACACCCACATCTTCTCTCCCGACCTTCCTGTCCCAATTCCTAGGGGACCGCAGCACACCACTATTGAACCCAGAGCAGTGTCAAAAGGTTGTTGGTTGGATAGCGGATAATGCTTCCAGTCACTTAGCCACCACCACCACCCTGTCTTCCACATGGTCAAGTCTCAGTAGCCGTGAGTCTGGACCGCATATTCCTCACCCTGATCCTCCTTCCTCCCACCATGCCGAGTCCCCAGAGACAACTGAGCCCACACTTAGACACTCTGAAGAGCTGTTCACTTTTCCATTTATAGATTCGGGCCTCTTGACCGGTCCACTTGAAGTGGGGCAAGAGGAGATCGCATGTAGCGATGCCCAAATATTTGAGCAGCCACGGTCACACGAAGGCGACGGTGGGAAAGTCACAAGAGGTGGACGATGATGAGACACAATTGCCAGAAAGTCAGGAGGAGGACCAGGGTGCAGAAGTGGAAGACGAGGTGGTGGATGATATAGTAATTGACCCAACCTGGCAGGAGAACATGCAGAGCGAGGAGAGCAGCACACAGGGGGGGGGAGGCAGAGCACCCCAACAGGCAAGAAGAAGCAGTGTGGTGGCCACAGACAGAAGGAAGGCAACCCGTAGCACCAACATGAAGGAAGTTGCCACTACAACTATTAAGTTTTCCCGAGTCTGGTCGTTTTTTAAAAACTCTGCCAATAGCCCCAAAAAGGCCATTTTCACCACCTGCCAGGCCAGCATCAGCAGGGGTGGCAAAACGACCAGCCTGACCACCACCAGCATGATCAGGCACACGAGTTTGTGGGCCGAACCCCAGGGTCCAGGATCAGTGTCTGCGGGTGGCACCATTGCTTCTTCCGCTGTTGTGCATGCAAGCCAATACCCTGTCCATCGTGCATGCAAAGATGCCTCCTGCCCTGCACCTGTCGTTGCACACTCTCAAGTAGCAGCATCAGGAAGCACGTCCATGTCCTTGTCCCAGCGCAGCGTTCAGTTGTCCATACCCCAGTCCTTGGAACAAAAGCGCAAATACGCAGCCAACGCCCCACAGGCCACACTACTAAATTCTCACATTTCACGACTGCTTGCGCTTGAAATGTTGCCTTTTAGGGTCATGGAGACGGAAACATTCCGCAACCTGTTGGTGGTGGCCATCCCTCGGTACTTGGTCCCCAACCGCCACTATTTCTCCCGGTGTGCCGTCCCCGCATTACACAAGCACATGCCCCAAAACATTAGCCGTGCCCTCAACACCGCAGTTACCGGGAAAGTCTACCAAACCACGGACACGTGGACAAGTGCTTGTGGGCAGGGACAGTACATCTCGCTGACGGCACACTGGGTTAACATAGTGGAAGCTGGGACCCAGTCGGACCTCCCGACGCCAAGGATTGCGGGCCCTAGGTCAATCAGGGTTGCCCCCACGGTCTACAGCTCCTGCACCTCATCCTCCTCAGCCTCCTCCTCCTCTTCAGCCTCCATCTCCGAAATTACCACATCAGTCACAAGCTGGTAGCACTGCAGCACTGCCTTGGCCAAGCGGCAACAGGCTGTGCTGAAGCTAATATGCTGAGGTGACAAACTGCACAATGCTGAAGAGATGTGGACAGCTCTGAAAGAGCAGGCAGATCTGTGGCTCACACCGCTGAACCTACAGCCAGGCATGGTCGTGTGTGACAATGGCCGGAACCTGATGGCAGCTCTGAGGCGAGGTGAGCTCACACACGTACCATGCCTGGCCCATGTGCTTAACCTCATGGTTCATAGGTTTCTCAAATCTTACCTGGAGCTGCCAGATCTGCTCATTAAAGTATGCCGCCTGTGTGCCCATCCAATCCAGCAGAGGCAGGGGAAGACTGTAAAAGTTCTGGGAGAGTTTTCTCAGCCCCTCCCATCACACAGGCCCTGAAGCGCAGGGTACTATCACAAGGAGTGCAAAGTTTGGGAAGATGCTGATGGAGTACCTTGCCGACTGTACCAATGTCCTCCGTGATTCCTCTGTCCCTTATAATTATTGGGTATCCAAGCTGGAAACGTGGAATAAACTGGCTCTCTATGCCTTGGATGTCCTGGCCTGCCCTGCCACCAGCAATTTATCAGAGAGGGTTTTTAGTGCTGCTGGTGGGATTATAACTGATAAGCGCATCCGCCTGTCAACTGAAAATGCTCACAGGCTGACTCTTATAAAAATGAACAAGGGCTGGATTGGGCCAGACTTCTCAACACCACAGAATGATAGCAGTGTAACAAACTCAAATCCATTGTCTTTTCTTGGGAGGTGTATTCCCATGCACCTTTTCACACCCACACATGGGTATATGCTTCCTGATTTTGGCTATTTGCTCTTGTCCTCCTCCTTCTCCTCATCCTCCACCACCATATCACCAGGGTGACCGTGGTCTGTGATGCAACACCCACATAATTTTTTTAAAGGGTGTTTATGATGCCCGTGAAATTTTTTTTTTATACAGTATGTTCATGTATACCCCCCAGGGGTAAATGTTTGTCAGCCCATACACTTAGTGCATGGGCATTACAAGTATAGGAGACCCGCTACTTTCTAATGAGAACATTTTTTTATGAGGCCCTCCTTCACGTCTCTTCCAAGAGGCATTGGAGTGCCTCCCAATTTTTGGCAGCCCTTGCATTCACTGCATAGGCCAACACTATGGGAGACCCACTTCCTAATAATGGGAATATTTTTTTATGAGGCCCTCTATGTCTCTTCCAAGGGGCATTGGAGTGCCTCCAAATTTTTGGCAACCCTTGCATTCACTGCATAGGCAAACACAATGGGAGCCCCACTTCCTAATAATGGGAACATTGCTTTCAGGAGGCCCTCTTACCTCCACGTCTTTTCCAAGGGGCATTGGAGTGCCTCCAAATTTTTGACAACCCTTGCATTCACTGCATAGGCAAACACAATGGGAGACCTACTTCCTAATAATGGGAATATTGTTTTCAGGAGGCCCTCCTCTAAGTCTCTTCAAAGGGTTATTGGGGTGCATCCAAATTTTCAAAGTGGTATTGGGGTGCGTCCAAATTTTGGGCAGCCCTGGCACTCACTGCATACGCAATAACAGTATAGGAGACCCACTCTTTAGTAATGGGAACAATAAAACATAGCCGGCTGATGGCTCTCTACGAATAGTGAGGGCCGACTTCTGGCCCTTTAAGTTAATAAAGGCCACCTGATGGCCCTATAAAAATAGGCTTTGTGACTCTCAGAGTCCCTCCTTCATAAATGAAACTCGATGTGTCTGATGATATCTCACACACCATGTTGCCAGATAAGGTTGTAAAATGTTAGGCTATGTGCCCACGCTGCGGAAATGAAGCAGAAATTTTCTGCTTCATTTCTGCATTTCCTCTCCCGGATAAACGCATGCAGAATTCCGCATGCGTTTATCGTGCGTTTATCGCGCGATTTCCACATGCGGAATTGCCTTGCATTTTTTATTGCATTGCAAAGGCAATTCCGCTTGCGGAAACGCAAAATTAATTGACATGCTGCGGATTTTTCCCCGCATCATAAACGCAGCAGAAAAATCCGCAGCATGGGCATTAAACTTGTGAAATCCCCTTGGGGACCATGGGGGGCGGATTACATAACGTTTCACAAGTGTTTACGCTGCGGAAATTCCGCAGCATATACGCTTGAAAAACGCTGCGTGGGCACATACCCTTAAAATGGCATTTCCTGGTGAATGCATTTGTCACGGTTGAAAGCAATGCAAAAGTGAAAAAACGCATCAAAAACGCTACGTGTGAACATAGCCCAAGGTGTGGAGGAGCATTTTTGTTTTTGGTTATTTATTTTGCTTATACAGTCATTACCCTGGAAAGGATGTTCCTTAACATATTTCCCAGGAAATTCCATTTTGGTTTAGTTTTGGTATGTTTTATTGTGAGTCCGTAAAAGTGGCGTAATACCTCTGACAACGTTGTTGACAGAAGTGACCTGGGAGTCAGAAATGCTTCCAGGGGTCTTCCCCATGCTGTTCCCATGTCATTTGAGCACTGTTCCCATCGATTTGGGCAATTTTTAGGCCCTCTGCAGACCGCCGGGGGGAGCCGCTTGAAAAATGCTCGAGTTTCCCATAGACTTACATCTATGGGCTCGTTGCTCGGGTCGAGCACCCGAGTATTCCAATGTGCTTGACCCGAGCATCAAGCACCCGAGCATTTTAGTGCTCGCTTCATCACTATTAAGGAGTACTATGATCGAAAATGTTATGGAGCAGAATTGTCACCGGGAAGCTGGGTGCTAGTCAAAAACGTATGTGAGAAAGGCGGTCCAGGAAAACTTCGTTCACGCTGGGAAGACAAATTGTATGTGGTAGTAAGGAGGAAAACTGATGACAGCCCAGTGTATGAAATCTGATTGGAAACGGAGACAAGAATACCAGAATAGTCCATCGGAATTTACTGCTACCCTGTGATTATCTCCCACCACAACAAGATTTCCCAGAAGTAGCCTGACATCGTCCAAGATCGACTATGGGACTACCACAGATTGAAGCTTCAGAGGTGGATAGTGACCTTGAAATTTCCGATGGAGAAGAACACACCTTTGTATTTCTCGGACCGGCAAGGAGAGGGATGTACCATCCTCATGAGAATGAACTAAGTCCTGAGGCTCCAGAGTTCGTACCAAGGAGTACAGATGAAGTCCAATTCAGATCTGATGATGGAACACCGGCCCCTGAAGAGACCGATCGACACTCAGGAGAAGCGGAATTACCAGACAGTGCGAAAGCAAGTGACTCAGGAGAAGTACAGGAACTTACAGAGGCAGCTCCAAGAGCATCTGAGGAAGCACAAGAAATTAGTGTGGTGAAGAAACCTCTGTGACCGAAGAACCCGTGGTCTCTGAGGAACGACCCACCAGGAGGATGTCGTCTCGAGAAGTGAGGAGGCCCGTGATACTGACGTAAGACACACTTGGTGAACCGAGTCAAGCGCCATGGACTGTCAACTGGAAACAGTTATCTCTGCCTGTGGACCAGGTAAGCCCACTGGAGTGGTATTCACCACCGAGAGGTAGTATGGAAGATGTTGACTAGTGGAAAGACTTGTTTTCACGCTTTGATTTTCTTTAAAAGACTTTGTAGAAACAAAGAACTGTTAAAGCCTAGTGAGAGAGAGCTGGTTGAAGATGTATGAAAAGCTCCAGCTGAAGAGATGCTGATTGTTTTAATTGTTTCTAAGATTAGGTTGTTATCAATGTTTATGAACGTCATATCAATTTCACAATGCCAATTTGTATATAAAGTTATCCAACTTTCACCACTGCCTCAGAATTGGTCAGATTGACCAATTAAGACGAATGTCGAGGACGACATTCAAAAAGGAGGAAAGAGTGTGACATGCAGAAGTAGTTCTGTTGTTTTAAAAGCATTCAGCAACTATTAGAAGTAACACAAGCACGTGAGACAGGAAGTGTTGTGCTCCAGTAGCATCCAGCAACTAGAGGGGTTAACACAGTCACAAGAGAAGGGGAGTGTTTTAGCAGAGCCCCTTGGGGATTGTGGGGAAGTTGTTTACTGTCTGACTGGAGCCGAAGAGTAAGGTGGTGTGTGTGTTCTGTATCTCACAGAAGCGCCCCTGCAAGTGAAAAGGATTCAAGTCAGGAGTGAAGCTAAGATTAGGTCAGGTAGAGTTACTGAACTAACAGTGCAGAGTATTGTCAGGCAGAAAGATAAGGACTGGAAGAAATGGTGTCACAGGGATCATCTCCCTCAGCAAACCATCCCCACTCCTCCATCTCACTGTGCTGTAAAGAATGCTGTGTTCATTAATGTGCCTTTGCATTAGAACTGTGCTGTCCTGTACTACTGGGAAGACTGTGAACTGCTGTGCTGATAAGCAAACCGTACTGTTTGTCACTGGAGCCTGTTGCTCATAAGACTTAACTTGCACTGGCTGTGCGGCTTCTTATTAAATGCTACTGTTCTATCGTTTATGAGGTCTCTTGTCAAGTGTGTCTGGTCAGCAAGTGAAACAAACTATGTGTCTGTGCCTGAGGTTCAATACCCCTGTGTGCCTGAGAGAAGCTGCAGCACATGGTCTATGGTCGCCCTGAGTAGCGGTTCCCCCAGGATTCCAAAGAATTCATGTAACCTGTCTCACCCCTATCTGAACCTAGCAGCGTGCGTGTAACATAAAGTAGATTTAAGGAAGGGACTGATTCAGACAACAGGTTTGGAAGGAGGAACTGAATCAGACCCAGCTGGAGTGAAAACAGGTGCTGAGTCAGACACAGGAAGATACAAAGACAATAGCTACAGGGAAAGGTCCAGACTCTTTTAAACAGATATATTGGTGTCTGAACAATCAGGAGACACTATTACTGTTTTTCTTTACGGAAAAAATACCAAAAGCTGGATAATAGAGATTTTTTACCATGGAACGGCAAAACCACAGTTATAATTTACTGGTGTGTACCAGACTTTTTTAAATAGATATATTTGCGGCTGAACAGTGAGCGACACACTCAAACTGTTTTTTTTTAGGTAAAAATGGCCCAAAAGTGGATAATACAGAGGTTTGAACCGTGGAACTGCAAAACCAAACTTCTATTTCTCTGGCCTACACCAGACTCTTTTAAAAAAATATATTTGTGTCTGAACTGTCACAGACACACTTTTTTTTTTTGGGGGGGGGGGGGGACACCAAAAGGTTAATAAGATGGGTATTTGTACAGTGTGAAGGAGGAAAAAAAAAAGAGGATTTAGATGAAAAAAAAAGGATTTTTCCTGGCCCCCGAGACCTGGAGCTAAGTCCAGCAATTTCAGCAACAGGAGCACACAGGACTGTAATGCAGCGTTTGCTGGTATAACCACTGCGTCTCCTATACAGCCTGCCTGCCTGCCTGATATCTGGGATGGATATTAGTCCTGAGAAGGACTGTTTGTTTGATCTGGCAGCCTTTACAGACCCTACACTAACTATTTCACAGTATATATCTCTCCCTAAATCAGCAGTGCTGTCCCTACACTGTCTGATCCCAGCCGTCTGTGTCCAAGATGGCGGCGCCTGGTTTTAAATACTCGAGGTGACGCTGTGCGGCCAGCCAATCAATGTAATGCCCACAACCAACATGGCTGCGGCATTACAGTGACTGGCTGGCAATCCCTGCATGTTCATTGGCTCTGTAAAGAGCGCCAAACATGCAGGGCGGAGACCCGAGCTCCCGCCCGAGTAACCCGGAAATGCTCGGTGCTCGACGAACATCCCGAGTAGTGTGATGCTCGGGCGAGTACCGAGCAGGGTCGAGCATGTTCGCTCAACACTAATCATCTCGCCTACTTGAAGTCCTCTCAATGACTTATTCCTCGTCATGCCAGTTGGTCTCTGTTCTTTGCCAGCTTCAATTTCACTCTCCACTTTTGTCCAGCAGACAAGAATATAAAGGCAGACACCCTCTCCAGATCATTCCTGTCTACTGATCAAGAAGAAGAGCCACTACACATCATTGAGCCCTCCAGAATCATGACTGTTGCCCCGTATGACCTGTCTCGTCTTCCTCCTGGTAATACCTTAGTGCCGGCTCCGGATAGGAAGAGGGTCTTACTCTGGGGTCATTTGTCCAAACTGGCAGTTCATGCCGGTCAGAGGAAGATGCTTCTGCTAATTTCCCGACATTATTGCTGGATGACCCTGCGCAAGGACTTGCTGATTTTGTCTCTGCTTGCTCTTCCTGTGCCCAAAGCAAGACGCATAGCAACTTCAGAATGGTCGACTTCTTCCTCTACCTGTGCCTTTCGCTCTGTGGCAACATATTGCTATGGATTTCATCACGGATCTTACTGTATTGGCCGGTTGTACTGTCATTTGGGTGGTCACTGACCGCTTCTCCAAGATGGCCCACTTCATTCCCTTGCCAAGTCTTCCCTCTGCGCCAGTGCTAGCTAAAGACTTCATCCTTCACATCTTCAGTCTCCACGGCCTACCTCTTCATATTGTCTCGGATAGAGGAGTTCAGTTTACTTCTCGCTTCTGGAGAGCCACGTGCAAGCTGCTGAATGTCACATTGGATTTCTCTTCGGCTTATCATCCTCAGTCCAATGGCCAGTTTGAGCGTATCAATCAGATCCTCACTAGTTTCCTTCGGCACTTCGTAAACGCTCACCATAGTGACTGGGTGGAGCTTCTGCCTTGGGCCAAATTTTCCTACAATAATCATGTGAGTGAATCCTCAGCAAAATCTCCGTTCTTTGTGGTGTACAGGCAGTATCCCAATATTCCCTTTCCTGTTTCTACTTCCGTGGACCATCCTGTCTCTCATGCTGAGTCTCTCATCAAAGACTTTGCTGTGATTTGGGAAGACACTATATCTGCGCTGCAGCAGTCCTCTGAGCGGGTGAAGAGACACGCAGACAAGAGATGTCTGAACCCGCCTCTATTCCGTCCAGGGGACGAGGTCTGGCTATCCTCCAAGTATGTTGTCTCAAGATACCTTCATACAAGTTGGGTCCGGGGTTCATCGGTCCTTTTGAGATTCTGAGTCAAATCAATCCAGTGGTGTACAAGTTGAAACTCCCTGCCTTGTTACGGATCCCCAATTCCTTTCATGTGTCTTTCCTCAAGCCTGTTGTCCTCAATTCCTTCTCTGATGATCCAGGTACCACTCCAGTTCCAGTCTCCGCTGAGGAAAGATGTTCTTTCTTGTGGATTGGAAGGGGTTTAGTCCTGAGGAGAGGTCATGGGAGCCCAGGAAAAACATTCATGTTACTCTTCTTCTAGAAAAATTTCTTGCGGGCTTGAAGAAGAGAGGGTACTGTAGGGTCGGCGTCTCTGCTTCTTGCTCGACAGAGATGCCGATCACCTTACTGACAGAGATAGGCACCGAAGCACCAGGCTAGCAAAACAGTCGAACAACACTGAAGTCCAGCAAAGCCAGAAGGGCGGAGCTGGAATATATAGGCAGATGGTCACGTGACCGCAAAACACAAGATAGAAAAAACTAACAGGGGGGTTCTAACAGTACCCGCTCTTTTATGAGGATCCTCCGGATCCTCCAAGCCCAGGCCTATCCGGAAACCTCCTGTGGAAAGCTTTAACAAGCCTAGGAGCAGAGACATCATCCCTCCTAACCCAGGAGTTGTCTTCGGGACCGAAACCCTTCCAGGAGACAAGATACTGTAATCTCCCTCTATGCCATCTAGAATTCAAGATACGCGAAATCTCAAATTCGCCGTCTTCCACCACAGGAGGAACTGTGACAGTGGCGTCCCTATCAGATACGTCAGCCTTTTTCAACAAGGAAACATGAAACACAGGATTAATCTTCCAGGAAGTAGGGACATCCCACCTAATAGCAGACGGGTTAACAACCTGAAGCACTTTAAATGGACCCACAAACTTAGGACCCAGTTTTTTAGAGGGAATCCTCAACCGCAGGTTCTTCGAGGACAACCAAACCATGTCACCCACGTAAACAAAACCTCTTTACGTTTCCTGTCAAAATACTTCTTGGACTTCTTGTTAGTCTCTTGAAGGTTGCAATGTACATTAGTGCAAACTCTCTCCAAATCACCGGAAAAATTCTCCTCCTCCGGCACCGCCGACCTTAATTTGGAGAACGAACCAAAAGACGGATGTCTCCCAGTACAACAAAAAAAAGGAGAACACCCAGCAGAGGAGTATGTATGATTGTTTAGAGCAAATTCTGCGAGAGGCAGAATCTCAGCCCACACCTCTTGATTGTCTGCCACAAAACAACGCAAAAACTGTTCAACATCCCGGTTCTTTCTTTCAGTCTGTCCATTAGACTCAGGATGATAACCAGACGAAAATGACAAATGGACTCCCAACCTGTCACAAAAAGCACGCCAAAAGCGAGCCACAAACTGAGGTCCTCTATCAGAAACAATATCTGTGGGAACGCCATGGAGTTTGACAATCTCCTTAACAAACGCCTTAGCAAGTGTCTTGGCGCAGGGCAACTTAATGAATGGAACCAAGTGACACATCTTACTAAAACGGTCCACGACCACCCAGATGACAGTAAAACCCTCGGACACAGGAAGATCAGTAATAAAATCCATTGTGAGATGAGTCCAAGGCGCCCTAGGAACTTCCAGAGGGCAAAGCAACCCCGCAGCAGGAGTATGTGAAGCCTTTGACCTAGCACACACAGTACACTGACGCATCCACCTGATGACTTCCTTCTGCCATCCAGGCCACCAAAAACTGCGACTGATAAGTCTCTTAGTTTCCAAAATTCCTGGATGACCTGCCAACCGAGACTCATGACACTTCACAAACAAATCTCTCCTAAAGGCTCTAGGCACGAACAACCTCCCATGGGGAGTGTTAGATGGAGCATCATCTTGAGCTTTCAGAATCCCATTCTCCAAAAAGGAGTCCAAAGCCGCCACCACAACTCCTTTCTGTTAAATGCTCTCCTACTCCTCGGTACTGACCGTAGGAGAGAAGCTGCGAGATAAAGCATCAGCTTTAACATTCTTAGTACCAGGGATTAGAGATGAGCGTTGTTCGACTCGAACTGTTCGCCAATCTCAAATTCGAGCTGTTTTGGACGGTGTTCGAGCCGTTCGGCGAACACGAACGATTTGAGAAAAATTTGGCTGTTCGAGGTTATGTTCGATAACTGTTTGTGCACCAAAATCATAACTGGATTTTTTCTCAGTAATGATGAAAATTAATGTTAATACGCAGTTTGAGTATACAGCGGGGCGGGGGGAGGGGCAGGGGATGGATCTCTGCAGGAATAATGAAGATCTCCATTTTTTTTCTCTTTCCCGCATTTACAGTGGGGAGGTGCAATCTGTCAGCCTATCAGCAGCGCACACACGGAGCGAAGTGCTTTTTTTCACACAAGCAAGGGCATGTGTCATTGGCAGTGTATGTCACATGTCCTTGCCCTATAAGACCCAGCCATTTTCCCCGTCGCCACCATTTTCTCACTGCTGCAGCTGCGTGTTAGACGGCACCGCTGTTGCTGTGTGCGCTATACCTTGTTAATTTCAAGCCAATTTTTGCACAAATCTACAGATAGCTTGGGAGTAGGGAATAGTTGTGATTGCAGTCCTTTTAAGGACTAGGTTACAGCATTTCCTACGACTTTTATCAGGCTGGTCTGTGCTCTTAAATAGATAGGTTGTGGGAGTAAAGACTAATTGTAATTGGAGTCCTTTTCAGGACTAAGTTACATCAGTTCCTATCAGTTTTTGCCAGGCAGGTCTGTGCCAGTGCTGTGCAAGTTTTTTTCACAGCATTTGGCTGAATCTAGCAAAGCTAATCCTTTTTGGCCTATTGGAGAGTGTGTTAGTCAGTGGAGTAGCCTATCTGTGTTGCAAGATACACCACCTGTGTATAGAATACCAATTTTTTTACTGCACCTAGTGAAGTAAAACCTTTTGGGCATAGCATCATTCTATTAGTCCATCTATACTGACCTCCATAAGCTTGCAAATTGAATATAATTTTTTTCTGCATCTAGCTCTGAAAAAATATTTGTCCTTCTAGCAGTGTGTGGGACTTGTTCTACTTGTCCATCTATACTGACCTCCATCAGGTTGCAAATTAAAAATAATTTTTTGTCTGCATCTAGCTCTGAAAAAATATTTGGCCTTCTAGGAGTGTGTGGGACTTGTTCTATTAGTCCATCTATACTGACCTCCATCAGGTTGCAAACTGAATATAATTTTCTTCTGCATCTACCTCTGAAAAAATATTTGGGCTTATAGCAGTGTGTGTGACTTGTTTTATTAGTCCATCTATACTGACCTCCATCAGGTTGCAAATTAAAAATAATTTTTATCTGCATCTAGCTCTGAAAAAATATTTGGCCTTTTAGCAGTGTGTGGGACTTGTTCTATTAGTCCATCCATACTGACCTCCATCAGGTTGCAAATTAAAAATATTTTTTTGTCTGCATCTAGCTCTGAAAAAATATTTGGCCTTCTAGCAGTGTGTGGGACTTGTTCTATTAGTCCATCTATACTGACCTCCATCAGGTTGCAAATTGAATATATTTTTTTTCTGCATCTAGCTCTGAAAAAATATTTGTCCTTCTAGCAGTGTGTGGGACTTGTTCTACTAGTCCATCTATACTGACCTCCATCAGGTTGCAAATTCAAAATAATTTTTTTTCTGCATCTAGCTCTGAAAAAATATTTGTCCTTCTAGCAGTGTGTGGGACTTGTTCTACTAGTCCATCTATACTGACCTCCATCAGGTTGCAAATTAAAAATAATTTTTATCTGCTTCTAGCTCTGAAAAAATATTTGTCTTTCTAGCAGTGTATGGGACTTGTTCTACTAGTCCATATATACTGACCTCCATCAGGTTGCAAACTGAATATAATTTTTTTCTGCATCTACCTCTGAAAAAATATTTGGGCTTCTAGCAGTGTGTGGGACTTGTTTTATTAGTCCATCTATACTGACCTCCATCAGGTTGCAAATTAAAAATAATTTTTATCTGCATCTAGCTCTGAAAAAAATGTTTGGCCTTCTAGCAGTGTGTGGGACTTGTTCTATTAGTCCATCTTTACTGACCTCCATCAGATTGCAAACTGAATATAATTTTTTTCTGCATCTACCTCTGAAAAAATATTTGTCCTTCTAGCAGTGTGTGGGACTTGTTCTACTGGTCCATCGATACTGACCTCCATCAGGTTGCAAATTCAAAATAATTTTTTTTCTTCATCTAGCTCTGAAAAAATATTTGTCCTTCTAGCAGTGTGTGGGACTTGTTCTATTAGTCCATCTATACTGACCTCCATCAGGTTGCAAATTAAAAATATTTTTTTGTCTGCATCTAGCTCTGAAAAAATATTTGGCCTTCTAGCAGTGTGTGGGACTTGTTCTATTAGTCCATCTATACTGACCTCCATCAGGTTGCAAATTAAAAATAACTTTTATCTGCATCTAGCTCTGAAAAAATATTTGGGCTTCTAGCAGTGTGTGGGACTTGTTCTATTAGTCCATCTATACTGACCTCCATCAGGTTGCAAATTTAAAATATTTTTTTGTCTGCATCTAGCTCTGAAAAAATATTTGTCCTTCTAGCAGTGTGTGGGACTTGGTCTATTAGTCCATCTATACTGACCTCCATCAGGTTGCAAATTGAATATAATTTTTTTCTGCATCTAGCTCTGAAAAAATATTTGTCCTTATAGCAGTGTGTGGGACTTGTTCTACTAGTCCATCTATACTGACCTCCATCAGGTTGCAAACTGAATATAATTTTTTTCTGCATCTACCTCTGAAAAAATATTTGGGCTTCTAGCTGTGTGTGGGACTTGTTCTATTAGTCCATCTATACTGACCTCCATCAGGTTGCAAATTGAATATAATTTTTTTCTGCATCTAACCCAGCCAATAGTTTTGGCCTAATACCACAGTTTGGCAACTCAGCTCTGCTCGGTTCCCATCCATTGTTTTTTTGTGCAAACAACTCCAGAGTTGTGAATTAGTTAACCACCAAAATGAGTGGAAAAAGGCCTGCTGCTGGTGGAAAGGGGAATAGGCATGTTGGGAAGGGGAAAAAAGGTTGTGTCCGTGGGGTAGGTGTTAAAGCAACAGTAACATCTGCAGAAGAAAGACCATCTTCCAGCCAAACTAAAATGTCTACTTCTTTTAGCGAACAATGTGATAAGATCCCTTTCTTATGGCCACGCTAATCGCTACAAATTCCAGATGAGGCACAAAAACAGCAGGTGCTTCAACGGATATCAAGTGTTCCTTTAAGTGGGCTCTCCTCCACATCAACTTCAACATCACAAATACTCCAGTCCTCAAAGGTGTCACCCCAATCGCACTTGCTTCCTCACAGCTCCCAAATCTCCAGCTGCCCGTCTGAGTATGAGGAAGAACAGATGGTTGAGTCTGCAGAGCTGTTTACTCATACTATAGCCTGGGAATCAGAGGTCGGCTCCAGCGCTTCTGTGAATCCAGACGAGGAAATGATCTGCACTGATGCCCAGAATCTTTATGAGTCGGATCCAGGACCAGACGCTGAAGGTTCTGACCATAATGTAGACCCTCATTCCCAAACTGTAACTCCTGTTGGTGGAGACAATGAGGAAGACGATGATGAGACTCAAATACCTGATTGGAGCGACAACTTTAGTTTTTTGTCAGGGCAGGAACAGGTTGGCTCTGAGGACGACGGGTGTGATAACGCACAGGGTGATGATGATGAGGTTGGAGATCCCACTTACTGTCAACCCACAGTCAGCCAAGAGATGAGGTCAGCAGAGGAGGTGGAGGAGAATGCTAGTGACGACGAGGTCAGGTTGCGCCTTCCTTGACAGAGACGTAGTACTGGAAGCACCTGCAACAATTGCATCCTCAAACACAACTCTGCCTCTCACCTCAAGTCGTGGTGGCTCTTCAGGTCGCATGGGTGCTAAGCCTTGCATAGCCTGGGCATTTTTTCAGATCGATTAAGATGACCCAACTCGTGTTATCTGTAACATTTGTCAGCAAAAGCTAAGTAGAGGCCAAAAAATACATAGTTTGAGTACTTCATGCATGAACAGGCACATGGACATGAAGCATAAGTTGCAGTGGGAAGCTCACTGTGCTACAATGTGGCCTAGCCGGCCGGGCCAACCACCGTCTGCCATATCTTGTGCATCCGCGGCCTCTTCATCCTCTGTGACTGGGGAGACAGCAGTCACACCTGTTTTGGGGCGCAGACCTGCCACCTCTTTACCCGCAACAGCCAGCGTGATTGGCAGGTCATCATTTTCTTTGGAGGTGGTAACACCAGCTGGTGTTGAGCGCTGTCCGACATCGATAGCACCACCTTTGGATCAAGGCAACCTAACATGTCCGCCTGCATCTTCCTCACAGACCGGCAGTTTGCCGGGGACACCCTTATCAACCCCGTCTAAGCACAATAGCCATCCGTCGGTCCCTCACATGTGGACAAGTAAAAGACCATTTCCTCCTAGCCATGAGAAAGCTAAGAGGTTGAATTTCACCATCTGCAAGCTCTTGGCTACAAAAATGCTGCCTTTCCGCCTGGTGGACACAGAGGATTTTCGAGACCTTATGTCCGTCGCAGTGCCCCAGTACCAGATGCCCAGTCGGCACTACTTCTCAAAGAAAGGTGTGCCTGCGCTCCACCAGCATGTCGCACACAACATCACCGCTTCTTTGAGAAACTCTGTGTGTGACAGGGTGCATTTCACCACAGACACTTGGACGAGTAGGCATGAACAGGGGCATTACATGTCGCTGACTGGGCACTGGGTAACTATGGTGACAGCAGGACAAGGGGCTGCTGTCCAAGTCTTGCCGTCCCCACGAGTTGTGCGTCAATCCTCTTTATCTCAAAGTTCCTCCACTGCTTCTGCCTCCTCATCCTCCTCTCGGTCCTCCACCTGCACCCAAAGCCTGTCTGGTCATGCCACAAGCTTTCTAACTGCGCAGAAGGGATCCTGCACACCTCCTTACTATGCTGGCAGTAGGGCTCAACGTCATTAGGCGGTTTTTACTTTGAAATGTCTGGGAAATGTGAGTCACACAGCTGAGGAGTTGTGGTCAGCTCTGGAGAACCAATTTCATGAATGGTTGTCTCCACTGGACCTGAAACCAGGGAAGGCCGTGTGCGACAATGCTGCAAACCTGGGTGCGGCCCTTCGCCGGGGCAATGTCACACACGTGCCTTGTATGGCTCACGTGTTGAACCTGGTTGTCCTGCAATTTTTAGCCCACTATCCCGGACTAGATGGCCTTCTGCAGAGGGCACGGTCGCTGTGTGCTCACTTCCGCCGTTCGCATCCCGCAGCTCAGCGACTTACATCTCTACAGAAGTCGTTGGACCTGCCACTTCACCGGCTAAAATGCGATGTGCCTACCCAGTGGAATTCAACTCTGCACATGTTGCAGCGACTGTGGCAGCACTGACAAGCCCTGGTGCAATACGTTCTGACGTATAGCCTGGGCCAACGAGATCCAGAGGTGGGGCAAATCGCGCTGGAGGAGTGGTCTCAGATCAGGGACCTATGCACCCTTCTGCACAGTTTTGCAATGGCGACGAAGATGTTTAGTGCTGACGATGCCATTATCAGCATGACTATTCCGGTGATTTACATACTGGAGCACATGTTAAACAGAATTCGGAGTCAGGTGGTGGCACAAGAGGAGGTGGAGGAAGTAGAGGAGGAGGAGTTGTATGCGGAAGGGATAACATCTGCAAGGTCCAGACGGTCGGCAGCACCAAGGCGGCAGGCATGTGAGGGTGGGGGAGATGGTTTTACCAGGGCGCATGGTAGCAGCCAAACTGGTGAGGAAGGTGCAGGAGCCCAGGAAGAAGTGGAGGACGAACTGATGGAAGACTCATCAGATGAGGGAGACCTTGATCACATTTCTGTTGTGCGAGGTTGGGGGGAGAGGACAGAGGAAGGAAGCATGATTGTTACCTCGCCACCAACACAACAGGGACTTGGTGCTCCTGGATACGCAACACACATGAGTGCCTACTTGCTGCACTACCTGCAACATGACCCTCGAATTGTGAGAATTAGAAATAATCCTGACTACTGGGTTGCCACACTGTTAGATCCCCGGTACAAAAGTAAATTTGCAGAAATTATTCCTGCCATAGAAAGGGATGCACGCATGCAGGAATATCAGCAGAGACTGTTGCAGAATCTTACATGTGCTTTTCCACAAAACACCAGTGGTGCACGTACTGAATCTCACAGTTCCAACTTGCCAACCGTGGGACCGTCGAGTGTTCAGCACTCAAACCGTAACAGAAACACAGTATCTGCTGGTAACATCAATTTTGCGGAATAATTTCACCACTTTTTTAGCCCATCCTTTGCAAGGCCACAGGAGACAAGAAGTCTCACACATAGTCAACGCCTAGAGACGATGGTACAGGAGTATCTCCAAGTAAACATTGAAGCCATGACTGTGTCACTGGACCCTTGCTCTATTTGGGCTTCCAATCTGGATAAATGGCCGGAGCTAGCCACTTACGCCTTGGAGATCTTGTCATGCCCCGCAGCCAGCGTTCTGTCTGAACGTGTGTTCAGCGCTGCTGGTGGTGTGCTGACAGATAAGCGCACGCGGCTCTCCACTGATAATGTAGACAGACTCACATTTATAAAGATGAACAAATCATGGATAAGAAAAGACTTCTACCCCTGTGTCATCCTGGGGAGAGTAAAAGCTTGATGATTGGTTAAAATCACCTCACCAACCATTTTAAGCTTTCAAATTACTAATTATGTTTATCTGTATCTTGGCTGGAAAATTATTTGGGCTTTGTAGCAGTGTGCAGTACTGATTCTATTAGGCCATCTATACTAAGCTCCACCAGATTTAAAATTACTAATCATGTTTATCTGTATCTTGGCTGGAAAATAATTTGGGCTTTGTAGCAGTGTGCAGTACTGATTCTATTAGGCCATCTATACTAAGCTCCACCAGATTTAAAATTAATAATAATTTTTAGCTGCATCTAGCCCGGAAAATAATTTTGGGGCTCCGAGATGCGCAAGACACATAAGTGCCTTCTTGCTGCACTACCTGCAACAAGACCCTCAGATTGTCAGAATTCGAAGTAATCCTGACTACTGGGTTGCCACACTCTTAGATCCCCCACACTCTTCGATCAACCTTTTCATTTTAATAAAGACCAAAAAAATGGTCATTTTTGAAATTATAAGCATTAGCAGGTTATTAGAAACTGAAATCAAACAGTTTTCAACTCAAAACTTTATTCTAGGTGATGTTACATTTGCACATAGGACCCCTTGTTCGAAAGGAGCTTCTGAACTCTCTCGTCCATTGAATTTGTCAGGTTTTGGATGGTTTCTGCTTCAATTGTTTTGCATGAGGACAGAATACCCTCCCAGAGCTGTTGCTTAGATGTGAACTGCTTCCCGCCATCATAGACACTCCTTTTGATGATGCTCCAGAGGTTCTGAATGGGGTAGAGGTCAGGGGAGCATGGGGGTCACACCATAAGTTTGTCCCCTTTTATGCCCATATCAGCCAGAGATGCAGATGTGTTATGTGCAGCATGAGACGGTGCATTATCATGCATAAAAATGAACTTGCTGTGGAATACACGGTTCTTCTTCTTGAACCATGGCAGGAAGTGCTGTTTGAGAAACTCCACATACATTATGGAGTTCATCTTTACCCCTTCAGGGATCCTAAAGGGGCCCACAATCTCTCTCCCCATGATTCCAGCCCAAAACATTACTGCACCTCCTCCTTGTTGGCGCCGTAGCCGTGTTTGCGTGGGGTGTCCATCAACCAGCCATCCTCCACTCCATCCATCTGGACCATCGAGCGTTGCACGGCACTCATCCGTGAGCAAAACAGTTTTGAAATCAGTCTTCATGTAATGTTTGGCCCACTGGAGCCGTTTCTGCTTGTGTGAAGTGGATAGAGGAGGTCGACAGGATGGCGTATGCACAGCTGCAAACCTCTGAAGGACCCTGCATCTTGTTGTTCGGGGGACGTTGGAGGCACCAGCAGCTTCAAAAACTTGTCTGCTGCTATGACAAGGCTTTTTTTCCGCTGCTCTTTTAACCTGACGTAATTGCCTGTAGGAAACAGTCCTCAATTTGCCCTTATCAGCACGCACACGTATGTACTGTGAATCAGCTACATACTTCTTGATTGCCAAGACACTTCATCCTGATCATCGCACAATGTTGATTGTAGTCATGCCTTGACCTAACCACTCCACAATTTGTTGCTTCTCAGCAGCCGACACATCCTTTTTCTTTCCCATTTTGGCAGAAAATGTAGGCTGCTTAATAATGTGGGACAGCCTTCTTAAGTAGTCTTGCCTTTCATTGGACACACCTGCCAAACTAATTAGCACAGGTGTCTGCAATTGCTTACAGTGATATAAAGAGCCCTGACACACATCACCATCAATGAGTTTAACTGACAAACAAACAAATTCTTCCCTTATCACTCCTAAACACTTTTTGCATAATAATTTGGAACACAGTGTACATGTGCTTTTCCACAAAACACCAGTGGTTCACGTAGTGAATCTTACAGTTCTAACTTGCCAACCGTGGTCTGTATGGAGTTGTTCAATAAAGGGCGCAAAATTAAGATAACATAGATGGGAGAGGTCTGTATGAATAGGAATTCCTAAGTATTTGATACCCTGTGAGGGCCAGGCAAAGGGAAAGTTGGACTGGATGGAATCCTATATGGATTTGGGGAGGGAGACATCGAGGGCCTCAGACTTCACTGCATTGATTTTAAAATTTGACCATGTAACAAAGTGATCTATTTCAGCCATAACAGCAGGGATGGATATATGTGATTGAGTGATATATACTAGGACATCATCAGCAAATAGAGAGCACTTGTACTCGGTGCCTCCAACCTCAATCCACCTAATATTGGGGTTATGGCGAATTGATGAGAGCAGGTGCTCCATCACTAGGATGTATAAGAGAGGGGACAGAGGACATCCCTGCTTTGTCCCATTGGTGATTATGAAAGGTGATGAAAATGTTCTGACGCGCCCCCTGGGCCTTGGGACACCCGGAGCCGGACCCTTTTCGGTGGATGCTGGTGGTTGTAGTCTCCGTGGCGGCGACCTGGTTCCGTGGCTCAGGGCGGTCAAACCAGTGGCGGAACTATTTATGTGGTTTTGATGTTTAAATGTCCGACTACGCCACCCGTGGATTGCGGTCAGAGTGAACCGCCGCTGCAGGGCAGACCGCTGAGGCTGGTGTTGTGGGTGCAGCAGAGCGTAGCATAACTCCCCACGGGAGGAGTATAGCCTCAGGGCAGTGTATGCGGAGGATGGGGGTGATGGTGCAGGGCAGCAGCAGTAACCACACGGAGTCAGTGATGCAGTCCAGGGCCTTTACTCACAGTTCTTATTATCCAGACCACGTCTGCAGGTAACGGCTGCCCACGTCATACTGTGCTCACCAGGTGAGGGACTCAGACAACTGCCAGATAACTTTGGAGCTCTTCACAGGACCCCCTTTGTGTGTCCTTTGTCTGGCCTTTCTTACCAACAATCTGTCCGGCTGCCTCGGGCCTCCTCTTGGTAAACTTGGCGCCAGTTTCCCTGACCCTATGTGGTGCCTTCCTAGCGGGTGTAGCGAGGGGCTGCGCCACATAAAATGTCACAGCCTCCAGTTTCTAGCTGAGGGTCGTTTCCCGCCTCCACTAGTTTCGGGGACCGGTCTCCCCCTTTGGCCTGACCCCTCCACGCAGGTGGATTTGGGCATGCGGTGGCGACTCGCCCGTCCGTACCCCTGGGATCCCTTCGTTCCTCGTTCCTGGAGCCTTCTCCGCTCCTCTTCCTTCCTTCTCCCTCTTCCAGGCCTGGGCCTCTGTTACTAGGCCCGCCTCCGGAGCAGAGCTCATGCAGAGCCCCTGCTCCCTGTCACTTCTGCTCAGACTTCTCTGCACTGAACTAAGATGATGCCCACCTTTTATACTCCCTTCTCAATGCACCCAGGAACTGCTTCCTCCCTGCTCCTGCACTACAGGGTTCCCCTTCCTCAGTGTTCCCTCCCCCCACTCCAGCCAGGGACAGGGACTGTCGTGCCCATCTCAGGGGCATATTGGTCGCCCTGCCCCACGGCAATGTGGTGTAATGCATGCAGGTGTCGGGTCCTGATCCACACTCCATCCTTACCTGAGAGTGAGATATCACACCTCTGGGTGAGGTGCAATACCTCTGTAGCAACCGAGCCCTCAGGGTGCTACAGTTCCATTTATCTTCAGCCTAGGTGACGTATTGCGATACAGGGCCGTGATTTTGGCTATAAAAGGGTCCCCTAGACCCCTACCCCAAACTTTTTAAGAGAATAATATATGGCGTGCCAGGAGACTCTATGGAATGCTTTCTCAGCATCCAACGAGAGTATCTAATTACAAATTTTTAACTGCATCTAGCCCAGGAAATACTTTGTGCCTAGTAGCAGTGTCTGCTAGTCAGCGGATTATCCCGGCTGTTAAGCAAGCTACACCACCTGTAGTTTGGACACTTAATTTTTTCAAAGGAAATGCTTCGGGACCACGGGATACTCAGTGAAGAGCATCAGGAGGCACCCCAAGGCATAGGGGCTGGGACTGGCAGTAGGATGCCTTGCGGTGGACAGCCGAGCTCGATGCTTATAAAAGCTTTTTAACTGCAGCAGCTTTAGTGGACGCTACTGGAGCTGGAATTACGCGGCTGCTGGCATGAGACTTGCCCTCCAATAGATCCTTGTAAATGGATTTAAAGTGTATTCATTCAAATTAGAGAGACAATTTAAATTAAAAAGCTTAGAGCTGCCTCCACCACAGGGGGGCTCGCTCGACCCACCAGCGGACAGGCACCAGTATTGGGAGAGGGGGGCTGGCCATCAGGGTTCACCGCGGCTCTGGCACAAACCCGGCGACACGGAGGTGGCACGGGCAGGAGCGGACTGGCCGTGTCAGCTTCTCACTTTTTGGATTTTAGAAGGGCATGACATGCCTATATCTGTGTCTCCCCCTCCTTTTACTCCTCAACCTCTTTTCTTTTCGCATGACTATATGTACTTGTCACTTTTCCATGTGTTAGTTATGTCTTCTGAGCAGTTTGTCAGCTCTTGGACACCTTTGAAGGTGTTTTCTATGTGTTTCTATGTGTTTTTGTTTGCCTGCCATTGGTTTTAACGGTGTTCGACGAACAGTTCGACGAACAGTTCGGCGAACACACGGGTGTTCGACGAACCGAACCGAACTCGAACACTACGGGGGTGGCTCAACACTACCAGGGATATAGGTAACAGAAAAATGAAACCGAGAAAAAAAAAGTGCCCACCTAGCTTGACGGGCATTCAAGCGCTTGGCAGCATCCAGATAGATCAGATTCTTATGATCTGTGAAAACCTGAATAGGAACTCTAGCGCCTTCCAAAAAATGATGCCAATGTTCAAACGCAAGTTTAATAGCCAGCATCTCCCGATTTCCAACATCATAATTCAGTTCGGTTTCCGAAAATTTCATCGAAAAGAAGGCACAAGGATGTACTCCACCCTTGTTCTCCTGAGACAAAGCTGCTCCGACTCCGACCGATGAAGCATCGACCTCGACCAAAAAAGGCTTGGTCTCATCAGACTGCATAAGGATAGGGGCAGAACTGAACCTCTCTTTGAGATACTCAAACGCTTCAATGGCCTCAGCAGTCCACTGGGCCGTATTCGCACCTTTCCTGGTGAGATCGGTTAGAGGTTTAACAATTACAGAAAAATTCTTAATGAATTTCTTGTAATAATTGGCAAAACCCAAAAATCTCTGTATAGATTTCAAACCAATAGGCCTAGGCCATTCCTGCACAGCCTGAACCTTCACAGGATCCCTCTCAAAGCCCTCGCTGGAGACAATGTAGCCCAAAAAACTAATTTTCTGCACAGCGAACTCACATTTCTCCTCGCACCTTTCCTGGTGAGATCGGTTAGAGGTTTATCAATTACAGAAAAATTCTTAATGAATTTCTTGTAATAATTGGCAAAACCCAAAAATCTCTGTATAGATTTCAAACCAATAGGCCTAGGCCATTCCTGCACAGCCTGAACCTTCACAGGATCCCTCTCAAAGCCCTCGCTGGAGACAATGTAGCCCAAAAAACTAATTTTCTGCACAGCGAACTCACATTTCTCCAGCTTAGCAAACAGTGAATTATCACTCAATAACTGCAAAACTTCACGTACACTCTGCAAATGGGACTCCAGATCTGGCGAATAAATCAAAATGTCATCCAAATACACAACCACATTCTTACCAATCAAAGGTCTCAGGATGTCATTACTAAGGTTCTGAAAAAATGCAGGTGCATTGGTAAGACCAAAAGGCATCACCAGATTCTCAAAATGACCTACCGGAGTGTTAAAAGCAGTTTTCCATTCATCACCCTCCTTCACTCGTAACAAATTGTATGCCCCCCGGATATCAATTTTGGAGAACCACTTGGCTCCCACTAACTGGTTAAACAAGTCAGGAATTAACGGCAATGGGTAGGAATTGCGTACGGTAATCTTATTAATTTCACGAAAATTCTGACATGGACGTAAACCGCCGTCCTTTTTTTTAACAAAGAAGAATCCAACTGCCACAGGCGACTTAGAAGGTCTAATGTGACCAGCAGCCAGGCTAGTCTCTATGTACTCCTCCAAAGCCTTTCTTTCAGGGATAGTCAGATTAAACAAGCGACTTTTGGGAAGAGTAGCACCTGGAACAAACTCAATGGCGCAATCATAATCCCTATGAGGAGGTAAAACTTGCCACTCTTCCTCCGAAAAAACCCTCCAAAAATATTGAATAGGTACCGGTAATTCCCCTTTTTCCACAGCCGCAATGCGACCATTACAACATTTATCATAGCACTTCAGACTCCAAGACTTAATCACATTAGTAGACCAGTCCAATAAAGGATTGTGCAGTTTTAACCAAGGCAATCCTAGAACAACTGGAGAGGGCAAATTATCCAAAACAACCAAGTCCAAAATTTCTTGGTGAACTCCATTGATACTGAGGGAAAATGCAGCAGTCTTGTGAGTAATACATTTCAAAGGAGTGTTATCAATTGCAACCACAGAAATAGGTGATGACAAAGGTTTGGATTTCAATTTAAGGTTTTCCAAAAACCCTTTATCAATCACATTAAGTGTTGAACCACAATCTACAAATACCTGAAATTCAATCAAATCTCCCTGCAGAGTAGTACTCCCAGAAAAAAATACTCCTGCAGAGCATAAACAAGCTATACGGGCGTAACTGACCTTTTTTTTCTTTACTTAAACGACGCTCACAATACTTAATCAAATGGTCAGCTTTACCACAATAAAGACACAAACCTTCGGCGAATCTCCGGTCTCTTTCCTGAGAGCGGAGTGACATTGCCCCCACCTCCATTGGTTCTCCGCTGTCAGAGCAGATTTTCTGGGAACTAGGACCTGACGTTACAGGAGTTTTTACATCATTCACCCTGGACCTCAGTCTCCTGTCCACATGAACAGCTAACTTCATAGCTTCCTGCAGTGTCTCAGGTGCAGGGAATGCAATTAGCAAATCCTTAACCATTTCACTCAAACCAGCAAGAAATAACCATCTCAGCGCAGAGTCATTCCATTTAACTTCTGAGGCCCTTCTCCTGAAGTGTGTGTAATAATTTTCAACATCATCTGACCCCTGATTGAAACGTCTAAGTTCTGATTCAGCAGATGAGATTCGATCAGGATCATCATATAATAGCCCCATAGCAGAAAAAAATTCTTCAACAGACCCCAAACACGGATCATTACTTTGGAGAGAAAAGGCCCACCCCTGTGGTTCTTTGCGCAAAAGTGACATAATAAAACCAATGCGCTGTGATTCATTCCCAGAGGATCTTGGTCTCAAACAAAAATATAACAAACAAGCATTTTTAAAGGAAAAAAAATCTTGCTGTTTACCATAATAACATCAGGTAGTCCTACCTTGGGTTCGACAAAATGCGCTTCAGAACAGCTACTCACGTGTTGCTGGAGCTCGGCCTCCTCCAGAGACAATCCCTGCAAGCGTTGAGCCAAATCCTGGATGGAAACCATACTGATCCCTGAATTTCTTTCCTTTAAATTTTTTGGGCTGGACTTACTGTTATGATCTGCAACATGAACTAAGGAAAGATAGGGGAATGCTGTCCCTACAGTAAGACTAAGCTGAATCCCTACTATGTAGCGGGCTGCCTGTTCCTAGTGAACAGACCCACCTTCGTCCTCGGCTAGTCTGAACGAAGACCTGTAGAATTAAGGGAGGGGTCCCTAAAAGAACTAAGGACTGGGACAAAAATGGGACACCTCCTAAACAGAAGTTGTTGTAGAACACAAAAGACAAACTGACAAAAATGTACTAGAGGTCCCAGAGGACCAAGAACTGGCAGAGATAGTCACCGAAGCACCAGGCTAGCAAAACAGTCAAACAACACTGAAGTCCAGCAAAGCCAGAAGGGCGGAGCTGGAATATATAGGCAGATGGTCACGTGACCGCAAAACACAAGATAGAAAAAACTAACAGGAGGGTTATAACACAGGTAACCCAGCAGATGAAGACTCAATAATGCGTGCACCATCCTCTCCAGTCGTTCACCACGTGTCAGACTTGTACTCTGTTGTACAGATGTACGAGCTGGTCTAAAAAATGTGTGAAATTGCTTCTGCCACCTACACTACTGCTGCTGCTAATATTTTGGCGTTGACAAATTGACGTGCCGGAGGTTGGAAGTGTAGAGCTGCGATCAACTCTGTATACCTCACTGCTGGCTGGAGGAAAACCTATCTTAAGGTTGTGTAAAAGCGTGTTTCAATACTCCAGCATTCGCGGATCCCTTTCCAGGGTGGGAAACATCTGGCAAAAATTTACCCTTATAAAGTGGATCTAACAGAGTGGCAACCCAGTTGTCAGCACTATTTTGAATCATAACTATATGGGTATCATGTTGCAAATAGTGCAGCAAGAATGCACTTATGTGTCGGCCTCTTTCCTGAGGTTCAAGCCCATGCTGTGTTGGTGGCTGGGTAATTCTGATGCTTGTTTCCTCCGTCCCCTCCCATAAAACACGAACAGAGAGGGGATGATTATCCTTTTCATGTTCTGACTGTTGCTCGCCCATCATCTTTTCCTCTTCCTTTTGTTCCTCGCCTTCACTAACACCTTCACTAACAGTTTTTCTGGTATCTCCAACTCCCCTCGATCGCAGTGAACCATCCTCCCTTGGCACCCTGAGATGTCCCCTAGTGAATGACGTTAGTAACAGAAGAAAGTATTTTTTAGTGTGGATGAGGCCTGTATAACATAGGAGATATGCTACAAACAATTTCAAACTGAGATGTCCCCTACTATATCACATTAGTAACACAAGAAAGCATTTTTTTCATTGTGGAAGAGGCCTACACAACATACGAGATATTCTCCAAACTAATTCAAACTGAGAAATCCTTGCTGTATAACGTTAGGAATCGAAAATCGAAGAAAGTATTTTTTGACTGTGGATGAAGCCTGTATAACATAGAATATGTGCTCCAAGATATTTCAAATTCAGATCTAGCCTGCAGTATCACATTAGTCACAGTAAAAAATAGATTTATTTACTCTGCATAAGCTCTGCATATGGCTGAATTTCACCGACACTAAAAGCAATAGGTGGCTTATAGCAGAGTGTAACATGTCTGTAACACAAAAAAATCTTTGGTGGACTTTGGCTAGCAACAGAAAAAATCTTTTTTTTAACTCAGCTGAAACCAGATGAATTTCATCCACCAAAAATGACAAACTGGGCTAACACAGCTTGCATTATCACATTAGCAAATGAAAAAAAAAAGTTTTCTGTGCTCTGCACTCAGAAGCTCTGCACTGATAAGCTTTGCAGATAGCTGAATTTCAACCCCACAAAAACAAAAAGTGGCCTACAAGGGTTTGCTTGCTTTATCACATTAGCAAGTGCAAAAATAGATTGAAGGTCGGCTAAAATTTAGGAAAAACCCTACTAACAATTTAAAGACACATAGAGCTGGGCCACAGTAACGACATGTTCCCATTAGAAAGGAGAGGTTCTCCTATACAGTTATAGGGTATGCAGTGAGTCCAATGGCTGCCAAAATTTAGGAAAAACCCCACTAACAATTTAAAGACACATAGAGGTGGGCCTCAGTAATGACATTCTCATTAGAAAAGAGAGGGTCTCCCATACTGTTTGCCTATGCAGTGACAGCAATGGCTGTCAAAAATTTGTAGGCACTCCAATGATCCTTGCAAGAGATATATAGGTCAGATGGCCTCCTGAAAACAATGTTCCCATTACTACGAAGTGGGTCTCCCATACTGTTTGCCTATGCATTGCATGCAACGGCTGCCAAAAATTTGGAGGCACTCCAATGCCCCTTGCAAGAGATGTTGAGGTCGAAGGGCTTCCTGAAAACAATTTTCCCATTATTATGAAGTGGGTCTCCCATACTGTTTGCCTATGCAGTGAAGCAATGGCTGCCAAAAATTTGGAGGAACTCCAATGCCCCTTGCAAGAGACGTAGAGGTCAGAGGGCCTCCTGAAAACAATGTTCCCATTATTTGGAAGTGGGTCTCCGATACTGCTTGCCTATGCAGTGAAGCAATGACTGAAAAAAATTTGGAGAAACTCCAATATCCCTTGCAAGAGACGTAGATATGTTGATATGGTACATATGTTGATATGGTAGTGGAGGATGAGGATGCAAAGAAGAAGGAGGACAATAGCAAATAGACAAAATCAGGAAGCGTATACCCAAGTCTGGGTGTGAAGACAGAGGTGCATGGGAATAGAGTTAGAACTCTCAAAAAATACCACTGTATTTGAGTTTGTTACGCTGCTATCATTCGGTGGTGTTGAGAAGTCTGACCCAATCCAGCACTTGTTCATTTTTATAAAAGTCAGTCTGTCAGCATTTTCAGTTGACAGGCGGATGTGCCTATGGGTTATAATTCCACCAGTGGCAAAACGCTAGCGGCAGGGCAGGCCAGGACCATGTGTCCAGCTTGGATACCCAATAATTATAAGGCACAGAGGAATCACGGAGGACGCTGGTACAGTCGGCAAGGTACTGCCTCACCATCTTCCGAAATTTTTCCCTCCTTGGGAGAGTACCCTTGCCTCAGGGCCTGTGCGATGGGAGGGTCTGAGAAACTGTCCCAGAACTTTGACAGTGTTCCCCTGCCTCTGCTGGATTGCATTTGTGTCTCTCTCGCCTGTACTCCTTGGTTGTCCAACAAATTGTGGCCTCTGCCGCCAGCGTTTTCAGATGGGAATTTTTTAAATAATTCCGCAACAAGGGCATTCTGGTACTGCCCCATTATATTAGGTCTGTCCAGTGTGGGAATAAGAGACAGAAAGTTTTCCTTGTAGCGTGGGTCTAGAAGTGTCACCAACCAGTAATGACTGTCACCCAAAATTTGGAGAAAGCGAGGGTCACGAGAAAGGCAGCGTAACATAAACTCAGACATGTGTGCCAGACTGCAAAGAGGCAAGACTTCCGTGTCCTCACCAAGAGGATGACTGACCATGCTCTCCTCCTCATGCTCCTCCTCTTCCTCCTTCTCCCTGTCCTCAGGCCATACACACTGAACAGACGGTATGACAGTTGTGCAGGTAGTACCGTCTATAGTGCAGGAAACTAGCTCCTGTTCTTCTTCCTTCTCTTCCCCATTGTCACCCAATCCACGTTGGGATGAGATGAGGCTGGGCTGTGTGGAATCACCCTGTATGGTTCCTTGCTCCAACTCATTGTGCTCCGCCTGCAATGCATCTTCTTTAATTGTGAGTAGAGAGCGTTTCAGAAGACAGAGAAGCGGGATTTTGATGCTAATTATGGCGTCATCACCGCTCACCTTCTTGGTGGAGTCCTCAAAGTTTTAGAGGATGGCACATATGTCTGACATCCATGTCCACTCCTGAGGTCTTATGTGTGGACTCTGACCTGAATACCGATGGCCTTGTTGATGCTGCTAGTCAACAACTGCCCTCTTCTGCTCAAAAATCCTTCCTAACATCTGCAGTGTAGAGTTCCAATGTGCGGGCACATCGCAGATCATTCGGTGAGCTGGAAGCTGCAAACGCTGCTGAAGAATGGCAAGGGCGGTGGAAGCTGTAGCTGACTTTCTAAAATGGGCACACAGGTGGCGTACTTTCACAAGCAGAATTGGCAGATCCAGATAGGTTTTGAGAAACCATTGAAGCACGAGGTTAAGCACATGGGCCAGGCATGGTACGTGTGTGAGCTCGCCTCGCCCAACAGCCGCCACCAGGTTCCAGCCATTGTCACACATGACCATTCCTAGTTGCAGGGTCAGTGGTGTCAGCCACAGATCTGCCTGCTCTTTCAAAGCTGTCCACAACTCTTCAGAGTTGTACGGTTTGTCCCCTAAGAATATTAGCTTCAGCACAGCCTGTTGCTGCTTGGCTGAGACAGAGCTACAGTGCTTCTAGCTTGTGACATTTTGATGTAATTTTGAAGATGGAGGCTGAAGAGGAGGAGGAGGTGCAGGAGCTCTAGAATGTGGGGGCAATCCAGATTTATCCAGGGCCCGCAATCCTTGGTGTCGGGAGCACGTGTTCCATCCCAAGGTCCGACTGAGTCCCGGCTTCCAGTGTGCTGTCAGCGAGATGTACAGTCCCTGCCCACAAGCACTTGTCCACGTGTCCGTAGTTAGGTGGACCTTCCCAGTAACTGCGTTGTTGAGGGCACAGCTAATGTTGTGGGACACGTGCTCGTGTAATGCAGGCATGGCACACTGGGAGAAATAGTGGCGGTTGGGGACCGAGTACCGAGGAACGGCCACCGCCATCAGGTTGCAGAAAGCTTCCGTCTCCACGAGACTAAAAGGCAAAATTTTGAGCTCAAGCATTCATGAAATGTGTGAATTTAGTAGTGTGGCCTGTGGGGCGTTGGCTGCGCATTTGCACTTGCATTCCAAGGACTGGCATAGGGACAACTGAATGCTGCGTTGGGACAAGGACGTGGACGTGCCTGCTGATGGTGCTACTTGAGAATGTTCAGCGACAGATTCAGGGCAGGAGGCATCTTGGCATGCGCCATGGACAGTGGATTGGCGTACATGCACAACAGCGGAACAAGCAGTGGTGTCACTCGCAGATTCTGTTGCTGGACCCTGTGGTTCGGCCCACTTAGTCGGGTGCTTTGCTGTCATGTGCCTGATCATGCTGGTGGTGGTCAGGCTGCTAGTTTTGCTACCCTTGCTGATGCAGTCCTGGCAGGTGGTGCAAATGGCCTTTTTGGGGTTATCTGCAGAGTCTTTAAAAATAACCAGATTCGGGAAGACTTTACAGTTGTACTGGCAAATTCCGTCTGCTGTCCTGGCTCTGTATGTCCACCTGCCAGGTTTGGCCAGTTAGTATATTATCCACCACCTCATCTTCCACTTCTGCACCCTGGTCCTCCTCCTAACTTTCTGGCAATTGTGTCGCATCATCATCATCATCCACCTCTTGTGACAGTACTTGCACTTTCCCACCGTCGCCCTGGTGTGACCATGGCTGCTTCAATATTTGGGCATCGCTACATGCGTTCTCCTTTTGACTCGCTTGAAGCTGGCCGGGCGAGAGGCCTGAATCTGCAAATGGAAAAGTGAACAGCTCTTCTGAGTGTCCAAGTGTGGGATCAGTTGTCTCCGGGCACTCGGCATGGTGGAAGGAAGGAGGATCAGGGTGAAGAACATGCGGTCCATACTCATGGCTACTGAGACTTGACCGTGTGGAAGACAGGGTGGTGGTGGTGGTGGCAATGTGACCGGAAGCATTATCTGCTATCCAACCAACAACCTTTTGACACTGCTTTGTGTTCAATAGTGGTGTTCTGCGGTCCCCTAGTAATTGGGACAGGAAGGTCAGGCGACAACATGTGGGTGTTTGTTGTGGCACAATTTTAGCTTGTCCATGGCCACATCCTCAGCTTTTACATGCACCATCACCATCAAGTCCACTTCCCCATCCCTTGCCACGCACCTTGCCCACTTTAATTCGAGGACAATATTTTCCACGTTCACGAGAAATGGCTGATTTTGGAACGCAGTTTTATGTGATAAGTCTGACAGAGAACCACGATTTTAAATAGCAGGCCTGTAAATTACTGATATTATTCTACACAGAGACTTAGTGTGAATAGTTTGACCGACATACTGCAACAGAATGGAAATGAAAGAAATGGCTGATTTCGTAACACTCTTATAGGTGATATGTCTGACAGAGAACCACGGTTTTAAATAGCAGGCCTGTAATTTACTAATACTATTCTTCACAGACACCTAATGTGAGTAACTTGACCGACACACTGCAACGGAATGAAAATGGAAGAAATGGCTGATTTTGGAACAGTCTTATAGGTGATATGTCTGACAGAGAACCACGGTTTTAAATAGCAGGCCTATAATTTACTAATACTATTCTTCACAGAGACCTAGTTTGAATTGCTTGACCTAGACACTGCAATGAAATGGAAGACAGAAATGGCTGATTTTGGAACGCTGTTATATGTGTGATACGTCTGACAGAGAACCATGGTTTTAAATAGCAGGCCTGTAATTTACTAATACTTTTGTTCACAGATACCTAGTGTGAGTAACTTGAACAACACACTGCAACCGAATGAAAATGAAAGAAATGTCTGATTTTGGAACAAGGTGATATGTCTGACAGAGAACCACAGTTTTAAATAGCAGGCCTGTAATTTACTAATACAATTCTTCACGGACACCTAGTGTGAATAGCTTGACTCACACACTGCTATGAAATGAATGGAATAAATGTCTGATTTTGGAACAATCTTATAGGTGAACCTTGGCCTTCACTATTTAGCCCTAATACAGCTACTGACCATAGGAGCAAGCCTGAGCCAAGATAAGTATTGTTAAACTAGTTGGGTCAATAACAGAATAAACAGAACCAGGGACAGAATCTAGAGATAAAAACATAATCAAGGTTACAGCTGGGGTCAGTCGAAACAAAGTCAAGCATGCCGGGGTCAGAATCTGGAGGGATTCAAAGCAAATTAAGTCAGGGTCACACACTGGGTCATGATGAGGCTGCGATCTTTGGGAGGCAAAATAAACAAAAGTGAGGTTAACAATTGTTTTTATTTATTTTTTACGCTGTTTCTCATGGTGTATAAGTGTTTAGACGACTTTATTCTTTGTGTCGGTGTGACTACAGCGGTACCAGATTTATATTGTTTTTTTATGTCTGGCTACTGTCACATACTAAAAGATGATTTTTTTTACAAAAAAAATAGTTTTGAATTGCCAAATTTTGAGAGCTATAATTTTTTTTATATTTTCTTCCGACTGAGACATTTTAGGGCTTGTTTTTTGGGGGATAAGTTGAAGGTTTGTTTGGTACTATTTTTTTTTATGTCGATCACCAGGTGGTAAAAGTGATAAGATGGCTTTATTCTTCAGGTCAGTACGATTACAGCAATACCACATTTAAATGATTTTTCTATGTTTTTCTGCTTTTACACAATAGAAACTATTTTATAACAAAAAAGAATTGTTTTTGCATCACTTTATTCTGAGAGCTATAGATTTTTTATTTTCCACTGATGGAGCTGATATGATGAAAAAGCACTGTAGGGGATAGATAGCTAGTAGTGTTGAGCGAGCATGCTCGGCACTGCTTGGTACTCGCCCGAGCATCTCACTACTCGGCCAAGGTGAAAATGTGACACAACCAACACCCACATCTTCTCGCTCCCAGTTCTTGACCGAATTACTAGGGAAGCACACAACAACACCACTATTGCGAACTGATCAGTGTGAACAGGTTATTAATTGGATAGCAGATAATACTTCCAGTCACCTGGGCACCACCACCTCCGGTCTGTCTTCCACACGGTCAAGTCTTAGTAGCCGGGAGTCTCGACCGCATACTCCTCCTCACCCTGATGCTCCTTCCTCCCACCATGCCAAGTGTCGTCAGACAGCAACTGATCCCACAGTTGGACACTCTGAAGAGCTGTTCACTGGTCCATTTCCATATTTGTGCCCCTCGCCTGCTCCGCTTGAAGCGGTGGAAGAGAAGATCCCATGTAGCGATGGCCAAATATTTCAACAGCCACGGCCACAGGAAGGCGACGCTGGCAAATTGTCGCAAGAGGTGGACGATGACGAGACACAATTGCCACGAAGTGAGGAGGAGGACCGTGGTGCAGAAGTGGAAGAAGAGGAGGTGGTGGGTGATCCAGTAACTGACCCAACGTGGCAGGAGGGCACGCAGAGCGAGGCCAGCAGCACACAGGGGGAGGGAGGCAGAGTACCTCAACAGGCAGGAAGAAGCAGTGTGGTGGCTGCAGACAGAAGGCGGGCAAATGTACCCCGTAACACCAACACGAGGGACGTTGCCAGTACAACATGTAGGTCTTCCAGAGTCTGGATTTTTTTAAAGACTCTGCTGATAACCCCAAAAAGGCCATTTGTACCACCTGCCATGCCAGCATCAGCAGGGGTGACAAAACTACCAGCCTGACCACCACCAGCATGATCAGGCACATGTCAGCAAAGCACCCGACTTTGTAGGGCGAACCCCAGGGTCCACGACCAGTGTCAATGGGTGTCACCACTGCTTCTTCCGCTGTTGTGCGTGTAAGAGATCCCCCTATTGGGCGTGCAAGGCAATCGCCTGTCCATACTGCATGAAAAGATGCCCCCTCCTCTCAATCTTTACTTGTTATGGCAGTTTCTCAAGAAACAGCATCAACGTCCACGTCCCACCGCAGCGTTCAATTGTCCATATCCCAGAGCTTTGAACGAAAGCGCAAATTCGCAGCCAATGCCCCACAGGCCACAGTCCTAAATTCGCACATTTCAAGACTGCTTGCGTTGGAAATGCTGCCTTTTAGGCTGGTGGTGACGGAATTCTTCCACAACCTTATGGCGGTGGCCATCCCTCGGTACTTGGTCCCCAGACGACACTATTTTGCCCAGTGTGCCATCCCCGTGCCCTTAACAACGCAGTTACTGGGAGAGTCCACCTGACAACAGACACGTGGACAAGTGCTTGTGGCAAGGGACGGTACATCTCCCTGACAGAACACTGGGTAAACATAGTGGAAGCCGGGACCCAGTCCGACCTCGGGACGGAAAACATCCTCCCCACACCGAGGATTGCGGGCCCTATGTCAGTCAGAGTTGCCCCCACAGTGTACAGCTCCTGCGCATCATCCTCCTCCTCCTCCTCATGTTCAGCCTCCATCTCAGATATCACCACATCAGTTACAAGCTGGAAGCACTGCAGTACTGCCTCAGCCAAGAGGCAACAGGCTGTGCTGAAACTCATAAACTTAGGTGATAAACCTCACACTGCTTGTGAGTTGTGGACAGCTGTGAAAGAGCAGGCATATCTGTGGCTGAGACCGCTGAATCTACATCCAGGCATGGTCGTGTGTGACAATGGCCGTAACCTGGTGGCGGCTCTGAGGCAAAGCGAGATCACACACGTACCATGCCTGGCTCATGTGCTTAACCTCATGGTTCAGCGGTTTCTCAAATCGTACCCCGAGTTTCCAGATCTGCTCGTCAAAGTACGCCGCCTGTCAGCTCATTTTCGGAAGTCGGCTACAGCCTCCGCCGCCCTTGCTGTGTTGCAGCAGCATTTGCAGCTTCCAGCACACCGACTGGTGTGTGATGTCCCCACACGCTGTAACTCTACCCTCCACATGTTGCAAAGGATTTGTGAGCAGAAGAGAGCAGTTTTGGAGTACCAGCTGCAACGAGGCCATCGATATTCATGTCAGACTCCACACATAAGACCTCAGGAGTGGACCTGGATGTCTGACATATGTACCATCCTGACAAACATTGAGGACTCCACCAAGATGGTGAGTGGCGATGACGCCATCATTAGCGTCAGCATCCCACTTGTCTGCCTTTTGCAACGCTCTCTGCAGAGAATTAAAGAGGAGGCATTGCAGCCAGAGTATGATGAGATGGATCAAGAAGCCATACCGAGTGATTACACACAGCCCAGCCTCATCTCATCCCAACGTGCATTGGGGGATAATGAGGGAGAGGAGGAGGAAGAAGAAGAACAGGAGCTGGTATCATGCGCTGTAGACGGTAGTACCTGTAAAACTGTCATACCGTCGGTTTCAGCATGGGTGGCCTGAGGACAGGGGGGAGGAGGAGGAGGAGGAGGAGAGCATGGTCAGTTGTCATCTTGGTGAGGACACGGAAGTCTTGCCCTTTACCAGTCTGGCACGCATGGCTGACTTTATGTTACGCTGCCTTAACCGTGACCCTCGCGTTGTCAAAATGTTGGGTGACAGTCATTACTGGTTGGTGACACTTTTAGACCCCCGCTACAAGGAGAACATTCACTCTCTTATTCCTGAGGTGGAGAGGTCTACAAAAATGGGGCAGTACCAGAAGGCCCTTGCTGCAGAACTGTTCAAAAAATTCCCATCTGAACACGCTAGCGGCAGAGGTCACAGTTCGTTGCCCAACCAAGGCTTACAGGCGAGAGAGACGCCACTCCAATCCAGCAGAGGCAGGGGAACACTGTCAACATTCTGAGACAGTTTTCTGAGATCCGCCCAGCTTACAGGCCCTGAAGTGCGGGGTACTCTCACAAGGAGTGGAAAGTTTCAAAAGATGGTGAGGGAGTACCTTGCCGACCGTACCAGCGTCCTCCATGATTCCTCTGTGCCTTTTAATTATTGGGTATCCAAGCTGGACACTTGGAATGAACTCGCTCTGTACGCCTTGGAGGTCCTGGCCCGCCCTGCCATTAGTGTGTTATCGGAGCATGTTTTTAGTGCCGCTGGTGGAATTATAACTGATAAGCGCACTCGCCTGTCAACTGACAATGCTGACAAGCTGACCCTTATCAAAATGAACAAGGGCTGGATTGGGCCAGACTTCTCATCACCACAAATTGACAGCAGAGTAACATAAAGTAAAATACACTGTGTTATTTTGGGAGGTGTATTCCCATGCACCTCTTCACACCCACACATGGGTATATGCTTCCTCATTTCGGCTGTTTTTTGCTCTTCTCCTTATCCTCAGCCTCCACCACCACTATACCACCAGGGTGACCGTGGTCCGTGTTGCCAGCATTGCAAGTTCCTCCGTCCTAATTTTTGGCAGCTTTTGCTTGGAAGGCATAGGCAAAGACTATGGGAGACCCACTCCCCAATAATGGGAATAATGTTTTTAATATGCTGTACTGCATGGCTCTTGTAAGGGGCATTAAAATCGTCTTGTTAAGCTACTGTGACCTCCACGTCTCTTTCAAGGGTCATTGATATTGTCTTTTTATTCCACTGGGACCTCCACGTCTCTTCCAAGGGGCATTGATATTGTCTTTTTATTCCACTGGGACCTCCACGTCTCTTCCAAGGGGCATTGATATTGTCTTTTTATTCCACTGTGACCTCCACGTCTCTTCCAAGGGGCATTAAAACCGTCTTGTTAAGCTACTGTGACCTCCACGTCTCTTCCAAGGGGCATTAAAACCATCTTGTTAAACCACTCTGAACTCCACGTCTCTTCCAAGGGGCATTAAAATCGTCTTGTTAAGCTACTGTGACCTCCTCGTCTCTTCCAAGGGTCATTGATATTGTCTTTTTATGCCAGTGGGACCTCCACCACTCTTCCAAGGGGTATTGATATTGTCTTTTTATTCCACTGCAACCTCCACCACTCTTCCAAGGGGCATTGATATTGTCTTTTTATTCCACTGCGACCTCCACGTCTCTTCCAAGGGGCATTGATATTGTCTTTTTATTCCACTCGGACCTCCACGTCTCTTCCAAGGGGCATTGATATTGTCTTTTTATTCCACTGGGACCTCCACGTCTCTTCCAAGGGGCATTAAAACCGTCTTGTGAAACCACTCTGAACTCCACGTCTCTTCCAAGGGGCATTAAAACCGTCTTGTTAAGCTACTGTGACCTCCATGTCTCTTCCAAGGGGCATTAAAACCGTCTTGTTTAACCACTCGGAACTCCACAGCTCTTCCAAGGGGCATTGAAATGTTGTTTTGAATTAACTCTAACCTCCACGACTCTTCCAACGTGCATTGCATTTCCTCCTAATTTTAGTCAGCTTTTGCTTTGCAATGCATAGGCGAACACTAAGGGAGACCCACTCCCCAATAATGGGTAGAAGGTTTTTAGTACGCTGTAATCCACGTCTGTTTCAAGGGGCATTGCAGTTCCTCATAATTTTTGGAAAGCCTTCCATTCACTGCTTAGGCCAACAGTGTACAGGAGACCCAGTTGCTATAAATGGAAAAAACGGTTTAGTTAAGGCCCTCTGCCCTCCATGTCACTTCCAAGGGGCATTGGAGTACCTCGAAATTTTTGGTAGGCATTGCACTCACTGTATGCCCTATAACTGTGTAGCCGAACCGCTCCTTTTGGTACAGAAACATATCCTACAAGACATGTGTGGTTGACTGGCCTGATATTGATGTGAATGGTCCCTGTTCCTCCTGCTCATTCTCCTTTGCCACCAACTCATCCATCATTCATCACCTGAAGATTTGTTTTAACGCGAGTCATAGAACTGGGATAGTAGCAGGAAATCATCCAGCAATCCTCGGAGGAGGTAGGATATGCGCCAAAACGCTGACCACCTCAGGCCTAACCGCTTCTACATACATGCGCTTGCATTCCAAGGAACAGAAAGCTAAGGAGATGGATGGCCTCATGATCATGAATAATTTACTCGTTGTGTAGGAGGCCGACCACTGCTGCTGTCTACCTTCTGAACTTTGTGTTGAAGCCTGATTGACCCAGGACCCGCAATCCTCTATGTCTGGAGGACGTGTTGCATCCCAGTGTCCAACTGTGTCCCGGATTCCAAAATATTAACCCAGTGTGAAGGCGTCAGTGAGATAGACCATCCCTGGCCACATTCACTTGTCCACGTGTTTGTGGTTAGGCTGCCCTTCCCACTAAATGCACTGGGGAGGGCACAGGTAATGTTTTGGTATGCGCGCTTTTGTATAAGGCGCACCGGGACAAATAGGGGCGGCTGGGGACCGTGTGTGGGCACCTGGCCGCGGGGCGGCTTGGGACCGAGTATGGATACCCGGCCGCCGGGCAGCTGGGGACTGAGTATGTATTCCAGGCCGCCGACGCAGCCATGACGGGGTGGCCAGATTCCGCCTCCACATGCCTAAAAGGCCCCATTTCAAGTGCAAGCAAGCAGTATGGTATTGCAGCCTGGGGGTGGGTGGGTGGCAGGCTGCATACTTGCGCTTGCATTGCAAGGAATGGGGGAGGTACAATTGAACACTGCCCTGGGACAATGACTTGCACGGGGATAATTGCAAGTCTGCATCTTCTGATGCAGCAAGGATCACTTCTGATGGGCACACTTTTAGGCAGTGACCTGGGTGTCAGAGATGCTTCCAGGGGTCTTCCCCATTCTGTTCCCATGTCTTTTCAGCACTGTATGCATGTGTCACACAGCACATGGCCAGATAAGGTTGTAAAATGTTAAAATGACATTTCCCGGTGAATGCAGTTGTCACAGTTTAAAGCAATACAAAAGTGCAAAAACGCATAAAAAATGCTACTTGTGAACATAGCCCAAGGTGTGGAGGAGTATTTTTGTTTTTGGTTATTTATTTTACCTTATACACAAGTCTTTACCCTGGAAAGGATGTTCCTTAACATATTTCACAGGAAAACAGTTTTAGTTTCGTTTTTGAACGTTTTATTGTGAGCCCGTAAAAGTGGCTTAATACCTCTGACAACGTTGTTGACAGCAGTGACCTGGGGGTCAGAAATGCTTCCTGGGTCGATCCCCATGCTGTCCCCATGTCATTTGAGCACTGTCACTATCGTTTTGGGCACTTTTTAGGCTTTCTACAGACTGCCGGGGGTGCCGCCGCAAAAATGCTCGGGTCTCCCATAGACTAACATTGGGTTCGTTGCTCGGGTCAAGCACCCGAGTATCGCGGTGAGCTCGGCCCGAGCTTCGAGCACCCGAGCATTTTAGTGCTCGATCAACACTAATAACTAACGTAACACTTTTATAGATCAGGTCGTTTTAGACACAGTGATACCAAGTATGTGTACTTTTTTTTGGGGTTCTTACATTAATATATGCATTTATTGGTGTAATTTTTTTTCATTTTTTTGTTATTTTATTTGTTTGTTTTTTACATTTTTTTTTACTTTTTTTTTAACTTTTTTACTTAGTCCCAGTATGGGACATCAACTTTCCCTGCCCCGATCGCTGATCTAATACTCTGTAATCCTTGTGCATTGCTCTCGGCAGGAACTTATAGGCCATCACACCTGGGTTACCTCGTAACCATTTTTCGGTCTGGGATCACCATGGAGATCATTAGCACAACATTATCGCAATTTCGCAATTTAGTTGTGCCAATCGGAGCCTGCCAATCGATGTTGCTGTCACTATTGTCAGCAACATTGGAGGTGTTAATCACCAGCGATCAACTCCAGCGCCGATCGTGGGCATTAATTGAGGGTATCAACTATGATGTATAGCTGACACCCGCTAAGGATTGTGCCGGCCCTGCGAGTTAGCCGGTGTGATTGTCGCTCTGTATTTGTACGCAGTTTGTAAACACGCACTTTCTGCAGCGCTTTACACAGCGCATTTCATCAAGGGGTTAATTGACCTATGTCTCGTCATCAGGCATAGCTTTAATTAAAATCTGAAGAGTCACATATTTATACACAAAAGGACATAGAATAGTGCAGTAAATAAGACAAGTGATGCGAAGCAGGGTTATCAATATGGGAAGGGGAGAAACAATTGTGGCAGTAAATATTGGTGCAGTTCATAGATAGTAATGTGAAAGTTTTATTGTCTTCTAACACAGGTCTGGTCTGCAGTTGTGATATTCCCACGAGGTCTGAAGTGTGTTATTCTGACTCCATAACTAGGCTGCAAATGTAGGGCGCTTGAGACACCGTTGTTCGGCTGCCTCAGTATGAACCAATACTCACATGTAGATACATCATCAGATCGTTTGGACTCAACTGTTGACTGCAAGAGGCATGTATGAAGATTCTCAAAGAAAATTTGTTTTCCAGCTGAAATCTTGTAGTTATCCACAAATACAGTAGGTAAAAAAAGACTTTTATGAACCAGAGATTCAGACACATGAGCTTCTAAGATGACTGACAAACAGTGAATGAGGAAGAAGATTGAAGAAGAAGGGAGGGGTTATTTAAGTCAAAGTTACATCAGCAGTAGAAGAGAGACCAGTAGAGAGGAAGGACAAACTTCTAAAGAGGGACAAACCTTACTGCATAGCAATGAAACAGCACAATATAACGACAATAAATACTCTGATTCCCAAGTCATGAGACATGACAAGCACATTCCTTAAAGATAACCTGTCATGTCCCAAAACTCTACTAACCCACAGATATGGGGTTAAGCTGCAGGTTAATAGCATTCTGAAGCCGTGCGGCCACCGCACTAAAATCTCGGCTGCCAGGAGGAAATGAACTTTATTCCTCCTTGCAGCCTCGGGTTTTCAGTCACAGAGGCTCAGGTTCCGTCACTGATCAGTAAATAGTGAGCCTCGGCACTGACTGACAGCTCTGTACTGATGCATTGCTGAGCCTGCTGTCAGTCAGTGCTGGGAAGTTAGTAGAGCCGCTGCTCACTGTATACTGCGCGTTGACTGAAATCCCGAGGCTGCTGGGAGGAATAAAGATCATTTCCTTCCGGCAGCAGGGCATCAGTGCTGCAACCGGACAGCTTTAGAATGCTATTAACCTGCAGATTAACACCATATCAGCAAGTTAATAGCATTTTTAGTGTAGGAGTGGTCTGTCACTGTGCATTGAAAAGAATATTGCACAGTGACAAGGGAGCTCATACTGAGCAAACATCGGAATTGATAACCAACGCATTCTCAGTAGAGCAGGAACTAGCCCAGAGACTGAAATGGACGTCATTGATGATGCTCCATTTCAGTGTGGTGACAAGGTCTGTGGCAGTGATCGCAACCTCTGGCCCCTGGTGAAGACTCGTTTGAGTATCCCAGCATGCACTGGGGATTCTGAAACAAAATGTCATCAAAACAGAAGTAGGTAAAAAAAATAAAGCAGTTAGAGTAGAAAGGGAACTATAGGGTATTTTTAAGTAAAGTATATTTGAAAAGAGATTAGATTATTACATTAAATAGGCAGACATTTAGGAATAAAATCAATGTTAATTTTGTACCACCCTTTTAAGCCTCATTAGATTTTGTTTATCTTAGTGGAAGTAAGCAAAGTGAACCTACAGCGACATTGTGCCCATAGTAACATTAATATTGTGGATCATTATATCACTCTGGACTATATTACATTGTTGCCTACAGTCAATAGAGCATGGCTGAACCATTCAATACAACACTTTTTTACCTTTTGTGACCCCCCTTCTATTTAACTATAGATTGCAACTTTGCTAGCAGGACCCTCGGTTTTCTCCACTGAAATGATGGAAGACTCTGAAGAAACGCCCAATTGGTCTGAAAGCAGAGATTTCACATACTGTGCTATAAAAGCAACAAATATGAATATCTCTACAATGGAGTGACATGAAGTAAAATAGAAAAAAGCGTCAAAATCAAGGGAGCTCAGGGATGTGTAGATGGGTAAGGAATTGGCTAAATGATAGGAAACAAAGAGTTGTTATAAATGGTACATTCTCTAAATGGGACATAGTCAGCAGTAGGGTGCCGCAAGGATCTGTGCTAGGACCAATTCTCTTTAACCTCTTTATTAATGACCTGGGGGATGGGATTGTGAGCAAAGTGTCAGTTTTTGCTGACGATACCAATATATATACATTATATATATATATATATATATATATATATATATATATATATATATATACGATATGTAGAATATAAAAATCTGATCTTGATATTACGATATTACAGAACGATCTGGATAAGATAACGATGACTGAATGGGCAAACACTTGGCAGATGAGGTGTAATGTAGATAAATGTAGAGTAATTCACCTAGGACGGAGTAATCCTATTGCTACATATACATTAAATGGGAGTATACTCGGGACTACAGAATAGGAGAAGGATTTGGGTATTGGGTATTCTGGTTATGAGTAAGCTGAGCAGCAGTACTCAATGTCAAGCAGCTGCTGCAAAAGCAAACAAGATTTCAGGGTGCATAAAAAGAGAAACTCTTTGAAAATAGATGGAAAACAGCATAAGGCCTCAATAAGACGTCCGATTTTCTCACGTTTGAGAAAAAGGGGTTGATTATTTTGTACAGACTTTGATCAGAGTTTGATCAGAGTATGATCAGACTGTGGTCCGAAGTGTCATCAGTTTTTCGTTAAATCAGACTTCAATTGGATGTCATCACTCATATCCCCTCATGTCATACTCCGTCCCCTAGACTTGCTTTGCTGATTTTGATGCGATCCTCGAATCAGAATAGGGCATGCCTCTGTGACTGTTCACAAAAAAATCACTGACATGTGAATGGCCCCCATTGACTACCCTTGGTACGAGTGCTATCTGTGAAAACTCGTACGAGAAACTCGTCTGAGAAGATTGGACGTTTGAATGCGGCCTTAGCAAATGTTCTCATCAGTGCACTGCTAAGGCTTTGGTTTTTCATATTTCAGAGGAATTGCGATGATCTGAGATTTATACTTTTGTACTATGAATCTTTCCAAAAGCATATGCAGATAGTTTTCTATTGCTGCCTCAGACACATCTTTGGAACTAAATACTTCAGTCACATACATCTGGGCTTCCCCACATTTTTTTTAGATGTTTAGCCAAAGTCAAATTGAAATCACATTTTATGCTTAGTTTACACACAGCTCACAGAAAAGTCAGGTTAGGTCAGTATTTCAGGTTTGCACTGGAAATTTTGTTTTATGTCCTGAGTAGTATGATCAGGAATGTTTTTTAGGTTTTCCCCACTCTAAAGAGTATTTTAGTATGTCACTTAGGCCACGTTGTTTTATGAGACGTTGGAGTCCATGTACAGTCATGGCCAAAAGTATTGAGAATGAGACAAATAGTAATTTTTCCAAAGTTTACTGCTTCATTTTTTGTAATGGCAATTTGCATATACTCCTGAATGTCAAAGAGTGATCAGCTTAACAGCAATTACTGTACTTGCAAAGTCAATATTTGCCCAGAAAATGAACTTTAACCCCCAAAACACATTTCAGCATCATTGCAGTCCTGCCTTAAAAGGAGCAGCTAACATCGTTTTAGTGATTGATCCATTAACACAGGTGTGGGTGTTGATGAGGACAGGGCTGGCGATCAATCAGTCATGATTAAGTAAGAATGACATCATTGGACACTTTAAAAGGAGGCTGGTTCTTGGTATCATTGTTTCTCTTCAGTTAACCATGGTTATCTCTAAAGAAACACGTGCAGCCATCATTGCACTGCACAAAAATGGCCTAACAGGGAAGAGTATCGCAGCTACAAAGATTGCACCTCAGTCAACAATCTATCGCATCATCAAGAACTTCAAGGAGAGAGCTTCCATTGTTGTCAAAAAGGCTCCAGGGCGCCCAAGAAAGACCAGCAAGCGCCAGGACCGTATCTTAAAACTGTTTCAGCTGTGGGATCGGACTACCAGCAGTGCCGAGCTTGCTCAGGAATGGCAGCAGGCTGGTGTGAGTGCTTCTGCACGCACTGTGAGGCGGAGACTCTTTGAGCAAGGGCTGGTTTCAAGGAGGGCAGCAAAGAAGCCACTTCTCTCCAGAAAAAACATCAGGGACCGACTGATATTCTGCAAAAGGTACAGGGAGTGGACTGCTGAGGACTGGGGCAAGTCATTTTCTCTGATGAATCCCCTTTTCGATTGTTTGGGACATCTGGAAAACAGCTTATTCGGAGAAGAAGAGGTGAGCGCTACCACCAGTCTTGTCTCATGCAACTGTAAAGCATCCTGAAACCATTCATGAGTGGGGTTGCTTCTCAGCCAAGGGAATCGGCTCACTCACAGTCTTGCCTAAAAACACAGCCATGAATAAAGAATGGTACCAGAATATCCTCCAAGAGCAACTTCTCCCAACCGTCCAAGAGCAGTTTGGCGCCCAACAATGCCTTTTCCAGCATGATGGAGCACCTTGCCATAAAGCAAAGGTGATAACTAAATGGCTCATGGAACAAAACATAGAGATTTTGGGTCCATGGCCTGGAAACTCCCCAGATCTTAATCCCATTGAGAACTTGTGGTCAATCATCAAGAGACGGGTGGACAAACAAAAACCAACAAATTCTAGCAAAATGCAAGCATTGATTATGCAAGAATGGACTGCTATCAGTCAGGATTTGGTCGAAAAGTTGATTGAGAGCATGCCAGGGAGAATTACAGAGGTCTTGAAGAAGAAGGGGCAACACTGCAAATATTGACTTGCTGCATTAACTCATTCTAACTGTCAATATAACCTATTGGTACTCATAATATGATTGCAATTATATTTCTGCATGTGATATAAACATCAGACAAACACTAATAAAAAACAGAGGCCAGCAGATGATGTGAAAATATAATTTTGGTGTCATTCTCAAAACTTCTGGCCATGACTGTACTAATCTAATAAAATTAAGGATGAGCACATCTGTATGTAGGAATTAGGCCACATTCACACAGTCAATATATAAATGACCTCTTCCAGGCTTTGGGGAGGATGTTGCCTGCTAGAAAGGAGACATTACCAGTGTGAAACTTGTAGTTAACATAGAACAGGAGAACTGAACTTTGTCTTCCTGCAAACAAAGGTTTTGCAAATCTCTAAGCTCTGCATTATTGCAACAATATTGCTACACTGGCTGCCTTTGAGATGAAAGCTGAAGCTGAGAGAAACCTGCAGCCCCACCATGCTTTACTGTAGGCACCATGCATCTTTCTTTGTACTCCTCTCCTTTGCAATGCCTTACAGTTTTGAAGCCATCATTTCTAAAAACATTTATCTGAGTCTCATCACTACAAAGTATAAAGTCTCAGTCGTCTTCATATTTTTCAGCATGACCCAGGCTTTTTTTGTGCATGGGCTTTAGGAGAGGCTTCCTTCATGGACGACACCGATGCATGCCATTCCTCTGCAGTGAACATACATATTTTCTTCAACCCTTCTCATCAGAAGACGCCCCTTTTTAGGTGTTAACTTCTGTGGTTGGCATGGATATCTCTGTCAGATGGTTGCAGTTTCATATTTGTTACATTTTTGTATTACTTTTGCTACTATATTCTGACTTGTAAGTAAGGCTTTACTGATCTTTTTGTAGCTTTCACCTTTATTGTGTAATCTGTTTTTTTTTTTCTCAGAACTTTTCTCTTCCATGTGGTGCCATTGCTGACAGCGTGAAATGGGAAGTGGTTTTCTATGCTAAGTAACACCCTTTTTTAGTCAACTGTTGGCTGGACACCTGCTTAATGAATAATTAGATTCACCTTTGGTTGAATTCTTGTTAATTTGAATTTTGAAGTCCAGGCTTTCATTAGGGTGCTCTCATTTTTGTACCATGGTCTTGAATTAATTTATTGGGAAAATTACTTTTTTGGGTGTGAAAAATAACCAACATTGTTTGTAATCAATGATTCACATTTTTATGAGGTCTTAACTGGTAAAAGGAAATAAAATAGGAGAGTAATTCGCTTACCTGATGAGGTTGCACATTTGCAATCTTTCAAACGCATTAATCAGCTGCTGCAGGACATGGGTCATCAGAACGAAGAAATTGTAGTTCCAGGCAAAATATGTATAACCTGCACTGCTGATGAAGATTCCAGGACGCTGATCTGTTCTTACTCGTAGTAGATTTTTTTTGTACAGGTTAAAAGTCAACGCATTTTGGAGTCATACACAACTTCTTCCTCAGGACATAACCTAATAGTACCCATTTATGTTGAGCGCAGTATATAGTGGTCATATCATTATAATTCAAATAATTATATTATATGGATGACTCCAATCTGTCAAAGTGAGTCATTAAGTCTTTGCTTTGGCTTATAGGGAGTTCCCAAATGTCAGCTCCATTCTTTGATGTTCATATGCACTGTAGAGATCAAAGGAATTTGGGATCCAGATTTTTAAACTGCTAAACACTAGATTATCGAAAGTGAAAACAAAAAAATGGTTCATTATAGCATTCTTATCCAAGAACACATGGATATTAACAAGTTATAGGGCCCAATTCATTATTTGCTGATTTTTAAGTCACTTTTCTGTTTTGATATGCGTTTTTGCTAATTTTTTTGAGGCAAATTCATTAAAATGGCAAAAGCGACTCATAACTTTTGCGATAATCCCCCAATTTTTTTTCTCTGTCTTTAATTCGTTAAGCGACTTTTTTGCAAAATGTCTCAACAAAAGTGTCCAATAAAGTCACTCTAGTTGAATAATGGAGTAAATTTGTGACAAATTTTGCAACATTTTTAAAAAGTTCATGAAACATAAAACATCTGATAAGCCACATTGATTTTAGGTAGACAAAACTGAACTAAATAACAACCAAAAACTTGATAAAAAGCGAAAATTGTTTGATGAACTTATTGCAAATCAAAAATTCACAAATTGAGAGGTATTTTTATGGCAAAAACTGGGAAAATGCAATGATGAATCAGATATTCATTTTTTAAATTTTGAAACAGAATACTAATATATGGATTAGTTTACTGCCTACCCTAATCAGACAATATTAGTAAGGTCTTGCTCACACTGGCGAGTAGCGTCTGATGATTATGTCATGCGAGAGAATCAGATGCTATATGCAAATGACACATGGCTCAAATGCTGCTGCGAGTGTAATTCATATGTCATTCTACTATGATCCAATTCCCTCGCATGAAAGAATTGGATCACAGGTGCGGAGAAGATGGAGAACTTAATTTATCCATCTTTTCTATTCTGTGAGAGTAGTCCGATGTTTTGCACGCACTCATTTACTTGTATGGGTGTGCACCATCTGATATACACTGCCAATTGCAACATACAGCAACGTTTTTCTCATGCCGGCTCGGAATGAGAAAATATCTGCTAGTCGGCACTGCGCCATAGTATAACGTTGGAACGATTGCTATCTGTTGAAACATCGGATCGCACTAGTCTGAGTTATACGCTTGTTACTTGCCATTGTGAGCTAGCCCTCACAATAATATTAAGAAGGAATCTTGCAGTTTTTCTCACATTTCTTTTTTTTTTGTAAATACTTGAATTCTAAATTAAATAACAATTCAGAAACATTTTTTTCATAGCTCTACATTGCGTTGTTTCTCTGTTATACCTATTGGAATATTATAATTAAATTGTCAAGTATGTGTGGCCCACAATCAAATTTTCTCAGATCTGATTGGGCAGTGTCAGACTGTATAGGGATATTTCCAACTGGTAACACCTATTTGTCAATTTATTGATTAATGGTCTAGTAGGAATAATAGAGGAATGAAACATTATATACAGTGGGGGAAATAAGTATTTGATCCCTTGCTGTTTTTGTAAGTTTGCCCACTGACAAAGACATGAACAGTCAATAATTTTAAGGGTAGGTTAATTTTAACATTGAGAGATAGAATATCCCCAAAAAAATCAAGAAAATCACATTTTTTGCATTTTGCAGTGAGAAATAAGTATTTGATCCCCTACAAACCATTATGAGTAATGGCTCCTACAGACCAGTTAGACCCTCATAATCAATTTGTTACCTGCATTAAAGACAGCTGTCTTACATAGTCACCTGTATAAAAGAATCCTGTCCACAGACTCAATTAATCAGTCAGACTCTAACCTCTACAACATGGGCAAGACCAAAGAGCTTTCTAAGGATGTCAGGGACAAGATCATAGACCTTCACAAAGCTGGAATGGGCTACAAAACCATAAGTAAGATGCTGGGTGAGAAGGAGACAACTGTTGGTGCAATAGTAAGAAAATGAAAGAAATACAAAATGACTGTCAATCAACATCGATCTGGGGCACACTGCAAAATCTCACCTTGTGGGGTATCCTTGATCATGAGGAAGGTAAGAGATCAGTCTAAAACTACATGGGGGGAACTTGTTAATGATCTCAAGGCAGCTGGGATCACAGTCACCAAGAAAACCATTGGTAACACAATACGCCTTAAAGGTTTTAAATCCTGCAGTGCCCGCAAGGTCCCCCTGCTCAAGAAGGCACATGTGCAGGCCCGTCTGAAGTTTGCCAATGAACACCTGGATGATTCTGTGAGTTATTGGGAGAAGGTGCTGTGGTCAGATGAGACAAAAAATTGAGCTCTTTGGCATTAACTCAACTAGCCGTGTTTGGAGGAAGAAGAAGGATGAGTACAACCCTAAGAACATCATCCCAACCGTGAAGCATGGTGGGGGAAACATTATACCTTGGGGGTGCTTTTTTGCAAAGGGGACATGACGACTGCACCATACTGAAGGGAAGATGGATGGGGTCATGTACAGTGAGATTTTGGCCAACAACCTCCTTCCTCAATAAGAGCATTGAAGATGGGTCATGGCTGGGTTTTCCTGCAAGACAATGACCCAAAACATACAGCCAAGCAACAAAGGAATGGCTCAAAAAGAAGCACATTAAGGTCATGGAGTGGCCTAGCCAGTCTCCAGACCTTAATCCCATAGAAAACTTATGGAGGGAGTTGAAGCTCCGAGTTGCCAAGCGACAGCCTCAAAATCTTAATGACTTAGAGATGATCTGCAAAGAGAAGTAGACCAAAATTCCTCCTGACATATACGGAACCCTCATCATCAACTACAAAAAACGTCTGACTTCCAACAAGGATTTTGCCACCAAGTATTGAGTGTTGTTTGCCAGAGGGATCAAATTCTTATTTCTCACTGCAAAATACAAAAAAAAAATAGCTAATTTATACAATGTGATTTTCTTGATTTTTCTGGGGGGATATTCTATCTCTCAATGTTAAAATTAATGTTAAAATTAACCTACCCTTAAAATTATAGACTGTTCATGTCTTTGTCAGTGGGCAAACTTACAAAAACAGGAAGGGATCAAATATTTATTTCTCCCACTGTAGTTATAGGAAATGACGCTTCAGAATTGTTTCATAATGGGGAATACGTTTAATCACTAATCCAATTATGCTCACAGAGGTGATTAATTTTTTTAATTGTATGATTTATTCCAAAAAATAAAACTAAAATGAGAATGAAATTCTTTTCTTCTTATATTCCATATTGTACTATCTTCAAGGACTACAATAAAGCTTTAACGAGTACTTTATATTATTATTATTTCTTATTATAGTGCCATTTTTACAGATAGTCCCCTGCCCATATTCTTAAACTCACCTGCTGCGGTCTTCATCTGTTATCACCGCCGCTTCCAGATGCTCCATTGTATGCCAGAGATCACAACTAGTGGTGGGTGAACATACTCGGCACTGCTCGATACTAGTTTGAGAATCGGGGTGCCTGGGATTTTCAGCTACAAAACATATGGGGAATGCCATGTTGGCTACTGACATTATTGTGATTGGCCGGGCGCATCACATCATTGGGTCTATACAAGACCCATTGACGCTATGCTCGCCACACTGTACCTCGGAAGCAGAGTATGGAGAGTTTCTGGAGAAGAGAAAGTTTGCATTAGAGGCATCTAGGCAGCGTCTATATTGCCTTACAGTCCTGTCTGCTGAAACCGATAACCAAAAGTCCTTTTCAGGGCTACATCTATTCTATTCAATATAAATATGGCTGTTATCTTTATTTAGTGTAGGGAGAGTTTCTGGAGAAGGGCTAGTTTTGCATTAGAGGTATTCAGGTAGGGGTTGTTGCCTTACAGTCTTTCTCAGGGTTACATCTATTCTATTTCCTATTAATACTGTTCTTAGCTGCATTTAGTGTAGGAATAGGTTCTGGAGGAGGGATAGTTTTTGATTAGAGGCATATAGGCATTGTTTTTTGCTTTACAGTCATTCTATAGATAGTTTTGCATTTAAGGCAATAATCCCTGCCTATATGCCTCACAGTCCTTGATGCTGCAACCTAAAACCAAAAGGCCCTATCATCTACAACGCCTTGCAAAAATTATGGAATCACCACACTCGGAGAATGTTCATTCAGTTGTTTAATGTTGTTGAAAAAAGCAGATCACAGACATGGTACAAAAGTAAAGTCATTTCAAATGGCAACTTTAGGGCTTTAAGAAACACTAAAAGAAATCAAGATTAAAAATGTGGTACTCAGTAAGGGTAATTTTTTTTCAGACCAAGTAGAGGGAAAAAATTATGGAATCACTCAATTCTGAGGAAAAAATTATGGAATCATGAAAAACAAACGCACAGAATAACACTCCAATACATCACTAGTATTTTGCTGCCCCACCTCTGGCTTTAATAACAGCTTGCAGTCTCTGAGGCATGGACTTAATGAGTGACAAACTGTACTCTTCATCAATCTGACTCCAACGTTCTCTGATTGCTGTTGCCAGATCAGCTTTGCAGGTTGGAGGCTTGTCATGGACCATTTTCTTCAACTTCCACCAAAGATTTTCAATTGGATTGAGATCCAGACTATTTGCAGGCCATGACATTGACCTTATGTGTCTTCTTACAAGGAATGTTTTCACAGTTTTTGCTCTATGGCAGGATGCATTATCATCTTGAAAAATGATGTCATCATCCCCAAACATCCTTTCAATTGATAGGATAAGAAAACTGTCCAAAATAGCAATGTAAACTTGAGCATTTATTGAAGATGTAATGACAGCCATCTCCCCAGTGCCTTTACCTGACATTCAGCCCCATATCATCAATGACTGTGGAAATTTACATGTTCTCTTCATGCAGTCATCTTTATAAATCTCATTGGAACGGCACCAAACAAAAGTTTCAGCATCATCACCTTGCCCAATGCAGATTCGCGATTCATCACTGAATATGACTTTCATCCTGTCATCCACAGTCCACGATTGCTTTTCCTTAGCCCATTGTAACCTTGTTTTTTTCTGTTTAGGTGTTAATAATGGCTTATGTTTAGCTTTTCTGTATGTAAATCCCATTTCCTTTAGGCGGTTTCTTACAGTTCGGTCACAGACATTGACTCCAGTTTCCTCCCATTCGTTCCTCATTTGTTTTGTTGTGCATTTCCTGTTTTGGAGACATATTGCTTTACGTTTCCGGTCTTGACACTTTTATGTCTTCCTTGGTCTACCAGTATGTTTGCCTTTAACAACCTTCCCATGTTGTTTGCATTTGGTCCAGATTTTAGACACAGCTGACTGTGAACAAGCAACATCTTTTGCAACATTGCATGATGATTTACCTTCTTTTAAGAGTTTGATAATCCTCTCCTTTGTTTCAATTGACATCTCTCGTGTTGGAGCCATGATTCATGTCAGTCCACTTGGTGCAACAGCTCTCCAACGTGTGATCACTACTTTTTAGATGCAGACTAACGAGCAGATCTAATTTGATGCAGGTGTTAGTTTTGGAAATGAAAATTTACAGGGTGATTCCATAATTTTTTTCCTCAGAATTGAGTGATTCTATAATTTTTTCCCTCTGCTTGGTCTGAAAAAAATTACCCTTACTGAGTACCACATTTTTAATCTTGATTTCTTTTAGTATTTCTTAAAGCCATAAAGTTGCCATTTGAAATGACTCTAGTTTTGTGCCATGTCTGTGATCTGCTTTTTTTCAACAACATTAAACAACTGAATGAACATCCTCCGAGCCCGGTGATTCCATAATTTTTGCCAGGGGTTGTATTATCTTCTATTTCCTAATAATACCACTCTTATCTGCATTTAGTGTACGAAGAGTTGCTGGAGAAGGGATTGTTTTGCATTAGAGGCATATAGGCAGAGAAATATTTCCTTACAGTCCTTGCTGCTGTCACCTAAAACCAAAAGTCCTTTTCAAGTGTACATCTATTCAATTACCTATTAATACCACTGTTCGCTGCTTTCAGTGTAGGGATAGATGCTGGAGGACGAATAGTTTTTGACTGGAGGCATATAGGCAGATTTTATTTCTTTACAATCCTTCTATAGATATACTGCTGCTGCAACCATAATTGCATTGGTCAGGGCACAGGTGATGTAAAGCAGGGATGCCATACTAAGTAAAATAGTGGCAGCTGGAGACCGAGTACCGTGAGATGGCTGCTGCCATGAGGTTGTGGAAAGCCTCAATGTCCACATGCCTAAATGGTATGCCAGATGCATATAATGAGGAGCAGGTGCATGATAAATTAATTCATCAATAGTAAAGATGAGAGAATTTAGTTAAATGGAATTGAATTCTACTTGAATTTTACAAAAATCTGCATGTACGAAAGTGTTATTTTTTTTGTAACTCATTTCTGCGTGAATTCAGAAAAATGGCGGGTGGCTGGCTACCATCAAAAGGTTAAAAATAAATAATTAATACTTAAACTCACTATACTGCTCACCTTTCTGGGCCCTCAGTTCCTCACTATCACTGTCTGGTCATCATCACATCTTCTTATCCCCGCCGCTCACATTGAAATCCGGGCCTTTTCATGCTAGGGCAGGATTTCTGGCTATGATAAAGCCTGGGACATTTCTGAGAAAGAACAAGTAAGGTCACAACATCATCACATCACGATGTGCATTGTGACCTTATGCCCGAATGCGCAGAACCTTCCTGGGCCTCAACAGAGTCGGAAGTCTTGGCCTAGTGTGAAAAGGCCTGAGATTTCAACAGCAGTAAAAAGAAGATGCACCGAGGACTGAATGGGTGCACCGAGGACCGAATGGGTGCCGGTGATGAGTGAGGGGGACGAAGAGGTGAGCGGTGAGGTGAGTAGGAGAATTTTTTTTGCAAATTAAGCACATTGAATTCGCATGGTGGCTCAGTGGTTAGCACTGCAGCCTTGCAGTGCTGGGGTCCTGGGTTCAAGTCCTTCCAAGGACAACATCTGCAAGGAGTTTGTATGTTCTCCCCGTGTTTCCATGGGTTTCCTCCGGGTTCTCTAGTTTCCTCCCACACTCCAAAGACATACTGATAGGGAATTCAGATTGTGAGCCCCAATGGGGAGACTGCCGATAATGTCTGTAAAGTGCTGTGGAATTAATGGCGCTATATAAGTGGGTAAAATAAATAAATCAAATTTCCCAGAAAAATCAACGTGAGCTGATGAATTCAAATTTTGCCTGATCTTCTCATTTCTAAGAAAAATTGCCTTTGACATGCACTGCCACATGGAATAAAAAAAAGAGTGTCAGTGACAGCCAAAATGCCTGTCTACAAAACAATGACAGTCAGTGTCCCACAAAACAGTGGCAGCAACAATGGTTTTTCCACATTAGTGCAGCCACAGTCCACTTAATAGTGTTAACCACAACCCACTACACATACTGTACAAGCCATAGCGACCCCATAACATTGACAAGCACATTGACTCTAATAGCAGTGATCATCAGGGATATCACTGGTTATGCATCCTAGAAACCCATGACTGTTTTTAAATATAACACAATAATGTAAAATATAACATAATTATTCAATGCTTGGTCAAAGTGAGAAAGAAACAAATAGCAGAATCAGTTAATGGAAATCTGTTAAGTAAAAAGATAACCTGCACCTATGGGGTTAATCTGCATGTTAATAGCTTTCTAAAGCTGTGTGGTTGTTGAACTGAAAGCCCTGCTACCGAGAGGAATTGAACTTGACTCCTCCCGGTAGCCTCCGAATGTCAGACAAAGGTGTGGGAAAGACTTAGTACAACACAGAGGGAAGAGGGAAAGGGAGCACAGACACTAGGAAAAGAGGGGAGTGGAGACCTTCTAGTCTGCTCTATTGTCACCCTGTCTCCCCTAACCTCCCTGAATTGGCTCTTAACCAATTCTCGCATGCGTGCCTTGCCCTGTCTTTCCCTGGCGTTAGACTCAGGCTAGGGAAGGGAGGAGATGAGCACTAGTCGATCTCCACTGAACTCTAAAGATAAAAAGGAAGGACAAACAGGAGAAATCGTTTAGCGTTTAGACGACTCAAGACAAATGCGCACACGTCCTCAAACACCAGAGAGGAGGAAGTACTGCTCTTGCTGAAGACTCACAAGGATTAATGAATATCGCCAGCACCTCCCTCTGTACACAGCAGGTATTTATACACCCAGACCAGGGAGTTAATTAGCCAGAGGAAGGTAGCCGCTAGGTCCCAGAGACAATCTCTAAGAAGATGTCTGTAATGCCAAACGTATAGATCTCCTACAACCAACTGCAGGGCGACTGTCTGTCACTTCTGACACTGCCATGACACCGGCTTTCAATCATAGAGACACGCCCGACGCGGTTTCAGTCTCCGCTCAGCACATAGTGATCGACGGCTATAACCATGCCCCTGACTGACAGCCGACTCGGCATTGAAGGCTAGCTGTCAGTCAGTGCCAGTGCATGTTTATAGCTGCCGATCACTATGCACTGACAGAACTGAAGCTGCGCCAACCACACTTCTATGATTAAAAGCCTGAGGCTGCTGAGCGCAATAAAGATCTTTCCAATAAAGATTTCTACCAGTAGCCAGGCTTTCAGTATGGTGGCCGCACAACTTCAGAATGCTATTAACCTGCAGATTAACCCTTTATCTTCAGGTTAATAGTGTTTGGAGACATGACAGTTTTCACTTAAATATGAAGTACAATGCAGATATATTAAAATCCTGTATATGTTTGCATGTAGATACTTAATAGCATGCTTACTGTAGATAACTTTATATCATGTGTTTTCAGTTGCAGTTGGTATGTCCTAATTTGAACCCAGAAGCCCCAGGGCTGTTTCAGCTAAGAACAATATCAAATTCCGTTATAAATTGTGACTCAAATCTCTGAATCCTTTACTCATAGGTTTGTTCATAAAATGAGCAACTTCTGCAGGAATTCAGGTTACATGTCAATCTTCATCTATGTTATAAGATTAATATCAAAGAAAAATAACACTATGGCTCTGATTTCTCATTTACGGGACTTTTCTTAAGAGACTTTTCAGATCTGATTCATCTTTTGCATTTTTCTTTATTTGTTTTGCGCTATTCATTGACATTATTTTGCACCAAATACTTTGAAATAGCCCATGAGCATCATGAATTCCCTTTGACCCATTTTGTGACTTTTAGATGAAAAGGTTGCATGTTTCGCTAAATGACGCAAAATTTTCTCAAAAAATAACTAATGTACATAAAAATACTCTAGGGGGAAGCTAAAGTACATATGCTCCAAATTTTTAAGAAGTTACAATTGATTAATCATCCAAAATATCTGGAAAGCAAAAATCCCACCTACAATATTGAACATTGGAAAAAACAGGTAAACACGTGAAATAGAGTTAAGAAAAGACGCAAATCAAAAGCTGAATTAGGCGCAAATGAAAAGCAGGCAAAAGATACAGAAAAAAAAAACAGAAAAAAAGCAGGCACAAATGCAATAATGAATTATCTTAATTCATTTTATTGTCTTTTCATATTCATTGCCGTTTCTTTGGCCAGATTTTTCAAAATGGCGCATCTGGGTTGATGAATTTTGCACAAAATCAAACATGCTCCATTTTGTCTTTTTATCTTTTTTGCTCTTTTTTAGAGCAAACGTTTGCATGATCTCTTAAGATGTAGCATGCTAATCTTCAGCTGTGCAATCATTAAATTAGCCAGATTTTACACTCCACAGAGTACAACACTACAATTGTGCTAAAATATTGCGACATTTTGAAAAATCACAAACATCTGGAAAAGGAAAACCACATTCACTTTGTCAAGTCGATTTTTTTTTAGACAAAACTAAGCCAAGTTAACTTAAAGGGAACCTGTCATGTCAGTTGGAGCATGCAAACTGCCCTCAAGTTGTTGTTAGTGATGCAATATGCATCACTAACACGCTTTTTGCATTAAAATTGGTGCTATAATCTTTTGTAAAATACACTTTATATACTTATATCTTATTTGCTTGTATAGTCAAATGGGTTTTACTTTCTTTAATCAGTCCAGCTTGTCACCGCCCACTCAATTTGAACTGTCTCCGGTTTGCGCTGACATCACATGAGTAGGCTTGTTGTAGTCCCGCGCATGCGCAATGTGTCTTGTAAAGCCGCACGTCACCGTGCGTGTGCAGTGATGAGCAGCTCCCGTGCACACATTTGGCAGTGTGGGAGCCAATCGTCACAGTGCACGCATGTGAGGCGATCGTCACTGCGCACATGCACATTGTGCAAGCGTGGATGACAGCATACAGTGCACAAGCACGGGACCACAACAAGCCTATTCATGTGAAGTTGGCGCAAACTGAGGACAATTCAAATTGAGTGGGCGGCGACAAGCTGGACTGAATAAAGAAAGGAACACCCTTATGACTAAATGAGCAAGTAAGATATAAGTATATAAAGTGGATTTTACAAAATATTACAGCACCAATATTAATGCAAAAAGTGTGTTGGTGATGCATAGTGCATCACGAACAACAACCTGGGGGCAGTTTACATGCTCCAACAGACATGACAGGTCCCCTTTAAAGCAAGGCGCAAATTATCATATTTTGCGGAATATAAAATGCTCTGGACTATCGGACGCGTCTCAAATTTTGGGGAGGAAAATAGGAAAACATTTTTTTTAATAAAATGATGGTGCGTCTTATAGTCAGCTTTTGCGGTAGCTTACGAGGAGAAGTGGCTGCCGTGGAGTGGGGTCCCAGGAGGCAGGGTCGCTGCTGCAGGAAGCTGGCAGCGGCAGGAGTGAGGCAATGCTGTGGGCCCTGGGCTTGGAGGAGGGGGTGTACTGTGGTGCGAGGTTGCAGCAGGCCCCAGGGTTTCAGAGAATGCTGGGAGTCCCCGCACTTCCCATTCCTTTCACTGCAGACGACATCGGGAAAATTTCAGACAATGAATCAGAGCCTATGACAATAGTCTCTTACTGCTGGACGAGAGGCTCACAAATCTCTTACTTTCAGGATCTTTGGTGCGGCTTTTGATTATTTGGGCTGACGTGAAGTCATCTGTTTATCTGTTCCAATGATGACATCACATTAACCCGGCTAATCAAAAGCTGCTCCCGGAAACCCGGAAAGTAAGAGATTCACAAGCCTCCCACCCAGCAACCATAGTCTAATGATGGATCAAAGTTCTGTGAATCAATCATCCCATATCTAGTGAACACAAAAAAGACACTACTAGTGGCGTAACTAGAGTTCCATGGACCCCAGTGGAAAATTTGGTCAGATAATAAGGGCCTTTGTTGCATTCTAGATCATATAAAGACATGTAACAGTGTTTCTATCATGGCACCTTCATGTTATAATGCCCCCCATCCTGGCCCCTTTATGTAATAATCTCCCCCATCCTGGCCCCTTTCTGAAATAATGTTCCCCATCCTGGCCCCTATCTTGTAATAATGTCTCTCATCCTGGCCCCTTTCTATTATACTAAACCCTGTCCTGGGCCTCTTCATGTTAAAATATCTCCCACCCTGTACCCCTTCCTGGTTTAATGTCCCCCATCCTGAGCCTCTTCCAGTAATAATGTCCCCCATCCAGGGCCCCTTTGTGGCATACTGTCCCCTGTCCTGGCCACCTTACTGCAATAATGTCCCCCCTCCTGGCCACTTCCTGTAACAATGTCCACCATCCTGGTATATTGTCTCTCATCTTATAATAATGTCTGCTACACTATGCCCCTTCCTGGTATAATGACCCCCATCCTATATTCACTCTGGTATAATGACCCCCATCCTGGCTCTCTTCTTGTTATAATGACCTCCATCCTGGAAGTAATTCTGGTATTATGACCTCCACCCTGGGCCCCTTCCTTGTATAATGACCCCCATCCTGGGCCCCTTCCTTTTGTAATGTAAAGAGAGGAGAGAACAAGGCGCAATGGGTGACTCAGTATTGCAATTGTTAGAGGGGTGTGGGAATAGCTACTAACCTTATGAAGTTGTGCACCTCTGCACAACCCCAGTGTAAAGCTCCACAAGCTCCGCTCTGTTGGCGGCTGTCATCTAATTCCAGCAGCGTTCACAGATCCTGATCTCTCGGTGGTGGATCACGTGATCAGGTTAGTTGCATGTAACGCCGAGATGGACGCCCAGCTTCACCAACACCCCCGGCAGCGTTCCGGAGGGGTTAGGGCAGTGCAGCTTGTAAAACCAGGGTAGTAATTCTAATTAAATTCCTCCCACAGGTGAATGAACAATTAATTAATGGCAGCTCTACCGCACCCCAACAGGGGGAAAAGGGACAATCTGTAAATGTGAATAGCGGTACCAGGGCGCCAATAACAGGGCAAAAATATTAAAAGGACAGATTTATTAATACACACAACGCGTTTCGGTGGACACAGCCACCTTCATCAGGTGTGACAAGCAGCAAACAATTGATCCTTATATACATTTGACCAGGTATACAATTACTTCAAAGGGGCGGGGCCACATACAGAGTAATACCTCTATACTAACCCCTTGAGTTCATTTATGCTCAATAGAGTAAAAAGGATTGTTATAAATTAATACCTAATGAAGCATATAGGGTTCTCATAAAAAGGATTCGCAGTATAAAAACTTGCAAATCCTATAATCATAATACTTAATATGATATATTGTTATGTACCTCCCTATATTTTATATTATAAAAAATTTTTTTTTTACATACAACATAAAACAATGTATAAATATAAAGTTATAAAATTACAATCAGTTTCTATCATTATAATTAGGGAAATATAGTAGACGAAGAAAGGAAAGAGAAAAAAAAGAGAAAAAAAAATTCTTGAAAATAAATAAATAATAAAAAAAAAGTAAAAAAAAATAAAAAAAATTATAAAAAAAAATATTTTTTTTCCTTTTTTCCTTCCCTCCCTTCCTTTCTTCTCTCCTTCTCTCTCCCCTCCCCCCTCCTCCCCCATATAAAAGATATATATAATAAATTTGCTAAAATATAAAAACAATTATTTAAAAAGTTGTCTTCTCTATATTAAGGTTTAAACCTTCAGGAGACAAGGTTCCCATTTTGAAAATCCAATAATTTTCACGTGTAATAAGACGATTTAGTCTATCATGATGTGTATCTGACTCGCCCCCTGGGCCGTGGGGCACTCGGAGCCGGGCAATAGGGAGACGATGGGGGTAGTAGTGGCAACCTGGTCCGTGGCTCAGGGTGTTCAGACCAGTGGCAGTCCTTTATAAGTTTTAAGTAATGTCCGACTACGCCACCCGTGGATTGCGGTCAGTGCTAACCGCCGCTGCAGTGCTGACCTCTGGGGCAGATGTAAATGTGCAGCTCCGAATAGTACAACTCCCCACGGGAAGAGTAGGGCCCCAGGGCAGTGTATGATGGATGATGGAGGGGATGATTCCGACCACGTTAGCCAGGAAACGGAGGCCTCTTAAACAGTTCAGGTTCTTTATTAGAACAGGTAAAACGACCCAGAAACAGGCCCAGCTAGGAGGGGGCCTGGATGTCTGAGAGCAAGTGAGAAGCTGGCCCTGGTCAAGGTGAGGGTGTCGGCGTACCGTGCTCTCTGTGCTCCTTCTGGCTATTTCCCTTCTAGTAATGTAACAGCCCACGTTCCTAAGCTCACCGTGTCCTCTCGCCCGTATGGCTTGCAACTCGGGTCCCTTGCTACTGCCGGCCTGGTACGGCTCTGCTGGTCCCTTCTGCTGTGGCGGAGCCTCCGGGCTTCTTAGGCCAAGGAACATACAGTCCCCTGCGGACTGGTTATCTGCTGTAGGATGTGGAATCCTCACAGCCTCAGACACCAAAGTCTGGTAGATTAGTTTCTTTATCTGCCAGGACAGACTTGCTTCGCCTTTTGTCCCTGGCTCGTGGCTCTCCTACTGCCACACGTCCTCTTAGGCTGCAACACAACTGTCTCTCCCTGCTCTGGGACACCTCTCAATCCAGAGACAGGTCGTCCAGTTCTACCTAACCCTGCCCCCAGCTCCAGCTTTTATAGGGGCAGACTGCTCCCCCTACTGGCCTGGGACAGGAGGTATTGCATGCTAATGGCCCTTGACTAGAGGACCTCCCCCTTGCTCTCAGACACAGCTTTATTTTACATTTGTGGCATCCAGGCCAGGGTGACACATTCCCCCCTAGTAAAATTTAGTACTCCGGGACTAAACAATAAACAAAGACAATATGCATGACCATAAAACATTATCAGGCAAGTGACGCACAGATTGAGTTCTTAAGGTCACAGTGTGGTCTGTGACCGGGTGTCCATATCACCAACACAACGGGGAGCCTTAACCAGGTGGGGGTCTGTCCTAGCCCCAAGTCCTTTACAGTCTTAGTTCATTCCTTGGTCAGGCTCCGAACGCAGTCCATACAAAGTCCCAGTTATTAAAAGTCCATAACCTTTGAGTCCGTACGGTAACTGTAAGAAACTGAAATACACAATTACTAATCATGCATGTAACTTTGCAAACATTTCAACACTTGGCAACAGGGTTATTTACAGTTTTAGTGCACCCTATATTCTCCAGCGAGCGGGTATCTGCCCCTTTGTGCTCCTGGTTGACCTGCGTAACCCACTGTCTGGTGGTGGACCGACCTGGTTTTCTTCACTAGCGTTAGGGGTAGAGCTACCAGCTTGGTGTACAGGTAGGGCAGGCAGCTGTCTACGGGTCCTTTGGCTCACCGCAGGCATGGCAGGCTCACTGTCAGCAGAGGGTTGATTCTCATGGGCTACTGGTACCGGCTCTTCTGCCTCTGGAACTGCTTGCTCTTCTTCACCTTCCAGCTCTGGTGTAGGTTGTTGCTGAAACGGTTGCAGGAAATGCAGGATGGGTACCACTATGGCATTGTTTATTCGAGTCCAGGACTGAGGGAACTCTCCGAGAATGGTGCTGATCATTTCTTCCTTGTCCTCTGCGGGTTCAAGGTCACTTTGATCCTCTTCTGCACTACGGAGTTGCTCGGGGCACATTTTTAGGTGGTCTCTGGAGACGGTACTAGTGGTTTCTCCTCCGTTCTTGGTGATCACGCACACCTTCGGGTTGTCGTGATCAGACTGCAGTACGGTGTAGGGCTCCCTTTCCCACTGGTCGTCCAACTTATGTTGCCTTCTCTTTCGCTTCAGGACCTGCTCACCAGGTTCTAGGGGACCAGCAGGGGCATGTTGGTTGAAGAGTCTTTCTTGCCTTTCTCTCACCTGGGCCAGGCTCTTCTCCACAATCTCCTGTACCTTCTTGTACTGCAGTCGCCTCTCCGTATCCCAGTCCGCATCCGGGGAGGTGTCCTCAGGTGTTAGGACTCCCATCTCCAGATCTAGGGGCAGCTTACCTGGTCTGGCTCACATCAGGTAAGCCGGGGTGCAGTTTGTAGCGTTCACCGGGATATGGTTGTATAAGTCTATCAGGTCCGGCAGTTTTTCTGGTCACAGGCTGCGTTCCTCCAGGGGCAATGTCTTCAGGAGATCAATGACTATATTGTTCATTTTCTCACACATCCCGTTGATTTGTGGGTGGTAAGGCGTTGTCCGAATCTTCTTACAGCCATAGAGGTTGCAGAACTCTTGGAAGATTTCGGCCTCGAACGCTTGACCCTGGTCTGTCAGGACTTGTTCCGGATACCCGTGTGGATGGCAGAAATATTGCTGGAAGGCTCTGGCCGCCGTTTGGGCTGTCAAGTCTTTTACCGGGACCACCACTAGAAAACGGGAATAGTGGTCCACGATTGTCAGGGCGTAGATGTATCCTGACCGGCTTGGAGCCAATTTGATGTGGTCCAGAGCTACCAGCTCAAGAGGCTGCTGGGTGACGATGGGCCTCAAGGGTGTCTTCTGGCTGGTGCAGTCTTTTCTCCTTAAGTTACAAGGGCCACAGTCCCTGCACCACTTCTCTACAGCCCCTCTCATGCCGACCCAAAAGAACCATCCTCTTAGCAGGAACTCCAGTTTCTTCCAACCGAAGTGCCCCGCTCTGTCATAGTAAGCCCCCAGGACCATAGCTGCATCCCGCCTTGCCAGGTCAGCTCGTGTGTCAGGTGGTTGACAAGTCTTCTGCACAGCTTGCCTTCATAGAGGAACAGCTTGCTCTTTTCTTTCCATAGATGCTTGGCTTCCTCTAGAGCATCCGGATCTAAGCGGGCGTCTTCCTGGGTCAGCAGATCTTTCACCAGGCGGATCGCAGGATCACTATCTTGGGTCTCGGCCCAGCTGTGGTGAGGTAGGGGATTGATCATAACGGTTGTTAAATCTTCCTCCTTCACGCGGTGGGAGTATTGAGCGGCTCCGTGCTGGTGAAACGCGGGGAGTTCTACCTCCTCCAACTCTTCTGGGTCTTCGTCACCTTCAGGTAAGTGAGGCATTCTCGATAGGGCATCAGCGTTGGCATTGGTTTTGCCTGCCCGGTACTTGATCACGAAATCATAATTGGAGAGACGGGCCATCCACCGCTGTTCCAGGGCACCAAGTCTTGCACTGTCTAGGTGTGTTAACGGGTTGTTGTCCGTGTACACAGTGAACTTTGCGGAGGCCAGGTAATGCTTGAAGCGTTCCGTTACGGCCCACACCACCGCCAAGAATTCTAGCTTGAAGGAGCTGTAATTCTCCGGGTTCCTCTCGGTGGGCCTCAGCTTCCAGCTGGCGTACGCGATCACTCTTTCTCTTCCCCGCCTGTTGGTTTTGTGACAGTACGGCTCCCAGTCCCACATTACTGGCGTCTGTGTGGAGAATAAAAGGCTGGCCATAATCAGGGTAGGCCAGGATCTCATCCCCTGTGAGGGCCATCTTCAACTGGCGGAAGGACTCCTCTTCCGGTTTATCCCACTTGAAGGGTGGCTTTTGGCTTCTGGACTTAGACTGTCCTATCAGGAGGTCCTGCATAGGAGCTGCCATCTTAGTGAACCCGGGGATGAACCTTCGGTAGTAGCCTACCAACCCGAGGAACTGCCTCACTTCTTTGATGTTCGAGGGGCTTGGCCAGCTCTTGATTGCTGTGACCTTGTCAGGGTCGGGGGCTACTCCTTCTGAACTTACCACGTGCCCTAGGTACTGGACTTTCGATTTCAACAGGTGACACTTTGATGGTTTCACCTTCAGGCCATAGCCTGCCAGGGCTTCGAACACCTCGGGCAGGTGCTTTAGATGGTCATCGTAAGTCTTCGAATAGACGATCAAGTCGTCCAGGTAAAGGAGGACCGTCTCGAAGTTTCGGTGCCCTAGGCAGCATTCCATCAGCCGCTGGAAGGTCCCTGGTGCATTGCAGAGCCCGAAGGGCATACAGTTGAACTCGCTCAGTCCCATCGGGGTGGTGAAGGCGGTCTTCTCCTTGTCAGCCTCTGCCACAGGAACCTGCCAGTACCCGCTAGTAAGGTCCAAAGTAGAAAAGAAGTTAGCTGATTTTAGTGCGGCTAAAGACTCTTCTATTCTAGGCAGCGGATATGCGTCTTTGTGGGTGATACGGTAGATTTGTCTATAGTCCACGCACATTCTCATGGTGCCGTCTTTCTTTTTTACCAGAACTAGGGGGGCTGCCCAGGGGCTACAGATATCTCTAATGACCCCAGCTTCTTTCATTTCCCGCAGCATACCCTTGGCGTTCTGATAATGTGCAGGGGGTACAGGCCTGTGTCTCTCTTTTATTGGTGGATGGCTCCCTGTGGGGATGTGGTGTTCTATCCCTTTTACTCTGCCGAAGTCCAGCGGGTGCTTACTAAAGACTCTCTCGTACTCCTGTACCACCCGGTAGACTCCTTGTTTTTGGTGCAGGGGAGTGGAGTCAGCACCCACATGGAGTTTCTGGCACCAATCCTCCTTTTGTTTCTGGGAGCCATTACTCTCCGCCTGTGGAGATGGAGGCAAAGGCTCCACGGCCCTGATAGCTTTGTGTTCGACAACAAACAGTTTGGCAAGTGTAGCGTACCTGGGTAAGTGTACCTCTCTCTCCCCAATGTTGAGAATGCGAACGGGCACCCTCCCATGTTGGACATCAACCACCCCCCGGGCTGTCAAAATGGTGGGCCTGCTGTCTGAGTACACTGGTTCTACCATGTCTTGGTAGTCTCTACCTCTCAACCCGATTGCAGTCCGACACCAGATCATCATTTCACTTTTGGGAGGCATGGAAATGGGGAATGGGTCACTCAGTCTTACGCTACCGATCTCACCACCAGACAGTTCTACCTGCTGCTGTCTCATCAGGGCTTTTATCTCCTTGTTGAGGACTCTCTGTTGGCTGGAACTAGCATTCACGGCCACCTGTTGTAGAATTACAATTACCTCTGAAAGACAATTTTAAATCACGTTAGTACCCACAGTTATTTTAGGGTGACTTTCACGACTGTCAATGTCCACAATAATCACTCCCTGTGCCGGTAGTTCAACTTTACCAATTTTAATGGTCATCTCCTTGAACCCCATCTACGGCACGGGCAAGCCATTACTGGCGATGATGCTCAAGTCACTGTCTGGATACCGTGTTATATCAGCATCAGTCCAATACTGCTTAAAAAGTACATAAGGGATAGTGGTTACTTGCGACCCGGTATCCAGCAAGGCGCTCATGGGGATACCATCCAGCACCACGGGTAAAACCGGGCACCCCCCAACGTACTTATTGCGCCAATTGTAAGGGCCTGGTGATCTTATGCCTGGGGGTTGGCCCTCTGCCCCAGGTTGGACCCGTTTAAATTACAGTACCTTGAAATGTGTCCTGGCTGGTTGTATCGACGGCAAATGGGCTGTCCATCCTCTGCGTAGTGGTCTGTGGGCCTCCCTCGGAATGATGGGGTCCTCCTCTGTCGACGCCACGGGACATCCTCCGGACTTGAAGCCAACTTGATGGGTCTTGACGGGTCCACGTGTAATGCCTGGACGCTCCTGGTCAACGCTTCACGCTCCTGGTCAGCTCCTGGACTTGGTGGTGCAGATCTTTCGACGGGGCTTGGTTCAGGGCCTGTGCATCGGCCACCACAGAGTCCATAGAGGAGGGCGCCGCCTCCTGGTGGTAGGTGAGAGCAGGGCGACGGGGGTTTATAGCATCACTTGTTGCAGGTTCACGGAGCACCCTTATGGCCCTGTCCTTGAATTGGGCAAAGGTCAGGTCAGGGTTCTGAAAGAACATGAGGCGCAGCTGGGTCCTGTGGGCGCTAGACAGCAGACCTTCTATGAACTGCTCTGTTAGTAGCTTATCCGTATCCTGCACGCTGCCAGTGTCAGCTTGTTTGATGGCTCTCAAGGCTTCCTGCAAATTTAGGGCATAGTCTCTGATGCTGTCCTGTGCCCGCTGCTTACATTCATATAACTGCATTTTAATTTCAGCGGAGGTACGGGTATCAAAGGTACCCCGCAGCCGGGCTAAAATGTCCTTTACGGTCCTTTTCTCTTCAGTGGGCCATGACTTTACCTCCCGCTGGGCTGCGCCAGTTAACTGCCCTGTCAGTATGCTAATCTTCTGTTCCTTTGTCAGGGGGTAAACTTGGAACAAACTGTACAGCCTTTCCTTAAAGTCAGTTAGGGCATGGGGCTCCCCTGAATACTTGGGCAGCCAGTCCGCTCCAGGGATCTAAGGCATTGAGAATGGCATCACCGCTGCTGCAGCTGCGCTGGTGGTAGTGGGCGCCTCCGTGTCCGACATCTTCCTCCCCCCTAGTTAAGCGTGGCCTACCTTCCGACGATCCTCTTCTGTAGGCCGCGGCTCCGCTGGTGCTGCTCCGGACGAGGACCTGCGTCACGTCCTGATGACGTCAGCGTCGCTCTCTCTCCCTTCCTGGACCTTGCGCAGCGTCGGTGCGTGGGGCAGAGATTCGGGTCTCGCGCGGTTTGGACTTCCACGCCACTCTTCTTCCCGCGTGGCGTCCTGAAGATGGCGTCCGTTGGTGGGAAAACGGCTAAAGATGGCGGGAACCGACGGGAGATGGCGGGAGACGGCTTAAAATGGCCAGAAAAGGCTCCGGATGGCGGGAAAACTCTTCTTCAGGTACGTGTACAGTCTTTTTCAGGCACGCAATACCCGTTTGTGGCGGGTTGGTTACAATCCTGCCGACTACGCCAAAGCTGACTCGCCCCCTGGGCCGTGGGGCACTCGGAGCCGGGCAATAGGGAGACAATGGGGGTAGTAGTGGCAACCCGGTCCGTGGCTTAGGGTGGTCAAACCAGTGGCATTCCTTTATAAGTTTTAAGTAATGTCCGACTACGCCACCCGTGGATTGCGGTCAGTGCTAACCGCCGCTGCAGTACAGACCTCTGGGGCAGATGTAAATGTGCAGCTCCGAATAGTACAACTCCCTACGGGAAGAGTAGGGCCCCAGGGCAGTGTATGATGGATGATGGAGGGGATGATTCCGACCGCGTTAGCCAGGAAACGGAGGCCTCTTAAACAGTTCGGGGTCTTTATTAGAACAGGTAAAACGACCCAGAAACAGGCCCGGCTGGGAGGGGGCCTGGATGTCTGAGAGCAAGTGGGAAGCTGGCCCTGGTCAAGGTGAGGGTGTCGGCCTACCGTGCTCTCTGTGCTCCTTCTGGCTATTTCCCTTCTGGTAATGTAACAGCCCACGTTCCTAAGCTCACCGTGTCCTCTCGCCCGTATGGCTTGCAACTCGGGTCCCTTGCTACTCCCGGCCTGGTACGGCTCTGCTGGTCCCTTCTGCTGTGGCGGAGCCTCCGGGCTTCTTAGGCCAAGGAACATACAGTCCCCTGTGGACTGGTTATCTGCTGTAGGATGTGGAATCCTCACAGCCTCAGACACCAAAGTCTGGTAGATTAGTTTCTTTATCTGCCAGGACAGACTTGCTTCGCCTTTTGTCCCTGGCTCGTGGCTCTCCTACTGCCACACGTCCTCTTAGGCTGCAACACAACTGTCTCTCCCTGCTCTGGGACACCTCTCAATCCAGAGACAGGTCGTCCAGTTCTCCCTAACCCTGCCCCCAGCTCCAGCTTTTATAGGGGCAGACTGCTCCCCCTACTGGCCTGGGACAGGAGGTATTGCATGCTAATGTCCCTTGACTAGAGGACCTCCCCCTTGCTCTCAGACACAGCTTTATTATACATTTGTGGCATCCAGGCCAGGGTGACACATACAGTGCCTACAAGTAGTATTCAACCCCCTGCAGATTTAGCTGGTTGACACATGCGGAATTAACTTGGCATTGTGACATTTGTACTGTAGATCAGCCTGGAAGTGGGAAATGCACTGCAGCAAATTTTGTTTTTGTTTTTTTCTTTTTTTTTTTTTTTAAAACGTAAAAAGTTAATTCAGAGTGTCATTTATTATTCAACCCCTCAAACCACAAGAATTCTGTTTGGTCCCCCTAAAGTATTAAGAAGTAGTTCAGGCACCAAGAATAATGAGCTTCACATGTGTGGATTAAAGATCTCTTTTGCCAGCCTTTTCTGACTATTTAAGACCCTCCCCAAACTTGTGAACAGCACTCAGACATGGTCAACATGGGAAAGACAAAGGAGCATTCCAAGGCCATCAGAGACAAGATCGTGGAGGGTCACAAGGCTGGCAAGGGGTACAAAACCCTTTCCAAGGAGTTGGGCCTACCCGTCTCCACTGTTGGGAGCATCATCCGTAAGTGGAAGGCTTATGGAACTACTGTTAGCCTTCCACGGCCAGGACATCCTTTGAAAGTGTCCTCCCGTGCCGAGGCCAGGCTTGTCCGAAGAGTCAAGGCTAACCCAAGGACAACAAGGAAGGAGCTCCGGGAAGATCTCATGGCAGTGGGGACACTGGTTTCAGTCAATACCATAAGTAACGTACTCCACCGCAATGGTCTCCGTTCCAGACGAGCCCGTAAGGTACCTTTACTTTCAAAGCGTCATGTCAAGGCTCGTCTACAGTTTGCTCATGATCACTTGGAGGACTCTGAGACAGACTGGTTCAAGGTTCTATGGTCTGATGAGACCAAGATCGAGATCTTTGGTGCCAACCACACACATGACGTTTGGAGACTGGATGGCACTGCATACGACTCCAAGAATACCATCCCTACAGTCAAGCATGGTGGTGGCAGCATCATGCTGTGGGGCTGTTTCTCTGCCAAGGGGCCTGGCCATCTGGTCCGCATCCATGGGAAGATGGATAGCACAGCCTACCTGGAGATTTTGGCCAAGAACCTCCGCTTCTCCATCAAGGATCTTAAGATGGGTCGTAATTTCATCTTCCAACAAGACAACAACCCAAAGCACACAGCCAAGAAATCCAAGGCCTGGTTCAATAGGGAAAAAGTCAAGGTGTTGGAGTGGCCTAGTCAGTCTCCTGACCTTAACCCAATTGAAAACTTGTGGAAGGAGCTCAAGAATAAAGTCCACATGAGACACCCAAAGAACCTAGATAACTTGGAGAAGATCTGCATGGAGGAGTGGGCCAAGATAACTCCACAGACCTGTGCCGGCCTGATCAGGTCTTATAAAAGACGATTATTAGCTGTAATTGCAAACAAGGGTTATTCCACAAAATATTAAACATAGGGGTTGTATAATAATTGACCCACACTTTTATGTTTAAAATTTAATAAAATTCAACTGAGCAACATAACTTTTTGGTTTGTAAGATTTATGCTTCTGTTCATAAAACCTACTCTCGTTTGCAGTTTGAAGGCTCTAACTTATTTGCATCTTATCAAACCAGCTAAATCTGCAGGGGGTTGAATAGAATCATAGAATCATAGAATCATAGAATCATAGAATGGTAGAGTTGGAAGGGACCTCCTGGGTCATCTGGTCCAACCCCCTGCTCAAAGCAGGATTCACTAGATCATCTCAGACAGATGTCTGTCCAGCCTCTGTTTGAAGACGTCCATTGAAGGGGAACTCACCACCTCTCGTAGCAGCCTGTTCCACTCATTAATCACCCTAACTGTCAAAAAGTTTTTTCTAATATCTAATCTGTGTCTCCTCCCATTTAGTTTCATCCCATTGCTTCTAGTCTTTCCTTGTGCAAATGAGAATAAAGATGATCCTTCTACAATGTGACAGCCCTTGACATATTTGTAGACAGCTATTAAGTCTCCTCTCAGTCTTCTTTTTTGCAAGCTAAACATTCCCAAATCCTGCAACCGTTCCTCATAGGACATGGTTTGCAGACCAGTCACCATTCTGGTCGCTCTTGTACTACTACTTGTAGGCACTGTATCAACTATATGATCAATGATAGTTAGTTTTAAGTTATTAGGATTTTTTTGATGTTCTTTTAAGAAATGATTAGAAACACTATGTAGGGGAAAGCTGTTTCTAATATTTTGGCGATGTTTATTTAATCTGGAGTGCATTTCCTGGATAGTGCGGCCAATGTGTTGCAGGCCGCAGGTGCACTGGAGCAAATATATCACATATGAGGACTGACATGTAAGTCTAAAGTGAATGGGATATATCTCTCCAGTGACCACAGAGACGAAAGTTTTAGCTCCGTTATCAATGGATTGACAGCATAAGCATTTAGGGACATTACATTTATAACATTCATTATTGCTAATAGGAGCTGAATTTAAATGGTTAGGTCTTCTACCAATTGTTGTATTGCTAGGAGCTATAAGGATCAATTGTTTGCTGCTTGTCACACCTGATGAAGGTGGCTGTGTCCACCGAAACGCGTTGTGTGTATTAATAAATCAGTCCTTTTAATATTTTTGCCCTGTTATTGGTGCCCTGGTACCACTATTCACATTTACAGATTGTCCCTTTCCCCCTGTTGGGGTGCGGTAGAGCTGCCATTAATTAATTGTTCATTCACCTGTGGGAGGAATTTAATTAGAATTACTACCCTGGTTTTACAAGCTGCGCTGCCCTAACCCCTCCGGTACGCTGCCGGGGGTGTCGGTGAAGCTGGGCGTCCATCTCGGCGTTACATGCAACTAACCTGATCACGTGATCCACCACCAAGAGATCAGGATCTGTGAACGCCGCTAGAATCCACCAACAGAGCGGAGCTTGTGGAGCTTTACACTGGGGTTGTGCAGAGGTGCACAACTTCATAAGGTTAGTAGCCATCCCCACACCCCTCTAACAATTGCAATACTGAGTCACCCATTGCGCCTTGTTCTATCCTTTCTTTACATATTGAGTCTGCTATTGCTGGGGGCTTAGCCTCAAGACCAGGAGCTGCAAATTGGGCGACCCAGATTATTCAACACATCGAGAGACGGAAAAACCTTGCAGAATCGTCATCAGATAAAAACTGTGTTTAAGACTTTAAAATCTAAATTGCTGGATCATTATGGACTTTTATATGACCAGTAGAGAGAAATTTAGATTATCTCTGATCAATACAGCCCTTAGTAAAGACTTTAAAGATGGAGACAGATGCATATATAATAATCCAACGATGCTGAATGATACAGATAAAAAAAGGTTACGTGATCATATAGTTGATACACATCATGATAGACTAAATCGTCTTATTACACGTGAAAATTATTGGATTTTCAAAATGGGAACCTTGTCTCCTGAAGGTTTGAACCTTAATATAGAGAAGACAACTTTTTAAATTATTGTTTTTATATTTTAGCAAATTTAATATATATATATTTTATATGGGGGAGGAGGGGGGAGGGGAGAGAGAAGAAAGGAAGGGAGGGAAGGAAAAAAGGCAAAAAATTTTTTTTTTACATTTTTTAAAATTTTTTGGAAATTGTTTTTTTTTTTTTATTTATTTATTTTCAAGATTTTTTTTTTCTCTTTTTTTTCTCTTTCCTTTCTTCGTCTACTATATTTCCATAATTATAATGATAGAAACTGATTGTAATTTTATAACTTTTATGAGAACCCTATATGCTTCATTAGGTATTAATTTATAACAATCCTTATTACAATACTGAGCATAAATGAACTCAAGGGGTTAATATAGAGGTATTACTCTGTATCTGGCCCCGCCCCTTTGAAGTAATTGTATACCTGGTCAAATGTATAAAAGGATCAATTGTTTGCTGCTTGTCACACCTGATGAAGGTGGCTATGTCCACCGAAACGCGTTGTGTGTATTAATAAATCAGTCCTTTTAATATTTATGCCCTGTTATTGGCGCCCTGGTACTGCTATTCACATTTACTGATTGATCCTTCCTTTTGTAATAACCCGCATCCTGGTCCTCGCCTATCTGATATAATAACCCCCTTTCTGGGCCTCTTCCTTGTAAAATGACCCCCATGCTGGTATAATGACTCCGATCATGAACCCCATTCTGGTTTAATGACCCCCATTCTAGTATAATGACTAGTGTTGAGCGAGCACTAAAATGCTCGGGTGCTCGAAGCTCGGCCCAATGTTAGTCTATGGGAGACCCGAGCATTTTTGCGGCTGCACCCCCGGCAGTCTTTTAAAAGCCTAACAAGTGCCCAAAACGATAGTGACAGTGCTCAAATGACATGGGGACAGCATGGGGATTGCCCCAGGAAGCATTTCTGACTGCCAGGTCACTGCTGTCAACAACGTGGTCAGAGGTATTAAGCCACCTTTAAGTGCTCACAATAAAACTAAACTGAAACTGCTTTCCTGTGAAATATGTTAAGGAGGTTCCTTTCCAGGGTAAAGACTGTTGTATAAGGTAAAATAAATAACCCCAAAAAAAATACTCCTCCACACCTTGGGCTATGTTCACAAGTAGCATTTTTTATGCGTTTTTGCACTTTTGTATTGCTTTCAACCGTGACAAATGCATTCACCGGGAAATGTCATTTTAACATTTTACAATCTTATCTGGCCATGTGCTGTGTGCCACATGCATACAGTGCTGAAAAGACATGAGAACAGCATAGGGAAGACCCCTGGAAGCATCTTTGACACCCAGGTCACTGCCTAAAAGTATGCCCATCAGAAGTGATCCTTGCTGCATCAGAAGATGCAGACTTGCAACTATCCCCGTGCAAGTCCTTGTCCCAGGGCAGTGTTCAACGGTACCTTCCCCATTCCTTGCAATGCAAGAGCAAATATGCAGCCTTCCACCCACCCACCCCCAGGCTGCAATACCATACTGCTAGCTTGCACTTGAAATGGGGCCTTTTAGTTAGGAGGAGGCTGAAGCTGGCCACTACCTCATGGCTGCTTCGGCAGCGAGGTCTCCATACTCAGTCCCCAGCCGTGACTATTTGTCCCGGTAAACTATCCCCAAACTTTTCTTAGCTTGCCCTGCTTTAGGGCAGCATTGGACGAGCCCACCAGAGAACCAGACTCATCCGGTGGGCCCTGGCTTCTCCATCAGGGGAGTTGAGAGTGCCAAGGTGAGGAGCATGATGATGATGATAGAAGTTAGCATCTGCTTTTTTTCCTTGGAATGCAAGCGCATGTAAATAGTAGCGGCTAGGCCTGAGGTGGTCAGCATTTTGGCGCATATCCTACCTCCTCCGAGGATTGCTGGATGTTTTCCTGCTACTATCCCAGTTCTATGACTCCCGTTAAAACAAAGCTTCAGGTGATAAATGATGGATGAGGTGGTGGCAAAGGAGAAAGAGCAGGAGGAACAGGGACCATTCACATCAATATCAGGCCAGTCAACCATACATGTCTTGTAGGATATGTTTCTGTACCAAAAGGAGCGGTTCGGCTACACAGTTATAGGGCATACAGTGAGTGCAATGCCTACCAAAAATTTAGAGGCACTCCAATGCCCCTTGGAAGTGACATGAAGGTCAGAGGGCCTTAACTAAACCATTTTTTCCATTTATAGCAACTGGGTCTCCTGTGCACTGTTGGCCTAAGCAGTGAATGGAAGGCTTTCCAAAAATTATGAGGAACTGCAATGCCCCTTGAAACAGACTTGGATTACAGCGTACTAAAAACCTTCTACCCATTATTGGGGAGTGGGTCTCCCTTAGTGTTCGCCCCTCGGAAGAGACGTGGAGGTCGCAGTAGCTTAACAAGACGGTTTTAATGCCCCTCAGAAGAGACGTGGAGGTCCCAGTAGCTTAACAAGATGGTTTTAATGCCCCTCGGAAGAGACGTGGAGGTCACAGTAGCTTTACAAGACGGTTTTAATGCCCCTTTAAAAAGTGTTGGAGGTCACAGTAGCTTAAAAAGACGGTTTTAATGCCCCTTGGAAGAGACGTAGAGGTTCCATTAGCTTAACAAGACGGTTTTAATGCCCCTCGCAAGAGATGTGGAGGTCCCAATAGCTTAACAAGACGGTTTTAATGCCCCTTGCAAGAGACGTGGGGGTCGCAGTAGCTTAACAAGACAGTTTTAATGACTCATGGAAAAGTGATGGAGGTCAAAGTAGCTTAACAAGACAGTTTTAATGCCCCTTGGAAAAGTGGTGGAGGTCACAGCAGCTTAACAAGACGGTTTTAATGCCCCTTGGAAAAGTGGTGGAGGTCACAGTAGCTTAACAAAACGTTTTTATTGCCCCTCAGAAGAGACGTGGAGGTTACAGTAGCTTAACAAGACGGTTTTAATTCCCCTTGGAAAAGTGTTGGAGGTCACAGTAGCTTAACAAGATGATTTTAATGCCCCTCGGAAGAGACGTGGAGGTCACAGTAGCTTAACAAGACGGTTTTAATGCCCCTTGGAAAAGTGGTGGAGGTCACAGTAGCTTAACAAGATGGTTTTAATGTCCCTTGGAAAAATGGTGGAGGTCACAGTAGCTTAACAAGACTGTTTTAATGCCCCTCGGAAGAGATGTGGAGGTTACAGGAGCTTAGCAAGACACTTTTATTGCCCCTTGGAAAAGTGGTGGAGGTCACAGTAGCTTAACAAGATGGTTTTAATGCCCCTCGGAAGAGACATGGAGGTCCCAGTAGCTTAACAAGACGATTTTAATGCCCCTTGGAAGAGATGTGTAGGTCCCAGTAGCTTAACAAGATGATTTTAATGCCCTTTACAAGATCCATACAGTACAGCATATTATAAACATTATTCCCATTATTGGGGAGTGGTTCTCCCTTGGTCTTTGCCTATGTCTTCCAAGCAAAAGATGACAAAAATAAGGATGAAGGAACTTTCAATAATGGCAACACGGACCACGGTCACCCTGGTGGTATAGTGGTGCTGGAGGCTGAGGATAAGGAGAAGAACATAAAACAGCCGAAATGAGGAAGCGTATACCCATGTGTGGGTGTGAAGCGGTGCATGTGAATACACCTCCCGAAATAACACAGTGGATTTGACTTTATGTTACTCTGCTGTCATTTGGTGGTGATGAGAAGTCTGGCCAAATCCAGCACTTGTTCATTTTGATAAGGGTCAGCTTGTCAGCATTGTCAGTTGACAGGCGAGTGCACTTATCAGTTATAATTCCCCCAGCGGCACTAAAAACATGCTCCGATAATATGCTAGCGGCAGGGCAGGCCAGGACCTCCAATGCGTACAGAGTGAGTTCATTCCAAGTGTCCAGCTTGGATACCCAATAATTAAAAGGCACAGAGGAATCACAGTGGACGCTGGTACGGTCGGCAAGGTACTCCCTCACCATCTTTGAAACATTCCACTCCTTGTGAGAGTACCCCGCGCCTCAGGGTCTGTCCGAAGGGAGGGTCTGAGAAAACTGTCCCAGAACGTTGACAGTGTTCCCCTGCCTCTGCTGGATTGGAGTTGCATCTCTCTCGCATGTACACCTTGGTTGGGCAACGAACTGTGACCTCTGCCGCTAGCGTGTTCAGATGGGAATTTTTTTAACAGTTCTGCAGTGGAAGAAGCAGTGGTGACACCCGCTGACACTGGTCGTGGACCCTGGGTTCGCCCCACAAAGTCGGGTACTTTGCTGCCATGTGCCTGATCATGCTGGTGGTGGTCAGGCTGGTAGTTTTGTCACCCTTGCTAATGCTGGCCTGGCAGGTGGTACAAATTGCCTTTTTGGGGTTATCAGCAGAGTCTTTAAAAAAATTCAAGACTCTGGAATACCTACAGGTTGTACTGGCAACGTCCCTCGTGTTGGTGTTACGGGGAACTGTTGCCTGCCTTCTGTGCGCGGCCACAACACTGCTTCTTCCTGCCTGTTGGGGTACTCTGCCTCCCTCACCCTGTGTGCTGCTGGCCTCGCTCTGCATGTCCTCCTGCCATGTTGGGTCAGTTATTAGATCATGCACCACCTCCTCCTCTTCCACTTGCGCACCACGATACTCCTCCTCACTTCCTGGCAATTGTGTCTCATCATCGTCCACCTCTTGTGACAAATTGCCAGCGTCGACTTCCTGTGGCCATGGCTGTTCAAATATTTGGGCATCGCTACATGGGATCTCCTCTTCCATCACTTCAAGCGGAGCAGGCGAGGGGCACAAATCTGGAAATGGACCAGTGAACAGCTCTTCAGAGTGTCCAAGTGTGGGATCAGTTGCTGTCTGACGACACTCTGCATGGTGGGAGGAAGGAGCATCAGGGTGAGGAGGAGTATGTGGTCGAGACTCATGGCTACTAAGATTTGACCGTGTGAAAGACAGACCGGAGGTGGTGGTGCCCAGGTAACTGGAAGTATTATCTGCTATCCAATTAATAACCTGTTCACACTGATCAGTTCACAATACTGGTGTAGTTCTGTGCTTCCCTAGTAATTCGGTCAAGAACTGGGAGTGAGAAGATGTGGGTGTTGGTTGTGGCACATTTTCACCTTGGCCACGGCCCCGTCCTCTGCACGCACCATCAGCAGAACGTCCAGTTCCACGTCCCTTGCCACGCGCCTTGCCCATTGTATAGGAAGTAAAATAGCTTACACTCGCACTATGAATGGAAAAAGGGTAATAAAAAGTAGATTAGAAACGTGGAAGAGGAAAGCCACAGTTCTATTTCTCTGGCCTACACCAGACTCTTTTAAACAATCTGAACAATCAGGGAGAAACTATTACTGTTTTTCTTTACGGAAAAAATACCAAAAGCTGGATAATAGAGATTTTTTACTGTGGGACGGCAAAACCACAGTTATAATTTACTGGTGTATACTTTTAAACAGATATATTGGTGTCTGAACAATCAGGAGACACTATTACTGTTTTTCTTTATGGCAAAAAATGCCAAAAGCAGGATAATACAGAGATTTGACCCGTGGAACTGCAAAACCACAATTCTATTTCTCTGGCCTACACCAGACTATTTTCAACAGATATATTTGTGTCTGAACAATCAGGAGACACTATTACTGTTTTTCTTTACGGCAAAAAATGACAAAAGCAGGATAATACAGATATTTGACCCGTGGAACTGCAAAACCACAGTTCTATTTCTCGGACCTACACCAGACTATTTTCAACAGATATATTTGTGTCTGAACAATCAAGGAGACACTATTACAGTTTTTTTTTACGGCAAAAAATGCCAAAAGCAGGATAATAGAGATTTTTTACCGTGGAACAGCAAAACCACAGTTATAATTTACTGGTGTATACCAGACTTTTTTAAATATATATATATTTGCGACTGAACAGTGAGCAACACACTCAAACTGTGTTGTTTTAGATACAAATGGCCCAAAAGTGGATAATACAGAGGTTTGAACCGTGGAACTGAAAAACCACACTTCTGTTTCTCTGTCCTATACCAGACTATTTTCAACAGATATATTTGCGTCTGAACAATCAGGGAGACCCTATTACAGGTTTTTTTTTACGGCAGAAAATGCCAAAAGCAGGATAATAGAGATTTTTTACCGTGGAGCAGCAAAACCACAGTTATAATTTTTTGGTGTATACCAGACTTTGTTAAATATATATATATTTGCGGCGAACAGTGAGCGACATACTCAAACTGTTTTTTTTTAGGTACAAATGGCCCAAAAGTGGATAATACAAAGGTTTGAGCCATGGAACTGCAAAACTACACTTCTGTTTCTCTGGCCTACACCAGACTATTTTAAACAGATACAGTGGTGGCCAAAAGTATTGGCACCCCTGCAATTCTGTCAGATAATAATCAGTCTCTTCCTGAAAATGATTGCAATCACAAATTCTTTGGTATTAATATCTTCATTTAATTTGTCTTCAATGAAAAAAACACAAAAAGATTTGTCCTAAAGACAAATTGGATATAATTCCACACCAAACCTAAAAAATGGGGTGGACAAAAGTATTGGCACTGTTTGAAAAATCATGTGATGCTTCTCTAATTCGTGTAATTAACAGCACCTGTAACTTACCTGTGGCACCTAACAGGTGTTGGCAATAACTAAATCACACTTGCAGCCAGTTAACATGGATTAAAGTTTACTCAACCTCTGTCCTGTGTCCTTGTGTGTACCACATTGAGCATGGAGAAAAGAAAGAAGACCAAAGAACTGTCTGAGGACTTGAGAAACCAAATTGTGAGGAAGCATGAGCAATCTCAAGGCTACAAGTCCATCTCCAAAGACCTGAATGTTCCTGTGTCTTCCGTGCGCAGTGTCATCAAGAAGTTTAAAGCCCATGGCACTGTGGCTAACCTCCCTAGATGTGGACGGAAAAGAAAAATTGACGAGAGATTTCAACGCAAGATTGTGCGGATGGTGGATAAAGAACCTCGACTAACATCCAAACAAGTTCAAGCTGCCCTGCTGTCCGAGGGTACAACAGTGTCAACCCGTACTATCTGTCAGCGTCTGAATGAAAAGGGACTGTATGGTAGGATACCCAGGAAGACCCCACTTCTTACCCCGAGACATAAAAAAGCCAGTCTGGAGTTTGCCAAAACTTACCAGAGAAAGCCTAAAACGTTTTGGAAGAATGTTCTCTGGTCAGATGAGACAAAAGTAGAGCTTTTTGGGAAAAAGCATCAACATAGAGTGTGCAGGAAAAAAAAAAGAGGCATTCAAAGAAAAGAACACGGTCCCTACAGTCAAACATGGCAGAGGTTCCCTGATGTTTTGGGGTTGCTTTGCTGCCTCTGGCACTGGACTGCTTGACCGTGTGCATGGCATTATGAAGTCTGAAGACTACCAACAAATTTTTTCAGCATAATGTAGGGCCCAGTGTGAGAAAGCTAGGTCTCCCTCAGAGGTCATGGGTCTTCCAGCAGGACAATGACCCAAAACACACTTCCAAAAGCACTATAAAATGGTTTGAGAGAAAGCACTGGAGACTTCTAAGGTGGCCAGCAATGAGTCCAGACCTGAATCCCATAGAACACCTGTGGAGAGATCTCAAAATGGCAGTTTGGAGAAGGCACCCTTCAAATATCAGGGACCTGGAGCAGTTTGCCAAAGAAGAATGGTCTACAATTCCAGCAGAGCATTGTAAGAAACTCATTGATGGTTACCGGAAGCGATTGTTAACAGTTATTTTGGCTAAAGGTTGTGCAACCAAGTATTAGGCTGAGGGTGCCAATACTTTAGTCTGGCCCATTTTTGGAGTTTTGTGTGAAATGATCAATGATTTGATTTTTGCTTCATTCTCTTTTGTGTTTTTTCCTTGCAATCAAATTAAATGAAGATAATAATACCAAAGAATTTGTGATTGCAATCATTTTCAGGAAGAAACTGAGTATTATCTGACAGAATTGCAGGGGTGCCAATACTTTTGGCCACCACTGTATATTTGTGTCTGAACTGTCACAGACACACTTTTTTTTGGGGGGGGGGGGGGGGACACCAAAAGGTTAATAAGACGGGTATTTGTACAGTGTGAAGGAGGAAAAAAAAAGAGGATTTAGATGAAAAAAAAGGATTTTTCCTGGCCCCCGAGACCTGGAGCTAAGTCCAGCAATTTCAGCAACAGGAGAACACAGGACTGTAATGCAGCGTTTGCTGGTATAACCACTGCGTCTCCTATACAGCCTGCCTGCCTGATATCTGGGATGGATATTAGTCCTGAGAAGGACTGTTTGTTTGATCTGGCTGCCTTTACAGACCCTACACTAACTATTTCGTAGTATATATCTCTCACTAAATCAGCAGCTCTGTCCCTACACTGTCTGATCCCAGCCGTCTGTGTCCAAGATGGCAGCGCCCGGTTTTAAATACTCGAGGTGACGCTGTGCGGCCAGCCAATCAATGTAATGCCCACAACCAACATGGCTGCGGCATTACAGTGACTGGCTGGCAATCCCAGCATGTTCATTGGCTCTGTAAAGAGCTCCAAACATGCAGGGCGGAGACCCGAGCTCCTGCCCGAGTAACCCGGAAATGCTCGGTGCTCGCCGAATATCCCGAGTAGCGTGATGCTCGGGCGAGTACCGAGCAGTGTCGAGCATGTTCGCTCAACACTAATAATGACACTTATCCGGATCCCCATTCTGGTATAATGACACCCATCCTGGGCCTCTTCCTTCTTTAATGTTCATTCTATTTTCCAAAACGTAAAAAAAAATAAACGGTTCTTCTTATCTCCCTCCGCTCCCATGACGTGCGGTGTCCTTCTCTTCTGTAGCCGGCAGCTGACCTCAGCATGCAGGTTCGGGCAGCGCATAATGTCACTGCTATGCACCACTCGTAAATGGCATGCAGACGTCCGCTGCCGACCTCTGATTGGCTGGCAGCCTGTATTGCAGTGCAGGGAACCAGAGAGTACTGCAACTCATTTCAGTTGAATGTGCATCGGAGGACACACATCCAGCTGAAGTAGGCACTGGCACGGGCATCAGTGGGCCTCCTCCCTCACTGAGATCGGTCACACCCTCTACAACTTTGATCGTTACGTCGCTGGACACTACCTACATCATACAACCATTGACATCATCTTGACTAACCCCAAATGTGCTAACATGAACAGAGCATGCTAAATAACTCCAAAATGTATATGCTGACTAACGACAGATATATCAAGCAAATGTAGCAAACAGTCTTACTCTTAACCATGTATAGATTTAGACTTATTAGCACCAACAATAAACTATTACTCATTTAGGTTGTTATTTTATATTTTTAGCTGGCTTGATTCTATTATTTTTTGTGGTTATCGTTTTTTTTCACAACCATCAGTTATTTGCTTTTTGCGTACACCGGGCTCACTGGAAGAATGTGACTGCTTAAAAACTAGCCCCCTGTCCTAAACTCCCTGACTCAAATACACCAGCCTTAAATGGAGGAGAGGGAGTAGGGGGAAAATGTCTAATTCCTAGGAAATGAATACGCTGTTTTCAATTTTTCTTTCTAAAAAAAAGAAGCATAAAACAAAAACAAAAAAAAACTACCCATAGAAAGTAAGTGTGGTATGTCATCACATAATAGGGTTTCTGGTGCCATTAAAAGGAACCTGTCATCAGAAAAAACACTATTAACCTGCATACTGTATATGGCGATAATCTGCAGGTTAATAGCGTTACTAACCTGCTCAGCTCCTGAACGCTGTGGGGAAAAAATTAACTTAATTCCACCTGGCAAGTTTCGGGTTTTAGTCATAGGGGTGGTGCAGGTGTGGGTTCAGTCACCGCTCTGAGAATACACTGACTGACAGTGGCTCTGCATTGGGGCTGGCTGTTAGTCAGTATCGGGTGCACAGTTACAGCCACTGCTCTGTATACTCAGAGCGGTGACTGTACCGCGCCATCGCCGCCCCCATGACTGAATCCTGAATGATTCCGGAGGAATAAAATTAATTTTCTCCCCACAGCGTTGGGCTAAGTGGCTGGGCAGATTAGTAACGCTATTAATCTGCAGATTAATCCAATATCTGCAGGTTAGTAGTGTTTTTTTCTGATGACAGGCCCCCTTTACAGCCACTATGTAAACATTTAAATTCCCTGCAGTAGAACAAATTCGTTCATCTTTGCCATTCCATTAAGATCTATACATTTTTCATTAAACTTCCTGTAACGTTCATTTTTGTATTGATCTCCCAGAATGTGGCATTTTATAATACATATGTAGCGCCCCGAGGGCTCGGCCGCTACAGGGGTATTGCACCTCAGACCAGAGGTGTGATATTCCACTCTCGGGTAAGGATGGAGTATGGACCAGGGCTCAGTTAGCTGCATGCAGCACACACACCCCATTTCCGAGGGACAGCTCAACGGTGCTCCCACTAGACAGAAGTGCAGGCACGACCGACCATGTCCCTGCTGGAGTGGGGAGGGAGGGGTGGAACACCCAGTGCTGTAGGGGCAGATAGGGGGCGGTTCCTGAGTGTAGGAAGGAGTCCATTGGTTGCTGGTCACCTGGGCTCATGGCTAGAGGGAGGTATAAAAGGTAGGCACCATCTTAGATCTAGGTCAGTTCAGCCAGAGGAGAAGACAGGGAGTAGAGGCTCTGTAGGAGCTCTACTCCAGGAGGGCCTAGTGAGAGGCCGAGGAGGAGGTGAATGGGAGCTGAGATTCTGGCTCATCTCAGCTCCAAGAGAAAGGAACAGAAAGGAACAGAAAGGAACAGAACAGGAACTGCAAAGAAGGAGAGACAGAGAAACAGAAGGGCTCAGGAACAAGAAGGTGGAAGGGACCCTAAGAACCCACGAGAATCCAGGGTGCAGGGTCAGGCAGATTAAGGGTACCGGATCCCAAGTTGGTGGAGGAGAAACAACCCTCAGCCAAAGACCGGTCGTCGTGATCATCTATTGGTGCGACACCTCATCAAACCTGCTAGGAAGGCACCATATAGGACAGCGGAGGACGGGGCCCACGTTTAACCGCACAAGTCCGCGGCAGCTGGACAAAAGTGTGTCACTGGTGAGGCAGGCCAGAGAAAGGATTAAAGGGGGTCCTGTGCCATGCTCCTGAGCTGCCTGGGAGTTGACCGAGCCCCTCACCTGGTGGACGCAGCACGGCTCGGGCGGTCACTGCTGACAGAAGTGACCCGGAACAAACGAACTGTGAGTAAAGACCCTGGACTGTAACTTGTCTGTGTGCTCCTTCGCGCCTCCAGCACTATCAGCATCGGGACTCGCACTACCATCACTCCCACCATCCACTACACTGCCCTGGGGCTGCACTCTTCCCGTGGGAAGTCACATCACCTCAGCTGCACCCATCATCAGCCCCAGCGGACTGCCTTGCAGCGGCGGTTCCTAATAACCGCAATCCACGGGTGGCGTAGTCGGACATTATCTCAAGTACGTAGCAGACTGCCAATGGCCTGACCACCCTGAGCCGCGGGACCGGGCCGCCACTACTACTACCCCCGTCGTTCCCCTATCGCCCGGATCCGCGTGCCCCACGGCCCAGGGGGCGAGTCACATACAGTGGTTACGGAAAGTGACTCGCCCAGGGGGAATATGGGGGAAACTCGGTACCCGGGCCTTTACCTTCTTGGGATGTCATGGCGGTCGGCTCCCGGGCCCATACCCTGGGGTCACTCTTTAAAAAGGGGGGTTTGTTACTGGATGGGATGAATAACAGTTTTGTCTCGTGACGCCACCTGTGGTTCCTGGTAATGGGTACCGGCGCTGCTGCAGACCTCTGGAGCAGATGTTAGGGCAGCTGGGTTGGTGCGGCTCTCCACAGGGAGAGCACAGCTCCAGGGCAGTGTAGGTGCAGATGGTGATGATGGGCGCTGTAGTGCAGGAGCGATAGCGTGCTAGAAATAACTGGCAGAAACAGTGGGGTGCAGTCATCCGAGTTTACTCACAGTTATTTAGGTTCCTCAGGTAGCACTATACAGCTGACAGTCTCCCACGTCGCGCTGCGTTTACCAGGCAGGGGTTCAGCACTCTCTCAAGTATCTCAAGAGCACTTAACGGGAGTCCTCTCTGTATGTTCCTTTCTTAGCCGACTTCCCGCGCTGGGTCTTTCTCTCCTGCCCTGCGCCCCGCCACACAAAGTCCCGATCGGGTACCTTGAGATCCCTCTGGGCAACTTGAAGTTACCGGACCTTGCTTGGTGCCTTTCTCGGCGGCTTAGGTGCGGATGTGGCAACTGCACCTTGAAAGTGCAGAAGCCTCCGGATTTCTAGCTGAGACCTAAAGTAAATCGGCTAGTCCAGGGACCGGTTCCCTTCTTGCGGCCTGGTCCCTCTGACTCCTGGCAGATTCGGGCGTACGGGTGCCGTCCTGCACTCACTGTACCCCCTGGGATCCCTTCAGTTCCTGGAGCCTTCCTCCCTTGCGCCCACTCCTCTCTCAGCCTTGGGCATGACAGGCCGAGCCTGCCTCCCGAGCAGAGCTCCTGCAGAGTCCCTGCTCCTCTCACTTCTCCTCCTCTGACTGACTGACTAATAAGATGGCTCCCCTTTATATACACCTCCTCTTCAAGTGCTCCCCTGGTCTGCGTCCTCCACCCACACCCACTACATGGTTCCCCCTCACTTTGGTTTCCCCTACTCCAGCCAGGGACAGGGCCAGCAGAAAGCAGTGCATATTGCCCTTCCAGCCGGCCTGGAGTAGTGTAGTGTTGAGTGCAGGTGTTAGGGTCCCGGGCTGTACTCCATACTTACCTGAGAGAAGGAGATGCCACACCTCTGAGTGAGGTGCAGTACCTCTGTGGCGACTGAACCCTCAGGGGTGCCACAAAAGTACTCAGACCCCTTTAAATTTTTCACTCTTTGTTTTATTGCAGCCATTTGGTAAATTCTAAAAAGTTCATTTTTTTTCTCATTAAAGTACACTCTGCACCCCATCTTGACTGAAAAAAAACAGAAATGTAGACATTTTTTCAAATGTATTAAAAAATAAAAACTGAAATATCACATGGCCTTTGCTCAGTATTGAGTAGAAGCACCCTTTTGAGATAGTACAACCATGAGTCTTCTTGGGAATGATGCAACAAGTTTTTCACACCTGGATTTGGGGATTCTCTGCCATTCTTCCTTGCAGACCCTCTCCAGTTCCGTCAGGTTAGATGGTGAACATTGGTGGACAGCCATTTTCAGGTCTCTCTTTAAATACACTGCTCAAAAAAATAAAGGGAACACTCAAATAACACATCCTAGATCTGAATGAATGAAATATTCTCATTGATTACTTTGTTCTGTACAAAGTTGAAGGTGCTGACAACAAAATCACTCAAAAATCATCAATGGAAATCAAATTTATTAACCAACTTTGATGTAATGTCCTTAAAACAAGTCAAAATAAGTCTCAGTATTGTGTATGGCCTCATGACCTCCCTGCAACGCCTGGGCATGCTCCTGATGAGGTTGCGGATGGTCTCCTCTGGGATCTCCTCCCAAACCGGGACTAAAGCATTCACCAACTCCTGAACAGTCTGTGGTGCAACGTGACGTTGGTGGATGGAGCGAGACATGATATCCCAGATGGAGGGGGCCGTATGAGAGCAACAACCCAGCAGCAGGACCGCTACCTCCGCCTTTGTGCAAGGAGGAACAGGAGGAGCACTGCCAGAGCCCTGAAAAATGACCTCCAGCAGGCCACAAATGTGCATGTGTCTGCACAAACGGTTAGAAACCGACTCCATGAGGGTGGTATGAGGGCCCGACGTCCACAGATGGGGGTTGTGCTCTTGAGCCCAACACCATGCAGGATGCTTGGCATTTGCCACAGAACACCAGGATTGGCAAAGTCGCTACTGGCGCCCTGTGCTCTTCACAGATGAAAGCAAGTTCACACTGAGCACATATGACAGACGTGACAGAGTCTGGAGACGCCGTGGAGAGCGATCTGCTTCCTGCAACATCCTTCAGCATGACCGGTTTGGTAGTGGGTCAGTAATGATGTGGGGTGGCATTTCTTTGGATGGCCGCCCAGCCCTCCATGTGCTTGCCAGAGATAGCCTGACTGCCATTAGGTACTGAGGTGAGATCCTCAGACCACTTGTGAGACCATATTCTGGTGCGGTTGGCCCTGGGTTCCTCCTAATGCAGGACAATGCCAGACCTCATGTGGCTGGAGTGTGTCAGCTGTTCCTGCAAGATGAAGGCATTGAAGCTATGGACTGGCCCGCCCGTTCCCCAGACCTGAATCCGATTGAACACATTTGGGACATCGTGTCTCGCTCCATCCAGGAGTTGGCGGATGCTTTAGTCCAGGTCTGGGAGGAGATCCCACAGGAGACCATCTGCAACTTCATCAGGAGCATGCCCAGGCGTTGTAGGGAGGTCATACAGGCACGTGGAGGCCACGCACAATACTGAGCCTTATTTTGACTTGTTTTAAGGACATTACATCAAAGTTGGATCAGCCTGTAGTGTGTTTTTCCACTTTAATTTTGGGGGTGACTCCAAATCCAGGCCTCTATTGGTTAATAAATTTGATTTCCATTGATGATTTTTGTGTGATTTTGTTGTCAGCACATTCAACTTTGTACAGAACAAAGTATTCAATGAGAATATTTCATTCATTCAGGTCTAGGATGTGTTATTTGAGTGTTCCCTTTATTTTTTGAGCAGTGTATATCCAAGACAAGTTACAATCTTAGCACAGCAAGAGGTTAAAATGTTTTTATGAATATGTGTTGCCATCACAGTCAGCCTGCCTCCTCAAGAATAACCGCCTAGCACACAGTCCTGTGCATTTATTCATGCAGACATAATTTAAGAAGTACTCTCTGGTTATTCCCTGAGGAAGTCACAAGATTTTTATCTTCTGGTACGTGAAAAATGAAATGAACTGAAATAGGTCAGCCAGAAAGAGAAGTGTCCTTATATGCTCATACTGGTCTTTAATGTTCGTTAGTCCTGATATTTGCTTTTCTGTCCTGATATGACCTGATTTTTATTTCAATTAGTTACCATGCACTGTTATATATTTTGCTGTGTATTAAAGGGATTGTTCCATAAGCATCATTAATCACCTATGCACAGAATATATGATAAATGAAAGACCGCAAGGGGTTAGATCATAGGGTAGCTGGCATAAAAGGGCATTTCCTGAGTAGAGAGGACATTTCCCAGATAAGTATGACATTTCCTTCTGGTATTCAAGAAGTTGTCATAATATATTCTTCCTACAATATGCTCTTGCTCATTATTCCACCACGTAACTACAGATGCATCTCACTAAATTAGAATATCATTAAAAAGTTAATTTATTTCAGTTCTTCATTACAAAAAGTGAAACTCATATATTTTATAGAGTCATTACAAACAGAGTGATCTATTTCAAGTGTTTATTTCTGTTAATGTTGATGATTATGGCTTATTACAGCCAATGAAAATACAAAAGTCATTATCTCAGTAAATTAGAATACTTTAAAACAACAGCTTGAAAAATGTTTTTAAAATCCGAAATGTTGGCCTACTGAAATGTATGTTCAGTAAATGCACTCAATACTTGGTTGGGGCTGCTTTTCACCCTATGGCTTTTGGCTTGCTTGGCTGTACACAGAGGTAGACACAGAACATTGTCTCTTTAAGTTTTGGGTTGGTTTATTAAAACATCATAAACCAACCTAGAGTTTGTAAAATAAACACAGCCCATATGGCATAACGGCAAAACAAAATACAAAGATGCAACATAGTCCATAGATCGGCCGGTCTCTGACCACTCAGGGTTAAATACACAAGATTCAACTCAACACATGCTCCTCCCTGGAGCAAGCCTCTGCAGATACTGACCCCACCTGAGTCACAAGGCTGGCTATTTAAAGCCCAGACCACACCCTGGGGTGGAGATATGGTGAATGGCCTCCCACCCGCACTATGACCATTCACCAATAAAACATGCCCTTTTTAAATGTGGCTGATTAAACCTCTCTGCAGGAGAAGACTTCCACGTTTCACATCACTATAGCTAATAGCCTCAGTGAAACATATTTCCCCTTCAGCACTCTGCCAGTGACTTTGTCACAGGCCCATTCACAATTCTTTCACAAGGGCCCTTTGGTCTCAATGTCCGCCCCTGATATATATATATATATGTTACTGTAAAAGTCAGAAGGCCTGGACATTTACTGAGGCCGTCAGTAAAAGCTCAAAATGAAAAGTAAAATTGGACTTTTACCGGTGAAGTCTTGGTAAATCTTAACATTTCTCAACAGCGTTGGTAAAAGTCAGATGTATTCCATATAAATGAACGATTTTGGACTTTTACCTGGGCGAATTGGTAAATCTTTACATTTACCAGCATGTGTTGGTAACAGTAACTTTGAGTCACAGAATTCTGACTCTTACCAGCAGATGATGGTGGTAAAAGTTAACTAAACGCAATTTCCGACTCTGATGAAGGCCTTAATCGTTACAAATATTTTTATTCTTCAAAATGCAAATGCAAATGAACAAATACAAATAGGAAAATGCAAATAGAAAACATTTATGTAGGAAAATACTTCTCAAAAATGACAAATTACCGCAAATACAAGAATAACGCAACTTCAAAACTATGTAATTCTGAATTCAAATAGGAAACATTTATGTAGGAAAATACTTCTCAAAAATGTCAAATTAACGCAAATACAAGAATAACGCAACTTCAAAACTATGTAATTCTGTAATTGTGACTAGGGATAAGCGGATAGATCCGTCCAGACCCTTTATCCGAGCAGATAACGGGCTGTACGGATACGGATAATCCCGATATCTGTCGGATATATCCATGCCTTCCGATAATGCATATTTCATGCATCATCGGAAGGCATGGATGGTGCGAGTGTGCAGGGCAGACAGGTATAAAGCTAAATTGCTACTTACCGGACGTTTCCCTGGTCTCGTCGTCCGCGTTCTCCTTCCGGGTCACATGACTGCATACGTCACCACGCAAGTGATGCATGCGTAAGTCATGTGACACAACTCGTGTCACATGACTTATGCACCTGTCACTTTCGTGGTGACGTATGCAGTCATGTGACCCGGAAGAAGGAGGATGCGGCCGGCCGACGAGACCTGGGAAGCCTCTGGTAGCCTCCGGTAAGTAGTGATCTTTAAGTGGTGGAGAAGGGGGGTCCGGCCAGAGGGCGGGATGACCCTAGTGGGCGGGGAGTTCCTACTACATTTAGGATCCCAGCGGTAGTCCCCACTTGGTAGAAGTCATCTTCTTTTTTTATAATAATCGCAATGATCGACTTAGGGTCCATTTTTGAACGGTCGACGTCTGGAATTCTGATTCTGATGTTCTGTCTAATGTTAGGTTCGGGTAATTTTTGACTGGAACATTTCAACATTTTCTTGGCCTGTGTTTCAAGTCCTTCTCTTGCAGCTTTTCGAACTCTTCTGACCGCACCAATTCTTCTATTGATTGTATGCGAAATCAAAACGTCAGGTTGCTGATCATCATGAAGTTCTCCATCTTTCTTAGAAGGCTTTGACTCGACACTTTTTTCTTTTAGGTCTTCATTATTCTTGGATGGCAAAATTGGTGGAGTTTCATATGCTGTTAAGGTGTGCGGACAGTTGGATAAGTCCAAAGCTTCTCCTTCCATTGTGAACAGCTGATGACAGTTGGATTCATCCGAAGCTTCTGCTGCTGTCGGTGCTGACGTGTGAAGAAAGTTAGATTCATCTGACCCTTCGGCTTCTGTTGGTGATGTCGGATCACTAGGTTCCTCTTGCAAACCAACAAACATTTTTTCAAGATCTTCTTTTGAAGAGAGATTTCTGATCCCATCACTAGGAATTTTGGAGGTAGCTAGACCCATCTGCATTGGTACTCCGAACATAGCTTCATAGGGCGAGCATTTTATTCCCTCATGGTATGCTCTATTTTTCATTGCTTGTACAAAGCGAAGGCCCTCAGACCACTTGGGTGTCTTATTTGTTTCCATCCACATTGACAACATGTTTTCAATGTCTTGATTTGCTCTTTCCACGGAGCCTTGGGACTGGCTGTGTCTTGGTTTACCGTGCACTATTTTCATATCAGGCCACATCGCGCACAAACTCTGTATGACCTTGTTACAAAATTCCCTCCCATTATCAGAATGCAGAATACACGGGGCACCAAAAGTGGAAAAAATGTCAAGGAGGTGGTACGCAACCTCTTCTGCTCTTTTAGTGCATAAAGCACGTAGAAGAACAAATTTAGTGACGTGGTCTTGATAGACGAATATGAACTTGAAATCATTATCACAATTGGATTGCATGTCAATGAGATCGAATTGAGCACGAGAATTCATTTCACTGTGTAGGATGGGTTTCACAACAAGGCCTTTTTTGGTAATCTTCTGTTTTTTTCTGGCATGGCTGGCAGAGTCGCAGATAAATAACTATTGACTCCGTTGTGACATTTTTAAACTTACGGTTCACCTCCTTTAGGATCCTGGTCCGCCCTCCGTGGCCGGTACTGATGTGCGCATTATGAATGACACTAAAGAGTTCTGCACACCGAACTTAATGCAACACGTTGTCTTTTTCACACGATATTGGTGCAATTAACTTTTCATCGCTTCCGACGGTCATGATGTCGTACCTCTTCAAACGCCTGTAGTGAATACTCTGTTTAGGTACCGCCACCTTAGCCTCCTTCACTTCTTTCAATATATTCTCGTATTTATCGTCCGTGAGATAAAAATTATTATCTCGCTTTTTCTCCACCACTTCATTCAAGAGCTCCGAAAAACGATCTTTCATTTCCTCACTCATGATCTGACAATCAGCTAGTGCCTGTGCAGCTTTGACAAGCAGTCGGCTATGCTGCTTTGAGCAGTATGTGCAGCTTGCAAAACACTCAGGCAGTCGTCCAGCATGAGGACACAAACAGGAAATACGCCCATTTACCCACACTGCTTGGCAAGAATCCCATGTTCTTTTGTAATAGGGTTACTCAGCATTCTGTGAAAGACTGTACAACAGCACCATCTACTGGTCTAACACTGCCATTGATGAGTTAGTGATTTTCTTCAGGCAGTGATTGGGCAGCAATCTAAGAAGAGAACCCCAGGAAACTAGGACTTGAGGCAGGAGCTATTTTAGGGAGAGTGAGAGGACTGGTGCTGTGCTGACTAGACTGAGCCCAGACAGGGCTGTTGCGCTGTTTCCTTCCAGCCTTTTCTCGGAATGCGCTGTCTTCCGATTCCCCTGATCAGAGACTATGGTGCTCGGGTGGAACAGACCGTTCATGGCACCCAGCAACTCCGGCTCAGAGCTTATCTGCATATCTTCTGGTTCTACCACATTGGCGCGGCAACGGTAAATCGTGTGAGCGGTGTTAGCGTCCACCTTGCAAGGCGCCCTTGGAAAGACTTTGGACTCTGCGCTCTACAGGAAGCTAAGTACAGGACAATTTATACACTACTACACCGGCAGCGTCTGTACTTCTTGTAACTTTTTGTGAGAGGGTGCTGCGGAACACTGATACCCTAAGATTCATAGGACGTTCTCTTTTGCATATTTTAGTGTGGGGTTAGTGGTTGTATGTTAGCAGGAAGTGGGCACTTTTTGTATGATCGGAACAATAATCATAGGATAGTCAGGATTGACATCTGTATATATAGAACGTACATACGTTAAGGATAGTCAGGATTGACATCTGTATATATAGAACGTACATACGTTACAGGATAGCAGATACCTTACAGGGTAGCAGATTTTGTTCATTGTTATTGCCATATTTTCCCCATTTACTCTTATTACATTTATAAAAACTTTAAACACTGTGTCCTCCATTTCCTCGCCGTATCTGCCTAATCAGACACCTTTCCAACTGTGTCCTCCATTTCCTCGCCGTATCTCGCCTAATCAGACACCTTTCCCGCGGTGGCTTACACTTTTTATTACACCTTTCTCAGCTACATTTACCAAGAAGCCATGGTAAATGTGCACATTTACCAACTGCGCTTACACCCTTCTCAGCTACATTTTAATGTGCACATTTACCAACTGCGCTTACACCCTTCTCAGCTACATTTACCAAGAAGCCGTGGTAAATGTGCACATTTACCCACTGCGCTTGGTTAAAGTCAGATGTTCCATCTTCACACCTGATATTTCTGACTTTTACCACGCTCGACGGTAAATGTTAACATTTACCAAGACTTCACAGGTAAAAGTCCAATTTTACTTTTCATTTTGAGCTTTTATCGACGGCCTCGGTAAATGTCCAGATAGACCGGTAAATCCTAGGTTTTACCGGCCTTCTGACTTTTACAGTAACATATATATATATATATATATATATATATATACATATACAGTACAGACCAAAAGTTTGGACACACCTTCTCATTTAAAGATTTTTCTGTATTTTCATGACTTCGAAAATTGTATATTCACTCTGAAGGCATCAAAACTATGAATTAACACATGTGGAATTATATACTTAACAAAAAAGTGTGAAACAACTGAAAATATGTCTTATATTCTAGGCTCTTCAAAGTAGCCACCTTTTGCTTTGATGACTGCTTTGCACACTCTTGGCATTCTCTTGATGAGTTCAAGAGGTAGTCACCGGAAATGGTTTTCACTTCACAGGTGTGCCCTGTCAGGTTTAATAAGTGTGATTTCTTGCCTTATAAATGGGGTTGGAACCATCAGTTGTGTTGTGCAGAAGTCTGGTGGATACACAGCTGATAGTCCTACTGAATAGACTGTTAGAATTTGTATTATGGCAAGAAAAAAGCAGCTAAGTAAAGAAAAACGAGTGGCCATCATTACTTTAAGAAATGAAGGTCAGTCAGTCTGAAAAATTCGGCAAACTTTGAAGGTGTCCCCAAGTGCAGTTGCAAAAACCATCAAGCGCTACAAAGAAACTGGCTCACATGAGGACCGCCCCAGGAAAGGAAGACCAAGAGTCATATCTGCTTCTGAGGATAAGTTTATCCGAGTCACCAGCCTCAGAAATCGCAGGTTAACAGCAGCTCAGATTAGAGACCAGGTCAATGCCACACAGAGTTCTAGCAGCAGACACATCTCTACAACAACTGTTGAGAGGAGACTTTGTGCAGCAGGCCTTCATGGTAAAATAGCTGCTAGGAAACCACTGCTAAGGACAGGCAACAAGCAGAAGAGACTTGTTTGGGCTAAAGAACACAAGGAATGGACATTAGACCAGTGGAAATCTGTGCTTTGGTCTGATGAGTCCAAATTTGAGATCTTTGGTTCCAACTACCGTGTCTTTGTGCGACGCAGAAAAGGTGAACGGATGGACTCTACATGCCTGGTTCCTACCGTGAAGCATGGAGGAGGAGGTGTGATGGTGTGGGGGTGCTTTGTTGGTGACACTGTTGGGGATTTATTCAAAATTGAAGGCATACTGAACCAGCATGGCTACCACAGCATCTTGCAGCCGCATGCTATTCCATCCGGTTTGCATTTAGTTGGACCATCATTTTTCAACAGGACAATATAGTAACATAGTTTGTAAAGCCGAATAAAGACTTGTGTCCATCAAGTTCGACCTGTTAGTTCTGTAATTGCTAAAGTTGATCCAGAGGAGGGCAAAAACCCCAAATGATTTGGCCAATCTTCACCTGAGGAAAAATTCCCTCCCGACTCTGAAACCAGCAGTCAGAATAAATCCCTGTATCAACCTACTATTTTATTTTATTTTTAAGTATACGCTGAAATCTGCCTGGTATCTAGAAATGCATCCAGTCCCCGCTTGAACTGGTGTAGTGAATCTGACATTACCGTCTCCTCACTCAGTGAATTCCATATTCTCACTGCTCTTACCGTAAAGAACCCCTTCCTATGCTGGTGCTGAAACCTTTTCTCTTCCAGTCTTAGTGAATGCCCTCTTGTTACCGTAATATTCCTCCTTTTGAACAAATCACTGGCAAGGTCTCTATACTGTCCCCTAACATATTTGTACACATTTATTATGTCCCCCCTCAGCCTTCTCTTTTCCAGGCTGAATAGTCCTAGTTTTGCCAACCTCTCTGGGTATTGCAGTCCCTCCATTCCCTTTATTAATTTTGTTGCCCTCCTTTGTACCTTTTCAAGCTCATTTATATCCTTTCTATATATTGGGGCCCATAACTGAGCACAGTATTCCAAGTGTGGTCTGACCAGTGCTTTATACAGTGGAAGAACAATGTTCTCATCCTTTGCAGCTATATCTCTTCTGATACATCCCATTACCCTGTTTGCCCTTACAGCAGCGGCCTGACTTTGGGCACTCCAATTTAGTTTGCTATCAATCAAGATGCCCAAGTCCTTCTCCATCTCTGAATTCCCCAATGATTTCCCATTCAGTGAGTACTGGTGACTTCCATTTTTCCTTCCCATATGTATGACCTAACATTTCTCCTCGTTAAACCTCATTTGCCATTTAATGCTCCACCTACACAGCTTATCCAAATCCCTCTGTAGGTCTGCACTGTCCTCTTTTGTATTAATTGTTTTACATAACTTTGTGTCATCTGCAAATATTGATATTTTACTATTTATCCCGTTGACTATGTCGTTAATAAAGATATTAAATAACATTGGGCCTAGTACAGACCCCTGTGGTACCCCACTAGTGACGCTTACCCAATCTGAATATATTCCATTTATAACCACCCTCTGCCTTCTATCCTTTAGCCAATTAGCTAGCCACTTGCAGACATTTTCCCCCAGCCCCATCATTCTCATTTTGTATACCAACCTATTATGTGGCACGCTATCGAACGCTTTTGAGAAGTCGAGATACACGACATCCACTGGTTCCCCCTGATCTACTCGAGAGCTAACCTCCTCGTAGAAGTCAATCAGGTTTGTTTGGCAGGAGCGATTCCTCATGAATCCATGTTGGTTCGGGATTAAAAGATTATTAGCATCAAGATGCTCCGTAATTGCCTCTTTAATGAAGCTTTCAAAAATTTTGCCCACAACGGACGTCAGACTCACCGGCTGATAGTGACGCGCCCCCTGGGCCAGTGCTGTTTGGGGATTACCCGGAGCCGGATCAGATGGGGGTTGTAGTCTTCGAGTGGCGGCGACCCGGTCCGTGCCCAGGGTGTCAAACTCAGTGTGTGGCAGTCTTTACAGATGTTATTAGTTGTTCTTAGTGTCGACTACGCCACCCGTTGATTTGCGGTCAAAAGGCCGCCGCTGCAGCAGGGTCCGCTGAGGCTGGTGGTATATGTGCAGCTGTGGTAGTATAACCCCCAACGGGAGGGGTATAGCCTCAGGGGGTCAGGTGTAGAGGATGGTGGTAGTGGTGGTGCAGTGTGGATGGTAAGAAGACTCAGAGTCGGGCTGTGCAGTTCAGGGTTTTTACTTACTGCTGTTCTGTTGGTCACTCTGGCCTTGAGTGACCGCCCGAGCCGTGCTGCGTCCACCAGGTCCTGGACTCGGCCAACCCCCAAGCAATTCTGGAGCGTGGTCCTGAGCTCCCTTTCTGACTGTCCTCTCTACTGGCCGTTCCCACCAGGGGTCCACTTATGTCCGGCTCCCTCGGGTCTCCTGTTGGGTGAACCTTCTTTGGCTTCCCTGACCCTATGCTCGGTGTGCCTTCTTAGTGGACTTGGTGAGGGGCTGCTCCACATGTAATGTCGCAGCCTCCGGTTCTTAGTTGAGGGTAGTTTCTCTCCTCCACTAATTTGGGATCCGGTTCCCTTGCGTGCCAACCCTTCACCCTTCTGGTTGTATACTGGGTTCTTGGGGTTCCTTCTTCTCCCCCTCTGGGTCCTTCTCTTCTCCTCTCTCTCTTCTCTCTGCAGGCGCTCCTGGACCTCTCTCAGGACTGACTGACCCTCTACGGAAGACTGACCCTGATCTAAGATGGTGCCCACCTTATATACTCCCTCTATGTGTGAGCTCAGGTGACCAGCACCCAATGAGCTCCTAGCCTTACCCAGACTGCTCCCCCTATCTGCCCCTACACTACTGGGATGTTCCACCCCCCTCCCACTCCAGCCAGGGACAGACACTGTCGTACCTGCACATATACTGGTGGGAGTACCGTCGGTCTGTCCCCCGGAAATGGGATGTATGTAGTGTATGCAGCTTTCTGAGCTCAGTCCCACACTCCATCCTTATCCGGGAGTGGAATACCACACCTCTGGCTTGAGGTGTAATACCCCTGTAGCAGCCGAGTCCTCAAGGTGCTACATTCCCCCCTGGTAAATCACAGCACGTCCTCGGGCTGTAAGAGAATAAAACATCCATAAACATACAATTTTTTTTTTTTTCATAACAACATAAACACATAAAACATTATATATATATTTCTGCAGCATAAAACTTTTTCATAATAAACATTCTTGTAAACTTTCTTGTTCCTCCGGCCACGGTGCAACTTGTGACCGGGTAAAGTGCGACAGTCTCTTGTAGAATAACACAGCTTTCCTATAAAACCAGTAGGGGGCGCCTTAAAAAGCGCAACTATATACAAGGGGAAATATGGCCGCTCTCAGTCCTCGGCCAGTGGGGAAGAAGGAAAGAATGACCGCTCTCAGTCCTTGGTCAGTGGGAATAGGGACACACGGGTTTCAGTTCAATTTGCTGGTCCCAACGGGGACTATATTTTAACTAGCAGCAGTAACAGTTCTTATACCCTGACGGGTAACTATGTACAGTCTCTTAACCGTACTTTAATGACGGCGTACTCCTGCTCCTCCTTCAGACCCGTCCGGGTCCTCTTGCTCCTCTTCACACCGTAGCTCCTCCTCCGTCAGCCGGTGTACATGGAGGGCGTAGGGTCCTTTGGCACACTTGTGCCGGGTGAACGTGACCTCGTCCCCTACATATAGGTCACGACCTCTGTGTCCCTCCGGCAGATGGGACTCCACGTCTCTTCTGGTCACAAAGACGTCGCCGGGGGTGTGGTGATCCCTGATGAAGCCCTACCCGTGCTGCAATTGAAACTTAATCACAGTCCCGGTGGTACGGGGACCATGAGCTGCACGGGGGTCTCTCCTGGTCCTGCTTTTCTGCCCTGCGCTATGTTCCTGCAGCCGCTGCTCACGGACCCGCCTCTCTCTCCGTTCTTGCTCGAAGACTGCCAACTGCTGGCGGCAGCACTCCACACGCTCCGCTGCGGCTGCCCGAGTTTCCTGAGTGAACCCCATGAGGTCTCCTCCGGTGGGGTCCCACTCGAACTGCGCTTCTTCCAGCGGGAGCTGGGTCCTCTTAACGGGCTTCGGAGCCGGAATCAGGGGCTCGCACAGGGGCCTTGCTTTTTGGAGTTCCAGTTGGTAGTACTCCGGTGGCCATCTAAAGGGCTGCCCATCCGGGCACGTATGCTGGGCAAATAGGTCTTCACCCAGGTGTGGCGCTGTGGATGTTGAGGGCGCGGTGGTGGTAGCGGCGCCCGGGTTCGCCAGGCCTTGCGACCAGGCCTGGGGTACCCTGAACATAAAGGGCACCGTGAAGACGGCGGCGCCCGGGGTTACTTGGCCCAGCGACCAGGCCGGTGGCTCAGTGGAGGTAGAGGGCGCTGTTGGTACTAGACTTTGCGACCAGGCCGGTGGTGTTTCCTGCTTTGCCGCGCTCAGGGTTGAGGCGCGTGACGTCACAGGGGTCGCGGCCGCGGCTTCTGCTTGAGGCCTTGTCTGGAGCGGTGACGATGCAGAGACGGGCACGGCAGGGGGAATTTCGGGCTCTGCGACGGGGAGCTGGGGCTGGCACGCGGTTTCTCGGCTCGGGGTAGTGACGTCCCCTTTACCTGCCTCCATCTGTTCAGCTCCCTCTTCGGCGCCGTCTCCGGCCTTCACTCCTCCTGCACCATCCTCAGAGGCGGTCTGTCTCCTCGTCTCGGGTGGCGTGCTTCGCTGGCGGGTTCTTGCCTGCAGGGCCATCTCTCGGCTCCACTCCGTCAGCGTCTCTCGCTGCACCTGGGCCATCCTCAATGCGAGGCGCTCCAGCGCGGTCTGCGCACACTCCCGGTCTCGGGGGAGCTGTGCCAGGATCTCCACTAAGCCTAGTGGGGTTGTTGCTTGCAGCAGGCTCCTGACCACATTGTCGGTGCTGCCTGACTCTCCTTCCATCTCCGGGTACGACTTCTCCGGAGTCCTCTCCCGACTTCTTGTCTCCGGGTGCGCTCTCTCCAGACTTCTCCAGGCTGCACCCATCTTCGCTCTCTTGTTCTGTCTCCGCCCACATTGAAGGTGGTCTCGGGGCAACTTTGTGATTGTCAGTTCCAGGGGCAGTTCTCTCACGCTGATGGACATCTCTAGCATTACAGTCTCCGTTGGTGGGGGCGGTTTCCGCTTTTGGCGCCATTCCTTGACCTGGCCCACGATGGGAGGTGACCTCTTGCCACCCTCTGGCACGCCCATAATGGCGTCCGCTCTTCCAAGGCGGGAAATCTTCTGGAAATGGCGGGAAAAAGCTGCAGATGGCGGGCAACCGGCGGGAAACGATCCGTGATGGCGTCCCATGGCGGGGACCCTCTGGAACCGGCGGGAGACTTCTTCTTGAGGTAAATTTGAACTTTTCTTCAGGCACGCAGTACCCGGTGGTTGCGGGCACGAGATCCTGCCGACTACGCCAAAGTTGACGCGCCCCCTGGGCCAGTGCTGTTTGGGGATTACCCGGAGCCGGATCAGATGGGGGTTGTAGTCTCCGAGTGGCGGCGACCCGGTCCGTGCCCAGGGTGTCAAACTCAGTGTGTGGCAGTCTTTACAGATGTTATTAGTTGTTCTTAGTGTCGACTATGCCACCCGTTGATTTGCGGTCAAAAGGCCGCCGCTGCAGCAGGGTCCGCTGAGGCTGGTGGTATATGTGCAGCTGTGGTAGTATAACCCCCAACGGGAGGGGTATAGCCTCAGGGGGTCAGGTGTAGAGGATGGTGGTAGTGGTGGTGCAGTGTGGATGGTAAGAAGACTCAGAGTCGGGCTGTGCAGTTCAGGGTTTTTACTTACTGCTGTTCTGTTGGTCACTCTGGCCTTGAGTGACCGCCCGAGCCGTGCTGCGTCCACCAGGTCCTGGACTCGGCCAACCCCCAAGCAATTCTGGAGCGTGGTCCTGAGCTCCCTTTCTGACTGTCCTCTCTACTGGCCGTTCCCACCAGGGGTCCACTTATGTCCGGCTCCCTCGGGTCTCCTGTTGGGTGAACCTTCTTTGGCTTCCCTGACCCTATGCTTGGTGTGCCTTCTTAGTGGACTTGGTGAGGGGCTGCTCCACATGTAATGTCGCAGCCTCCGGTTCTTAGTAGAGATGAGCGGTGTTCGACTAGAACTGTTCGCCAATCTCAAATTCGAGCTGTTTTGGGCGGTGTTCGAGTTGTTCGACGAACCCGAACGATTTGCAAAAAATTCGGCTGTTCGAGGTTATGTTCGATAACTGTTCGTGCACCAAAAGCTTGTCCTGCATGTCTGGCGCTATTTAGAGCACCAATCATGCAGGGATTGTCTGCCACTCACTGTAATGCCACAGCCATGGTGGTTGTGGCATTACAGTGATTGCCCAAATCGATGGGAACAGTGCTCACAGTGAAACACGAAAAGCCGGCAATTCAGCAGCGGCATACACCGGTACCCGACAATTTAGAACCGAAAGAATAGAGCTTCACACATAGATTAGATAGATAGAAACATGTCAGTCACATATATATGAAGTACAGTGACAGTGTTGATTACTGTACTTGTCATTTAGTGTAAAGGATTTATCAAAAAAAATAATAGTGTTTTCATGCACCGTCTCTTTAAAAAAGCCGGCCGGCAATTCAGCAGCGGTACCCGACAATTTATAACAGACAGAATAGAGCTTCACACATAGATTAGATAGATAGAAACATGTCAGTCACATATATATGAAGTACTGTGACAGTGTTGCTTACTGTACTTGTCATTTACTGCAAAGGATTTATTAAAAAAAATAATAGTGTTTTCATGCACCGTCTCTTTAAAAAAGCCGGCCGGCAATTCAGCATCTGTACCCGACAATTTATAACAGAAAGAATAGAGAATCACACATAGATTAGATAGATATTATATATGTGACTGACATGTTTCTAAGTACAGTGATAGTGTTGGTTACTGTACTTGTCATTTAGTATTAAAATAAAGGATTTATTATTAAAAAAAATTGGCGTGGGGTTCCCCTTAATTTTAGTCTCTAGCGGAGGTTAAGCAGACAGCTGGGGCAGATGTTTGAAGCCTGGGAAGGGGGTAATACCCACGGAGCTTCCCAGGCTACTAATATCAGCCCCCAGCTGAATACCTAGCCTTTACTAGCTATTAAAATGGAGGACCCCCCCAAAAAAATGACGTGGGGTCCCCCCTAATTTAATAGCTAGCAAAGGCTAGGCAGACAGCTGGGGGCTGATATTAATAGCCCAGGAAGGGAGCCATGAATATTGGCCCCCTCCCAGGCTAGAAACACCAGCCGTCAGCCGCCCCAGAAATGGCGCATCCATAGGATGCGCCAATTCTGGCACTTAGCCTCGCTCTTCCACGCTGCCCTGGTGTGGTGGCAGGGGGTAATAGGGTTGGGGTTGATGTCAGCTTATAATGCCAGCTGACATCAAGCCCAGGTTAGTAATGGAGAGGCGTCTATAAGACACCCCCATTACTAACCCCATAGTCAAAGTTAAAAGAAAACACAAACACCCAGAATAAAGTCCTTTAATTGAAATAAAGACACAATTCTTTATTGTTCTAAATTAAACCATACTTACCGTCACGCCCATTCCAGCTGAAGCCAACGATCTCCTGCAATAAAAGAAAAATAATAAAGCAACCTCATCCTTACCTTTCCATGGTTCCCACGACAGCTTCAGCTCTGCTACATCGAGATGACAGGCTGGACCGCAGCAGAACGCTGCCATCCAGCCTGTCATCCCGCAGACACTGAGAAGCGCAGGCATGCTTGCGCTCTGCAGTGTCTGGCTGTGACGGCATAAAGATGAGACGAGTTCATGTCCAATGAACTCGGTGCACCTCATGCACGTCACTGACAGCGTGGGAGAATTCTCCTGCACTCAGCACTTCAGCGTGAGAATTCTCCCACGCTGTCAGTGACGTGCATGAGGTCAGCTGAGTTCATTGGACATGAATGAGCTCACCTCATGCACGTCACTGACAGCGTGGGAGAATTCTCACGCTGAAGCGCTGAGTGCAGGAGAATTTTCCCACGCTGTCAGTGACGTGCATGAGGTGAGCTGAGATCATTGGACATGAATGAGCTCACCTCATGCACGTCACTGACAGCGTGGGAAAATTCTCCTGCACTCAGCGCTTCAGCGTGAGAATTTTCCCACGCTGTCAGTGACGTGCATGAGGTGAGCTCATTCATGTCCAATGAACTCAGCTGACCTCATGTACGTCACTGACAGCGTGGGAGAATTTTCACGCTGAAGTGCTGAGTGCAGGAGAATTCTCCCACGCTGTCAGTGACGTGCATGAGGTGCGCCGAGTTCATTGGACATGAGCTTGTCTCATCTTTATGCCGTCACAGCGAGACACTGAGGAGTGCAAGCATGCCTGCGCTTCTCAGTGTCTGCGGGATGACAGGCTGGATGGCAGCTTTCTGCTGCGGTCCAGCCTGTCATCTCGATGTAGCAGAGCTGGAGCTGTCCTGGGAACCATGGAAAGGTAAGGATGATGTTGCTTTATTATTTTTCTTTTATTGCAGGAGATCATTGGCTTCAGCTGGAATGGGCGTGACGGTAAGTATGGTTTAATTTAGAACAATAAAGAATTGTGTGTTTATTTCAATTAAAGGACTTTATTCTGGGTGTTGTGTTTTTTTAAATACTTTACTAGAAATTCATGGTGGTCATGTCTAATATTGGCGTGACCCCATGAATTTCGGGCTTAGGGCCAGCTGATAATGCCAAGCTGGCCTTAACCCCTTTATTACCCAGTGAGCCACCGCACCAGGGCCCTGGATGAGTTGGGTACAGCGCCAGAAGATGGCGCTTCTATGAACGCGCCATTTTCTGGGGCGGCTGCGGACTGCAATTTGCAGCGGGTGGGGCCCAGAAAGCTTGGGCCTCCCTGCGCTGCGGATTCCAGCTCCCAGCTGCCTAGTTGTACCTGGCTGGGCACAAAAATAGGGCGAAGCCCCACGCATTTTTTTTTTAAATTATTTCATGAAATTCATGGAATAATTAAGAAAAAAAGGGCTTCCCTATATTGTTGTGTCCAACCAGGTACAAATAGGCAGCTGGTGGTTGGGGGCAGCCCGTCCCTGCCTGCTGTACCTGGCTGGACACAAATATAGTGCGAAGCCCCACGTCAATTTTTTTTTAAGTATTTCAGGAAATTCATGAAATAATGAAAAAAAAAGTGATGTGGGGCTTCGCCCTATATTTGTGTCCAGTCAGGTACAGCAGGCAGGAACGGGCTGCTCCCAACCACCAGCTGCCTATTTGTACCTAGCTGGACACAACAATATAGGGAAGCCCTTTTTTTCTTAATTATTCCATGAATTTCATGAATTTAAAAAAAAAATACGTGGAGCTTCGCCCTATTTTTGTGTCCAGCCAGGTACAACTAGGCAGCTGGGGGCTGGAATCTGCAGCGCAGGGAGGCCCAAGCTTTCTGGGCCCCACCCACTGCAAATTGCAGTCCGCAGCCGCCCCGGAAAATGGCGCGTTCATAGAAGCGCCATCTTCTGGCGCTGTACCCAACTCATCCAGGGCCCTGGTGCGGTGGCTCACTGGGTAATAAAGGGGTTAAGGCCAGCTTGGCATTATCAGCTGGCCCTAAGCCCGAAATTCATGGGGTCACGCCAATATTAGACATGACCACCATGAATTTCTAGTAAAGTATTTAAAAAAAACACAAACACCCAGAAAAAAGTCCTTTAATTGAAATAAACACACAATTCTTTATTGTTCTAAATTAAACCATACTTACCGTCACGCCCATTCCAGCTGAAGCCAATGATCTCCTGCAATAAAAGTAAAATAATAAAGCAACATCATCCTTACCTTTCCATGGCTCCCACGACAGCTTCAGCTCTGCTACATCGAGATGACAGGCTGGACCGCAGCAGAATGCTGCCATCCAGCCTGTCATCCCGCAGACACTGAGAAGCGCAGGCATGCTTGCGCTACTCAGTGTCTGGCTGTGACGGCATCCAGATGAGCCGAGGTCATGTCCAATGAACTCGGCTCACCTCATGCACGTCACTGACAGCGTGGGAAAATTCTCACGCTGAAGCGCTGAGTGCAGGAGAATTTTCCCACGCTGTCAGTGACGTGCATGAGGTGAGCCGAGTTCATTGGACATGAACTCGGCTCATCTGGATGCCGTCACAGAGAGACACTGAGGAGCGCAAGCATGCCTGCGCTTCTCAGTGTCTGCGGGATGACAGGCTGGATGGCAGCGTTCTGCTGCGGTCCAGCCTGTCATCTCGATGTAGCAGAGCTGAAGCTGTCCTGGGAACCATGGAAAGGTAAGGATGAGGTTGCTTTATTATTTTTCTTTTATTGCAGGAGATCGTTGGCTTCAGCTGGAATGGGCGTGATGGTAAGTATGGTTTAATTTAGAACAATAAAGAATTGTGTCTTTATTTCAATTAAAGGACTTTATTCTGGGTGTTTGTGTTTTTTTTTTAACTTTGACTATGGGGTTAGTAATGGGGGTGTCTTATAGACGCCTCTCCATTACTAACCTGGGCTTGATGTCAGCTGGCATTATAAGCTGACATCAACCCCAACCCTATTACCCCCTGCCACCGCACCAGGGCAGCGTGGAAGAGCGAGGCTAAGTGCCAGAATTGGCGCATCCTATGGATGCGCCATTTCTGGGGCGGCTGACGGCTGGTGTTTCTAGCCTGGGAGGGGGCCAATATTCATGGCTCCCTTCCTGGGCTATTAATATCAGCCCCCAGCTGTCTGCCTAGCCTTTGCTAGCTATTAAATTAGGAGGGACCCACGTCATTTTTTTGGGGGGGGTCCTCCATTTTAATAGCTAGTAAAGGCTAGGTATTCAGCTGGGGGCTGATATTAGTAGCCTGGGAAGCTCCGTGGGTATTACCCCCTTCCCAGGCTTCAAACATCTGCCCCAGCTGTCTGCTTAACCTCCGCTAGAGACTAAAATTAAGGGGAACCCCACGCCAATTTTTTTTAATAATAAATCCTTTATTTTAATACTAAATGACAAGTACAGTAACCAACACTATCACTGTACTTATTATATATGTGACTGACATGTTTCTATCTATCTAATCTATGTGTGAAGCTCTATTCTGTCTGTTATAAATTGTCGGGTACAGATGCTGAATTGCCGGCCGGCTTTTTTAAAGAGACGGTGCATGAAAACACTATTATTTTTTTTAATAAATCCTTTGCAGTAAATGACAAGTACAGTAAGCAACACTGTCACAGTACTTCATATATATGTGACTGACATGTTTCTATCTACCTAATCTATGTGTGATTCTCTATTCTTTCTGTTATAAATTGTCGGGTACAGATGCTGAATTGCCGGCCGGCTTTTTTAAAGAGACAGTGCATGAAAACACTATTATTTTTTTTAATAAATCCTTTGCAGTAAATGACAAGTACAGTAAGCAACACTGTCACAGTACTTCATATATATATGTGACTGACATGTTTCTATCTATCTAATCTATGTGTGAAGCTCTATTCTGTCTGTTATAAATTGTCGGGTACCGCTGCTGAATTGCCGGCCGGCTTTTTTAAAGAGACGGTGCACGAAAACACTATTATATTTTTTAATAAATCCTTTGCAGTAAATGACAAGTACAGTAAGCAACACTGTCACAGTACTTCATATATATGTGACTGACATGTTTCTATCTATCTAATCTATGTGTGAAGCTCTATTCTGTCTGTTATAAATTGTCGGGTACCGCTGCTGAATTGCCGGCCGGCTTTTTTAAAGAGACGGTGCACGAAAACACTATTATTTTTTTTAATAAATCCTTTGCAGTAAATGACAAGTACAGTAAGCAACACTGTCACTGTACTTCATATATATGTGACTGACATGTTTCTATCTATCTAATCTATGTGTGATGCTCTATTCCTTCATGTCTAAATTGTCGGGTACCGGTGTATGCCGCTGCTGAATTGCCGGCCGGCTTTTTTAAAGAAAGCGTCTTCTGAGCAGTTTGTCAGCTTTTGGACACCTTTGAAGGTGTTTTCTATGTGTTCCTATGTGTTTTTGTTTGCCTGCCATTGGTTTTAACGGTGTTCGACGGTGTTCTAAGGTGTTCAACGAACAGTTCGACGAACAGTTCCTCGAACATCCCGGTGTTCGACGAACCAAACCGAACCCGAACACTACGGGGGTGGCTCAACACTAGTTCTTAGTTGAGGGTAGTTTCTCTCCTCCACTATTTTGGGATCCGGTTCCCTTGCGTGCCAACCCTTCACCCTTCTGGTTGTATACTGGTTTCTTGGGGTTCCTTCTTCTCCCCCTCTGGGTCCTTCTCTTCTCCTCTCTCTCTTCTCTCTGCAGGCGCTCCTGGACCTCTCTCAGGACTGACTGACCCTCTACAGAAGACTGACCCTGATCTAAGATGGTGCCCACCTTATATACTCCCTCTATGTGTGAGCTCAGGTGACCAGCACCCAATGAGCTCCTAGCCTTACCCAGACTGCTCCCCCTATCTGCCCCTACACTACTGGGATGTTCCACCCCCCTCCCACTCCAGCCAGGGACAGACACTGTCGTACCTGCACATATACTGGTGGGAATACCGTCGGTCTGTCCCCCGGAAATGGGATGTATGTAGTGTATGCAGCTTTCTGAGCTCAGTCCCACACTCCATCCTTACCCGGGAGTGGAATACCACACCTCTGGCTTGAGGTGTAATACCCCTGTAGCAGCCGAGTCCTCAGAGTGCTACATTAGTTTCCGGCGTCACTTTTCACTCCCTTTTTGAATATTGGCACTACATTCGTCTGTCGCCAATCAAGTGGTACAGACCCAGTCTCAACAGAGTCCTTAAATATAAGATATAACGGTCTGTCTATCACATTACTTAGTTCCCTTAGTACCCGTGGGTGTATGCCATCAGGTCCTGGTGATTTGTTTATTTTAATGTTGCTGAGGCGTTTCTGTACCCCAGCTTGGGTTAGATTTGTCATACTTAGTGGAGGATTAAGCTTGTCACTTCTCATTTCTCCTGTTAGTTCGATTTCCTTTGTGAAAGTTGTCGAAATAAAATTATTTAATAGATTAGCTTTATCCTCATCTTTCTCTATGATTTTGCCTTCCTCACTTTTTATCGGTCCAATATTATCCGATTTATTCCTTTTACTATTTATATACATAAAGAACAGTTTGGGATTTGATCTACTTTCCCTAGCAATACGTTTCTCTGTTTCCTCCTTCGCTATTTTTAATTGTTTTTTACAGGTTCTCGTTTTTTCCTTGTGACACATTAGTGCCTCCTTACTGTTTTCCTGTTTTAATCTCTTGAATGCCTCTTTTTTGCTATTTAACGCCCCTTTTACGTTCTTGTTCAACCATATTGGTTTCCTCTTATTTCTGGCCCTTTTATTCCAATACGGTATATACCTCTCGCACTGAGTATTCAGAATTCTTTTGAAGGTTTCCCATTTACTATTCGTATTCCTTTGATTAAGAACTTTGTCCCAGTCAGTAAGTTGAAGGCTTTCTTTCAGCTGATCAATCTTCGCCCTCCTAAAGTTTAATGTTTTTGTTGTTCCCTTATTGATAACCCTATTGAAGGGCATTTTGAAGTCGATAATATTATTGTCGCTATTACCTAGGTGCCCCCCTATCTGTACCTCAGTTATTCTATCAGGCCTATTAGTCAATATTAAGTCCAACACGGCCTTCCCTCTCGTTGGTTCCTGCACTAGTTGGGAGAGATAATTATCCTTAATATTTGTCAAGAACCTTTTTCCTTTCTGAGATCTACAGGTTTCTGTTTACCAGTCAATATCCGGGTAGTTGAAATCCCCCATTACAATCAATTCATTATGTTTTGCTACTTTGTCTATTTGTCCTAATAGCAGACTCTCATTCTCCTCTGTTATATTTGGTGGCTTATAGCAGACCCCCAGAAATATTTTATTATTATTTTTTGCCCCCTCTATCTCTACCCACATGGACTCGACCCCCTCTTCTCCCTCTCCTATATCTTCCCTTAGTCTGGGTTTTAGACATGACTTTACATATAAGCAGACTCCTCCGCCTTTCCCCTGTTTCCGGTCCCTTCTAAATAAACTATAATCTAATAAATTTACCGCCCAGTCGTAGCTATCGTCTAGCCAAGTCTCTGTTATACCTACGATGTCATACCTCTCCTCCGATATAAGCGCCCGCAGCTCATCCGCCTTATTGGTCAGGCTTCTTGCGTTGGTCAGCATGCAAGATAAAACTTTGGGGTTATTTAGCATCCTATTCTTCTCTAACGATCTAACTGTACTATCCCCACCCCCCTCTCCACCCTCATTATATTCACTTCTCCCCTACCCCCTTGCTTGCCTCACATCCCGCCTATTTCCTTGGTTCCCCCCCCGTCTCTAGTTTAAAAACTCCTCCAACCTATTAGTCATCTTCTTCCCCAGCACCGCTGCACCCTCCCCATTGAGGTGCAGCCCGTCCCTACGGTAGAGCCTGTAGCCGACCGCGAAGTCGGCCCAGTTCTCCATGAACCCAAACCCTTCTGCCTTGCACCAACTCTTTAGCCACTTATTCACCTCCCTAACTTCCCGTTGGCGCTCCTGTGTGGCTCGCAGGATTGGTAGTATTTCTGAGAAAACTACCTTGGAGGTCCTTGCCCTAAGCTTCCTACCTAGGTCCCTGAAATCATTTTTAAGGACCCTCCATCTACCACTCACTTTGTCATTGGTGCCGATGTGGACCATGACCACTGGGTCTTCGCCAGCCCCACCCAGTAACCTGTCAACCCGATCCGCGATGTGCCGGACTCGAGCGCCAGGGAGGCAGCACACCGTTCGGCGATCCCGGTCTTTGTGACAGATTGCCCTGTCTGTCCCCCTAATAATAGAGTCAATGACCCCAAACACACCTCCAGGCTGTGTAAGGGCTATTTGACGAAGAGAGAGAGTAATGGGGTGCTACGTCACATGACCTGGCCTCCACAGGCACCAGACCTGAACCCAATCGAAATGGTTTGGGGGTGAGCTGGACCACAGAGTGAAAGCAAAAGGGCCAACAAGTGCTAAGCATCTCTGGGAACTCCTTCAAGATAGTTAAAAGACCATTTCCGGTGACTACCTCTTGAAGCTCATCAAGAGAATGCCAAGAGTGTGCAAAGCAGTCATCAAAGCAAAAGGTGGCTACTTTGAAGAACCTCTTTGGAGAATGAAAGGTGGAATCTGATTGGTTGCTAAGGGCAACTGAACCAATTTTACAGATCTAGTTTTCACAGATAGATCTCCCCCAAATCTGTTTTCTTTTCAGATAATTCAGGTAACACATAATGGCAAATAATTTAAATACAGATCAAAGAAAATGGATTTTAACAGAGTATTGGAAATCTCAAAATGCTGAAACCGTTAGAGCAAATTGGGTTGAAACATTTGGTACTCAAGCCCCAAAGAGACAAACCATTTACCGCATTCGTGACAAATTCAACGCCACTGGCAAAACAGTCTGTACAGAAGATAATAAACAACTTGTTGCTGAAACATTTGTTCAGAGTCCAAAAAACTCCACCAGAAGAGCCTCTTTGGAATTGGGAATTTCACGAGCTTCTATCATGCGAATCCTGAAATCTATTGGGTGGAAAGCTTATCGTCCACATCTAATTCATGGTTTATTGGAGGATGATCCAGACAGGCGTCTGCAATTTAGTGAGATTATGCTTAACGAAATTGAAGAAAATCCAGTAATTTTAGATAACATTATGTGGAGTCATGAAGCTTCTTTCAAATTATCCGGCCATGTTAACAGACATAATTGTATTTACTGGTATAATGAGAATATGCATTTAACATTAGAGCAACAACTAAATGAGCCTGGTGTCAATGTTTGGGGTGGTATTTCAAGTTTTGGTGTTTTAGGACCAATATTTTTTGATGGAACAGTCACAGGAGATAAGTATCTCGAAATTCTAATGAATCAAGTTGTTCCCCAGTTACAGCAGCAGCCTAATTCAAATGACCTTTATTTCCAACAAGATGGGGCCCCTCCACATTATTCAAGAGTAGTCCGCGAGTATCTTGATAAAACATTTCCTAAAAAATGGACAGCATGGTGTCATTCTCCGCTGTAGGAACGGAAGAAAATCTTGCATATATACGAATGCTGATGGAGTACCGAGTGACCTACCTGCGAGAGGTAGAACAGTTGAATCTCGCCAGACTGCGAATGGAAAGGCAGCATCACCTGAGCAGCAGAAGGTGGCAGCCGTCTAGAAATTGTGAGACCAGACAGAGAAAGGGCCCCCTAAATAACAGAACAGCTACAGCTGAAGTTAGAGATCTTTCAAGATGTCTTGAGAGTAGTGGGCATGGGTTTAGAGGTAGTGAGACCTCCAGTAACTCAGGTCTGAGAGGCCCATACAAATGACCCAATAGAGTACGGGACTGTACGGAGTCTAACCGGACCGTAGATACAAGGGCAAGTAAGTCACACTGCTGTATTGACCGCTGGGAGCGGGGGAGGTCTGACAAGGTTACGACCCGGAAATGTGACTTGACAAAGTCAGTGACAATGACAGATGGTAAGTCCCTAAGGAATGGGCTAATGTCGATGACTAATGTTCCAGGGGCTGAGCAGCGCAATTGTCAAATACATGGTCTCTGTGTGAACTGTGGGTTATAATGTGATTGTGTATATTATGTGTTCAACCCCACAAGTTTGAACAGAGGGGGGATATGTAATGCAGCGGCTTGCGGCATTACTGTAATGGTCCAGGGGGTGTGCCCTAGCTGACCATTTACCTCTCCCTCAGGTGACTGATCACATGACTGTGACATCATTGCAGGTCCTGTGTGCACTAAAGGATATATAAATCCTGGTGGTTTGGAAACAGGGTGAAAGGCGTGAGGCCTGTTCCCTGTGTGTGGGACACCATTAGCCTGGAGAGGCTGGAAGAGAGAGGCCTGGTGAAGCCTGGAAGGCAGAGGTTGGATCTAGGATACCAGTAGCCTTTTGAAGGCATGTGGCTTGGAGACTACGTCTGGAAAGCCTTAAAGCCCCAGCAGTGGCAGAACCGAGCTGAGAGAAGCAGCTAAAACCCGGCAAAGGTAAAAACGCTGCTTGATGTGGACATTGATATTGTTACCTTGCTGAAGGCTGTATCGGGAGCCAAGTGGATATATCTGTCACTGGAAAGGCTCTTGGACATTATATGTGTAATATGTCGGTGAGCCACTGAGAAGGACTATGTTATGTGCAGTTTATGATGTGTAATAAACTGCTGGACTGTGAAATACCGGAAAGACGTTGCATGTGTGCTTTAATTGATCCGGTGAAACGAGTACCCCCCAGCGTGATGAATAGCGCTACCTCACAATATATATATATATATATATATATATATGTACATATATATATATATATATATATATATGCTTCTCACAAATTTAGAATATCATCAAAAAATTTATTTATTTCAGTTCTTCAATACAAACAGTGAAACTCATATATTATATTGAGTCATTACAAACAGAGTGATCTATTTCAAGTGTTTATTTCTGTTGATGTTGATGATTGTGGCTTACAACTAGTGATGAGCGAGTATGTTCTGTTAACCCTTTCGGCGAGTATGCTCGGGCCGAGCACCGAGTAGTTACAGCTGCTCGGTGTTATGTTTGAATCACTCCCTTGTGCATGATTTGCAACTGTTTGACAACTTTAATACATGTGAGGAATGTGTAAGAAATAGATATTCCTTACATGTATTAAAGCTGTCAAACAGTCGCAAATCATGCACACGGTAGTGATTCAAACATAACATCGAGCAGCTGTCACTACTCGGTGCTCGGCCCGAGCATACTCGCCGAAAGGGTTAACAGAACATACTCGCTCATCACTACTTACAACCAATGAAAAAAAAAAGTCATTATCTCATTAAATTAGTAGAAGTTCCTCCTGTGCCAGCTCAGGGCATCGGGCAGCCACAAGGCTTCAAATAGATTGAAGCAGGGGTTTCAAAACATTTTTTTTTTCTCCTTGGAGACCTTTGTTCATGCATTTTCCGTTGCAATGTGAGGAAAACTTCTCTAACCCATCCTGGGGAAAGAACACCACAAGTCCTTTGTCCATTTTTTCACACAAAAGGTGCATTTGGACCTTTCTCCTATTGTATGAATGCATCTTTATTTTTATTTTACACAGAGTTGAGGCAAATCTGAGGCCCACAGGCCGCAGTTACTGCTCACTCCCAGCTTAAGTTGATAAGTTGATTCCATAGTTTTTTAGTGCCACCGGGGGCATAACAACTGATAGGCGCATCCGGCTGGCAACTGAAAATGGTGACAGGCTGACTGTTCTAAAAACGAACAAGGCCTGGATTGGCTCAGAATTTTCAATCCCAGCAGGTGACAGCAGCACAACATCAAGCCAAATCAAATGTTCGTTTTTTTCTGGTGTATTTTCATGCACTCCTTACCACCCCAAAAAGGGTATGTGGCACCCTGCTGTTCACAGGTGCCTCAGGACCCAAAAGGGTGCATGAACGGACTTCTCCACAAGAGGCCCTCATTACATACAAACACCTCCACCCTTCCACCTTGTACCACCAGAGGGAGCCCGAATAGAGATACATATGGAGGGTGGAGCCAGGCAGTCAGTTAGTTGTTCAGTCAGACAGAGTCAGACAGAGTCAGAGAGTCTGAGAGTGTGCTGCCACTGAGAGCAGTGAAGACGCAGCACATCTGCTGCTGTATTGAGGGCCCCGAGTGTGGCCGGAGGCAAAGAGGAGAGGAGAGAGGAGTTGAGGGGGCAGAGGAGCATCATAGGCTCACCCCAAGACACGAACCGGACACCGGGTCCATGCCTACAGGGTCCTTTATACCCAGTAGGGATCACCAGCATACCAGGAGGACTACAAGTCCCTGGTCGACCTGAAGCTAAACCCTTGACAGGACTAGGAACCACGAAGGCCCCGGTGTCCAGGGATAGTGGTTGCCAGAAAAAGGTCCTACTACCAAGCGACTGGTGAAGGAACAGCACGACACAGAAGCTAGGCCCAGTTGCAGGCTGGCCAGGAGCTTAGAGAGAGGGAGACACGGACCAGGAGGCCTTATACCCGCTCACTGGGGAGAAGTCCTGAAGTACACCCTTCCTACCGAGTACCCTGGACCGTACCTGACATCCGCAGCAGTAAAGGTACTGAAGTGAATCCCCTGTTTCTGTCAGTTATTTCTGCTGCGCCATCTCTCCTGCACTGTAAGCCCCAGCATCACCACCATCTGCACCTACACTGCCCCAGGGGCCCGCTCCGCCTGTGGGGAGCAGAAACATCCCAGCTGCCATCCCATCACCCCCGGAGGTCTGCAGCAGCGCCAGTAACCATTACCGGAAACCACAGGTGGCGTCACGAGACAAACTGTACACTAAAACCCCTTTTTAAAGAGAACCCAGAGTACGGGCCCGGGAGCCGACTGCCGTGACCTCCTAAACAAGGTAAAAGGCCCGGGTACCGAGTCCCGTATATTCCCCCTGGGTGACACATCTCTCTTTCCTGGCGTCACGAACAGGATTTCGTGCCCGTTGCCACTGGGTACTGTGTGCTGTAATTGAGCTGTGTTTAAACTGTGGTGAACATCGCCGCCATTACCGCGCCGCCGCACGGGAAGAAGAGGGGCGTAACCGCGGGAATCGGAGAGGCGTGACTGCTGGAAGCGCGCGAAGCTCAAGCCCCGCCTCGCGCTCTGACGCAGCACCAGGAAACGTCAGGTCATGCAAGGAGACCGTCGCCTGTGGAGCTGCGGCCTCCCCGATCAAAAGTAAAGGAGGCAGGCTACGGTTCACTAGGGGGGCGCAGCCATGGCTGACGACCAGCAAATCACCGGAGCACTGGTTAACGCTCCTGAGGCTCAACTCGCACCCGGCGCTGCTCAGGCCGGAGCGGCCGCCCCACCAGCAGGGGTCATGACTCCTTTGATACCCATGGCCCTGTCGTATATCATTGGAGCAAAATGGCTTCCCCAGTATGACGGCAAGCCAGACACCCTGTCTGGATTCAAAAAGAAAATATGCGGTGTACTGGATATGTACTCAATGACTGGTAAGCAGAGAGCCGCTGTTGTGCTGGGACAATTGACTGGTGCCGCAGAGCGGGAAGTTGAAACCTGGCCAGCCGCAGACCAGGAATCAGTATCCATTATCTTTAAGAGACTACAAACTGTGTTTGAAAACCGCACTGAGACAGATCTCCGGATGAGGTTCTACCACTGTACCCAGAAACCTGAGGACAGTATCCGGGACTATGCCTGGCGCTTACAGGAAGCCCTGTGGGCCTTGAAACATGTTAGTACAGCCAGCATACATAGTGAGGACAAAATGCTGACAGAACAATTCATCCGGGGGTTGAGGTCCCAGGAGGAGAGCAGAACTGTACGGTGGTGGACCTTAGATCATCCAAATGCCCCCTTTGACACCCTGAAGGACATGGCTATTAAGGGCCTTCAGCCCCTGGAAACATCAGATACTGCTATCCAGCGTTACCAGGGTGGGGCCACACCAATGGCCACAGCACTCACTGCCCCTTCATTAGCGGCTGAGACAAAAGTGCAAACAGTGCCCCCTAACGAGCTGGACAGCCTGCGCTCTGAAGTGCGTCAGCTAAGTAAAACCCTGACCACTGTCCTGAGCGCTCTGCAGCTACAGGCGGAGCCCGAGCCGGAGGGAAGGATCCTACTCGCCGACAGTCCTGAGGATGTCCCCTGGATGAGGAGAAGAAGAAGGACAACGCTACCCCATAAGAGGACAACGCCACCCCGTGGGAGGACCAACGACCAACGTCGCCCTCCAGGAGAATTCATCTGCTACCGTTGCCACAAGGCAGGCCACAACGCGCGGAACTGTCCTTTAAACGGGCAAACCCTGGGGCTAAGGGCCGACACCCAGGAGTAGATCAACCAGGCCCATCAAGCTGGTACGACCGGTTTTGTAGGAGGAAGGCCTTTCTTGTCCATCGTGCTGGACGGCATAGCAACACCAGCATTACTGGACACCGGCTCACAGGTAACCATCATACCTGACATCCTCTACAAAAGGTACTGGCCCTTAGATGAACTCCATCCGCCAGCCCAAAATCTCTCTGTGTATGCATCCAATGGCCTTCCTCTTAACCTAGCAGGGGTTAAGGACGTGACAGAGAAGGTGGGGAGAGTGGAACTAAAGGACCAAGGACTAATTGTCATAGAATCTAATCCTGGTGATACCAATCCGTATATGATACTTGGTACAAATATTGTTGGTAACTGTTTTGGAGAAGTGTTGTTTTTACTCCAACAGATTGCTGACACTGCAAAACCAGGGCAGAGGAAGGTGCTCCAGAAAGAAATTTGAGCCCTCCTGTACCAGCAACAGGTAAAGCTAACAGGTGGTGAGATTGGTAATGTACGGGTGACAGACCCGATACCCATTGTGATTCCCCCAATGAGTGAGATGCTGATTTGGTGTAGGGCAGCAATAGGTCTCAAGGGACAGAACTACCAGGCGGTAGTGGAGCCCATTAGCTCAGAGCACAGACATACACTCCTAACTGCTAGAGGGGTAGTTGATGTACGCAATGGGAGGGTACCTGTATGTCTCCTAAATTGTGGTTAGGAGGAAGTTAAATTGCCACGATACGCCACTGTTGCCAGATTGTATACTGTGAATAATGATGCCATACACACAGTGGAATCCTTGACCCCACCAGATACAGTGGAGTACAATGACTCTGAAGCTCAGCTGCAGGATTGGTGTCAACAGCTCCATGTTGGGACTGACGCCACTCCTGTCCATCAGAAACACGGTGTTTACAGAGTGGTTCAGGAATATGAACAAGTGTTTAGCAAACACCCACTTGATTTTGGAAGGGTTAAAGGGGTACAACACCACATACCCACCGGTAACCATCCACCCATTAAGGAGCGTTACAGACCCATACCACCAGCAGATTACCAAAAAGCCAAGGAAATGTTGCATGATATGAAAAAGGCAGGGGTAATAAGGGATAGCTGTAGCCCCTGGGCAGCTCCCCTGGTCCTGGTCAGGAAAAAGGACGGTAGCATGAGGATGTGTGTAGATTATAGACAAATTAATCGAATAACACATAAAGATGCATACCCTTTACCCCGTATAGAGGAATCCCTGGCTGCACTAAAATCTGCCAATTACTTCTCTACATTGGATCTCACTAGTGGGTACTGGCAAGTCTCTGTTGCTGAGGAAGACCGGGAGAAGACAGCCTTCACCACCCCGATGGGACTGTGCGAATTCAACAGTATGCCGTTTGGGCTCTGCAACGCCCCCAGAACGTTCCAGACGTTGATGGAGTGTTGCTTGGGACACCGGAACTTTGAGACAGTGCTGCTATACCTGGATGACGATATCATGTACTCGAGGACGTATGAAGACCATCTGAAGCACCTGGCGGAGGCATTTGAAGCATTGTCCCGGTATGGGATTAAACTAAAACCTTCTAAATGCCACTTGCTCAAGCAGAAGGTTCAGTACCTGGGACACGTAGTCAGCTCAAAGGGAGTAGCACCAGACCCGGAGAAGGTCACTGCCATCCAGAAGTGGCCTGAACCGAGAAACATCAAGGAAGTACGTCAGTTTCTAGGACTGGTTGGGTACTACAGGAGGTTCATAAAGGATTACACCAAAAAGGCAGCACCTTTACAAGATCTCCTGGTAGGACAGTCCAAGAGAGGTAAAAGTCCCCCATTCCAGTGGGGTAAGGAACAGGCTGAATCCTTTGCAGTAATGAAGGAAGTCCTAACTGGTGAAGAAATGCTGGCTTACCCTGACTACAGCCAGCCTTTCCTGTTGTACACCGACGCCAGCAACGAGGGACTGGGAGCTGTTTTGTCCCAGAAGCAAAACGGCAGAGAAAAGGTAATTGCGTATGCCAGTAGGAAGCTTCGCCCTACTGAGAGGAACCGGAGAATTACTGTTCCTTCAAGCTGGAGTTCCTGGCCTCGGTCTGGGCTATCACCGAAAGATTCAAACATTACCTAGCCTCAACTAAATTCACAGCCTTTACCGACAATAATCCCTTGACACACCTGGAGACAACCAGGTTGGGAGCCATGGAACAGTGTTGGGTGGCCAGACTGTCGAATTATCAGTTCACAATCAAGTACCGGGCAGGTCACAAGAACACCAATGCAGATGCCCTGTCAAGGATGCCCCACCAGTCAGACACCGAGGATGAAGTGGATGACCTAGAAGAAGTTGAATTACCTGCCTTCCACAGAAGCAGAGTGGTCCACGAGCAACACGCCTCCAGAAGATGTCATGGTAGGACGCCAAACCCTCTACCTCATCACAGCTGGAAGGAGACCCAGGACAGTGACCCGGTTGTCAGCCTCATCAAAATACTGAAAACCCAAGAAGGTTCTCACCTGGAGAAGGATGCTCCCCCGCAAGCCAAACACCTGTGGAATGAGAGAAACCGGCTGTTCATCTATAGAGAGAAGCTGTGCAGAAGGAATATCAACCCCAAGACCCATGAAATGGTGTGGCAGATTGTTGTACCTAGGACAGATATCCAGATGATGTTAGAGGCCTACCACGATCAAGCAGGTCACTTTGGCTGGAAGAAGCTGGAAACCCTGCTGAAGGACCGTTTCTATTGGGTTGGAATGCGGAGTTCCATAGAAAGGTGGTGCTGGAATTGTGGGCCCTGTAGCCTCAGAAGGAAAAACTACGGCAGCCAGAAAGCACCCTTGCAGTCCATCAAAACAACCCAATCCCTGGAGATTGTCGCTCTGGATCACGTCAAACTGTCACCCACCAGATCAGGCTACTCCTATGCCCTGACCATGGTGGATCACTATTCCCGGTTCCTGGTGGTAGCCTCTGTCAAGGACCTGACAGCAGAAACTGCAGCAAGAACGTTCCAAGTCTACTTCTGCAGACCCCATGGATATCCGGAAAAGGTGCTCACCGATCAAGGCCCTGCTTTCGAAGCTGAGCTATTCAAGGAATTCTGCCACCTGTATGGATGCAAGAAGATCCGGACTACGCCATATCATCTGCAAACCAACGGTATGTGCGAGAAAATGAACAACATCGTTATAGACCTGTTGAAAACCCAACCTTTGGAAGAAAGGAACCAGTGGCCAGACAAGCTACCTGACCTAGTGGACCTGTATAACCACATACCCGTGAGTTCTACAAATTGTACCCCAGTGTACCTTATGAGAGAAAGACCTGGAAAATTGCCCATGGACCTGGAGCTCGGAGTGGTAGAACCTGCTGCAGATACGTCCACTGAAGACTGGGACACAAGTCGGCAAAAGCAGTACAGGAAGGTACAGGCCTGTGTCGAAACAAGGTGAGGGAAATACAGGAAGAGCAGTATAACAAACATGCACCAGCAGAACCCTTGGCACCTGGAGAGATAGTGCTAAAGCGGAAAAGAAGAGGTCACAAGCTCGATGACCAGTGGGAAAGAGAGCCCTACACTGTGCTAAACTCCAGATTTGACAACAGTAAAACCTGCCTGATTAGCAAGGATGGAGGTAAGACAACCGCAACAGTCTCAAGAGACCACTTGAAAGTGTGCCCAGGTCTACTGAAGACAACGGAGGAAGAAGTACCTCCTATAGCACCAGAAGAACCCAAGGAAGATGTGCTTCACACAGTTCTAGGATATTTCACTGCGGACTGGCCTCAACTTGATGGAGCAGTGATTATACCAGTAATACACTTCTATCAACCACAAGAAGAACCTAGAAGAGCGCCCTAGAGGAACCTGCTTAGGAACAGGAAGAGTCCCCACTCAGAGGAGGATCGCCCATTGAAGCAAAGCCTGAAGGCCCAGTAATCAGTGCACTTGCCAGTCCCATAGAGAGATTGAGGCAGTTTTATAATCTACCAGCACGTACACCTGATAGGTTAGCAGAGAGTGCATGCACAGACACCAGTATCACCCCAGTGCTACGAAGGTCCACACGCAGCACACAAGGCCAAATCCCTGCCAGGTTTAGGGATTAAAGTACAAAAATGCCTAAAGTATAAATAGTTACCCAGTTGGGTATTGCCTATTGTTTATTGTGTAAACTGCAAATTATATGTGTTCATTTAGTTACCCATAAGGGTATAAAGACTTGTAGGCTGAGGACTGTGAGCAGCCAAAAACAGTCCTTGTAAATAGTTGCACTCATCAAAAGTGCCCCCTTATTTGACCACTGAACAAAAACCCGTTTGGCGTGGCCGAAGACGTGGTCCAACACCTGGATCACCTATGCCCTGTAGCCACGCCCAGGGTCTACGTTGAGGGTTTTCAGGCGGGTCCCTCATGTTACTCATGTTATACCGTCTTCGGTGAAATGGACACCTGGTTACGGGACTTACTATAACTTTATTATTATTATTATTATTATTATTATTATTGTTATTGTTATTGTTGCAACCTGTTACAAAATGCTTCAGTCCAGGAGTACTGAATTGTACTATGGGGGAATGTGGCACCCTGCTGTTCACAGGTGCCTCAGGACCCAAAAGGGTGCATGAACGGACTTCTCCACAAGAGGCCCTCATTACATACAAACACCTCCACGCTTCCACCTCGTACCACCAGAGGGAACCCGTATAGGGATATATATAAGGAGGGTGGAGCCAGGCAGTCAGTTAGTTGTTCAGTCAGACAGAGTCAGAGAGTCTGAGAGTGTGCTGCCACTGAGAGCAGTGAAGACGCAGCACGTCTGCTGCTGTATTGAGGGCCACGAGTGTGGCCGGAGGCAAAGAGGAGAGGAGAGAGGAGTTGAGGGGGCAGAGGAGCATCATAGGCTCACCCCAAGACATGAACTGGACACCGAGTCCGCGCCTACAGGGTCCTTTATACCCAGTAGGGATCACCGGCATACCAGGAGGACTACAAGTCCCTGGTCGACCTGAAGCTAAACCCTTGACAGGACTAGGAACCACGAAAGCCCCGGCGTCCAGGGATAGTGGTTGCCAGAAAAAGGTCCTACTACCAAGCGACTGGTGAAGGAACAGCACGACACAGAAGCTAGGCCCAGTTGCAGGCTGGCCAGGAGCTAAGAGAGGGGGAGACACGGACCAGGAAGCCTTATACCCGCTCACTGGGGAGAAGTCCTGAAGTGCACCCTTCCTACCGAGTACCCTGGACCGTACCTGACATCCGCACCAGTAAAGGTACTGAAGTGAATCCCCTGTCTCTGTCAGTTATTTCTGCTGCGCCATCTCTCCTGCACTGCAAGCCCCAGCATCACCACCATCAGCACCTACACTGCCCTGGGGGCCCGCTCCGCTTGTCGGGAGCAGAAACATCCCAGCTGCCATCCCATCACCCCCGGAGGCCTGCAGCAGCACCGGTAACCATTACCGGAAACCACAGGTGGCGTCACGAGACAAACTGTACACTAAAACCCCTTTTTAAAGAGAGACCCAGAGTACGGGCCCGGGAGCCGACTGCCGTGACCTCCTAAACAAGGTAAAAGGCCCGGGTGCCGAGTCCCCTATATTCCCCCTGGGTGACACAGGTATACAGTTCAAGGTTTATTTTTCTTGTCCTCCTCCTCCTCCTACACCATATCAACAGGGTTATTATGCGGCCCTCACCCTGAATTTTTTGAGGGCCATCAGGTGGCCCTGAGTCATACATTTTGGAGGTCCATCAGGCAGGTACATATATTATTTAAAAAAATAGCACCATGCAGCTTGCAGGCGGGAGCACAACAAATACTGTCATCCATGAGTTAGCTTCCTGTCCAACTTTGCATGGGGGCACGGGACAACACTCTTTAAGCCAGAGCAGTGCAAACAGGTGGTGGGTTGGATAGCAGATAATGCTTTGAGACTGTTTACCAGCACCACCCTGTCTTACACACGGTCCAGTCTCACTAGCCAAAAAGTCTGGGCTACATAATCCTCACTCACCCTGATCCTCCTTCCTCCCACCATGGCAAATCGCAGCAGACAAGTAATCCCACATTTTGAAACACAGAGGAGCTCTTTACATTTTCATTTATGAATTCTTTTTAAGAGGGACATGAAGAGGGACATGAAGAGATCGTGTGTAGTGATGACCAAATAGATCGTGTATAGTGATGACCAAATCTTTGAGCAGCAACGGTCATAAAAAGATGACGGTGGAAAATGGCAATTAGTGTTTCAATAGCTGGATGATGATGAGACACAGTTGCCCACAAGTAATGTTATTAGGTCAACAAGTCAGGAGGACCAGAGAGCAGAAGTGGAAGACAAGGTGATAAACAATGAAGTCACTGACCCAACTTGGGAAAGTGCTATGCAGAGCGAGCATAGCAGAGCAGAGAGGCAGAGATCTTTAACACCACAACATGGCTGATTTTTTTGTAACCTGTACTTTTGACTTGAGGAAGGCCTACCTTGGCCGAAACGTTGCTCTGTTCATCTACATCATTTTTAACTACTGTCATATGCTTTTAAAGACAGAATAAAAGTTATATTTTATCCCTATGAGAAGTTTTCTGGTGCCTCAGATTTCGGTGGATTTTGTAACATTGCAACAGGCAGGCAGAGGGGTGGCCAGAGGGTGAGGAGTCGGGCAACTGTTCCTTAGAGCACCCACAAGCATCAAGTTTCCAGGCCAAGGGTTAGTTGCTATGTACTTGCCAATGCCCTGCCTAGGACACTGGCGTGGATGCCTCCCGCCCTGCACCTGTTGTTGCACATTCACAAGCACCATCAGCAACTATGCCCAATTCCTTGTCCCAATGCAGCACTCAGCTGTCCCTACCCCAGGCCTTGGAACAGAAAAGAAAATACCCAACCACCCACCCACAGGCCCAAACACTAAAAGGGCACATTGCCAGACTGCTTGCCCTGGAAATGTTGCTGTTTAGGCTTGTGGACACTGAAGCTTTTCGCAACCTCATGGCGGTGGCCGTCCCATGGTACTTGGTCCTTAGCTGCCACTTTTTTCCTGGTGTGCCATCCCCAGCTTACACCAGCACTAGTCCCATAACATCACCCATTCCCTGAGGAACGCAGTTACCGGCAAGCTCCACCTGATGTGTGGCGTAGTCTGAAAAGGTTTTGGAAGATGGTGAAGAAGTACCTAGCTGACCATACAGGCTTCCTCCGTGATTCCTCTGTGATATACAACTATTATCCAACGGATAAACGGTTTCCAGGAAACTAAGTTTTTCCAACAAGATGGTGACCACCACATTATGGATGTCAGATCCGAGCATTCCTACATGAACAGTTTCCTGGAAAGTGGATTGGTCGTCATGCGACAGTTGAATGGCCACCAAGGTCTCCCGATGTGACCCGCTTAGACTTTTATCTTTGGGGTCATCTGAAGGCAATTGTCTATGCTGTGAAGATACGAGATGTGCAGCATCTGAAACAACGGATACTGGAAGCCTGTGCTAGTGACGCGCCCCCTGGGCCTGTGTTGTGCAGGGGAACCCGGAACCGGGCCTGTTGTAGAATGCTGGGGGTTGTAGTCTCCGTGTAGCGGTGACCCGGTCCGTGCCCTGGGTGGTCAAACCAGTGGCAGTCTTATTGTATAGCAAATGTCCGACTACGCCACCCGTGGATTGCGGTCAGTGGGGACCGCCGCTGCGCTGCCGACCGCTGAGGCTGATGCTGTTTGCGCAGCCGAGTATGGGATAACTCCCCACGGGAGAAGTACTGCCTCAGGGCAGCTAATGTGAGAGATGATGGGAGTGATGGTGTGAGGGTCCCAGTGCTAATGGTGCTGGTGCGGCAAGGAATCACAGAGACGTGAGGTGCAGTTCAGGGTCTTTACTGATGGTACAAGGCAGACCCTCCCGGGAGTACTGGCTAGTATAAGGGGCCTGGTCAGTCTGCGAGCAAGCAGGAGTTCCCCTGGCCAGGTGGAGTTGTAGGCCTCCCCGTTTATCTGCACTCTTCCTGGCTACCTTGCTGTCAGCGGTTACAAGTAGCCCACGTCCCTGAGTATACCGTGTGGTGCTCACCCGTATGGCTGGTGACTTGGGGCCTTCTGTTAGCCTCCGCTCCTGGATGGCGGCGCTGGTCCCTTCTTTGTGACTGAGCCTCCGGGTTTCTATGGCCAGAGGACCTGGAATCCCCTGCCGGCTGGTTTCTGCTGCTGGGTATATATCAGTCCCCACAGCCTCGGACTCCTGTGTCCGGTTTTAGTAACTTCAGCCAGGGCGAGCTATATCTCTGCTCACAGCCCCTGGCCTTCTGCTTCTGCTCCTACAGAGCTCCTGTTGTCACTTTCCCTCTCCAGGCTCTGACTGCTCTGCTTGTTCTGTAGGCTCTGTCTGACTTAATCCCGCCCCAGACCCAGTTTATAAGGGCAGATTCCTCCCCTCCCAGGTCTGGGCGGGCAGTGTTGCATGCTTAGGGCTCCTGACCAGAGAAACCTCCCACTTGCTCTCAGACATAATATCTCTATTACTGTGGCAACCAGACCCCTGGGGTGTCACATTCCCCCCTAGTAAATTTTAGTACTCCGGGACTAAACACATTTTTAAAACATAATAACAGGGTATAAACAATAATACGATAACATATTTACAAGAAGCTTTAGTTCTTTAAAGGTCACGGCGTGTCCGCAACCGGGTGTCCATATCACCCAAGGTGAAGCTTTAAGCGAAGTAGAGGACCTGTCCAAAGCAAACCCCTTGCATTGTCCTTGGGCGTGGCTGCAAGGGTAGACTAACTACTTTGGGCTGCAAGGAGGCCACGTCAGACAGGTTTTCTCTTCCGCGGCCGTCTTCGCAAGAGGCACCAAGGTGCAGCTATCTACAAAACTGTTCCGGTTATCCAGCGTCCATAACCTGTTAGTCCATAAAAATCTGCAGGGTAACTGAGAAACATAATTAATAACAGGCAACAAACATAAACCATAAACAGTTAACAGTTAAATTCACAGTGCATTAGTTTAGATTCTCCAGCGAGCGGGCATCTGACCTCTAGTGACTCTAGTGGACCTACGGAGCTCACTAACTGGTTCTGCACTACAGGGTGTAGGAGGTGTTATGGGTAAGCTGGGCAGCTGTCTGCGCACTCTTTGGCTCACTAGGGGCACGGCAGGCTCACTACTAGCAGAGGGTTGATCCTCCTGTACTGCTGGTGTGGACCCTTCTGCCTCTTGGGCCGGCTGCTCTTCCAGCTCTACCGGTTCCTCTGTAGGCACTTGCGGGGCTGGCTGGAGAAAGGTGAGGACGGGTACCACGACAGCGCCGTTTACTTGTGTCCAAGACCGGGGGAAGTCTCCGAGTACGGTACTGATCATTTCTTCCCTTTCCTCTGCGGGTTGAGGGATTTCTTGATCTTCTTCAGGGCTTTGCAGCTGCTCGGGACACTTCTTCAGGTGGTCTCTGGAGACAATGGCTGTGGTTTCTCCTCCATCCTTACTGATTACGCAGATTTTTGGGTTCTCATGGCTTGATGGCAGTACGGTGTACGGGTCCTTCTCCCACTGGTCGTCCAACTTGTGGAGCCGCCTCTTCCTCTTCAAGACCTGCTCTCCAGGTACCAGGGGAACAGCGGGAGCATACTGGTTATAAGCCTTCTCTTGCCTTTCTCTAGCTTGAGACAGACTTCGCTCGATGCTCTCCTGTACTTTCCGATACTGCTGCTGCCGTTCTGTATCCCAGTCTGCCTCTGGCGAGGTGTCCTCAGGCGTCAGGACTCCCATATCCAGGTCAATAGGCAGCTTACCAGGTCTTGCTCTCATTAGGTAAGCCGGGGTACAGTTGGTGGAACCTACAGGGATGTGGTTATACAGGTCCACCAGATCGGGCAGTTTCTCAGGCCACAGACTGCGTTCTTCCAGGGGCAACGTTTTTAGCAGATCTATCACCACCTGGTTCATCTTCTCGCAGAGTCCATTGGTTTGAGGGTGATAGGGCGTTGTTCTTATCTTCTTGCAGCCATACAGGTTGCAGAACTCCTGGAAGACCTCCGCTTCGAAGGCTGGTCCTTGGTCTGTCAACACTTGGTCCGGGTACCCATGTGGATGGCAGAAGTGCTGCTGGAAGGATCTAGCTGCTGTTTGAGCCGTTAAGTCCTTGACCGGGACCACCACCAGGAACCGGGAGTAATGATCTACGATTGTGAGGGCGTAGACATACCCAGATCTGCTTGGAGCCAGTTTCACATGGTCCAGGGCTACCAGTTCCAGTGGCTGTCTGGTGATGATGGGCTGCAGGGGAGTCTTCTGGCTGGCTCGGTCTTTTCTTCTCAGGTGGCACGGGCCACAGTCTCTGCACCACCTCTCGATGGCTCCTCTCATGCCTACCCAGTAGAACCGTTCACGCAACAAGAACTGCAGCTTCTTCCATCCGAAATGCCCTGCTCCGCTGTGGTATGCCTCCAGAACCATAGCCGCGTCTCGTCTTGGGACCACTACCTGCCAGGTCAACTCATGTGTTCGAGAGTTAACCATTCTCCGGCACAGCTTCTCCCTGTAGAGGAACAGCTTACTTTTCTCCTTCCACAGTTGCTTGGTCTCCTCCGGAGCATCTGGGTCAAGACGGGCATCAGCCTGGGTCAGCATTTCCTTCACCAAATGGACTGCGGGATCACTGTCTTGCGTCTCCGCCCAGTTGTAGTGGGGCAAGGGATTGAACGTCACGGAGCGCCTGTCCTTCACACGGTGGGAATACAGGGTAATCCCATGACGGAGGAACGCAGGGAGCTCAACTTCTTCCAGATCTTCTGGATCTTCCCCTACGTCCGGTAAGTTCGGCATTCTAGACAGGGCATCCGCGTTGGCATTTGAGCGTCCTGCCCGGTATTTGATGGTGAATTCAAAGTTGGACAGGCGGGCCATCCATCTCTGTTCCAGGGCACCGAGCCTTGCAGTGTCCAGGTGTGTCAACGGGTTGTTATCCGTGTACACGGTGAATTTGGAGGAGGCAAGGTAATGCTTGAAACGTTCGGTCACTGCCCACACTACTGCCAGGAACTCCAGCTTGAATGAGCTATAATTCTCAGGGTTCCTCTCCGTGGGCCGCAGCTTTCGGCTGGCGTAAGCGATTACCCGTTCTTTCCCTTGCTGGATCTGGGACAGTACGGCTCCTAGCCCGATGTTGCTTGCGTCCGTGTGGAGGATAAAGGGCTGGCTGTAGTCTGGATATGCCAGGATTTCATCCCCCGTGAGGGCCATCTTCAGTTGGCAGAAGGACTCCTCTTCCAGCTTTTCCCACCTAAAGGGCGGCTTCTGGTTTTTGGCTTTCCGAGATTGACCTATCAGGAGGTCCTGCATAGGGGCTGCCATTTTGGTGAAACCGGGAATGAATCTTCGATAGTAGCCTACCAACCCGAGGAACTGCCGCACTTCCTTTATGCTGGAGGGTCTTGGCCAGTCCTTAATCACGGTGATCTTATCAGGGTCGGGAGCCACTCCGTCAGCACTCACCACGTGTCCCAGGTACTGCACCTTTGGTTTCAGGAGGTGACACTTGGAGGGTTTCACCTTTAGGCCGTAGTTTGCCGTAGTTTGCCAGAGCTTCAAACACTTCTGCCAGGTGTTTCAGGGGGTCCTCGTAGGTCTTGGAATAGACGATGACATCGTCCAGGTATAACAGGACCGTCTCGAAGTTCCGGTGTCCCAGACAGCATTCCATCAACCGTTGGAAGGTTCCTGGTGCGTTGCAGAGCCCGAACGGCATACAGTTAAATTCGCTGAGACCCATCGGGGTGGTGAATGCAGTCTTCTCCCGGTCCGCCTCTGCTACAGGAACCTGCCAGTACCCGCTAGTGAGATCCAAAGTAGAGAAGAAGTTAGCAGATTTTAATGCAGCTAAGGACTCTTCTATCCTTGGTAACGGGTACGCATCTTTGTGTGTGATACGGTTGACCTTCCTGTAGTCTACACACATTCTCATGGTGTTGTCTTTCTTTTTCACTAAGACTAGTGGAGCTGCCAAGGGGCTACAGCTGTCCCTGATTACCCCAGCCTCCTTCATGTCTCTAAGCATCCCCTTGGCGTGTTGGTAGTGTGCCGGGGGTACGGGTCGGTATCTCTCCTTTATGGGAGGATGGTCTCCCGTGGGGATGTGGTGTTCTACCCCCTTTACTCGCCCGAAGTCTAGCGGGTGTTTACTAAACACTCTCTCGTACTCTCGAACCACCCGATAGACTCCCTGTTTCTGGTGTGAGGGAGTGGAGTCAGTACCCAAATGCAGTTGCTGACACCAGTCCTCCATTGGTTTCTTAGAGCCGTTACCTTCCTCTGGTTGAGATGGAGGCAAGGGTTCCACGGCCTGTACAGAGTTCTGGTTGATGGTGAACAATTTGGCTAGCGTGGCATACCGGGGCAGGTATACTTCTCTCTCCCCGATATTTATGATGCGGACGGGCACCCTCCCATGGCGTACATCGACCACCCCGCGTGCTGTCAAAATGGTGGGCCTACTGTCTGAGTAGACGGGTTCTACCATTGCTTGGTAGTCTCTACCTCTTAGACCAATAGCTGCCCGGCACCAAATCATCATCTCACTTTTTGGGGGCATGGCAATAGGGAACGGGTCACACATTCTCACGCTACTTATCTCACCACCAGATAGTTCCACATGTTGCCGCTTCATCAGTGCCCAGATCTCTTTTTGGAGCACACGCTGCTGGCCGGAACTGGCGTTCTTGGCAACCTGCTGTAAAATGAGAATCACCTCTGCAAGACAATTTTCAATCACATTAGTTCCCAAGGTTATTCTAGGGTGACTCTCATGACGGTCTATGTCCACTATAATCAGTCCTTGTGCCGCCAGTTCGACTTTACCGATCTTAATGGTCACCTCTTTGAATCCCACCTGCGGCACGGGCTGACCATTGCTGGCGATGATACTCAGGTCGTCATCTGGGTAGCAGGTTATGTCCGAGTCATTCCAGTACTGTTTAAAGAGCACGTACGGGATGGTGGTCACCTGTGACCCAGTGTCTAGTAGGGCACTCATAGGAATGCCATCCAGTACCACAGGCAAGACCGGACGTCCCCCTACGTATTTATCACGCCAGTTTGATGGGCCTGATGGTCTTATGCCTGGGGGTTGGCCCTCTACCCCAGGTTGTGCCCGTTTAAATGACAGTACCTTGCCACATGTCCGGGTTGATTGCAGCGGCGGCAGATGGGTTGTCCGTCCTCGTTGTATCTGTCGCTGGGTCTTCCTCTGGCCGGTGGGGTCCTCCTCAGTCGGCGCCACGGGACGTCCTCCGGTCCGGATGCCAGCTGTATCTTTCCTGGAGAAGAGACCTGTAAAGACTGCACAGTTCTGGTTAGCGCGGCAACGCTCTTAGTCAGCTCTTGGACCTGGTGGTGCAGGTCTGTAGCCGGGACACTGTTTAAAGCCTGCGCATCAGCTCCCACAGGCCCTGCAGACAAGGTCGCCGTCTCCTGGTGGTAAGTGATAGCAGTGCGCCTGTGGGTCACAGCGCCACCTGGTGCCAGTTCTCGGAGCACCCGGATGGCTCTGTCCTTGAACTGTGCAAAGTCCAGGTCAGGGTCCTGTAAGGCCATTGCCCGCAACTGGGTTCGGTGGGCATTGCACAGTAGACCATCAATAAATTGTTCGGTCAACAGTTTGTCTTCATTCCCCACGCTGTCAGGGTCTGCCTGCTTAATGGCTCTCAGGGCCTCTTGTAGGTTTAGAGCATAGTCTCTTATACTCTCATGTGCCCGCTGTTTACACCCGTAAAATCTGAGTTTTATTTCGGCTGAGGTGCGGGTATCAAATGTGTCTTTCAGCCGGGCTAGTATTTCTCTGACAGTCCTCTTCCTCCCAGGTGGCCAGTACTTTACCTCCCTTTGGGCTGCCCCGATTAATTGGGCCACCAGGATGCTCACTTTTTGCTCTTCTGTGAGGGGGTACACCTGGAAGAGGCTATCTAGTCTTTCTCTAAAGTCATTTAGAGTATGTGACTCCCCTGAGTACTGGGGTAGCCAGGTTGCCCCCGGGATATGGGACATGGTGAATGGCATGACTGCTGCAGCGGTTGCGCTGGCGATGGCTGTGGCAGTGGAGCTCCCCTCGGTATCCGGCATCCTCCTCCCCCCTAGTGGACCGTGGCCTACCTTGCGATGCTCTTCTTCCGTAGGCCGCGGCTCCGCAGTCGATCGTCGGGGTTGAGGACCTGGCGTCGCGCTCCGATGACGTCAGCGTCGCTCTTCCTCCCTTCCAGGACCTTGAGCAGCGTCAGAGCGTGGGGCGGAGCGTGGGGCGGAGCTTCGGATGTTGCGCACTTTCGGCGTCCACGCCCCTCTTCTTCCCGTGCGGCGTCCCGAAGATGGCGTCCGAAGGCGGGAAGCAGCTGCGGATGGCGGGAAGAAGGCAGAAGACGGCGGGAAACGGTCCAAGATGGCGTCTGATCTTGCGCGCTTTCGGCGTCCACGCCCCTCTTCTTCCCGTGCGGCGTCCCGAAGATGGCGTCCGAAGGCGGGAAGCAGCTGCGGATGGCGGGAAGAAGGCAGAAGACGGCGGGAAACGGTCCAAGATGGCGTCTGATGGCGGGAATCGGCTCCGGATGGCGGGAAACGACTCCGGACGGCGGGAAACTTCACCACAGGTAAGTATAAAAGTCTCTTTTTCAGGCATGCAGTACCCGGTGGTTGCGGGCACGAAATCCTGCCGACTACGCCAAAGTTGACGCGCCCCCTGGGCCTGTGTTGTGCAGGGGAACCCGGAACCGGGCCTGTTGTAGAATGCTGGGGGTTGTAGTCTCCGTGTGGCGGTGACCCGGTCCGTGCCCAGGGTGGTCAAACCAGTGGCAGTCTTAATGTATAGCAAAGGTCCGACTATGCCACCCGTGGATTGCGGTCAGTGGGGACCGCCGCTGCGCTGCTGACCGCTGAGGCTGATGTTGTTTGCGCAGCCGAGTATGGGATAACTCCCCACGGGAGAAGTATTGCCTCAGGGCAGCTAATGTGAGAGATGATGGGAGTGATGGTGTGAGGGTCCCAGTGCTAATGGTGCTGGTGCGGCAAGGAATCACAGAGACGTGAGGTGCAGTTCAGGGTCTTTACTGATGGTACAAGGCAGACCCTCCCGGTAGTACTGGCTAGTATAAGGGGCCTGGTCAGTCTGCGAGCAAGCAGGAGTTCCCCTGGCCAGGTGGAGTTGTAGGCCTCCCCATTTATCTGCACTCTTCCTGGCTACCTTGCTGTCAGCGGTTACAAGTAGCCCACGTCCCTGAGTATACCGTGTGGTGCTCACCCGTATGGCTGGTGACTTGGGGCCTTCTGTTAGCCTCCGCTCCTGGATGGCGGCGCTGGTCCCTTCTTTGTGACTGAGCCTCCGGGCTTCTATGGCCAGAGGACCTGGAATCCCCTGCCGGCTGGTTTCTGCTGCTGGGTATATATCAGTCCCCACAGCCTCTGACTCCTGTGTCCGGTTTTAGTAACTTCAGCCAGGGCGAGCTATATCTCTGCTCACAGCCCCTGGCCTTCTGCCTCTGCTCCTACAGAGCTCCTGTTGTCATTTTCCCTCTCCAGGCTCTGACTGCTCTGCTTGTTCTGCAGGCTCTGTCTGACTTAATCCCGCCCCAGACCCAGTTTATAAGGGCAGATTCCTCCCCTCCCAGGTCTGGGCGGGCAGTGTTGCATGCTTAGGGCTCCTGACCAGAGAAACCTCCCACTTGCTCTCAGACATAATATCTCTATTACTGTGGCAACCAGACCCCTGGGGTGTCACACTAGCATTTCTTCTGCGGTGTTGCTATCAGTGTGTCAAGAGTGGGAGAAGAGGGTTGCATTAACAATCCAACACAGTGGTCATAAACTTGTAAATAACTCATGAAAGAATAAAGTTACGTTAAAACCAAGCACACCATTGTTTTTCTTATGAAATTCTCAATAAGTTTGATGTGTCACATGACCCTCTTCCCATTGAAAAAAATAAAGTTGGATCCAAAATGGCCAACTTCAACATGGCCGCCATGGTCACCACTCACCTGGAAAAGTTTTCCCCCTCTCATATACTAATGTGCCACAAACAGGAAGTTGATATCACCAACCATTCCCATTTTATTTAGGTGTATCCATATAAATGACCCACCCTGTAGTACATCTCACAGCGGTATTACATACAATAGATGTAGCACTGATAAGGATTTGTTTTCCTTCAGCAACGCATGTAATGAATTATGCCTTCTCCACCAGCTTTCCCTACACTAAATAGTACATGTCACAGCAGTATTAAATACAATAGATGAAGCTCTGATAAGGATTTTTTTTTTCTTCGGCAACGCCCGTAATTTTCCCACCCTTTTCCACCAGCTTTCCCTACACTAAATAATACATCTCACAGCAGTATTGAATTTCCCCTCCCATGTTTTCTATCTCTTCCTACTCCTTTATCCTACCCTATTGTATAATCTATTCCTTTAATTCCTCTTTAATAAGAAAATATTGATATATTACTCCATTAATTTTAATATGTATAAAATTAAGCAATAAAAACAAATTTGAAATAAAAACTAGCACATGGATAGAATATTGATGAAAATATGATCAAAAACACTGATGAACATTGGTTTGTGTTTTCACATATGTGAAAAATCACAGACGTCTTATATTTGCCTTTGGGGATTACATGCATCTGTGCTTGACTTTATGCTCCTGTTTGCAATGGATGTTGCTGAAACACCCAAACTCACTACATAGAATGGATGTTTTTTTGTAATTTTATAGCTACAGTGGTGGCCAAAAGTATTGGCACCCCTGCAATTCTGTCAGATAATACTCAGTTTCTTCCTGAAAATGATTGCAATCACAAATTCTTTGGTATTATTCTCTTCATTTAATTTGTCTTCAATGAAAAAACACAAAAAGAATTGTCCTAAAGCCAAATTGGATATAATTCCACACCAAACCTAAAAAAGGGGGTGGACAAAAGTGTTGGTACTGTTTGAAAAATCATGTGATGCTTCTCTAATTCTTGTAATTAACAGCACCTGTAACCTACCTGTGGCACCTAACAGGTGTTGGCAATAACTAAATCACACTTGCAGCCAGTTAACATGGATTAAAGTTGACTCAACCTCTGTCCTGTGTCCTTGTGTGTACCACATTGAGCATGGAGAAAATAAAGAAGACCAAAGAACTGTCTGAGGACTTGAGAAACCAAATTGTGAGGAAGCATGAGCAATCTCAAGGCTACAAGTCCATCTCCAAAGACCTGAATGTTCCTGTGTCTTCCGTGCGCAGTGTCATCAAGAAGTTTAAAGCCCATGGCACTGTGGTTAACCTCCCTAGATGTGGACGGAAAAGAAAAATTGACGAGAGATTTCAACGCAAGATTGTGCTGATGGTGGATAAAGAACCTCGACTAACAACCAAACAAGTTCAAGCTGCCCTGCTGTCCGAGGGTACAACAGTGTCAACCCGTACTATCCGTTGGCGTCTGAATGAAAAGGGACTGTATGATAGGATACCCAGGAAGACCTCACTTCTTACCCCAAGACATAAAAAAGCCAGTCTGGAGTTTGCCAAAACTTACCTGAGAAAGACTAAAACGTTTTGGAAGAATGTTCTCTGGTCAGATGAGACAAAAGTAGAGCTTTTTGGGAAAAAGCATCAACATAGAGTGTACAGGAAAAAAAAAGTGGCATTCAAAGAAAAGAACACGGTCCCTACAGTCAAACATGGCGCAGGTTCCCTGATGTTTTGGGGTTGGTTTGCTGCCTCTGGCACTTGACTGCTTGACCGTGTGCATGGCATTATGAAGTCTGAACAAATTTTGCAGCATAATGTAGGGCCCAGTGTGAGAAAGCTGGGTCTCCCTCAGAGGTCATGGGTCTTCCAGCAGGACAATGACCCAAAACACACTTCCAAAAGCACTATAAAATGGTTTGAGAGAAAGCACTGGAGACTTCTAAGGTGGCCAGCAATGAGTCCAGACCTGAATCCCATAGAACACCTGTGGAGAGATCTCAAAATGGCAGTTTGGAGAAGGCACCCTTCAAATATCAGGGACCTGGAACAGTTTGCCAAAGAAGAATGGTCTACAATTCCAGCAGAGCAATGTAAGAAACTCATTGATGGTTACCGGAAGCGGTTGTTCGCAGTTATTTTGGCTAAAGGTTGTGCAACCAAGTATTAGGCTGAGGGTGCCAATACTTTTGTCTGGCCCATTTTTGGAGTTTTGTGTGAAATGATCAATGATTTGATTTTTACTTCATTCTCTTTTGTGTTTTTTCCTTGCAAGCAAATTAAATGAAGATAATAACACCAAAGTATTTGTGATTGCAATCATTTTCAGGAAGAAACTGAGCATTATCTGACAAAATTGCAGGGGTGCCAATACTTTTGGCCACCACTGTAACTATCTTGGTAGACTCCATACTAAATATGGAAGGAGTCACTGACTGTGGTGGCACCTCCCCGGGCCGTGGCGATGAGTGACCCCCCTTCGCTGCCCCTTACTGACCAGTGATCCTGAAGTCCCCGGAAGGGTCCAATGAAGCGGAAGGGACAGCTGCCACAAGCCGTCCTATGGATACATAAACACCGGGACATCCCACGTTACTTCCTTTCTTTGTTGGTCCCGGAGTCGAACGTCGCTATGGACAATCCTGGTTCAGGTCAGATTGCTGAGGCCCTCCGGGCTGGGTTTGCACAGGGGGGCGAACGCTGGTTACATGCCCTCATGTCTGGGCTCAGCGCTCATCCCCCTGCTCTAAATCCCCAGATCACCCTGCCCCAGGCCCTCAACCCCTCATGGGAAAAGCGTATTCCTCAGACCCAGGCCCCTTGGGCCCACTCACCCACTCCATCCGGATTAAGTTCGGCCGGTGAAGTGGTATCTCCCGCTCCACGTGCTGCGGTCGGACCCCCTGGGACGGGGGACTGCGTTTCTGCCGTTGCTCGGCCCTGTCCCCCGTTCTCGCCCGGCTGACGCAGCTGCACAGCTGCAGGAGGCTGATCAGGCCATGCACCCTGGCGCAGGGGAGAGGGCGGCTGCTGTGGCTCGGCGGGCGCGCACCGGCATGGTAGAGCGGTCGGCTGCGGCGTCTCGGCGGGCGTGCGACAGCGTAGGGGAGCAGGAGGCAGATGCGGCTCAGCGGTCACGTGCTGGTGCAGGGGAGCGGGCGCGCAACTCCTCTGGGCCGGAGAGGCACGCTGGTGGGGGCGTGTCTGGAGAGCCGGCAGCGCTCGATGCACATGTGCTGGGCGCGTGCCAGCCGCACGTGACCCTGCAGGCCGCGCCCCCCAGCCCAGGATGCTGCGGGGCAGAGTAAGAGGCTGCAGCTGATGCGGCGGCGGGCCCTGCGCCTCACTCACAGTGGGCGCAGGGCTCCGCTGCGCTAATAAATATGTGTGGGCTTTCTTCGGTGTCGGCGGCGGGCGCAGAGCGGATTCAGGGCTCGTGCCCGACGCCTGCTCTGGAGACAACACAGAGCCCATTGTTTCCCACCCTCCAAAACACTCCCGTCCAACATCCCGCCGATCAGCGCTCTGGTTAGCGGAGGTCCAGCCGGCACTCCTGCCCTCCAGAGCGCTTTAGGCACAGCACCCCGCAGCAACAGAGAAGAAGCTGCCGGCCACATATTAATCAGTCCCCGGCCCCTCAACACACAGCAGGGGCTGTGGCAGAGCAGAGCTCCGGACGGGGCTGTGCTCTGCCTCCTCCGCAAACATCCCCCTGCAGAAACCCCTATAATAAAAGTAACAGAAAAAGTTCCCAAAGCAGAACACGTGACATTACACAACCAGGGGACATTGCGACCCCTGTAATCACCGCAGCCCATCTAGCTCCCATTCCCAGTATCAATACCCCCCTAATGGACACTACGCAGAGCTTAAACGCTTCAGCGCCCATCCTCGCCTCCTCCATATACCCCTATAATAGCGCAGCGACGCACGCGCTTGACACCGCTATAGCATCGCAGCGCCCAGTTGATCATTTATTAGTTAATGTTCCCCTGACGCCCTCCAGCTGGCCACAAATAGCACCGACATGTCCCGACGGTACGCTGATAAATGGCGCAGAACCCCCCCATACATCTTCACGGACAGAGAGACACCAGGCGTACTCGCTCCAGGCGAACTCGCTGTAGTTCCTCTGAGGACAGGTCAACACCATCACACACAAGTCACCGGTCGTCACAAACAAAGCGGAGATCGGCATCCCACAGGAGGGGTCGCAGGTCAAGGTCCTCAAGGTGGCGCTCACCATCCTCCATTTCTGAAATGTCGAGCGCATCGTAGAGCCCCAACAGCCGCTTGCACCGATCCCGTCCTCCGGGGGACAGAAATGATACAATGGCAACCTCCAGAGCTTACAGCCTGCACGATGCAACGATTTCACACAGGTCTACGAGCAGAGGCACGCCGCTCACCCCGATCGAGACTGGTGCCGGAGTTCCTCCACACATCGGAGACTCTCCTCCAGCCGCAGGAATTGGTGAGTGCAATATAAGTATAACTGAAATGGGAAATAGTAACACCAACTTAACAGCGGCCCTTAAGTCCCTGGTCGAAGAACTATCCGCGCCACCAGGCGCAATACATAATTCTACGTAAACAACTCCACCTTTAGCCAGTGTACACAACGACACATTCTTTTGTGGGATTAGCCCACTAGGTTCACACATAGACGAGGAAACAAGAATTAAAATATGGAATAATGATTACATCAACATTTGGTCCCTAGTATCCATGGACATACTATAGACAAAGAGAGAAGGATATCCGACAGATCATTCGACAGAAACAGACAAAAGGCTGCAAAGACAATGAGTAACTGGCTACAGGCTTTCTCAGTGCTAGGTTGTATAATGGGCCAAAAGCATCCGGAACACTGCTCAGAACTATTCATATACCAGGATACGGTGTATAACTCGTACAAAGCCCATGGCGGTTCAGCATGGTGGCGCTATGATGAAGAGTTCCGGAGGCGGTTGGCCCTGCAACCACAGCTGGGTTGGGGGGTAAAAGCTACAGACGTATGGTTGCGACTAATGCTGTCACAGAAACACCATCCCTTTCCAACAATGGCTACTGGACAACCGGCTACAGCAGGCCAAAATTCAGTGGTCGTACGTAGACCAGGGGTCTGATGGCAGTTTAGCGAGGGACACTGTCATTTTTATGCCTTATGCAGATACAAGCATGAATGCTCAGCCTGTGGGGGAGCCCACCCCGCAGCAAGATGTTCTCGTCCCGCAAGCAAATTATCAATTAAACTTCCGCAGTCAGAATCCAAGGACCCCAGTGAGCGTAAACGCGATGGGCCCCTGGCTAGACCAATATCCTAAGAAAGACGCGGCGGCGCAGTTACGTTTTGGTTTCACATACGGTTTTTTCATCCCTTTCAAACTTAATAAATCGCCTACCTTTGCAAATAACCTTAAATCTGCAAGAGAGCACCTCGAAATACTTAGGCAAAAAATACAAAAGAAGTAGCCCTAGGCAGAGTAGCGGGTCCTTTCCCAACACCACCATTCAGTAACCTACGAGTTTCCCCTCTGGGAATAATCCCCAAAAAAGAGTCAGGCTCATTCCGTCTTATCCATCATTTATCTTACCCAAAAGGAGAGTCTGTGAATGACGGTATTTCGTCTGAAGACGCCACGGTCTCCTACACGTCCTTCGACAAAGCAGTAATGTTAGTAAGCGATGCGGGGCCAGGAGCGCTGCTCGCTAAATCCGACATAGAATCCGCCTTTCGCCTACTTCCGGTACACCCAGACTGCTACCACCTGTCGGGATGCCAAGTGGACTATGAAAACTTCTATGACACTTGCCTCCCAATGGGTTGTTCAATATCTCGTCACTACATTGAGCTATTCAGTTCTTTCCTAGAATGGGTGCTGAGGTACAAAAATGGCAGTAGGTCCTTCACACATTACCTAGATGACTTCCTATTCGTCGGACCCAAAGATTCAAATCAATGCCAATCATTACTCAACGAATTCACAAACATCTCCCATTGGTTTGCAGTCCAATTATGCCCAACAAAAACAGTAGGCCCCACAACAAAGCTGTCATTCTTAGGCATCAAAATTGACACCATGGCAAGGTTGTTCCGCATCCCAACTGAAAAAATACAAAAAACTCTACACCTGATAGAAGGATTTTGCGCAGTATGGAAAGTAACACTACAGCAGATGCAAGTGTTACTAGGGCTCCTCGTGTTTGCGAGCTGGGTGATGCCAGTCGGAAGGGTTTTTTCTCGTCGTTTATCCCTCGCAACAAAAGGTGCATTAAAACCAAGTCATAGAATCAGAATCACCAGGCAGCTTCGGGCGGACTTAGAGGTGTGGAAAACCTTCTTACAATCATTCAACGGTCACACGTTATTTATGTCAGCTGAGCAGACCAACATTGAATTAAGATTATTCACTGGGGCAGCAGAATCGGGCGAATATGCAGTGATACTAGATAACCAATGGTGCACAGGCTTATGGCCTCTGTATTGGTCGGAACAAGGGTTGACAAAAAACACACACTCCTGGAACTCTTCCCAATAGTCGTAGCAATAGAAATATGGGGCACTCACCTGGCAAACAAAAATATACGCTTCATAACAAATAACAGCAGCCTAGCGCACTGCAATAATAAGATGGCATCATCGTCTCTCCCAGTGCTAGGCCTACTACGCCGGCTAGCATTACTGTGCCTAAAACACAATATATGGGTCCGCGCTAGCCACGATGCTGAGGGGTCTAACGCTGCTGCTAACGTTTTCAGAGAGCTTCTCCCCAATGCCCACCCGTCAGGCACCTGTTGCCCCCCCATCCCTTTGGGATATAGTGGCGAACAGCTAATGCCATTAATCAGAGCGTCAGTCGCCCCGTCGATGTGGCAAGCTTACGGTAAGGCATGGGAAGAGTGGACAAGACTAGTAGCAGGCAGACGGGTTGACCAATGTGAACAAGCCAGATTACAAGACACCATAGAATTTCTCCTCCAGCTAATGATGAGGGGCATATCAGGGGCGTCAGTGCAGCGGTGGCTGACCGGAGTGGCATTTCACTTCCAACTACTGAATTGGGGAGATGTCACAAAGAAATTCATCATTAGACAAGCCTTAAAAGGGTGGAAAAGGGCTCAAACAAGTCAGGAGTGCTGACGTCCCGTGTCACTAAAACTGCTTTCCCAAATCATATCCCTAACAACAGTAACATGCCACTCACAATTTGAAGCGACACTACTGTCTACTGCATTTGCGATCACCTTCTTCGGGGCGCTACGCATAAGCGAATTAGTCCCTCGATCCAAAATTACTAATAGTGACTTACTACAAGAGGACGTAGTCATAGCCAATAATGCAATACGCCTACGCACACGCAAATCAAAAATGGACCCAGCAGGCAGGGGCACTTGGGTGCTTCTACAACCCACAAATGGCACACTGTGTCCGGTATCAATTGTAAAAACATAGACAGCCATCAGGCCACAAAGTAATTTCTTCCTATCTCACATTGATGGAACGCCATTATCTGGATACCAGTTCCAATCTATATTTAATAAATGCCTAACATCAGCAGGGTACCACCCCAAAGATTACGGGACACACTCATTCCGTATAGGCGCAGCCACGGAAGCAGCTAGAGCAGGACTGTCAGAGACGGAAGTGCAGAGGATAGGGAGATGGCGATCCGCGTTTTTTGCGAGATGCATAAGACCGGACTTGTTATCCTAACGTGGTTTGTTTCTTTTTCAGGTGACACACAGCCAACAGTGTGGGTGATAGGCCGCTCATACATATATTGGGCAGAAAAAAGAGCGAAAGTCCGACCAGGCGGGAGGAATATGGGGTTTCATAACACATATTTCAACTGGAGAGGTATTAGAGGCATGCGATGGCCACAGGTACTAATGGAGGTAATCGAGATAGGGAGAGAGGCAAGAGGTCCGGTCATCTTAGTTATACAGGCCGGGGGAAACGACCTAGGTCACCACAAGAGCGCAGAACTAATGGCAATAATGAAACTAGACACTGAGCGCTTCAGAGAATTTTTTAGAAAAGTAACTATAGTATGGTCAGAGATTGTGCAGAGAGCAGTATGGCAAGGTGCAAGACACAGCGCGGCCATCGATCGGACAAGGTGGCTAATAAATATTCGTATGGCAAAATAGTGGTGTAGTTATTCGACACCGAGAGCTGGAGGGAGATAAAGCAAGCCTCATACGGCCCGACGGTGTTCACTTAACGGATATTGGACTGGACATATTCCTGTCAGGACTCCAGGACGGAGTGGAACAAGCGTTAATGATGATGGGTGGGGGTCGGAGTCCTGCCTACGAGTACGCAGGATCCTCCGTGGCCTGGAAATAGAAAGGACATGTTGGAGAGTTACACTTTTTGGCCAACTTGCCGGTGTGGAGACCCAGGGCATGCTGCAACAAGCTGAATTATTTTGGAAATAAAATGCCTTTCTAATGGAATGAGTATAAAGAGTTAATAAAGCTGTGACCGATCCTCACCCATCCTGTTGTAAGAGTTACATTATTGTATTGTCAAGGAAAGGGGGGCGGTAGGGGGGCTGAGCGTTGGGGTTTGGTTGGGGGTCCTCACAGTCATCTGTATCAGTTACTTTTCTCTTTCTAACTATTTTGTGTTAGTAGCTTATCTCTTGGGATTACAAAGGATTGGGCATGTAAAAATCCAAAGTGCACCATACTTCTTTCCTATATTTGAAACTTTGAAAAGACTTCCAGGCTATCCCAATACACAATATGTAAGAAAACTGCATTTCAATTGGTAGGTTTGAATGACTTGATTGATTCTGTACAGTCTTGGAATATGCAATCAGGCCAGCTGTCTATAGATGGTCTATACACTTACAGAACAAGTACTATTTGAATAATAAAATACTGTTTTTTATTCATTTAGAAGGTAAATAAGCTATCCAGGTCATATTGGCATAGCAGGAGTTAAGAATCTCCACTTTTCATAAGTTCAAAAACAGGTCTGTTTTTTAATTATTCATTTTGCACACAGTTAATTTATGAGGGCAACGATTCATTTCCCTTTGTGCATAAAATATTTATTGTGACAAGATAATGCCATTAAATCCTACAACACCCTTTTAAAATAATTTTCTTCCCAAGTTCCTGAAAGCTTTAAATCCAAAGGGAATGTGGCTCTTTTGTGTAATAGCTCTGATTGGCGTAGATTTCTAGATAGCATTCAACCCTTTCACAATCACTCACCGCCTTCAGAAATCTTTCTTAAAGCTTCTTGACATTAAAAAATAATGATATTAACCTAAATAAAAAGAATGGAAGCATCCTTACCAGGTTGACATACTTATGGAATAATCCAAGGGGTCATGCGGAGACTAAGTGAAGAAGTCAAAACATTCCTATAGGAATCCTAAGTCAGAGGGCATCTGTATTTTGCTAATAGTATCCAGGGGTTTGATGTAGGCAGCTCCTCCTTCTATATCTCCTGAATCACTTATTTTACATATTAAAACGATTTTTCCAACAATTTGTTTTTAGTTCTAGGTCATGTTCACACAATGTTTTCCCAATGTGTTTTTTATGCAATTTTCAAAAAATCTTGGCAGTTTTACAGTGTTTTCAAAGCACTAACATGGTGCTTTTGTGTTTTTTTGTGTTTGAATTTCATACTTTGCGGATAAGAATCCACATCTACACACTAATCATCCTCAGTCTAGTATTTATGCATTTGACACTGAATATTAAGACTATAGATTCTTTAATTTAAAGAGGACTCTGATGCAAACATGGTATAGATACTTACTATAGAAGGTTGCCGTCTACCAATATCTGTTTGGTTTGTGCAGTAACATTTCAGTCCATACATTGCAAGTCAGTATTATTGGTTTGCCATCTCTAAAGGGTATATGCTCATAGTGTCTTAAAGAAGCCATCATGCCCACATTGTTTTGAAGCGGAATACGCTTCAGGAAAACACAGGCTGTGTTTTTCCTGAAGCTTCTTCTTTGGTTTGTTTTTTTGTAATTTTTGCAGAACCTTTGCCGCCAGCATCTTTTTTTTTTCACATTTTACATATGAAATAGAGGCATCTTCCAAGTGAAAGCTGCCTGAAGATTGGACTTGGTGATATGGAGCAAAAAAAAAAAACGTGGACTGGGTGAACGCTACCAAGGAGATGAGTATCCGGAGGTGAGTTTAATACTTTATTACACTACGCGTTTCAGAGTTGATCGGGCTCCATCATCAGGTGTATAGTTTGCAGAATATTGGCCATGAGCTTTATAAAGGTCACTGATGACGTAGTAAATTGATTGTACAAAATTTAAAAAAATATATATAAACATGATAAAAATACATTATAAAAGTACAACATTATCATTCTTTATGTATGAACTGATAAGCAAGTAATCCGGAATACATATTATATATAGTTAATGGATGAAAAATTGGATATATTTATTCTCTATTGCAAAGGTTAGCCGAGGTTGGCCACTGGAAGCAATCCTGATATTATCCCTTTTTTAGTTTGTGTTTTCAATGCATTCATTCAAGCCACAGGCGCTAGAGTTGATAAAGATCCAATAGGATTCCCGATTATTAAGTATCTGGTAGCGGTTAGGGATTTCATCTGGTATCTGTTTTATTATTGCTAATTTTAAACTGCTTGGATCTTTCTGATGTTGCACTAGATAGTGTCTCGATAAACTGTAGTTAGTGACCCCATTACGGATGGTGTATATCTATATTTGTTCATCGTGTTGTGTACTGATTGTATGGTTCTTCCCACATATTAGAGATTACAGTTATATTGTAATACAAAGATCACATAACTGGAATTGCAGTTCAATTGATTTCTGTGAAAAATATCGCCTGTAATCTGAAACCCCAACTCCTTATACTCCTGCGTGATCTTGTCACAAAATAGGCATTTGGCTCCCCCACAACAGTAAGGTCCCACAGAAGGAATAGACAATGGTGATCTAATGGGAATTATACTGGATGATTTGATCCTGCTGGATGCAACATAATTCTTGAGATTCATACTCCTACAAAAAATGATAATGGGTCTCTCTGGTATGTCTGGTATGGTAGCTGAGACCCCGGAGAACATGATCAGGGCTGTTTTTACGGTCTCCTGTCACGTGATCAACATTATTAACCATATAACGGCGATCGCAAAAAAAAAAAAGTCTAATTTAAAATTCTTTTCTCTCTCCTCTGATATCATCTAACATATCTGAGAAGAGAAAAATGGACCCCCGAGTAAGATCCGTGATCCCCCCGCCCTCCCTCCTCCTTGTGCAGAAAGAAAATGGTGGGCGCATATGTAGTGCGCCCACCAAGATCTGCCCCCCTGCACCCGACAACCACTGGGATTTTTCTTATTGGTTGCTGACTTTTGATTACTGTGATAGACCTTATCACAGTGACCAAAAGCCCCCCAATATTAGTAAATATGGCTGCATTTGGGCTTTGCCTCTCTCTTCTCTCCTTGTATTTTTCTGGAAGAGAAGAGAGATATACTATGTGTCAGAGAGAAAAAACTAAAAAAAAATCACATTTCTACCTCTGTGTCTGTACCCCTAAACCTCAGGTAGTAGAATTCATATAATCCATCAAACTCAATCTGACAGGTGCCCCGCCCCTATCAAAGTGTATCAAACTGTCTAACCCCTCCCTTTTTTTTGCAGAGCGTGACCCCGCCCCTATGCCCCAATGAAATTGATAGTGTTATATTAGTGTATCAATTAAAATTGATAGGGTGCATTATCAAATCATTTAATTTTGATTAATTGATTTGATAATGTTACTATCAATTAATTGCCCGATTATTATTAACATGTTGTTGTACTGCACAATAAATTAGATTTGATAGTGGCATATTATGTATGACACTATCAAATTTGATGTGTTACTATCACGATTAATTGATCCATACTATACGGCGATGTGATTCGCAATATTATATGGAAGTGTGATTCTCCAATTTTACATTCAAATGAAATTGGTCGGGCATATTATATATATGGCCGACTTATAACTACTCCCAAGTATTAAAAGTATGCACTTTATACAGTTTGTGAAAAAAGGAAAGACGCTTTATAAGTTTTAATGATTTTATTAAAAAAATAGAATGTATCAGACACATCACATTTCAGCCAAATTACTGAGGGATATATGGCATTACAATAACATGAGGTAGCAAGTAGAGATGAGCGTTGTTCTACTCGAACTGTTCGCCAATCTCAAATTCGAGCTGTTTTGGGCGGTGTTCGAGCCGTTTGGCGAACACGAACAATTTGAGAAAAATTCGGCTGTTCGAGGTTATGTTCGATAACTGTTCGTGCACCAAAATCATAACTGGATTTTTTCTCAGTAATGATGAAAATTAATGTTAATACGCAGTTTGAGTGTACAGCGGGGTGGGGGGAGGGGCAGGGGATGGATCTCTGCAGGAACAATGAAGAGCTCCATTTTTTTTTCTCTTTCCCGCATTTACAGTGGGGAGGTGCAATCTGTCAGCCTATCAGCAGCGCACACACGGAGCGAAATGCTTTTTTTCACACAAGCAAGGGCATGTGTCATTGGCAGTGTATGTCACATGTCCTTGCCCTATAAGACCAAGCCATTTTCCCCGTCGCCACCATTTTCTCACTGCTGCAGCTGCATGTTAGACGGCACCGCTGTTGCTGTGTGCGCTATACCTTGTTAATTTCAAGCCAATTTTCGCACAAATATACAGATAGCTTGGGAGTAGGGAATAGTTGTGATTGCAGTCCTTTTAAGGACTAGGTTACAGCATTTCCTACGACTTTTATCAGGCAGGTCTGTGCTCTTAAATAGATAGGTTGTGGGAGTAAAGACTAATTGTAATTGGAGTCCTTTTCAGGACTAGGTTACATCAGTTCCTATCAGTTTTTGCCAGGCAGGTCTGTGCCAGTGCTGTGCAAGTTTTTTTCACAGCATTTGGCTGAATCTAGCAAAGCTAATCCTTTTTGGCCTATTGCAGAGTGTGTTAGTCAGTGGAGTAGCCTATCTGTGTTGCAAGATATACCACCTGTGTATAGAATACCAATTTTTTTACTGCACCTAGTGAAGTAAAATCTTTTGGGCATAGCATCATTCTATTAGTCCATCTATACTGACCTCCATCAGGTTGCAAACTGAATATATTTTTTTCTGCATCTAGCTCTGAAAAAATATTTGGCCTTCTAGCAGTGTGTGGGACTTGTTCTATTAGTCCACCTATACTGACCTCCATCAGGTTGCAAACTGAATATATTTTTTTCTGCATCTACCTCTGAAAAAATATTGGGCTTCTAGCTGTGTGTGGGACTTGTTGTATTAGTCCATCTATACTGACCTCCATCAGGTTGCAAACTGAATATACTTTTTTCTGCATCTACCTCTGAAAAAATATTGGGCTTCTAGCTGTGTGTGGGTCTTGTTCTATTAATCCATCTATACAGACCTCTATCAGGTTGCAAACTGAATATAATTTTTTTCTGCATCTAGCTCTGAAAAAATATTTGGCCTTCTAGTAGTGTGTGGGACTTTCTCTGTTAGTCCATCTATACTGACCTCCATCAGGTTGCAAACTGAATATATTTTTTTCTGCATCTACCTCTGAAAAAATATTGGGCTTCTAGCTGTGTGTGGGTCTTGTTCTATTAATCCATCTATACTGACCTCCATCAGGTTGCAAACTGAATATAAATTTTTCTGCATCTAGCTCTGAAAAAATATTTGGCCTTCTAGTAGTGTGTCGGACTTTCTCTATTAGTCCATCTATACTGACCTCCATCAGGTTGCAAATTAAAAATAATTTTTATCTGCATCTACAGTACCTCTGAAAAAATATTTGGGCTTCTAGCTGTGTGTGGGACTTGTTGTATTAGTCCATCTATACTGACCTCCATCAGGTTGCAAACTGAATATATTTTTTTCTGCATCTACCTCTGAAAAAATATTGGGCTTCTAGCTGTGTGTGGGTCTTGTTCTATTAATCCATCTATACAGACCTCCATCAGGTTGCAAACTGAATATAATTTTTTTCTGCATCTAGCTCTGAAAAAATATTTGGCCTTCTAGTATTGTGTGGGACTTTCTCTGTTAGTCCATCTATACTGACCTCCATCAGGTTGCAAACTGAATATATTTTTTTCTGCATCTACCTCTGAAAAAATATTGGGCTTTTAGCTGTGTGTGGGTCTTGTTCTATTAATCCATCTATACTGACCTCCATCAGGTTGCAAACTGAATATAATTTTTTTCTGCATCTAGCTCTGAAAAAATATTTGGCCTTCTAGTAGTGTGTCGGACTTTCTCTATTAGTCCATCTATGCTGACCTCCATCAGGTTGCAAATTAAAAATAATTTTTATCTGCATCTACAGTACCTCTGAAAAAATATTTGGGCTTCTAGCTGTGTGTGGGACTTGTTGTATTAGTCCATCTATACTGACCTCCATCAGGTTGCAAACTGAATATATTTTTTTCTGCATCTACCTCTGAAAAAATATTGGGCTTCTAGCTGTGTGTGGGTCTTGTTCTATTAATCCATCTATACAGACCTCCATCAGGTTGCAAACTGAATATAATTTTTTTTTGCATCTACCTCTGAAAAAATATTGGGCTTCTAGCTGTGTGTGGGACTTGTTGCATTAGTCCATCTATACTGACCTCCATCAGGTTGCAAACTGAATATATTTTTTTCTGCATCTACCTCTGAAAAAATATTGGGCTTCTAGCTGTGTGTGGGACTTGTTCTATTAATCCATCTATACAGACCTCCATCAGGTTGCAAACTGAATATATTTTTTCTGCATCTACCTCTGAAAAAATATTGGGCTTCTAGCTGTGTGTGGGACTTGTTGTATTAGTCCATCTATACTGACCTCCATCAGGTTGCAAACTGAATATATTTTTTTCTGCATCTACCTCTGAAAAAATATTGGGCTTCTAGCTGTGTGTGGGACTTGTTGTATTAGTCCATCTATACTGACCTCCATCAGGTTGCAAATTGAATATAATTTTTTTCTGCATCTAACCCAGCCAATAGTTTTGGCCTAATACCACAGTTTGGCCACTCAGCTCTGCTCGGTTACCATCCATTGTTTTTTTGTGCAAACAACTCCAGAGTTGTGAATTAGTTAACCACCAAAATGAGTGGAAAAAGGCCTGCTGCTGGTGGAAAGGGGAATAGGCGTGTTGGGAAGGGGAAAAAAGGTTGTGTCCGTGGGGTAGGTGTTAAAGCAACAGTAACATCTGCAGAAGAAAGACCATCTTCCAGCCAAACTAAAATGTCTACTTCTTTTAGCGGACAATGTGATAAGATCCCTTTCTTACAGCCACGCCAATCGCTACAAATTCCAGATGAGGCACAAAAACAGCAGGTGCTTCAATGGATATCAAGTGCTCCTTTAAGTGGGCTCTCCTCCACATCAACTTCAACATCACAAATACTCCAGTCCTCAAAGGTGTCACCCAAATCGCACTTGCTTCCTCACAGCTCCCAAATCTCCAGCTGCCCGTCTGAGTATGAGGTAGAACAGATGGTTGAGTCTGCAGAGCTGTTTACTCATACTATAGCCTGGGAATCAGAGGTCGACTCCAGCGCTTCTGTGAATCCAGACGAGGAAATGATCTGCACTGATGCCCAGAATCTTTATGAGTCGGATCCAGGACCAGACGCAGAAGGTTCTGACCATAATGTAGACCCTCATTCCCAAACTGTAACTCCTGTTGGTGGAGACAATGAGGAAGACGATGATAAGACTCAAATACCTGATTGGAGCGACAACTTTAGTTTTTTGTCAGGGCAGGAACAGGTTGGCTCTGAGGACGACGGGTGTGATAACACACAGGGTGATGATGATGAGGTTGGAGATCCCACTTACTGTCAACCCACAGTCAGCCAAGAGATGAGGTCAGCAGAGGAGGTGGAGGAAGATGCTAGTGACGACGAGGTCAGGTTGCGCCTTCCTGGACAGAGACGTAGTACTGGAAGCACGTCAATAACTGCATCCTCAAACACAACTCTGCCTCTCACCACAAGTCGTGGTGGCTCTTCAGGTCACATGGGTGCTAAGCCTTGCATAGCCTGGGCATTTTTTCAGATCGATAAAGATGACCCAACTCGTGTTATCTGTAACATTTGTCAGCAAAAGCTAAGTAGAGGCCAAAAAATACATAGTTTGAGTACTTCATGCATGAACCGGCACATGGACATGAAGCATAAGTTGCAGTGGGAAGCTCAGTGTGCTACAATGCGGCCTAGCCGGCCGGGCCAACCACCGTCTGCCATATCTTGTGCATCCGCGGCCTCTTCATCCTCTGTGACTGGGGGGACAGCAGTCACACCTGTTTTGGGGCGCAGACCTGCCACCTCTTTACCCGCAACAGCCAGCGTGATTGGCAGGTCATCATTTTCTTTGGAGGTGGTAACACCAGCTGGTGTTGAGCGCTGTCCGACATCGATAGCACCACCTTTGGATCAAGGCAACCTAACTTGTCCGCCTGCATCTTCCTCACAGACCGGCAGTTTGCCGGGGACACCCTTATCAACCCCGTCTAAGCACAATAGCCAGCCCTCGGTCCCTCAGATGTGGACAAGTAAAAGACCATTTCCTCCTAGCCATGAGAAAGCTAAGAGGTTGAATTTCACCATCTGCAAGCTCTTGGCTACAGAAATGTTGCCTTTCCGCCTGGTGGACACAGAGGATTTTCGAGACCTTATGTCCGTCGCAGTGCCCCAGTACCAGATGCCCAGTCGGCACTACTTCTCAAAGAAAGGTGTGCCTGCGCTCCACCAGCATGTCGCACACAACATCACCGCTTCTTTGAGAAACTCTGTGTGTGACAGGGTGCATTTCACCACAGACACTTGGACGAGTAGGCATGGACAGGGGCGTTACATGTCGCTGACTGGGCACTGGGTAACTATGGTGACAGCAGGACAAGGGGCTGCTGTCCAAGTCTTGCCGTCCCCACGAGTTGTGCGTCAATACTCTTTATGTCAAAGTTCCTCCACTGCTTCTGCCTCCTCAACCTCCTCTCGGCCTTCCACCTGCACCCAAAGCCTGTCTGGTCATGCCACAAGCTTTCTAACTGCGCAGAAGGGATCCTGCACACCTCCTTACTATGCTGGCAGTAGGGCTCAACGTCATCAGGCGGTTTTTACTTTGAAATGTCTGGGAAATGTGAGTCACACAGCTGAGGAGTTGTGGTCAGCTCTGGAGAACCAATTTCATGAATGGCTGTCTCCACTGGACCTGAAACCAGGGAAGGCCGTGTGCGACAATGCTGCAAACCTGGGTGCGGCCCTTCGCCTGGGCAATGTCACACACGTGCCTTGTATGGCTCACGTGTTGAACCTGGTTGTCCAGCAATTTTTAGCCCACTATCCCAGACTAGATGGCCTTCTGCAGAGGGCACGGTCGCTGTGTGCTCACTTCCGCCGTTCGCATCCCGCAGCTCAGTGACTTACATCTCTTCAGAAGTCGTTGGGCCTGCCACTTCACCGGCTAAAATGCGATGTGCCTACCCGGTGGAATTCAACTCTGTACACGTTGCAGCGACTGTGGCAGCACCGACAAGCCCTGGTGCAATACGTTCTGACGTATAGCCTGGGCCAACGAGATCCAGAGGTGGGGCAAATCACGCTGGAGGAGTGGTCTCAGATCAGGGACCTATGCACCCTTCTGCACAGTTTTGAAATGGCGACGAAGATGTTTAGTGCTGATGATGCCATTATCAGCATGACTATTCCGGTGATTTACATGCTGGAGCACATGTTAAACAGAATTCGGAGTCAGGTGGTGGCACAAGAGGAGGTGGAGGAAGTAGAGGAGGAGGAGTTGTATGCGGAAGGGCTAACATCTGCAAGGTCCAGACGGTCGGCAGCACCAAGGCGGCAGGCATGTGAGGGTGGGAGAGATGGTTTTACCAGGGCGCATGGTAGCAGCCAAACTAGTGAGGAAGGTGCAGGAGCCCAGGAAGAAGTGGAGGACGAACTGATGGAAGACTCATCAGATGAGGGAGACCTTGATCACATTTCTGTTGTGCGAGGTTGGGGGGAGAGGACAGAGGAAGGAAGCATGATTGTTACCTCGCCACCAACACAACAGGGACTTGGTGCTCCTGGATGCGCAACACACATGAGTGCCTTCTTGCTGCACTACCTGCAACATGACCCTCGAATTGTGAGAATTAGAAATAATCCTGACTACTGGGTTGCCACACTGTTAGATCCCCGGTACAAAAGTAAATTTGCCGAAATTATTCCTGCCATAGAAAGGGATGCACGCATGCAGGAGTATCAGCAGAGACTGTTGCAGAATCTTACATGTGCTTTTCCACAAAACACCAGTGGTGCACGTAGTGAATCTCACAGTTCCAACTTGCCAACCGTGGGACCGTCAAGTGTTCAGCACTCAAACCGTAACAGAACCACAGTATCTGCTGGTAACATCAATTTTGCGGAATCATTTCACCACTTTTTTAGCCCATCCTTTGCAAGGCCACAGGAGACAAGAAGTCTGACACATAGTCAACGCCTAGAGACGATGGTACAGGAGTATCTCCAAGTAAACATTGAAGCCACGACTGTGTCACTGGACCCTTGCTCTTTTTGGGCTTCCTATCTGGATAAATGGCCGGAGCTAGCCACTTACAACTTGGAGATCTTGTCATGCCCCGCAGCCAGCGTTCTGTCTGAACGTGTGTTCAGCGCTGCTGGTGGTGTGCTGACAGATAAGCGCACGCGGCTCTCCACTGATAATGTAGACAGACTCACGTTCATAAAGATGAACAAATCATGGATCCGAAACGACTTTTCTACCCCTGTGTCATCCTGGGGAGAGTAAAAGCTTGATGATTGGTTAAAATCACCCTACCAACCGTTTTAAGCTTTCAAATTACTAATCATGTTTATCTGTATCTTGACTGGAAAATAATTTGGGCTTTGTAGCAGTGTGCAGCACTGATCCTATTAGGCCATCTATAATAAGCTCCACCAGATTTAAAATTAAAAATAATTTTTAGCTGCATCTAGCCCGGAAAATAATTTTGGGGCTCCGAGATGCGCAAGACACATAAGTGCCTTCTTGCTGCACTACCTGCAGCATGACCCTCATATTGTCAGAATTCGAAGTAATCATGACTACTGGGTTGCCACACTCTTAGATCCCCCAAACTTTTCGATCAACCTTTTCATTTTAATAAAGACCAAAAAAATGGTCATTTTTGAAATTATAAGCATTAGCAGGTTGTTAGAAACTGAAATCAAACAGTTTTCAACTCAAAACTTTATTCTAGGTGATGTTACATTTTCACATAGGACCCCTTGTTCGAAAGGAGCTTCTGAACTCTCTCGTCCATTGAATTTGTCAGGTTTTGGATGGTTTCTGCTTCAATTGTTTTGCATGAGGACAGAATACCCTCCCAGAGCTGTTGCTTAGATGTGAACTGCCTCCCGCCATCATAGACACTCCTTTTAATGATGCTCCAAAGGTTCTGAATGGGGTAGAGGTCAGGGGAGCATGGGGGTCACACCATAAGTTTGTCCCCTTTTATGCCCATATCAGCCAGAGATGCAGATGTTTTATGTGCAGCATGAGATGGTGCATTATCATGCAGAAAAATGATCTTGCTGTGAAATACACGGTTCTTCTTCTTGAACCATGGCAGGAAGTGCTGTTTGAGAAAATCCACATACATTATGGAGTTCATCTTTAGCGCCTTCAGGGATCCTAAAGGGGCCGACAATCTCTCTCCCCATGATTCCAGCCCAAAACATTACTCCACTTCCTCCTTGTTGGCGCTGTAGCCGTGTTTGCGTGGGGTGTCCATCAACCAGCCATCCTCCACTCCATCCATCTGGACCATCGAGCGCTGCACGGCACTCATCCGTGAACAAAACAGTTTTGAAATCAGTCTTCATGTAATGTTTGGCCCACTGGAGCCGTTTCTGCTTGTGTGAAGTGGATAGAGGAGGTCGACAGGATGGCGTATGCACAGCTGCAAACCTCTGAAGGACCCTGCATCTTGTTGTTCGGGGGACGTTGGAGGCACAAGCAGCTTCAAAAACTTGTCTGCTGCTATGACAAGGCTTTTTTGCCGCTGCTCTTTCAACCTGACGTAATTGCCTGTAGGAAAGAGTCCTCAATTTGCCCTTATCAGCACGCACACGTGTGTACTGTGAATCAGCTACATACTTCTTGATTGCCAAGACACTTCATCCTGATCATCGCACAATGTTGATTGTAGTCATGCCTTGACCTAAACACTCCACAATTTGTTGCTTCTCAGCAGCCGACACATCCTTTTTCTTTCCCATTTTGGCAGAAAATGTAGGCTGCTTAATAATGTGAGAGAGCCTTCTTAAGTAGTCTTGCCTTTCATTGGACACACCTGCCAAACTAATTAGCACAGGTGTCTGCAATTGCTTACAGTGATATAAAGAGCCCTGACACACATCACCATCAATGAGTTTAACTGACAAACAAACAAATTCTTCCCTTATCACTCCTAAGCACTTTTTGCATAATAATTTGGAACGCAGTGTACATGTGCTTTTCCACAAAACACCAGTGGTTCACGTAGTGAATCTTACAGTTCTAACTTGCCAACCGTGGTCTGTATGGAATTGTTCAATAAAGGGCCCAAAATTAAGATAACATAGATGGGAGAAGTCTCTATGAATAGGAATTCCTAAGTATTTGATACCCTGTGAGGGCCAGGCAAAGGGAAAGTTGGACTGGATGGAATCCTATATGGATTTGGGGAGGGAGACATCGAGGGCCTCAGACTTCGCTGCATTGATTTTAAAATTTTACCATGTAACAAAGTGATCTATTTCAGCCATAACAGCAGGGATGGATATATGTGATTGAGTGATATATACTAGGACATCATCAGCAAATAGAGAGCACTTGTACTCGGTGCCTCCCACCTCAATCCACCTAATATTGGGGTTATGGCGAATTGATGAGAGCAGGTGCTCCGTCACTAGGATGTATAAGAGAGGGGACAGAGGACATCCCTGCCTTGTCCCATTGGTGATTGTGAAAGGTGATGAAAATGTTCTGACGCACCCCCTGGGCCTTGGGACACCCGGAGCCGGACCCTTTTTGGTGGATGCTGGTGGTTGTAGTCTTCGTGGCGGCGAGCCGGTTCCGTGGCTCAGGGCGGTCAAACCAGTGGCGGAACTATTTATGTGGTTTTGATGTTTAAATGTCCGACTACGCCACCCGTGGATTGCGGTCAGAGTGAACCGCCGCTACAGGGCAGACCGCTGAGGCTGGTATTGTGGGTGCAGCAGAGCGTAGCATAACTCCCCACGGGAGGAATATAGCCTCAGGGCAGTGTATGCGGAGGATGGGGGTGATGGTGCAGGGCAGCAGCAGTAACGACACGGAGTCAGTGATGCAGTCCAGGGCCTTTACTCACAGTTCTTATTATCCAGACCACGTCTGCAGGTAACGGCTGCCCACGTCGTACTGTGCTCACCAGGTGAAGGGCTCAGACAACTCCCAGATAACTTTGGAGCACTTCACAGGACCCCCTTTGTGTGTGCTTTGTCTGGCCTTTCTTACCAACACTTCTGTCCGGCTGCCTCGGGCCTCCTCTTGGTAAACTTGGCGCCAGTTTCCCTGACCCTATGTGGTGCCTTCCTAGCGGGTGTAGCGAGGGGCTGCGCCACATAAAATGTCAGAGCCTCCGGTTTCTAGCTGAGGGTCGTTTCCTGCCTCCACTAGTTCGGGGACCGGTCTCCCCCTTTGGCCTGACCCCTCCACGCAGGTGGATTCGGGCGTGCGGTGGCGACTCGCCCGTCCGCACCCCTGGGATCCCTTCATTCCTCGTTCCTGGAGCCTTCTCCGCTCCTCTTCCTTCCTTCTCCCTCTTCCAGGCCTGGGCCTCTGTTACTAGACCCGCCTCCGGAGCAGAGCTCATGCAGAGCCCCTGCTCCCTGCCACTTCTGCTCAGACTTCTCTGCACTGAACTAAGATGGTGCCCACCTTTTATACTCCCTTCTCAATGCACCCAGGAACTGCTTCCTCCCTGCTCCTGCCCTACAGGGTTCCCCTTCCTCAGTGTTCCCTCCCCCCACTCCAGCCAGGGACAGGGACTGTCGTGCCCATCTCAGGGGCATATTGGTCGCCCTGCCCCACGGCAATGTGGTGTAATGCATGCAGGTGTCGGGTCCTGATCCACACTCCATCCTTACCTGAGAGTGAGATATCACACCTCTGGGTGAGGTGCAATACGTCTGTAGCAACCGAGCCCTCAGGGTGCTACAGTTCCATTTATCTTCAGCCTAGGTGACGTATTGCGATACAGGGCCGTGATTTTGGCTATAAAAGGGTCCCCTAGACCCCTACCCCAAGCTTTTTAAGAGAATCATATATGGCGTGCCAGGAGACTCTATGGAATGCTTTCTCAGCATCCAACGAGAGTATCTAATTACAAATTTTTAACTGCATCTAGTCCAGGAAATACTTTGTGCCTAGTAGCAGTGTCTGCTAGTCAGCGGATTATCCCGGCTGTTAAGCAAGCTACACCACCTGTAGTTTAGACACTTAATTTTTTCAAAGGAAATGCTTCGGGACCATTGGATACTTAGTGAAGAGCATCAGGAGGCACCCAAGGCATAGGGGCTGGGACTGGCAGTAGGATGCCTTGCGGTGGACAGCCGAGCTCGATCCTTATAAAAGCTTTTTAACTGCAGCAGCTTTAGTGGACGCTACTGGAGCTGGAATTACCGCGGCTGCTGGCATGAGACTTGCCCTCCAATAGATCCTTGTAAATGGATTTAAAGTGTATTCATTCAAATTAGAGAGACAATTTAAATTAAAAAGCTTAGAGCTGCCTCCACCACAGGGGGGCTCGCTCGACCCACCAGCGGACAGGCACCAGTATTGGGAGAGGGGGGCTTGCCGTCAGGGTTCACCGCGGCTCTGGCACAAACCCGGCGACACGGAGGTGGCACGGGCAGGAGCGGACTGGCCGTGTCGGCTTCTCACTTTTTGGATTTTAGAAGGGCATGACATGCCTATATCTGTGTCTCCCCCTCCTTTTACTCCTCCACCTCTTTTATTTTCGCATGACTATATGTACTTGTCACTTTTCCATGTGTTAGTTATGTCTTCTGAGCAGTTTGTCAGCTTTTGGACACCTTTGAAGGTGTTTTCTATGTGTTTCTATGTGTTTTTGTTTGCCTGCCATTGGTTTTAATGGTGTTCGAAGGTGTTCGACGAACAGTTCGACGAACAGTTCGGCGAACACACGGGTGTTCGACGAACCGAACCGAACCGAACTCGAACACTACGGGGGTGGCTCAACACTAGTAGCAAGTGGTCATAATATATATATAAAAACATTTCATAATATATATAGTGGCATTGATTTTACATTTATTACAGAATAATATAAAAAATTACAACACAAACAATTCATTCACAATTATTATACAATAATATGAAGGCATTAAGGTCACACAGCAGTTAGATCGTCAGCCACATGGATTCAAAAAATGGTAAACGCCTTTTTTTAGGCAGCAGTGTCCCCCGTGTGACACCTAATGATGAGGCCTGTAAAGAGTGGCTTTTGCGCTTCGACGGTGAAAGGTCTACTGATGTAGATGATTCTGCAGGAGTATTGATGGATATTTTCAAGCTGTCTAAAACCCCTCTAGTAGCGGGGTTACCTACAACAGTGGTCGGTACATTTAACTCGGCCGTTGCCTGCATAAAAACATCCCAACCCCGGGGCACATTTCTGCTGGTTAAAGCATGACTCTGCATTGTGTTGCGTACCAAGTCCAGCATGCTAGCCCGTGGAATTACAGACCCTTTGAAAATAAATTCACCTTTATCGTTCCATGATGTAATATTTTTGTTCTGTAACAACTAGTGATGAGCGAGCATGCTCGCCACTGCTCGGTACTCGCCCGAGCGTCTCAGTACTCAGTATTTTTATATCGTGGATTTACATGGCTCACAATTTCACTGACAGCCCCACTTTTATCGGGGTCTGAATTTGACAATTGTTGGTGATCAGTTTCAGGAGTGCTAACGAGATTTAGCGTTGATAGCTCTTTGGCATTGTGTCTACTATGGACCAAATATCTTTGTAGGATTTCGCTGTAAGTTATAATTTTCACGCCATCTGGTATGTCCCGGCGTTGTAAAATCTCGCTAATCTCGCCATCAAGACGTTGGATAACACTCTGGTGTATATTGTCTGTATTAGTGGGTCTTAGTTTGATTAGGTCCTGTTTTGGGATCAGATACATTTTCTCAGTATGTTCCATTATTTGCCCGCTAGCAGGCTCGTTATTATCGGTATTGCAAAGCCTAAAAGAGGCCCTATAAAGCCGCCGGTCTGCTTTAGTAGGCGCTTCTTTTTTTTTTATGGAGTGAGATTTATCACAGAGAGCTCTTATAGCTTTACGCCACTTCTTTAGTATATTTTTTGACGCTCTTTCAGGGGTATTCGGCCTTTTAAGATGTTTCAAGCAATTTCCCCTATGGCCGTGATTAAATCGCTGCTCGCACTGCGTAAAATAGATTTTCTGACAGTAGGAGTTGCCTTCACCAGCATTTTTAAGACCGCCCAGTTGCGACGTATTCTCTGACATCTTTACAACACTGTGTATACAGCGTAGAATGCCCGATTTAGTGGGAAATTCACGTTTTAGACGTATTTTACTTTTGAACATACACAGCGGGCAATACTGGTGGAAACAACCCCGTCCTTAAGCGCAGATCCTCAGGGGTATTAGCTCTTAAATCTAACAGCAAATACCCATAAGGCATCCACGTGGCATCCTCAAAAGCCTCTAAGAAGAAGTGCGTCTTTCCGGGGTACATCTGACGGGCTAGTCTCACAATTTTGTAATTTATCTTGTGGATTATTAAAAAGCACCATGTACTTTGTGTTCAAATTTATCATCCTGTTTTTCTTACCTTGACAAAATATGTTTTGTACCAGGTAGAAAATGCTGAGATTTCTGTGGTGTACATACTTGGTAAATGCTTTTTCTATCTCGCAGTTATCACTAGCACTCTCCATGAGATCATCAACAATAGTCAAATTTACCTTGTCATGCGGGAATAAATCATCATCTACGAACGTATGCGGCAGACCCTCCACAAATCTGATGTTGGGGAAAGAGACAGAGATTAAAACCAAACAATATTATGGGGTTTGTGAGAAAAATGCGTATCAATATTATGTAACAGCTGCTTTCCAAAATAACTTTTCCCAGAATTAGACGGGCCGGCTAGAATACAGGAGAATGGGTGTTGTAGCCGCGGATCCATCACAGCGTTCCTAATAGCCAAATGGCAGGGTGATAAACCCGTCTAATAGCCGCCGCTTTGTGTAAATGCATTTTTGTGTTTTGTGCAATGGTCTTGTTTCAATGTCCCAGTACTTTTTATTTCTCACAATGCCGGGCTGTTGTACGACAATACTTTTCTGTGTTTTAGAACCTGAATTACGTGGGTAGTCCAGAACCAGATCTTTTAGACTGTTAAAATTAATAGACTGTGTGTTTGAAATGTCATAGTAAGGTAGAAGCACATGCTGAAAAAGCTCATCAGAGTCACTAACAATGCTGGTACATGATAAATTAGATCGCTGACCAAACTTTCCCCATAAAGAATTTAAGAAAAGTTTAGAGATCTGTCTCTTAGCCGGATTCACACCTATATTTTCAGGCCGTAATTGTACACCTTCTTTTTCAAGAAAGGCGTCAATGTACTGCTTTTTCTTGATTTCATCAGTGCACCAGCTGGGATAACCCGAAGCCTCCTGCTTATCACGAAGATGTCATTTAATGTATGAAGCAAACAGATCATCAGTTGTGTTAGGAAAATGCCATATTTTATAGATGTGGGCAATCCTGTACCCCTTTTCTACAGCCATCTCAAGCTCTATAGTGCACCATGTACCGGTCAGGGCACGTTCTTCATCACTATGAGCGCAAACCTCGGTCTGTGAACTTACAGCGCATGTGTAGCAAAGGGGAAACATTAAATTTTTGTTGAGTTTTACAGGCAGCACAGGGAAAAACAAATCTCTTGGCGGGTAGACCTTGACTTTAGCAATACCAAAGCATTTTTTAATGAAGCCGAAATTTTCATAGATGATATCTGGGTGGCCTACAGGGTATGTTTTAGTTTTGTTTACAAAGGGATGTGACTCACCCTCCCTGAGCGGTGGGGTTACTCGGTGTCGGGCCAATGTATGGTGGTGATGTGGGATGTCATCGTGGCCTTGACCCGGTCCGTGCCCAGGGCTGTCACATAAAAAAATGTGCTTTTGGATCAGTGGTTAATGTTCGACTACGCCACCTGTGGTTTCTGGTGAAGGCCACCAGCGCTGCAACAGTCCTATGAGGCTGATGTTCTGGCAGCTTGGTTGGTACTACTCCTCACAGGCGGAGTAGGCCTCAGGGCAGTGAGTAAGAACTGGAGAGTTGTGGTGGGTGCAGTGCCGCTCAGGAATGAAACAAGTGGAGGCAGTAGATGAAGTCATCCAAGCTTTACTCACTTTGGTGAAGTGGCAGCTGCAAAGCTTCTCTCTGCTTCTCGTGGTGTGCTGCGGCCACCAGGAAGGGGTTCAGCACTTCCCAGGTAGATTGGGAGCACCTGTCGAGACCCCGCTGTAGTATGTTCCTTTCTTAGTAAGTTCTCCCACTGAGTCCTCTCCTGACTGTGTGTTGTCTGAACATGGTGTAAGGCTGGGCCCCACTGGATAAACGCAGGTTGAGAGATACAGGTGGCGACTCCGCTCCGCCCGTATCCCCCTGGGATCCACTATGCCTCCGGGCTTTTCCTACTGAGACGTGAAGTGACAAAGTCAGATATTGGGGGCCGGTTATACCTTTTGTGGCAGGAGTCCCTCTGGCTAGGCCAGAGTGAAGAATAAAGGTGGCGACTCAGCTCCGTCCGTACCCTCCTGTGATCCTTTCACCTGTGGAGCCTATCTCCTCTGCTCCCCTCCAAGGCCTTTCTTAGAACAGGACCCTGACCGTGTAGAGACACTTGTTAACTCAGACCCACTCCTCATCTCAATGCCAGAGAGCGAGGACCGTGAATCTTCAGCCAGTTACAGACTCTTGCTGGACCCAGACAGAAAACCCACAATCAAAAGACCTTGAACTAAAGATGGCCACCTATTATATATGATTCTATTAGTGCTCTATTAAGTGTTTCCTCCACCCACTACTTGGTTCCCTCTCTCTTTGGTTCCCCCCCATCTCCACTATCCCGGACCGGGGCAGCACCCTGGTGTATTTAGGCCCCCTACAGGACGGGAGTGGTGTAGTGTTGAGTGTGAAGTGGAGTCCTGTGTGATGCTCCATCCTTACCTGGAAAAGGAGATACCACACCTCTACCTGAGGTGCAGTACCCCAGTGGCGACTGAACCCTCAGGGGCGCCACAGATGCAGACTGGTGAAATCGTAGTAATGCAATGTCTCTCCATCCTCCAAGCGGTGATAGAGTTTAATGGCATTAGTTCGGCCGCCATAAAGAGCATCTCGTGGGTCTAAAGGTGTTGGGAATTTCATTTGGAGAAGAAATGTTTGATGGTTAGAATCTTTTTCAACCATTTCATTCCAGTCATGCTCCCACATCACTCTTACTGTGTATCCGCAGCACTGTAAGTAACACTTTTTAGCTAAAAACTCAAAATATAACTGGCCGTAGGATGTATTTGTTACCTTATTTGTGTCATTTTCATTATAACACACGAGGCAGCCGTGGTAAAAACACCCCTGAAATTCAAATGCTACGTGTTGTTTGTTAACATAGGCGTACCCGTCTAGAAAATATTTCCCGACTTGTTTTTCGCCACCTCTCAAAGCATGCTGAATGACAATGTTCTCGGAGTGTGCTACATACATGAGCCACTGTATAGAGGGTGATGAGTAGCGTTTTTTTTTGTCTTGTGATAATTATCACCGGGTAAAATGGCGATGGTGTTTTTTGGAAGAAATTTAAACCAGTACATTGTCATACATACAGAGGCCAGGGTGATGAGCTGAAAAGGATCAACACATTTGGACACTACAATAGTTTGCTTTTGGCACTTACAGTATGTTTTAACATTTTTCTATGTCATATCCATAATACGTGCTCTATAGATCTCGCAGGAACGCCTCAAAATCTCAATATCTTGCTGGCAATAAGATTTTAACTCGGCCTTGAAGTAAAAAATTGCATGTTTCTGGCTCTCATACCACTCCATGAACTCTGCTTTCTCGTCAAACGACATGTACTCCATCCCATAATATTTTACATTGGGTATCAAATTTATTTATACGACCACGGCATACAGGGCACTGTAAACCATTACATTTATGCTCAGTCTCACTATTTCTGAAGACTAAACGGTTGCAGTCATCACAAAATATTTTAAGCCGACAGAATGCCGGATCTTCTACAGCTAATTGTGTGTGATAATCTAAGCACTCGCTCGAGTGACATTACACCCGGCAAATTAGGTCGCGGGGTTGTTGCTCGCCAGTGCCCTCCACACAATTCTCTCTTTGACAGGCTTTACAAAAATACTGGCAGGCATGATTGTTCTTGTGATGAAACACAGAATTGCAGCTTTCACAAAAGTAAGACGCACTGATAAAACCTTTCATATTTTTGATACCGTAGTAGTGGCTATCATGGAACAATATGAACACGGTTTTAGCATTAGCTGTATTGCCAGTCTGAAAGTAGCTCCAATCACCCTGACTGTAGTACAGCACTTTAATGGTGACACCCAAATATTTTTCAAATGCTGCAATGTCGCTAAAACTCACTAGTTGGTCTTCAGGTATGCCCAGGGCTGTGTGTATATTTTTAGCTCTGTTCAGTAAAACCCCATCACCGACATCAGTGTCGGCTATCAAAGCACACACACTAACAGCCAAACACAGATTTGTCGTGTAATTGTTAAAGTCGTACAACCAACGCTTCTTTTGTTTAATGATTTGGCTGCTCGCTATAGATTTCAAGTGTCTTTTTACCCCGCGGCAGTTTTTAATGATGGTGACGACTAATTTTAGTGAATTGGATGCTAAACATTCAGCATTACTTTGAAGTGTGCGGTCAACGGCGTTTAGACCCCATTTTTATTAAATTAATGTGTTTATAGCATTAATTTTTAACATCTGCTGCTGGAAAAAGACGTAAAGCAAACAAAATGCATGAATTGGAGATTGTAATGACAGCCACAGATTATGATGTGGGAGGCATTACGGAAACCTAGTTGGATGAGAACCATGACTTAGTGTCAAATATAGAGGATTACACCACATTCAGAAAGGATAGGGAAAAATAAAAAAGAAGTATTAGTGTGCATTTTTGTGAAATCCAATTTAAGATCTGTGCACAAAGCACAGATGCTGTCACACCAGGCTGGAGAATCAAACTGCACATCGGGCAGCTCCTGTCTATTAACAGAGAATACGAATACTGACCTGGACCGTGGACTGGGGCAGCGCAAAGTGATCCTATTATCTCTAGAAAATATACATGGGACTGGCAATAAAAGTATGCTTAACAGAGCTGATTGAATTGATTTGATGTAAATCATGTAAAATTGTATGAAATGTTCATGTCCCGGCAAATTCAAACTATTTGCTATTCATTTTGCAGGAATGCCTGCTAGCATTTTACCTATTACAGAAGATTGCATCAGACGCAGAACGCTCACATGACTTCAGGTGTGACCACAAGGTATTCCCCATAATACCTTGCAGCTAACACATAATATGGTATATATAGTACAAGCAATTAGGAAGAACTATCATAGCCTGTATGAAAGTAGATGCAGGGAATGCAGCAACCATTTTAGGATGATTTATGAAAGGACATCAGAGCTCACAGCTCAGCAACAGAGATAGGAAGAGAAAGCCCTAAAACATTGGAAAATTGTCCAGACAATATATTGTATAACTACAGTAGTGAAGATCAGCGTAATCATGTGCTAATAGTATAGAGATTCACTTGATAGGTGGAGAGAAATAGCAGAGCTTCAAGCAACAGTACCAGTGTGATAGAACAGTGATGTGGATCAGCTAGCATTTGCTCTGCTGCATTTGAATTACATTTTTTCTTTCTTATTAATGGACGAGAAAGCAGCAGAAAGCCAGCACAATATTTTTACAGAGAGAAAAATTTCAAATCAATATCTGTCAGAGACTGCATGCTTGCAATCCTTTTGCTAACAGGGAGAATAACTGTTTTGGTTTTTTTTTAATTCCAAAACAAAATTTCCCAAAATCTAGATGTTTAATTGCAACTGTCTACCTCTTAAAGTGTATCTGTTTCTGTCAGGGAACAGCTGGGGAATCACGCAGATATTCCACTGCTGCCACCAATTCAGCATTCTGCTGCCCTCAGTCATCATGACAACCATGCAATTGACTGATGATTGATGGACGAGGCCTCTGCTGTTTTCACTATTAGGCCTGTTTTTGTATACTTCACAGTGAATGTATTGTATCGTGTATAAACATCCAATTCCAACGCATGGAATATATACGAGGTGCGTTCATTAAAGATTTCCCCTGACCCACTTCCTGTGGAATGAGAGCAATGAAACTTGACACAGTTATTAGTCCTTCTCTACATAGGTGCCACCTAGGGACACACACTTCTTCCATCTCTTTAAGCACCTGTAAACACCTCACTTGTAGAAGTCGACAAGTTGCTCCAAAAGCCACATTGTGACTTTGGAAATCAGAGTTTCATCTGGAAAATGCTTGCCCTTCAAAAATAACTTCATTGTTGGAAAAAGGTGTAAGTCCGATGGTGAGAGGTCAGGTGAATAAGGGAGATGCAGTAGAATTTCAAAGCAACAGGAGCATGCTTCCATTTGGGCAACAGTGAGTTGTGAACTGGTGCATTGTCTTTCAGAAGGCTGACACCTTGATGAGTATGCCACGTCTCTTGGTTTTGATGGCCTCCCGCAATTTCTGCAGCAGTGAAGAATAGTATGCCCCAGTGATCATGGTACCCTTTGCTAGGACATCCATCAATACAACTCCGTGCTGGTCCCAAAATACTGTGAGCATGACCTTGTCTGCTGAGGATTGGGTACGTGCCTTCTTTGGAGTCATGATGCTTTCATTGCATCGACTGGACTTTAGTCTCAGGATCATAGTGATGGACCCAGCTTTCATCCTGTGTGATCGGTCTGTTGAAAAAGTCCTCCTGGTTTCCATGGCACATCGTTAATAGAGACTGAGAGTATTCGACTGGTTCCAGCTTCTGGAAAGGTGTGAGCAGCCAGGGAACCCAGCGAGCGGATACCTTATGCATGTGAAGATGGTCTTGGATGATTTTTTGAACGGACCCCACAATAATCTTGACATTTTGGGCTAGGTGGCGAATGGTTACATAGCGATTTTCTAAAATGGCGACCTCCACTTGCTGGATAGTTTGTTCATCAATAACAGAGAGGGGTTGCCCTGAAATTGGAGCTGTTTGCACCGAAGTCTGACCACATTTCAATTGATGATGCCAGTTCTTGACTACATCATATGATGGGGATTCATCACCATAAACCTCTTTCATCTCATCGCATGTCTCCTTTGGTGTGCGACCTTTCAAGTAAAGGAACTTGATGACTGCTCTGTATTCCACTGGGTCCATTATCAAACCTCACACGTAAAATCAAGACCGTTATCAGTTCTGAGTTGCAAATTGGCACGTAACCTACAGAGACTTATATCGTTACACGTGAAGTTTTAGCGTCCTGTGATAAATAGAAGTCGGTCAGGGGAAATCTTTAATGAACGCACCCTCATATATACAGCAGGACAAATAAGTATTGAACACGTCATCAATTTTCTAAGTAAATCTATTTTTAAAGATGCTATTGACATGAAATTCTCACCAAATGTCTGTAACAACCCATCCAATCCACGCAGGCAAAGAAATTAAACCATAGATGTCCATAAATTAAGCTATGTGTAATAATGAGAAATGACACAGGGAGAAAGTATTGAACACATGAAGAAAAAAGGTGCAAAAAGCCATGAAAAATCATAACACTAGCTGAAATCTATCAGTGATTAGAAAGATCAGCTGGTTCAACTGATGGCCCTATAAAAAGATGTCTCATTACCAAGGTGCCAAACAAGAAAAACCACATGATTAGTGAAATAGGGGTGAAATCCACCCAAAATATTAGGGGGACTCCTACACCTCTATTGGTTTGATATTAATAATGTCGGCTTTGACTAGTAACAATTAATATACAACTATAGCTAATATATAACTTAGTGATGCCGTAACGTTAACTGTTCCTTATACTATATATACTGTATGAACGAAGACTAACTGAGACAAAACTGTGTACTAATAGAGAATATTTATTACACACCAGAAGTCTACAGTTTATATTCTACTGACTACACATACATATATATTTATACCCAAGCTGGCAACTATAAAGAAATAGATTTGATAGATAGATAGATAGATAGATAGATAGATAGATAGATACTAATACAAAATATAGTTCCACACATTTAAACCCACAATTACCTAATAATATACCACCAACGTTACCTAAACACGCACACAATATCAGACATCCTGCCTAACAATACTAACTATCCCTATATATGCAGATATATCCAAATATCAAACAAGGGGTTAAGGATATACATATCTAGGGGGTTAATGCAAGGGTATGCAGGGCTCAGCAAGTGTTGTCATGATGCAAGTAAAATAAGAGAGAGCATTTCTGTAGCCTTGGATTTTAAAGCTCACCAGAAGAGGGGCAGTGTCTAGTACCAGGTGTGGGAGATGAAGTCACCAGTCTATTGTGCTTTACCCCACCCACTGGCTATGGTTCATTGTTCATTCCCCCCCTATTCTAGCTGAACATGTTTTTCAGCAATTGCCTAGACATTAGTGTTGAGCGAGCACTAAAATGCTCGGGTGCTCGAAGCTCGGCCTGAGCTCACCGTGATACTCGGGTGCTCGACCCGAGCAATGAGCCCAATGTTAGTCTACGGAAGACCCGAGCATTTTTGCGGCGGCACCCCCGGCAGTCTGTAGAAAGCCTAAAAAGTGCACAAAACGATAGTGACAGTGCTCAATGACATGGGGACAGCATGGGGATCGCCCCAGGAAGCATTTCTGACCCCCAGGTCACAGCTGTCAACAACGTGGTCAGAGATATTAAGCCACTTTTACGGGCTCACAATAAAACGTTCAAAAACGAAACTGAAACAGTTTTCCTGTGAAATATGTTAAGGAACATCCTTTCCAGGGTAAAGACTTGTGTATAAGGTTAAATAAATGACCAAAAACAAAAATACTCCTCCACACCTTGAGCTACATTCACAAGTAGCATTTTTTATGTGTTTTTGCGCTTTTGTATTGCTTTCAACCGTGACAAATGCATTCACCGGGAAATGTCATTTTTTTAGCATTTTACAACCTTATCAGGCCATGTGCTGTGTGACACATGCATACAGTGCTGAAAAGACATGGGAATAGCATGGGGAAGACCCCTGGAAGCATCTCTGACACCCAGGTCACTGCCTAAAAGTGTGCCCATCAGAAGTGATCCTTGCCGCATCAGAAGATGCAGACTTGCAACTATCCCCGTGCAAGTCCTTGTCCCAGGGCAGTGTTCAATTGTACCACCCCCATTCCTTGCAATGCAAGCGCAAGTATGCAGCCTGCCACCCACCCACCCCCAGGCTGCAATACCATACTGCTTGCACTTGAAATTGGGCCTTTTAGGCATGTGGAGGCGGAATCTGGCCACCACGTCATGGCTGCATCAGTAACAAAGAAAATGACGGCACTTCCACTATAAGAAATAGGTGTGAACAGGTGCTTACTAAGAGCAGCTACCTCCATATATAATGAACAAATAAAGTAGCACACTGTAACACTGAGTATATAGATATGAAATATGAATAGCATAACTGCTGTAAAAAATAGAAATAAATGAAAAATTTTTGAAAAAAAGTTTTTTAGCGCATGTAAATATGAAGTATGGAAAATGAATAGCATTACTGCTGTAAATAAATGAGAAATCTTAGCGCATAAATTGGCCAATTCATGTGTACCTGACAGCCGCGGTAAGGCGTTTCTCGATGTCAGGACCTATCAATGTGAATACCTCTCTAAGAGACCTCCGTCTGCTTATGTGTGGAAAAGACAGATCCTGATGTATTTAAAACCACCTGCGGCATGGGGGTGGGGGTGGAGTGCTCAGTCAACGCTAAATCTAGTAACAAAGAAAATGACGGCACTTCCACTATAAGAAATAGGTGTGAACAGGTGCTTACTAAGAGCAGCTACCTCCATATATAATGAACAAATAAAGTAGCACACTGTAACACTGAGTATATAGATATGAAATATGAATAGCATAACTGCTATAAAAAATAGAAATAAATGAAAAATTTTTGAAAAAAAGTTTTTTAGCGCATGTAAATATGAAGTATGGAAAATGAATAGCATTACTGCTGTAAATAAATGAGAAATCTTAGCGCATAAATTGGCCAATTCATGTGTACCTGACAGCCGCGGTAAGGCGTTTCCCGATGTCAGGGCCTATCAATGTGAATACCTCTCTAAGAGACCTCCGTCTGCTTATGTGTGGGAAAGACAGATCCTGATGCATTTAAAACCACCTGCGGCATGGGGGTGGGGGTGGAGTGCTCAGTCAACGCTAAATCTAGTAACAAAGAAAATGACGGCACTTCCACTATAAGAAATAGGTGTGAACAGGTGCTTACTAAGAGCAGCTACCTCCATATATAATGAACAAATAAAGTAGCACACTGTAACACTGAGTATATAGATATGAAATATGAATAGCATAACTGCTGTAAAAAATAGAAATAAATGAAAAATTTTTGAAAAAAAGGTTTTTAGCGCATGTAAATATGAAGTATGGAAAATGAATAGCATTACTGCTGTAAATAAATGAGAAATCTTAGCACATAAATTGGCCAATTCATGTGTACCTGACAGCCGCGGTAAGGCGTTTCTCGATGTCAGGACCTATCAATGTGAATACCTCTCTAAGAGACCTCCGTCTGCTTATGTGTGGGAAAGACAGATCCTGATGCATTTAAAACCACCTGCGGCATGGGGGTCGGGGTGGATTGCTCAGTCAACGCTAAATCTAGTAACAAAGAAAATGACGGCACTTCCACTATAAGAAATAGGTGTGAACAGGTGCTTACTAAGAGCAGCTACCTCCATATATAATGAACAAATAAAGTAGCACACTGTAACACTGAGTATATAGATATGAAATATGAATAGCATAACTGCTGTAAAAAATAGAAATAAATGAAAAATTTTTGAAAAAAAGTTTTTTAGCGCATGTAAATATGAAGTATGGAAAATGAATAGCATTACTGCTGTAAATAAATGAGAAATCTTAGCGCATAAATTGGCCAATTCATGTGTACCTGACAGCCGCGGTAAGGCGTTTCTCGATGTCAGGACCTATCAATGTGAATACCTCTCTAAGAGATCTCCGTCAGCTTATGTGTGGGAAAGACAGATCCTGATGCATTTAAAACCACCTGCGGCATGGGGGTGGGGGTGGAGTGCTCAGTCAACGCTAAATCTAGTAACAAAGAAAATGACGGCACTTCCACTATAAGAAATAGGTGTGAACAGGTGCTTACTAAGAGCAGCTACCTCCATATATAATGAACAAATAAAGTAGCACACTGTAACACTGAGTATATAGATATGAAATATGAATAGCATAACTGCTGTAAAAAATAGAAATAAATGAAAAATTTTTGAAAAAAAGTTTTTTAGCGCATGTAAATATGAAGTATGGAAAATGAATAGCATTATTTCTGTAAATAAATGAGAAATCTTAGCGCATAAATTGGCCAATTCATGTGTACCTGACAGCCGCGGTAAGGCGTTTCTCGATGTCAGGACCTATCAATGTGAATACCTCTCTAAGAGACCTCCGTCTGCTTATGTGTGGGAAAGACAGATCCTGATGCATTTAAAACCACCTGCGGCATGGGGGTGGGGGTGGAGTGCTCAGTCAACGCTAAATCTAGTAACAAAGAAAATGACGGCACTTCCACTATAAGAAATAGGTGTGAACAGGTGCTTACTAAGAGCAGCTACCTCCATATATAATGAACAAATAAAGTAGCACACTGTAACACTGAGTATATAGATATGAAATATGAATAGCATAACTGCTGTAAAAAATAGAAATAAATGAAATGGCTGCATCAGTGGCCTGGTATCCATACTCGGTCCCTAGCCGCCCCGCGGCCGGGTGCCCACACACGGTCCCCAGCTGACTGGGGGCGGCCGGGTGTCCTTAAACAGTCCCCAGCCGCCCCTATTTGTCCCGGTGCGCCTTATACACAAGCGCGCATACCAAAACATTACCTGTGCCCTCCCAAGTGCATTTAGTGGGAAGGACAGCCTAACCACAAATGCGTGGACAAGTGAATGTGGCCAGGGATGGTCCATCTCACTGACGTCTTCACACTGGGTTTATAATATGGAAGCCGGGACACAGTTGGACACTGGGATGCAACACGTCCTCCAGACATAGAGGATTGCGGATCGTGGGTCAATCAGGCTTCAACATAAAGTTCAGAAGGTAGACTGCAGCAGTGGTCGGCCTCCTACACAATGAGTAAATTATTCATGATCATGAGGCCATCCATCTCCTTAGCTTTCTGTTCCTTGGAATGCAAGCGCATGTATGTAGTAGCGGCTAGGCTTGAGGTGGTCAGCGTTTTGGCGTATATCCTACCTCCTCCGAGGATTTCTGGATGTTTTCCGACTACTATCCCAGTTCTATGACTCTCGTTAAAACAAAGCTTCAGGTGATGAATGATGGATGAGGTGGTGGCAAAGGAGAAAGAGCAGGAGTAACAGGGACCATTCACATCAATATCAGGCCAGTCAACCACACGTGTCTTGTAGGATATGTTTCTGTATCAAAAGGAGCGGTTCGGCTACACAGTTATAGGGCATACAGTGAGTGCAATGCCTACCAAAAATTTTGAGACACTCCAATGCCCCTTGGAAGTGACATGGAGGTCAGAGAGCCTTAACTAAACCGTTTTTTCCATTTATAGCAACTGGGTCTCCTGTACACTGTTGGCCTAAACAGTAAATGGAAGGTCTTCCAGAAATTATGAGGAATGGCAATGCCCCTTGAAACAGACGTGGATTACAGCGTACTAAAAACCTTCTACCCATTATTGGGGAGTGGGTCTCCCTTAGTGTTCGCCTATGCAAGCAAAAGATTACTAAAATTAGGAGGAAATGCAATGCCCGTTGAAAGAGTCGTGGAGGTTAGAGTTAATTAAAAACAACATTTCAATGCCCTTTGGAAGAGATATGCAGTTCAGAGTGGTTTAACAAGACGGTTTTAATACCCCTTGGAAGAGACGTGGAGGTCACAGTAGCTTAACAAGACGGTTTTAATGCCCCTTGGAAGAGACGTGGAGGTCAGAGTGGTTTAACAAGATGGTTTTAATACCTCTTGGAAGAGGCGTGGAGGTCAGAGTGGTTTGACAAGACGGTTTTAATGCCCCTTGAAAAAGACGTGAAGGTCACAGTAGCTTAACATGCCGGTTTTTATTCCCTTTGGAAGAGACGTGGAGGTCAGAGTGGTTTAACAAGATGGTTTTAATGCCCCTTGGAAGAGACGTGGAGGTCACAGTAGCTTAACAAGACAGTTTTAATTCCCTTTGGAAGAGACGTGGAGGTCAGAGTGGTTTAACAAGACGGTTTTAATGCCCCTTGGAAGATACATGGAGGATAGAGTGGTTTAACAAGATGGTTTTAATGCCCCTTGGAAGAGACGTGGAGGTCAGAGTGGTTTAACAAGACGGTTTTAATGCCCCTTGGAAGAGACGTGGAGGTCACAGTAGCTTAACAAGACGGTTTTAATGGCCCTTGGAAGAGACGTGGAGGTCAGAGTGGTTTAACAAGATGGTTTTAATGCCCCTTGGAAGAGACATGGAGGTCACAGTAGCTTTGCAAGACGGTTTTAATGCCCCTTGGAAGAGACGTGGAGGTCAGAGTGGTTTAACAAGATGGTTTTAATGCCCCTTGGAAGAGACGTGGAGGTCACAGTAGCTTAACAAGACGGTTTTAATGCCCCTTGGAAGAGACGACGAGGAGGTCAGAGTGGTTTAACAAGGCGGTTTTAATGCCCCTTGGATGAGACGTGGAGGTCAGAGTGGTTTAACAAGACGGTTTTAATGCCCCTTAAAAAAGACGTGGAGGTCACGGTAGCTTAACAAGACGGTGTTAATGCCCCTTGGAAGAGACGTGGAGGTCAGAGCAGTTTAACAAGACCGTTTTAATGCCCATTGGAAGAGACGTGGAGGTCAGAGTGATTTAACAAGACGGTTTTAATGCCCCTTGGAAGAGACGTGGAAGTCAGAGTGGTTTAACAAGATGGTTTTAATGCCCCTTGGAAGAGACGTGGAGGTCAGAGTGGTTTAACAAGATGGTTTTAATGCCCCTTGGAAGAGACGTGGAGGTCACAGTAGCTTAACAAGACGGTTTTAATACCCCTTGGAAGAGACGTGGAGGTCACAGTAGCTTAACAAGACGGTTTTAATGCCCCTTACAAGAGACATGCAGTACAGCATATTAAAAACATTATTCTCATTATTGTGGAGTGGGTCTCCCATAGTCTTTGCCTATGCCTTCCAAGCAAAAGCTGCCAAAAATTAGGATGGAGGAACTTGCAATGCCCTTTACAAGAGCCATACAGTACAGCATATTAAAAATATTATTCCCATTATAGGGAAGTGGGTCTCCCATAGTCTTTGCCTATGCCTTCCAAGCAAAAGCTGCCAAAAATTAGGACGGAGGAACTTGCAATGCTGGCAACACGGACCACGGTCACCCTGGTGGTATAGTGGTGGTGGAAGCTGAGGATAAAGAGAAGAGCAAAAAACAGCCGAAATGAGGAAGCGTATACCCATGTGTGGGTGTGAAGCGGTGCATGTGAATACACCTCCCGAAATAACACAGTGGATTTGACTTTATGTTACTCTGCTGTTATTTGGTGGTGATGAGAAGTCTGGCCCAATCCAGCCCTTGTTCATTTTGATAAGGGTCAGCTTGTCAGCATTGTCAGTTGACAGGTGAGTGCGCTTATCAGTTATAATTCCTCCAGCGGCACTAAAAACACGCTCCGATAACACGCTAGCGGTGTTATGATCTGCTACAAGCACTAAGGAAAGACAGGAGATCTGTCCCTACAATAGAACTAAACTGGATCCCTACGATGTAACGGGGAACCTGATCCTGCGATCAGACCCGCTAAAGTTCTCAGCTAGTCTGTACGAAGACCTATAGATGCAAGGGAGGGATCCCTACAAGAACTAGGGACTGGGATAAAGTTGGACACCTCCTAGCAGAAATTGTATCAGTAAAAGACAAACACACAACATAGAACATAGAGGTCAGAAGACCTAGCAAATCTAACAGAGAAAGGTAACAAAGCACCAAGCTAGCTCAAGAGTAGTAATTACAATGAAGTCCAGCAAGGCCAGGAGGGCGGAGCCGGATTAAATAGGCAAAAAATGTCATGTGACCAGCAAACAAGAAAAAAGCCAACAGGAGAGTTCTAACAGTACCCCCTCTTCTAAGAGGATCCTCCAGATCCCCTAGGCCCGGGCTTATCAGGAAACCTCCTGTGAAACGCTCTAACAAGTCTGGAAGCAGAAACATCATCCGCCCTCACCCATGAGTTATCCTCGAGTCCGAAACCCTTCCAAGCGACGAGATACTGCAAACTCCCTCTATACAGTCTAGAATTTAGGATGCGGGAAATTTCATATTCCCCGTCCTCCACCACCGGAGGAACAGTGGCAGAGATGTCACCAACCGACACATCAGCTCTTTTCAACAGAGAAACATGAAACACCGGATTAATCTTCCAGGAGGTAGGAACCTCCAACCTAACAGCAGATTGGTTAACTATCTGAAGCACCTTAAAGGGCCCTACAAACTTGGGACCCAATTTTTTAGAAGGAATTCTCAACTGTAGATTCTTAGAGGACAACCAAACCATGTCACCAATAGCAAACAAAACCTCTTGCCGTTTCCTATCAAAGTACCTCTTAGATTTTTTGTTAGCCTCCTGAAGATTATCATGCACATCCGTCCAAACTCTCTCCAAATCACCGGAAAAACTCTCCTCCTCAGGCACAGCCGATACCAATTTGGAGAATGACCCAAAAGACGGTTGTCTCCCAGAACAACAAAAAAAAGGCGAACACCCAGCAGAAGAGGATGTATGGTTGTTAAGAGCAAATTCAGCAAGTGGCAGAAACTCAGACCACCCCTCTTGATTGTCTGCCACAAAGCAACGCAAGAACTGCTCAACATCCTGGTTCTTTCTTTCTGTCTGGCCATTAGACTCAGGATGATATCCGGATGAAAACGACAAATGAACTCCCAACCTGTCACAAAAGGCACGCCAAAAACGAGCCACGAACTGAGGTCCCCTATCAGAAACATTGTCAGTAGGAACGCCATGTAGTCTGACAATTTCCTTGACAAAGGCCTTAGCGAGTGTCTTAGCGCAAGGCAGTTTGATGAAGGGAACCAAGTGACACATCTTGCTAAAACGGTCCACGACCACCCAGATGACCGTGAAACCTTCAGAGGGGGGAAGGTCAGTAATAAAGTCCATAGCCAGATGTGTCCAAGGTGCACTAGGAACCTCCAAAGGGCAAAGCAACCCCGCAGCAGGAGCATGCGAAGACTTAGATCTAGCACACACAGAACATTGATGCACCCACTTAATGACTTCCTTCTGCCATCCAGGCTACCAAAAACTGAGACCCACAAGTCTCTTGGTCTCAGAAATTCCTGGATGACCTGCCAACCGAGACTCATGACACTCAACAAACAAATCTCTCCTAAAGGTCCTAGGCACAAACATGGGGAGTGTTATATGGGGCATTCTCCTGAGCTTTAAGAATCTCATCCTCCAAAACGGAGTCCAAAGCAGCAATCACAACACCTTCTTGTAAAATGCTCTCCTCCTCCTCCTCAGCACCGACCATGGGAGAAAAGCTGCGAGACAAAGCATCCGCTTTAACATTCTTGGTACCCGGGATGTAAGTAACGGAAAAATTAAACCGCGAGAAAAAAAGTGCCCACCTAGCCTGACGGGCATTCAAGCGCTTGTCAGCATCAAGATAGATCAGATTTTTATGATCAGTGAAATCCTGAATGGAAAATTCAGCACCTCCCAAGAGATGACGCCAGTGTTCAAATGCGAGTTTAATAGCCAGCAATTCCCGATTACCAATATCGTAATTAAGTTCAGTCTCAGAAAATTTTTTTGAAAAAAAGGCACAGGGATGTACTCCATCCTTGCTTTCCTGAGACAACACCGCACCGACCCCCACAGAAGAAGCATCAACCTCAACCAAAAACGGCTTAGTCACATCAGTCTGCATAAAGATGGGAGCAGAGGTGAACCTCTCCTTTAGAAACACAAAAGCTTCAATGGCCTCAGAAGTCCACTGAACTGCATTAGCACCTTTCCTGGTGAGATCGGTCAGCGGTTTGACAATAATAGAATTTTTTTTTATGCATTTTCTGTAATAATTGGCGAAACCCATAAACCTCTGTATCGATTTCAAACCAATAGGCCTAGGCCATTCCTGCACAGCTTGAACTTTAACCGGGTCCATCTCAAAACCTTCACTGGAGATAATGTAACCCAAAAAACTAATTCTCTGTACAGCGAACTCATATTTCTCCAGCTTAGCAAAAAAGTGAATTGTCCATTAATAACTGTAAAACCTCACGTACGCTCCGCCAATGAGACTCCAGATCAGGCGAATAAATCAGAATGTCATCCAAATACACAACCACATTTTTGCCAATCAAAGGTCTAAGGATGTCATTAATAAGATTCTGAAAAAATGCTGGAGCATTGGTAAGACCAAAAGGCATAACCAGATTCTCAAAATGACCCACAGGAGTGTTAAAAGCAGTCTTCCATTCATCACCCTCCTTCATGCGCAACAAATTGTATGCCCCCCGGAGATCAATTTTAGAGAACCACTTGGCCCCCACTAACTGGTTAAACAAATCAGGAATCAATGGCAGTGGGTAAGGATTGCGTACAGTAATTTTATTAATCTCACGAAAGTCCAGACAAGGACGTAAACCGCCATCTTTTTTTTTTACAAAAAAAAATCCAACAGCCACAGGAGACTTGGAAGGCCTAATGTGACCGGCGGCCAAGCTTGTCTGTATGTATTCCTCCAAAGCCTTTCTCTCAGGAATAGTAAGATTAAATAAACGACTTTTAGGAAGAGTCGCTCCAGGGACAAATTCAATGGTACAATCATAGTCTCTATGGGGAGGCAAAATTTGTGACTCCTCCTCAGAAAAAACTCTCCAAAAATCCTGAATAGGTACAGGTAATTCCCCTTTTTCCACCGCAGCAATACGTCCGTTACAACACTTGTCATAACATTTAGGGCTCCAGGACTTAATTTCATTGGTAGACCAATCCAGTACAGGATTGTGCAATTTTAACCAGGGCAACCCCAAAATTACTGGAGAAGGCAAATTATTCAATACTACCAAATCCAAATTCTCTTGATGAATACCATTAATAGTGAGGGGAAATTCACAGACCTTGTGAGTAACACTCTTCAAGGGAGAGCCATCAACAGAAACCACAGCAATAGGGGTTGACAAAGGTTTAGGTTTTAATTTAAGTTTTTCCAAGAATCCCCCATCAATCACATTCAGAGTAGAACCATAATCCACAAATATCCGAAATTCAATTAATTCTTCCTGAGCAGCGGTAGTAGCAGATAGGAATACTCCCTTAGTATTTAAACAGGATATACGTGCATGACTGACCATTTTTTTTTCTTTGTTCATACGAAGCACACAGTTCATAATGAAATGACCAGAATTTCCGCAATAGAAGCACAAACCTCCAGAAAGCCTGCGGTCTTTTTCCTGAGAGCGGGGTGCCATCGCCCCAATCTCCATCGGCTCTCCTTTGTCAGCACAGACCCTCTCAAGACTCGGAGCTGAAATGGCAGAGGATTTACTCTCATTAACCCTTGCACGCAGTCTCCTGTCCACCCGTATAGCTAATTGCATTGCCTCCTGCAAGTTTCCAGGTGTGGGATAAGCAATCAGCAAATCCTTAACCCTTTCACCTAGCCCTGCAAGAAACAAACTTTTCAAAGCTGATCGTTCCACCCCACCTGGGCAGACCACCGACGGAAGTGAGAACAATATTTTTCCACATTACCTGATCCCTGCCTCAGATGTCTCAATTCAGACTCAGCAGATGAGACACGATCAGGATCATCGTACAACAAACCCAAAGCAGAAAAAAAACTATCCACTGATCTAAAGCACGGATCACTAGGTTGGAGAGAAAAGGCCCATCCCTGAGGATCTTTGCGCAAAAGTGACATTATGAACCCTATGCGCTGTGATTCATCACCAGAGGATCTGGGTCTTAAACGAAAATACAATAAACAAGCATTTTTAAAAGAAAAAAAATCTTGTTGTTCACCAAAAAATAGATCAGGCAGACGTACCTTTGGCTCCACAAAATGTGCTCCAGAACAGCTACTCACGTGTTGTTGGAGCTCGGCCACCTCCAGAGAGAGTCGCTGCAAGCGTTGAGCCAAATCTTGAACCGAGACCATGATGGAAACTGGAGGTCTTTCCTTAGAGAAAATTTTTTTTTTTGGGCTGGACTTACTGTTATGATCTGCTACAAGCACTAAGGAAAGACAGGAGATCTGTCCCTACAATAGAACTAAACTGGATCCCTACGATGTAACGGGGAACCTGATCCTGCGATCAGACCCGCTAAAGTCCTCAGCTAGTCTGTACGAAGACCTATAGATGCAAGGGAGGGATCCCTACAAGAACTAGGGACTGGGATAAAGTTGGACACCTCCTAGCAGAAATTGTAGCAGTAAAATACAAACACACAACGTAGAACATAGAGGTCAGAAGACCTAGCAAAACTAACAGAGAAAGGTAACAGAGCACCAAGCTAGCTCAAGAGTAGTAATTACAATGAAGTCCAGCAAGGCCAGGAGGGCGGAGCCGGATTAAATAGGCAAAAAAGGTCATGTGACCAGCAAACAAGAAAAAAACCAACAGGAGAGTTCTAACAAGCGGCAGGGAAGGCCAGGACCTCCAAGGCGTACACAGCGAGTTCATTCCAAGTGTCCAGCTTGGATACCCATTAATTAAAAGGCACAGAGGAATCACGGAGGACGCTGGTACGGTCGGCAAGGTACTCCCTCACCATCTTTTGAAACTTTCCACTACTTGTGAGAGTACCCTGCGCCTCAGGGCCTGTAAGCTGGGCAGGTCTCAGAAAACTGTCCCAGAATGTTGACAGTGTTCCCCTGCCTCTGCTGGATTGGAGTTGCGTCTCTCTTGCCTGTACGCCTTGGTTGGTCAACGAACTGTGACCTCTGCCGCTAGCGTGTTCAGATGGGATTTTTTTTAACAGTTCTGCAGCAAGGGCCTTCTAGTACTGCCCCATTTTTGTAGACCTCTCCACCTCAGGAATAAGAGGGTGAAAGTTCTCCTTGTAGCGGGGGTCTAAAAGTGTCACCAACCAGTAATGACTGTCACCCAACATTTTGACAACGCGAGGGTCATGGTTAAGGCAGCGTAACATAAAGTTAGCCATGCGTGCCAGACTGGTAACGGGCAAGACTTCCGTGTCCTTACCAAGATGAAGACTGACCATGCTCTCCTCCTCCTCCTCCTCCCCCCTGTCCTCAGGCCACCCACGCTGAACCGACGTTATGACAGTTGTACAGGTACTACCGTCTACAGCGCATAATACCAGCTCCTGCTCTTCCTCCTCCTCCTCTCCCTCATTGTCCCCCAATGCACGTTGGGATGAGATGAGGCTGGGCTGTGTGTAATCACCGCTACGGCTTCTTGATCCATCTCATCTTACTCTGGCTGCAATGCCTCCTCTTTAGTGTTGAGCGAGCATGCTCGACACTGCTCGGTACTCGCCCGAGCATCTCACTACCCAGGATGTTCGACGAGCACCGAGAATTTCCGGGTTACTCGGGCGGGAGCTCGGGTCTCCACCTTGCATGTTTGGCGCTCTTTACAGAGCCAATGAACATGCAGGCATTGCCAGCCAGTCACTGTAATGCCGCAGCCATGTTGTTTGTGGGCATTACAGTGATTGGCTGGCCGTCACCTCGAGTATTTAAATCCGGGCGCCACCATCTTGGACTTCGTCGCTCCGTATCAGAAAGTGTAGGGTCAGTGCTGCTGAGCTAGGGAGAGATTTATACTGTGAAGTAGTTAGTGTAGTGTCTCTAAAGCCTGCCAAATCAAACGAAAAGTCCTTCTCAGGACTAATATCCATCCCAGATATCAGGCAGGCAGGCAGACTCTATAGGAGACGCAGTGGTTATACCAACAAACACTGCATTAAAGTGCTGTGTGCTCCTGCTGGTCAAATTGCTAGACTTATTCCAGGTCTCAGGGGCCAGGAAAAATCCTTTTTTTTTCATCTAAATCCTGTTGTTTTTTTTTCTCAGTCAGACTGTACAAATACCCATCTTATTAACCTTTTGGTATTCCCCCCCCCCCCCCAAAAAAAAAAAAATTGAGTGTGTCTGTGAGTGTTCAGACACAAATATATCTGTTTAAAAGATTCTGCTGCAGGCAAGAGAAATAGAACTGTGTTTTTCCTCTTCCTTGGTTCAAATCTGGGTGTTATCAACCTGCTTGCCTTTCTTCCATAAAAAAAAAACAGTTTGAGTGTGTCGCTGACTGTTCCGACACAAATATATCTATTTTAACAAGTCTGGTATACACCAGGAAATTATAACTGTGGTTTTGCAGTTCCACGGTTCAAATCTATGTATTATCCACTTTTTTGTCTTTTTTCCATAAATAAAAACATTTTCAGTGTCTCTCTGACTGTTCAGACACCAATATATCTGTTTAAAAGATTCTGGTGTAGGCCAGAGAAATAGAACTGTGGTTTTCCTCTTCCACCGTTCAAATCTTATTATTACCCTTTTGCCATTGATAGTGCGAGTGTAAGCTATTTTACTTCATTTAAAATGGGCAAGGTGCGTGGCAAGGGACGTGGAACTGGATGTTCTGGTGATGGTGCGTGCAGAGGACGGGGCCGTGGCCAAGGTGAAAATGTGCCATAACCAACAGCCACATCTTCTCTCTCCCAGTTCTTGACCGAACAAGAACTGGGAGACAACTGGGAACAAGCACACAAAAACAAGACCACTATTGCCAGCTGATCAGTGTGAACAGGTTATTAATTGGATATCAGATAATACTTCCTGTCACCTGGGCACCACCACCTCCGGTCTGTCTTCCACATGGTCAAGTGTTAGTAGCCGTGAGTCTCGACGGCATACTCTTCCTCACCCTGATGCTCCTTCCTCCCACTATGCCGAGTGTCGTCAGACAGCAACTGATCCCACACTTGGACACTCTGAAGAGCTGTTCACTGGTCCATTTCCATATTTGGGAACCTCTACGGCTCCGCTTGAAGTGGTGGAAGAGGAGATCCCATGTAGCGATGGGCAAATATTTGAACAGTCACTGCCACATGAAGGCGACGCTGGCAATTTGTCATAAGAGGTGGACGATGATGAGACACAATTGCCACAAAGAGAGGAGGAGGACCGTGGTGTGGAAGTGGAAGAGTAGGAAGTGGTGGATGCTCTAGTAACTGACCCAACGTGACAGGAGGACACGCAGAGCGAGGCCAGCAGCACACAGGGGGAGGGAGGCAGAGTCCCTCAACAGGCAGAAAGAAGCAGTGTGGTGGCTGCAGAGAGAATGCGGGCAACCGTTCCCCGTAACACCAACACGAGGGACGTTGCCAGTAGGTCTTCCAGAGTCTGGAATTTTTTTAAAGACTTTGCATGCAGTATGGACAGGGGATTGCCTTGCGCACACAACAGGGGGCTCTATTACACGCACAACAGCGGAAGAAGCAGTGGTGACACCCGCTGACACAGGTCATGGACCCTGGGGTTTGCACCACAAAGTCGGGTGCTTTGCTGACATGTGCCTGATCATGCTGGTGGTGGTCAGGCTGGTAGTTTTGTCACCCCTGCTGATGCTTGCCTGGCAGGTGGTATAAATGGCCTTTCTGGGGTTATCAGCAAAGTTGCCCCTTCTTCTCAGTCTTCACTTGTTATGGCAGTTTCTCAAGAAACAGCATCAATGTCCACGTCCACGTCCCAGCGCAGCGTTCAATTGTCAATATCCCAGACCTTTGAATGAAAGCGCAAATTCGCAGCCAACGCCCCACAGGCCACAGTCCTAAATTCGCACATTTCACGACTGCTTGCGTTGGAAATGCTGCCTTTAAGGCTGGTGGAGACGGAATCCTTCCGCAAATTTATGGTGGTGGCCGTCCCTCAGTAATCAGTCCCCAGCCGACATTATTTTGCCCGATGTGCCATCCCCACACTACACAAGCACGTGTCCCAAAACATCTGCCGTGCCCTCAACAACGCAGTTACTGGGAGAGTCCACCTGACAACGTACACGTGGACAAGTGCTTGTGGCCAGGGACGGTATATCTCCGTGACGGCACACTTTGTTCCATCCCAAGGTCCAACTGGGTCCCGGCTTCCACTGTGTTTACCCATCCTCCCCACACTGAGGATTGCGGGCCCTATGTCAGTCAGAGTTGCCCCCACAGTGTACTGCTCCTGAGCATCACCCACCTCCTCCTCCTCATGTTCAGCCTCCATCTCAGATATCACTACATCATTTACAAGTTGGAAGCACTGCAGTACTGCCTCAGCCAAGCGGCAACAGGCTGTGCTGAAACTCAAAAGCTTAGGTGATAAACTTCACACCGCTTGTGAGTTGTGGACAGCTGTGAAAAGCAGGCAGATCTGTGGCTGAGACTGCTGAACCTACATCCAGGCATGGTCGTGTGTGATAATGGCCGTAACCTGGTGGCGGCTCTGAGGCGAGGCGAGATCACACACGAACCATGCCTGGCTCATGTGCTTAACCTCGTGGTCCAGCGGTTTCTTAAATCGTACCCCAAGTTGCCAGATCTGCTCGTCAAAGTACGCCACCTGTCAGCTCATTTTCAGAAGTTGGCTACAGCTTCCGCCGCCCTTGCTGTATTGCAGCAGCGTTTGCAGCTTCCGGCAGACCGACTGGTGTGTGATGTTCCCACACGTTTTAACTCTACCCTCCACAAGTTGCAAAGGAGTTGTGAGCAGAAGAGAGCATTTGTGGAGTACCAGCTGCAACAAGGCCGTCGATATTCAGATCAGACACCACACAAAAGACCTTAGGAGTGGAACCGATGTCTGACATATGTACCATCCTGACAAACTTAGAGGAGTCCACCAAGATGGTGAGTGGCGATGACCCCATCATTAGCGTCAGCATCCCACTTGTCTGTCTTTTGCAACGCTCTCTGCAGAGAATAAAAGAGTAGGCATTGCAGCCAGAGTGTGATGAGATGGATCAAGAAGCCATAGCAGGCGTTTACACACAGCCCAGCCTCATCTCATCCCAACGTGCATTGGGGGACAATGAGGGAAAGGAGGTGGAGGAGGAGAAGGAAGAACAGGAGCTGGTATCATGCGCTGTAGACGGTAGTACCTGTACAACTGTCATAACGTCGGTTCAGCGTGGGTGGCCTGAGGACATGGGGGAGGAGGAGGAGAAGGAGGAGAGCATGGTCAGTCGTCATCTTGCCCATGGTCAGAAGTCTTGCCCATTACCAGTCTGGCACGCATGACTGACTTTATGTTATGCTGCCTTAACCGTGACCCTCGCGTTGTCAAAGTGTTGGGTGACAGTCATTACTGGTTGGTGACACTTTTAGACCCCCGCTACAAGGAGAACTTTCACCCTCTTATTCCTGAGGTGGAGAGGTCTACAAAAATGGGGCAGTACTAGAAGGCCCTTGCTGCAGTACTGTTAAAAAAATTCCCATCTGAACACGCTAACGGCAGAGGTCACAGTTCGTTGCCCAACCAAGGCGTACAGGTGAGAGATTCGCAACTCCAATCCAGCAGAGGCAGGGGAACACTGTCAACGTTATGGGATAGTTTTCTGAGACCTGCCCAGCTTACAGCCCCTGAGGCGTGGGGTACTCTCACGAGGAGTGGAAAGTTTCAAAAGATGGTGAGGGAGTACCTTGCCGACCGTACCAGCGTCCTCCGTGATTCCTCTGTGCCTTTTAATTATTGGGTATCCAAGTTGGACATTTGGAATGAACTCGCTGTGTACGCCTTGGAGGTCCTGGCCTGCCCTGCCACTAGCGTGTTATCGGAGCATGTTTTTAGTGCCGCTGGGGGAATTATAACTGATAAGCGCACTCGCCTGTCAACTGAGAATGCTGACAAGCTGACCCTTATCAAAATGAACAAGGGCTGGATTGGGCCAGACTTCTCATCACCACCAAATGACAGCAGAGTAACATAAAGTCAAATCCACTGTGTTGTTTCGTGAGGTGTATTCCCATGCACCGCTTCACACCCACACATGGGTATATGCTTCCTCATTTCGGCTGTTTTTTGCTCTTCTCCTAATCCTCAGCCTCCACCACCACTATACCACCAGGGTGACCGTGATCCATGCTGCCAGCATTGCGAGTTCCTCCGTCCTAATTTTTGGCAGCTTTTGCTTGGAAGGCATAGGCAAAGACTATGGGAGACCCACTCCCTAATAAAAGGAATAATGTTTTTAAAATGCTGTACTGCATGGCTCTTGTATTGGGCATTAAAATTGTCTTGTTAAGCTACTGTGACCTCCACGTCTCTTCCATGAGGCATTGATATTGTCTTCTTATTCCTCTGCGACCTCCACCAGTCTTCCAAGGGGCATTGATATTATCTTTTTATTCCATTGCAACCTCCACCACTCTTCCAAGGGGCATTAAAACCGTCTTGTTAAGCTACTGTTCCTCCACGTCTCTTCCACTGGGCATTAATATTGTCTTTTTATTCCACTGCGACCACCACCACTCTTCCAAGGGGCATTGATATTGTCTTTTTTTTCCACTGCGACCTCCACCACTTTTCCAAGGGGCATTGATATCTTCTTTTTATTCCACTGCGACCTCCACCACTCTTCCAAGGGGCATTAAAATCGTCTTGTTAAGCTACTGTGACCTCCAAGTCTCTTCCACGGGGCATTGATATTGTCTTTTTATTCCACTGCGACCTCCACCACTCTTCCAAGGGGCATTGATATTGTCTTTTTATTCCATTGCGAACTCCACCACTCTTCCAAGGGGCATTGAAACGGTCTTGTTAAGCTACTGTGACCTCCAAGTCTCTTCCACGGGGCATTAAAACCGTCTTGTTAAACTACTCTGATTTCCACAGCTCTTCCAAGGTGCATTGAAATGTTGTTTTTAATAACCTCTAACCTCCACAACTCTTCCAACAGGCATTGCATTTCCTCCTAATTTTAGTCAGCTTTTTCTTTTCAATGCATAGGCAAACACTAAGGGAGACCCACTCCCCAATAATGGGTAGAAGGTTTTTAGTACGCTGTAATCCACGTCTGTTTCAAGGGGCATTGCAGTTCCTCATAATTTTTGGAAAGCCTTCCATTCACTGCTTAGGCCAACAGTGTACAGGAGACCCAGTTGCTATAAATGGAAAAAATGGTTTAGTTAAGGCCCTCTGACGTCCATGTCACTTCCAAGGGGCATTGGAGTGCCTCGAAATTTTTGGTAGGCATTGCACTCACTGTATGCCCTATAACTGTGTAGCCGAACCACTCCTTTTGGTGCAGAAACATCCTACAAGACATGTGTGGTTGACTGGCCCGATATTGATGTGAATGGTTCCTGTTCCTCCTGCTCATTCTCTTTTGCCACCACCTCATCCATCATTCATCACCAGGAGCTTTGTTTTAACGGGAGTCATAGCACTGGGATAGTAGCAGGAAAACATCGAGCATTCCTCGGAGGAGGTAGGATATGCGCCAAAACGCTGACCACCTCAAGCCTTGCCGCTACTACATACATGCGCTTGCATTCCAAGGAACAGAAAGCTAAGGAGATGGGTGGCCTCATGATCATGAATAATTTACTCGTTGTGTAGGAGGCCGACCACTGCTGCTGTCTACCTTCTGAACTTTGTGTTGAAGCATGATTGACCCAGGACCCCCAATCCTCTATGTCTGGAGGACATGTTGCATCCAAGTGTCCAACGGTGTCCCGGCTTCCACAATATTAACCCAGTGTGAAGACGTCAGTGAGATGTTCCATCCCTGGCCACATTCACTTGTCCACGTGTTTGTGGTTAGGCTGTCCTCCCCACTAAATGCACTGGGAAAGGCACAGGTAATGTTTTGGTATGCGCGCTTGTGTATAAGGCGCGCTTGTGTATAAGGCGCACTGGGACAAATAGGAGCAGCTGGGGACCGTTTATGGACACCCGGCCGCCCCCAGGCGGTAGGGGACCATATGTGGGCACCCGGACGAGGGGCGGCTGGGTACTGAGTATGGACACCCGGCCGCCCCCTGGCGGCTGGGAACCGAGTATGGAATCCCGGCCGCCGGGCGGCTGGGGACTGAGTATGGATTCCAGACCGCTGATGCAGCCATGACATGGTTACCGGTGTCTGCCTCCATAAGCCTAAAAGGCCTCATTTCAAGTGCAAGCAAGTTATCAATATGGTGTTGCAGCCTGGGGGTGGGTGAGTGGCACGCTGCAAACTTACGCTTGCATTCCAAGAAAACAAAGCATATGCTAACTTCTATCATCATCATCATGCTCCTCACCTTGGCACTCTCAACTCCCCTGATGGAGAAGCCAGGGCCTCCCGGAGGAGTCTGGTTGTCTGGTGGGCTCGGCCAATGCTGCCCTAAAGCAGGCCAGGCTAAGAAAAGCGTGGGGAAGGTTACCGGGACAAAGAGGGGCAGCTGGGGACCAAGTATGGACATCCGGCGGCCCCCTGGCGGCTAGGGACCGAGTGTGGATACCAGACCGCCGACGCAGCCATGACGTGGTGGCCACATTCCGCCTCCACATGCCTAAAAGGCCCAATTTCAAGTGCAAGCAAGCAAGCAGTATGGTATTGCAGTCTGGGGGGTGGGTGGGTGGCAGGCTGCATACTTGCGCTTGCATTGCAAGGAATGGGGGAGGTACAATTCAACACTGCCCTGGGACGAGGACTTGCACGGGGATAGTTGCAAGTCTGCATCTTCTGATGCGGTCAAGCATCATTTCTGATGGGCACACTTTTAGGCAGTGACATGGGTGTCAGAGATGCTTCCAGGAGTCTTCCCCATGCTGTTCCCATGTATTTTCAGCACTGCATGCATGTGTCACACAGCACATGGCCAGATAAGATTGTAAAATGTTAAAATGACGTTTCCCGGTGAATGCATTTGTCACGGTTGAAAGCAATACAAAAGTGCAAAAACGCATAAAAAATGCTACTTGTGAACATAGCCCAAGGTGTGGAGGAGTATTTTTATTTTTAGTTATTTATTTTACCTTATACACAAGTCTTTACCCTGGAAAGGATGTTCCTTAACATATTTCACAGGAAAGCAGTTTCAGTTTCGTTTTTGAACGTTTTATTGTGAGCACGTAAAAGTGGCTTAATACCTCTGACCACGTTGTTGACAGCAGTGACCTGGGGGTCAGAAATGCTTCCTGGGGTGATCTGCATTCTGTCCCCATGTCATTTGAGCACTGTCACTATCGTTTTTGGGCACTTTTTAGGCTTTCTACAGACTGCTGGGGGTGCCGCCGCAAAAATGCTTGGGTTTCCCATAGACTAACATTGGGCTCGTTGCTCGGGTCGAGCACCCGAATATCACGGTGAGCTCGGCCCGAGCTTCGAGCACCTGAGCATTTTAGTGCTCGCTCAACAATACTCCTCTTTAATTCTCTGCAGAGAGCGTTGCAAAAGACAGACAAGTGGCATGCTGACGCTAATGATGGCGTCATCGCCACTCACCATCTTTGTGGACTCCTCAAAGGTTGTCAAGATCGTACATATGTCTGACATCCAGGTCCACTCCTGAGGTCTTATGTGTGGAGTCTGACCTTAATATCGACGGCCTTGTTGCAGCTGGTACTCGACAACTGCTCTTTTCTGCTCACACATCCTTTGCAACATGTGAAGGTAGAGTTCCAACGTGTGGGGACATCACACACCAGTCGGTGTGTCGGAAGCTGCAAACGCTGTTACAACACATTAAGGGCGGCGGAAGCTGTAGCCGACTTCCGAAAATTAGCTGACAGGTTGCGTATTTTGACGAGCAGATCTGGCAACTCGGGGTACGATTTAAAAAACCGCTGAACCACGAGATTAAGCATATGAGCCAGACATGGTACGTGTGTGATCTCGCCTCGACTCAAAGCCGCCACCAGGTTACGGCCATTGTCACACATGACCATGCCTGGATGTAGGTTCAGCAGTCTCAGCCACAGATCTGCATGCTCTTTCACAGCTGTCCACAACTCACAAGCAGTGTGAGGTTTATCACCTAGCTTTTGAGTTTCAGCACAGCCTGTTGCCGCTTGGCTGAGGCAGTACTGCAGTGTTTCCAGCTTGTTACTGATGTGGTGATATCTGAGATGGAAGCTGAACATGAGGAGGAGGATGATGCGCAGGAGCTGTACGCTGTGGGGGCAACTCTGACTGACATAGGGCCCGCAATCCTCTGTGTGGGGAGGATGTGTTCCGTCCCAAGGTCTGATTGGGTCCTGGCTTCCACTATGTTTACCCAGTGTGCCATCAGTGAGATGTACCATCCCTGGCCACATGCACTTGTCCACATGTCCGTTGTCAGGTGGACTCTCCCAGTAACTGCGTTGTTGAGGGCACGGCAGATGTTTAGGACACGTGCTTGTGTAGTGCGGGGATGGCACACTGGGCAAAATAGTGTCGGCTGGGGACCGAGTACCGAGGGACGGCCACCGTCATAAGGTTGCGGAAGGATTCCGTCTCCACCAGCCTAAAAGGCAGCATTTCCAACGCAAGCAGTCATGAAATATGCGGATTTAGGATTGTGGCCTGTGGGGCATTGGCTGCGAATTTGCGCTTTCGTTCAAAGGTCTTGGATATGGACAATTGAATGCTGTGGTGGGACGTGGACGTGGACGTTGATGCTGTTTCATGAGAAACTGCCATAACAATTGAAGACTGAAAGGAGGGGGCTTCTTTGCATGCAGTATGGACAGGGGATTGCCTTGCACGCACAACAGGGGATTCTCTTACACGCTCAACAGCGGAAGAAGCAGTGGTGACACCCACTGACACTGGTTGTGGACCCTGGGGTTCGCCCCACAAAGTTGGGTGCTTTTCTGACATGTGCCTGATCATGCTGGTGGTGGTCAGGCTGGTAGTTTTGTCACCGCTGCTGATGCTGGCCTGGCAGGTGGTACAAATGGCCTTTTTGGGGTTATCAGCAGAGTCATTAAAAAAATTGCAGACTCTGGAAGACCTACCGGTTGTACTGGCAACGTCCCTCGTGTTGGTGTTACGGGGAACGGTTTCCCGCCTTCTGTCTGCGGCCACCACATTGCTGTGTGCTGCTGGCCTCGCTTTGCATGTCCTTCTGCCACGTTGGGTCAGTTACTAGATCATCCACCACCTCCTCCTCTTCCACTTCCGCACCACGGTCTTCCTCCTCACTTTGTGGCAATTGTGTCTCGTCATCGTCCACCTCTTGTGACAAATTGCCAGCGTCGCCTTCCTGTGGCAGTGGCTGTTCAAATATTTGGCCATCGCTACATGGGATCTCCTCTTAAACCACTTCAAGCGCAGCAGGCGAGGGGCACAAATATGGAAATGGACCAGTGAACAACCCTTCAGAGTGTCCAGTTGCTGTCTGACGACACTCGGCATAGTGGGAGGAAGGAGCATCAGGGTGAGGAGGAGTATGCAGTCGAGACTCACGGCTACTAACACTTGACCGTGTGGAAGACAGACCGGAGGTGGTGGTGCCCAGGTGACTGGAAGTATTATCTGCTATCCAATTAATAACCTGTTCACACTGATCAGTGCGCAATAGTGGTGCTGTTGTGTGCTTCCCTAGTAATTCGGTCAAGAACTGGGAGCGAGAAGATGTGGCTTGTTGGTTGTGGCACATTTTCACCTTGGCCATGGCCCTGTCCTCTGCACGCACCATCACCAGAACGTCCAGTTCCACGTCCCTTGCCATGCGCCTTGCCCATTGTAAATGTAGTAAAATAGCTTACACTCACACTATCAATGACAAAAGGGTAATAAAAAGGAGATTTGAACCGTGGAAAAGGAAAACCACAGTTCTAGTTATCTGGCCTACACCAGAATCTTTTAAACAGATATATTTGTGTCTGAACAGTCAGGGAGACTCTCAAACTGTTTTTTTTATGCAAAAAAGGCAAAAAAGTGGATAATACAGAGATTTGAACCGTGGAACTGCAAAACCACAGCTCTAATTATCTGGCCGACAACAGACTCTTTTCAACAGATATATTTGTGTCTGAACAGTCAGCGAGACTGGGGGGGGGGATACCAAAACGTTAATAAGACGGGTATTTGTACAGTCTGACTGAGAAAAAAAAAAAGAGGATTTAGATGAAAAAAAAAGGATTTTTCCTGGCCCCTGAGACCTGGGGCTAAGTCTAGCAATTTGAGCAGCGGTAGCACACAGGACTGTAATGAAGTGTTTGTTGGTATAACCACTGCATCTCCTATACAGCCTGCCTGCCTGGCTGCCTGATATCTGGGATGGATATTTGACTGTTTGTTTGATTTGGCAGGCTTTAGAGACCCTACACTACCTATTTTGCACTATATATCTCTCCCTAACTCAGCAGCACTGACCCTACACTATCTGATCCCGGGCGACTGTGTCCAAGGTGGCGGCGCCCGGTTTTAAATACTCGAGGTGACGCTGTGAGGCCAGCCAATCACTGTAATGACCACAACCAACATGGCTGCGGCAAAGTAACCAACATAGCTGCTCGGTAAAGAGCGCCAAACGTGCAGGGCGGAGACGCGAGCTACACCCGAGTAACCCGGAAATGCTCGGTGCTCACCGAACATCCCGAGTAGTGAGATGCTCGGGCGAGTACCGAGCAGTGATGAGCATGCTCGCTCAACACTACTAGACATTCTTTTATCTAAACCTCCTCTCCTGTCAGCAAGCATGTTGTGGTATTATACAGTACAGACCAAAAGTTTGGACACACCTTCTCATTTAAAGATTTTTCTGTATTTTCATGACTATGAAAATTGTACATTTACACTGAAGGCATCAAAACTATGAATTAGCACATGTGGAATTATATACTTAACAAAAAAGTGTGAAACAACTGAAAATATGTCTTATATTCTAGGTTCTTCAAAGTAGCCACCTTTTGCTTTGATGACTGCTTTGCATGCTCTTGGCATTCTCTTGATGAGCTTCAAGAGGTAGTCACCGGAAATGGTCTTCCAACAATCTTGAAGGAGTTCCCAGAGATGCTTAGCACTTGTTGGCCCTTTTGCCTTCACTCTGCGGTCCAGCTCACCCCAAACCATTTAGATTGGATTCAGGTCTGGTGACTGTGGAGGCCAGGTCATCTGGCATAGCACCCCATCACTCTCCTTCATGGTCAAATAGCCCTTACACAGCCTGGAGGTGTGTTTGGGGTCATTGTCCTGTTGAAAAGTAAATGATGGTCCAACTAAACGCAAACCGGATGGAATAGCATGCCGCTGCAAGATGCTGTGGTAGCAATACTGGTTGAGTATGCCTTCAATTTTGAATAAATCCCCAACAGTGTCACCAGCAAAGCCCCCCCACACCATCACACCTCCTCCTCCATGCTTCACGGTGGGAACCAGGCACGTAGAGTCCATCCGTTCACCTTTTCTGCGTCGCACAAAGACACGGTGGTTGGAACCAAAGATCTCAAATTTGGATTCATCAGACCAAAGCACAGATTTCCACAGGTCTAATGTCCATTCCTTGTGTTCTTTAGCCCAAACAAGTCTTATCTGCTTGTTGCCTGTCCTTAGCAGTGGCTTCCTAGCAGCTATTTTACCATGAACTCCTGCTGCACAAAGTCTCCTCTTAACAGTTGTTGAAGAGATGTGTCTGCTGCTTGAACTCTGTGTGGCATTGACCTGGTTTCTAATCTGAGCTGCTGTTAACCTGCGATTTCTGAGGCTGGTGACTCAGATAAACTTATCCTCAGAAGCAGAGGTGACTCTTGGTCTTCCTTTCCTGGGGCGGTCCTCATGTGAGCCAGTTTCTTTGTAGCGCTTGATGTTTTTTGCAACTGCACTTGGGGACACTTTCAAAGTTTTCCCAATTTTTTGGACTGACTGACCTTCATTTCTTAAAGTAATGATGGCCACTCGTTTTTCTTTACTTAGCTGCTTCACACCTGTGAAGTGAAAACCATTTCCGGTGACTACCTCTTGAAGCTCATCAAGAGAATGCCAAGAGTGTGCAAAGCAGTCATCAAAGCAAAAGGTGGCTACTTTGAAGAACCTAGAATATAAGACATATTTTCAGTTGTTTCACACTTTTTTGTTAAGTATATAATTCCACATGTGTTAATTCATAGTTTTGATGCCTTCAGTGTGAATGTACAATTTTCATGGTCATGAAAATACAGAAAACTCTTTAAATGAGAAGGTGTGTCCAAACTTTTGGTCTGTTCTGTATATATATATATATATATATATGTATATATATATATACATTCATAAATACATATGGGGAATTATAGCAGTGGGGGCATTATTCATGTGGAATTCACATGGGGGGGATTATATATATAAAATATATATATATATATAGCTAAATACATGTTTGCATACATGGGCTAACGTGCAAATATATATACAGATTTATTTATATATATATATTTTATATATATATACACATAATGGGGCACTTCTCACTACAAGTGGTTAAACAAGTGAGCTGTCTGAAAACCTTCACAACCTTATTGTTGCAAAACATACTAATTGCATTGGTTGCAGAGGGATTTCTAAACTACTGAACATTCCAGTGAGCACTGTTGGCGCCGTAATCCAGAAGTGAAAAGAACATAATTTCACCTTACACTGGCCATGGCCAAGTGCTCCCCTCAAGATTTCAGACAAAGGAGTGAAAAGAATTATTATAAGAGTTGTCCAAGACGGAGTTGAATTTTGTTGAAAACATAGAATAAAAAGTAGACAATTAACTCTCCGTGTCTGTTTTGAATATCTGTTTGGGAGGACAGGATAGTGTAAAAGAAAAAAAAATCCCATGGCTAAGCATGTGGTATTCGTTAGCAGCAGCAGTAGCGCCACCACCATGACTGTCACCAGCCATCCAGGCAATAATACTACTAAACACAGGTTACAATTGGCCTCCATTGTCTCCAAAGAGTGTAATAATGGGAAGGAGACATCAGGCATTATGGAATATATGACAAATCAGTAGTCTTAGTCACAGCAGGATGATGTGATCTCTGACAACGACAGTATCAGTTTCAGTTAGTGTACTGACAGAACGTGATCACAAATGACTTAGAGAAATAATTAATGGGCTTGTTCTTCAATTAAAAAAACATTAAAAATCTTTCAGCGCACTTTGTTATTAAACTGCAAACTATTTGAAATCAAGGAAACTTGTGAAGTACAAGAAGTTTGACTTGAATTTGATCAATCACAAATCAATCCAATTATCTCTATTAGCTAGCATTTATTATTTTGTCATTTTTGGGAAGGAGGTTGAATTTGTGGACCAAATACAAAAAAAACAACATTTTGTTTTCTGAAAAACATTTTGCTTACCTAGCATTTCCTATGTCCTTTTTGGCAAAGGGTTAACAATTAGACTTTAAAAGGTTGACAAAAGTTATCTATAGTATTGTACAAAACAGTCTGAAAGGAAAAATGGCAATGGATAGGGTAGTGTAAATAAAAAAAACAAAAATATGATACAGCTAAGAATGTGGGAGCCGCTAGTCAAAGCAGAAGCACCAGCACCACCACTGGCATCAGTCGTCCGGTAATACTACAACCAAGCACAAGTCAAATTTGGCCTCATTTGCCTCTGGCAGGCCTATTAGTAAGGAGGAAGTAGCAGTCATCATGAAATATTTTGCATATTAGTAGTCTCAGTCACAACAGGGTGATGTAACCTCTAACAGGAACACTGTCAGTTTGAGTTAGTGTTCTACAAAAAATGGTCTGTTTGATCACAAATGATGATGTCATGACATGACAGTATGTATTTCTATGCAGCTGTCATGCTCAGGTCAGGAGAGCCGCCGACCAGTCCGAGGATTGTGATGCAATCCTCACGCGAGTAATGCAGTCTGACTGCACACCAAACTATCACTGACCTCAGCATAGAAGGGTGGGTGGGATTATGGGCAAGGGTAGCGGTGAATATTTACTTTTGATTTACATACGCTTGGCTAGCCGGTGCTCGATTCTGAATTGTCTGGAGCTTACAGCAAGACAAAGGGGCAAGGTGCAGCAATAAACGTTACATATTCTGAAAAGGCTGCTTAAGCCCTATTTCAGAATACTATTAGTATGCTTTGAAAAAAATCACCTGACAGATTCCCTTTAATAAAAGCTAGATTTTATCCACATTCTACACCTTTCATTTCCCACTCCTTTATATTCACTAATATTTCCATTGCTGTACACTAATACGAATCATAATGAAAAAAAATTGCTAATTCATATAAGCAATATATACAGGATGTGTTATATAGATTGAGTTGGGGACTGTTTTGTTGAACAGTCAGCTAAATAATTTGCTCTATGTGATGTCTGCTTCCATATAAGCAATTCAAATGGGCCTTTCTCTGTTCTCTGAGATAGTCCTGATCTTCAGCCTATGGCAGCTGTGTACAGAAACCGAAATATTCCACAATATCATTCATATTTGTTCTGCAGAACTACGCATAAAGCGCCTGCTCCCAGCTGTGCATGAAATACTATCTCTAGCAGACATAGATTCGTTGTATAGCCAAAGAAGCCGTCTTTTATGCCCTAATCATTCCATCTTCACAGATTTATCACCCACAACTAAATCACTGTACTCAGAAGTGAATATGCTTAATGGTTCCTTATTAGTTTGACATACAAAAATGGGGTAGTCAATGTAAATACTGTCAAGAATTTGGACAAAATACCTTGTTATTAGCTTCTCAAGGATAATAGCGTCTTTTGTCTTCGAAGAAATAATGTTTCTGTAACCCAGAGAAGCCTTGAGATGTTCACGGTGAGGAGAGTTGAAAAGTGGAAATCTCCTATTAAGCCATGTTATTAATGTAACGAGGCAGGAACAAAGATTGGAGTTATCCAAAGACGTTTTTCTGGAGAAGTTCATTAAAGTGTAGAAAGCTTCTGGTTTCATTGCCGAGAAAGGGAATGTGCTTTTATCGTTTTATTTATTCTTTTTGTTATTAGAAAACATATCCTAGTGTATCTGGTTTAAATAGTTGCCTAAGCCTAAATAACCTAAGTTACAACTGTGAATTTTGATTAGTTTTAGCTAGAATGATAAAATCGATCCTCTGCAAATCGAAATTCATGAAATTCAAGGTTCACTGCGAATTCTAACAATTTGTAATTTGTTTTGTAGGGATCACAAAAAAAGCTATATTCTTGGTGACATTTCACGCATTGCAGAAGATTATATCAGTCAGAGAGTGGATTTCATAGCCAGGGACCCCATCAAGGCATTACTGCAGTTACTGGTGAATGGGGCCCGGTGGGCAGAAGCAAAGAGGGGGCCCGGACTGGGTAGGACAGGTTGTGCAGCCTGTGCTGAAGCAGCACAGCCGAGTCACTGTTCGAACGGCTTGGCAGACTGTGTGGCTTGCTGGGGCTAATTACTTTACTTTGCCCAAGTCACTCACAGCCACAGCTGCTTACATTGTACGGCCGTAGCAGAGTGGGTCGGCTGTGTCTGCCGCTACCGGCCCGCCTTCTGTTCCCAAGCTACCGGCGTGCACTGGGCCCAGTGATACATTATATGCAGGAATTGAGGGCCCGGAAGTGATGATGTGCAAGCGTCCGCCCACCCACGCGCCCGTCCACTCGCCCATCCGACATCCCATTCCACCACCTGACCTCCCATTTTCCTACCCGCTGACCCACCCGCTACTTTTCTTGTGCCCCCTCCCATCTCGTGCAGTGTGAAGTTGGAGGCCATCTCTGTCTGCAGCCTGCCTGCAAACTACTAAGTGCTACTAAGTTCAACCCTACTGACTGCTGCCTGTCTGCCTGCTTGCAATAAGGGACAGTTGCCTGTCATAAAGGAGATATTCTAGTAATCTAATACTTTTCCCCTATACACAACATGTTAGGGACAGTTCACATGGCGGATCTTCAAGCAGAAATTTGGCGCAGAAATACTGCTGATTATCCACAGCTTCCATCATGCCTCCTATTTATCTCTATGGGAGACAGTGATGATAGTTGTGGAACGGCTGGTATTAGCCGCAGTCGTACTGAGAAAGGACCTGCTTAAAAAAGCTGCTGGTTATGTATGTGATATGGTGCTCGATGGGAACTGTTAATCTGTGATTGGTGAGGATGTGATTCAGAAGTGGAGCTTTTCCAAGAGTGGGCGGTGGAGCTGTGGAAGGTTCAAGGGGTGGAGGCAGAGCTGGCGTGGAGCCTTGGCAGAGTCTCAAGGGGGCACGAAAATTTTGCCGGTATGTACAGTACAGACCAAAAGTTTGGACAAACATTTCCGGTGACTACCTCTTGAAGCTCATCAAGAGAATGCCAAGAGTGTGCAAAGCAGTCATCAAAGCAAAAGGTGGCTACTTTGAAGAACCTAGAATATAAGACATATTTTCAGTTGTTTCACACTTTTTTGTTAAGTATATAATTCCACATGTGTTAATTCATAGTTTTGATGCCTTCAGTGTGAATGTACAATTTTCATAGTCATGAAAATACAGAAAAATCTTTAAATGAGAAGGTGTGTCCAAACTTTTGGTCCTTACTCTAGTTCTGAAATTCCTGGTGGCAGTCCGGCTCATAGCCGTACAGGCTTCACAATAATGCCTTGCAGCTATTACATCAAATGGTCTAATGCAGGCAATCAAGATTGACTATTACAGCTACTGTGAATATGATGCAGAGAAAGCAGTGGCCATTTTAGGGTTTTACAGCCTAGGGATAAGAGACCACAGTGCATAGCTCATCATTACAGATAGTAATAGAAAGGCCTAAGTCAGAGTGTGGAATAATACTGCAATGTTGAAGAACATAGAAATTTTGAGTAATAGTCTCAGTCAATGAATAATACATATATCCAAGTGACAGGGAGGTGCAGTGCCAGCAGAGTTAGTGTGACTATAAATTGATTGATCCATGGTAAACTGCAATCCCGCACCTTAATAACACTATTTTTCTTCATTCTTGATGCACTACAAACAAGGAGGGAAGTTCAAGTCTCCAAAGTCCTAATTTTCCTACAGAAGAAAAATATAAAACCAAGGCTAATCTTTATGAAAAAGTAAGTGTGCATTCTCAAGATATGTGCGCACGATCAGTATTTTGTGAAGAAATTTCTTCAGCGTTTCTGCACCTCTCGGCACCAAAAATGCTGCAGTAATTCTACACGTTTTTGGTGCATTTTAATGTGCTTTTTGTGCGTTTTTGCCTGCGTTTTTACCATGCGTTTTTGCCAATGTATTACATAGGAAAAACGCAGGCAAAAACACACAAAGGATTTAAACGCATGTGAAATCCTGTCAGGAAACTTCCTGATCATGTGCACAGATCTTCAAAATTCTCATAGGCAATGCTGGCATAAGGATTAGCATGCGTTTTTGGGGCCAATTATGCGCAGAAAAAAAGCACAAAAAATGCTACGCCGAAACGCGCGTAGGGGTGACACCAACCCCCCCCTCTTTCCCAGGGTCACTACTGGTGCCTGCTACCTAGGTAATTATATATATGGTACATATCCCTTTTTGTTGACTACTCTTGTTCTGTGGCCCCTTGACTTCTTTTCTGTGGGCTTCGTATAATCTCATTAATGGCATAGGGGTTTCCTATATGTTACCTACCAGTTATGTATCATCTTTTTCAAATGCGATTTGGCATTCGGGAATTGTTCCGTTTGATATAAATGAATTTCTAATGTGGCCCTGTGTTCCTATATTGGACTTTTCATTATAAGTAAAAAAATTTGGGGGGGTTTGTGTTGTCCTTGCTTTTTTAACCTGCACATGTGGCACTTGGTGCCTGTAAGCTCTATGTTATTTATATACTTTTTTGTATATGTATATTTAATAAAATTTGTTATTTCACATTTGGGGCTTTGATGTCGCTTAATTTTTTCTCTATATTTTCTGTGTGCTCATAGCCTAAGAATGTACAATAATTGCTGGCCAAATAATGTATTTTTGTTACGGCTTAAAAAATAAACAAGCCATAGCATGATTAATAAAACCATTATCCCCAGTTTTGGTGAGACTGTTTTCTGCCTTCGACTTTGTCTGAATTTCCCCAGTTGGATCAGGTTGGTGTTAGCAACATCATCATCAACATCTGCTATATGTTCTACTTAACGTACTCCTCCTCCTTTATTCAATACAAAACAAACAAAATGTAAGTTCTTTAATGGCTGCTATTTTATACATTAATCTGTGCTTGGGGTAAACATAACTATTTTAATTGTGTCTACTGGAATGAAACACAGAAGGGCTGGGCAAAAAAGGCAAAAAAAAATGTAAAACAAAATTCTTTGCTTTGCTGTAATTCAAAATTTCAGTATGTCTAAATTTCCTCCTCAGTTTTAGTAAAATAATATGTTTAAGGGGAGCATCGGGGGTGAATTACCCAGGAAGGGCCAGGCAAAAGATTGAGTCCCATATATAGTTACATATATTACATATAGTTACATAGTTTATAAGGCCGAAAAAAGACAAGCGTCCATCCAGTTCAGCCTATTTCTTGTGCACTGCAGCTATTCCGCTATTCCTATACCATGCGGTATAGGCCAATTTACATCATTGAGGAAAAATTCACTTCCCGCCACCAATCTGGCAGTCAGATTAAATCCCTGGATTAATTAACTAAGCATAAGATGTAATTTTATTGTTCTCAAGAAAGGTGTCCAGGCCTCTCTTGAACTCTTTAAGTGAGTTGGACATCACCACTTCCTCTCCCAGAGAGTTCCAGAGTCTCACGGCTCTGACCGTAAAGAATCCCCTTCTATGCTGGTGCAGGAACCTCCTTTCCTCCAGACGCATAGTGTGCCCCCTCGTCTTTGTCACCATCCTTCGTATAAACAGGTCATGGGAGAGATCTCTGTACTGCCCCCTGATGTATTTATACATGTTTATGAGGTCTCCCCTAAGCCTTCTCTTTTCCAATGTAAATAGGCCTAATTTTGACAACCTCTCTGGGTATTCTAGTCCCTCCATTCCCTTTATTACTTTAGTCGCCCTCCTTTGTACCCTCTCTAGCTCCAATATGTCTTTCCTGAGCACCGGAGCCCAGAACTGTGCACAATATTCTAAGTGCGGCCTTACCAGCGCTTTATACAGAGGAAGAACAATGTTCTCATCATATGCCCCTATTCCTCTTCTGATGCATGCCATGACTCTATTTGCCTTCGCAGCTGCTGCCTGACACTGGGCACTCCAATTTAATTTGCTATTAACCAAGACGCCCAGGTCCTTCTCCATGTCAGATTTCCCCAACGGTTTCCCATTTAATATGTATGGGTGACTGCTGTTTTTCTTTCCCATGTGCATGACCTTACATTTATCGGCATTGAACCCCATTTGCCATTTTTTAGCCCAACTCCCCAATTTATCCAAATCCTCCTGTAGCTGTGCCCTGTCCTCATCTGTATTAACTACTTTACAAAGTTTAGTATCATCTGCAAATATTGCTATTTTACTATGCAACCCTTCCACTAGATCATTAATAAATATATTAAATAATATAGGGCCCAAGACAGACCCTTGAGGCACCCCGCTAGTAACCCTGACACACCCTGAGCTTACTCCATTGATAACCACCCTCTGCTTTCTATCACTCAGCCAGCTATTTACCCACTTGCACACATTATCCCCCAGACCAAGCATTCTCATTTTATATACCAACCTTTTGTGTGGCACGGTATCAAACGCTTTGGAGAAGTCAAGGTATACAACATCCACTGACTCTCCCCGGTCCAGCTGTGAGCTCACCTCCTCGTAGAAGGCGCAGGTCTGAACATAAAATAGAAAACAAGGGCGAGGAGAAGCTGTCGGGGACCTGCCTGTCCACTAATTTGCAGCCCGGCTCGGTCCCCAAAAGCTATTAAAAGTATGTTTTTCTCTGAAACACCACAGCATTTTATAGTCAACCATACATGGCTAAGTTCGTACAGCCACTGCCTTATACTTGCTGCCCATTGATTTGGCAGTTTGTATCAGGTGTTAGGTTTCCTTTAACAGGCAGCATTTTGGATATAGTTAATACCATTTTGAACCTGCCAAGCGCCCGTACTGAGAGCCCAACTGACAGAAGGAAAAGAACTTTATTCCTCCAGGGTGGGGTGGGCTCGTGCGGCTTCAGTCACCCCTTAGTGCATAGTGAGCGGCGGCTGTAACCGTGCCCTTGGCACTGACTGATTAGCTGGCTCTAATGCAGAGAAGGGACTGAAGCCGCGTCTGCCAACCCCAATGACTGAAAGACAAATGCTTCCAAGAGGAATAAAGTTTATTTCCTCCTGGCAGCGGGGCTCTCAGTGTGGGGTCCAGACAGGTTCAAAACGTTAGTAACCATATCTGCATGTTAATAGCATTTTTTTTACATGACAGGTTCCCTTTAAGTTAAATTCACTCATCACATACTGGCACCAAACCTGTGTGGATTACACTCTGCTTCTCAACGGCTCCATATGCCATAACAGGTCAGCCCATGTAAACAGACTCTTAATCTTACTTGTATTGCATTAAATTGTACAAAACATTGATGCTGTCATTATAATAGTTTGCCATCTAGTAAAAAACATTGATGTTAAATGTTTTAAGTTTTTCAGATCGGAGCATATGTGCATCAGATGGAATTAGTCAAGGCACCTGTTAGACTTACAGTATACTTTTTTGCATTTGGCAATATTCATTAGGTTGATTTTAGAGACCAGTTAAAGTGGTTGTCCACCACCTTTTTAATTTTAAAAACAAGCCCAGCGGTTTTAAACATATACTCTTTTACTTATCCCCTGATGTTCATCAGTACTGCTGCCAGTGTCCTCTGTTGATTTCCTGAGATTGGTAGATGACTATATATTTATTCTAAGAACACAATAAGATGAATATTAAAATAAAAAAGTGGGTGAAGAATAGAAGCTGATGTGCAGTTCTCATCATCAATTGCAAACAGAGATGTGTTGATCAATATCAAGCTGATCAAGAACTAATATCAGCTGATCGGTGAGAGTGTGGAACCCCACTGATCTGATATTGACCTATACTCTGGTTAGGTTATCAATATTAGATGCCTGGAGAACACCATTAAGGAAAGACACATCTGATAAAGACTGATCAGCAGTTATTTGTTTTGGGTACTCTCGTATGCTACTGCTGAGGTTCATGCAGGGGTCTATCTATGTATAAAAAAGTGGGTCATTCACACTTCTAGTCTTATGCGTCCCATTTTAGCCATTTAAAATATTTAGTTGTATGAATTATTAAAAGAAAGCTTCATGTATGTGTCTCTTACTATTAATACTATACAACAATTAATGGAATGTATAGAATTATAGCATGGCACTATACTGAAGACTAAAAATCCATTACAGCTCATCAATTCATAATGGTAAGTACATTTTTTATTTCAGGCTATTGCAATGTCATCATCATCATCATCATCATCATCATCAAACTAACCCTATTACAGCAGTTGCATAACGAGTATGTGGAAGTGACAAGTTACATTCAGTGGTGCTGATCATTGGTCATTTTTTCAGCAGTTTTATTGCTACTTGCATAGGCTGTTTATTTTGTGACAATAAAGAAAGACTTTTGGATTCCTTAGAACAGGTTTTTAATAGGGATGACTGAATCTTTCAAATCTTTCAAAATATTAGATTGACAGCAAATTTGCTTCCCAAGAATCACAATACTGCAAAGCCTCCAAATGTCCTGAAAAGACTTACAAAAACTCTAAGGTCTCTTAGGACTGTGTCCAACCCCATTCAAGCTCTTTATCACAAGCATAGCCCTAGTAATGACAGAGTGACCTCACTCTCTAAATGAATAGAAGCCCAGTAGTAACCAACAGCTCATTTATTAACACAATGCACTGATAGACGTTTCATATTTTTTAAATTAAACATTGGCACAAAAATTATCCCTCCTAGTCATGTGTGATCAAGTAGACCATTTTGTGCAGAACACAGACTTAAACTGATTATTTCAGAACTCACCCCAGGGCTTTGTGTCAGTCCAGTCAGTGGATAAAGGGTGAAGACATCAATAAATAAGACAATACTGAGTAACACGCAATTCAGCAATACCAAGAATAGTGCGGGCCCTGATCGAAAGCTTACAATCTAAATAGGGATGGCACAAAAAGTAAAACGTGCTTGTAGTGTATGGTATTAATAGAAGTACTCAAATAATGCTGCATGAACCAGTCAACAGCCAGCATCAGTATAAGTACAGATACAAAGTTCTATTAAAAGTATACAGGGTGAGGAAACTAATAATGGGACAGACCAGATTCTGAAGTAAGGTAGGAAGAACAGGGAATAGTTAGATTAGTGAGGTGAGGTGATAAGCCAGTCTAAATAAATGTGTTTTTTAGAGAACACTTAAAATTGTAGAAACCGGGAATTAACCAGATTGTCTGGGGTAATGCATTCCAGATAGCTGGTGCAGCAAAAGCAAAATCTTAGTGGCATGAGTGGGAGGTTCGGATTATAGAAAAGGTAAGTCCTATGTCATTAATGAAACTGAGAGCACAATTTGGGTGGAAAACAGAGGAATGGTAGGAGATTTAAGGGGGTACAGAACTGTGGCGATTTGTGGGTAAGAGTAATACATTTTTATTGTACTCTGTAGCTGATGGGTAACCAGTACAATGACTGGCACAGGGGTGGTGCAATCGGTGTATCGGCTGAACAGAAATATGACCCTGACTGCTGCATTTAGGATAGATTGTTTAGTAAGCTAAGAATGATTAATAGAGAATTGCAGTAAACCAGATGATAATGCATAAAAGCAACAGTAAGAGTTTTTGCCGGGTCAAAGATAAGTGCAAGGTGTAGCATAGGCGTCTCTGCCCTCTGCCAGGCAGAGACGCCGCCCCCCTTAATGCCGCGGTCCTGCTCCAGTGTCCTCCGGCCTCCTTGCAGCTGCTGCTGGTACACGCAGCTTCCCTGGCTCTGTGCTTAGGGCGCGCGCTCCTTCCCTCTTAAAGGAGCCATGCGCGCCGTCCTAAAAAGTCCCCGGCCAATCACCGGAGGGCTTTCACTATAAGAGGCACCTCCTCCAATAGGAAAGTGCCCGTGCAAGGTTGTGGCTTTGTGATTCTTACCTTGCTTCAGCCCCCAGGTCCTCTGCAAGTCAGTCCTGTTCGCCAGTCTGATCTTCTGCTCAGTCCGCTAGCCTGGCTTCTCTTCTGCCCGACAGTCTGTCTACAGTCCAGTCCGCCAGTCTGTCTATGGGCTCTGCCCGCCTGCTTACCTGGAAGCTCCTGCCTGTTACCTGCTGTGGCTGCTTGCCCGCTTACCTGGAAGCACCAGCCACCTACCTGTTGTGCCGCCAGCTTGCCTACCCGGAACACTCGCCTGACTATCTGCCTAATCAGCCTGCTTGTCTACCTGGACCACGCGTCAGCCTGCCAGCCGAAGCTCATCCACTGTACCGGTCAGTTCCTGCCTTCTGACCCTTGGGAGTCACCTGCTCTCATACAAGGTCGGTCCCAGAGGGGCACCTGGTCCCTCTGCTCGGTTCCTCCCTGGTTCACGGAGTCGACTGAGCCGACGTGCGACCTTGGTTGGACCGAGTTGATACTTAGTCACGCCCCTCTGGCCCCTCCTTGCACCGCAGCACAGAGGTTCCACCACCCGGATCCGTAACACAAGGGAGCAAGCTTACTGCTTAGACGTTAAGTTGGAGATACCAAAGAAATGGCAATATCAGGCTTAGGTAGGTTAGTGGAGAAAGGAAACTCAAGGAGTTCAGATTTGGAAACATTCAGTTTTAAATACTGAGAGGACATAGTCAAAAAGCAGACAATCACCGGTATTTTATAGAAATGTGGGGGTAATGTCAGGGGAAGATGAGCATAATTAAGTGTAATCAGCATAGAGATGTTGCAGAAATCAAAATTTGCTGATGGTTCATCCAGTAGGGGTGCATAAAAAATAGGAGGGGACCTAGGACTGAACCCTTAGGATCTCCAACAGTTAGAGGAAGAAGAGCAAGCAATAATACACTGAAGGATCAGTCAGAAACATAGGAGGAAAACCAAGAAAGAGGATTATCCTTGTGGCCCATAGAGTGAAGCATAGTGAGGAGGAGTTGGTGATCCACCAAGTCACATGCTGCAGTAAGATCCAGTAGAATCTAGATGAGTTGTGACCATTAGATTTTATTATCGGTAGATTGTTAGAGACATTAGTAAGGGCAGTTTCTGTAGAATGAAAATAGCATAAACCAGATAGTAAAAGAGTAAAGAAGGGAATACCTGAAAGATAGCATATTATATGACAGTAGACCAAGCATTCCAAAATTTTTGAGATGAAGTGGGTGTTAGATGTCTGTAGTTAGCAGAGCAATTCTGATCTATTAATTTTTTTAGTAATGGGGTTATGATTGCATGTTTAAAGGAGGAGGGAAAATATCAAATAAAAGAGAGAAGTTAAATATTTTAGGTGGGTATAAATAGCTGGTTAAAGGGACTGGAGGAGGTGTGAGGTAATTGGGTCATTGGTACAGGTAGTAGGGAGGTGTGAAGAGAAAAAAAGCAAGGAGCCTGGTAACTTTTTTTGCGATTGATTCAAAGATGAAAATTGAACTTGATGAATTTTGTGAGAGAAGAGGATTCATGCTATTAGTGGATTGGGATAGAAATTGCTATGGGATATTGTTATTTTTTTCTTTGAAATAAATGGCCATATTGTCAGAACTGAGGTTGATGATAGAGGCCTGCACTTTAGGACTGAGGAGAGAGTGAATAGTGTTCCAGAGTCATTTAGAATTGTTGGATATCGATGTGATAAAGGAGGTATAGTAGGCTTGTTTGGCAAGATGAAAGAAAGAGTTACAGTACATGTTTTGAGCATAAACTAATAATGGATGAAGTCTACAGGCAAAAAGGTTTTCTCCACAGATGTTTGGCACGACTACAGTACAGGTGTAGAAAACATATTAGCAGTGTGTGCCAGGGTTGCCATCATCTGTGCCATACTGGGGGGATTGTGAGATCATCAGGGGCACTTTTCAGTGTCTTTCTGTAATGTTTCAAAGCTGTCAGGATATAAAACGGAGGAGATTGGGATCAATCATGACTGAAAACCCTTTATTAGTTGCTGGGTATTGTTGGCAAGTAGATTTTTAGATTTCTATATGTGTGGTATATAATAACATCCTGAGTGTAGTGACAAATTTTTACATAGAAGGAAAGAAGGTTGTGGTCAGAGAGGGCAATAGAGAGAAGTTAGTAAAATCATAGCAGAAGACCAGGTTCAGTGTATTCCCATCTTTGTGTGTAGGAGAGTAACTAAGCTATGAAAGGCTTAGAAAGAAAGTTAGAAACAGAAAATGAGTGACAAATGGGCAGAGTGGATTATCAATTGGGATATTAAAGTCCACCATGATGAGAGTGGGAATGTCACACGATAAAAACTATAAAAGCCAGGATGCAAAGGGATCCAGGAAACTCTGTGGATTGCCCGAAGAGCAGTACACTACTGCCATCTCTGGGAGAAAAGGTGGAAAAGTCTGACAGTATGGACTTCAAAAGAGAGGGACATAAGTGAGGATGTGATGATACTGAGAGGATGAGCTGAAAAGCACACTTTGAAGAGTGTTTTAAGAATGTGAAAAAATCATGTGAGCCATACATGAGAGAGGGAAAGAGAGAAGGACTGATAAGGATAGAGTGCACAGAATGTGTGAAAGGGTGGTAGATTTGAAAGAAAGCAGCAGCTAGAACATATGGTAGAAGTGTAGATGAAGAAAATGGATATGGTAAACACATATTTTAGCACAAGTGAACTAGAAACAAGTTTCCTTGAGTAAGTTGCACAGCTTACCTGTCTCCTGCTCTGTTTACTTGTCGTGTTTATCTGCTGTGATCTATGACAAATATGATTTAGTAAACAGTGTTACATTGTCCATTTGTCTAAGTTACATAATCACCAAACCTTAAGCAGGTTATTCAACAAACATATTGTACTGTACGTCTGCATGTATTCCAGAAAACATTGCTTCCGACCAGGTCACCCAGTCCATTTCCAAGTTCTGGAGAGCACTCTGTAAAAAGCTCAATATTGAGTTGTCTTTCTCTTTTTCTTCTGTTTACCATACAGAGTCCTATAGTCAAACAGAACGTATTAATTAAATGCTCGAACAGTGTCTTCGGTGTTATGTCTCTGATTATCTGTCTGGTTGGGTGGAACATCTCACATTAGCTGAATTTTCAATTAATAATCAATATCAAGATTCCATCAAAACATCTCAGTTTTTCTATACTATTTGGTTTTATATTCGTTTTGGTTCTTTTTTGACCACAGTGATGGATAATCCAGAGGTTGAAAAATCTGCGGATAAATGAAAGGTTATCTGATTTGAAGTCAGAGAATACTTGAGGCAGGAACAGGGTAGTCAAATCTTAGCTGCCAATAAGAGACATTCTAGAGGCTTAAGCTTTGGAATTGGTGACAAGGTGGGGTTCTCCATGAAAAGTATCAAGTTTAAGGCTCATTATGACAATCTGGGACCTTAACTAAGGTAATTAACACTGTAACTTTCCACCTGACACTTCCTCCATCCTTTGAAATAAGTAATGTTTTTCCTTCCTCAAGACATATCGATCACTGTTCACCCTGTCAAAGAGCCTCCTCTCCCCAGAATTACCAAACTTGGAGTATGAGGTACAGAAATCCTAAATTCTTGTGTGGTAAGTGGGTCCTCATAATATCTGTAGCATTGGAGAGATTACTGTACAGAGGAGAGATGTTGGGTTCCGGCAAGTAATATCAATATCAATAACCTGATCAGGGACCAGAGTTTTAAAATGGGTGGTACTGTTACATCTCCAACTAGACCCACTCTAGCGATGTCTGCTTATGTCACCAGGCACAACTGTATACGTTCTGTGGATGACACTGGTGATGGAGGAGACATTGGGGTCAGAAGCTCTGCGTGTCACAGACTCTTTCCAGCCACTGAGTCAATGGTGGTTGGGACCGATCTGGCGGTATTGGGTGAATGTGCTTTCCAGCAGGAGTACTCAGCTCCCTGCTTTGGCCAGTGGGACAGCACCACACCCTACTTAACATCACAGCTTACTACTGTTAGTTGTCAGTTATAGTTTTACTAGTCATGGTTCTCATCTCTAATCCAGCTCTTGCTTAGCCTATATTAGTCCCGTTCTGACTTCGGTCCATTTCCTGATTTTTCTCCTGTCTTACGATTTAGTTCCTTGTCTGCTATACTTGTTCTTACCTGGCTACTTGACCATTCTATCGAACCCACTCCATCAGTCAGTGATTACTCCAAGGCCTCAACCCAACTCCATATCCCTATCCCTATACATGGGTTAAAGCAGGGGTACACAATATTTTTGGTCCAAGAGAATGCCAAGAGTGTGCAAAGCAGTCATCAAAGCAAAAGGTGGCTACTTTGAAGAACCTAGACTATAAGACATATTTTCAGTTGTTTCACACTTTTTTGTTAAGTATATAATTCCACATGTATTAATTCATAGTTTTGATGCCTTCAGTGTGAATGTACAATTTTCATGGTCATGAAAATACAGAAAAATCTTTAAATGAGAAGGTGTGTCCAAACTTTTGGTCTGTACTGTATACAGCACCAAGCATAATGCCATGATTAAATGTAATGCCAGGTCAGCCCCATATATAATTGTATTGCTTGAACCTACAATTCCCAGTATGTCCTTGTCAATGGCAAGGAGATATTGGGAGTTGTTATCAGCTATCATTAAACTGCAAACCATACAAGAACCACAGTACTGATGAGCCATAGTTAGGATCACAAATAAACATTACATCCAAGCACCTTATAAGGGACATCTTCTCTGATTGGAGTCGTTTCCATCCCTTTTGTCTCCACATGGTACTGATGCTATGATGAGATTTCACACCCAGAGCTCGTCTCTGTAGACTTCCCTCTTCTCCATCTTCAGCAGCACATCGCAACACGGTGCCCTTACAAATAAAGCTATAAATATACCTCCCCATAAATATAAATATTGTGATAACCAATGACTACACAGGTCTACAAAAAAAAATTTCAGGTGCCAAGGTTTTTTGAATGGATTTAGGGTATTTTGAGAGTGCTGAATTAAAAAAAATCCCATTACTTTTGCTGAATTGGTTCTAGTTTTTGAGAATTCAACCATGAAAATAATGCACTCCCCCAATGCAACTTGTGTGTGATAATAAATGCAATAGCTTTTGGTCTTTTAGTCTGTCTTTTGACTCTTTAACATTGTCTTAGGTAATGAAATATCCCATATAATTATTTTGTACTTCAAGTTGTATTCTTACAGTGCTATAAAAGCTAAAACACTAGGGAGAAATTAGTGCAAATAGGGTCTTATCCGACGAACATATTAATCAGATTGTGCTAACCTGATCTATGATTTAAAAGCGTTTTTAAATCATTGTACAACTGCTGCCAATCCACTTGTCATGAAACCGATGAGAAAGAAGACAAGGAAGAATTTGTGGATACCCTCCACGCTGCTGTATCTGGAAATCGTCAATACTCAGGAGTTTATTCAAACATGCCATTTTTTATTGAATTCATTTTGGCAAGCACTTCTTTAGGAAATGACAATATGTAGTGTGTGGTCATTTCCTGAAGAAGAATTGCTTGACGCTTTGAAACGCGTTGCATAAAAAACTGCATGTTTGAATAAACTCCTGAGTTTTGGCGTCTTCCATACATTGCAGCGCAGGAGGTATCCACAAATTCTTCCTTGACTGCAGTGCTATAAAAGCAACTTTTTGAAGCCAGAATTCTACTGTAATTAATTAATTGATTCATTAATTAACTATTAAATATATCAGAAACTAAAGCCAGTCTGGCAAAATCAAAGTCATATTCTTAATCAGCACCATAAGCTTAGTAGAAAACAGTTCAGACACCATTGGCACCAAAATCACTGTATACCAGTGTAATTATTGTGTGATAGTGTTTTAACTCTTTTCTAAGTATGCACCCAAGAGATCATTGAGATTTCAACTAAATTCCTTTCTAATTTGATTCCACTACTTAATTTCACTTTCTTATTTGCAAGCTTTATCAATATCTCATATTTTGGGGGTTTATCCCTCCGATTTTGCATAACCAATACATCAAGTAGTGAATAATTTGTAACATTATAGTGTAGACTTGTGCTCACTGTTTAAACCGCAAGTATCTAAAATATCCTGATAGAGGAAATCCATTTTCTTCCTACAGCATTTCAAATGGTTTTACAGTAATTGTCCCCTTCTAAAAAATTGTGTAATACGTGTAAATTAACATTTAAACAAAAGTGTGGACACATTTGTTCATGCAGTGGTTTACCTTGTTCTCATTGGAATGGGCACATTGTATATTCAAACTAAATGCATTAAAATCATAAAGGAACACATTTGGAAATAAAGAGTAAAGAATCACGTGAAATAAAAGAGGACTATGTTTAAAACCTACGATTCCTCAAAGCCACCATCTATTCTGATGACAGTTTTTCACTCCCTAGGCATTCTCTCAAGCAGCAACATCAAGGAGATGCCTGGAATGGCTTCCAATGAGCTTGCAGTGCCTTGTAAAAAGTTCATTTGTGGAAACACCAACCTTCAGAAAGTGTTTGGTGCATTCAGGTGTATTTTGCATAGGCAGTGTTGGTACACAGTTCCATACATTGCTGTGCCCTATTTCACAACGATTCTGAGGAAGAATGTGGCTATAACCAGTAATGAGCGAGCATACTCGCAAGTGCTCGGTACTCGCTCGAGCATCTCAGTACTCGAGATGCTCGGAGCTCACCGAGTACTTGCGAGATGCTTGGGCGAATGCTCGGGTCCCCTTCCTGCATGTTTGGCGCTCTTTATAGAACCAATGAACATGCAGGGATTGCTTGCCACTCACTGTAATGCCTCAGCCATGTTGGTTGTGGCATTACAGTGATTGGCTGGCCGCACAGAGTCATCAGGTCTTTATCAGACCTGGCGCCGCCATGCTCGTCAGTCTACTCCACAATCAGACAGTGTAGGGAGAGCTGCTGCTGAGCTATGGAGAGATTTGCTTGTTTATTAGGTAGTGCAGGTAGAATAGAAGCATATTATACATATCGATCTCAACAAACAGTCCTTCTGAGGACTAATTCATTTGCAGAGATATCAGGCAGGCAGTGTATATAGGCAAGCAGGCAGTGTATATAGCAGACTTCAGTGCATATAGCACAAGAGGCTCCATTCCAGTTCTGTCTGCTGCTGCTGTTAGATATTTCTAGACATAGGCCCAGGTCTCAAGGGCCAGGAATAATTTTTTTTTGGATCTTAATCCTCATTATTTGCTAAAAAAGCAATCCAGAGAACACAGTTTTTCTGTGCCATTTGCTTGTTGGCACTGCAAGGGACGGGGTACTGGACATAATGGTAATAGTGATGGTACAAGCAGAGGCCGAGGCTGTGGGCAAGCTGAAATTGTGCCACAACAAACACCTACATCTTCTCGCCTGACCTTCCTGTCCCAATTCCTAGGGGACTGCAGCACACCACTATTGAACCCAGAGCAGTGTCAAAAGGTTGTTGGTTGGAAAACAGATAATGCTTCCAGTCACTTTGCCACCACCACCACCCTGTCTTCTACACGGTCAAGTCTCAGTAACTGTGAGTTTGGACCGCATATTCCACACCCTGATACTCCTTCCTCCCACCATGCCGAGTGCCTGGAGACAACTGATCCCACACTTGGACACTCCGAAGAGCTGTTCACTTTTCCATTTATAGATTCGGGCTGCTCGCCCGGTCCACTTGAAGCAGGGCAAAAGGAGATCGCATGTAGCGATGCCCAAATTTTTGAGCTGCCACGGTCACACGAAGGTGATGGTGGCAAAGTGTCACAAGAGGAGGATGATGATGAGACATAATTGCCAGAAAGTCAGGAGGAGGACCAGGGTGCGGAAGTGGAAGAGGAGGTGGTGGATGATATAGTAACTGACCCTGTGACGCCCTGCTGTGCATGGAGTCACAGACCAAAGGGGGGTGCATTTCAGGTTTTCTCCACAAGAGGCCCTCAGAGCATACACACACACCTCCACCCTACCTCAGAACCACAAGAGGGAGCCCTTAAGGGAATATATAAAGGAGGGTGGAGGCAGGAAGAGAGGGAGTTCAGTCAGTTGTCTAAGGAGTGAGTCCAGTCAGGAGTCTCTGCTGAGACACAGAATGTTAGTGACTCAGCAGGTTTCTGCTGAGAGGAGTTGTTTGGAGTCTGCTGCAAGCAGCTCAGAGAGAGACAGCTAGGAGCGTTGCCGACGCTCTAAAGAGCGGCAGAAGAGGCAGCCCGCTTACTGCCAGTCCGTATAGCCTAGTGAGGGCCCAGATGAGGCCAAAGGCTAGTGGAACAGTAGCATCGGGGACCGAGGAGCTTCATAAGCTCACCCCAGAAATATACCAGACACCGGCTCCGAGTCTGCAGAGCAGTATACCCTCTGTGGAAAACAACCGGATCTTTCCTGGAAGACTTCAGGTCTCAGGATAGCCCAGGAGCTGACACGTAACAGGACCAGGAGGCACGGAGGCTCCGCCATACCAGGAGTGTGCTCTTCAGCAAAAGGCCCTAACACCAGGTCAGCCGGCGCAACACAAGGACTAAGTTAGGCCTAGTTTCAGACAGGCCATAAACTACACAAGCGGCAAGGATACAGGAGGCCCTATACCTGCTCACTGGGGAGAGACCTGCAGTGCACCCCTCACCCTACAGTGCTCCGGGCGGTACCACAACTCCACCAGTAAAAAGGTACTGAAGCCAAACGTGAGTGTGTCTCCCATTTTTCCTTGGACCCGGCTGGGTCACCGCCATATAGTGCACCTTACCGAACACCGCTGCCCTGAGGCCTAGCTCCACCTGTGGGGAGCTACCCCATCATAGCTGCCGTAACACCGGCCTCAGTGGACTGCCGCAACGCTGGTGGTCCTCACCAGACACCATAGGTGGCGTCACGAACTTTCATTTTCCATTTAACCCCTTTTTTTTTTAAGAGAGACCCCAGGGTATGGGCCCGGGAGCCGACCACCGCGACATCCCCCAAGGCCAGGCATTAAGGCCCGGGCGCCGAGTAGTCCCCATCCCCTGGGTGCCACATCTCTCTAACTGGCGTCACGAACAGGATTGCGTGCCCGCGGCAACAGAAGGAGTTGTGCCCGTTGCCACCGGGTACTATGCGCCTTAAGAAACTGTAAAAAAACTCACAGTGGTGAAGCTTTTCCCGCCAATTTTCTGGAGTTTCCCGCCATTGGCCGCCATCTTTCCGGTCGCCATGCGAGAAGAAGGGCGTAACCATGGGAAAACTAGAGGGCGTAACCGCTGAAAGCGCGCGAAGTCGAGGACACGCCCCACGCACTGACGCAGCGTCAGGTCCTGGCAAGAAGCCCAAGCGAACGCTCTGACGTGGAACGTAAGCGACGCAAGGTCCTATCAGAAGACCTCCGCCTGCGGAGCTGCGGCCTACAGAAGGAAGGTAGGCCACGGTTCACTAGGGGGGCGCCAAGATGTTGCAGCAACAGCCCGACGTCACTGACCAGGCTGACAGCCCCGATGATGCGCCCGCAGCCGCCGCCGCGCAAGACGGAGCACCCGCCCCATTACCAGGGCCTGTAGCCCCTATTGTACCATTGACTTTACCGTACATGCCTGGAGCAAAGTGGCTCCCCCAGTACAACGGCAAGCCGGACACCCTGTCCGGATTCAAGCGCAAAATATGCAGCATCCTGGACATGTATTCTATGACCGGCAAACAAAGAGCTGCAGTAGTTGTGGGACAATTGACTGGTGCTGCGGAGAGAGAAATAGAGACTTGGTCGGCCGCAGACCAGGAAACAGTGTCCACAATTTTCAAAAAGTTACAGACTGCCTTTGAGGACCGCACTGAGGCAGACCTCCGGATGAGGTTCTACCAATGCTCTCAGAAGCCGGAGGACAGCGTTCGGGACTATGCCTGCCGTCTACAGGTGGCCCTGCGAGCTCTAAAACAGGTTAGTCCAATTAGCATAACCAATGAGAGTAAAATGCTAAAAGAACAATTTGTCCGGGGGCTGAGGTCCCAAGCGGAGAGCAGGACTGTGCGTTGGTGGTCCTTGGACCATCCAGATGCTACCTTCGACACCCTTAAGGACATGGCTATCAAGGGACTGCAACCCCTGGAGACAGCAGATACGTCTATCTAGCGTTACCAGGGTGGGGCCACTCCAACGCCAGCAGCACCCACCTTTTCCCCGCTGGCTGCTGAAGCCAAAGTGCAGGCAGCGCCCCCTACTGAGCTGGACTGTCTGCGCTCAGAAGTGCGCCAGCTGACCAAAAACCTGGCCACTGTGATGAGTGCCCTGCAACTACGGACTGAGCCAGAGACGTAAGGAAAGATCCTGCTAGCCGACTGCCCTGAGGATGTCCCCTGGATGAACCGGAGGAGAAGGAGGACGTCGCCACCCCGGAGGAGGACATCGCCACCCCGGAGGAGGACAACGCCACCCCCAGGAAGGACCAACAACCAGCGCCATCCTCACCAAGAGTTCGTCTGCCACCGCTGCCAGAAGGCAGGTCACACAGTGCACCAGTGTCCTTTAAACGAGCAAACCCTGGGTCCGAGGGCCAGCATCCAGGAATAGACTCAGCAGGCCCCTCAGACTGGCACCGCAGGTTCGTGGGAGGAAGACCTTTCCTATCCATTATACTTGATGGCATTGCGATACCTGCCCTGCTGGACACCGGAACCCAGGTAACAATCATACCTGATATCCTCTATAGCAAATACTGGTCCATGGACAGTCTCCAACCCCCAAACCCAGACTTTTCAGTATATGCCTCTAACGGCCTCCTTCTTGACCTACTCGGGGTTAAGAATGTAGCAGTAAAAGTGGGGAGAGTGGAGTTAAAGGACCAGGGACTCATTGTAGTGAAGACTGTCAATGAGGAAAATGGACTGAATATGGTACTAGGCACTAACATTGTTGGTAACTGTTTGGAGGAGGTTGTGTTTTTACTCCAACAGCTCGCTGACGTTGCCAGACCAGGGCAGAGGAGAGCGATCCAGAAGGAGATCCGAGCCCTGACGTACCAACAGCTAGCGAAGCTGACCGGCGGTGAGATTGGTAACGTGCGGGTAACTGACCCGATACCCATTGTAATTCCCCCAATGAGTGAAATGCTTATCTGGTGTAGAGCAGCAATAGGTCTTAAAGGACAGAGCTACCAGGCGGTAGTAGAACCCCTTAGCTCAGAGCACAGACCTACACTCTTAACCGCCAGGGGGGTAGTAGATGTACGCAATGGGAGGGTGCCCGTCCGTCTTCTTAACTATGGGGAAGACGAGGTTAAATTACCACGTTATGCCACTATTGCCAAACTCTACACTGTAAATAATAACTATTCACACGGCGGAGTCCTTAACCTCCCCAGACCAAGTGGAGGATACTGACCCTACAACACAGGAGGGGGATTGGTGTCAACAGCTCCACGTTGGGACAGACACCACTCCTGCCCACCAGAAACAGGGAGTACACCGGGTGGTTCAGGAATACGAGCAGGTATTCAGCAAATACCCGCTTGACTTTGGGAGGATTAAGGGGGTACAACATCACATCCCTACAGGCAACCATCCCCCCATCAAGGAACGGTACAGGCCTATACCTCCAGCACACTACCAGAAAGCCAAGGAGATGTTGCATGACATGAAGAAGGCAGGGGTAGTAAGGGATAGTTGTAGTCCCTCGGCAGCTCCCCTAGTTCTAGTCAGGAAGAAGGATGGAAGCATGAGAATGTGCGTAGATTACCGTCAAGTAAATCGCATTACACATAAAGATGCATACCCTTTACCACGTATTGAGGAATCCCTGGCTGCCTTGAAGTCTGCAAATTACTTTTCCACCCTTGACCTCACTAGTGGGTACTGGCAAGTAGCTGTGGCTGAGGAAGATCGGGAGAAGACGGCCTTCACCACCCCGATGGGACTCTGCGAGTTCAGCAGTATGCCGTTTGGACTCTGCAATGCCCCCGGAACGTTCCAGAGATTGATGGAGTGCTGCCTGGGACACCGCAACTTCGAGACTGTGTTATTATACCTGGATGACGTGATTGTGTACTCCAAGACTTATGAGGACCACTTGAAGCACCTGGCAGAGGTATTTGAGTCACTGTCCCAGTATGGGATGAAGTTGAAGCCCTCCAAGTGCCACCTGCTTAAGAAGAAGGTACAGTACCTGGGACACATTGTCAGTCCAGAAGGGTTAGCACCAGACCCGGAGAAGGTCACTGCCATCCAGAAATGGCTGGAGCCGAAGAACCTGAAGGAGGTGCGTCAGTTCCTGGGACTGATAGGATACTACCGGAGGTTTGTAAAAGATTACACCAAGAGAGCAGCACCTCTGCAAGACCTCCTGGTAGGACAGTCCCCCAAGGGCAGAAATCTCCCGTTCCACTGGGGTAAAGAACAGGCTGAATCATTTCAAGAAATGAAGGAGATCCTGACAGGTGATGAGATCCTAGCCTACCCTGACTACAGCCAACCGTTCCTGCTGTATACTGATGCCAGCAATGAAGGATTGGGAGCTGTCCTAAGTCAGAAGCAGAATGGCCAGGAGAAAGTCATCGCGTATGCAAGCAGGAAGCTCCGCCCGACCGAGAGGAACCCAGAGAACTATAGCAGCTTCAAATTGGAGTTTCTGGCCTTGGTCTGGGCCATTACAGAAAGGTTCAAGCACTACCTAGCCTTCAGCAAGTTCACTGCCTACACTGACAATAACCCCTTAACTCATCTTGAAACAGCCAAGCTGGGAGCCATGGAACAACGATGGATGGCTCGGCTGTCAAACTACCAATTCACCATAAAGTACCGGGCGGGCCGCAAGAACGCCAACGCCGATGCTCTGTCTAGGATGCCTCACCAGTCAGACACAGAATAAGAAGTGGATGACCTGGAAGAGATAGAGATACCTGCCTTTCACCGGAGTGGGATGATCCATGAGCAACGAGCCTCCAGGAAGCCCCGTGAAAAGACGTTAAACCCCCTTCCTCACCACAGCTGGAAAGAGACCCAGGACAGTGACCCGGTTGTCAGCCGCATCAAGCAGCTGATAACCCAAGAAGATGCCTCCCTGGAGAAAGATGCGTCTCTGCAAACAAAGCAGCTGTGGAACGAGAGAAGCCGGCTGTTTATCTACCGTGAGAAGTTGTGCCGGAGGTACGTTAATCCAAGAACCCATGAGATGGTATGGCAGATAGTAGTCCCGAAGACAGACGTCCAGATGGTATTAGAAGCTTACCACGATCAGGCAGGGCACTTTGGCTGGAAAAAGCTAGAGACCCTGTTGAAGTGTCGATTCTACTGGGTAGGAATGCGCAGCTCCATTGAAAGGTGGTGCCGGGACTGTGGACCCTGCGGCCTAAGAAGGAAAGACTTCAGCAGCCAGAAGGCACCCCTGCAACCCACCAAGACAACTCAGCCCCTGGAGATCGTGGCCCTGGACCATGTCAAGCTCTCCCCCAGCAGGTCAGTATACTCCTACGCCCTGACCATGGTGGATCACTACTCCAGGTTCCTGGTGGTCGTCCCTGTCAAAGACCTGACAGCAGAGACAGCAGCCAAGACGTTTCAAGCGTACTTCTGCAGACCCCATGAATACCCTGAGCAGGTAATGACTGACCAAGGCCCGGCCTTTGAGGCTGAATTGTTCAAAGAGTTCTGCCATCTGTACGGGTGTAAAAAGATCAGGACTACACCGTACCACCCCCAAACTAACGGTCTCTGTGAAAAGATGAACAACATCATCATCGATCTACTGAAGACCATACCACTAGAAGAGAGAAACCAGTGGCCAGACCTACTACCTGACTTAGTGGATCTGTATAATCACATACCAGTAAGCTCCACCAATTGCACTCCGGCATATCTAATGCGGGCAAGACCTGGGAAGTTGCCCATGGACCTGGAGCTTGGTGTGGTAGAACCTGAAGCTGATGCGACCACTGAGGACTGGGACACAGCCAGACAGGAGCAGTACAGAAGAGTACAAGCCTGTGTCGAAGACAGTCTCACTCGGGTGAGGGATAAACAAGAGGCGCAATACAACAGAAGTGCACCAGCAGAACCCTTCACACCAGGAGAAGTGGTATTGAAAAGGAAGCGGAGGAACCACAAGATTGATGACCAGTGGGAGAGAGAACCCTACACTGTGTTGAATTCAAGGTTTGACAACAGGAAGACGTGTTTGATCAGCAAAGATGGAGGGAGAACCACTGCAACAGTATCTCGGGACCATCTAAAGTTGTGTCCGGATCTGCTAAAACCCCAAGAAGAAGTGCCCCTCATCATCCAGGAGGAACCTGAAGAAGCAGTAATCCATACTGACTTAGGTGACTTCCCGGCAGATTGGCCTCAAATAGGAGGAGCGGTGATCGTCCCAGTACTCCACTTCTTCCAGCAACCAGAAAACTCTCTACAGCAAGTTGGACCTGTAAGTGCTGCTGAAGAGCCAGCTCAAGAAGGATCTCCGGCTGGAGCAGAGCAAGAAGGCCCAGCCAATGGTACACTTGCCAGTCCCATAGAGAGGTTAAGGCAATTTTACAACTTACCCACACGAAGGGCAGACAGGGTAACTGATGATACAGACATTGATACCCCACAGACCACTGCATTACGCAGATCAGTACGCAGCACGAGAGGTAAACCCCCTGCTAGGTACATTGAATAAAATAGTACAATTTCTGAGAATGTAGATAGTTACCCCTGAGGTATTATGTATTATACTATGTATTGTATTAATGTGTGTAACTTATATTTCTTCCCTTTGAATGGACAATTCAAGTGATATGGACACTTTAACCCTAACCTGTTTATTCCTTATATATGAACTCTGAGGCTGAGGACTTTGTGCAGCCCAAAGATTTTCTTTGTAAATATTTGCGCTCCCTGGAGTGCCCCTTTGAGCAACCTCTCCGGAAGAGACTTGGACTTTCTGGTTGCTCACTGCCTACTGCTTTTGCAATGTATATATATATTTTTATTCATGTTTTGTTATGCAACGTTCAAGTGTTCTAACCTCCCATAAAGGGAAGCTTGTTATTTCTATTGTTTACAAAATGTGCTTCAGCCCGGGAGTGCTGACTTTAACTAGGGGGGAATGTGACGCCCTGCTGTACATGGAGTCACAGACCAAAGGGGGGTGCATTTCAGGTTTTCTCCACAAGAGGCCCTCAGAGCATACACACACACCTCCACCCTACCTCAGAACCACCAGAGGGAGCCCTTTAGGGAATATATAAAGGAGGGTGGAGGCAGGAAGAGAGGGAGTTCAGTCAGTTGTCTAAGGAGTGAGTCCAGTCAGGAGTCTCTGCTGAGACACAGAAGGTTAGTGACTCAGCAGGTTTCTGCTGAGAGGAGTTGTTTGGAGTCTGCTGCAAGCAGCTCAGAGAGAGACAGCTAGGAGCGTTGCCGACGCTCTAAAGAGCGGCAGAAGAGGCAGCCAGCTTACTGCCAGTGTGTATAGCCTAGTGAGGGCCCAGAGTAGGCCGAAGGCTAGTGGAACAGTAGCATCGGGGACCGAGGAGCTTCATAAGCTCACCCCAGAAATATACCGGACACCGGCTCCAAGTCTGCAGAGCAGTATACCCTCTGTGGAAAACAACTGGATCTTTCCTGGAAGACTTCAGGTCTCAGGATAGCCCAGGAGCTGACACGTAACAGGACCAGGAGGCACGGAGGCTCCGCCATACCAGGAGCGTGCTCTTCAGTAAAAGGCCCTAACACCAGGTCAGCCGACGCAACACAAGGACTAAGTTAGGCCTAGTTTCAGACAGGCCATAAACTACACAAGCGGCAAGGATACAGGAGGCCCTATACCTGCTCACTGGGGAGAGACCTGCAGTGCACCCCTCACGCTACAGTGCTCCGGGCAGTACTGCAACTCCACCAGTAAAAAGGTACTGAAGCCAAACGTGAGTGTGTCTCCCATTTTTCTTTGGACATGGCTGGGTCACCGCCATATAGTGAACCTTACCGAACACCGCTGCCCTGAGGCCTAGCTCCACCTGTGGGGAGCTACCCCATCATAGCTGCCGTAACACCGGCCTCAGTGGACTGCCGCAGCGCTGGTGGTCCTCACCAGACACCACAGGTGGCGTAACAAACTTTCATTTTCCATTTAACCCCTTTTTTTTTAAGAGAGACCCCAGGGTATGGGCCCGGGAGCCGACCACCGCGACATCCCCCAAGGCCAGGCATTAAGGCCCGGGCGCCGAGTAGTCCCCATCCCCTGGGTGCCACAACCCAAACAGGCAGGAGGACATGCAGAGCGAGGACAGCAGCACACAGGGGGAAGGAGGCAGAGCACCCCAACAGGCAGGAAGAAGCAGTGTGTTGGCCGCAGACAGAAGGCAGGCAACCGTTCCCCGTAACACCAACAGGAAGGAAGTTGCCAGTACAACTGTTAGGTCTTCCCGAGTCTGGTTGTTTTTTTAAGACTCTGCCGATAACCCCAAAAAGGCCTGCATCAGCAGGGGTGGCAAAACTACCAGCCTGACCACCACCAGCATGATCAGGCACATGGCAGCAAAGCACCCGACTTTGTTGGCCGAACCCCAGGATCCAGGAACAGTGTCTGTGGGTGGCACCACTGCTTCTTCCGCTGTTGTGCATGCAAGCTAATCCCCTGTCCATGGTGCATGCGAAGATGCCTCCTGCCCTGCACCTGTTATTGCACAGTCTCAAGTAGCAGCATCAGGAAGCACGTCCACATACTTGTCCCAGTGCAGTGTTCAGTTGTCCATACCCTAGTCCTTGGAAAGTAAGCGCAAATACGCAGCCTACGCCCCACAGGCCACACTACTAAATTCCCACATTTTGCGACTGCTTGAACTCAAAATATTGCCTTTAAGGCTCGTGGAGATGAAAGCAATCCGCAACCTGATGTCGGCGGCCATCCTTCGATACTCGGTCCCGAGCCGCCACTATTTCTCCTAGTGAACCATCCCCGCATTACACAAGCCGCTGTTCCCAAAACATTAGCCGTGCCCCCAACAACGCAGTTATCGGGAAAGTCCACCTAACCACGGACACGTGGACAAGTGTTTGTGGGCAGGGACGGTACATCTTGCTGACGGCACACTGGGTTAACATAGTGGAAGCCGGGCCCCAGTCAGACCTTGGCACGGAACACATCCTCCCGACACCAAGGATTGCGGGCCCTAGGTCAGTCAGGGTTGCCACCAAAGTCTACAGCTCCTGCACCTCATCCTGCTCAGCCTCCTCCTCCTCTTCAGCATCCATCTCTGAATTGACCACATCAGTCACAAGCTGGAAACACTGCAGCACTGCCTCGGCCAAGCGGCAACAAGCTGTGCTGAAGCTAATATGCTTAGGTGACAAACCGCACAATGCTGAAGAGTTGTGGACAGCTCTGAAAGAGCAGACAGATCTGTGGCTCACACCGCTGAACCTACAGCCAGGCATGGTCTGGTGGCGGCTCTGAGGCGAGGCGAGCTCACACTTCGTACCATGCATGGCCGATGTGCTTAACCTCGTGGTTCAGCGGTTTCTCAAATCCTACCTGGAGCTGCCGGATCTGCTTGTTAAAGTACGCCACCTGTGTGCCTATTTTAGAAAGTCCCCTACAGCTTCTGCCGCCCTTGCCGTGTTTCAGCAGCGTTTGCAGCTTCTGGCTCACAGACTGGTGTGTCATGTCCCCACGAGTTGGAACTCTACACTGCAGATGTTGGTAAGCATTTGTGAGCAGAAGAGTGTAGTTGTTGAGTACCAGCATCAACAAGGCCGTCGGTATTCAGTTCAGACTCCACACATAAGACCTCAGGAGTGGACATGGATGTCAGACATATGTACCATCCACCAAAACTTTGAGGACTCCACCAAGATGGTGAGCGGCGATGACGCCATAATTAGCGTCACCATCCCGCTTCTCTGTCTTCTGAAACGCTCTCTGCTCACAATTAAAGAGGATACATTGCAGGCAGAGCACGATGAGAAGGAGCCAGGAATCATACAGGGTGATTACACACAGCCCAGCCTAATCTCATCCCAATGTGGATTGGGTGACAATGATGAAGAGGAGGAGGAGGAGGAAGAACAGGAGCTAGTTTCATGCGCTATAGATTGTACTACCTGCACAACTGTCATACCATCTGTTCAGCGTGGTTGGCCAGAGGACAGAGAGGAGGAGGAGGAGAGCGTGGTCTGTCGTCCTCTTGGTGAGAACATGAAAGTCTTGCCTGTTAGCAGTCTGGCACGCATGGCTGAGTTTATGTTACGCTGCCTTTCCCATGACCCTCGCGTTCGCAAAATTTTGGGTGACAGTCATTACTGGTTGGTGACACTTCAAGACCCACGCTACAAAGAGAACTTTATATCTCTTTATCCTGAGGCGGGCAGGTCTACAAAAATGGGGCAGTACCAGAAGGCCCTTGTTGTGGAACTATTAAAAAAATTCCCATCTGAAAACATTGGCAGCAGAGGTCATAGTTTGTTGGACAATCAAGGACTACAGGTGAGAGAGACACAACTCCAATCCAGCAGAGACAAGGGAACAATGTCAAAGTTCTGGGAAAATTTTCTCAGCCCCTCCCATCGCACAGGTCCTGAGGCGCGGGATACTCTCAGAAGGAGTGCAAAGTTTCGGAAGATGCTGAGGGAGTACCATGCCGACCGTACCAACGTCCTCCATGATTCCTCTGTGTCTTATAATTATTAGGTATCCAAGCTGAATACGTGGAATGAACTGGCTCTCTATACCCTGGAGGTCCTGGCCTGCCCTGGTGCTAGCGTTTTATCAGAGCGGGTATTTAGTGCCGCTGGTGGAATTATAACTGATAAGCGCATCCACCTGTCAACTGAAAATGCTGACAGGCTGACTCTTATAAAAATGAACAAGGGCTGGAAAGGGCCAGACTTCTCAACACCACCGAATGATAGCAGTGTAACAAACTCAAATCCAGTGTCTTTTTTTGAGAGGTGTATTCCCATGCACCTTTTCACACCCACACATGGGTATACGCTTCCTGATTTTGGCTATTTGCTCTTGCCCTCCTCCTTCTCCTCATCCTCATCCTCCACCACCATATCACCAGGGTGACCATGGTCCATGATGCAACACCCACATAATTTTTTTAAAGGGTGTTTATGTTTATGATGGCCGTAAAAAAAAATGTTTATACAGTATGTTCATATATACCCCCCAGGGGTAAATGTTTGTCAGCCCATACACTTAGTGCATGGGCATTACAAATATAGGAGACCCGCTACTTTCTAATGAGAACATTTTTTTATCAGGCCCTCCTCCACGTCTCTTCCAAGAGGCAATGGAGTGCCTCCTAATTTTTGGCAACCCTTGCATTCACTGCATAGGCCAACACTATGTAAGTCCCACTTCCTAATAATGGGAACATTTTTTCATGAAGCCCTCTACATCTCTTCCAAGGGAAATTGGAGTGCCTCCCAATTTTTGGAAACCCTTGCATTCACTGCATAGGCCAACACTATGGGAGACCCACTTACTAATATTGGGAACATTTTTTCGTGAGGGCGTCTACGTCTCTTCTAAGGGGCATTGGAGTGCCTCCCAATTTTTGGCAACCCTTGCATTCACTGTATAGGCAAACACAATTGGAGACCCACTTCCTAATAATGGGAACATTTTTTTTCAGGAGGCCCTCCTGTAAGTTTCTTTAAAGGGGTATTGGGTGCATCCATATTTTGGCCAGCCCTGCCACTCACTGCATATGCAATAACAGTATAGGATACCCACTCTTTAGTAATGGCAACAACAAAGCATAGCCGGCTGATGGCTCGCAAAGAATAGTGAGAGCCGACTGCTGGCCCTTTAAGAATAGTAAAGGCCGCCTGATGGCCCTGTAAAAATAGGCTTTGTTACTTTCAGAGTCCCTCCTTCATAAATGAAACAGGGTGTGTCTGATCATGTCTCATACACCACATGGCCAAATAAGGTTGTAAAATGTTAAAATGACATTTCCCAGTGAATGCATTAGTCACGGTTGAAAGCAATACAAAAGGACAAAAACACATCAAAAACGCTACGTGTGAACATAGCCTATGGTGTGGAGGAGCATTTTGTTTTTGGTTATTTATTTTGACTTATATACAAGTCATTACCCTGGAAAGGATGTTCCTTAAAATATTTCCCTGGAAAATCCATTTTGGTTTCGTTTTTGTATGTTTTATTGTGAGTCCATAAAAGTGGCGTAATACCTCTGACAACAATGTTGACAGCAGTGACCTGGGAGTCAGAAATGCTTCCATGGGTCTTCCCCATGCTGTTACCATGCCATTTGAGCACTGTTCCCATCGATTTGGGCAATTTGTAGGCCCTCTGCAGACCGCTGGGGGTAGCCGCCTGAAAAATGCTCGAGTTTCCCATAGACTTACATTGGGCTCGTTGCTCGGGTCGAGCACCCAAGTATTCCAATGCGCTCGACCCAAGCAACGAGCACCTGAGCATTTTAGTGCTTGCCCATTACTAGCTATAACCACTCAAATAAGAAAAAAAGAGAAACAACAGTCCATTATTACTTTACGACTTGAAAGTTCGTCATATAGGAAAATTGCCAGAACCTTAAAAGGAATCTGTCAGAAGGTTTTTGCTACCTCATCTGAGAGCAGCATAATGTAGGAGAAGAGACCCTTGTTTCAATGATGTAAATGTGAATCAGAGATCTTAGATATAGAATGCAGCAGAACTGAGAAAGCTGAGCCCACCCACACCAGGTTCTCTATGTAAATAGAACCTACAAAGAATATTGAAGGAACATTTGATCAAAGGTATTATATTAAAAACAGATTTTATTTATAACATATGTTATATGCACGCCGCTAGGTTTAAATAGGGACGAGACAAGTTTCATGAATTCTTGGAATCCTGGGGGAACCATTACTCATGGCGACCATAAGTTGCAGTTTTCTCAGTCATAAGTGTTTATTGACTTCCAGACACAGACACACTTGACAGAGTCCTTATGAACAGTGTTACGCTCACGCCTGGATCTTCTGGCGTGAGCGTGGTTTGTGGTCCCACTGGGCCACGAACCGAGGAGTGCCTGGAGGGGCGTGACTAGGGGCCTCGCCAGATCCGACCCCGGATGCACGGTGGCTTAATCGACTCCATGGTCCAAGGAGGGACGAGGGAGGTGGCCCAGGTGCTACTCCAGGGCAGACCTTGGTCACACAGCGGTTGAGACACACCAGGGTATGCTGGAATGGGCGGGCATGGCTGGTATACAGACAGGCAGGCAGGTACTGGCGGGAACGGCTGATATACAGGCGGGTAGGTACGGGCGGGAACGGCTGATATACAGGCGGGCAGGTACTGGCGTGCACGGCAGGTATACAGACAGGCAGGCACGTCTGATATACAGACAGGCGTGTAGACAGACTGGATAGGGACCAGTACAGACTGGGATACAGTAGCAGAGTTGCAGGTGCGGACGGAAGCAGAGCAAAGCAGGGCAGGGCAGAGTCGCAGGTGCAGACGGGAAGCAGAGCAGAGCAGGGCAGAGCAGAGCCAAAGGTGCGGACAGGTAGTGGGGCAGAGCCAAAGGTGCAGATGGGAAGCGGAGCAGAGCAGGGCAGAGCAGAAGTACAGAGCGTGGCCAGGTGGGAATGCCGCAGAGCTCAACCAGGCGAGAATGCCGCAGAGCGTGGTCAGTCAGGACAGGGCTCTGCTCACATGGAACAAACAGGGTCAGGAAAGCGCAGGAAGATAACTAGAAAACAGAAGGTAGATACTGGGGCAGGGAAACAGGACAAGCAGAGCCAGATACACACAAGGTACTTGCTATGAAGTAGCAAGTGGACACACTCACAAGCTGGAGAACAGAGAAAACAGGTAGGAGATAGGTTCTGGTACAGAGACTGCAGGCAAAGGGAAGGATCGGACATAGAGACAAACAGGTAACCGGCTAGGACACAGTTCCGACAGGAACTGACACAGGAACGAGATACAGGTACGAGCCTGGCAGTCAGCCCTCAGGGTGGCGGAAATAGACTAAAAGTCACAGGTACAGGTTACAGGCCTGGGTACTCAGCCTCCAGGGTGGCTGAACAGGATAGATACAGGAACACAGGTACAGGCCTGGGTACTCAGCCTCCAGGGTGGCGGAAACAGGCAAGATACAGGACAGGACCTGGCAACTCACAGTTGCACAGAACACACTGAAAGATAATGTTGCTCAGGCTCCTCCCACTGGACTAAGTTGCCTTAAATGCCCAGTGACTCACAGCAATAGGCTGGGGATGCATTAGGAATGTGTACACTGTTACTTTAAGAATCAGGAACTGCTGCCACCGCCACCCTAGACATGCAGCCAAGACACATGCACACAGCCAGCAGAGGAACACAGTGCCCAGCCTGGATTGGTGAGTATGTTTGCGGCCTTGCATGGTGGGAGATGGAAAGCCATGCCAGTATGCCGCCAGGGATGTGAGAGTACCCCCCCCCACCTTTAAGCCCCCTTTTCTTCAAGCCCGCGAGGATTTTCTGCAGAGAAGTTGGAGGCCGATCCTTCTCAATGGACTCCCAAGACTTCTCTTCAAGAAGACTACCTCCTCTGTCTACCTAAAAGAACGAGACAGGTTTCACCATCTTGGTGACTAGGATGCTTCTTCCCATCAAGCCATTCTCAGGATCAGAAGGATCAGGCGAAGTACAAGGAACAGGGCGTAGGAAGGTCTCTCTCCATTTGTTGATATCAGGTAGCACCCCGTGGGATTCAAGAGACAACTGGAGATCTTCCGCTGGGTTAGAGGGGTGCAGACACTTGGGGGTAGCCACCACCTTGACGTACTCTTTTACAGACTTATTAGAGATGGAAGATACCTGCTCAGGGACCTTCTTTAGTCTGGTCTCTAAGACGACACGTCTATGAGGTGGGGCGGTACCTAAAGCCAGATCATTGGTACAATAGTTGGGACTGTGTGGGGACAGCGCCTCTGCTTACCTTCCTTAGGAGACTTCAGCGCCCAGCAAGTCGGCGACTAGCAGATCTGGTGAAGAAGATGACGACATTGCTGACTGACCTGGAAGTTTGGGGACCAGACACCCCTTGTAACTCAGCAGTCCCCCAGGAAATACCCTGCAGGGTCTCCAGACCTGAGCGGGTGCTAGGGCTCTCGGCTCTGGATGACTTGTGGGCATACCAGACAGCACCTGGAATGTAATCTTCTTCATGTGTAATGCTCCTATCTGGATCTTAATTTGTACAGACATATTTTGACTGTTTCTGAGTAGGGCTCGTTCTTCCCCTGACAATGCCCAAACCAGATTCTGGAGTTCTCGGATGGGTATCAGACACCGACTTTTCGCGGCTTTCAGCCCAAAACTTCCAGTTAAACCAAGGCCTCCACTTGCCATGGAGACAGTCCCGGTCATCTGTGGAGAGGAAATACTAGTGCCAAGGGCATCCTCTCCTACTGGCCCGAGGCTTTTAGACTCCCAAAACTTCGCAGAACAAAGACTATTTGGGTGTTCCATACAACCGCAGTGATACCGCAATCCAATTTCACGACTGAGTTCTGGCCTCCGTTTCGCCAGATAAACAAGGTCAACCTTCATAGATTCTGCGTGGGTAGCTGCATCTACAAGCTGGGAAACAGGAGGTCTTTGGGAGGACAGTACCTGAAGTGACAGATTTCCTGTACATCTTGCTTGTCTGGACTGCCTCTTAGAGTTGGGAAGGGAAGTATTCTGCTTAGTCTGCCGAACACTGTCATCACTCGTGGATTCTGCGCGGGTAGCTGCCTCTTCAGGCTGGGAAACAGGTGGGCTTCCTTCATGCGTCACCCATCTGGACTGCTCCAGGATATCGAGAGAGGAAGTATTTGCAGAAGACACAGGGTCAGGGTCATCGAAGACCATTAGAAAGTCCACCAGGAAAGCCTGCAGTCCAGAGATGATAGGATCCCTTGCTTCCCATAGGCAGGGTGACCCAATTCAAGGCTTCATCAGCTAGGTAGGACATCAGAAATGCCACTTTAACCTGATCGGTGGGAAAATAGTGAGCATAGAATTTGAAATGCAGCATGCATTCCTCCACAAACGCACGGCTTTGTTTTGGATCCCCATGGTACTGTGGTGGGTCCATGGGAATGAGTGCTGATAGCTCCATTTGGGCAGGTGCAGAAACCGTCTGGACTTCAGCTCTGGAAAAAAAAAATTCTTGTTGCGTATATTTACCAGACAAAGATTCAAATGTCTCCGAGAGAGAAGGACCGTGGGACTCAACGGGGACCATGGCCTGAGCAAAATGTTATGCTCACGCCTGGATCCTCTGGCGTGAGTGTGGTTTGTGGTACCACTAGGCCACGAACCGATGAGTGCCTGAAGATTCATAACTAGCGGCCTTGCCAGATCTGACCCCGGATGCAGGGTGGCTTAATCGACTAAGGAGGGACTCCAGGGAAAACCTCGGTCACACAGCGGTTGACCCACACAGGGGTATGCAGGAATGGGTTGGCATACAGACAGGCAGGTAGTGGTCGGCATGGCTGATATACAGGTGGGCAGGTACTGGCGGGCAAGACAGATATACAGACTGGCAGGCACTGGTGGGCCCGGATGATATACAGACAGACGGGTAGACAGACTGGATAGGGACCAGTACAGACTGGGATACAGAAGCAGAGCAGAAGGTGCGGACAGGAAGCGGAGCAGAGCAGGGCAGAGCAGAGCCGCAGGTGTGGATGGGAAGCGGAGCAGAGCAGGGCAGACCAGAGCCGCAGGTGTGGATGGGAAGCGGAGCAGAGCAGGGCAGAGCAGAGCCGCAGGTGGGGATGGGAAGCGGAGCATAGCAGAGCCACAGGTACGGATGGGAACTGGAGCAGAGTAGGGCAGGGCAGAGCAGAGCCACAGGTGCGGACGGGAAGCGGAGCAGGGCAGGGCAGAGCAGAGCTGCAGGTGCAAACAGGAAACAGAGCAGAGGCGCAGATCGTGGCCAGGTGGGAATGCAACATAGCGCGGCCAGGCAGGAATGCCGCAAAGCATGGCCAGGCGGGAATGCCGCAGAGCGTGGCCAGGCAGGACAGGGCTCTGTTCACATGGAACAGACAGGGCAGGAAGATAGCTAGAACACAGAAGGTAGATACAGGGGCAGGGAAACAGGACAAGCAGAGCCAGATACACACAAGGTACTTGCTATGAAGTAGCGAGTGGACACACTCACAAGCTTGAATACAGAGACAACAGGTAGGAGAGAGGTTCTGGTACAGACACTGCAGGCAAAGAAAAGGATCGGACATAGAGACAAACAGGTAATGGGCTAGGACACAGTTCAGACAGGAACTGACACAGGAATGAGATACAGGTACGAGCCTGGGCATTCAGCCCCCAGGGTGGCGGAAATAGACTAGAAGCCATAGGTACAGGTAACAGGCCTGGGTACTCAGCCCCCAGGTTGACAGAACAGGATAGATACAGGAACACAGGTACAGGCCTGGGTGCTTAGCCCCCAGGATGGCAGAAACAGGCAAGATACAGGACAATACCTGGCAACTCACAGTTGCACAAAACACACGGAAAGATAATGTTGCTCAGGAACCTCCCACTGCACTGAGGTGCCTTAAGTACCAAGTGACTCACAGCAATAGGCTGGGGACACATTAGGATTAAGTGCACTGTTCCTTTAAGAATCAGGAAGTGCTGCCACCACCGCCCTAAACATGCAGCCAAGACACATGCACACAGCCAGCAGAGGAACATAGAACGACTTTGCATGGTGGAAGATGGAAGACATGCCAGCACGCTGCCAGGGATGTGACAAACAGTTTAACAGTAGAATTTAATGTGGAGCACAGCCAGTACAATTCAAGTCTTTTAAAGCAACAGGCTTCATAACAGTACAATTTCTTCCTAAAGGCACAGTAGCAACAGTCTCTTTTAGCAGCAAAGCTCAGCGCACCCATGACCATAGTCTCTTTAGCCACCCTATTTAGTTTACCCACCAGCAGTCCCTGTCAAAGTGCCACACCCTTTACCTTGCAATTCAGTGAGGTAGGGGGGGAGTAAAATGGAAGGATGATACTTCTTTCTAACGTAGATACTCCTAGCAACTAGCAGTCAGTCGCATTATGAGAGGCCCAGGACCCTCATCAGCCTGGTGAAGCTTGCTCTCCAGCTCTGCACTGACACTACCCAGTTTCACTGGGGCAGGCCTGACCACTCCCCTTAGCTGCACCCTTTTAACCCCTCTAGTTGCTGGATGCTTAACAACATCATGTGCAGTATCTACCCATCACACATACAAAATTTATTAAAAATAGATGATCAATAAAATACACATATATAGACAAGATACAGAAAACACAGAACATAACCCTGTAGTTCAATTCATAATGGTATATTACTCTTGGCTAGATAGCATATTATGAGACAAATAGGCAACAACAAAGCATGCCAAAAACCAAATGAATTGTACAGAAAATAGACACAAGGTGTACGGCAGCCCTGCTCCTTTCCTTTCCTATTATTGCCACAGGTAATAATTTTATCATTTATAGATGTGTTTATTGTAGGAAATTTGATTAACATTAATGTTTGATAGGTCACTATAGGTAATAGGAAAGGTATGCTTGTCTATATGCTATTCCAGCACAATTGCATTTTTTGTATCTGTTTTCTGTACAATTCATTTGGTTTTTGGCAAATGCATTGAATCTATATTGTGCATATTTCAATAAGAACAACGAAAACCATTGCATGTTCAGGTGAATCCAAACTGTTGATCTGTGTTGCATACATATTACAGATATTTCAGAAAGTATAATCCTTAATCTTATGTACAGTGGGGAAAATAAGTATTTGATACACTGCTGATTTTCCAAGTTTTCCCACAAAGAATGGAGAGGTCTGTAAATTTTATCATAGGTGCACTTCAACTGTGAGAAACAGAATCTAAAATGAAAACCAGAAAATCACTTTCTATGATTTTTTAATATTTAAATTGCATTTTATTGTATGAAATATGTATTTGATCACCTACCAACCAGCAAGAATTCTGGCTCTCACAGACCTGCTAGTTTTTCTTTAAGAAGCCCTAATTACTGTGCACTCATTATCTGTATTAATTGCAGCTGTATGAACTCGTTGCCTGTATAAAAGACACCTGTCCACACACTCAATCAATCACACTCCAACCTCTCCACCATGGCCAAGACCAAAGAGCTGTCTAAGGACATCAGGGACAAAATTGTAGACCTGCACAAGGCTGGGATGGGCTACAGGACAATAGGCAAGCAGCTTGGTGAGAAGGCAACAACTGTTGGCACAATTATTAGAAAATGGAAGAAACACAAGATAACTGTCAATCTTCCTAAGTCTGGGGCTCCAGGCAAGATCTCGCCTCGTGGGGTAATGATTATTCTGAGAAAGGTTTGTAATCATCCCAGAACTACACGGGATGACCTGGTCAAGGAGCTGGGACCAAAATCTCAAACATTACCATTAGTAACACACTACGCTTTCATGGATTACAATCCTGCAGGGCACACAAGGTACCACTGCTCACGCCAGGCCCGTTTGAAGTTTGCCAATGACCATCTGGATGGGAGAAACATCATACTTTGGGGGGTGCTTTTCTGCAGAGGGGACAGGATGACTGCACCATATTAAAGGGAGGATGGATGGGATCATGTATCGCGAGATTTTGGACAACAACCTCCTTTCCTCAGTAAGAGCATTGGCTCGAGGCTGGCTCTTCCAGCATGACAATGACCGGAAACACACGGCCAGGGCAACTAAAGAGTGGCTCTGTAAGAAGCATTTCAAGATCCTGGTGTGGCCTAGCCAGGCTCCAGAACTGAAAGCAACAGAAAATCTTTGGAGGGAGCTGAAACTCGAATTTGCCCAGTGACAGCACCGAAACCTGAAAGATCTGGAGAAGATCTGTATGGAGGAGTGGGCCAAAATCCCTGCTGCAATGTGTGCAAACTTGGTCAAGAACTACAGGAAACTTCTGACCTCTGTATTTGCAAACAAAGTTTCTGTACCAAATATTAAGGTTTTTTTTTGTATCAAATACTTATTTCATGCAATAAAATGCAAATTAATTATGTAAAAATCATACAATGTGCTTTTCTGGATTTTTTTTAATGATTCTGTCTCTTGCAGTTGATGTGTACTTGCGATAAATTTGTGGGAAAACTTGCAAAATTGGAAGTGTATCAAATACTTTTTTTCCTCACTGTATATGTTTCTGTGAGATGTACATTTCTTTAAAGTGGCATAATATACAGTGAACCTTTTATACAGCACCATACATGTGCCTAACCTTATCCAAAAATGTTTGCACAAGCCATTATGTTGAGTATCTGGACAAATCCCCTATATGACCTGCCTCTAACCTTGCAATTGTATCCTGAATACTTAGGCTGTGTGCCCACGATGTGTTTTTTAAGCATTTCCACAGCGGCAAAAATGCTGCAGAAACGCTTAAAAAATGCATGGTAGAAGGCCGGCATGTTCCCCAATGATATTGCTGCGGAAATTTCCGCTGCAGATTATCATTGCGGAAAAAAAAGCAGCACTACCAATTATTTTGCGGAAGTGCTGCGTTTTCGCCGCCATTGACTTGCATTGGAACGCATGGATTCCGCATCACTGTATATGTAGATGCGCATTCCATGCGTTCCAATGTGCGGAGGGTACCCAGGTGTGGAGGAGAGGAGACTCTCCTCCGGACCCGGGTACCATAAAACCTGTGAAAAAAATAATAAAATAAAAAATAAATGTTATATTTACCTTCTGATGGCCCCCGCTCTCCTTGTCTTCACTTGCCGGCAGCTCGCGATGGACTAAAGGACCTGCGCTGACGTTATAGTCATGTGACGGGTCACGCGATGCTGACGTCGGCAGGTCCTTCAGTGTACCGCGATCTGCCGGCAGTCCGCACCGAGCGAAGCAAGACACCGGGGGCCATCGGAAGGTACAGTTATATGAAAAAGTTTGGGCACCCCTATTAATCTTAAGCTTAATGTTTTATAAAAATTGGTGTTTTTGCAACAGCTATTTCAGTTTGATATATGTAATAACTGTTGGACACAGTAATGTTTCTGCCTTGAAATGAGGTTTATTGTACTAACAGAAAATGTGCAATCTGCATTCAAACAAAATTTGACAGGTGCATAAGTATGGGCACCCTTATCATTTTCTTGTTTTAAATACTCCTACCTAGTTTTTACTGACTTACTAAAGCACTTTTTTTGGTTTTGTAACCTCATTGAGCTTTGAACTTCATAGCCAGGTGTATGCAATCATGAGAAAAGCTACTTAAAGTGGCCACTTGCAAGTTGTTCTCTTGTTTGAATCTCCTCTGAAGAGTTGCATCATGGGCTCCTCAAAACAACTGTCAAATGATCTGAAAACAAAGATTATTCAACATAGTTGTTCAGGGGAAGGATACAAAAAGCTGTCTCAGAGATTTAACCTGTCAGTTTCCACTGTGAGGAACATAGTAAGGGAATGGAAGAACACAGGGACAGTTCTTGTTAAGGCCAGAAGTGGCAGGCCAAGAAAAACATCAGAAAGGCAGAGAAGAAGAATGGTGAGATCAGTCAAGGACAATCCTCAGACCACCTCCAGAGAGCTGCAGCATCAACTTGCTGCAGATGGTGTCACTGTGCATCGGTCAACTATACAACGCACTTTGCACAAGGAGAAGCTGTATGGGAGAGTGATGCGAAAGAAGCCGTTTCTGCAAGCACGCCACAAACAGAGTCGGCTGAGGTATGCAAAGGCACACTTGGAGAAGCCAATTTCTTTTTGGAAGAAGGTCCTGTGGACTGATGAAACCAAGATTAAGTCTTTTGGTCATACAAAAAGGCGTTATGCATGGCGGCAAAAAAACACAGCATTCCAAGAAAAACACTTGCTACCCACAGTAAAATTTGGTGGAGGTTCCATCATGCTTTGGGGCTGTGTGGCCAATGCCGGCACCGGGAATCTTGTTAAAGTTGAGGGACGCATGGATTCCACTCAGTATCAGCAGATTCTTGACAATAATGTTCAAGAATCAGTGATAAAGTTGAAGTTACGCAGGGGATGGATCTTTCAGCAAGACAATGATCCAAAACACCGCTCCAAATCTACTCAGGCATTCATACAGAGGAACAATTACAATGTTCTGGAATGGCCATCCCAGTCCCCAGACCTGAATATCATTGAACATCTGTGGGATCATTTGAAGAGGGCTGTCCATGCTCGGCGACCATCAAACTTAACTGAACTGGAATTGTTTTGTAAAGAGGAATGGTCAAAAATACCTTCATCCAGGATCCAGGAACTCATTAAAAGCTACAGGAAGCGACTAGAGGCTGTTATTTTTGCAAAAGGAGGATCTACTAAATATTAATGTCACTTTTCTGGTGAGGTGCCCATACTTATGCACCTGTCAAATTTTGTTTGAATGCAGATTGCACATTTTCTGTTAGTACAATAAACCTCATTTCAAGGCAGAAACATTACTGTGTCCAACAGTTATTACATATATCAAACTGAAATAGCTGTTGCAAAAACACCATTTTTTATAAAACATTAAGCTTAAGATTAATAGGGGTGCCCAAACTTTTTCATATAACTGTAAGTATAGATTTATGTTTTTATTTTTTAACATTCTTTAAGGTCAGACTATATAAATCCATGCCTTTTGCATGGATTTATATATTGTGACCAAGTTGACAAGCACTTTCCAAGTGATGCTAAAATCGCTTGGAAAGCGCTTGTCAACCCACATGCGGAAATGCATGTGAAGAACGCTTCACATCCGCATGTCCCTGGCAGGAAAAACACATGTACAATCTGCATGCATTTTTTCTGCCAGGGGAGATGCAGAAACGCTCAGGAAAAATCCGGAGCATTTCTGCATCGTGGGCACATAGCCTTACAAGCTTATTGGTGAAATACCTTATTGCTGCTCAGATAAAAGTATCTTGAATCAGCAGATTTGAGGGTACAACCATCACCAGGATTAGCAGAGAAGAGTTGGTTATCAGGCGTTTTCATAGCAGAAATGAAAGTGAGGACAACAGAAAGAACAACGGAGATATGCTGATACGAGTCTAGATTCAGATATCTAGTTATCAGATATCTAAAGTTAAGCGGGCAAACAGCACCCGGATTGGCAGTGAAGAATTTGTTATCAGGTGATTTGATAGCATAGTTGAAAGTGCAGCCAACACTAAAAATAGCTGAAACAAGTTAGTAAACAGGTATCTTGATCCTGCAGAGTTGAGGTTGTGACGGCTTATACTGGTCATGGTAGTAGACGCTCGATAGAAGTCAGGAACAACTAAGAAAATAATTAGACCTGTATCTGGAACAGAGCCCAGTAAAAAGTGAGGCTTGATTCCTGGAAAGCATGTGGTAGCAAAGTTCACTACTGCCTGAATACTCAGGCTGCACATAGCCACCTGAGCCAGCCTTAAAAGGTCTTGAATCATGACATTTGTTGCTCAGGCAGGGTGCCATTATCTAGTTCATCTCTCATTACTGTCTTATCTGAGACTCTCTTACTAACTGACTCTAAGATGGATCCCCTCAACTCCCAGATATCCCTCAGTTAAACTGTCACCCACCTAAGCGCTGGCCTAAAAACTGATTAACTATCTCTTGCATTAACAGGACATCTAGGCAAAGTGACATTAACTGTAACACATTGCTGCCATCTAATGGCCATATAATAAATAACATATTATTTTGACAAAGCACAATAAAATAGTTTCAGAGGGGCATGGGAATCCTCAACCACCCCCTCACATCCTCCCAATCTTTAAACATTGCCATGCTCGGCAATACAGACCTGTAAAAATGAGGGTTAATGCATTTTTAAAATATTTTAAAACCCTTAATGACGTTTTTGACTACGATGCCTTCTCTCTGACGCCGACCCTTCTTTGTTAAGGGCCCTGGAAACAGGAGCAAAACAGTCCATATTTGTTGTAAACAAGGCACACTGTCTTTTTAAGACAAACTGGAACCAGCCCTCCTTGGTGAGGACCCTGGAAGCAAGTGTGCAGTCTGTAAAGGCAGTCCTTTATTTGTGCACCTGCGCCTTTTTATTTCAGCAGAAAAAGGCACAACAAAAATAATAAGACAAAAATAAAAATTAAGCCTACTTGGCTGCAATGGACTTCCTCTCAGCCCCAAGGGTATCTATTTTTCTTTCTCGCTTCAACTTTTGATATCCCCTGTAGGACAGTCAGTTGGAGACCTGAGTGGTCTCTAGCCATTTCAGAAAAAGCAGGGAACTTTTTTTTTATCAAACCAGGAATATTAACTCTTCCCTTTCTTTTTCCTATAACTATGGCTTCAACAACTTCCGTTTTTCTTTTTCAACAACCTTCTGTCCTCTCTGGACTAGTCTCTATCTTTTTCTCTGTGATTAGGGGAACTTCTTCCTCTTCTTTCAGCCCTTTGCAGGATTAACTGTGGTTGATTGAAGCAGACAACTGCCACAGCTCCCTGGGCCAGTGTCATGGTGGTTTTGAGCGGGTTGAGGGTTAGGTTCTTAAGGCCCACTTCGGGTATCAGATCCTTAACGGCCTTGCAGGTGCGCTGACCCACACTCCTGTCAAGTCTCTGCTTCTAGGTATACCCTAGGACCGGATCGCATCCTTTCTTCTTTCAACCTCTTGTTTCTTGCCTGCAGCCATTTCTCCCTCTTACAGACTTTTTCTGCTTACAGCTCCCTCTTCCAGTCTTCCATTTCTTGCATCAGGCACAGATGCTCTACTCCCACAGCGTACCAACAGCAGGATTCATCCAGTTTTAGGAATCTGACTGCCTCTCCGGGATAGACTATGGAGCCTTCAAGGCAAATACTCCTTTTTTACATTGGTGCGGCTGATATTCACTGAGTCATGAGTTTTATTCTATCCTATAAACCCATAGCCACAGGCAAAACCAAACATCATCACAGTGCCATTAGAGCACCACTCGTCAAAGTCCATAGTTTATGGCCCTTAGTGCCACTCTCGGGCTAGACGTTCTGTTACCTGCCTCTCAGCAATGGCCCAGATACAGCCAAGTTTGAAGTCGTGCATCTTTTGAATTCTGCCTCTACCTTTGACATGAGTGGGAAACGGCTCAAGTTGAGGACAGTGTTTCTTCTCCTTAGTTTCAGCGGATTTGTAACCAAACAGCCAGATCTTGGGAGTGGCATGTTCGGGGCAGAGTTGCGCCTGCAGTTCTGGTTCATCGCCGAACCACCACCATCTAGCGGACAAGGACTGAGGATCCTCATCCCAGTAATCAGCCACCCATGTTTCTTTGCAGGACTCTGATTTAGGCTCTGTGGCCTGCGGTACTTCTCTCCCCTTTCGGTTCTTCCGCAGTGTAGGGGACCACTACCTCCTTCCCACTGTGGGCCTCAGAGACTCACACACTTTCTGCTTTCTCTAAACTGCCAAGGGTAGAGGGACGGGGAATCTTCTCCCACTCACCGGATTTCAGTTCTTCTCCAGTTTCCGCTGTGGACTAGAACTTTCTGGGGCTGTCTTGCTCGGCCCAGCAGTACATCCGGTGTCTTCGCACTATTAGTACTGCTTCCCGGCTTCGCTCCATGGCACCAATGGCTTGGTTCCCCGCCACAACTCCGGGGGTCTCGATGCACAGCATTTCCTCCCAGTCGATAGTTTGTCACTTGACAGTGGTCTCTCATCTCGTGGTCTCGCTGCAGCGTGCTATGCTGTCACTAGTGCTCCTACTATGCTTCCTGTCCTCCAGGTGATGCACCAAGAATGGTGGCGCCTTGTTCCTCAGAGTTCCCTTCTTGTGATTCAGACTCCACCTCTTCCTGAGCAAGCTGGCTGACGCAGTCACCGTGCCGCTCATCACTCTGAGCAGTTCTGCCTTTGGCTGCACCCCTGCATACGTTGTCTCTTACCCAATGGGCCGTTCTTCATCTTAAACCCCACCCTTCTCTGGAATACGACTCCCTTTTTGAGCCGAATTTTGGCTTCAGGACATCCCCTTCTCTGGACCTGCCTTCCAGTGGGTTGGTGATATTTTTGCTCGTCTGTGTGTCGTCTCTGCCAACGACAGGTCAGTCTTCTCCACATGGGACTGTCGGTTGCCACCATCTTGGAACCCACGTTGCTGGCCGCCATCTTGGGATCACCTCTGTCGTCCGCCATCTTGGTTTGTACGTATTCCATTATTTTCAATTCTTTCTGTTTATCTTCAGGCACTTCCGTTGCACCAGGGGCATTTTTGGGCGGTCCATATTCAGCATTTTTTCGTTCACGCCACAGGTCCTGTTTACCCCACTAGGTCTTTTTAAGTTGAAGTTTGACCGTCACTGTTCTAGAGGCCTACATTAGCACTAATGACTAAATGAACGATGAATGCAAAAATAGAGGCAAATGCAAAACAGGTCATTATGAAATAGTATGTAAAATATATTCTTTTAAAAACTTGCCCATGTATTCTGTTTAATTCATTTATGCATCCTGTTCCTGTTGTATTCAATGCTTCTTTTCTTGGATTCTTAATTCTTCACGATCTTTCAAAAAGGAGAATTTCTTGTAGCCTACTTATAAACACCCTTGTCTTTCCACTGCTGTAGAGACATGACAATGCTGTTTGCTTTAACTAATGCTACTGATGTTAATATAACAATTTATTATTTTGAGATATATTCTAGCTTTGACTAAAGGTATTGATGATAATATAACAGTATATTATTTTTCTAGATATTAAATACCAATACGTTTTCTAACATATTATTATTATTATTTTTCATGAAAATATAGTATAGCTAAACATAAAGTTTCTTTAGTGCAAAATGATTTTAGTAAAACTCTTCTCTTTGAGACACATTTCCTTGCATATGCTGCCACCATGTGGTAGAATGCATGTGGATCAACTATACATTGCAATTTTCCAGCCTTTAAGAATTGATGACTTATCCTTATGGCAAATTCATTACTACTAAGGTCCATGTATACTGCAAGATTATTGTGAACGAGCATCTCTAGGGAGACTTATTTCACTATAATCTTTTCATCTAAACATGCTGCCAATCACCAGATCAATGAACAAAACAAGAACAATTGCAACCTAAAAACAATAAGTAATAATAATCATTTTTATTTTTATATCTCTAACATATTCCGCACCAGTTTACAATTCAGAGGATACTTGTACAGACAATATTGATTACAAAGTAGCATACAATTCAACAGGTACCAAGACGAGTGAGGGATCTGCTCACAAGCTTGCAATCAGTGAGGAAATGGGGAAAACTCAAAGGGTAAATGGTAAAAAGTGCTTATATTGTATGGTCCAGCCATCAATATAATAAAAAGTAGTGTATTAAAATAATGCTGCATAAACTGTCACCAGCCAGTATCTGCACAAGTACAAGTATAGAGTGCTATTAACCCCTTCACAACATTTGACGTAAGTTTATGTTCATGGTCGGGAAGGGGTTCTCGCAAAATGATGTAAATTTACGTCATGGCGATCATGCGGGCACTGGAGGAGTGCCTGAACGATCGCTGCCAGAAACTCGGCTTAAGTGATAGCCGAGCCTCGTCTGTCACTGCTAGGAGATTTAACTCCCTAAATGACACGAATGATAGTGATCACAGCATTTGGAAGGCAGGGGGCTCTGAAAATGTAATCTTGTCCCTCAAAAAAACAAGCCGCTATATAGCTCCATCAAAAGAAATAAATAAAAAAGTTATAGCTATTAGGATATAGAAATGCAAGAACAATTCTTGTTTCTATACAAATTGTTTTTATTGTGTAAAAGCGACCAAACACAAAAAAATTATATAAATGTGGTATTGTTGTAATTGTATTGATCCAAAGAATAAAGCTGTCATCACTTTTCTCATAAAGTGAATGGCAGTAAAAAAAAAAAAAACAATTCTTGAATTGCTGTTTTTTTTTCATTCTGCTTCCCAAAAATAGGAATAGAAATCAAACAAAAAATGTTATGTGCCCGAAAAGGGTACCAATGAAAACATCAATTCGTCCCTTAAAACAAGCCCTATATGACTGTCGGCAGAAATATAGAAAAATTATAGCTTTCAAAATATGGAGATGCAAAAACTTTATTTCTTTATTTTGCAAACAATAACGTATTTTAGTGTGTGATAGCCACCAAACATAAAAAAAGATATAAATCTGGTATCACTGTAATCTCACTGTAATCTCACCCACCTGAACAATAAAGACATCTAATCACGTATACCACACGTGAAACAGCGTAAAAAAAAATTACGGTAAAAATTTAATTATTTTTTTCTTTATTTTCCAATGGTATAAAATTCTGTGACACATTCCTGGTTTCAATGTTATCTCTGCACCCTTACATGAATTAATTGAGAGTTGTAGTTTGTAAAATAAGGTCACTTATGAAGGGGTTCTGCTCTTCTGGCACCTCAAGGGCTCTCCCAGTGGGTCATTGCACACATAAACCATAACATTAAAATCTGCACTATAATATGGCAATTCTTCCCTTCTGAGCTTTCCACTGTGCCTGAAAAGTAGTTCCGGATTACATGTAAGGTTTTAGCGCATTCAAGAGAAATTGCACAACAAACTATGAGGTCCATTGTTTCCTATTAGCCCTTATAAAAATTAAAAACTTGGGCCTAAAACAACATTTTAGTGGTAAAAATGTAATTATTCTTTCTTCACCACCCAATGGTATAAAATTCTGTGAGGCACATGTGGTGTCCATATGCTCACTGTACCACTAGATGAATTCATTGGGGGTGTCCTTTTTAAAATGAGGACACTTATAGAGGGTTCTGTTGATCTGGCACCTCAGGGTTTCTGCCAAAATGACATGGCATCCTCAAACCATTCCAGCAAAATCTGAACTCCAATATGGCGCTTCTTCTCTTCTAAGCTTTCCAGTGTGCCTCAAAAGTAGTTTTTGACCATATATAGGGCATTTGCGTACTTAGGAAAAATTGCGTAACAAATTGTACCGTTAATTTTCTACTATTATCCCTTTTGAAAATTAAAAACTTGGGCCAAAGCAACATTTTAATGGAAAAAAATTGTAATTTTCAATTTACTCAGCCTAATGTATCGGTGTACTCAGGAGAAATTGAACAACTAATTGTGTGGTGCATTTTCTCCTGTTACCCTTGTGAAAATGAAAAATTTAGGGCAAAACCCAACATTTTTGTGGTAAAAATGTATTTTTTCATTTTCACGACTCAAGTTTATACAATTCTGTGAATCGCTTGAAGGTTAAAAATGTTCTCTACACCCCTAGATGAAGTCCTTGAGAGGTGTAGTTTCCAAAATGGGGTCACTTGTGGGGGTATTGCTGTTTTGGCATGTCAGGGGCTCTTGCAATATAACATGGCATCCGCAATCCATTCCAGCCAAAATTGAGCTCCAGAATTCAGTTGGCGCTGCTTCCCTTCCAAGCCCTTCCGTGTGCCCAAACTGTAGTTTTCCACCACATATGGAGTATTGGCGCACTTAAGAGAAATTGCACAACAAATTGTATGCTCTATTTCCTCCTGTTACCCTTATGAAAATTAAGAATTTGGCGCAAAACCAAAATTTAAGGGAAAAATGTGTTTTTTTATTTTCACAGCTCAACGTTATAAAATTATGTGAAGCACCTGTGGATTCAAGGTGCTCACCACACCTCTAGATAAGTTACTTGAGGGATGTAGTTTCCAAAATATGGTCACTTGTGGGGGTTTTCCACTGTTTTGGCACATTAGGGGCTCTGTAAAAGTGACATGGCGTCCGCTATCTATTCCAGCCAATTTTGCACTCTAAAAGTCAAATGGTGTTCTTAACCTTCCAAGCTCTATAGTGTGCCCAAACATTAGTTTTATACCACATATTGGGAGAGAATGAACAACAAATTTTGGGGTCCATTTTCTTCTGTTACCCCTGAAAATAAAAAATTTGTGGGAAAAATATATTTTTTCATTTTCACGGCTCATTGTTATACAATTCTGTGAATCGCCAGAAGGTTAAAAATGCTCATTGCACCCCTAGATAAATTCCTTGGGACGTGTAGTTTACAAAATGGGGTCGCTTGTTGGGGTTTTTGCTATTTTCGCATATCAGGGGCTCTTCAAATGTGACATGACATCTGCGATCTATTCAAGCCAAAATTAAGCTCCAGAATACAGTTGGCGCTCCTTCCCTTCCGAGCCTTGCCGCTTGCCCAAATAGTAGTTTTTGACCACATATGGGGTATCGGTGTACTCAGGAGAAATTGAAGAACACAATAAATTGTATGGTTCATTTCTCCTGTAACCCTTTTGAAAATGAAAATTTGGGGCTAAAACCAACATTTTTATGGGAAAAATTAATTCTTTCATTTTCACGGCTCAACATTAGAAAATTTGGTGAAATATTTGTGTGCTCAAGGTGCTCACCACACCTCTAGATAAGTACCTTGAGAGGTGCAGTTTTCAAAATGGGGTTACTGTAAGGGAATCTCCACTCTTTAGGCATATTAGGGGCTCTATGAACACAACATGGCGTCTGCTATCGATTCTAGACAATTTTACATTTCAAAAATCAAACGGTGCTCCCTTCCTTTGGAGCCCTGCTGTGCCTCCAAACAGTAGTTTTCCACCACTTATACGGTATTAGTGTACTCAGGAGAAATTGTTCAACAAATTATGGGTCCATTTTCACCAGCTCCCCTTGTGAAAATGCAAAATTTGGGGCATAATTCAACATTTTTCCAAGAAATAGTAAAATTTTTATTTTTTCTTCCACAATGCTTTAAGTCCTGTGAAGCATTTGAAGGGTTAATAAACCTACTAACTGTGGCTTTGAGCACTTTGAGGGGTGCAGTTTTTAAAATGATGTCACTTTTGGGTATTTCCTGTCATATAGGCCCCTCAAAGTCACTTGATATGGCACCTACAAAAATTGGTTTTGTAAATTTTGTTGAAAAATTTAGAAATTTTAACCCTTCAAACTTACTAACAAAAAAAAAATTATGTTTCAAAGATGATGTTTATGTAAAGTACATGTGGTAAATTTTATTTATTAACTATTTTGTGTAATATAACTGTCTGGTTTAAGGGCATAGAAATTTTCAAAATTTTTGCCAAAATTTCAATATTTCACAAACAGATGCAAAAAAATATTGGCCTAAATTTACCACTAACATGAAGTACAATGTGTCATGAAAAATCAATCTCAGAATCACTGGGATACAGTGAGGTTTTCCAGAGTTATTACCACATAAAGTGACTGTTAGGCGTCTGGCGTTTGCTGGATTCGAAATGGGTTCAGAACCATCAGTAGATTCTGTGGTCTCCCATTCCAGTCCCCATCGTCGTAAGTCCAAACGCCTAGCTGATGCACGAGATGTACAAGTTGTCTCTTGGGTCTTTGTTCCTAGCAACATGAAGCGTAGGTTGCAAAGGGAAACACGGCTGCTACAGCCTAAGTCCAGGATTCACTGCACTGAGCATGCCCGTGACATGGCGGACCGTGATTGGTGGTTTGGGAGTCAGCTGATCCGGTGACCTGGCACCGCCTGATTGGTCGCGGGTGACGTCACCAATAGTGCGACGGTGGGCAGGGCTTAATCTTTAAATAGCCCGCCCACAAACATGGCGGTATACTCTGATCATTGAGCTGTGATGGTGTTGTTATGTGGACGCTTGGTCGTTTGGGCTCCATGTGTGCTTTAGCTTCTGTCAGGCAGGTTTAGCGGAGGATAGGCGGCCTTAGATGGAGGGAGGCAGGTAGCTTCGTCTGACAGTCTGGCTCCGACAAAGGGGTCGCCATACACCCCGAGCAGTCTGCAGACGCTGTATTCCCGGCACCACCTGTAAGCCACGTGGAGAGATACTCCTCAATCAGGTAGCACGCCGGCTGGGAGCACGTATGCGCCGGCGTGTATCACACACGCATCCTAGCGCCTGCTGTGTGGTCCCTGTGCTTTAAACAGGGCTACAGATACATTATTTATCGCACATCTCTCGTGCAGTTAACGGAGATAGTGTGAATCCCTGTTCCCGTTCCGGTGTGCAGTAACACGGAAGGGATTGTTATTTAAGTTGGTTGTTTTACCCTCTCACCCGGAAGGTGTTCGGCCGCAGTCCTCCAGGCTGCATCGCGGACCCCGGGTTCGGTTGCTTTCCATTATTTAATAAAGTTGTTTGCAACCGTCCCCTTAACAGTGACACTGGTCAAAATTGTAAAATTTGGTCTGGTCAGGAAGGTGAAAACAGGCTCGGGGAAGAAGGGGTTAAGTACATGGAGGGTGTGTAAACAGATAATAGGAGGGACCCAATTCTGAGGAAAATTTAGCAGAGGCTAAAAGTGACTAGTTAGATTAGTGAGATGAGGTGATAAGCCAGTCTAAAAAAAATGCATTTTTAAGCATGCTTAAGGTTGCGGATATTGAGAATTATTCGAATAATGGCTATTTGCACTGAACAATCTATTACTGATCGCTCATTGTGCATTTTTAAGTGCGGTCTGCCTGTGTAAACAGACAATTAATTATATTTGATGGGATCGTTCAAGATATTGCCGCATTGTTTCATTCACAATGTAGTCATTACAGATAGCTGATCGAATTGCTATTAATTAATAAGCCATCAATTATAGGTACCTATTAAGCCCCCATCACACTAAGAGAGAACGCTAGCGAGATCGCTGCTGAGTCGCAAGTTTTGTGACGCAACAGCGACCCCAGTAGCGATCTCGCTACGTTTGACACTTAGCAGCGACCAGGCCCCTGCTGTGAGATCGCTGGTCGTGTCGGAATGGTCTGGACATTTCTTTGATCGTTGAGGCCCCCTGGGTAGCATGCATCGTTGTGTTTGACACCTTACCAATGACCTTGTTGACGACTCAGACACAGAAACACATAGGCGTGTGTAACACCCTGGGGGTACGGTTGCTACAGAGGTATTGCATCTCTTCCAGACGTGCGATATCTCACTCTCAGGTAAGGATGGAGTGTGGACCAGGACCCCGACACCTGCATGCATTACACCACATGTCCGGGGGGCAGGGCGACCGATATGCTCCAAGTAGAGCACGACAGTCCCTGTTCCTGTCTGGAGTGGGGGGAGGGAACACCTAGTAAAGGGGTTACCCGGTAGTGCAGGAGCAGGGAGGAAGCAGTTCCTGGGTACACCTAGGGAGAGGTACAAAAGGTGGGCACCATCTTAGTTCAAAAGAGAAGTCGGTTCAGTGGAGTCATAGAGAAGATGTGACAGAGCAGGACTCTGTGGAGCTCTGCTCCGGATGCGGGTCTAACCTGTGAGACCCCGTCAGCACTGAAAGGAGAGAGAGGGAGTAGGGGAGAAGAGATGAAGAAGAGCGGAGGAGCTCCAGGAACACAGAGGAGAGAAGGGACCCCAGGGGTGTGGACCGGTTGATAGCCACCATACGCCCGCATCTACCTGAGTAGTGGGGTCAGGCCAAGGGGGAGACCGGTCCCCGAAACTAGTGGAGGCGGGGAACTACCCTCAACTAGAAACCGGAGGCTGTGACATTTTATATGGTGCAGCCCCTCGCTACACCCGCTAGAAAGGCACCACATAGGGTCAGGGAAACTGGCGCCGAAGTTTACCCAGAGAAGGCCCGAGGCAGCCAGACAGAAGCGTGGTCACTGGTGGGGTATGACAGGCCAGAGGAAGGACACGAGAAGGGGGTCCTGTGAAGCGCTCCAAAATTATCTGAGAGTTGGCCGAGCCCCCTCACCTAGTGAACATGGTGCGATGCGGGAAGTTACAGCCGGCCAGAGTAACGTGGAGTAACGAACTGTGAGTAAAGATCCTGGACTGCATTACAGAGACTCTGAGTTATTATTCCCGCGCACCATCACCCCCATCATTCACCTACACTGCCCTGGGGCTACACTCTTCCCGTGGGGAGTTATACCATCCCTGTGCTGCTCACCAACATCAGCCCCAGCGGTCTGCCCTGCAGCGGCGGTTCATCCTGACCGCAATCCACGGGTGGCGTAGTCGAACATTCGAAAATAATGAAAACCATATCAATAGACTGCCACTGGTTTGACCACCCTGAGCCACAGGACCGGGTCATCGCCACGGTGACTATAACCCCCAGCATCCCACCAAAGGCCCGCTTCCGGGTTCCCCACGCGGCCCAGGGGGCGAGTCACGTGCATCGTTATACAGATCGTTACGGGTCGCCGCATCGCTGCTGTGTCGTTGGGAAGATCTGACTATTTGACATCTCACCAGCGACCACATAACGACGCAGCAGCGATCCCTGACAGGTTGTATCGTTGTCGAAATCGCTGTAGCGTCGCTTAGTGTGATGGGGCCTTTGGAGAGGAGTGAACGTGCTCGGGGATTGCCTGCCAGTCACTGTAATGCCTTAGCCATCTTGGTAGTGGCATTACTGTGATTGGCTGGCCGCATTACCTTATCAGAGATTATAAAAGTACAGGTGCCACCACGCTCGGCACACTGAAGCCATTACACAGATTAGAGACAGTTGTGATTTGAGGGAGAGAGCAGTTATCCAGACCTACGTGTCCACAGTTTAACTAATTAGAGTCCTCTAGTAGTGATACTGGTGCTGATGCTGCACCATCATACTAATAGTCCTTCTAAGGGCTAATCCTGTGCTTTGCTGTTTGCATCAGATAGATTCTTCATTTAGCCTAGGGACAGTTGCAGTAGCAGGGGGAGTGGTAGAATACAGTGTCTAGACAGGGCTTAGCGCTTTGCAGTCAATTGCTAAATATATAGCTGCTGCAAGTGCAAGTGACCACATTTTTTTTGGGGGGGGGTAAAACAATTGTCTATATTGTCATCCCCACAGTGTAACATGCTTGGTGTGACATTACGGTGGTGGTATTACTCTACAAAAAAACTTTCAAAAAATGTTTCTGGATTGAATTAGTAATCCATACAAAAAAACTTGCTTAATGTTACATTACAGTGGTATTAACCTCAAAAAAACATTCATAAAATCTTTATGAATTGAATTGGTAATCCATACAGTGTAACATGCTTAGTGTTACATTATCGTGGTATTAACTTCCAAAAAAAGTTCACATTTTTTTCTGGATTGCATTAGTCATCCATAAAGTTGAACGTGGTTAATGTTACATTATGGTGGTATATAAAACTCCAAAAAAAGTTAAACATTTTTTCTGAATTCAATTAGTCATCCACACAGTTTAACATGCTCTGTGTAAAATTACAGTGGTTTAACATTTTTAAAAACTGCTTGGCCTGCAACAGTTGACCAAATTTTTTGGTTCATTAAAAAAAAATTAGTTTCAATTAATAAAGGAAACTTGGTTTCCAGAGACCTAGAAAATTAGAAAATGCATAAGGCGTGCAGTAAGGGACAAGGAGGAGGAAGTGCTGATGATGGTGCACGCAGACGCCGAGTACGTGGGGCAGGTGCGACTATGCTTGTTGCTGTAGCACAAGAAACACCCATCCACGACACATAGCTTCATGTCCCACTTTGCTGGGAGGCATGGGACACCACTTCTGAAGCCACACCAGTGCGAACAGGTGGTCTGTTGGATAGCAGATAATGCTTCCAGCATGCTTGCCATCACCACTCAGTCTTCCACACGGTCCAGTCTCACCAGCCAGAAGTCTACATCACTTAATCCTCACCCTGATCCTTCTTCCTCCCACCATGTTGAGTCCCAGGAGACCAGTGATCCCACACTAGGACACTCTGGGGAGCACTTTACAACATAATTTCCTGATTTTGGCCTCTTACCCTGCATGTTCCAAGAGAGACAGGAGGAGATGCTGTTTAGTGATGCACAAAACTTAGAGCATCCACAGTCACAAGAAGGTGACGGTGGGGAATGGTAAATTTTGTCTAAGGAGGCAGATGATGATGAGACACAATTGCTGATACAGTACAGACCAAAAGTTTGGACACACCTTCTCATTTAAAGATTTTTCTGTATTTTCATGACTATGAAAATTGTACATTCACACTGAAGGCATCAAAACTATGAATTAACACATGTGGAATTATATACTTAACAAAAAAGTGTGAAACAACTGAAAATATGTCTTATATTCTAGGTTCTTCAAAGTAGCCACCTTTTGCTTTGATGACTGCTTTGCACACTGTTGGCATTCTCTTGATGAGCTTCTAGAGGTAGTCACCGGAAATGGTTTTCACTTCACAGGTGTGCCCTGTCAGGTTTAATAAATGGGATTTCTTGCCTTATAAATGAGGTTGGGACCATCAGTTGTGTTGTGCAGAAGTCAGGTGGATACACAGCTGATAGTCCTACTGAATAGACTGTTAGAATTTGTATTATGGCAAGAAAAAATTAGCTAAGTAAAGAAAAACGAGTGGCCATCATTACTTTAAGAAATGAAGGTCAGTCAGTCCGAAAAATTGGGAAAACTTTGAAAGTGTCCCCAAGTGCAGTTGCAAAAACCATCAAGCGCTAGAAAGAAACTGGCTCACATGAGGACCGCCCGAGGAAAGGAAGACCAAGAGTCACCTCTGCTTCTGAGGATAAGTTTATCTGAGTCACCAGCCTCAGAAACCGCAGGTAAACAGCAGCTCAGATTAGAGACCAGGTCAATGCCACACAGAGTTCTAGCAGCAGACACATCTCTACAGCAACTGTTAAGAGGAGACTTTGTGCAGCAGGCCTTCATCTTAAAATAGCTACTAGGAAACCACTGCTAAGGACAGGCAACAAGCAGAAGAGACAAGTTTGGGCTAAAGAACACAAGGAATGGACATTAGACCAGTGGAAATCTGTCCTTTGGTCTGATGAGTCCAAATTTGAGATCTTTGGTTCCAACCACCGTGTCTTTGTGCGACGCAGAAAAGGTGAACGGATGGACTCTACATGCCTGGTTCCCACTGTGAAGCATGGAGGAGGAGGTATGATGGTGTGGGGGTGCTTTGCTGGTGACACTGTTTATTCAAAATTGAAGGCATACTGAACCAGCATGGCTACCACAACATCTTGCAGCGGCATGCTATTCCATCCGGTTTGCGTTTAGTTGGACCATCATTTATTTTTCAACAGGACAATGACCCCAAACACACCTCCAGGCTGTGTAAGGGCTATTTAACCAAGAAGGAGAGTGATGGGGTGCTACGCCAGATGACCTGGCCTCCACAGTCACCAGACCTGAACCCAATCGAGATGGTTTGTGGTGAGCTGGACTGCAGAGTGAAGGCAAAAGGGCCAATAAGTGCTAGGCATCTCTGGGACTCCTTCAAGATTGTTGGAAGACCATTTCCAGTGACTACCTCTTGAAGCTCATCAAGAGAATGCCAACAGTGTGCAAAGCAGTCATCAAAGCAAAAGGTGGCTACTTTGAAGAACCTAGAATATAAGATATATTTTCAGTTGTTTCACACTTTTGTGTTAAGTATATAATTCCACATGTGTTAATTCATAGTTTTGATGCCTTCAGTGTGAATGTACAATTTTCATAGTCATGAAAATACAGAAAAATCATTAAATGAGAAGGTGTGTCCAAACTTTTGGTCTGTACTGTACATCAGGTTGTTGTTAAGTCACCAAGTCAGGAGTGCCAGGGTGAGGCGATGGAAAAAGAGATGGTGGATGACAAAGTCACTGACCAAACTTGGGAAGCTGGCGAACAGAGTGAGGCCAGCAGCGCTGAGGGAGAGGGATTAGAGGCACTGAAATAGGCAAAAAGAGGAAGTGAGGTGACCAGAGCGAGAAGGCAAGCAACTGTTCCGCAGAGCACCGACACTCGTTAATTTCTCCATCAAACAGTTAGGTGTTCCCCAGTCGGGAACTTTTTTAAAAAGATTTCTGAGAAAAAAGAAATGGTCATTTGCAAAATGTGCCATGCCAAGACCAGCAGGGGCTTGACCACTAAGAGCCTAACCACCACCACCATGATCAGGCACATGTCATCTAAGCACCCGACTCAGTGGGCCAAATGCCTGGATCCACGATTGGTGCCAGTGGGTGACACCACGGCCTCTTCCACTGTGCTAGGTGCTTCCCAATCCCCTGTCCATGACTCTAGTGCAGATGCCTCCTGCGCTGCACCTGTCCTTGCACATTCTGTGGCACTATCATCAATCACTTCCAAAAACTTGTCCCAGCACAACATTCAGCTGTGAGATCCCGCTTTGTACCAGCACGTGTCCAGTAGCATCACCGGCGCCCTTACCAACGCACTTACTGGGATTTTACTCTTAAAAACAGACACGTGGAGAAGTGCTTGTAGCCAGGGACGCTACATTTCCCTGACGGCACACTAGGTGAACATTGTGGAGGCTGGGGCCGAGTCCCACCATGGCACGGCACATGTGCTACTTATGCCGAGTATTACTGGCCCTACTTCTATCAGGGTTTCCTCCCCATCCTACACCAGTTCCCGCACCCCCTCCTGCTTCTCCTCATTCACCATCTTCAATATGGTATCTCAGAGCACGTTGTCCACATCAGCTGGAAGCTCTGCAGCACTGCCTCAGCAAAGCGGCAACAGGCTCTGTTGAAGGTAAATAGTCTTGGAGACAAACCACACACCAGGGCAGAGTTGTTAAAAGGAGTAACAAGCCAGAAAGATCTGTGGCTCTTGCCTCTGAACCTACAACCAATCATGGTGGTGTGTGATAATGGCCGTAACCTGGTGGTGGCTGTGAAGCTTGGCAAGCTCACACACATACTATGATTGACCCATATACTAAACTTGGTGGTTCAGCGGTTTCTGAAAACCTAGCCAGATTTGCCAGAGCTTCTGGTCAAGGTACACTGCAAGTGCCAGCTCACCGACTGGTGTGCAACATCACCACCCACTGGAACTCCACACTGCACATGCTGGCAAGGCTTTGTGAGCAGTAGAGGCCAGTTGTCGAATACCAGCTCCAACATGCTGATTCTGGGAAGCCTCCGCTCATAACTGAAGAGTGGGCATGAATGTCTGACATTTGTACGATTCTCTAAGACTTTAAGGACTCAACAAAGATGGTGAGTGGCAATGGCACCATAATCAGTGCAACGATTGCGCTTCTTAAACAGTCCCCGCTCACAATTAAAGCTGAAACTTTGCATGCGTCCCAGGAGAAGATGGAGGAAGACATGAGACAGGGAGATACTACCCAGCCCAGCCTCATCTCATCTGCTCAGTGCAGAATTGGTAACAATGAGGAGGTGGAGACTGAGGAGTAGGAAGAACAGAAGCTGGTTGCTAGCACAAAAGAGGCTTCATCACATTTCTCCTACGTGGATGAGCTATGGAGGGAAATGAGGAGGAAGAGATGGAGGAGATGGAGAGTAGGCATCATGATGGAGACAGGGAAGTGTTGGCTGTAGGGAACTTGGCACATATGGCCGACTTTATGTACCGCTGCATTTCCAGTGACCCTCACGTTATATTCATTTTAGCCAAAAAAGAGTACTGGTTGTTCACCCTGCTAGAACCACGCTACAAGGAAAACTTTGCATCTCTTCTTCCTGAAGCAGAGAGATCTACTAAATTGGTGCTATACCAGAAGGCCATGGTGGAAAATATGTTGAAAAAATTTCCATTAGACAATGCTAGCGGCAGAGGGCAAGCTTCCTTGCCCAACCAAGAAAGAGAGGCAAGGGAGATACCCACCACATACAGCAGAGGCAGGGGTAAACTGTCAAAGGCCTGGGCCAATTTCATGGCACCCTACCAACATCCAGGCCCTGATGACTGGGTATTTTTGACAAGGAAGGAAAAATTTGTAAAAATGCTCAAGCAATATCTGGCCGACAAAACCAACATACTCCCTAATTCCTCTGCGACCTTCAACTATTGGGTCTCAAATCTGGACACCTGGCATGGACTGCCCCTCTATGCCTTGAAGGTGCTGTGCTGCCCTGCCTCTAGCATCTTGTCTGAGCGAATATTTAGTTCCATCGGGGGGGGTCATCATAGACAGGCGCTTTCGCCGACAGGCTCATTCTGATAAAAATGAACAAAGCCTGGATTAGCCCTGACTTTTCCACACCATCAGATGACAACAGCACATAAAGAGTTTTTAATCTTCAATATTTGAATGAGGCTCTCCAATTATTGCCTTTAATGGTGTATGGATGACCCTCCTTATATTTTTTTTCTGGCTTTGCACTGTGTGCAAAGTCTTTATGAGTGTAGGTGTACCACAACTATAGTTTCTTAATTTTTTTTATGAGGCACTAAAGTTGATATTGGATGGCCCTCCTTATAATTTTTTTCTGGCTTTCTACTGTGTGCAAAGCCTTTATGAGTGTAGGTGTACCACAAATACACTTTCTTAATTTTTTATGAAGCATGCCAGTTGGTGCCTTCAAGTTTGTATGGATGACCCTGCTTGTAATATTTGGCAGGCTTTGCACTGTGTGCAGAGCTTTTATGAGTGTAGGAGTACCACAACTATACTTTGTTCACAATATTTCAATGAGGCACTACATTTGGTGCCTTCAAGTGTATATGAATGATTCTGCTTGTAATTTTTGGCAGGCTTTGCACTTTATGAGTCTAGGAGTACCACTACATGACAATTTGAACAGAATGTGTATGAGGCCCTCCTCTATGTCTAATACAGGGTGTATCTGAGTCCCTCTTCCATCACATTTTTGGCAGTTCTTGCTTCGTTCATAAATTACATTACGTTCAAAAAATAATAATAATTTAAGTAAACCAAAATTGATTTTTTTATTAATAATTTGAAAATTTTGTTTCAAATTATATATAAAAAATAAATTTTGGTTTACTTAAATTATTATTATTATTTTTTTAATCCTTTTTAAATTTTAACTGACATACAAGTCATTATACAGGAAAGACTGTTTTTTAACATTTTTTTCCTGTAAACTCCAAATTTTTCTTCGATTTTGAATATTTTATTGTCAGTCCTTAAAGTGGAGTAAAAGTGTAACACCATTGTTCTCAGCAGCAATCTGGGAGTTAGAGATGCTTCCGGGTGTCTTCACCATGCTGTTCTTCCATTCAGCACTTTTTCCCTCCATTTCAACATTTTCAATGCCCGCCCCACCTCCTTGAAGGGTCTGCCGGAAAAATGATCGGATTTCCATTGACTCCCATTATACTCGTTACTCGAAATGAGCATCCGAGCATTATGAATTGCTCGGTCCGAGTAACGAGCATCCGAGAATTTTAGTGCTTTCTCATCCCTAATAGGGAACTCTTGGCAATAAAGTGGGATTTTGAAGAGTTGTGACATTTTTTGGAGGGGGCAGAACATCCGGTCATGGTAATCACCGATCATAAAAATCTTTGGAATCTGCCAAGTGTCTGACACCTACACAGGCAAGATGGTCATTGTTTTTCACCAGATTCAACTTTTTTTGTGACGTATAGGCTGTGTGATAACAACATTAAGGAGTTTGTTTTGCTGGTTGTGAACTGGTTCCTATATTATAGAAAGGGGTAGTCATTGCAATTATATGTTCTGATCTGAAGAGGGAGGTTGTAGAGACCATACGGGATGCCCCTGCTGCCTGTCCTTTAGGTAAACTGTTTGTTCCTTTAAATCTCCGTCTTAAAGTTTTAAGTGAACATCATGATTCAATCTTGGCCAGGCATCCTGGTAGTAAAGCCATCACAGATCTTTTTACTCTACATTTTTGGTGGTCTGGGGTGCACCAGGAAGTTTGGGAGTATGTAGCTGCCTAGAGTGTTTGTCGCATTCTAAAACCCCTCATGCTCGTCTGTCTGGGGCTCTTCAACCCTTGGCAATTCCCAGTAGACCTTGGACTCATTTGTCTGTAGATTTCATCAGTGATCTTCCCATATCTGCAAGTAATACTATAAAATTGGTGGTGAGCAGATTTAGCAAGATGTCTCATTTCACTGCACTACCCACTTTACCTAATATCAAGACCTTGGTGCAGAATTTTATCAAAGAAATTGTGAAGTTATATGAATGAAATTTCGTCTGATTCTTCTTGTTTCCAACCAGGGAAGGGGGGGTGCAATTTATTTCCAAATTTTGGAAAGCATTTTGTGCTCGTTTGAGAATCCATCTTTCATTTTCTTCAGCCTTTCATCCACAGTCTAATGGGACAAATGAACATGTAAACCAGAATCTTGAGACTTAACTTAGGTGTTTTGCTTCTGAGAATCAGGAAGATTGTGTTACTTACTTACCTCTAGCTGAATTTGCGGTGAATAACCATTGTCGTGAGTCTACTGGCAAGTCCCCATTCTTCGGGGCATACAGATTTCATCCTCAGTTCTGCTCTGTCAATAGGAATCATTCTTCAGGAGTACCTGAGGATGAATGGTTTTCTTCATCTATTACATCAGTGTGGCAAGGTGTTCTTGATAATTTGAAGAAGGTGGTGTCCAAATATAAGAGTGTGGCTGATGGGAAACCATTGGTGGGTCCAGACCTGTGTGTTGGTGATTTGGTGTAGCTGTCCTCGAGGAACATTAAGTTGAAGGTTCCTTCTTGGAAATTGGGACCCAGGTTCATCGATCATCATAAGATTGTGACCGTCGTCAATCCAGTAGCATTTTGCCTTGCTTTGCCACCCAATTTTAGGATTCATAAGGTGTTTCATCAATCTCTGCTCAAAAAATATGTTGCTTCCTCTGAACACTCTCCACCACCTTCCCCAGTCATTGTTGATGGGAATTTGGAATTTCAGATAGCTAAGATTATCGATTCTTGCTTGGTTCATCTATCTCTTCAGTATCTGGTATACTGGATGGATTATGGTCCTGAAGAGAGAATGTGGGTACCAGCATCTGACGTCCATGTGATCAGATTGGTCCAGTGTTTTCACTCGACACACCCTGATAAACCCAGCCCTGAGATTCTGGAGGTCTCTCTTAGAAGAGGGGGTACTATCACGGGGATACCGCAACAGAGAGGGGCCAGAAGACCCTGGTATCTGGTTTCACAAACTCCTGCACTGTTTAGAAGTATTTCACCATCTTATTGAACAGTTCAGTCAGTTTTTTTCCTTGCTAGCAGTGTAAGGGTTAATCCATTTAGTTGAAGTTCCTGGAGCTTCCTTATCTGGATTGTCTCAGCTGTTCAGTGTTGTCCACTCCACCCTGTTATATATATTCGCCTCTGGCACTTAGGTATTGCCAGTGTTTGTTTTTGCTGCCTGGTTCTGTAGTTAGAGGTGTAGTTCTTGGTTGGAGTTGGCATTGTGGAGATTTGTTCAGGAGATTGTTGCTTGGAGTTTTGTCTTTGTGCACATCCTCATCCTTTCCTATTTGGTTTGTCCTTCCTTTAATTCCCCTGTGTCCCCCTCTGTTGTTTGGTGTGTGCATTTTGTATGGTTTGTAATTTCATTTATCCCTGTGCATCTTCCCTTGTTTGTCTGGTTAGTGTGTTCCTATACACTTCAGTTACCCATTACCCTGGGTGGGGGAGGAGACAGATGAGGGTTGACATAGGAGCATAGCAAGGCACGTGAACCCGGCGTCTCCACCTTCAGGAGTAATCCAGGGAACAGGGATAGACTAGGGCGCCCCTAGTTCTAGCGACCTAGTTAGCTTCCATAGTACCAACACCATCGTGACAGAAGGAGAGAGGTCAGATAGGATGGAAAACTAGCGAGGTCAGTGAAGACAATCAGATTACGGGATAGCATGCATGGAAACAGATGGGGTAGGAACCAACTTTCAGGCGATAGAATGAGCTGCCTTAAATAAAACCTGCTCACATGGGATAGGCTGGGGAGTCAGATCTCTGCAGGTCACAGCAGTGTTAAATTCCTGCAGAGACTGGCCATACTCCCTAAGTCCAGATGGACTAGGTTAGGGACAGTGTAGGAGCCCCTGGTACCGGGTTATCAGACAAAGTCTATGGTCCCATCATCAGTCCTTAGGACAGGAACACAGTCCATCGAACGCAACAAAAAAAAAACAGGCCAGCCATCTTCAGCTATCAGGTCACTAGAGTCCCAGACTTTTGGACCATAAGTCCACTGGATTTCAGCTACTCTGGAGCCTCAAACTACTCCAGACATAAGGGGGTGCAACAGGCACAATGCTAGATCTTCAAGCTTCTAACTCACCTGATGGTTCTTCTCAGATGTCTCCTGGAATCTCTCCATCTTCTTTCAAACTCCTCTCAGGCAAGGCCAGGCAACTCCCAGATGAAGTCATCACTGGGATTACCTGTACATCTGCATCAGGCTCCTAGAGTGAAGTCAAGTCCCAAAATCCTTCCCAGAGCCCCTCTACCATCTTCCTCCCCTTGGCATATTACAGCTAAACGCTTCTGATAAATTCACTGCAGCTCCTTTGGGTTGACAACTGGGCGCAATGCAATAGTTACTGGTCTGTGTACGGCTTTCCAGGACAGGGTTGAGTTGAGGATTGCATACAATATCTTCTGCAGTGGGCTCTGGAGTGGTCATGGACTCTGCCGTCCCTCGAGTGTTGTTCACTGAGTATCTCCCTTCAGGCAGAACCATAATAACTGGTGATGGTGGTATCTCTGGAACTACTTGATTGTGGTAATCAGGCGCCCAGGGCTGGCAAAAGACTCCAAATCCGCGCCAGTACTCATCCAGTGCATGCTGGTTCACATATCGACTCTAACCGCTCATGTCCTCCGTCTCTGTCGGACGACCCGCCATTGTGAGAGAAAAGAATCCATCTTGTTTGTCTGTGGTATCCATTTTGTCTTCACTCTTATGTAATGGTCATCAGGTAACACTGAGGGGCAGTGAGGTTTCACATTACTGTTCACTCCCCTAAGGTTACTATTGGTTCATAGGTCAGAGAGAACTATTCCTTTGTCTCTGACCCTATTTAAAGTGTCACATGTGTTAATAAAGCAGAAGTCTTTTCTAGTACACCATTATAAGGCTGTGCTGTACTGATTTCCCGAGCGCTCGTAAAACAAATTTTATTAATTTGGAGTTCGGAAGGCATAGAGGAGAGCATATTTCGCTCACAGAATTTGGTGCCGAAAAGTCCCGGGACTAGACGTGCATTATACCATCCGGATCTAGAGTGAGGAGGACTCTCCAGTAAAAGTGAATTCAAACGCTGCTGCGTAAGGTAAGAAGCTTATTCTTACAATTGTATTTCACTTTTACTGTGAGCTGGTCACCTCCAATCCGGGTGAGTTATTTTTGCAATTAATAGTCTAGTCCAAGAACTGGGAAGAGTTACCTATGCCTTTTTGAACTGTGTGCATGTGATGTGATCAGTGTATGAGTGTGATATAGTGGTACTTATACTTAGAGGATTGTTGTGTTGGATTGTTGTGTTGCTGAATCTTGTTTGGCTGATGAGACTGATCATCTCACCAGAGGGGTATCTTATGGACCATTTACGGGCTGTATTGTAGTATCTGTGGCTTTGTGACGGACTACTCTACAGAATAATAGGATCTGTGGCTGTGTGCCTGCCTATTGGACCCTTGGCTTTGTGCCTATTGTTGATATTGTGCTAGCACTGATTTTGAGGCAAGTATGGGAAACTTGTCGAGTAAATGGAGACAGAAACCCAGTGGAAAGACTGCAAAAAGTAGAATGTGCAGATAATGTGAAGGCAAGGATGCCATAATGGATAGTAAAAGAATGCTGAAATGACTGAAATTCCCCACAGGGGGTCTGGTCCGTATGTGTTCAGGGAGAAGGCTGAGCAGGTAAAGAATGTTGGCTCTAGAAGTAATTAGTGCAGAAAGTGTGAGAAAACCACTATAAGTAAAAGTGTTGTGTGAATGCTTTTGACAATGGACTGAACGGACTTAATGAGACAGAATCATCATTACCTCCTCCTTATAATGGACCAGGACGGTGGACATGTACAGTATTTGGGATGGAAAAATATCTGTTCAAATTGCAAGATAACTAAATCTAAATTCAGTTCCCCAATTGCTCCGATTTTTCCAGTTATAACAAAGACACATGTGTTAGCTGATAGTACACCTCCTCCCCCAGAGCTAATTACAGGGGATGGGGAGGGGGAAGACAGCAGTGAGAGGGGGGATACTATAACATACCAACGACCAGTACTCCTCACACGCGGCATGGCCCCCCTCACATGGTGATGAAACAACTTCCTGACCCTGATGAGAAGCCTGCTCCTTTTGCTAGACAAATTCAGCAGATACAGGTTACATACAACTGTACATGGCAGGATTTAGAATCGTTAGTAGACGCAAAAGGAGGAGATGTGACTGCACATATTATAAAGCAAGAGACAGGACGGTCAAAAGACTATCTGACAGACCTGGAACAGAATATTTACAGACATTAGAGTCAGGGGAAGACTATTGTAAGATGTTGCAGCGTTTGGCATTGACAAAACAGAGAGAACAATCTATATCTTTAAATGACGTAACTCAAGAAAAAGATGAAGCTGTAGAAAAATATTTTGCCCGTTTACAGATGACTTGGACAATTAATGGGATATTTTCCAGGGGACACTCTTAATATAAGTATATTGGGAGATGCTTTTGTGGATGGGTTAAAGAAACCAATTAGAGAGGGACTTGTAAAAGAGAGCCCAGAGTGGAGGGGGAAGGACCCAAAGGATTTGCTACAAGTAGCCAAAGGGGTGGAGCAAGGGTTGATCCAAACTTGCAGAACAAAGAGAGTAAGTTTTTTTTTCTTTACCATAGAAAAAGGGGGGAGACAGGAATGCAGCAGCCCCCACTCACATAGCAGATAGCTGGGAATGACTTTTTCCCTTCATCCTAATTACTGAAAACCACTAGATAAAATTATAATGACAGAAATTCAAATTTTAGAGGTTCTATTTCAATGATTAAAATGAACTCCAGGCACATTTTTAAAATTTTTATTTTTTCCTTAATAGATACTGGGCAGCCAGGTCTGTATGCAATTAATGTTTTTCTTTGAGAAATCATCAAAGCATTTTATGTTGATTTACTTAGACAATGCATTATTTCCGTGCCTCTGCACCCAGACTGCCGGCATTTATTTGTTTTTATTTATTTATTTTTCCTTCGTCATAAACAATTTACATGGATGATAGTGCTATCACAAGGTGCTCAGAATTCACCGATAATGTCTAGTTTTGCAATATTTTCTTATTTTGAAAATTTGTTGACTCCTCTATGTTTGGACGTTGTGATGCTTCAGAGTATGTGGACGATTTATTACTTTGTTCTGACCAAGTCTCATGTCAGGAGTCGTCTATCTCACTTTTGTGTTCCTTAGCAGAACGTAGATGTAAGGCCTATAAAAAGAAACCACAGGTTTATCACCAGAAGGTGGTCTTCTTAGGACATGGCATGTCACAATGCACCAGACATTTCACAGAGGAAAGAAAAGTCACAATACAGTAGGTTGTATTACCCCAAAACACAGGAAAACTACAAAGACCAGAGGCCTACTACTCAGCTAAGCTGGATCCTGTTGCCAGGGGGGCACCCTCTTGTGTTACAGCCATTTCTGCGGTTCAAGCCATGATTGAAAAGGCCACAGAAATAGTTCTTGATTTCACGGTCACACTATACACTCAACATGACATTCATGGTGTCCTCAGTCAGGTATATCCTAGGCACATTTCAATGACCCAGCAAATTTGTCTTCGATGTGCCCTCCTCATTCCTCCAAATGTAGACCTCAAACCACGTACAGTTTTGAATCCAGTTAAGATTCTGCCATTGGATTCAAAAAGGGGGGAAAGATGGGGAAAATGAACTATTTTTACATTCTCTGACAGAGGAGGAAATAGGCGAAATACATACACCCCATGATTGTGTAGCTCTGATGTAGTAAGAGACGGCAGGGTTTGAACATGTCTCAGATGAACCCATTGCTAATGCAGATTTTGAGTTTTTTTGTAGATGGATCCAAATGCCAAGATGCTGGTCGGTTCTATACTGGATACGCTGTGGTCACACAACATGAGGTAGTAAAAGCTGAACCACTCCCTCCTCACCTATCGGCACAGGAGGCAGAGCTGAGGGCACTCACTGAGGCGTGTAGAGCGGCAAAGGGTAAGATGGCCAAATGTGTGTGTAGATAGTAGATCTTGCCTAAAGTCACATGAAAAATCTATAAAACCACAGAGAGCGTAAGGGCCCTGATGAAGGATCTTATGTTACCAACTAAGCTTGGCATGGTGAAGATAAAAGCTCACACTCGAGCTGACACCAATGAAGCCAGAGGAAATGCTCATGCAGATGCTGCCGCCAACGAAGCAGCAAAGAGGCCGAGAGTTGAGAGTTTAGCAGCGGTACAGACCGTGACCTCAGTGGCACCTGTCACTCCTGATATTCTTAAATCCCTGCAGAAACAGGTGGTTCAACAGGAAAAGAAGGAGTGGGAGACGCAGGAAGCCCAGCTGACTGAGGAAGGTTTGTGGAAAAAGGGCAGTAAGCTCTGCCTGCCGCCAGCTCTTTACTCAGTGTAGGCCCAGGTAATCCATGGACTAACACATTTGTCAAAAACAGCTATGTGTGCTTTGGTAGACAAGGTATGGGTGGCGTCAGGGTCTAGTACCCAGGCAGCCAGGCACACACAGTCTTGTATGACGTGTGCACAACAACATAGGGAAAGCTGTGAAGACCCCGCAGAAACACACCCCTCGTCCGCTCTACCGTTCCAGAGATTGCAGATTGACTATATACAACTACCACGAGTAGGGGTATATGAGTTCGTGCTTATGTGTGTTGATCTCTTTTCAGGTTGGCCTGAGGCATATTCAGTGCAGAAAGCAACAGCAAAGATTACTGCTCAAAAACTCATGAATGAGGTGGTATGTAGATATGGGGTTCCTGAAATGATTGAAAGTGATAGAGGTACGCATTTCACTGGAGAGATCATGAGAGAGATCTTAAAGTCTTTGGGAATTGAGCAGGGTTTACACACACCTTATCATCCACATAGTAGTGGGAAGGTAGAAAGACTGAATGTGACATTAAAGTTAAAGATTAAGAAGGCAAATGAGGAAAGCAGCAAACCATGGACCGAATGCTTGCCTCTAGCTCTTTTCTCAATTAGGTACACTCCAAGTATAAGAACAGGTCTCAATCCATATGAGATACTTTTTGGTTCAGTACCTAGAACAGGGTTATATTTCCCACAGTCACTTCAGATGCAGAATGACAGCCTGACTAGCTATGTGCAAGCCTTGCATAATCGCCTAAACAGTGCATAAACAGGTGTATTCTTCCATTCCAGACCCTGAATCAGTGTCTGGAACACATGATCTCAAGCCTGGAGACTGGGTGGTCCTAAAAAGACACGTCAGAAAAAGCCTTGATCCAAGCTTTGATGGGCCATTCCAAGTTCTTCTGACCACAGCAACTTCGGTGAAGCTTGAGGGAAAATCCACTTGGATACACGCCAGCCACTGTAAACGAGTCACTCCACCAGCAGAATGATGACCTTTTTACCAGTTCTAATGGGGATAGTGGTGGCATTGTCTCTAGCGAAGACATTAAATGAAGTTCTGAATGATGACTGAGATAATAAATTCATTAGACATCATCAAGTACTTTTAAAAGACATGGACACGAGTACATTAGCAAAAGACTGTTGGATTTGCACTCACAGTCCTGTGAGCTCTAATACTATGCCTTATTTAGCCATTCTAGTGACTGAAAGAAATATTCTATTTGAGTAACCGCACTTTTCCCACTAAGCTAGATAACAACAGGAAAGAGAGCTGTAGGTTTGCCTGTAGCTGCAGGGGTGACAGAGCCGTGGTTGTTGTTCAACAGGAGTGGTCCGCCTCTAAGACAGACAAGAATGCCCTGGGCTTCTAGTCGTGCTGACCTCTCCTGTTATCCGAGCTTCACCTCTTGCAGCTGCATCCAGATAAGATCCAGAGACGTCGCTTTCTCTACAGTATTCTGAGTGTAACGGTCTGTGCCGACATCACACAGTGTGTAGCGGTCGATGACACGCTTAATCCTGAGCTTCACTGTGTAAACGTCACCTTGGAAAGACTGATATCAGGTATTATGTCAAATGACACTCAGTATCAGGAAGAAATGATGGACATATTAAGCTCCACCTTGCGCTCTGCAGTGTCTCTGAAGGATGACAAGCTGGATGGCAGCGTTCAGCTGCGATCCAGCCTGTCATCTCAATGCCATCCCAGCGTGGGAGAATTCTCCTGCTGAAGCGCTGAGCACAAGAGAATTTTCCCACGCTGTCAGTGACGTGCATGAGGTGAGCTGAGTTCATTGGACATGACCTCGGCTCATCTGGATGCCGTCACAGCAAGACACTGAGGAGCGCAAGCATGCCTGCGCTTCTTAGTGTCTGCGGAATGGCAAGCTGGATGGCAGCTTTAGGCTGCGATCCAGCCTGTCATGTCAATGTAACAGAGCTGGAGCCGTCGTGGGAACCATGGAAAGGTAAGGATGAGGTTGCTTTATTATTTTACTTTTATTGCAGAAGACATTGGCTTCAGCTGGAATGGGCGTGATGGTAAGTGTGGTTTCATTTAGAACAATAAAGAATTGTGTATTTATTTCATTTAAAGGACTTAATTCTGGGTGTTTGTGTTTTTTTTTAACTTTGACTATGTGGTTAGTAATGGGGGTGTCTTATAGACGCCTTTCCATTACTAACCTGGGCTTGATGTCAGCTGGCATTATAAGCTGACATCAACCCCAGCGCTATTACCCCACTGCCACCGCTACATTGCAGTGGGAAGAGCGAGACTAAGTGCCTGAATTGGCTCATCCTATGGATGCGCCATTTCTGGGGCGGCTGACGGCTGGTGTTTCTAGCCTGGGAGGGTGGCTAATATTCATGGCACCCGTCCTGGGCTATTAATATCAGCCCCCAGCTGTCTGCTTAGCCTTTGCTAGCTATTAAAATAGGGGTGACCCCACATCATTTTTTGGTAGGTCCCCCATTTTAATAGCTAGTAGCGTTGAGCGAGCATGCTCGACACTGCTCGGTACTCGCCCGAGCATCACGCCACTCAGGATGTTCGGCGAGCACCGAGCATTTCCGGGTTACTCGGGCGGGAGCTCGGGTCTCCGCCCTGCATGTTTGGCGCTCTTTACAGAGCCAATGAACATGCAGGGATTGCCAGCCAGTCACTGTAATGCTGCAGCCATGTTGGTTGTGGGCATTACAGTGATTGGCTGGCCGCACAGCGTCACCTCGAGTATTTAAAACCGGGCGCCGCCATCTTGGACACAGTCGCTCTGGATTAGACAGTGTAGGGACAGCGCTGCTGATTTAGGGAGAGATATAAACTGCGAAATAGTTAGTGTAGGGTCTGTAAAGGCTGCCAGAACAAACAAACAGTCCTTTTCAGGACTAATATCCATCCCAGACACCAGGCAGGCAGGCTGTATAGGAGACACAGTGGTTATACCAGCAAACGCTGCATTACAGTCCTGTGTGCTCCTGTTGCTGAAATTGCTGGACTTAGGTGTCGGGGGCCAGGAAAAATCCTTTTTTTTTTCATCTAAATCCTCCTTTTTTTTTCCTCCTTCACACTGTACAAATACCCGTCTTATTAACCTTTTGGTGTGTCCCCCCCGCCCCCAAAAAAAAATGTGTCTCTGATTTTTCAGACACAAATATAACTGTTGAAAATAGTCTGGTGTAGGCTAGAGAAACAGAAGTGTTGTTTTGCACTTCCACGGTTCAAACCTCTGTATTATCCATTTTGGGCCATTTGTATCTAAAAAAAACAAGTTTAGTGTGTCGCTCACTGTTCAGCCGCAAATCTATTTATTTAAAAAAGTCTGGTATACCCCAGTAAACAATAACTGTGGTTTTGCCATCCCACGGTAAAAAATCTCTATTATTCAGCTTTTGGTAATTTTTTCCGTAAAGAAAAACAGTAGTGTTTCCTGACTGTTGTGACACAAAAATATATCTGTTGAAAATTGTCTTGTGTAGGCCCGACATCCCAGTGTGGTTTCGCAGTTCCACGGGTCAAATCGCTGTACTATCCAGTTTTGGGCCTTTGGTATCTAGAAAAAAAGCAGTTTGAGTGTGTCGCTCACTGTTCAGCCGCAAATATCTCTATTTAAAAAAGTGTGGTATACCCCAGTAAACAATAACTGTGGTTTTGCCATCCCACGGTAAAAAATCTCTTTTATTCAGCTTTTGGTATTTTTTTCCGTGAAGAAAAACAGTAGTGTCTCCTGACTGTTGTGACACAAAAATATATCTGTTGAAAATTGTCTTGTGTAGGCCCGACATCCCAGTGTGGTTTCGCAGTTCCACGGGTCAAATCGCTGTACTATCCGGTTTTGGGCCTTTGGTATCTAAAAAAAATGCAGTTTGAGTGTGTCGCTCACTGTTCAGCCGCAAATATCTCTATTTAAAAAAGTGTGGTATACCCCAGTAAACAATAACTGTGGTTTTCCTCTTCCACGGTTCTAATCTACTCTTTATTACCCTTTTTCCATTGATAGTGCAAGTGTAAGCTATTTTACTTCATTTACAATGGGCAAGGCGCGTGGCAAGGGACGTGGAAGTGCACGTTCTGGTGATGGTTCGTGCAGAGGACGGGGCCGTGGCCAAGGTGAAAATGTGCTACAACCAACAGCACATCTTCTCGCTCCCACTTCTTGACCGAATTACTAGGGAAGCACAGAACAACACCAGTATTGAGAACTGATCAGTGTGAACAGGTTATTAATTGGATAGCAGATAATACTTCCAGTTACCTGGGCGCCACCACCTCCGGTCTGTCTTCAACACGGTCAACTCTTAGTAGCCGTGAGTCTCGACCGCATACTCCTCCTCACCCTGATGCTCCTTCCTCCCTCCATGCCGAGTGTCGTCAGACAGCAAGTGATCCCACACTTGGACACTCTCAAGAGATGTTCACTGGTCCATTTCCATATTTGGGCCCCTCGCCTGATACGATTGAAGTGGTGGAAGAGGAGATCCCATGTTGCGATGCCCAAATATTTGAACAGCCACGGCAACAGGAAGTCGACGTTGGCAATCTGTCACAAGAGTTGGACGATGACGAGACACAATTGCCAGGAAGTGAGGAGGAGCACCGTGGTACGCAAGTGGAAGAGGAGGAGGTGGTGGATGATCTAGTAACTGACCCAACGTGGAAGGAGGACATGCAGAATGAGGCCAGCAGCACACAGGGGGAGGGAGGCAAAGTACCCCAACAGGCAGGAAGAAGCAGTGTGGTGGCCGCAGACAGAAGGCAGGCAACCGTTCCCCGTAACACCAACACGAGGGACGTTGCCAGTACAAGCGGTAGGTCTTCCAGAGTCTGAAATTTTTATAAAGACTCTGCTGACAACCCCAAAAAGGCCATATGTTCCACCTGCCATGCAAGCATCAGCAGGGGTGACAAAACTACCAGCCTGACCACCACCAGCATGATCAGGCACATGGCAGCAAAGCACCCGACTTTGTGGGGCGAACCCCAGGGTCCACGACCAGTGTCAGCGGGTGTCACCACTGCTTCTTCCACTGTTGTGCGTGCAATAGAACCCCCTGTTGTGTGTGCAAGGCAATCCCCTGTCCATACTGCATGTAAAGATGCCCCCTCCTCTCAGTCTTCACTTGTTATTGCAGTTTCTCAAGAAACAGCATCAACGTCCACGTCCACGTCCCACCGCAGTGTTCAATTGTCCATATCCCAGACCTTTGAACGAAAGCGGAAATTCGCAGCTAACGCCCCACAGGCCACAGTCCTAAATTCGCACATTTCACGACTGCTTGCATTGGAAATGCTGCCTTTTAGGCTGGTGGAGACGGAATCCTTCCGCAATCTTATGGCGGTGGCCGTCCCTCGGTACTCGGTCCCCAGCCGACACTATTTTGCCCGGTGTGCCATCCCCGCACAACACAAGCACGTGTCCCAAAGCATCTGCCGTGCCCTCAACAACGTAGTTACTGGGAGAGTCCACCTGACAACGGACACGTGGACAAGTGCTTGTGGCCAGGGACGGTACATCTCTCTAACGGCACACTGGGTAAACATAGTGGAAACCGGGACCCAGTCGGACCTTGGGACGGAACACATCCTCCCCACACCGAGGATTGTGGGCCCTATGTCAGTCAGAGTTGCCCGCACAGTGTACAACTCCTGCGCATCCGCCTCCTCATCCTCCTCCTCATGTTCAGCCTCCATCTCAGATATCACCTGTTAGAACCTTGCTCTTAGTTTTTTTTCCTTTGCTGGTCACATGACCTTGTTGGCCTATTTAATCCTGCTCCACCCTTCTGGCTTTGCTGGACTTCATTATATATCTACTTTCTAGCTAGCCTGTGCTCTGTGTCTTGCTCTGTTAGTTTGCTTGGTCTACTGACCTCTATGTTCTATATATTTTGTTTGTTCGTCTGTCTGCTACTATTTCTGTTAGGAGGTGTCCCATATTCCTCCCAGTCCTTAGTACTTGTAGGGATTCCTTCCTCACATCTATAGGTCTCCGTACAGACTAGCTTAGGACTTTAGCAGGTCTGATCGCAGGATCAGGTTCCCTGTTACATCGTAGGGATTAAGCTGAGTTCTATCGTAGGGACAGATCTCCTCTCTTTCCTTAGCTCTGGTAGCAGAACATAACAGTAAGTCCAGCCCGCAAATTCTCTAAGGAAAGATTTTTCTGTTCCATCATGGTGTCGGTTCAGGATTTGGTTCATCGCCTGCAGGGACTCTCTCTGGAGGTGGCCGAGCTCCGTCAGCACGTGAGTAACTGTCCTGGAGCACATTTCTTGGAGCCTAAGGTATGTTTGCCGGATTTATTTTTTGGTGAACACCGAGAATTTTTTTCATTCAAAAATGCTTGCTTATTGTATTTTCGTTTGAGACCTAAGTCCTCTGGGGATGAATCCCAGCGCGTAGGGTTCATAATGTCACTTTTGCGCAAAGAGCCTCAGGAGTGGGCCTTTTCTTTGCAACCTAGTGATACATGCTTCAGATCAGTGGATAGTTTTTTTTCTGCTTTGGGACTATTATATGATGATCCTGACCGTGTCGCATCAGCTGAGACTGAGTTGAGACGTTTAAAACAAGGATCAGGTAATGTGGAAAAATATTGTACTCATTTCCGTCGTTGATCTACTCAAACAGGGTGGAACGATTCTGCTCTGAAAAGTCTATTTCTTGCTGGGCTCAGTGAAAGGGTTAAAGACCTGCTAATTGCTTATCCTACACCTGAAGATTTGCAACAGGCTATGCAATTAGCTATACGGGTGGATAGAAGACTGCGTGCAAGGGTTAATGAGAGCAAATCCTCTGCTATGTCAGTTTCTGGTTATGAGAATGTGTGTACTAACAGTGGTGAACCGATGGAGATTGGATCGGTGGCACCTCGCTCTCAAGAAAAAGACCGTCGATTTTTTGAAGGCTTGTGTTTCTATTGCGGAAAATCTGGTCATTTGATTAAAGGCTGTGAGCTTCGTATGAAGAAAGAAAAAAAAATGTTCAGTCATGCCCGTATTGCCTGTTTAAATTCCAAGGGTGTATTTTTAGCTGCTTCCACGATTGCTCAGGAAAAATTAATGGAATTTCGGGTGTTTGTCGATTGTGGGTCTACTCTGAATGTTATTGATGGGGGATTCGTGGAAAGACTCAATTTAAAACCTGAACCTTTATCATCCCCCATTGCTGTGGTTTCTGTGGATGGTTCCCCTTTGAAGAATATTACTCTCAAGGTCTGTGAATTTCCTCTCACTATTAATGGTGTTCACCATGAGAAATTGGATTTGGTAGTGTTGAATAACTTGCCTTCTCCAGTAATATTGGGATTGCCCTGGTTAAAATTTCACAATCCTGTACTGGATTGGTCTACCAGTGAAATTAAATCCTGGAGCCATAAATGTTATGACAAGTGTTGTAATGGGCGTATTGCAGCTTTGGATAGGGGAGAATTGCCTGTTCCTATTCAGGATTTTTGGAGAGTTTTTTCTGAGAAGGAATCGTGGGTTTTGCCTCCCCATAGAGACTATGATTGTTCTATTGAATTTGTCCCTGGAGCGACTCTTCCTAAAAGTCGTTTATTTAACCTTACTATTCCTGAGAGGAAGGCTTTGGAGGAATACATACAGACAAGTTTGGCCGCCGGTCACATTAGGCCCTCTAAGTCTCCTGTGGCGGTTGGATTTTTTTTTGTAAAAAAAAAGGACGGCGGTTTACGTCCTTGTCTGGATTTTCGTGAGATTAACAAAATTACTGTACGCAATCCTTACCCACTGCCATTGATTCCTGATCTGTTTAACCAGTTAATGGGGGCCAAGTGGTTCTCTAAAATTGACCTTAAGGGGGCATACAATCTGTTGCGCATGAAGGAGGGTGACGAATGGAAGACTGCTTTTAACATTCCTGTGGGTCATTTTGAGAATCTGGTTATGCCTTTTGGTCTTACTAATGCTCCTGCATTTTTTCAGAATCTGATTAATGACATCCTTAGACCTTTGATCGGTAAAAATGTGGTTGTGTATTTGGATGACATTTTGATTTATTCGCCGGATCTGGAGTCTCATTGGCGGAGCGTGCGTGAGGTATTACAGTTATTAATGGACAATTCGCTTTTTGCTAAGCTGGAGAAATGTGAGTTCGCTGTACAGAGAATTAGTTTTTTGGGCTACATTGTCTCCAGCAAAGGTTTTGAGATGGATCCGGTTAAGGTTCAGGCTGTGCAGGAATGGCCTAGGCCTATTGGTTTGAAATCGATACAGAGGTTTTTGGGTTTCGCCAATTACTATAGAAAATTCATAAAAAATTTTTCTAGTATTGTCAATCCTCTGACTGATCTCTCCAGGAAAGGTGCTGATGCGGTTCAGTGGTCTTCTGAGGCCATTGAAGCTTTTGTGTATCTCAAGGAGAGGTTCACCTCTGCTCCCATCCTTATGCAGCCTGATGTTACTAGGCCGTTTTTGGTTGAGGTTGATGCTTCCTCTGTGGGGGTTGGCGCAGTATTGTCTCAGGATAACGGGGATGGATTACATCCCTGTGCCTTTTTGTCAAAAAAATTTTCGGAGACTGAACTGAATTACGATATTGGTAATCGGGAATTATTGGCTATTAAACTCGCATTTGAACACTGGCGCCACTTCTTGGAAGGTGCGGAATTTCCCGTTCAGGTTCTTACGGATCATAAAAATCTGATATATCTTGATGCTGCCAAGCGCCTGAATGCCCGTCAGGCTAGGTGGGCACTGTTTTTCTCGCGGTTTAATTTCTCCGTTACTTACATCCCTGGTACTAAGAATGTTAAGGCGGATGCCTTGTCTCGCAGTTTTTCTCCCATAGTCGGTGCTGAGAAAGAGGAGAACATTTAACAAGAAGGTGTTGTGATAGCTGCTTTGGACTCCGTTTTGGAAAATGAGATTCTTAAAGCACAGGAGAATGCCCCTTCTAACACTCCTCATGGGAGGTTGTTTGTGCCTGGGACCTTTAGGAGAGATTTGTTTGTTGAGTGTCACGAATCTCGGTTGGCAGGTCATCCCGGAATCTCTGAGACCAAGAGACTGGTGGGTCGCAGTTTTTGGTGGCCTGGATGGCAGAAGGAAGTCATTAAGTGGGTGCGTCAATGTACTATATGTGCTAGATCTAAGTCCTCACATACTCCTGCTGCGGGGTTGCTTTGTCCTTTGGAGGTTCCCAGTGCTCCTTGGACACATTTGGCTATGGACTTTATAACTGACCTTCCCCCCTCTGAGGGTTTTACTGTCATCTGGGTGGTCGTGGACCGTTTTAGCAAGATGTGTCACTTGGTTCCTTTCGTCAAACTGCCCTGCGCTAAAACTCTCGCTAAGGCCTTTGTCAAGGAAATTGTCAGACTTCATGGCGTTCCTACTGACATTGTTTCTGATAGGGGTCCTCAGTTCGTGGCTCGTTTTTGGCGTGCCTTTTGTGACAGGTTGGGAGTTCATTTGTCGTTCTCGTCCGGATATCATCCTGAATCTAATGGCCAGACAGAAAGGAAAAACCAGGATGTTGAGCAGTTCTTGCGTTGTTTTGTGGCAGACAATCAAGAGGGGTGGTCTGAGTTTCTGCCACTTGCTGAATTTGCTCTGAACAATCATACATCTTCTTCTGCTGGTTGTTCGCCTTTTTTTTGTTGTTCTGGGAGACATCCGTCGTTTGGGTCGTTCTCCAAGTTGGGATCTGCCGTGCCTGAGGAGGAGAATTTTTCCGGTGATTTGGAGAGAGTTTGGACGGATGTGCGTGGTAATCTTCAGGAGGCCAACAGAAAATCTAAAGACTACTTTGATAGGAAACGACAGGAGGTTTTGTTCGCTGTTGGTGACATGGTTTGGTTGTCCTCTAGGAATCTGCGGTTGAGGATTCCTTCAAAGAAATTTTGTCCCAAGTTTGTAGGGCCCTATAAGGTGCTTCAGGTTGTCAACCAATCTGCTGTTAGGTTGGAGGTTCCTACCTCCTGGAGAATTAATCCGGTATTTCATGTCTCTCTGTTGAAAAAAGCTGTTGTATCGGATTGTGACGCCTCTGCCTCTGTTCCTCCGGTGGTGGAGGACGGGGAATATGAAATTTCTCGCATCCTTAACTCTAGACGGTATAGAGGTAGTTTGCAGTATCTTGTGGCCTGGAAAGGTTTCGGTCCCGAGGATAACTCTTGGGTGAGGTCGGATGATGTTTCCGCGTCCAGACTTATCAGAGCGTTTCACAGGAGATTTCCTGATAAGCCTGGTCCTAGGGGATCTGGAGGATCCTCTTAGAAGGGGGGGTACTGTTAGAACCTTGCTCTTAGTTTTTTTTCCTTTGCTGGTCACATGACCTTGTTGGCCTATTTAATCCTGCTCCGCCCTTCTGGCTTTGCTGGACTTCATTGTATATCTACTTTCTAGCTAGCCTGTGCTCTGTGTCTTGCTCTGTTAGTTTGCTTGGTCTACTGACCTCTATGTTCTATATATTTTGTTTGTTCGTCTGTCTGCTACTATTTCTGTTAGGAGGTGTCCCATATTCCTCCCAGTCCTTAGTACTTGTAGGGATTCCTTCCTCACATCTATAGGTCTCCGTACAGACTAGCTTAGGACTTTAGCAGGTCTGATCGCAGGATCAGGTTCCCTGTTACATCGTAGGGATTAAGCTGAGTTCTATCGTAGGGACAGATCTCCTCTCTTTCCTTAGCTCTGGTAGCAGAACATAACATCACCACATCAGTTACAAGCTGGAAGCATTGCAGTACTGCCTCCGTCAAGCGGCAACAGGCTGTGCTGAAACTCATAAGCTTAGGTGATAAACCTCACACTGCTTGTGAGTTGTGGACAGCTGTGAAAGAGCAGGCAGATCTGTGGCTGAGACCGCTGAACCTACATCCCGGCATGGTCGGTGTGTGACAATGGCCGTAACCTAGTGGCGGCTCTGAGGCGAGGTGAGATCACACACGTACCATGCCTGGCTCATGTGCTTAACCTCGTGGTTCAGCGGTTTCTTAAATCGTACCCCGAGTTGCCAGATCTGCTCGTGACAGTACGCCGCCTGTCAGCTCATTTTCGCAAGTCGGCTACAGCTTCCGCCGCCCTTGCTGTGTTGCAGCAGCGTTTGCAGCTTCCGGCACACCGACTGGTGTGTGATGTCCCCACATGTTGGAACTCTACCCTCCACATGTTGCAAAGGATTTGTGAGCAGAAGAGAGCAGTTGTGGAGTACCAGCTGCAACAAGGCCGTCGATATTCAGGTCAGACTCCACACATAAGACCTCAGGAGTGGACCTGGATGTCTGACATATGTACCATCCTGACAAACTTTGAGGAGGCCACCAAGATGGTGAGTGGCGATGACGCCATCATTAGTGTCAGCATCCCACTTGTCTGTCTTTTGCAACGCTCTCTGCAGAGAATTAAAGAGGAGGCATTGCAGCCAGAGTATGATGAGATGGATCACGAAGCCGTAGCGGGCGATTACACACAGCCCAGCCTCATCTCATCCCAATGTGCATTGGGGGACAATGAGGGAGAGGAGGAGGAGGAGGAGGAGGAGGAAGAACAGGAGCTGCTATCATGCGCTGTAAACGGTAGTACCTGTACAAGTGTCATACCGTCGGTTCAGCGTGGGTGGCCTGAGGACAGGGGGGAGGAGGAAGAGGAGGAGGAGAGCATGGTCAGTCGTTATCTTGGTGAGGACACGGAAATCTTGCCCGTTACCAGTCTGGCACGCATGGCTGACTTTATGTTACGCTGCCTTAACCGTGACCCTCGCGTTGTCAAAATGTTGGGTGACAGTCATTACTGGTTGGTGACACTTGTAGACCCCCGCTACAAGGAGAACTTTCACTCTCTTATTCCTGAGGTGGAGAGGTCTACAAAAATGGTGCAGTACCAGAAGGCCCTTGCTGCAGAACTCTTAAAAAAATTCCCATCTGAACACGCTAGCGGCAGAGGTCACAGTTCGTTGCCCAACCAAAGCGTACAGGTGAGAGAGATGCAACTCCAATCCAGCAGAGGCAGGGGAACACTGTCAACGTTCTGGGACAGTTTTCTGACACCCGCCCAGCTTACAGGCCCTGAGGCGCGGGGTACTCTCACAAGGAGTGGAAAGTTTCAAAAGATGGTGAGGGAGTACCTTGCCGACCATACCAGCGTCCTCCGTGATTCCTCTGTGCCTTTTAATTATTGAGATTCCAAGCTGGACACTTGGAATGAACTCGCTCTGTATGCCTTGGAGGTCCTGGCCTGCCCTGCGGCTAGCGTGTTATCGGAGCGTGTTTTTAGTGCCGCTGGGGGAATTATAACTGATAAGCGCACTCGCCTGTCAACTGACAATGCTGACAAGCTGACCCTTATCAAAATGAACAAGGGCTGGATTGGGCCAGACTTCTCATCACCACCAAATGACAGCAGAGTAACAAAGTCAAATCCACTGTGTTATTTCAGGAGGTGTAATCACATGCACCGCTTCACACCCACACATGGGTATACACTTCCTCGTTTCGGATGTTTTATCTTCTTCTCCTTATCCTCAGCCTCCACCACCACTATACCACCAGGGTGCCAGCATTGCAAGTTCCTCCGTCATTATTTTTGGCAGCTTTTGCTTGGAAAGCATAAGCAAATACTATGGGAGACCCACTCCCCAATAATGGGACTTATGTTTGTAATATGCTGTACTGCATGGCTCTTGTAAGGGGCATTGCAAGTTGCTCCGTCCTAATTTTTGACAGCTTTTGCTTGCAAGGCATAAGCACATACTATGGGAGACCCTCTCCCCAATAATGGGACTTATGTTTGTAATATGCTGTACTGCATGGTTCTTGTAAGGGGCATTGCAAGTTGCTCCGTCCTAATTTTTGGCAGCTTTTGCTTGGAAAGCATAAGCAAATACTATGGGAGACCCACTCCCCAATAATGGGACTTATGTTTGTAATATGCTGTACTGCATAGCTCTTGTAAGGGGCATTGCAAGCTGCTCTGTCCTAATTTTTGCCAGTTTTTGCTTGGAAAGCATAAGCAAATACTATGGGAGACCCACTCCCCAATAATGGGACTTATGTTTGTAATATGCTGTACTGCATGGCTCTTGTAAGGGGCATTGCAAGTTGCTCCGTCCTAATTTTTGGCAGCTTTTTGCTTGCAAGGCATAAGCAAATACTATGGGACACCCACTCCCCAATAATGTGACTTATGTTTGTAATATGCTGTACTGCATGGCTCTTGTAAGGGGCATGGCAAGTTGCTCCGTCCTAATTTTTGGCAGCTTTTGCTTGCAAGGCATAAGCAAATACTATGGGACACCCACTCCCCAATAATGGGACTTATGTTTGTAATATGCTGTACTGCATGGCTCTTGTAAGGGGCATTGCAAGTTGCTCCGTCCTAATTTTTGGCAGCTTTTGCTTGCAAGGCATAAGCAAATACTATGGGACACCCACTCCCCAATAATGGGACTTATGTTTGTAATATGCTGTACTGCATGGCTCTTGTAAGGGGCATTGCAAGTTGCTCTGTCCTAATTTTTGGCAGCTTTCGCTTGCAAGGCATAAGAAAATACTATGGGACACCCACTCCCCAATAATGGGACTTATGTTTGTAATATGCTGTACTGCATGGCTCTTGTAAGGGGCATTGCAAGTTGCTCCGTCCTAATTTTTGGCAGCTTTTGCTTGGAAAGCATAAGCAAATACTATGGGAGACCCTCTCCCCAATAATGGGACTTATGTTTGTAATATGCTGTACTGCATGGTTCTTGTAAGGGGCATTGCAAGTTGCTCCGTCCTAATTTTTGGCAGCTTTTGCTTGGAAAGCATAAGCAAATACTATGGGAGACCCACTCCCCAATAATGGGACTTATGTTTGTAATATGCTGTACTGCATAGCTCTTGTAAGGGGCATTGCAAGCTGCTCTGTCCTAATTTTTGCCAGTTTTTGCTTGGAAAGCATAAGCAAATACTATGGGAGACCCACTCCCCAATAATGGGACTTATGTTTGTAATATGCTGTACTGCATGGCTCTTGTAAGGGGCATTGCAAGTTGCTCCGTCCTAATTTTTGGCAGCTTTTGCTTGCAAGGCATAAGCAAATACTATGGGACACCCACTCCCCAGTAATGGGACTTATGTTTGTAATATGCTGTACTGCATGGCTCTTGTAAGGGGCATTGCAAGTTGCTCCGTCCTAATTTTTGGCAGCTTTTTGCTTGCAAGGCATAAGCAAATACTATGGGACACCCACTCCCCAATAATGTGACTTATGTTTGTAATATGCTGTACTGCATGGCTCTTGTAAGGGGCATTGCAAGTTGCTCCGTCCTAATTTTTGGCAGCTTTTGCTTGCAAGGCATAAGCAAATACTATGGGACACCCACTCCCCAATAATGGGACTTATGTTTGTAATATGCTGTACTGCATGGCTCTTGTAAGGGGCATTGCAAGTTGCTCCGTCCTAATTTTTGGCAGCTTTTGCTTGGAAAGCCTAAGCAAATACTATGGGAGACCCACTCCCCAATAATGGGACTTATGTTTGTAATATGCTGTACTGCATGGCTCTTTTAAGGGGCATTGCAAGTTGCTCCGTCCTAATTTGTGGCAGCTTTTGCTTGGAAAGCATAAGCAAATACTATGGGAGACCCACTCCCCAATAATGGGACTTATGTTTGTAATATGCTGTACTGCATGGCTCTTGTAAGGGGCATTGCAAGTTGCTCTGTCCTAATTTTTGGCAGCTTTCGCTTGCAAGGCATAAGAAAATACTATGGGACACCCACTCCCCAATAATGGGACTTATGTTTGTAATATGCTGTACTGCATGGCTCTTGTAAGGGGCATTGCAAGTTGCTCCGTCCTAATTTTTGGCAGCTTTTGCTTGGAAAGCATAAGCAAATACTATGGGAGACCCACTCCCCAATAATGGAACTTATGTTTGTAATATGCTGTACTGCATGGCTCTTGTAAGGGGCATTGCAAGTTGCTCCGTCCTAATTTTTGGCAGCTTTTGCTTGCAAGGCATAAGCAAATACTATGGGACACCCACTCCCCAATAATGGGACTTATGTTTGTAATATGCTGTACTGCATGTGACGCGCCCCCTGGGCCGTGTGTACACGTGTGTGGAATACCCGGTGCCGGGTCTCTGGGGTCTGTAGTCTCCGTGGCGGTGACCCGGTCCCGTGGCTCAGGCTGGTCAAACCAGTGGCAGTCTTTCTTAGGTTTTGAGGTTAATTGTCCGACTGCGCCACCCGTGGATTGCGGTCAGGGAGTACCACCGCTGCGAGGCAGACCGCTGAGGCTGGTGTTGTGTGCGCAGCAGAGAATGGGATAACTCCCCACGGGAGGAGTATAGCCTCAGGGCAGTGAGTGTGGATGATAGGGGTGATGGTGCACGAGCGCAGCAGGAACGACTCAGAGTCTTTGCAGTGCAGTTCAGGGTCTTTACTGATGATTATAAGGTAGACCCTCCCGGGAGTACTGGCTAGCATAAGAGGCCTGGTCAGTCTGTGAGCAAGCAGGAGTTCCCCTGGCCAGGTGGAGTTGTAGGCCTCCCCATCTGTCTGCACTCTTCCTGGCTACCTTGCTGTAAGCGGGTAGAAGTAGCCCACGTCCCTGAGTGTACCGTGTAGTGCTCACCCATATGGCTGGTGACTTGGGGCCTTCTGTTAGCCTCCGCTCCACGACGGTGGTGCTGGTCCCTTGCTTGTGACTGAGCCTCCGGGCTTCTATGGCCAGAGGACCTGAAATCCCCTACCGGCTGGTTTCTGCTGCTGGATATATAAGTCCTCACAGCTTCGGACTCCTGTGTCCGGTTCCTATTGTCTTCTGCCAGGGCGAGCTCTGCTCAGCTTCCAGCCCCTGGTCTTTAGCTCCTAGCTCCTACAGAGCTCCTTGCTGTTACTTTCCCTTGCTCTTACTCTGACTCTGACTGTTCTCTGTTCTTTGACTCACTCAACCCCGCCCCAGATCCAGTTTATAAGGGCAGAATTCTCACCTCCCAGGACTGGGGCAGGAGGATGTTGCATGTTTAAGGGATCCTGACCAGGAAACCTCCCACTTGCTCTCCGACGTAATATCTCTATTACTGTGGTGACCAGACCCCAGGGGTGCCACACATGGCTCTTGTAAGGGGCATTGCAGTTCCTCATAATTTTTGGAAAGCCTTCCATTCACTGCTTAGGCCAACAGTGCACAGGAGACCCAGTTGCTATAAATGGAAAAAAAGGTTTAGTTAACGCCCTCTGACTTCCATGTCATTTCCAATGGGCATTGGAGTGCCTCGAAATTTTTGGTAGGCATTGCACTCACTGTATCCCCTATAACTGTGTAGCCAAACATCTCCTTTTGTTACAGAAACATATCCTAAAAGACATATCTGGTTGACTGGCCTGATATTGATGTGAATGGTCCCTGTTCCTCCTGCTCTTTCTCCTTTGCCACTACCTCATCCATCATTTATCACCTGAAGCTTTGTGTTAACGGGAGTCATAGAACTTGGATAGTAGCAGGAAAACATCCAGCAATCCTCGGAGGAGGTAGGATATGCGCCAAAACGCTGACCACCTCAGGCCTAGCCGCTACTACATACATGCGCTTGCATTACAATAAAACAAAGCAGATGCTAACTTCTATCATCCTCATCATGCTCCTCACCTTGGCACTCTCAACTCCCCTGATGGAGAAGCCAGGGCCTACCGGAGGAGTCTGATAGTCCGGTGGGCTCGGCCAATGCTGCCCTAAAGCAGGCCAGGCTAAGAAAAGTGGGGGAAAGGTTACCAGGACAAATAGGAGTGGCTGGGGACCGAGTATGGACACCCGGCCACCCCCTGGAGGCTGGGGAGCAAGCGGGGACACCCGGCCACCAGGCAGCTGGGGACTGAGTATGGATACCAGGCCACCAATACAGCCATGGCTTGGTGGCCAGATTCCGCCTCCACATGCCTAAAAGGCCCAATTTAAAGTGCAAGCAAGCAAGCAGTATGGTATTGCAGCCTGGGGGTGGGTGGGTGGCATGCTGCATACTTGCGCTTGCATTGCAAGGAATGGGAGAGGTACAATTGAACACTGTCCTGGGACAAGGACTTGAATGGGGATAGTTGCAAGTCTGCAACGACAGGTGCAAGGTGGGAGACATCTTCGCATGTACCATGAACAGGGGTTTGGCATGCACACACTACAGCGGAATAGGCTCTCCTTCCCACTAAATGCACTGGGGAGGGCACAGGTAATGTTTTGGTATACGCGCTTAATCTTATGTATAAGGCACACCAGGACAAATAGGGGCGGCTGGGGACTGAGTATGGATACCTCGCTGCCGAAGCAGCCATGAGGTAGTGGCCAGCTTCGGCCTCCTCCAAACTAAAAGGCCCCATTTCAAGTGCAAGCTAGGAGTATGGAATTGCAGTCTGGCGGTGGGTTGGTGGCAGGCTGCACACTTACACTTGCATTAAAAGAAAACATAGCAGATGCTAACTTCTGTCATCATCATCATGCTCCTCACCTTGGCACTCTCAACTCCATCTATGGAGAAGTCAGGGCCCATCGGAGGAGTCTGGTTCTCTGGTGGGCTCGTCCAATGCTGCCTAAAGCAGGCCGGGATAAGAAAAGTGTGTGGGGGGATGTTCCAAGGAGAAATAGGGGCGGCTGGGGACCGTTTATGGACACCCGGCAGCCCCCAGGCGGCTGGGGACCGTGTGTGGACACCCGTCCGCGGGGCGGCTGGGGACCGAGTATGGACACCCGGCCGCCGGGCGGCTGGGGACTGAGTATTGATTCCAGGCCGCCAACACAGCCATGACGTGGTGGCCAGATTCCGCCTCCACATGCCTAAAAGTCCCAATTTCAAGTTCAAGCAAGCAAGCAGTATGGTATTGCAGCCTGGGGGTGGGTGGGTGGCAGGCTGCATACTTGCGCTTGTATTGCAAGGAATGGGGGAGGTACAATTGAACACTGCCCTGGGGCTAGAACTTGCATGGGGATAGTTGCAAGTCTGCATCTTCTGATGCGGCAAGGATCACTTATGATGGGCACACTTTTAGACAGTGACCTCGGAGTCAGAGATGCTTCCAGGGGTCTTCCCCATGCTGTTCCCATGTCTTTTCAGCACTTTATGCATGTGTCACACAGCACATGGCCAGATAAGGTTGTAAAATGTTAAAATGACATTTCCCGGTGAATGCATTTGTCATAGTTGAAAGCAATACAAAAGTGCAAAAACGCATAAAAAATGCTACTTGTGAACATAGCCGGTGGTGTGGAGGAGTATTTTTGTTTTTGGTCATTTATTTTAACTTATACACAAGTCTTTTCCCTGGAAAGGATGTTCCTTAACATATTTCACAGGAAAAAAGTTTCACTTTCGTTTTTGAACGTTTTATAGTGAGCCCGTAAAAGTGGCTTAATACCTCTGACCACGTTGTTGACAGCAGTGACCTGGGGGTCAGAAATGCTTCCTGGGGTGATCCCCATGCTGTCCCCATGTCATTTGAGCACTGTCACTATCGTTTTGGGCACTTGTTAGGCTTTTAAAAGACTGCCGGGGGTGCCACCGCAAAAATGCTCAAGTCTCCCATAGACTAACATTGGGCTCATTGCTCGGGTCGAGCACCCGAGTATCACGGCGAGCTCGGCCCGAGCTTCGAGCACCCGAGCATTTTAGTGCTCGCTCAACACTAATAGCTAGTAAATGCTAGGTATTCAGCTGGGGGCTGATATTAGTAGCCTGGGAAGCTCCGTGGGTATTACCCCCTTCCCAGGCTTCAAACATCTGCCCCAGCCATCTGCTTAACCTCCGCTAGAGACTAAAATTACGGGGAACCCCACGCCAATTTTTTTAAAATAAATCCTTTATTTTAACACTAAATGACAAGTACAGTACCCAACACTATCACTGTACTTATTATATATGTGACTGTCATGTTTCTATGTATCTAATCTATGTGTGATGTTCTATCCTTTCTATTCTAAATTGTCGGGTACCGATGCTGAATTGCCGGCCGGCTTTTTTAAAGAGACGGTGCATGAAAACACTATTATTTTTTTTTATAAATCCTTTATTTTAACACTAAATGACAAGTACAGTAATCAGCACTATCACTGTACTTCATATATATGTGACTGACATGTTTCTATCTATCTAATCTATGTGTGATGCTCTATTCTTTCTGTTCTAAATTGTCGGGTACCGGTGTATGCCGCTGCTGAATTGCCGGCTTTTCATGTAATACATTCTACATTATTCTTAGTTGTTTTCCTTCATGTAGAATTAACCTGCAAGGAAAGAAAGGGTTTATTTTCATTCCGATATTTGTGTCCCATTGACTTGCATTGGTTTCCGGTATCGGAATCGGTGATATCCGATATTTTTTGGGTATCGGTCCGATCCAATCCGATCCGATATTTCCCGATATCGGAAGGTATCGCTCAACAATAGTGATGCTGTTTTCTCTTCAGGTGATATCAGACAAGCAAACTAATGGCGTCAGCCTTCTCTGTGCCACACTCTTCCTGTTACTGATCCGCCTCTCACTGTACATACGTCGTCACAATACAAACATCTTCAAGGGGGAATGTGGGCAGCATTTCCATCGCCTTACAACAAAATGAAACAATAAAGATTAAAATATGGTCTTACAATGAGTACCTAACTAAAAAGAATGTAATACTATACAGCAATAGCACAATGCTGGTGCTACACAGTTGATTTAATATATTAGAGTTCGTGTCATATAACATCAAATTTATAACATTTTCATACTAATAACATAACTTAGATTACTAGTTGTAATTAGAACCTCAAAAATGTCAACCGTTATCCATAAGGTGAAAAAAACATGAATAATAATAAGCGCAATAGGGGAAAATCTCTGTGGGTAACCCATTACAATGTCATACTTGTATTATGGAGATGTTAAAGACTGACATATGAGTGGCCGTGCACAATATACAACTATATACAACTGTTTTTTAATTTGCACAATGCCACAGCATTTAATTACTTTGCCTAGGGCTGCTTTATGACAGTAGATGACATGGAGTCTGCTGATTAGATTACGTTCTAGCAGAAGTTATGTTGGACTGGTCTGAAGAATCCCATGAGAGCTAAGTACAGTATGTCCATGTGAATTGGCTGTTTTAAGACCTCTGTCCAGATTATAATACATCTCCCAGCCGCCCAGAAAAAGAAGATTAAAACTGATCAATATCTGGGATCATTAAAAGAAAAATGTTCTGAGTTCGATAAATCTGTGTCAACCGTATATCTCACTGCCAGCTCATTCTAGTAAAACTGTGACCCTTCATGAAAAAATAGGAAGCAATCATTAACTGTTTCCCTGCCAACATGGCAGGCAGCCTTGAGTAAATTGTTTTTTAAGAGTCATCTGCTTTCCAGAAACAAGATGTAATTGATAAAGCTCATCACTTGACGAGTGTACAAAGTCTTCTGCAATAATGTTCTGAAAATTTACATCTATAGCTACATTTTCTTGAAGCAAAATGACAGGTTCCATATTTATTTAGGGTAATGTGGCTTTGTATAGAATGAGCCCAAAAGATGCCAAGCTCAAAAGCAACATTCACTTAAAACAATAAGTAAAAAAAGCATTAGGTGCTGCCTGAACCATATCCATGTGCTTAGTGTTTCTGTTCTGCCTCATCTCATTTTCCAGCAGGATAAAAGCACATTTCATTTTTTGATGCTTTTTTATGCAAATTTTCTGCTGCATTTTACAGTACCAGCAAAGTCAATGAGATTCCAGAAATCTCATGCACACACCTTGGTTTTTGTTTGATCATTTTTTTGTGCTTTGCATGTTTTTTTGCAGAATAGATCATATCACTTCTTTCAGCATTTTTTCAGTGTTTTTTACCCATTGGAAGTAATGGGTGGTAAAAAACGCTGAAAAAACGCCTAGTGAAAACATAGCTATCAGGTTTTGCTGCATTTTTAGTGAAAAAAGCAAGTAGAGCAGTATATGAAACTAATTTTTTTTGTGATTTTACAATCTGGTCTTGGTCATCTTGAGATGGCAGTTTGTATTAGGACAGTTTAATTAAATTAGTGATTTGCACACAGTAAACATTGGCTGAGCTAGGTGTGAGATTGAACAATATCTGTGGCCCACGGACATGTGAATTTGAACAATGCCTGAGCAATTCAATGGCTGACCCTAGTGTGAAAATAAATAGTGTCCTACAAACTCAATGCACTGCCAGTGCCTTAGTTAAACTATTCCTGAACAATTCACCTCCCTCCACTGTTACATTTCAAATTCTGGTTAATATGGTTTCACATACAGTACAGACCAAAAGTTTGGACACACCTTCTCATTTAAAGATTTTTCTGTATTTTCATGACTATGAAAATTGTACATTCACAATGAAGGCATCAAAACTATGAATTAACACATGTAGATTTATATACTTAACAAAAAAGTGTGAAACAACTGAAAATATGTCTTATATTCTAGGTTCTTCAAAGTAGCCACTTTTTGCTTTGATGACTGCTTTGCACACTCTTGGCATTCTCTTGATGAGCTTCAAGAGGTAGTCACCGGAAATAGTTTTCACTTCACAGGTGTGCCCTGTCAGGTTTAATAAGTGGGATTTCTTGCCTTATAAATGGGGTTGGGACCATCAGTTGTGTTGTGCAGAAGTCAGGTGGATACACAGCTGATAGTCCTACTGAACAGACTGTTAGAATTTGTATTATGGCAAGAAAAAAGCAGCTAAGTATAGAAAAACAAGTGGCCATCATTACTTTAAGAAATGAAGGTCAGTCAGTCCGAAAAATTGGGCAAACTTTGAAAGTGTCCCCAAGTGCAGTTGCAAAAACTATCAAGCGCTAAAACATTTTGTCTGTACTGTATGTCTTGCATTGGTGACCTGTGTTCATGCTTCAATGGTGGAAACAAAGCTGAATTTTGGGATCCTGAAAAATGCAGCAAAAGCACACCAAAAAAAACGCAGCAAAAACAAGGAAAAAAAGAAGCAAAATCCTGAACAAACCTTCCAGGCAACAGATCAGGTTTTGCTACAGAAAAAAAAAAAACTCTGAAAAAATGCAATGTATGAACATAGCCTAAATCTCCAGCTTTTAGCTTACCTTGCCCTAATGTACATGCAAAGGATTGAAGGAGCTATCATCACCCCCTCCCCAGTAATATAATGCATTGCAATGTTTTATATGTGGTTTTATCTATTTTGTGGCCTGCAGTACTTAGTTAACCAGAGGATAGGGCTTGCTATTTAGGCCAACTTGTGGTGTGAGGAGTAGTGTTGAGCCACCCACGTAGTGTTCGGGTTCGGTTCGGTTCCTCGAACACCGGGATGTTCGTGAAACTGTTCGTCGAACACCTTGAAACACTGTCGAACACCGTCGAATACCGTTAAAACCAATGGCAGGCAAATAAGAACACATAGAAAACACCTTCAAAGGTGTCCAAAAGCTGACAAACTGCTCAGAAGACACTCTCTTTAAAAAAGCCGGCCAGCAATTCAGCATCTGTACCCGACAATTTTGAACCGAAAGAATAGAGCATCACACATAGATTAGATAGATAGAAACATGTCAGTCACATATATAATAAGTACAGTGACAGGGTTGGTTACTGTACTTGTCATTTTGTGTTAAAATAAAGGATTTATTAAAAAAAAAATTGGCGTGCGGTTCCCCGTAATTTTAGTCTCTAGCGGAGGTTAAGCAGACTGCTGGGGCAGATGTTTGAAGCCTGGGAAGGGGGTAATACCCACAGAGCTTCCCAGGCTACAAATATCAGCCCCCAGCTGAATACCTAGCCTTTACTAGGTATTAAAATGGGGGATCCCCCAAGAAATTACGTGGGTCCCCCCTATTTTAATAGCTAGCAAAGGCTAGGCAGACAGCTGGGGGCTGATATTAATAGCCCAGGAAGGGTGCCATGAATATTGGCCCCCTCCCAGGCTACAAACACCAGCCGTCAGCCACCCCAGGATGCGCCAATTCTGGCACTTAGCTTTGCTCTTCCCACTGTCCTGTAGCAGTGGCAGTGGGGTAATAGGGTTGGGGTTGATGTCAGCTTATAATGCCAGCTGATATCAAGCCCAGGTTAGTAATGGAGAGGCGTCTATAAGACACCCCCATTACTAACCCCTTAGTGAAAGTTAAAAAAAACACAAACACCCAGAATAAAGTCCTTTAATTGAAATAAAGACACAATTCTTTAATGTGCTAAATTAAACTCTACTTACCGTCACGCCCATTCCAGCTGAAGCCAACGATCTCCTGCAATAAAAGTAAAATAATAAACCAACCTCATCCTTACCTTTCCATGGTTCCCAGGACGGCTCCAGCACTGCTACATTGACACGACAGGCTGGATCGCTGCCGAACGCTGCCATCCAGCTTGCCATGCCGCAAACACTGAGAAGCTCCTCAGTGAAGCTCCTCAGTGTCTGGCTGTGACGGCATCCAGATGAGCCAAGGTCATGTCCAATGAACTCAGCTCATCAAAATCACTTGTCAAAATCACTTGTCAGAATCACTCATCAAAATCACTCATCAAAATCACTTGTCAGAATCACTTGTCAAAATCACTTGTCAGAATCATTTGTCAAAATCACTTGTCAGAATCACTCATCATAATCACTTGTCAAAATCACTTGTCAGAATCACTCATCAAAATCACTCATCAAAATCACTTGTCAGAATCACTTGTCAGAATCATTTGTCAGAATCACTTGTCAGGATCACTTGTCAGAATCACTTGTCAGAATCACTCATCAAAATCACTTGTCAAAATCACTCGTCAAAATCACTCGTCAGAATCACTCGTCAGAATCACTTGTCAGAATCACTTGTCAAAATCATTTGTCAAAATCACTCATCAAAATCACTTGTCAAAATCACTTGTCAGAATCACTTGTCAGAATCACTCATCAAAATCACTTGTCAGAATCACTCATCAAAATCACTCATCAAAATCACTTGTCAGAATCACTTGTCAGAATCATTTGTCAGAATCACTTGTCAAAATCACCCAACAAAATCACTTGTCAGAATCACTTGTCAGGATCACTTGTCAGAATCACTCATCAAAATCACTCATCAAAATCACTTGTCAGAATCACTTGTCAGAATCATTTGTCAAAATCATTTGTCAAAATCACTCGTCAAAATCACTCGTCAGAATCACTTGTCAGGATCATTTGTCAGGATCATTTGTCAAAATCACTTGTCAGAATCACTCATCAAAATCACTTATCAAAATCAGTTCTCAGACAGGGTATTTAGCCTCAAACTGCCATCTTTCTGATGTTTGATTTTGATATCTGATCATGTCCTAAAATGGACACTGTACAGGTTGCTTTGATAGCAGCCTTCAGCTCATCTGCATTGTTGGGTCTGGTGTCTCTCATCTTCTTCTTGACAATACCCCATAGATCCTCCATGGGGTTAAGGTCAGGTGAGTTTGCTGGCCAATCAAGCACAGTGATACTTTTGTTTTTAAACCAGGTATTGGTACTTTTGGCAGTGTGGACAGGTGCCAAGTCCTGCTGGAGAATTAAATTTCTATCTCCAAAGAGCTGGTCGGCAGAGGGAAGCATGAAGTGCTCTAAAATTTCCTGGTAGATGGCTGCGCTGATTTTAGTCTTGATAAAACACAGTGGATATACACCAGCAGATGACATGTCTCCCCAAACCATTACTGATTTTGGAAACTTCACACTAGACCTCAAGCAGCTTGGATTGTGTGCCTCTCTACTTTTCCTCCAGACTCTGGGACCTTGATTTCCAAATGAAAATTGGAACTCTGGGATCTTGTGGAGTGTGTCTGTGAATGCCTTCTGGACATATGTCAAGTCAGCAGTTTTCCCCATGATTGTGGAGCCTACTGAAACAGACTAAGAGACCTTTTTAAACGCTTATAAGATGCACTCCCCCCCTCTCAAATTTGGGGGAAAGGGGAGTGCATCTTATAGTCTGAATGTAGTCCGAATATAGCTGTTATAATGCTTACTGTGGTGTGGTGCGGGGCGTCGGCGGCAGCGGTGGAGATGGAGCGGGGTCGCATGGCAGGAAGTGGGGTCGCACTGCAGTAGAGGGGTCACACACCAGGGATCAGTGGCACTGTTATGACTTCACTACAGCTGCGTTAGAAAGGAGGAAGTGGGCAGTATCTCGTCCAGATCACATGCTGCAGTGATGTTACACAGTTACAAAGAGGCAGGGCCGGGGGGACTGCACGTTGTGCTGTTCTGTGTTGCTCCGGCTCTGCCTTGCCTCTTTGTAACATCACTGCTGCACGTGATCTGGACGAAAGACCGCCCGTTTCCTCCTGCCATTCTCTTGATGACCTTCAAGAGGTAGGACTATCAGCTGTGTATCCACCTGAATTCTGCACAACACAACTGATGGTCCCAACCCCATTTATAAAGCAAGAAATCCCACTTATTAAACCTGACAGGGCACACCAAGAGAATGCCAAAAGTGTGCAAAGCAGTCATCAAAGCAAAAGGTGGATACTTTGAAGAACCTAGAATATAAGACATATTTTCAGTTGTTTCACACTTTTTTGTTAAGTATATAATTCCACATGTGTTAAATCATAGTTTTGATGCCTTCAGTGTGAATATACAATTTTCATAGTCATGAAAATACAGAAAAATCTTTAAATGAGAAGGTGTGTCCAAACTTTTGGTCTGTACTGTATATATATATACACTGCTCAAAAAAATAAAGGGAACACTCAAATAACACATCCTAGATCTGAATGAATGAAATATTCTCATTGAATACTTTGTTCTGTACAAAGTTGAATGTGCTGACAACAAAATCACACAAAAATCATCAATGGAAATCAAATTTATTAACCAATGGAGGCCTGGATTTGGTGTCACCCCCAAAATTAAAGTGGAAAAACACACTACAGGCTGATCCAACTTTGATGTAATGTCCTTAAAACAAGTCAAAATGAGGCTCAGTATTGTGTGTGGCCTCCACGTGCCTGTATGACCTCCCTACAACGCCTGGGCATGCTACTGATGAGGTTGCGGAAGGCCTCCTGTGGGATCTCCTCCCAGACCTGGACTAAAGCATCCGCCAACTCCTGGACAGTCTGTGGTGCAACGTGACGTTGATGGATGGAGCAAGACATGCTGTCCCAGATTTGTTCAATTTGATTCAGGTCTGGGGAACGGGCGGGCCAGTCCATAGCTTCAATGCCTTTATCTTGCAGGAACTGCTGACACACTCCAGCCACATGAGGTCTGGCATTGTCCTGCATTAGGAGGAACCCAGGGCTAACCGCACCAGCATATGGTCTCACAAGGGGTCTGAAGATCTCATCTCGGTACCTAATGGCAGTCAGGCTACCTCTGGCGAGCACATGGAGGGCTGTGCGGCCCTCCAAAGAAATGCCACTCCACACCATTACTGACTCACTGCCAAACCAGTCATGCTGAAGGATGTTGCAGGCAGCAGATCACTCTCCACGGTGTCTCCAGACTCTGTCACGTCTGTAACATGTGCTCAGTGTGAACCAACTTTCATCTGTGAAGAGCACAGGGCGCCTAGTGTTCTGTGGCAAATGCCAAGCATCCTGCACAGTGTTGGGCTGTGAGCACAACCCCCATCTGTGGATGTCGGGCCCTCATACCACCCTCATGGAGTCGGTTTCTGACCGTTTGTGCAGACACATGCACATTTGTTGCCTGCTGGAGGTCATTTTGCAGGTCTCTGGCAGTGCTCCTCCTGTTCCTCCTTGCACAAAGGCGGAGGTAGCGATCCTTCTGCTGGGTTGTTGCCCTCCTACAGCCCCCTACACGTCTCCTGGTTTACTGGCCTGTCTCCTGGTAGCGCCTCCAGCCTCTGGACACTACGCTGACAGACACAGCAAACCTTCTTGCCACAGCTCGCATTGATATGCCATCCAGGATGAGCTGCACTACCTGAGCAACTTTTGTGGGTTGTAGAGTCCGTCTCATGCTACCATGAGTGTGAAAGCACAACCAACATTCAAAAGTGACCAAAACATCAGCCAGAAAGCATTGGTACTGAGATGTGGTCTCTGGTCTCTACCTGCTGAACAACTCCTTTATTGAGGGTGTCTTGATAATTGCCAATTATTTCCATCTATTGTCTATTCCATCTGCACAACAGCATGTGAAATTGATTGTCAATCAGTGATGCTTCCTAAGTGGACAGTTTGATTTCACAGAAGTTTGATTAACTTGGAGTTATATTCTGTTGTTTAAGTGTTCCCTTTATTTTTTTGAGCAGTGTACATATATATATATGTATATATATATATATATATATATATATATATATATATATATGTATCTTTATATGAAATTAATGGCGAGTGTAAGACAGACAGTTATTGATTTGTACAATAAAACTTTATTATCAGGTGAAGTCACAAGTATCCACATAGGTGATCACTATATCATCAGTGGGCATAGACATGTCCTTTTGGCTCTTTATTAACACAGATATCATTTTAATTTGGCTGCAACTGCAAAGAAACCGTGTTTGACCCTCTACTGAACCCTACAGCAAGTGACATCTGATGGATTCTCATTTGCAAGGCATGTCACCCTAGAGGGATTAAACTTATGATCATATTTATAAGTTACAGGTACCTTCCAGCTGACGGGGCTGATATCTACAAGTTACATTTTCCAAAACTAACCTGGTGATCAAATAATACTCCCTGGCAATTGATTATGATTCTCTCTATATGACTTTTATTCTTTACATACTAAGCCCCTCACAATACATCTCATACAGAAAAAAAGTCATGCAAACTGGACAGTCTATTCAAAGGGGTTGTCACTTCAGGGTGATCATTTCTGTTTGCTTATTGAGGCATGAAGAACATATGTCATAGAGGGGATGAGTCAGAGAGTCAATGCCAAGAACAGCTCTTGCTCTGGATGAGTTGGCACTAATATGGGTGCTAGGTGCTGTGCAATATGTTTCCTTTGCAGCATTTTTTGCGGAGAATGACAGGGCTGTAATGGTTTCCAAAGGGCTGATCGCTTAGGTGCTGCTAATATGCTCTGCATTATGGAGCAGGAAAACACAGCTGTAATTCACAGTCAATTTACCACTTTAATGGCAGAGATCAGGAAAACGAGTTTTGCTATTTAACCCCTTTTATGCCATTAACAATCTCGAATGTGGCACTTAAGAGCATAGAAAAAAGGAGGAACAGAGGAGCTCTCTAATCATAAGGAATCTCTGTGATGTGATCTGTAACCTTACCATCTATAGCCAGTTAACCATAGGGATAAAAGCAAACGTTTCGTACATATGTATTGTGCAGTTTATTTTCCATCAAAAAGAAACAGAATAGCTCCCAAACTACAGGATTGGAGATGATATAACATAGTTGGAACGTGACTTGCTTATAGAGGTCAAACCATTTAGAAATAATGACGGAGTCCCAATCGGCAGAACACATAGTTTAAGCTTGCATTTTAAGTGTAAAAAGGACATTTTAAATATTTCTATTAGTTATAAGCCTCTCATATAAATTCCATAGAAATAAAAAAAACATTTTCAGTCAATGTTTTTGTATTTATACTGAACACAAGAAGAAACATACATATTTTTTGTGCGTAGCACAAGTTTTCTAAACGTAAGAATGTCATTGTGCATGCCAGTCTTAATGAGGGGTGTGCGCATAATTCATTAGGTACACCCCATTTAATTATTTAGATATATCCTATTGCTGGCATGTTCCTCCATGTGCCTCACCAGAAATATTCCTCCAGTCAAGGACTAGAATGACATTTCTGTTGTAAGTTACCCCACAACTTTTGAAGAATTTATCGAACGGGCCTTGCCATATCCTATTTTGCTCATGCCCACTTTGGTGGAGCTGGCTGAAACTGGCATAAAAACACCAAAATTGCAAAAAATTTTACGCAACATCGTTGGGATTTTTTGAAGTATATTGTGTCAAAAATCTGATGAAAAAACTTGAATGAATGAAGGCAATAATTTCAAGTGTAACTTTTAGTATGCAAATAGCCTCTTCAGAGAAACTCATTAGAAAACTTTTAACAAAGAAAAGACAGGAGATTTCATTGATGGGGTTCAAGGTGCTGAGACTTCAACTATTGTTAAATACAAGGGGCAGAAGTTCCTAGCCACATGCAGCTTTTCTCCAAACCTAAAGACAGGATCACCTGAGTGACTGCTACTTCATTTCAGTGATCGGTGGGGTCTCATCACGTTCATCTAAACTTCTGACATGTCTGTATGACATGTCAAAAGTTTTCTGAAAGTGAACTTACATTTTAGAGCTACGGTCACACTATCAGTATTTGGTCAGTATTTACATCAGTATTTGTAAGCTAAAATCAGAAGTAGGTGATGAATACAGAAGTGGTGACGTGTTTCTATTATACTTTTCCTAAGATTGTTCCACTCTTGGTTTTGGCTTACAAATACTGATGTAAAATACAGATCAAATACTCATAGTGTGACCCTAGCCTAAGCCTCTAAATATGGTAACATAGGGTAATTTCAACTACAGTGGATTTTTGTCAATTTTTTTTTAAAACACTATTACAGTTTTTTCAAAGCCTTAAATAGAACCAGCAAATAGAAGAAATGTAAGTCCTTCTTTTTAGTTTCCTATTGCTTTTGAATTTACCCTTGGAAATAAACTAAAAAAGAAACCTGCAATGCTTATGTTACTGTTCAGATGCAGCAACACAACTGCATAGATGACTGAAAACGACCAAACCTATAGCATCTAGCAATCACACCTTGCTTGCTTGCAATCACCTTCCTTGGTTGCAGCAGTAGCAAACTAAAAATCGAGTGTGTGCCAGAGTGTAGTTGGACAAGATAGACATCTATATGGTTGTGTAAAAATATAATGCTGCACTTTACAGTGCCAACGTTCAGCACTTCATCTTTTAGCTTTAAGTAGCTGTTTTTTTTATTTCTTGTAGAACATATAATGTACTTGTTTGTAAAACTAAGCAAATCTTTGATGCACACTGGTCCATGGCAAAATGCCAGTGGTTTTAATAACATGGACTGCAAGATGTGGTTGCTGCCATTAGATGGCAGCCAAGTGATACACAATGCTAGCACCCAAATACCACACTGTTATAAGAAGTTCATAGTCGTTTTAGGTCTTGCATGTGATATATTCAAAGGTTTGAATTTACAATTGGAGATTAGAAAAATCTTTAAAACTCTGTTTTGCTGCAAATCTTGTATCTGATGACTTCCCCATCTCTCTTAAAGGGGTTGTCCAGTCTAAAGCTACAAGTCTACAGTCACTCTATGTGACTGAAAGCTTATGAATTCTCACATTGCATGCACTGCTAGCTGTGAAGATTATCCTTTGCCGGCGCCAAGCGCGGTGGTCATGTGATATGCATGCTCTCGGCCACATTCCGACTAGATGGGCTCAAGTAACACTTGCATTCAATGAGGCCGTTAACAGTCTAGTAGGAATGTGACCGGGAGTATACTTACATTCACATGACCGCCACTCCAGGCACCAGCATCAGAGAATCCTTACAGTGTGCGATGTGAGGATTCAGAAGTCAGCAGTCACATAAAGTTACTACAGACTTGCAGCTTTAGACGAGACAACCCCTTTAAACCCTCATTGACCATGTGGCGCCCCTGAGGATTCGACTGCCACAGGGATGCTGCACTTCTTTAATGGAGTGTGGTGTTCCTCCTCTGAGGTAAGAACAGTGTGATGTCAGGACCCCACCTCCACATCCAACACCACACTTCTCCCACCAGAGGGAGCTAGAAGGCACTAGGTGCTGCCCCTACTGGCATTCGGGAGACTGGGGAACCAAGAGATAGGGGAACCAAATTAGTGGGTGAGGGTGGTGGACTCACATTTTAGTGACACTTTAAATTTCATATTTAATACACAGCCATTTTGGTTCTGGGTCTCTTGCATTGTGATCTCCCACGCTGAACGTGGATCCTGTATGGGCCTGCAGCGGAGGGAGACACGGCCCTCGTACCCTTGCCTTGGGTCGAGGGGCAGGTTGCAGATGATGTATGTCTCAACCCGGTCAAGGACCATGACAAAGAAGGCCCGGAGCTTAAGAGTGTAGCTCCACGGCAAATGGATCCTGGGGAGGATGCAGACGGAGCGGTATACGCCACCTGTCCTCGCCTACCTGATCCATTCAGAGGGATTCCGGCTGCAAAAGGGGTACCGGCCCCCGACACCTGACCTCGCTACTCTACGTCCCGGTCAGGAAAGCCCGGTAGGCCCTGAGGATCCCACCGGGTAACCGAAGGAATGGCGCTGCCACCCGTACCCTTTTTCTGAGTGAAGTTCAGAGGGAGACTCAGCCTTTCTACACACACACAGACAGGAAAGGACCCGGTCTGAAGTCTAGGAACAGTCTGGTGTGGGGTCCTGATTTAACGCTGGACTTACTCGGAGGTTGTTGGACCCCCTCGTCTCTGGTGACCGCAGAACTCGGCGAAGAGCAGGGAGTCGCCTTCCTACTGCCATCTCTTTCGTGAGTAAAAACCCTGGAAGTTCACCCCTATGGCCTCCGGACTCTTTATTCTGCACAGCACCTCACTACGCAGCACCAGACCTCCTAGACTACTACTACCCCCTCCATCCTGTCCTTCTGCCCCGAGGCCCTGCTCCGCCTGTGGGGAGTAGTAACAACGTCGGCTGCCATAACACCATGCCTCGGCGGACTGCAGCAGCGCTGGTGGCCTTCACCAGGTGCCACAGGTGGCATAGTCGAGATCAGCCACTCAACCCGGATAAGCCCATACCATCCTTTTTAATGTGACGGCCCTGGGCATGGAGTGGGTCCAGGCCACGGCTGCACCCCATCTCTCCATCACAGGACCCGACTCCGAGTCCCCCATCTCCCAGGGTAAGGGGCTTACAGAAGGCTTTGAGGCGTCACATTCTTGGCGTAGTCGGCAGGATAGTGTGCCACAGCAAAGGAAGGAAATACCCCTTGCTACCACCGGGTACTGTGTGCCTTACACCTTGGACTGTCGTTTTCCACTTAAAATGGCGCCCGCCCAAGAAGAACAGGCGCCATAGTGCTGTGAAAAGACGGTCTTCTAACACCTCCTATCGTGGACTGGGCTCCTGCATGGCGCCAAAAGTGTGGACCGCACCTTCCATCAGAGACTGTCCGCGGGGTAATGCCCGTCAAACCGGATGGGCTGAACGAAGGCGGGCCTGTCAGCAAATCGCCCAGGAACCGCCCCGAAAGAGGAGGAAAAAAGAAAAACAACAAGGTGCGGCCATTGCAGTTGGAGTTTGGCGGTCTTCAGGAACGGACATGGACGCTGCTGGAGCGCAACAAATGGAGCCTTCCGAACCCGGTCCAGGTCCTTCACCCGGCAGGGAGCGAAGCGGCAGAGTTCTTACAGCGGGAGATATAGAGTTTCTCCACCAGGAAGCCCTGAGTCTTGTACGGAGACTGAAGGAGGCCCAGAAGGCGGTGTCTGCTGCGTGGCGGGAAGACATGCTGCTGCGCATCCGGACCCGCCGCCAAGGAGCTGAAGCTCAGGGGGAAGCGGTGACAGAGGTCGTGAGCGGCCCAGCGGCGGGTGAGTGTACTGCCCCTGCCCCGGCTGCTGAACCTACCGTGCCCATACTGGACCTCATGACCGAGTATCTCCTGCCTGGCGCGGTCACCTGGGAGCAGGTCTTTGACCCGGAGCTGCAAGCTTCAGCTATAGGCGGAGACCTGCACTGCCACCCAACTCCCGAATCGGAAGCGCCTGAGGCTGCTGGGGTGTCCACCGACCTCAACCCGGACTGGTCCTCACTTACAGAGGACCCGCAGCAACCCCTTATGACACCGCTACCCGCACCGACAGTCACCTGGCCGGCGGCTGAGGAGTGGGCCTGGGACAACCAGGGGGGGGACCTGATGGGCTTCCCTCGGGAGACCCAGGCTGAATCGCAGAGGAGGAGCGAGCGGTGCCGTGAGCAGATTCTCCAACTCACCAGGGAGCAACGCCAGAGGGAGGTCCGCTGCGAGCGCCTCGAGGTGCGGGCCAAGGCTGCAAAGTCCCGGGCCCGACAGGAAGAGGCAACCCGTCCAAGTCCCCGTGTGGAAGGGCAAGTGGTCCGCTTCCATCATGAGGCGGGGTGGGGGTTCACCAGGAGTCCCCAGTATCAGGACGACGTCTTCGACAGCAGGCGGGACATCGAGCCGTGGCTGAAGAAGGGACACCCTGGCCGGAACCTCTTCCCGGGTGATGTAGTTACATACACCCGCCACCATGGGGTGCAGGGGGTGGTACGCCCTGGATGTCCACAAGGTGTCCGGGAGCGATGCCCCCTCGCGCTCAGCCTCAGAGGACCGGTCAGCCTCTGTCGGGAGGAATGAGCCTTTTCCCAGGAGGGAACCCGAGAGTTAAGCAGCCCCGGCGGCTGTAACTTGTTTATGTTTTGATTATGTTTAACTTGTTTTTCCCTGGTTTTAGAGACATTGGTCCCTGCGGACTTGCAGCAGACAGACTCCTATCTTGTATATAGTTTGCATCTCTTTAAGTGCTCCTTATTGGTTTTATGTAAAACCGTGGATAATTCTACCTCAGGCCTCAGAAGAAAAACCTGTTTGGGTGGCTCTGCTGGAGGTCCAACTTGGGATCTTCATGCTCTGCAGCCACCCCAGGGTCTACGTTGGGGGTTTGGGACAGGTCCCTCGCGCTTCTGAACTGACTTTTCGTCCTTGCACTTTAACCCGTCTGTCTATGCATAAATGTCTCTGGATAATGCTAGCACTTTTATAATTTTATACTTTTATACCTTTGTACTTTTATATTGTTATATGCTGTTTGTAACGTTTAAGAAGAAGTGCCTCCCATAAAGGGAAGATGGTTTATTGTTATATAAAAAGAACTGTACCAGGTATTACTCTTTTGCAGCCCGCGGACGTGCTGTGTTTCACCAGGGGTGAATGTGGCGCCCCTGAGGGTTTGACCGCCACACGGATGCTGCACTTCTTTAATGGAGTGTGGTGTTCCTCCTCTGAGGTAAGAACAGTGTGATGGTCAGGACCCCACCTCCACATCCAACACCACACTTCTCCCACCAGAGGGGGCTAGAAGGCACTAGGTGCTGCCCCTACTGGCATTCGGGAGACTGGGGAACCAAGAGATAGGGGAACTAAATTAGTGGGTGAGGGTGGAGGACTCACATTTTAGTGACACTTTAAATTTCATATTTAATACACAACCATTTTGGTTCTGGGTCTCTTGCATTGTGATCTCCCACGCTGAACGTGGATCCTGTATGGGCCTGCAGCGGAGGGAGACATGGCCCTCGTACCCTTGCCTTGGGTCGAGGGGCAGGTTGCAGATGATGTATGTCTCAACCCGGTCAAGGACCATGACCAAGAAGGCCCGGAGCTTAAGAGTGTAGCTCCACCGCAAATGGATCCTGGGGAGGATGCAGATGGAGCGGTATATGCCACCTGTCCTCGCCTACCTGATCTATTCAGAAGGATTCCGACTGCAAAAGGGGTACCGGCCCCCGACACCTGACCTCGCTACTCTACGTCCCGGTCAGGAAAGCCCGGTAGGCCCTGAGGATCCCACCGGGTAACGGAAGGAATGGCGCTGCTACCCGTACCCTTTTTCTGAGTGAAGTTCAGAGGGAGACTCGGCCTATCTACACACACACAGACAGGAAAGGACCCGGTCTGAAGTCTAGGAACAGTCTGGTGTGGGGTCCTGATTTAACACTGGACTTACTCGGAGGTTGTTGGACCCCCTCTTCTCTGGTGACCGCAGAACTCCGCAAGGAGCAGGGAGTCGCCTTCCTACTGCCATCTGTTTCGTGAGTAAAAACCCTGGAAGTTCACCCCTATGGCCTCCGGACTCTTTATTCTGCACAGCACCTCACTACGCAGCACCAGACCTCCTAGACTACTACTACCCCCTCCATCCTGTCCTTCTGCCCCGAGGCCCTGCTCCGCCTGTGGGGAGTAGTAACAACGTCGGCTGCCATAACACCATCCCTCGGCGGACTGCAGCAGCGCTGGTGGCCTTCACCAGGTGCCACAGGTGGCGTAGTCGAGATCAGCCACTCAACCCGGATAAGCCCATACCATCCTTTTTAATGTGATGGCCCTGGGCACGGAGCGGGTCCGGGCCACGGCTGCACCCCATCTCTCCATCACAGGACCCGACTCCGAGTCCCCCATCTCCCAGGGTAAGGGGCTTACAGAAGGCTTTGAGGCGTCGCAACCACATATTGAGGCATCTGCTATACCGATGCTTCTCTTGAACATAGTGATCCCTTGATTGCTCTAAATTCTTCCAGATAAAGCAAAGCTCTTGGGTCTGAGCAGACTCAAATCAGCTCTGCCAGTGATTTGTGGCAAATCAGGGGGATGTTTTTTCCTGTTACTGGGGCGCTTATAAATTCCCCAGTTACCGTGCATAACTAAGCAATAAAAAAAAATGTAATGTCCCCCAGATGTGTTCATTGGTCTGGACATTCTATATAACAAGAATATGTAAAATGTACAATATGTGATAAAAAATGAAATTTTAAAGAACTCTAAACCAAAATACTATGATAAAACACCATAATTTCGAACATAAGATATTTCATTGGATACACATTACCAAAAAGAAAGACAAAACCTACACATCTTAGGTATCCACAATAATAACAGGAAGAAGTTAATTTACATAGTTACATAGGTTGAATAAAGACCTAGGTCCATCAAGCTCTTCCTCCAATTGTACAGTTTGTCACTAATTTAACTATAACCCACAATGTTTTGTGTATAAAGTAAATCGTCCAGCCCTTTTTTAAAAGCAGTTATCGTGTCTGCCATCACTACCTCTTGTGGTAGGGTATTCCACAGTCTGACTGCTCTCACTGTAAAGAACCCTTTCCTGTTTAGGTGCCAGAATCACCTTTCTTCCACCCTTAACAAGTCCCCCCTGGCCCTTAGTATGGTCTTTGAAAGGAATAAGTCATGTGCCAGTACTTTGTACTGACCACACCTATTGTTACATGTAAATGAGATCTCCTCTGAGGTGTCTTTTTTCTAAGCTAAACAGACTCAACTTTTCCAAACTCTCATCATATGAGAGGCCTTCCACCCTTATAATAATATACACTGCTCAAAAAAATAAAGGGAACATTTAAACAACAGAATATAACTCCAAGTAAATCAAACTTCTGTGAAATCAAACTGTTCACTTAGGAAGCAACACTGATTGACAATCAATTTCACATGCTGTTGTGCAAATGGAGTAGACAATAGATGGAAATGATTGGCAATTATCAAGACACACTCAATAAAGGAGTGGTTCTGCAGGTGGGGACCACAGACCACATCTCAGTACCAATGCTTTCTGGCTGATGTTTTGGTCACTTTTGAATGTTGGTTGTGCTTTCACACTCGTGGTACCATGAGACTGACTCTACAACCCACAGAAGTTGCTCAGGTAGTGCAGCTCATCCAGGATGGCACATCAATGCGATCTGTGGCAAGAAGGTTTGCTGTGTCTGTCAGTGTAGTGTCCAGAGGCGGGAGGCGCTACCAGGAGACAGGCCAGTACACCAGGAGATGTGGAGGGGGCCATAGGAGGGCAACAACCCAGCAGCAGGACCGCTACCTCCGCCTTTGTAGAAGGAGGAACAGGAGGAGCACCGCCAGAGCCCTGTGTTACGGATCCGGGTGGTGGAACCTCTGTGCTGGGATGCAAGGAGGGACCAGAGGGGCATAACTAAGTGCCAACTCAGACCGACCCTGGTCGCACGGCGGCTTAGTTGACTCCGTGAACCAAGGAGGGACCGGGCAGGTGGACCAAGTGCCACTCTGGGACCGACCTTTTGTGAGAGCAGGCGACTCCCACGGGTCAGATAGCTGAAGCTGACAGGTACAGCGGGAGAACACGGCAGGTAGCCTGACGGATGATCGGGGTTGGCAAGCAGGCGGGCATGGCAGGTAGCCAGACGAGTGCTGCGGGTTGGTAAGCAGGCGGGCACGGCAGGTGGTCAGATGGGTGATCCGGGTAGGCAAGCAGGCGGACACGGCAGGTGGCTTGACAGATGATCCGGGTAGACAGGCTGGCGGGCACGGCTGATAGACAGGCTGGCGGGCACGGCTGATAGACAGGCTAGTGGGCACGGCTAACAGACAGGCTGGCGAGCACTGGAACCTGAGGGTTGAGGAGAGTGTTAGCACACAAACAACAACCTTGCACAGGCACCTCCATTTTGGAGGAGGCGCTTTATATAGGAGTGGTCCTCCGACCATTGGCTGGGGACTCAATAGGACGGCGCGCGCAGGCCCCCTAAGAGGGAGGGAGCATGCACGCGCCCTAAGCACAGTGCCCGGGAAGCAGTAGCGGGAGCAGGGGAGCTGGAGGACTCTGGACTGGGACCGTGGCGGTGAGGGGAACGGCGTCTCTGCCCGTCAGGAGGCAGAGACGCCGATGCTACAGTACCCCCCCCCCCTTTACGTCCACTCTTCAATAAGCCCGCAAGGAATTTTTCAAGAAGACGTGGGGCATGAATGTTCTCCCTGGGCTCCCAAGATCTCTCCTCAGGACCAAACCCCTTCCAATCCACAAGAAAGAAAGACTTTCCTCTTACCCTCTTGATGGCCAAAATGTTCTCTACCTCAAAGACGTCCTCAGCGGAGACTGGAGCAGTAGCGGTACCTGGATCATCAGAGAAAGAATTAAGGACAACAGGTTTGAGGAGAGACACGTGAAAGGAGTTGGGAATCCGTAAGGAGTCCGGGAGTTTCAGCTTGTAAGCTACTGGATTTATTTGGTTCAGAATCTCGAACGGACGGATGAACAGCAGACCAACTTATATGATGGTATCTTGAGACGGACATATTTGGAGGAAAGCCAGACCTTGTCTCCCAGAAGGAATTGAGGCGGATCCAGATGTCTCTTATCAGCATGCTTCTTCATCCACTCGGAGGGCTGAAGAAGCGCAGATCTAGTGTCCTCCCAAATCACAGAAAATTCACTGACGAGAGACTCCGCAGCAGGATTGTCCACTGAAGTGGAGACGGGAAACGGAATCTGGGGGTGTTGACCGTAAACCACAAATAACGGAGACTTAGCAGAGGACTCACTCACATGGTTGTTATAGGAAAACTCAGCCCAGGGCAGGAGCTCAACCCAATCGCTATGGTGAGCGATGACAAAGTGAAGAAGAAAGCTGATAAGGATCTGATTGAGACGGTCCACTTGACCATTGTACCACTTGACCTTTGGACTATTTAGGACTCGCGCGCGGCCCCTTTAAGAGTGAGGGAGCGTGCGCTCCCTAAGCACAGTGCCCGGGAAGCTGCTATGCGTGCAACAGCAGCAACAGGAGCAGGGGTGCTGGAGGACGCCAGACCGGGACCGCGGTGTTGAGGGGAACAGCGTCTCTGCCCAGCAGGAGGCAGAGACACCGACGCAACACCCTGCAAAATGACCTCCAGCAGGCCCCAAATGTGAATGTGTCTGCACAAACGGTTAGAAACCGACTCCATGAGGGTGGTATGAGGGCCCGACGTCCACAGATGGGGGTTGTGCTCACAGCCCAACACCGTGCAGGACGCTTGGCATTTGCCACAGAACACCAGGATTGGCAAAGTCGCCACTGGTGCCCTGTGCTCTTCACAGATGAAAGCAGGTTCACACTGAGCACATGAGACAGACATGACCGAGTCTGGAGACGTCGTGGAGAGAGATCTGCTGCCTGCAACATCCTTCAGCATGACTGGTTTGGCAGTGGGTCAGTAATAGTGTGGGATTGCATTTCTTTGGAGGGCCGCACAGCCCTCCATGTGCTCGCCAGAGGTAGCCTGACTGCCATTAGGTACCGAGATGAGATCCTCAAACCCCTTGTGAGACTATATGCTGGTGCGGTTGGCAATGGTTTCCTCCTAATGCAGCACAATGCCAAACCTCATGTGGCTGGAGTGTGTCAGCAGTTCCTGCAAGATGAAGGCATTAAAGCTATGGACTGACCCGCCCATTCCCCAGAACTGAATCCGATTGAGCACATGGCACGTGGAGGCCACACACAATACTGAGCCTCATTTTTACTTGTTTTAAGGACATTACATCAAAGTTGGATCAGCCTGTATTGTGTTTTTCCACTTTAATTTTGGGGGTGACTCCAAATCCAGGCCTCCATTGGTTAATAAATTTGATTTCCATTGATGATTTTTGTGTGATTTTGTTATCAGCACATTCAACTTTGTACAGAACATATTATTCAATAAGAATATTTCATTCATTCAGATCTAGGATGTGTTATTTGAGTATTCCCTTTATTTTTTTGAGTAGTGTAGTTGACCACATTTGCACTGACTCTATCTTCTGAATATCATTTTTAAAATGTGGAGCCCAAAACTGAATCCCATATTCTAGATGTGGGTTCACCAGTGATTTATAAAGAGGTAACAACACGTTAGGATCGCAGGAATTTTTCAGGTTATTTAGTGTGAATCGTGAACTGAAAGAAAAATTACCAAAAATCTTTTCTCCCCCCCAAACAATAGTTTTTTATACAATTGCATTGCAAAAAAATTTATAACTTATACAATGATTTATGCAAACCCCCACAAAGAGCTGAAAAATAAATCAAACTTCTGTAGAAAACAAAGTCTCATACAGTTATGTCAGTGAAATTTTAAAAAGTTGGGCTGCTGGGAAGCAATGAGGTCATGACTCGCCCAGGGGGATATGGGGGACTTGGTACCCGAGCCTTTACCTTCTTGGGATGTCGCGATGGTTGGCTCCCGGGCCCATACCCTGGGGTCACTCTTAAAAGGGGGTTTGTTACTTGAAGGGATGAATAACAGTTTTGACTCGTGACGCCACCTGTGGCTCCTGGTAATGGGTACCAGCGCTGCTGCAGACCTCCGGGGGTGATGGGATGGCAGCTGAGATGTTTCTGCTCCCCACAGGCGGAGCGGGCCCTGAGGCAGGGTTGATGGAAGGGATGCAGGTGAGAGGTGGCCCGGCGGGTCAGGGGAGAATAACAGACATGCACACAGGGGATTCGCTTCAGTACCTTTACTGGTGTAAGTGGCAGGTATGGTCCAGGGTACTTAGTAGGAAGGGTGCACTTCTGGACTCTCCCCAGTGAGCGGGTAGTAGGCCTCCTGATCCATTTCTTCCTCTCTCTCTCTGAAGCTCCTGACCAGCCTGGAACTAGGCCTAGCTTCTGTACTGTTTCACTCTCTCTCCTGTCTGCTTGGTAGTAAGAACTTTTCTCTAGTTACCGCTATCCCTGGACGCTGGGGCCTTCGTGGGTTCCTAGTCCTGTAGATGATTGTAGCTTCAGGTTGACCAGGGGTCTGGAATCCTCCTGGAATACCTGTTATTTCTAATGGGCATAGAGGACCCTGTAGGCGCGGACCCGGTGTCCGGCTTGTGTTCTGGGGTGAGATTAAGATGCTCCTCTGCACCCTTAACGCCTCTCTCCTCTCCTTGTCTCCAGCCACGCTCTGGGCCCTCAGGCTTCAGCACATGCTTTAGGCCTTGGCTTGCCCTCAGCACAGCAGCTCAACAGGTGCTGCCTCTTCACTGATCTATAGTGCCAGCACACTCTGCCTACCTAACTCCACCCGCCAGTATATATATCCCTAACAGGCTCCCTCTGGTGGTATGAGGTGGAAGGATGGAGGTGTCTGTGTGTACTAAGGGCCTCTTGTGGAGAAGTCCGTCCATGCACCCTTTTGGGTCCTGTGGTACCTGTGTGTAGCAGGCTGCCACAGTAACATTTTTTTTTTTTAAATCCTAGTCATTATATTTTCATCACTGGTCATTAAGGGGTCAATGTAAAAAGTTTTACATTTCTCTCCCTGTTTTTTTTTTTAAAAAAAGAACCATGTGGAGAAATCACACAATCATAACAATGTTTACAACCTGTCCCTATTCAGACATCAGTGATTTTTCTGGTAAAAAAAAATTTGAGTCAGATATTCATCAGTTAGGCCAATGTCAGTTTCTGCGCTTAGAGTTTAAACAGTTTTTCTCGTATTAAAAAAATACGGTTGAGACCCTGGAATGAGTGTCCATGTCCCTTTAACTGGGCAATAAGCCCAATGAAGCAACCAGCCGCCAAACTGGAACAACTGAGGGGAACTCCTTTAGCAGTTGGAGTCCCATGGGTCCAACTGACCCGACTTAAGCATAAGGCCTAGAGAACACAGCCTTAAAGCAAGAAAACCCATGGAACAGACCTTGAAATGTCCACTCCCTTCACGTGGTCTTCTTTTTCCAGGCTGCCCAGGAGCCAGAAGATGGAGGTCGGCCCCACTTCCATGGCTGATCATCATGCTGCCGTCTCCCATGGTCATCCTGCAGCAACCCTGTCCCCGTAATAAACACCTGTGCTAAGGTGTTCCCTGTAAGCCAAATGTTAGCGCCAGTACTGGCCACATGGGATATTTCAGAGCCAGGACATTTCTTCTTCTCTTCCTCTGCCTGAACAGGAGTCTGGGTACCCGCATCCTCTTTATGATGTTGTTGCGTGTCTCTTTCCTGTTACCGGAACACGGGTTCCGATGGCGAGTTGCAGCACTGGTGCCGGTGTTATCTTTCAAAGTCAGCCTCCTCCTCCCACTTTTCAACTTCTTCACTGGTCGCAGGGCGGATGACCCCCACCCGTGTACCAGCCTTTGCGACACCACACATTGCAGAACAGAATTTTCTCGCTTACATAAAAACTGTGTAGGTGGTATGGCAGAGTGTCACTCTTCACCATAGCCCAGTTAACATACACCTCGTCTCCAGTTGCCTGCTCCTTAAGAAAACCGAAGCCCTTAGTATAATTAAAGTCGACCACCCGGCCTCCGTGAACTGTTCCTCGGACAGGGCTCGCTTCGAGCATGCGAGACACTCCCAGGCCAGCATATCTGCTCTCATTCGCTCCTCCACGACAGCTGGCCTCTCCCGCAGCAGCAGGATTCCCCTTGATGTCAACCTCCCACGGATTGAAGTGTCCCACCTCCCTTGGTTCCAACTGAAGTTCTCAGCCCGAGACCACTTTGGTGGTATGGGTCAGGTTTCAGGATCTCCCTCTCTTCAACCTCTTCTTGCAAAAGGACCATAACATTCTCCCAGGGGTAATATGATTGGCCTAACAGGATCATACTGACCTGGTGAGGGAACGTCCTCCAGAGCCGGCGTTAGATCTTCCGCATGTATCTGGCTCCAATATAGTAATTGGATCTCATGTTGATACATGCCCACCGTTGACTGCAGGGTCGTCTGCCACTGAATGGATATGGATAGCGGCGTTGACTGTGGTTTCACCTGCCAGCTGTTCTTCTGCCGTGGCCCCGGAGGTTGTAAGGTGGATGATCTCCTCGTTAGTGTTGAGCCACCCCCGTAGTGTTCGAGTTCGGTTCGGTTCGTCGAACACCCGTGTGTTCGCCGAACTGTTCATCGAACTGTTCGTCGAACACCTTCGAACACCGTTAAAACCAATGGCAGGCAAACAAAAACACATAGAAACACATAGAAAACACCTTCAAAGGTGTCCAAAAGCTGACAAACTGCTCAGAAGACACAACTAACACATGGAAAAGTGACAAGTACATATAGTCATGCGAAAATAAAAGAGGTGGAGGAGTAAAAGGAGGGGGAGACACAGATATAGGCATGTCATGCCCTTCTAAAATCCAAAAAGTGAGAAGCCGACACGGCCAGTCCGCTCCTGCCCGTGCCACCTCCGTGTCGCCGGGTTTGTGCCAGAGCCGCGGTGAACCCTGATGGCCAGCCCCCCTCTCCCAATACTGGTGCCTGTCCGCTGGTGGGTCGAGCGAGCCCCCCTGTGGTGGAGGCGGCTCTAAGCTTTTTAATTTAAATTGTCTCTCTAATTTGAATGAATACACTTTAAATCCATTTACAAGGATCTATTGGAGGGCAAGTCTCATGCCAGCAGCCGCGTAATTCCAGCTCCAGTAGCGTCCACTAAAGCTGCTGCAGTTAAAAAGCTTTTATAAGGATCGAGCTCGGCTGTCCACCGCAAGGCATCCTACTGCCAGTCCCAGCCCCTATGCCTTGGGGTGCCTCCTGATGCTCTTCACTGAGTATCCCATGGTCCCGAAGCATTTCCTTCGAAAAAATTAAGTGTCTAAACTACAGGTGGTGTAGCTTGCTTAACAGCCGGGATAATCCGCTGACTAGCAGACACTGCTACTAGGCACAAAGTATTTCCTGGGCTAGATGCAGTTAAAAATTTGTAATTAGATACTCTCGTTGGATGCTGAGAAAGCATTCCATAGAGTCTCCTGGCACGCCATATATGATTCTCTTAAAAAGCTTGGGGTAGGGGTCTAGGGGACCCTTTTATAGCCAAAATCACGGCCCTGTATCGCAATACGTCACCTAGGCTGAAGATAAATGGAACTGTAGCACCCTGAGGGCTCGGTTGCTACAGACGTATTGCACCTCACCCAAAGGTGTGATATCTCACTCTCAGGTAAGGATGGAGTGTGGATCAGGACCCGACACCTGCATGCATTACACCACATTGCCGTGGGGCAGGGCGACCAATATGCCCCTGAGATGGGCACGACAGTCCCTGTCCCTGGCTGGAGTGGGGGGAGGGAACACTGAGGAAGGGGAACCCTGTAGTGCAGGAGCAGGGAGGAAGCAGTTCCTGGGTGCATTGAGAAGGGAGTATAAAAGGTGGGCACCATCTTAGTTCAGTGCAGAGAAGTCTGAGCAGAAGTGGCAGGGAGCAGGGGCTCTGCATGAGCTCTGCTCCGGAGGCGGGCCTAGTAACAGAGGCCCAGGCCTGGAAGAGGGAGAAGGAAGGAAGAGGAGCGGAGAAGGCTCCAGGAACGAGGAATGAAGGGATCCCAGGGGTGCGGACGGGCGAGTCGCCACCGCACGCCCGAATCCACCTGCGTGGAGGGGTCAGGCCAAAGGGGGAGACCGGTCCCCGAACTAGTGGAGGCAGGAAACGACCCTCAGCTAGAAACCGGAGGCTCTGACATTTTATGTGGCGCAGCCCCTCGCTACACCCGCTAGGAAGGCACCACATAGGGTCAGGGAAACTGGCGCCAAGTTTACCAAGAGGAGGCCCGAGGCAGCCGGACAGAAGTGTTGGTAAGAAAGGCCAGACAAAGGACACACAAAGGGGGTCCTGTGAAGTGCTCCAAAGTTATCTGGGAGTTGTCTGAGCCCCTCACCTGGTGAGCACAGTATGACGTGGGCAGCCGTTACCTGCAGACGTGGTCTGGATAATAAGAACTGTGAGTAAAGGCCCTGGACTGCATCACTGACTCCGTGTCGTTACTGCTGCTGCCCTGCACCATCACCCCCATCCTCCGCATACACTGCCCTGAGGCTATACTCCTCCCGTGGGGAGTTATGCTACGCTCTGCTGCACCCACAACACCAGCCTCAGCGGTCTGCCCTGTAGCGGCGGTTCACTCTGACCGCAATCCACGGGTGGCGTAGTCGGACATTTAAACATCAAAACCACATAAATAGTTCCGCCACTGGTTTGACCGCCCTGAGCCACGGAACCGGGTCGCCGCCACGAAGACTACAACCACCAGTATCCACCAAAAAGGGTCCGGCTCCGGGTGTCCCAAGGCCCAGGGGGTGCATCAGAACATTTTCATCACCTTTCACAATCACCAATGGGACAAGGCAGGGATGTCCTCTGTCCCCTCTCTTATACATCCTAGTGACGGAGCACCTGCTCTCATCAATTCGCCATAACCCCAATATTAGGTGGATTGAGGTGGGAGGCACCGAGTACAAGTGCTCTCTATTTGCTGATGATGTCCTAGTATATATCACTCAATCACATATATCCATCCATGCTGTTATGGCTGAAATAGATCACTTTGTTACATGGTAAAATTTTAAAATCAATGCAGCGAAGTCTGAGGCCCTCGATGTCTCCCTCCCCAAATCCATATAGGATTCCATCCAGTCCAACTTTCCCTTTGCCTGGCCCTCACAGGGTATCAAATACTTAGGAATTCCTATTCATAGAGACCTCTCCCATCTATGTTATCTTAATTTTGGGCCCTTTATTGAACAATTCCATACAGACCACGGTTGGCAAGTTAGAACTGTAAGATTCACTACGTGAACCGCTGGTGTTTTGTGGAAAAGCACATGTACACGGCGTTCCAAATTATTATGCAAAAAGTGTTTAGGAGTGATAAGGGAAGAATTTGTTTGTTTGTCAGTTAAACTCATTGATGGTGATGTGTGTCAGGGCTCTTTATATCACTGTAAGCAATTGCAGACACCTGTGCTTATTAGTTTGGCAGGTGTGTCCAATGAAAGGCAAGACTACTTAAGAAGGCTCTCTCACATTATTAAGCAGCCTACATTTTCTGCCAAAATGGGAAAGAAAAAGGATGTGTCGGCTGCTGAGAAGCAACAAATTGTGGAGTGTTTAGGTCAAGGCATGACTACAATCAACATTGTGCGATGATCAGGATGAAGTGTCTTGGCAATCAAGAAGTATGTAGCTGATTCACAGTACACACGTGTGCGTGCTGATAAGGGCAAATTGAGGACTCTTTCCTACAGGCAATTACGTCAGGTTGAAAGAGCAGCGGCAAAAAAGCCTTGTCATAGCAGCAGACAAGTTTTTGAAGCTGCTTGTGCCTCCAACGTCCCCCGAACAACAAGATGCAGGGTCCTTCAGAGGTTTGCAGCTGTGCATACACCATCCTGTCGACCTCCTCTATCCACTTCACACAAGCAGAAACGGCTCCAGTGGGCCAAACATTACATGAAGACTGATTTCAAAACTGTTTTGTTCACGGATGAGTGCCGTGCAGCGCTCGATGGTCCAGATGGATGGAGTGGAGGATGGCTGGTTGATGGACACCCCACGCAAACACGGCTACAGCGCCAACAAGGAGGAGGTGGAGTAATGTTTTGGGCTGGAATCATGGGGAGAGAGATTGTCGGCCCCTTTAGGATCCCTGAAGGCGCTAAAGATGAACTCCATAATGTATGTGGATTTTCTCAAACAGCACTTCCTGCCATGGTTCAAGAAGAAGAACCGTGTATTTCACAGCAAGATCATTTTTCTGCATGATAATGCACCATCTCATGCTGCACATAAAACATCTGCATCTCTGGCTGATATGGGCATAAAAGGGGACAAACTTATGGTGTGACCCCCATGCTCCCCTGACCTCTACCCCATTCAGAACCTTTGGAGCATCATTAAAAGGAGTGTCTATGATGGCGGGAGGCAGTTCACATCTAAGCAACAGCTCTGGGAGGGTATTCTGTCCTCATGCAAAACAATTGAAGCAGAAACCATCCAAAACCTGACAAATTCAATGGACGAGAGAGTTCAGAAGCTCCTTTCGAACAAGGGGTCCTATGTGAAAATGTAACATCACCTAGAATAAAGTTTTGAGTTGAAAACTGATTTCAGTTTCTAACAACCTGCTAATGCTTATAATTTCAAAAATGACCATTTTTTTGGTCTTTATTAAAATGAAAAGGTTGATCGAAAAGTTTGGGGGATCTAAGAGTGTGGCAACCCAGTAGTCATGATTACTTCGAATTCTGACAATATGAGGGTCATGCTGCAGGTAGTGCAGCAAGAAGGCACTTATGTGTCTTGCACATCTCGGAGCCCCAAAATTATTTTCCGGGCTAGATGCAGCTAAAAATTATTTTTAATTTTAAATCTGGTGGAGCTTATTATAGATGGCCTAATAGGATCAGTGCTGCACACTGCTACAAAGCCCAAATTATTTTCCAGTCAAGATACAGATAAACATGATTAGTAATTTGAAAGCTTAAAACGTTTGGTAGGGTGATTTTAACCAATCATCAAGCTTTTACTCTCCCCAGGATGACACAGGGGTAGAAAAGTCGTTTCGGATCCATGATTTGTTCATCTTTATGAACGTGAGTCTGTCTACATTATCAGTGGAGAGCCGCGTGCGCTTATCTGTCAGCACACCACCAGCAGCGCTGAACACACGTTCAGACAGAACGCTGGCTGCGGGGCATGACAAGATCTCCAAGGCGTAAGTGGCTAGCTCCGGCCATTTATCCAGATTGGAAGCCCAAAAAGAGCAAGGGTCCAGTGACACAGTCGTGGCTTCAATGTTTACTTGGAGATACTCCTGTACCATTGTCTCTAGGCGTTGACTATGTGTCAGACTTCTTGTCTCCTGTGGCCTTGCAAAGGATGGGCTAAAAAAGTGGTGAAATGATTCCGCAAAATTGATGTTACCAGCAGATACTGTGGTTCTGTTACGGTTTGAGTGCTGAACACTTGACGGTCCCACGGTTGGCAAGTTGGAACTGTGAGATTCACTACGTGCACCACTGGTATTTTGTGGAAAAGCACATGTAAGATTCTGCAACAGTCTCTGCTGATACTCCTGCATGCGTGCATCCCTTTCTATGGCAGGAATAATTTCTGCAAATTTACTTTTGTACCGGGGATCTAACAGTGTGGCAACCCAGTAGTCAGGATTATTTCTAATTCTCACAATTCGAGGGTCATGTTGCAGGTAGTGCAGCAAGAAGGCACTCATGTGTGTTGCGCATCCAGGAGCACCAAGTCCCTGTTGTGTTGGTGGCGAGGTAACAATCATGCTTCCTTCCTCTGTCCTCTCCCCCCAACCTCGCACAACAGAAATGTGATCAAGGTCTCCCTCATCTGATGAGTCTTCCATCAGTTCGTCCTCCACTTCTTCCTGGGCTCCTGCACCTTCCTCACTAGTTTGGCTGCTACCATGCGCCCTGGTAAAAACATCTCCCCCACCCTCACATGCCTGCCGCCTTGGTGCTGCCGACCTTCTGGACCTTGCAGATGTTAGCCCTTCCGCATACAACTCCTCCTCCTCTACTTCCTCCACCTCCTCTTGTGCCACCACCTGACTCCGAATTCTGTTTAACATGTGCTCCAGCATGTAAATCACCGGAATAGTCATGCTGATAATGGCATCGTCAGCACTAAACATCTTCGTCGCCATTTCAAAACTGTGCAGAAGGGTGCATAGGTCCCTGATCTGAGACCACTCCTTCAGCGTGATTTGCCCCACCTCTGAATCTCGTTGGCTCAGGCTATACGTCAGAACGTATTGCACCAGGGCTTGTCAGTGCTGCCACAGTCGCTGCAACATGTGCAGAGTTGAATTCCACCGGGTAGGCACATCGCATTTTAGCCGGTGAAGTGGCAGGCCCAACGACTTCTGTAGAGATGTAAGTCGCTGAGCTGCGGGATGCGAACGGCGGAAGTGAGCACACAGCGACCGTGCCCTCTGCAGAAGGCCATCTAGTCTGGGATAGTGGGCTAAAAATTGCTGGACAACCAGGTTCAACACGTGAGCCATACAAGGCACGTGTGTGACATTGCCCCGGCGAAGGGCCGCACCCAGGTTTGCAGCATTGTCGCACACGGCCTTCCCTGGTTTCAGGTCCAGTGGAGACAACCATTCATGAAATTGGTTCTCCAGAGCTGACCACAACTCCTCAGCTGTGTGACTCACATTTCCCAGACATTTCAATGTAAAAACCGCCTGATGACGTTGAGCCCTACTGCCAGCATAGTAAGGAGGTGTGCAGGATCCCTTCTGCGCAGTTAGAAAGCTTGTGGCATGACCAGACAGGCTTTGGGTGCAGGTGGAAGACCGAGAGGAGGTTGAGGAGGCAGAAGCAGTGGAGGAACTTTGTCATAAAGAGGATTGACGCACAACTCGTGGGGACGGCAAGACTTGGACAGCAGCCCCTTGTCCTGCTGTCACCATAGTTACCCAGTGCCCAGTCAGCGACATGTAACGCCCCTGTCCATGCCTACTCGTCCAAGTGTCTGTGGTGAAATGCACCCTGTCACACACAGAGTTTCTCAAAGAAGCGGTGATGTTGTGTGCGACATGCTGGTGGAGCGCAGGCACACCTTTCTTTGAGAAGTAGTGCCGACTGGGCATCTGGTACTGGGGCACTGCGACGGACATAAGGTCTCGAAAATCCTCTGTGTCCACCAGGCGGAAAGGCAGCATTTCTGTAGCCAAGAGCTTGCAGATGGTGAAATTCAACCTCTTAGCTTTCTCATGGCTAGGAGGAAATGGTCTTTTACTTGTCCACATCTGAGGGACCGAGGGCTGGCTATTGTGCTTAGACGGGGTTGATAAGGGTGTCCCCGGCAAACTGCCGGTCTGTGAGGAAGATGCAGGCGGACATGTTAGGTTGCCTTCATCCAAAGGTGGTGCTATCGATGTCGGACAGCGCTCAACACCAGCTGGTGTTACCACCTCCAAAGAAAATGATGACCTGCCAATCACGCTGGCTGTTGCGGGTAAAGAGGTGGCAGGTCTGCGCCCCAAAACAGGTGTGACTGCTGTCCCCCCAGTCACAGAGGATGAAGAGGCCGCGGATGCACAAGATATGGCAGACGGTGGTTGGCCCGGCCGGCTAGGCCGCATTGTAGCACACTGAGCTTCCCACTGCAACTTATGCTTCATGTCCATGTGCCGGTTCATGCATGAAGTACTCAAACTATGTATTTTTTGGCCTCTACTTAGCTTTTGCTGACAAATGTTACAGATAACACGAGTTGGGTCATCTTTATCGATCTGAAAAAATGCCCAGGCTATGCAAGGCTTAGCACCCATGCGACCTGAAGAGCCACCACGACTTGTGGTGAGAGGCAGAGTTGTGTTTGAGGATGCAGTTGTTGACGTGCTTCCAGTACTATGTCTCTGTCCAGGAAGGCGCAACCTGACCTCGTCGTCACTAGCATCTTCCTCCACCTCCTCTGCTGACCTCATCTCTTGGCTGACTGTGGGTTGACAGTAAGTGGGATCTCCGACCTCATCATCATCACCCTGTGTGTTATCACACCCGTCGTCCTCAGAGCCAACCTGTTCCTGCCCTGACAAAAAACTAAAGTTGTCGCTCCAATCAGGTATTTGAGTCTTATCATCGTCTTCCTCATTGTCTCCACCAACAGGAGTTACAGTTTGGGAATGAGGGTCTACATTATGGTCAGAACCTTCTGCGTCTGGTCCTGGATCCGACTCATAAAGATTCTGGGCATCAGTGCAGATCATTTCCTCGTCTGGATTCACAGAAGCGCTGGAGTCGACCTCTGATTCCCAGGCTATAGTATGAGTAAACAGCTCTGCAGACTCAACCATCTGTTCTACCTCATACTCAGACGGGCAGCTGGAGATTTGGGAGCTGTGAGGAAGCAAGTGCGATTTGGGTGACACCTTTGAGGACTGGAGTATTTGTGATGTTGAAGTTGATGTGGAGGAGAGCCCACTTAAAGGAGCACTTGATATCCGTTGAAGCACCTGCTGTTTTTGTGCCTCATCTGGAATTTGTAGCGATTGGCGTGGCCGTAAGAAAGGGATCTTATCACATTGTCCGCTAAAAGAAGTAGACATTTTAGTTTGGCTGGAAGATGGTCTTTCTTCTGCAGATGTTACTGTTGCTTTAACACCTACCCCACGGACACAACCTTTTTTCCCCTTCCCAACACGCCTATTCCCCTTTCCACCAGCAGCAGGCCTTTTTCCACTCATTTTGGTGGTTAACTAATTCACAACTCTGGAGTTGTTTGCACAAAAAAACAATGGATGGTAACCGAGCAGAGCTGAGTGGCCAAACTGTGGTATTAGGCCAAAACTATTGGCTGGGTTAGATGCAGAAAAAAATTATTTTGAATTTGCAACCTGATGGAGGTCAGTATAGATGGACTAATAGAGAAAGTCCGACACACTACTAGAAGGCCAAATATTTTTTCAGAGGTAGATGCAGAAAAAAATATATTCAGTTTGCAACCTGATGGAGGTCAGTATAGATGGATTAATAGAACAAGACCCACACACAGCTAGAAGCCCAATATTTTTTCAGAGGTAGATGCAGAAAAAACTATATTCAGTTTGCAACCTGATGGAGGTCAGTATAGATGGACTAATAGAACAAGTCCCACACACTGCTAGAAGCCCAAATATTTTTTCAGAGGTACTGTAGATGCAGATAAAAATTAGTTTTAATTTGCAACCTGATGGAGGTCAGTATAGATGGACTAATAGAGAAAGTCCGACACACTACTAGAAGGCCAAATATTTTTTCAGAGGTAGATGCAGAAAAAAATATATTCAGTTTGCAACCTGATGGAGGTCAGTATAGATGGATTAATAGAACAAGACCCACACACAGCTAGAAGCCCAATATTTTTTCAGAGGTAGATGCAGAAAAAAATATATTCAGTTTGCAACCTGATGGAGGTCAGTATAGATGGACTAATAGAACAAGTCCCACACACTGCTAGAAGCCCAAATATTTTTTCAGAAGTACTGTAGATGCAGATAAAAATTAGTTTTAATTTGCAACCTGATGGAGGTCAGTATAGATGGACTAATAGAGAAAGTCCGACACACTACTAGAAGGCCAAATATTTTTTCAGAGGTAGATGCAGAAAAAAATATATTCAGTTTGCATCCTGATGGAGGTCAGTATAGATGGACTAATACAACAAGTCCCGCACACAGCTAGAAGCCCAAATATTTTTTCATAGGTACTGTAGATGCAGATAAAAATTATTTTTAATTTGCAACCTGATGGAGGTCAGTATAGATGGACTAATAGAGAAAGTCCGACACACTACTAGAAGGCCAAATATTTTTTCAGAGGTAGATGCAGAAAAAACTATATTCAGTTTGCAACCTGATGGAGGTCAGTATAGATGGACTAATAGAACAAGTCCCACACACTGCTAGAAGCCCAAATATTTTTTCAGAGGTACTGTAGATGCAGATAAAAATTAGTTTTAATTTGCAACCTGATGGAGGTCAGTATAGATGGACTAATAGAGAAAGTCCGACACACTACTAGAAGGCCAAATATTTTTTCAGAGGTAGATGCAGAAAAAAATATATTCAGTTTGCAACCTGATGGAGGTCAGTATAGATGGATTAATAGAACAAGACCCACACACAGCTAGAAGCCCAATATTTTTTCAGAGGTAGATGCAGAAAAAAATATATTCAGTTTGCAACCTGATGGAGGTCAGTATAGATGGACTAATAGAACAAGTCCCACACACTGCTAGAAGCCCAAATATTTTTTCAGAGGTACTGTAGATGCAGATAAAAATTAGTTTTAATTTGCAACCTGATGGAGGTCAGTATAGATGGACTAATAGAGAAAGTCCGACACACTACTAGAAGGCCAAATATTTTTTCAGAGGTAGATGCAGAAAAAAATATATTCAGTTTGCAACCTGATGGAGGTCAGTATAGATGGATTAATAGAACAAGACCCACACACAGCTAGAAGCCCAATATTTTTTCAGAGGGAGATGCAGAAAAAAATATATTCAGTTTGCAACCTGATGGAGGTCAGTATAGATGGACTAATAGAACAAGTCCCACACACTGCTAGAAGCCCAAATATTTTTTCAGAGGTACTGTAGATGCAGATAAAAATTTGTTTTAATTTGCAACCTGATGGAGGTCAGTATAGATGGACTAATAGAATGATGCTATGCCCAAAAGATTTTACTTCACTAGGTGCAGTAAAAAAATTGGTATTCTATACACAGGTGGTATATCTTGCAACACAGATAGGCTACTCCACTGACTAACACACTCTGCAATAGGCCAAAAAGGATTAGCTTTGCTAGATTCAGCCAAATGCTGTGAAAAAACTTGCACAGCACTGGCACAGACCTGCCTGGCAAAAACTGATAGGAACTCATGTAACCTAGTCCTGAAAAGGACTGCAATTACAATTAGTCTTTACTCCCACAACCGATCTATTTAAGAGCACAGACCTCCCTGATAAAAGTCGTAGGAAATGCTGTAACCTAGTCGTTAAAAGGACTGCAATCACAACTATTCCCTACTCCCAAGCTATCTGTATATTTGTGCGAAAATTGGCTTGAAATTAACAAGGTATAGCGCACACAGCAACAGCGGTGCCTTCTAACACGCAGCTGCAGCAGTGAGAAAATGGTGGCGACGGGGAAAATGGCTTGGTCTTATAGGGCAAGGACATGTGACATACACTGCCAATGACACATGCCCTTGCTTGTGTGAAAAAAAGCACTTGGCTCCGTGTGTGCGCTGCTGATAGGCTGACAGATTGCACCTCCCCACTGTAAATGCGGGAAAGAGAAAAAAAAATGGAGATCTTCATTGTTCCTGCAGAGATCCATCCCCTGCCCCTCCCCCCACCCCGCTGTACACTCAAACTGCGTATTAACATTAATTTTCATCATTACTGAGAAAAAATCCAGTTATGATTTTGGTGCACGAACAGTTATCGAACATAACCTCGAACAGCCGAATTTTTCTCAAATTGTTCGTGTTCGCCGAACGGCTCGAACACCGCCCAAAACAGCTCGAATTTGAGATTGGTGAACAGTTCGAGTAGAACAACGCTCATCTCTACTCCTCGTCGGATGATCTCCTGCGGTCCTCTGCTGTAAGCAAAATGGCTCTGGCCAGTTACTCACAGCGCCTTACCCGCCTGATTGGCTCCAGCCTTCCCATGGCCGTACTAGTGACGACACCTCTTCTGTCACTCCCCGTGATTCTGCCTTCCGACACATCTCCCTCTCTTGGCGTTTCTCACCTGATGGGCCGCCTCGCTTGCTGGATTGCTCCTCCTTTTGTGCCGCTCCATCTCTTCTGGATCGAACCGTGGCACACTTCCTCTTCTAGTTCATCACTCTGGTGGGCTGGGCACATTGTTTTCATGCTTTCAGATGCCGTCCACTCCCACGATGGGCTGGACCTCCCCACTTTGGACCACCAGTCATCACCATCATAGGACTCACCCTGCCACCACCATCTTGGGATTTGTGCCACCACCCGCCATCTTGGAGCTCATACCGCTGTCCGGCATCATGTTCTCCATTAAAGTAATAGGTTCTCCATTTTCTACGTTTGCAAGGGTTTCATCCTGAAATATCACATGGTCATTAGTATTCAGACCCTTTGCTCAGACACTCAAATTTAAGTCACTTGCTGTCCATTTCCCTGTGATCCTCTTTGAGATGGTTCTACTCCTTCATTGGAGTCCAGCTGTGTTTAATTAAACTGATAGGACTTGATTTGGAAATTCACACACCTGTCTATATAAAACCTCACAACTCACAGTGCATGTCAGACCAAATGAGAATCATGAGCTCAAAGGAACTGCCCAAGGAGCTCAGAGACAGAATTGTGGCAAGGCACAGATCTGGCCAAGGTTACAAAAGAATTTCTGCATTACTCAAGGTTCCTAAAAGCACAGTGGCCTCTGTAATCCTTAAATGGAAGAAGTTTGGGACCACCAGTAGTCTTCCTAGACCTGGCCGTCCAGCCAAACTGAGCAATCATGGGAGAAGAGCCTTGGTGAGGGAGGTAAAGAAGAACCCCAAGATCACTGTGGCTGAGCTCCAAAGATGTAGTAGGGAGATGGGAGAAAGTTCCACAAAGTCAACTATCACTGCAGCCCTCCACCAGTCGGGCCTTTATGGCAGACTGGCCCGACGGAAGCCTCTCCTCAGTGCAAGACATATGAAAGCCCACATAGTTTGCTCAAAAACACATGATGGACTCCCAGACTATGAGAAATAAGATTCTCTGGTCTGATGAAACGAAGATAGAACTTTTTGGTGATAATTCTAAGTGGTAAGTGTGGAGAAAATCAGGCACTGCTCATCACCTGCCCAATACAATGCCAACAGTGAAACATGGTGGTGGCAGCATCATGCTATGGGGGTGTTTTTCAGCTGCAGGGACAGGACGACTGGTTGCAATTGAAGGAAACATGAATGCGGCCAAGTACAGAGATATCCTGGATGAAAACCTCTTCCAGAGTGCTCTGGACCTCAGATTTGCCCAAAGGTTCACCTTCCAACAAGACAATGACCCTAAGCACACAGCTAAAATAACAAAGGAAGCTAAAATAACAAAGGAGTGGCTTCAGAACAACCCTGCGACCATTCTTGACTGGCCCAGCCAGAGCCCTGATCTAAACCCAATTGAGCATCTCTGGAGAGACCTGAAAATAGCTATCCACCAACATTCACCATCCAACCTGACGGAACTGGAGAGGATCTGCAAGGAAGAATGGCAGAGGATCCCCAAATCCAGGTGTGAAAAACTTGTTGCATCATTCCCAAGAAGACTCATAGCAGTACTAGCTTAAAAGGGTGCTTCTACTCAATACTGAGCAAAGGGTCGGAATACTTATGACCATGTGATATTTCAGTTTTTCTTTTTAAATAAATTTGCAAAAATTTCTACATTTCTGTTTTTTTTCAGTCAAGATGGGGTGCAGAATGTACTTTAATGAGAAAAAAATGAACTTTTTAGAATTTACCAGATGGCTGCAATGAAACAAAGAGTGTAAAATGTAAAGGGTTCTGAATACTTTCCGTACCCACTGTAGATTTGACTTTCTGGGACATGGATAGCTTTTAATAAATTAGGCATTTATTGCTCCAGCTTAGTTTATATAAAGACTGGTTCAGTATATGAAATCTTAATAAATTCACTATACGTGTGCAATTTCAAAACCGAAATACAACAGAAGATAAATATCAATACTGATGCATCGTTCTCTTCTCTAGTACAAAGACCAGATGATTAGTGATGGGCGAGCACTAAAATGCTCGGGTGCTCGTTGCTCGGGTTGAGAACATTGGAATACTCGGGTGCTCGACCTGAGCAACGAGCCCAATGTAAGTCTATGGGAAACTTGAGCATTTTTCAGGCGGCTCCCCCTGGCGGTCTGCAGAGGGCCTAAAAATTGCCCAAATCGATGGTAACAGTGCTCAAATGACATGGGAACAGAATGGGAGAATGGGAAAGACCCCTGGAAGCATTTCTGACTCCCAGGTCACTGCTATGAACGCCACTTTTACGGACTCACAATAAAACATACAATAATAAAACCAAAATGGATTTTCAAGGGATATATGTTAAGGAAAATCCTTTGCAGGGCAATGATGTGTATATAAGGCAATATAAATAACCAAAAACAAAAATACTCCTCTGCACCTTGGGCTATGTTCACACGTAGCGTTTTTGATGCGTTTTTGCACTTTTGCATTGCTTTCAACCGTGACAAATGCATTCACTGGGAAATGTCATTTTAACATTTTACAACCTTATATGGCCATGTGGTGTGTGAGACATGATCAGATACATCCTGTTTCATTTATGAAGGAGGAACTCAGAAAGTCACAAAGTATATTTTTATAGGGCCATCAGGCGGCCTTTACTATTCTTAAAGGGCCAGCAGTGGGCCCTCACTATTCTTAGAGAGCCATCAGCCGGCTATGCTTTGTTGTTCCCATTACTAAAGAGTGGGTCTCCTATACTGTTATTGTGTATGCAGCAAGTGGCAGGGCTGCCCAAAATTTGGACGCACCCCAATACCCCTTTGAAGAGACGTAGAGGGCCTCATGAAAAAATGTTCCCATTATTAGGAAGTGGGTCTCCCATAGTGTTGGCCTAGGCAGTGAATGCAAGGCCTGCCAAAAATTGGGAAGCACTCCAATGCCCCTTGGAAAAGACATGAAGGAGAGCCTCATTAAAAAATGTTCCCATTAGAAAGGAGCGGGTCTCCTATACATGTAATACCCATGCACTAAGTGTATGGGCTGACAACATTTACCCCTTGGGGCATACATGAACATAATGTATAAAAAAAATTTTTATGGGCATCATAAACACCCTTTATAAAAATGATGTGGGTGTTGCTTCACGGACTACGGTCCCAAGGATGTGGATGAGGAGAAGGAGGAGGACAAGAGCAAATAGCCAAAATCAGGAAGCTTATACCCATTTGTGGGTGTGAAGAGGTGGTTCGGAATGCACCTCCCAACCAAGACACTGGATATGAGTTTATATTACGCTGCTATCATTCGGTGGTGTTGAGAAGTCTGGCCCAATCCAGCACTTGTTCATTTTTATAAGAGTCAGCCTGTCAGCATTTTCAGTTGACAGGCGGATGCGCTTATCAGTTATAATTCCACCAGCAGCACTAAAAACCCACTCTGATAAAATGCTAGTGGCAGGGCAGCCCAGGACCTCCAAGGCATAGAGAGCCAGTTCATTCCACGTATCCAGCTTGGATACCCAATAATTATAAGGCACAGAAGAATCACGGAGGACGTTGGTAGGGTCGGCAATGTACTCCCTCAGCATCTTCCCAAGCTTTGCACTCCTTGTGAGAGTACCCCATGCCTCAGGGCCTGTGCAATGGGAGGGGCTGAGAAAACTCTCCCAGAACTTTGACAGTGTTCCCCTGCCTCTGCTGGATTGGAGTTGTCTCTCTCGCCTGTACTCCTTGGTTGTCCAATGAACTACCTCTGTCGCCAGCATTTTCAGATGCAAATTTTTTTAATAGATCCGCAACAAGGGCCTTCTGGTACTGCCCCATTTTTGTAGACCTGTCCGCCTCAGGAATAATAGATAGAAAGTTCTTCTTGTAGCATGGGTCTAGAAGTGTCACCAACCAGTAATGACTGTCACACAAAATTTTTAGAATGTGAGGGTGACTGGAAAGGCAGCGTAACATAAACTCAGTCATGCGTGTCAGACTACTAACAGGCAAGACTTCCGTATCCTCATCAAGAGGATGACTGACCATGCTCTCCTCCTCTTCCCTGTCCTCAGGCCATCCATGCTGAACAGACAGTATGACAGTTGTGCAGGTAGTACCATCTATAGTGCATGAAACTAGCTCCTGTTCTTCCTCCTCCTCCTCTTCCTCATTGTCACCCAATCCACATTGGGATGAGAAGCGGCTGGGTTGTGTGTAACCACCCTGTATGGTTCCTTGCTCCATCTCATTGTGCTCCACCTGCAATGCATCCTCTTTGATTGTGAGCAGAGAGCATTTCAGAAGACAGAGAAGCGGGATGGTGATGCTAATTATGGCGTCATAGCTGCTCACCATCTTGGTGGAGTCCTCTAAGTTTTGAAGGATGGTACATATGTCTGACACCCATGTCAACTCCTGAGATCTTATGTGTGGAGTCTGAACTGAATACCGACAGCCTTGTTGATGCTGCTAGTCAACAACTGCCCTCTTCTGCTCACAAATCCTTCCCAATATCTGCAGTGTAGAGTTCCAATGCGTGGGAACATCACACACCAGTCGGTGAGTCGGTAGCTGCAAACGCTGCTGAAGCACGACAAGGGTGGAGAAAGCTGTAGCTGACTTTCTAAAATGGGCACACAGGCGGCGTACTTTGACAAGCAGATCCGGCAGCTCCGGGTAGGTTTTGAGAAACTGCTGAACCACGAGGTTAAACACATGGGCCAGGCATGGTACATGTGTGAGCTCGCCTCACCTCAGAGCCGCCACCAGGTTCCGGCCATTGTCACACACGACCTTGCCTGGCTGTAGGTTCAGTGGTGTCAGCCAGGCGAGAGGCCCGAATCTATAAATAGAAAAGTGAACTGCCCTTCGGAGTCTCCAAGTGTCAGATCAGTTGTCTCTGGCCTCTCGGCATGGTGGAAGGAAGGAGGATCAGAGTGAGGACTATACAGTCAAGACTCATGGCTACTGAGACTTGACCGTGTGGAAGACAGGGTGGTGGTGGTGGTGGCAAAGTGACTGGAAGCATTATCCGCTGTCCAACCAACAACCTTTTGACACTGCTCTGGATTCAATAGTGGTGTGCTGCAGTCCCCTAGTAATTGGGACAGAAAGGTTGGACGAGAAGATGTGGGTGTTTGTTGTGGCACAATTTCAGCTTGCCCACGGCCTCGGCCTCTGCATGCACAAACACCATCACGTCCAGTTCCCTGTCCCTTGCCACGCTCCTTGCCCATTTTAAATAGAGGACAATATCTTCCACGCTCACTGCAAATGGCTGAATTTGGAGCGAACTTATATGTGATCCGTGTGACGGAGAAACCACAGTTTTAAATACCTGGCCTGTAGGCAACTATTTTGAACAGCAAACTGGTGTCAATAACATCGCTAATACACTGAAACAAAATTTTAATGGAGGCCAGAAATGGCAGAATTTTCAGCGCAATTATATGTGATCCACGTGACAGACAAACCACAGTTTTAAATAGCTGACCTGTAGATAACTATTTTTAACAGTGACCTCGTGTCAATAACTTCGCTGACACACTGCAACAAAATTTCAATGGAGGCCAGAAATGGCAGCATTATCAGCGCAATTATATGTGATTCATGTGACGGACAAACCACAGTTTTATATAGCTGGCCTGTTAGTAACTATTTTTAACAGCGACCTTGTGTCAATAACTTCACTGACACACTGCAACAAATTTCAATGGAGGCAAGAAATGGCAGAATTTTCAGCGCAACTATATGTGATCTGTGTGACGGACAAACCACAGTTTTAAATAGGTGGCTTGTAGGTAACTATTTTTAACTGTGACCTTGTGTCAATAACTTCACTGGCACACTGCAACAAAATTTCAATGGAGGCCAGAAATGGCAGAATTTTCAGCGCAATTATATGTGATCCGTGTGACGGACAAACCACAGTTTTAAATAGCTGGCCTGTAGGTAACTATTTTTAACAGCGACCTCATGTCAATAACTTTGCTGACACACTGCAACAAAATTTCAATGGAGGCCAGAAATTGATCCATGTGACGGACAAACCACAGTTTTAAATAGCTGGATTTTTAGCGCTGTAATATGGAAAGGACCTGGCTGTATTCTGCAGTGCCAGCAAGCAAATGGTGCAGAAAAACATTGTTCTCTGGATTGCTTTTTAAGCAAATAATTAGGATTAAGATAAAAAAAATATTCCTGGCCCCTAATACATGGGGCTATCTCTAGAAATATCTGTAAAAGCACCAGCAGATAGAACTGGAATGAACCCTCTTGTTATATGCACTGCAGTCTGCTATATACCCTGCCTGCCTAGCACTGATATCTCTGCAGATGCATTAGTCCTCAGAAGGACTGTTAGTTGAGATGGATATGTAGAGAATCTTGTGGAATACCTACACTAACTAATAAACAACCAAATCTCTCCCTAGCTAAGCAGAACCTTTCCCTACACTGCCTGATTGCGGAGTAGACTGTGACGAGCACGGTGGCGCCAGGTGTGATACAGACCTGATGACGCTGTGTGGCCAGCCAATCACTGTAACGCCACAAACAACATGGCTGCGGCATTACAGTGTGTGGCAGACAATCCCTGCATGTTCATTGGTGCTCTAAAGAGAGCCAAACATGCAGGGAGGGGACCCGAGCATCCACCCGAGCATCTCGGAAGTACTGAGATGCTTGGGCGAGTACTGAGTACTTGCGAGTATGCTCGCTCATCACTGCTGATGATCAAATATGACACAGGGCAAGTAACACCATAGCTTTCAGTGTGTCTGTCCCAGAAAACAGAAAAATGAATTCAGAAAAGTGAAAGCAAATACTTTAGGCCAATGATATTCTGTTGCCAGAAATAACATTTATTGATGGTCAAAATATGGAAGGTGATATCTCCTTCAATACTAGGCATAAATAAGAAGGGTTTACATGAGCAGATAAGTTAATTACAGTTTCAACGGATGTCGACTATGAGTCAAGCATAATATAAGGATGAAATCTTTAAGTGTTTGCATGGAAGGGGACTGTACTATTAAATAATTTTATGTTCACACACTTCATTAAAGATCTCTCTACAGTGCTGCTCAGTGCTGCTAAATGCGCACAGCAGGCTTGTTTTAATATGATGCTGATTTTCAGCAAGGAACATCAACTTTGATCTATGAAGAAGGTTTAAAGCTCTCTAGGTGGTCCTCATTACTGATCCACTCTGATCTCTTACTATCCCACTTGTAAAGACCACTAGAACTCATTATTGCTCTGATCAGACATATACTATGTCCCCTGGGAACCTGTGCAGAGGAGAGTCAAAGAGGCAGGACCAAAGTGAACTAATAGCACTGACATGTTTAAAGGGTCAATCTCTCAACACATTTAAATGTTCCATTTGCAATGAAACCTTTATATGATCAATTTTTTTACTTGATTATAATAATTTATAAATATTTTAACTTGTACTAGTTTGTAGTTCTATTCCCAAACCAGGAAATAAGATGTGTGAATATAATATTTATACTTATGATTTACAATTCCAGTTGGAACATTTCTTTCACAAAATGTGTACAGATCGAAACAAAGCGATAAATATTTAAATTTGTTTTATGAAATAGATGTATTATCCTTAATCTCTCTCTTTATCTCTCTTCTATGATCAGAATAGATTAGTGACCTATTAATAAAGACCTCCCCACTAGTGTTGAGCGAGCATGCTCGACACTGCTCGTTACTCGCCCGAGCATCTCACTACTCGGGATGTTCGGCGAGCACCGAGCATTTCCGGGTTACTCGGGCGGGAGCTCGGGTCTCTGCCCTGCACGATTGGAGCTCTTTACAGAGCCAATGAACATGCAGGGATTGCCAGCCAGTCACTGTAATGCCGCAGCCATGTTGTTTGTGGGCATTACAGTGATTGGCTGGCCGCACAGCGTAACCTCGAGTATTTAAAACCGGGCGCCGCCATCTTGGACACAGTCGCTCCGGATCAGTCAGTGTAGGGTCAGTGCTGCTGAGTTAGGGACAGATATATAGTGCGAAATAGTTAGTGTAGGGTCTCTAAAGCCTGCCAAATCAAACAGTCTTCTCAGGACTAATATCCATCCCAGATATCAGGCAGGCAGGCTGTATAGGACATGTAGTGGTTATACCAGCAAAACGCGGCATTACAGTCCTGTGTGCTCCTGTTGGTCAAATTGCTAGACTTATCACCCCGGTCTCAGAGGCCAGGAAAAATTATTTTTTTTTTCATCTAAATCCTGTATTTTATCTTTTCCTCAGTCAGACTGTCTAAATATACGTCTTATTAACCTTTTGGTATTCCCCCCCCCCCCAAAAAAAAAAATTGAGTGTGTCTGTGACTGTTCAGACACTAATATATCTGTTTAACCCCTTTACAACCCAAGGTGGTTTGCACGTTAATGACCAGGCCAATTTTTACAGTTCTGACCACTGTCACTTTATGAGGTAATTACTCTGGAACGCTTCAATGGATCCCCCTGATTCTGAGAATGTTTTTTCGTGACATATTGTACTTCATGATTGTGGTAAAATTTCTTCAATATCACTTGCGTTTATTTGTGAAAAAAATGGAAATTTGGTGAAAATTTTGAAAATTTTGCAGTTTTCAAAATTTGAATCTTTATGCCCTTAAATCAGAGAGATATGTCGCACAAAAGAGTTAATAAATAACATTTCCCACATGTCTACTTTACATCAGCACAATTTTGGAACCAAAATTTTTTTTGTTAGGGAGCTATAAGGGTTAAAATTTGATCAGCAATTTCTCATTTTTCCAACAAAATTTACAAAACCATTTTTTTAGGGACCACATCATATTTGAAGTCACTTTGAGAGGTCTTTATGACAGAAATACCCAAAAGTGACACCATTCTAAAAACTGCACCCCTCAAGGTGCTCAAAACCACATTCAAGAACTTTATTAACCCTTCAGGTGCTTCACAGGAATTTTTGGAATGTGGAAGAAAAAAATGAACAGTTAACTTTTTTCACAAAAATGTTATTTTAGACCCAAAATTTTTTATTTTCGCAGGGGTAACAGAAAAAAATGAACCCCAAAATTTGTTGTGCAATTTCCCCTGGGCACGCAGATACTCCATATGTGGGGAAAAACCACTGTTTCGGCGCACGGCAGGGCCCGGAAGGGAAGGAGCGCCATTTGAGTTTTTGATTGTAAAATTTGCTTGAATAATTAGCGGACGCCATGTTGAGTTTGGAGAGCCTCTGATGTGCCTAAACAGTGGAAACCCCCCACAAGTGACCCCATTTTGGAAACTAGACCCCCCAAGGCACCTATCTAGATGCATAGTGAGCACTTCGAACCCTCAGGTGCTTCACAAATTGATTCGTAAAAATGAAAAAGTGGAAAAAAAAATACTTTTTCATTTTTACGAATCAATTTGTGCCCCTCGCCTGCTCCGCTTGAAGTGGTGGAAGAGGAGATCCCATGTAGCGATGCCCAAATATTTGAACAGCCACGGCCACAGGAAGTCGACGCTGGCAATTTGTCACAAGAGGTTGACGATGATGAGACACAATTGCCACGAAGTGAGGAGGAGGATCGTGGTGCGCAAGTGGAAGAGGAGGAGGTGGTGGATGATCTAGTAACTGACCCAGCATGGCAAGAGGACACGCAGAGCGAGGCCAGCAGCTCACAGGTGGAGGGAGGCAGAGTACCCCAACAGGCAGGAAGAAGCAGTGTGGTGGCCGCACACAGAAGGTGGGCAACAGCTCCCCGTAACACCAACACGAGGGACGTTGCCAGTACAACTGGTAGGTCTTCCAGAGTCTGGAGTGACAAAACTACCAGCCTGACCACCACCAGCATGATCAGGCACATGGCAGCAAAACACCCGACTTTGTGGGGCGAACCCCAGGGTCCACAACCAGTGTCAGCGGGTTCCACCACTGCTTCTTCCGCTGTTGTGCATGTGATAGAACCACCTGCTGTGCGTGCAAGGCAATCCCCTGTCCATACTGCATGCAAAGATGCCCCCTCCTCTCAGTCTTCACTTGTTATGGTAGTTTCTCAAGAAACAGCATCAACGTCCACGCCCCAGCGCAGCGTTCATTTGTCCATATCCCAGGCCTTTGAATGAAAATGTAAATTCGCAGCCAACGCCCCACAGGCCACAGTCCTAAATTCACACATTTCATGACTGCTTGTGTTGGAAATGCTGCCTTTTAGGGTGGTGGAGACGGAAACCTTCCACAACCTTATGGCGGTGGCCGTCCCTCGGTACTCGGTCCCCAGCCGACACTATTTTTCCCGGTGTGCCATTCCCGCACTACACAAGCACGTGTCCCAAAACATCTGCCGTTGTAGCGTCGGCGTCCCTGCCTCCTGCTAGGCAGGGACGCTGTTCCCCTCACCTCTCCGCTCCGTGCCCGGAGTCCTCCTCCCGCTCTGCTGGCAGTGCGCGCTGCTTCCCGGACACTGTGCTTAGGGCGCGCGCGCGCGCGCTCCCCCTCTCTTAAAGGGGCCACGCGCGCCGTCCTAAGGAGTCCCCGGCCAATGGCCGGAGGACCTCACCATATATAAGGCACCTCCTCCAAAATGGAGGTGCCCGAGTAATGTTGTTGCAAAGCCTTCACTCTGCTTCAGCCCTCAGGTCCCGTTACCAGTTACCTGCCAGTCACCTGCCAGATTCCTGCTTGTTACCTGCCAGTCACCTGCCAGATTCCTGCTTGAAACCTGCCTGATATCCGCTCACCTGCTACCTGCCTGCTAGCCTACCTAGAGGCTCTGCCGTCACTTGCCGTGACCACCTGCCTGTCCAGAGACTCTTACCCGCTCACCTGGGAGCACTCACCTGCTACCTGCCTGCTTGCCTACCTGGAGGCTCTGCCGTCACTTGCCGTGACCACCTGCCTGTCCAGAGACTCTTGCCCGCTCACTTGGGAGTGCTCACCTGCTACCTGCCTGCTAGCCTACCTGGAGGCTCTGCCGTCACTTGCCGTGACCACCTGCCCGTCCAGAGACTCTTGCCCACTCACCTGCTACCTGCCTGCTAGCCTACCTGGAGGCTCTGCCGTCACTTGCCGTGACCACCTGCCCGTTCAGAGACTCTTGCCCGCTCACCTGGGAGCGTCCACCTGCTACCTGTCTGCTAGTCTACCCAGAGACTGTCCCTGTTACTTGCCGCGACTACCTGCCCTTCTACCCAGAGACTGTCCCTGTCACTTGCCGTGACTACCTGCCCTTCTACCCAGAGACTGTCTCTGTTACTTGCCGTGTCTACCTGCCCTTCTACCCAGAGACTGTCCCTGTCACTTGCCGTGACTACCTGCCCGTCTTCCCTGGGAGCCACCCGCTTCCTTACAAGGACCACCCCCTTGTATAGTTGCTCAGAGGTTCCGCCTCCCAGACCCGTTACAGTTTGCTCGGGCACCGGAACCCGGTGGCACCCAAGCTCCCTCACTCTCGGACCTATGTCATGAATAGAGATGAGCGTTGTTCTACTCGAACTGTTCGCCAATCTCAAATTCGAGCTGTTTTGGGCGGTGTTCGAGCCGGTCGGCGAACACGAACAATTTGAGAAAAATTCGGCTGTTCGAGGTTATGTTCGATAACTGTTCGTGCACCAAAATCATAACTGGATTTTTTCTCAGTAATGATGAAAATTAATGTTAATACGCAGTTTGAGTGTACAGCGGGGCGGGGGGAGGGGCAGGGGATGGATCTCTGCAGGAACAATGAAGATCTCCATTTTTTTTTCTCTTTCCCGCATTTGCAGTGGGGAGGTGCAATCTGTCAGCCTATCAGCAGCGCACACACGGAGCGAAGTGCTTTTTTTCACACAAGCAAGGGCATGTGTGATTGGCAGTGTATGTCACATGTCCTTGCCCTATAAGACCAAGCCATTTTCCCCGTCGCCACCATTTTCTCACTGCTGCAGCTGCGTGTTAGACGGCACCGCTGTTGCTGTGTGTGCTATACCTTGTTAATTTCAAGCCAATTTTCGCACAAATATACAGATAGCTTGGGAGTAGGGAATAGTTGTGATTGCAGTCCTTTTAAGGACTAGGTTACAGCATTTCCTACGACTTTTATCAGGGAGGTCTGTGCTCTTAAATAGATAGGTTGTGGGAGTAAAGACTAATTGTAATTGGAGTCCTTTTCAGGACTAGGTTACATGAGTTCCTATCAGTTTTTGCCAGGCAGGTCTGTGCCAGTGCTGTGCAAGTTTTTTTCACAGCATTTGGCTGAATCTAGCAAAGCTAATCCTTTTTGGCCTATTGCAGAGTGTGTTAGTCAGTGGAGTAGCCTATCTGTGTTGCAAGATATAACACCTGTGTATAGAATACCAATTTTTTTACTGCACCTAGTGAAGTAAAATCTTTTGGGCATAGCATCATTCTATTAGTCCATCTATACTGACCTCCATCAGGTTGCAAACTGAATATAATTTTTTTCTGCATCTAGCTCTGAAAAAATATTTGGGCTTCTAGCGGTGTGTGGGACTTGGTCTATTAGTCCATCTATACTGACCTCCATCAGGTTGCAAATTAAAAATAATTTTTTTCTGCATCTAGCTCTGAAAAAATATTTGGGCTTCTAGCGGTGTGTGGGACTTGGTCTATTAGTCCATCTATACTGACCTCCATCAGGTTGCAAATTAAAAATAATTTTTTTCTGCATCTAGCTCTGAAAAAATATTTGGGCTTCTAGCAGTGTGTGGGACTTGGTCTATTAGTCCATCTATACTGACCTACATCAGGTTGCAAATTAAAAATAATTTTTTTCTGCATCTAGCTCTGAAAAAATATTTGGGCTTCTAGCGGTGTGTGGGACTTGGTCTATTAGTCCATCTATACTGACCTCCATCAGGTTGCAAATTAAAAATAATTTTTTTCTGCATCTAGCTCTGAAAAAATATTTGGGCTTCTAGCGGTGTGTGGGACTTGGTCTATTAGTCCATCTATACTGACCTCCATCAGGTTGCAAATTAAAAATAATTTTTTTCTGCATCTAGCTCTGAAAAAATATTTGGGCTTCTAGCAGTGTGTGGGACTTGGTCTATTAGTCCATCTATACTGACCTACATCAGGTTGCAAATTAAAAATAATTTTTTTCTGCATCTAGCTCTGAAAAAATATTTGGGCTTCTAGCGGTGTGTGGGACTTGGTCTATTAGTCCATCTATACTGACCTCCATCAGGTTGCAAATTAAAAATAATTTTTTTCTGCATCTAGCTCTGAAAAAATATTTGGGCTTCTAGCGGTGTGTGGGACTTGGTCTATTAGTCCATCTATACTGACCTCCATCAGGTTGCAAATTAAAAATAATTTTTTTCTGCATCTAGCTCTGAAAAAATATTTGGGCTTCTAGCAGTGTGTGGGACTTGGTCTATTAGTCCATCTATACTGACCTACATCAGGTTGCAAATTAAAAATAATTTTTTTCTGCATCTAGCTCTGAAAAAATATTTGGGCTTCTAGCAGTGTGTGGGACTTGGTCTATTAGTCCATCTATACTGACCTCCATCAGGTTGCAAATTAAAAATATTTTTTTTCTGCATCAAGCTCTGAAAAAATATTTGGGCTTCTAGCAGTGTGTGGGACTTGGTCTATTAGTCCATCTATACTGACCTCCATCAGGTTGCAAATTGAATAAAAAAAATTTCTGCATCTAGCTCTGAAAAAATATTTGGGCTTCTAGCGGTGTGTGGGACTTGGTCTATTAGTCCATCTATACTGACCTCCATCAGGTTGCAAATTAAAAATAATTTTTTTCTGCATCTAGCTCTGAAAAAATATTTGGGCTTCTAGCAGTGTGTGGGACTTGGTCTATTAGTCCATCTATACTGACATACATCAGGTTGCAAATTAAAAATAATTTTTTTCTGCATCTAGCTCTGAAAAAATATTTGGGCTTCTAGCAGTGTGTGGGACTTGGTCTATTAGTCCATCTATACTGACCTCCATCAGGTTGCAAATTAAAAATAATTTTTTTCTGCATCTAGCTCTGAAAAAATATTTGGGCTTCTAGCAGTGTGTGGGACTTGGTCTATTAGTCCATCTATACTGACCTCCATCAGGTTGCAAATTGAATAAAAAAATTTTCTGCATCTAGCTCTGAAAAAATATTTGGGCTTCTAGCGGTGTGTGGGACTTGGTCTATTAGTCCATCTATACTGACCTCCATCAGGTTGCAAATTAAAAATAATTTTTTTCTGCATCTAACCCAGCCAATAGTTTTGGCCTAATACCACAGTTTGGCCACTCAGCTCTGCTCGGTTACCATCCATTGTTTTTTTGTGCAAACAACTCCAGAGTTGTGAATTAGTTAACCACCAAAATGAGTGGAAAAAGGCCTGCTGCTGGTGGAAAGGGGAATAGGCGTGTTGGGAAGGGGAAAAAAGGTTGTGTCCGTGGGGTAGGTGCAGAAGAAAGACCATCTTCCAGCCAAACTAAAATGTCTACTTCTTTTAGCGGACAATGTGATAAGATCCCTTTCTTACGGCCACGCCAATCGCTACAAATTCCAGATGAGGCACAAAAACAGCAGGTGCTTCAACGGATATCAAGTGCTCCTTTAAGTGGGCTCTCCTCCACATCAACTTCAACATCACAAATACTCCAGTCCTCAAAGGTGTCACCGAAATCGCACTTGCTTCCTCACAGCTCCCAAATCTCCAGCTGCCCGTCTGAGTGTGAGGTAGAACAGATGGTTGAGTCTGCAGAGCTGTTTACTCATACTATAGCCTGGGAATCAGAGGTCGACTCCAGCGCTTCTGTGAATCCAGACGAGGAAATGATCTGCACTGATGCCCAGAATCTTTATGAGTCGGATCCAGGACCAGACGCAGAAGGTTCTGACCATAATGTAGACCCTCATTCCCAAACTGTAACTCCTGTTGGTGGAGACAATGAGGAAGACGATGATAAGACTCAAATACCTGATTGGAGCGACAACTTTAGTTTTTTGTCAGGGCAGGAACAGGTTGGCTCTGAGGACGACGGGTGTGATAACGCACAGGGTGATGATGATGAGGTCGGAGATCCCACTTACTGTCAACCCACAGTCAGCCAAGAGATGAGGTCAGCAGAGGAGGTGGAGGAAGATGCTAGTGACGACGAGGTCAGGTTGCGCCTTCCTGGACAGAGACGTAGTACTGGAAGCACGTCAACAACTGCATCCTCAAACACAACTCTGCCTCTCACCACAAGTCGTGGTGGCTCTTCAGGTCGCATGGGTGCTAAGCCTTGCATAGCCTGGGCATTTTTTCAGATCGATAAAGATGACCCAACTCGTGTTATCTGTAACATTTGTCAGCAAAAGCTAAGTAGAGGCCAAAAAATACATAGTTTGAGTACTTCATGCATGAACCGGCACATGGACATGAAGCATAAGTTGCAGTGGGAAGCTCAGTGTGCTACAATGCGGCCTAGCCGGCCGGGCCAATCACCGTCTGCCATATCTTGTGCATCCGCGGCCTCTTCATCCTCTGTGACTGGGGGGACAGCAGTCACACCTGTTTTGGGGCGCAGACCTGCCACCTCTTTACCCGCAACAGCCAGCGTGATTGGCAGGTCATCATTTTCTTTGGAGGTGGTAACACCAGCTGGTGTTGAGCGCTGTCCGACATCGATAGCACCACCTTTGGATCAAGGCAACCTAACATGTCCGCCTGCATCTTCCTCACAGACCGGCAGTTTGCCGGGGACACCCTTATCAACCCCGTCTAAGCACAATAGCCAGCCCTCGGTCCCTCAGATGTGGACAAGTAAAAGACCATTTCCTCCTAGCCATGAGAAAGCTAAGAGGTTGAATTTCACCATCTGCAAGCTCTTGGCTACAGAAATGCTGCCTTTCCGCCTGGTGGACACAGAGGATTTTCGAGACCTTATGTCCGTCGCAGTGCCCCAGTACCAGATGCCCAGTCGGCACTACTTCTCAAAGAAAGGTGTGCCTGCGCTCCACCAGCATGTCGCACACAACATCACCGCTTCTTTGAGAAACTCTGTGTGTGACAGGGTGCATTTCACCACAGACACTTGGACGAGTAGGCATGGACAGGGGCGTTACATGTCGCTGACTGGGCACTGGGTAACTATGGTGACAGCAGGACAAGGGGCTGCTGTCCAAGTCTTGCCGTCCCCACGAGTTGTGCGTCAATCCTCTTTATGTCAAAGTTCCTCCACTGCTTCTGCCTCCTCAACCTCCTCTCGGTCTTCCACCTGCACCCAAAGCCTGTCTGGTCATGCCACAAGCTTTCTAACTGCGCAGAAGGGATCCTGCACACCTCCTTACTATGCTGGCAGTAGGGCTCAACGTCATCAGGCGGTTTTTACATTGAAATGTCTGGGAAATGTGAGTCACACAGCTGAGGAGTTGTGGTCAGCTCTGGAGAACCAATTTCATGAATGGTTGTCTCCACTGGACCTGAAACCAGGGAAGGCCGTGTGCGACAATGCTGCAAACCTGGGTGCGGCCCTTCGCCGGGGCAATGTCACACACGTGCCTTGTATGGCTCACGTGTTGAACCTGGTTGTCCAGCAATTTTTAGCCCACTATCCCAGACTAGATGGCCTTCTGCAGAGGGCACGGTCGCTGTGTGCTCACTTCCGCCGTTCGCATCCCGCAGCTCAGCGACTTACATCTCTACAGAAGTCGTTGGGCCTGCCACTTCACCGGCTAAAATGCGATGTGCCTACCCGGTGGAATTCAACTCTGCACATGTTGCAGCGACTGTGGCAGCACCGACAAGCCCTGGTGCAATACGTTCTGACGTATAGCCTGGGCCAACGAGATTCAGAGGTGGGGCAAATCACACTGGAGGAGTGGTCTCAGATCAGGGACCTATGCACCCTTCTGCACAGTTTTGAAATGGCGACGAAGATGTTTAGTGCTGACGATGCCATTATCAGCATGACTATTCCGGTGATTTACATGCTGGAGCACATGTTAAACAGAATTCGGAGTCAGGTGGTGGCACAAGAGGAGGTGGAGGAAGTAGAGGAGGAGGAGTTGTATGCGGAAGGGCTAACATCTGCAAGGTCCAGACGGTCGGCAGCACCAAGGCGGCAGGCATGTGAGGGTGGGGGAGATGGTTTTACCAGGGCGCATGGTAGCAGCCAAACTAGTGAGGAAGGTGCAGGAGCCCAGGAAGAAGTGGAGGACGAACTGATGGAAGACTCATCAGATGAGGGAGACCTTGATCACATTTCTGTTGTGCGAGGTTGGGGGGAGAGGACAGAGGAAGGAAGCATGATTGTTACCTCGCCACCAACACAACAGGGACTTGGTGCTCCTGGATGCGCAACACACATGAGTGCCTTCTTGCTGCACTACCTGCACATGACCCTCGAATTGTGAGAATTAGAAATAATCCTGACTACTGGGTTGCCACACTGTTAGATCCCCGGTACAAAAGTAAATTTGCAGAAATTATTCCTGCCATAGAAAGGGATGCACGCATGCAGGAGTATCAGCAGAGACTGTTGCAGAATCTTACATGTGCTTTTCCACAAAATACCAGTGGTGCACGTAGTGAATCTCACAGTTCCAACTTGCCAACCGTGGGACCGTCAAGTGTTCAGCACTCAAACCGTAACAGAACCACAGTATCTGCTGGTAACATCAATTTTGCGGAATCATTTCACCACTTTTTTAGCCCATCCTTTGCAAGGCCACAGGAGACAAGAAGTCTGACACATAGTCAACGCCTAGAGACGATGGTACAGGAGTATCTCCAAGTAAACATTGAAGCCACGACTGTGTCACTGGACCCTTGCTCTTTTTGGGCTTCCAATCTGGATAAATGGCCGGAGCTAGCCACTTACGCCTTGGAGATCTTGTCATGCCCCGCAGCCAGCGTTCTGTCTGAACGTGTGTTCAGCGCTGCTGGTGGTGTGCTGACAGATAAGCGCACGCGGCTCTCCACTGATAATGTAGACAGACTCACGTTCATAAAGATGAACAAATCATGGATCCGAAACGACTTTTCTACCCCTGTGTCATCCTGGGGAGAGTAAAAGCTTGATGATTGGTTAAAATCACCCTACCAACCGTTTTAAGCTTTCAAATTACTAATCATGTTTATCTGTATCTTGACTGGAAAATAATTTGGGCTTTGTAGCAGTGTGCAGCACTGATCCTATTAGGCCATCTATACTAAAGCTTCACCAGATTTAAAATTAAAAATAATTTTTAGCTGCATCTAGCCCGGAAAATAATTTTGGGGCTCCGAGATGCGCAAGGCACATAAGTGCCTTCTTGCTGCACTACCTGCAGCATGACCCTCATATTGTCAGAATTCGAAGTAATCATGACTACTGGGTTGCCACACTCTTAGATCCCCCAAACTTTTCGATCAACCTTTTCATTTTAATAAAGACCAAAAAAATGGTCATTTTTGAAATTATAAGCATTAGCAGGTTGTTAGAAACTGAAATCAAACAGTTTTCAACTCAAAACTTTATTCTAGGTGATGTTACATTTTCACATAGGACCCCTTGTTCGAAAGGAGCTTCTGAACTCTCTCGTCCATTGAATTTGTCAGGTTTTGGATGGTTTCTGCTTCAATTGTTTTGCATGAGGACAGAATACCCTCCCAGAGCTGTTGCTTAGATGTGAACTGCCTCCCGCCATCATAGACACTCCTTTTAATGATGCTCCAAAGGTTCTGAATGGGGTAGAGGTCAGGGGAGCATGGGGGTCACACCATAAGTTTGTCCCCTTTTATGCCCATATCAGCCAGAGATGCAGATGTTTTATGTGCAGCATGAGATGGTGCATTATCATGCAGAAAAATGATCTTGCTGTGAAATACACGGTTCTTCTTCTTGAACCATGGCAGGAAGTGCTGTTTGAGAAAATCCACATACATTATGGAGTTCATCTTTAGCGCCTTCAGGGATCCTAAAGGGGCCGACAATCTCTCTCCCCATGATTCCAGCCCAAAACATTACTCCACCTCCTCCTTGTTGGCGCTGTAGCCGTGTTTGCGTGGGGTGTCCATCAACCAGCCATCCTCCACTCCATCCATCTGGACCATCGAGCGCTGCACGGCACTCATCCGTGAACAAAACAGTTTTGAAATCAGTCTTCATGTAATGTTTGGCCCACTGGAGCCGTTTCTGCTTGTGTGAAGTGGATAGAGGAGGTCGACAGGATGGCGCATGCACAGCTGCAAACCTCTGAAGGACCCTGCATCTTGTTGTTCGGGGGACGTTGGAGGCACAAGCAGCTTCAAAAACTTGTCTGCTGCTATGACAAGGCTTTTTTGCCGCTGCTCTTTCAACCTGACATAATTGCCTGTAGGAAAGAGTCCTCAATTTACCCTTATCAGCACGCACACGTGTGTACTGTGAATCAGCTACATACTTCTTGATTGCCAGGACACTTCATCCTGATCATCGCACAATGTTGATTGTAGTCATGCCTTGACCTAAACACTCCACAATTTGTTGCTTCTCAGCAGCCGACACATCCTTTTTCTTTCCCATTTTGGCAGAAAATGTAGGCTGCATAATAATGTGAGAGAGCCTTCTTAAGTAGTCTTGCCTTTCATTGGACACACCTGCCAAACTAATTAGCACAGGTGTCTGCAATTGCTTACAGTGATATAAAGAGCCCTGACACACATCACCATCAATGAGTTTAACTGACAAACAAACAAATTCTTCCCTTATCACTCCTAAACACTTTTTGTATAATAATTTGGAACGCAGTGTACATGTGCTTTTCCACAAAACACCAGTGGTTCACGTAGTGAATCTTACAGTTCTAACTTGCCAACCGTGGTCTGTATGGAGTTGTTCAATAAAGGGCCCAAAATTAAGATAACATAGATGGGAGAGGTCTCTATGAATAGGAATTCCTAAGTATTTGATACCCTGTGAGGGCCAGGCAAAGGGAAAGTTGGACTGCATGGAATCCTATATGGATTTGGGGAGGGAGACATCGAGGGCCTCAGACTTCGCTGCATTGATTTTAAAATTTTACCATGTAACAAAGTGATCTATTTCAGCCATAACAGCATGGATGGATATATGTGATTGAGTGATATATACTAGGACATCATCAGCAAATAGAGAGCACTTGTACTCGGTGCCTCCCACCTCAATCCACCTAATATTGGGGTTATGGCGAATTGATGAGAGCAGGTGCTCCGTCACTAGGATGTATAAGAGAGGGGACAGAGGACATCACTGCCTTGTCCCATTGGTGATTGTGAAAGGTGATGAAAATGTTCTGACGCACCCCCTGGGCCTTGGGACACCCGGAGCCGGACCCTTTTTGGTGGATGCTGGTGGTTGTAGTCTTCGTGGCGGCGACCCAGTTCCGTGGCTCAGGGCGGTCAAACCAGTGGCGGAACTATTTATGTGGTTTTCATGTTTAAATGTCCGACTACGCCACCCGTGGATTGCGGTCAGAGTGAACCGCCGCTACAGGGCAGACCACTGAGGCTGGTGTTGTGGGTGCAGCAGAGCGTAGCATAACTCCCCACGGGAGGAGTATAGCCTCAGGGCAGTGTATGCGGAGGATGGGGGTGATGGTGCAGGGCAGCAGCAGTAACGACACGGAGTCAGTGATGCAGTTCAGGGCCTTTACTCACAGTTCTTATTATCCAGACCACGTCTGCAGGTAACGGCTGCCCACGTCGTACTGTGCTCACCAGGTGAGGGGCTCAGACAACTCCCAGATAACTTTGGAGCACTTCACAGGACCCCCTTTGTGTGTCCTTTGTCTGGCCTTTCTTACCAACACTTCTGTCCGGCTGCCTCGGGCCTCCTCTTGGTAAACTTGGCGCCAGTTTCCCTGACCCTATGTGGTGCCTTCCTAGCGGGTGTAGCGAGGGGCTGCGCCACATAAAATGTCAGAGCCTCCGGTTTCTAGCTGAGGGTCGTTTCCTGCCTCCACTAGTTCGGGGACCGGTCTCCCCCTTTGGCCTGACCCCTCCACGCAGGTGGATTCGGGCGTGCGGTGGCGACTCGCCCGTCCGCACCCCTGGGATCCCTTCATTCCTCGTTCCTGGAGCCTTCTCCGCTCCTCTTCCTTCCTTCTCCCTCTTCCAGGCCTGGGCCTCTGTTACTAGGCCCGCCTCCGGAGCAGAGCTCATGCAGAGCCCCTGCTCCCTGCCACTTCTGCTCAGACTTCTCTGCACTGAACTAAGATGGTGCCCACCTTTTATACTCCCTTCTCAATGCACCCAGGAACTGCTTCCTCCCTGCTCCTGCACTACAGGGTTCCCCTTCCTCAGTGTTCCCTCCCCCCACTCCAGCCAGGGACAGGGACTGTCGTGCCCATCTCAGGGGCATATTGGTCGCCCTGCCCCACGGCAATGTGGTGTAATGCATGCAGGTGTCGGGTCCTGATCCACACTCCATCCTTACCTGAGAGTGAGATATCACACCTCTGGGTGAGGTGCAATACGTCTTTAGCAACCGAGCCCTCAGGGTGCTACAGTTCCATTTATCTTCAGCCTAGGTGACGTATTGCGATACAGGGCCGTGATTTTGGCTATAAAAGGGTCCCCTAGACCCCTACCCCAAGCTTTTTAAGAGAATCATATATGGCGTGCCAGGAGACTCTATGGAATGCTTTCTCAGCATCCAACGAGAGTATCTAATTACAAATTTTTAACTGCATCTAGCCCAGGAAATACTTTGTGCCTAGTAGCAGTGTCTGCTAGTAAGCGGATTATCCCGGCTGTTAAGCAAGCTGCACCACCTGTAGTTTAGACACTTAATTTTTTCAAAGGAAATGCTTCGGGACCATGGGATACTTAGTGAAGAGCATCAGGAGGCACCCCAAGGCATAGGGGCTGGGACTGGCAGTAGGATGCCTTGCGGTGGACAGCCGAGCTCGATCCTTATAAAAGCTTTTTAACTGCAGCAGCTTTAGTGGACGCTACTGGAGCTGGAATTACCGCGGCTGCTGGCATGAGACTTGCCCTCCAATAGATCCTTGTAAATGGATTTAAAGTGTATTCATTCAAATTAGAGAGACAATTTAAATTAAAAAGCTTAGAGCTGCCTCCACCACAGGGGGGCTCGCTCGACCCACCAGAGGACAGGCACCAGTATTGGGAGAGGGGGGCTGGCCGTCAGGGTTCACCGCGGCTCTGGCACAAACCCGGCGACACGGAGGTGGCACGGGCAGGAGCGGACTGGCCGTGTCGGCTTCTCACTTTTTGGATTTTAGAAGGGCATGACATGCCTATATCTGTGTCTCCCCCTCCTTTTACTCCTCCACCTCTTTTATTTTCGCATGACTATATGTACTTGTCACTTTTCCATGTGTTAGTTATGTCTTCTGAGCAGTTTGTCAGCTTTTGGACACCTTTGAAGGTGTTTTCTATGTGTTTCTATGTGTTTTTGTTTGCCTGCCATTGGTTTTAACGGTGTTCGAAGGTGTTCGACGAACAGTTCGACGAACAGTTCGGCGAACACACGGGTGTTCGAAGAACCGAACCGAACTCGAACACTACGGGGGTGGCTCAACACTAGTCATGAACTGTCCCGGCAGAGGTCCCAACAGGAGTCCATCCTGAGTCACCTGCGGAATGTCAACTCTCGCCTGGACACCCTGACTGCTCCACCAGTTACCACCGCTAGTGTCATGACTCGCAACCCGGCAGCGCCGCTGCCCACCAATACCATGGTATCCTGCCCCGGACCCCGGCTTTCTGCACCTCCTCGCTTCGGAGGCAATCCCGCTCACGCCCGGGGCTTTATAAACCAGTGCACCCTGCACTTTGAACTCCTGTCCCACCAGTTTATCTCCGACCGGGCCAAAATAGCCTTCATTATGTCCCATCTCACGGGGGAGGCACTGGCTTGGCTAAATCCTCTATGGGAGAGAGGAGACCCCCTAGTGTCCGACCTGCCAGCCTTTCTCACGGCTTTCCGGAAAGTCTTCGACGAACCCGGACGGAAGACCTCATCCGCATCATCTCTGCTACGCCACCATCAAGGAAATCTCACCGTGGGCCAATATGCCATACGGTTCCGTACCCTTGCTTCGGAGCTGGCCTGGGATAACGACGCCCTGGCGTCTGTCTTTTGGGAGGGTCTGTCCGGCCGTATTAAAGATGAACTCGCCGGTCGGGATATTCCTACCACTCTCGACGACTTAATAACACCTGCCACCCGGATTGACATCCGGTTCCAGGAGCGCGTCAAAGAGGTCACCCGTGAGAGGAGGTTTCCACGTCTAGCCCCTACCTTCCAGAAACCTGTCACTTCTCCCGTTACTACCCAGGCGCACTCTCCTGAGCCTATGCAGGTCGACCAGACCAAGATGGTCAAAACCCATCAAGAGTTACGCCGTGCCGAGGGGAGCTGCTTCTACTGTGGCAGTAAGGAGCACCGGATCCATTCCTGTCCGGAGAGGTCGGGAAATGCCTGTCTAGGATCGCTCAGAGAGGTCGTCCTAGACAAGAGTAAACCCTCTCCATCTCTGTTGCTGTCGGTCTCTATCATCTGCGGGGAGAACCGTTATTTTGAACTAGCCCAACTTGACTCTGGAGCTGCCGGAAATCTCATTTCTCAGTCTCTGGTAGAGAAATACCGCATTCCCACCAAACCTCTAGCTGTACCCTTATCTGTCGCTGCCGTGGATGGGGGCCTCTTACCACATCCCATCCAACTTATCACCGAATCCATAACCCTGCAGGTGGGAATGCTGCACTCTGAGAGCATCTTCTTTCATGTTCTGCCTGGACTCTCTCACGCCCTCTTACTAGGCCTACCTTGGCTTCAGAGACATGCACCCGTGCTTGATTGGCAGACCGGAGAAGTCCTTCGCTGGGGACAGGACTGCCATAAGACTTGTTTAGTTCCCGTCCATCCTGTCTGTCCTTCTCCTACTCCAGCCAATCTACCTGGTCTCCCGGCTCCTTATTGGTCGTATGCGGACGTCTTTAATAAAAAGGAGGCAGAGACATTACCCCCTCATAGACCATACGACTGCCCAATTGACCTGATGCCCGGCGCTACTCCTCCTCGTGGGCGCATTTACCCTTTGTCCGCTGCTGAGACCCGATCCATGTCAGAATATATTGAGGAGAATCTGGCCCGGGGATTCATCCGGAAATCTACTTCCCCAGCGGGAGCAGGCTTCTTCTTCGTCAAAAAGAAGGACGGCTCACTCCGTCCCTGTATAGACTATAGAGGCCTTAACCAGATCACGGTGAAGAATAAATACCCCCTTTCGCTCATTCCGGAATTATTTGACCATCTGAGGGGGGCTAGAATCTTCACCAAGCTGGACCTCCGTGGGGCGTATAACCTGGTCCGTATACGTCAGGGGGATGAATGGAAGATGGCATTCAACACCCGGGACGGCCACTATGAATACCTGGTAATGCCCTTTGGTCTCTGTAACGCTCCCGTCGTCTTTCAAGAGTTGGTCAACGACATCTTCCGGGACCTTCTCTACTCCTGCGTAGTGGTGTACCTGGACGACATCTTGGTCTTCTCTCCGGATCTCCCCACACACCGGAGGGATGTTCGTCAGGTTCTGCTCAGGCTCAGGCAGAACCACCTCTATGCTAAATATGAGAAGTGCCTCTTTGAGCAGACCTCACTTCCGTTTTTGGGCTACATAATTTCTCAGACCGGCCTGCGAATGGATCCTGAGAAACTGTCTGCCATCGAGAAGTGGCCTCGACCAGAGGGGTTGAAGGCTATTCAGCGGTTCCTGGGCTTCGCCAACTACTACCGCCTCTTCATACCGCACTTCTCTTCCCGGACTGCCCCAATCTCTGCGCTCACCCGTAAGGGCACTAATCCCAGAGAATGGCCGCCCGAAGCAGAGGAAGCCTTTCTTTCCTTAAAACAGGCTTTCTCTTCCGCCCCGGTGCTGCATCGCCCGGACGGCAACAAGCAATTCTTCCTGAAAGTTGACGCCTCCTCCTCTGGAGCCGGAGTGGTACTTACCCAAAAATCGTCTTCCGGGAGAATGGTAACTTGCGGCTTCTTCTCCAAACTCTTCTCCTCTTCCGAGCGCAACTATTCTATAGGAGACCGAGAGTTATTGGCCATTAAGCTGGCATTGGAGGAGTGGCGTTACCTGCTCGAGGGGGCTCTTCACCCGGTAATAATTTACACGGACCACAAGAACTTGGCTTACCTCCAGAGTGCCCAGAGACTTAACCCGCGCCAAGCCCGGTGGTCCTTGTTTTTTGCTCGCTTTGATTTTGTTCTTCATTTTCGCCCGGATGACAAAAACATCAAAGCTGACGCCTTGTCCCGATCCTTCCTGGTGTCTGATCTTGAGGAGGAACCTAAACACATCATCGATCCCGCCAGAGTAATGCAGGTGGCCCCCGTGAGTCTAAATCGTCTCCCTCCCGGTAAGACGTTCGTAACGGTACCTGATTGGGAGAAGATCCTACACTGGGGTCACTCGTCTAAGCTAGTTGGCCACGCCGGTCAGAAAAAGACCCTCGAGCTTATCACCCGACACTACTGGTGGCCTACCCTGCACAAGGACGTAATAGACTTTGTTTCTGCAGACACCTGCCAGCCGGTCGCCTCCTTCCTCTTCCAGTACCCTGGCAGCATATAGCTATGGACTTCATAACAGATCTCCCTGTCTCTGCCGGTTGTACGGTCATTTGGGTGGTCGCTGACCGCTTTTCCAAAATGGCTCATTTCATTCCCCTGCCAGGCCTCCCGTCTGCATCCGAGCTGGCTAAAGACTTTATCCGCCACATCTTCCGTCTCCATGGCCTGCCCCTCCACATCGTGTCGGATCGTGGGGTTCTGTTCACTTCACGCTTCTGGAGAGCCACATGTAAGCTGCTAGACGTCACCCTGGACTTCTCCTCCGCATACCACCCACAGTCCAATGGTCAAGTGGAGCGGATCAATCAGATCCTGAAGAGTTACCTCCGGCACTTTGTTAATGCCCACCATTCAGACTGGGTGGATCTCCTGCCATGGGCCGAATTCTCTTACAATAATCACGAGAGCGAATCTTCCTCTAAATCCCCGTTTTTTGTAGTCTTCGGTCAGCATCCTCGGATCCCATTTCCCGTCTCCTCCTCGGTGGACAATCCGGCTGCGGAATCTCTCATTAGCGAATTCTCCTCCATTTGGGAGAGTACCCGATCCGCACTCCTTCAGTCGTCCGAGCGGATGAAAAAACACGCTGACAAAAAACACCTGGATCCTACACAATTCCGTCCTGGAGATAGAGTCTGGCTCTCGTCCAAGTATGTCCGGCTCAAGGTTCCTTCCTACAATTTAGGGCCTCGGTTCATCGGCCCACTGGAGGTTATCAAACAGATCAACCGGTGGCCTATAAATTGAAACTCCGGGCCAACTTGCGGATCCCTAATTCCTTCCATGTATCTCTCCTCAAACCCGTGGTACTTAACTCTTTTTCCAAGTCTACAGGTACGCCTCCTGCTCCGGTTTCCGCTGAAAACGAGTTTGAGGTAGAGAACATTCTGGCCACCAAAAGGGTAAGAGGAAAGACCTTTTTTTTAGTGGATTGGAAGGGGTTTGGTCCTGAGGAGAGAACTTGGGAGCCCCGGGAGAACATCCATGCCCCTCTCATCCTTGATAAATTTCTGTCTGGCCTAAAAAAGGGGGGGCCTAAAGGGGGGGTACTGTAGGGTCGGCGTCCCTGCCTCCTGCTAGGCAGGGACGCTGTTCCCCTCACCTCTCCGCTCCGTGCCCGGAGTCCTCCTCCTGAGAGGGGGAGCGCGCGCGCACCCTAAGCACAGTGGCCGGGAAGCAGCCTATCTGTGTTGCAAGCTACACCACCTGTGTATAGAATACAATTTTTTTTACTGCACCTAGCCAAGTAAAACCTTTTGGGCATAGCATCATTCTATTAGTCCATCTATACTAACCTCCACCAGGTTGCAAATTAAAAATATTTTTTATCTGCATCTAGCTCTGAAAAAATATTTGAGCTTGTAGCAGTGTGTGGGACTTGTTCTATTAGTCCATCTATACTAACCTCCACCAGGTTGCAAATTAAAAATAATTTTTATCTGCGTCTAGCTCTGAAAAAATATTTGGGCTTGTAGCAGTGTGTGGGACTTGTTCTATTAGTCCATCTATGCTAACCTCCACCAGGTTGCAAATTAAAAATAATTTTTATCTGCATCTAGCTTTGAAAAAATATTTGGGCTTGTAGCAGTGTGTGGGACTTGTTCTATTAGTCCATCTATACTAACCTCCACCAGGTTGCAAATTAAAAATAATTTTTATCTGCATCTAGCTCTGAAAAAATATTTTGGCTTGTAGCAGTGTGTGGGACTTGTTCTATTAGTCCATCTATACTAACCTCCAACAGGTTGTAAATTAAAAATAATTTTTATCTGCATCTAGCTCTGAAAAAATATTTGGGCTTGTAGCAGTGTGTGGGACTTGTTCTATTAGTCCATCTATACTAACCTCCACCAGGTTGCAAATAAAAAATAATTTTTATCTGCATCTAGCTCAGAAAAAATATTTTGGCTTGTAGCAGTGTGTGGGACTTGTTCTATTAGTCCATCTATACTAACCTCCACCAGGTTGAAATTTAAAAATAATTTTTATCTGCATCTAGCTCTGAAAAAATATTTGGGCTTGTAGCAGTGTGTGGGACTTGTTCTATTAGTCCATCTATACTAACCTCCACCAGGTTGCAAATTAAAAATAATTTTTATCTGCATCTAGCTCTGAAAAAATATTTGGGCTTGTAGCAGTGTGTGGGACTTGTTCTAATAGTCCATCTATACTAACCTCCACCACCTGTGTATGTAATAAAATTGTTTCACTGCATCTAACCCAGCCAATACTTTTGGGCTAATACCACAGTTTGGCCACTCAGCTCTGCTCGGTTCCCATCCATTGTTTTTTGTGCAAACAACTCCAGAGTTGTCAATTAGTTAACAACCAAAATGAGTGGAGAAAGGCCTGCTGCTGGTGGAAAGGGGAATAGGCGTGTTGGGAAGGGAAAAAAAGGTTGTGTCCGTGGGGTAGGTGTTAAAGCAACAGTAACATCTGCAGAAGAAAGAACATCTTCCAGCCAAACTAAGATGTCTATTTCTTTTAGCGGACAATGTGATACGATCCCTTTCTTACGGAAACGCCAATCGCTACAAATTCCAGATGAGGAGCAAAAACAGCAGGTGCTTCAATGGATATCAAGTGCTCCTTTAAGTGGGCTCTCCTCCACATCAACTTCAACATCACAAATACTCCAGTCCTCAGAGGTGTCACCTCAATCGCACTTGCTTCCTCACAGCTCCCAAGTCTCCAGCTGCCCGTCTGAGTATGGGGTAGAATAGATGTTTGAGTCTGCAGAGCTGTTTACTCATACTATAGCCTGGGAATCAGAGGTCGGCTCCAGAGCTTCTGTGAATACAGACGAGGAAATGATCTGCACTGATGCCCAGAATCTTTATGAGTCGGATCCAGGACCAGACGCAGAAGGTTCTGACCATAATGTAGACCCTCGTTCCCAAACTGTAACTCCTGTTGGTGAAGACAATGAGGAAGACGATGATGAGACTCAAATACCTGATTGGAGCGACAACTTTAGTTTTTTGTCAGGGCAGGAAGAGGTTGGCTCTGAGGACGACGGGTGTGATAACACACAGGGTGATGATGACGAGGTTGGAGATCCCACTTACTGTCAACCCACAGTCAGCCAGTCGATGAGGTCAGCAGAGAAGGTGGAGGAGGATGCTAGTGACGACGAGGTCAGGTTTAGCCTTCCTGGACAGAGACGTAGTACTGGAAGCACGTCAACAACTGCATCCTCAAACACAACTCTGCCTCTGACCACAAGTCGCGGTGGCTCTTCAGGTCGCATGGGTGCTAAGCCTTGCATAGCCTGGGCATTTTTTCAGATCGATAAGAATGACCCAACTCGTGTTATCTGTAACATTTGTCAGCAAAAGCTAAGTAGAGGCCAAAAAATACATAGTTTGAGTACTTCATGCATGAACCGGCACATGGATATGAAGCATAAGTTGCAGTGGGAAGCTCACTGTGCTACAATGCGGCCTAGCTGGCCGGGCCAACCGTCTGCCACATCTTGTGCATCCGCGGCCTCCTCATCCTCTGTGACTGTGGGGACAGCAGTCACACCTGTTTTGGGACGCAGACCTGCCACCTCTTTACCCGCAACAGCCAGCGTGATTGGCAGGTCATCATTTTCTTTGGAGGTGGAAACACCAGCTGGTGTTCAGCGGTGTCCGACATCGATAGCACCACCTTTGGATCAAAGCAACCTAACATGTCCGCCTGCATCTTCCTCACAGACTGGCAGTTTGCCGGGGACACCCTTCTTAACCCCATCTAAGCACAACAGCCAGCCCTCGGTCCCTCAGATGTGGACAAGTAAAAGACCATTTCCTCCTAGCCATGAGAAAGTTAAGAGGTTGAATTTCACCATCTGCAAGCTCTTGGCTACAGAAATGCTGCCTTTCCGCCTGGTGGACACAGAGGATTTTCGAGACCTTATATTCGTCGCAGTGCCCCAGTACCAGATGCCCAGTCGGCACTACTTCTCAAAGAAATGTGTGCCTGCGTTCCACCAGCATGTCGCACACAACATCACCGCTTCTTTGAGAAACTCTGTGTGTGACAGGGTGCATTTCACCACAGACACTTGGACGAGTAGGCATGGACAGGGGCATTACATGTCGCTGACTGGGCACTGGGTAACTATGGTGACAGCAGGACAAGGGGCTGCTGTCCAAGTCTTGCCGTCCCCACGAGTTGTGCGTCAATCCTCTTTATCTCGAAGTTCCTCCACTGCTTCTGCCTCCTTGTAACGGGTCTGGGAGGTGGAACCTCTGTGCAACTATACAAGGGGGCAGTCCTTGTAAGGAAGCGGGTGGCTCCCAGGGAAGACGGGCAGGTAGTTACGGCAAGTGGCAGGGACAGTCTCTGGGTAGAGGGGCAGGTAGTCACGGCAAGTGAGAGGGACAGTCTCTGGGTAGAGGGGCAGGTAGTCACAGCAAGTGACAGGGACAGTCTCTGGGTAGAAGAAAGGGTACTCACGGCAAGTGACAGGGACAGTCTCTGGGTAGAAGGACAGCAGGCAGGTGGCTGGTGAGCGCTCCCAGGTGAGCGGGCAAGAGTCTCTGGACAGGCAGGTGGTCACGGCAAGTGACGGCAGAGCCTCCAGGTAGGCTAGCAGACAGGTAGCAGGTGAGCGCTCCCAGGTGAGCAGGCAAGAGTCTCTGGGCAGGCAGGTGGTCACGGCAAGTGACGGCGGAGCCTCCAGGTAGGCTAGCAGGCAGGTAGCAGATGAGCGCTCCCAGGTGAGTGGGCAGGCTGGTCCATAGACAGACTGACAGGTGTCGGAAGGCAGACCGTCGGACCGCAGGCTAGCAAGCAGGTAAACGGATATCAGGCAGGTATCAAGCAGGAATCTGGCAGGTAACTGGCTGGTAACTGGTAACGGGACCTGAGGGCTGAAGCAGAGTGAAGGCTTTGCAACAACATTGCTCGGGCACCTCCATTTTGGAGGAGGTGCCTTATATATGGGACCTGAGCACACTGCCGGGGAGGGAACGCGTGCCGGAAGCAGCAGGGAGAGAAGCGCTGGAGGACGCCGTGCCAGGAGCGGGGAGGTGAGAGGGACGGCGTCTCTGCCTAGTACGGGGCAGAGACGTCGATGCTACAGTACCCCCCCCTTTAGGCCCCCTCTTTTTTTGGCCAGAAAGAAATTCTTCAAGGAGAAGCGGGGCGTTGATGTTCTCCCTGGGTTCCCAAGTTCTCTCCTCAGGACCAAACCCCCTCCAATCTACCAGAAAAAAGGTCTTTCCTCTTACCCTCTTGGAGGCCAGAATACTCTCTACCTCAAAGTCGTCATCAGCGGAAACCGGAGCAGGAGGGGCACCTGGATTATTGGAAAAAGAGTTAAAGACAACGGTTTTGAGGAGAGATACGTGGAAGGAGTTGGGAATCCGTAGGGTGGCCGGGAGTTTTAATTTGTAGGCCACAGGGTTAATTTGCCTGAGGACTTCGAAGGGACCGATGAATCGAGGACCCAACTTGAAGGAGGGTACTTTGAGCCGCACATGTTTGGACGAGAGCCAAACCTTGTCTCCCGGACGGAATTGAGGCGGATCCAGACGTCTCTTATCAGCATATCTCTTCATCCGCTCAGAGGACAGAAGAAAAGCGGACCTGGTACTCTCCCAAATAGTAGAAAATTCGCTGACAAGAGACTCCGCAGCAGGGTTGTCCACAGAAACGGAGACAGGAAGCGGAATCCGGGGGTGCTGGCCATAGACAATAAAGAACGGGGACTTGGAAGAGGATTCGCTCTCGTGGTTATTATAAGAGAACTCGTCCCAAGGAAGGAGGTCCACCCAATCAGAATGGTGGGCATTAACAAAGTGCCGGAGATAGCTGGTAAGGATCTGATTGATCCGCTCCACTTGACCATTGGACTGTGGGTGGTAAGCGGAGGAGAAGTCCAGGGTGACGTCCAGCAGTTTACAAGTGGCTCTCCAGAAGCGTGAGGTAAACTGAACCCCTTGATCCGACACGATGTGGAGAGGTAGGCCATGGAGACGGAAGATATGGCGAATAAAGTCCTTAGCCAGCTCAGGTGCAGACGGAAGACCAGGCAGGGGAATGAAGTGGGCCATTTTAGAGAAGCGGTACGCGACCACCCAAATGACAGTACACCCGGCAGAGACAGGAAGATCGGTAATGAAGTCCATAGCGATGTGTTGCCACGGGGCAACAGGTATGGGAAGCGGCAGGAGATGACCAGCAGGTAAGTGTCTGGGAATTTTGTTGCGGCCACAAGATGAACAGGCAGAGACGAAGTCTACCACATCCTTACGCAGGGTAGACCACCAGTAATGCCGGGAAATGAGTAGGAAGGTCTTCTTTTGGCCGGCATGGCCAGCTAGTTTAGAAAAATGACCCCAGCGAAGAACCCTCTCACGGTCTGGAGGCGCCACGAACGTCTTGCCGGGTGGAAGACGAGTCAAATCCAAGAGGGCCACATTCATCACCTTGGAGGGGTCGATAATGTGCATAGGCTCCTCCTCTTGGTCGGAGGACAGGAAGGATCGGGACAAGGCATCAGCTTTGACATTTTTGTCCGCCGGGCGGAAATGAAGGATGAAATTGAAGCGGGCAAAGAACAAAGACCACCGGGCTTGACGTGGATTAAGTCTCTGGGCATTTTGGAGATATGCCAGGTTCTTGTAATCCGTATAGATGATCACCGGGTATAGGGCCCCTTCAAGCAGGTAACGCCACTCCTCCAGCGCCAATTTAATGGCAAGCAGCTCTCGGTCTCCTATGGAGTAATTGCGCTCAGAGGAGGAGAAGATTTTAGAGAAAAAGCCGCAGGTTACCATTCTCCCGGAGGAAGACTTCTGGGTGAGCACCGCTCCGGCTCCAGAGGAGGAGGCATCAACCTCCAGGTAGAACTGTTTGTTGCAGTCCGGACGGTGCAGCACAGGGGCAGAGGAGAAGGCTTGTTTCAGGGAAAGGAAGGCCTCCTCAGCTTCGGATGACCATACTTTGGGATTTGCTCCCTTACGGGTGAGCGCAGATATGGGCGCAGTCCGTGACGAGAAGTGAGGAATGAAGAGACGATAGTAATTAGCAAAGCCCAGGAATCGCTGTATCGCCTTCAAGCCCTCCGGACGGGGCCACTTTAGGACAGCAGAGAGCTTCTCGGGATCCATTCGCAAGCCTGTCTGGGAGATAACATAGCCCAGGAAAGGAAGAGAGGTCTGCTCAAAAAGGCACTTCTCGTATTTAGCATAGAGGTGGTTCTGCCTGAGCCTAAGCAGGACCTGACGAACATCCCTCCGGTGTGTGGGAAGATCCGGAGAGAAGACCAAGATGTCGTCCAGGTATACCACCACGCAGGAGTAAAGAAGGTCACGGAAGATGTCGTTGACCAGTTCTTGGAAGACGGCGGGAGCATTGCAGAGACCGAAGGGCATCACACGGTACTCATAGTGTCCGTCCCGGGTATTAAATGCTGTTTTCCACTCGTCTCCCTGACGGATACGGACCAAGTTATACGCTCCACGTAGATCCAGCTTGGAGAAGATCCTGGCGCCTTTAAGACGATCAAATAACTCAGAGATGAGCGGAAGGGGGTATTTATTTTTAACCGTGATCAGATTGAGTCCTCTATAGTCAATACAGGGGCGTAGCGAGCCGTCTTTCTTTTTGACAAAGAAGAATCCGGCTCCAGCCGGGGAGGTAGATTTCCGGATAAATCCCCTAGCCAGATTCTCTTCAATGTACTCAGACATGGCCCGGGTCTCGGCTGCAGACAACGGGTAGATACGCCCACAGGGAGGAGTGGTGCCAGGTACCAGGTCGATCGGGCAGTCATATGGCCTATGGGGTGGCAACGTCTCTGCTTCCTTCTTACCGAAGACGTCCGCATAGGGCCAGTAAGGAGCCGGGAGACCTGGTAAATTAGCTGGAGTTGGCGGAGGGCGAGCTGGGCGGACCGGAACCAGGCAGGTCCTATGGCAGTCTGGACCCCATCGGAGTATTTCACCGGATCGCCAGTTCAATACGGGTTCGTGTGTCTGGAGCCAAGGTAGACCTAGCAACAGGGAGTGAGAAAGTCCGGACAACACATCGAATGACATTTCCTCAGAGTGCAGCATTCCCACCTGCAGGGTTATGGGTTCAGTGACGAGCAGGATGGTCCCCGAGAGAAGTCTTCCATCCACAGAGGCGACTGATAATGGTTCAGCCAGGGACTTGGTGGGAATACGGTATCTCTCTACCAGAGACTGGGAGATGAGGTTTCCAGCAGCTCCAGAATCCAGGTGGGCGAGTTCAAAGTGACGGTTTTCTCCCCAAGCAATAGAGACCGGTAAAGTCAGAGACGGAGAGGGCTTACTTTTGTCTTGGACGACCTCTCCGAGCGGTCCTAGACACTGGCGTTTCCCGGCTTCTCCGGGCAGGAACGGATGAAGTGCTCCATACTGCCACAATAGAAACAGCTTCCCTCGGCTCGGCGAGATTCTTGGCGAGATCTGACCATCTTGGTCTGGTCGATCTGCATAGGTTCAGGCGAGAGCGCCCGCGGAGTGACCGATTGAGAGGCAGGTCTTAGGGAAGTAGGAGCAGAGCAAGAAAAGTCTTTTTCCCAGGTAGTCTCTTTGGCACGTTCTTGGAACCGGATGCCAATCCGGGTAGCTAGTGACACCAGGTCATCCAGAGTGGTAGGAATGTCCCGACCAGCTAACTCGTCCTTAATCCGACCGGAAAGACCCTCCCAGAAGACGGACACAAGAGCCTCATTTTCCCAGGCAAGCTCAGAAGCGAGGGTGCGGAACCGTATGGCATATTGGCCCACGGTGAGACTCCCTTGGCGGAGACGTAGCAGAGAGGAGGCAGAAGAGGTTTTCCGTCCAGGTTCATCGAAGACTTTCCGGAAAGCAGCGAGGAAAGACGGCAGGTCGGACACCAGGGGATCCCCTCTCTCCCACAGGGGATTTAGCCATGCCAGTGCCTCCCCAGTGAGATGGGACATGATGAAGGCCACCTTGGCCCGGTCGGAGATGAACTGGTATGCCAATAGCTCAAAGTGCAGGGTGCACTGGTTTATGAAACCCCGAGCTAAAGTAGGTTCGCCGGCAAAGCGTGGAGGTGCCAGAAGCAGAGGTCCATAGTCGGGTACCATGAAGGGACTGGATTGCGGTACCGCAGGAATGGGCACGGCTGGACCAGAGGTAGACATAGACAAGTCACACAATGCGCCTAGACGAGAGTTAACGGACCGTAGATAGGACAGTACCACCTCCTGCTGAGTTTTCTGACGTAAGACTTCCTGGTGCAGATCGGAGATCTGGGAGCCACCGGGTTCCATGGCCCGAGCAAACTGTAACGGGTCTGGGAGGTGGAACCTCTGTGCAACTATACAAGGGGGCAGTCCTTGTAAGGAAGCGGGTGGCTCCCAGGGAAGACGGGCAGGTAGTCACGGCAAGTGACAGGGACAGTCTCTGGGTAGAGGGGCAGGTAGTCACGGCAAGTGACAGGGACAGTCTCTGGGTAGAAGGGCAGGTAGTCACAGCAAGTGACAGGGACAGTCTCTGGGTAGAAGGACTGGTACTCACGGCAAGTGACAGGGACAGTCTCTGGGTAGAAGGACAGCAGGCTGGTGAGCGCTCCCAGGTGAGCGGGCAAGAGTCTCTGGACAGGCAGGTGGTCACGGCAAGTGACGGCAGAGCCTCCAGGTAGACTAGCAGACAGGTAGCAGGTGAGCGCTCCCAGGTGAGCAGGCAAGAGTCTCTGGACAGGCAGGTGGTCACGGCAAGTGACGGCGGAGCCTCCAGGTAGGCTAGCAGGCAGGTAGCAGATGAGCGCTCCCAGGTGAGTGGGCAGGCTGGTCCATAGACAGACTGACAGGTGTCGGAAGGCAGACCGTCAGACCGCAGGCTAGCAAGCAGGTAAACGGATATCAGGCAGGTATCAAGCAGGAATCTGGCAGGTAACTGGCTGGTAACTGGTAACGGGACCTGAGGGCTGAAGCAGAGTGAAGGCTTTGCAACAACATTGCTCGGGCACCTCCAGTTTGGAGGAGGTGCCTTATATATGGGAGGTCCTCCGGCAATTGGCCGGGGACTCCTTAGGACGGCGCGCGCGGTCCCTTTAAGAGAGGGGGAGCGCGCGCGCGCCCTAAGCACACTGCCGGGTAAGGAACGCGTGCCGGAAGCAGCGGGGAGAGAAGCGCTGGAGGACGCCGCGCCAGGAGCGGGGAGATGAGAGGGACGGCGTCTCTGCCTAGTACGGGGCAGAGACGCCGATGCTACACTCCTCAACCTCCTCTCGGTCCTCCACCTGCACCCAAAGCCTGTCTGGTCATGCCACAAACTTTCTAACTGCGCAGAAGGGATCCTGCACACCTCCTTACTATGCTGGCAGCAGGGCCCAACGTCATCATGCGGTTTTTACTTTGAAATGTCAGGGAAATGTGAGTCACACAGCTGAGGAGTTGTGGTCAGCTCTGGAGAACCAGTTTCATGAATGGTTGTCTCCACTGGACCTGAAACCAGGGAAGGCCGTGTGCGACAATGCTGCAAAGCTCGGTGCGGCCCTTCGCCGGGGCAATGTCACACACGTGCCTTGTATGGCTCACGTGTTGAACCTGGTTATCCAGCAATTTTTAGCCCACTATCCCAGACTAGATGGCCTTCTGCAGAGGGCACGGTCGCTGTGTGCTCACTTCCGCCGTTCGCATCCCGCAGCTCAGCGACTTACATCTCTACAGAAGTCGTTGGGCCTGCCACTTCACCGGCTAAAATGCGATGTGCCTACCCGGTGGAATTCAACTCTGCACAAGTTTCAGCGACTGTGGCAGCACCGACAAGCCCTGGTGCAATACGTTCTGATGTATAGCCTGGGCCAACGAGATCCAGAGGTGGGGCAAATCACGCTGAAGGAGTGGTCTCAGATCAGGGACCTATGCACCCTTCTGCACAGTTTTGAAATGGCAACGAAGATGTTTAGTGCTGACGATGCCATTATCAGCATGACTATTCCGGTGATTTACATGCTGGAGCACATGTTAAACAGAATTCGAAATCAGGTGGTGGCACAAGAGGAGGTGGAGGAAGTAGAGGAGGAGGAGTTGAATGCGGAAGGGCTAACATCTGCAAGGTCCAGACGGTCGGCAGCACCAAGGCGGCAGGCATGTGAGGGTGGGGGAGATGGTTTTACCAGGGCGCATGGTAGCAGCCAAACTAGTGAGGAAGGTGCAGGAGCCCAGGAAGAAGTGAAGGACGAACTGATGGAAGACTCATCAGATGAGGGAGACCTTGATCACATTTCTGTTGTGCGAGGTTGGGGGGAGAGGGCAGAGGAAGGAAGCATGATTGTTACCTCGCCACCAACACAACAGGGACTTGGTGCTCCTGGATGCGCAAGACACATGAGTGCCTTCTTGCTGCACTACCTGCAACATGACCCTCGAATTGTGAGAGTTAGAAATAATCCTGACTACTGGGTTGCCACACTGTTAGATCCCCGGTACAAAAGTAAATTTGCAGAAATTATTCCTGCCATAGAAAGGGATGCACGCATGCAGGAGTATCAGCAGAGACTGTTGCAGAATCTTACATGTGCTTTTCCACAAAACACCAGTGGTGCACGTAGTGAATCTCACAGTTCCAACTTGCCAACCGTGGGACCGTCGAGTGTTTAGCATTCAAAACGTAACAGAAACACATTATCTGCTGGTAACATCAATTTTGCGGAATCATTTCACCACTTTTTTAGCCCATCCTTTGCAAGGCCACAGGAGACAAGAAGTCTCACACATAGTCAACGCCTAGAGACGATGGTACAGGAGTATCTCCAAGTAAACATTGAAGCCATGACTGTGTCACTGGACCCTTGCTCTTTTAGGGCTTCCAATCTGGATAAATGGCCGGAGCTCGCCACTTACGCCTTGGAGATCTTGTCATGCCCCGCAGCCAGCGTTCTGTCTGAACGTGTGTTCAGCGCTGCTGGTGGTGTGCAGACAGATAAGCGCACGCGGCTCTCCACTGATAATGTAGACAGACTCACGTTCATAAAGATGAACAAATCATGGATCCGAAAGGACTTTTCTACCCCTGTGTCATCCTGGGGAGAGTAAAAGCTTGATGATTTGTTAAAATCACCTCACCAACCGTTTAAAGCTTTCAAATTACTAATCATGCTTATCTGTATCTTGGCAGGAAAATAATTTGGGCCTTGTAGCAGTGTGCAGTACTGATTCTATTAGTGTTAGAACCTTGCTCTTAGGTTTTTTCCTTTGCTGGTCACATGACCTTGTTGGCCTATTTAATCCTGCTCCGCCCTTCTGGCTTTGCTGGACTTCATTGTTTAACTACTTTCTAGCTAGCCTGTGCTCTGTATCTAACTCTGTTAGTTTGCTTGGTCTACGGACCTCTTTGTTCTATATATTTTGTTTGTTCGTCTGTCTGCTATTATTTCTGTTAGGAGGTGTCCCATTTTCCTCCCAGTCCTTAGTACTTGTAGGGATTCCTTCCCCACATCTATAGGTCTCCGTACAGACTAGCTTAGGACTTTAGCAGGTCTGATCGCAGGATCAGGTCCCCTGTTACATCGTAGGGATTAAGCTGAGTTCTATCGTAGGGACAGATCTCCTCTCTTTCCTTAGCTCTGGTAGCAGAACATAACAATTAGGCCATCTATGGTAAACTCCACCAGATTTAAAATTACTAATCATGTTTATCTGTATCTTGGCTGGAAAATAATTTGGGCCTTGTAGCAAATTGCAGTACTGATTCTATTAGGCCATCTATACTAAACTCCACCAGATTTAAAATTACTAATCATGTTTATCTGTATCTTGGCTGGAAAATAATTTGGGCCTTGTAGCAGTTTGCAGTACTGATTCTATTAGGCCATCTGTACTAAACTCCACCAGATTTAAAATTAATAATCATGTTTATCTGTATCTTGGCTGGAAAGTAATTTGGGCCTTGTAGCAGTGTGCAGTACTGATTCTATTAGGCCATCTATACTAAACTCCACCAGATTTAAAATTACTAATCATGTTTATCTGTATCTTGGCTGGAAAATAATTTGGGCCTTGTAGCAGTTTGCAGTACTGATTCTATTAGGCCCTCTATACTAAACTCCACCAGATTTAAAATTACTCATCATGTTTATCTGTATCTTGGCTGGAAAATAATTTGGGCCTTTAAGCAGTTTGCAGTACTGATTCTAATAGGCCATCTATACTAAACTCCACCAGATTTAAAATGACTAATCATGTTTATCTGTATCTTGGCTGGAAAATAATTTGGGCCTTGTAGCAGTTTGCAGTACTGATTCTATTAGGCCATCTATACTAAACTCCACCAGATTTAAAATGACTAATCATGTTTATCTGTATCTTGGCTGGAAAATAATTTGGGCCTTGTAGCAGTTTGCAGTACTGATTCTATTAGGCCATCTATACTAAGCTCCACCAGCTTTCAAATTAATAATAATTTTTAGCTGCATCTAGCCCGGAAAATAATTTTGGGGCTCCTAGATGCGCAAGACACATGAGTGCCTTCTTGCTGCATTACCTGCAACATGACCCTCAGATTGTCAGAATTCAAAATAATCCTGACTACTGGGTTGCCACACTCTTAGATCCCACACACTCTTCGATCAACCTTTTCATTTTAATAAAGACCAAAAAAATGGTCATTTTTGAAATTATAAGCATTAGCAGGTTATTAGAAACTGAAATCAAACAGTTTTCAACTCAAAACTTTATTCTAGGTGATGTTACATTTGCACATAGGACCCCTTGTTCGAAAGGAGCTTCTGAACTCTCTCGTCCATTGAATTTGTCAGGTTTTGGATGGTTTCTGCTTCAATTGTTTTGCATGAGGACAGAATACCCTCCCAGAGCTGTTGCTTAGATGTGAACTGCTTCCCGCCATCATAGACACTGCTTTTGATGATGCTCCAGAGGTTCTCAATGGGGTTGAGGTCAGGGGAGCATGGGGGGCCACACCATAAGTTTGTCCCCTTTTATGCTCATATCAGCCAGAGATGCAGATGTGTTATGTGCAGCATGAGACGGTGCATTATCATGCATGAAAATGATCTTGCTGCGGAATACACGGTTCTTCTTCTTGAACCATGGCAGGAAGTGCTGTTTGAGAAACTCCACATACATTATGGAGTTCATCTTTACCCCTTCAGGGATCCTAAAGGGGCCGACAATCTCTCTCCCCATGATTCCAGCCCAAAACATTACTCCACCTACTCCTTGTTGGCGCCGTAGCCGTGTTTGCATGTGGTGTCCATCAACCAGCCATCCTCCACTCCATCCATCTGGACCATCGAGCGTTGCACGGCACTCATCGGTGAACAAAACTGTTTTGAAGTCAGTCTTCATGTATTGTTTGGCCCACTGGAGTCGTTTCTGCTTGTGTACAGTGGATAGAGGAGGTCGACAAGATGACTTACGCACAGCTGCAAACCTCTGAAGGACCCTGCATCTTGTTGTTCGGGGGACGTTGGAGGCACCAGCAGCTTCAAAAACTTGTCTGCTGCTATGACAAGGCTTTTTTGCCGCTGCTCTTTTAACCTGATGTAATTGCCTGTAGGAAAGAGTCCTCAATTTTCCCTTATCAGTACGCACACGTGTGTACTGTGAATCAGCTACATACTTCTTGATTGTGCGATGATCAGGATGAAGTGTCTTGGCAATGTTGATAGTAGTCATGCCTTGACCTAAACACTCCACAATTTGTTGCTTCTCAGCAGCCGACACATCCTTTTTCTTTCCCATTTTGGCAGAAAATGTAGGCTGCTTAATAATGTGGGACAGCCTTCTTAAGTAGTCTTGCCTTTCATTGGACACACCTGCCAAACTAATTAGCACAGGTGTCTGCAATTGCTTACAGTGATATAAAGAGCCCTGACACACATCACCATCAATGAGTTTAACTGACAAACAAAAAAATTCTTACCTTATCACTCCTAAACACTTTTTGCATAATAATTTGGAACACAGTGTACAAGTGCTTTTCCACAAAACACCAGTGGTTCACATAGTGAATCTTACAGTTCTAACTTGCCAACCGTGGTCTGTATGGAGTTGTTCAATAAAGGGCCCAAAATTACGATACTTTGCTTTACATTTATATATAATGATGGTAGGGTGTGAGATATATTTTTTGTCTTTTGTAGGTTTTGCTTCTTTTTGCTAGTGTGAACATGCTCCTATTTCTTGCATGTCTACCATCTTAGACCTCAGTTCACATTGCTTGGTTTTTTGTCTTGTTTGCATTCTGTGCAATTTAAGGGTGTGGCATCCCCTTTGTTGAGCTGATTAGTATATATGTAGCTTACCACGGGCCTAGGTGGTCTGGAGTTGGGACCCGGTCCTATTTGTCTACCCTTTTATATGCATTACTTCAACTTTGATATACAGTAAGGTTTTTAATATAGACAGTATAGGTACCGTCCCAATTTAGGGTCACCTTGCCGCTGGTGGGACGGCTTGTATACTTTTTTTGATCAAAAATAGTTCACTAAGTACCCTATATTTATTATGCAACTTTGCTTTACATTTATATATAATGATGGTAGGGTATGAGATATATTTTTTGTCTTTTGTAGGTTTTGCTTCTTTTTGCTAGTGTGAACATGCTCCTATTTCTTGCATGTCTACCATCTTAGACCTCAGTTCACATTGCTTGGTTTTTTGTCTTGTTTGCATTCTGTGCAATTTAAGGGTGTGGCATCCCCTTTGTTGAGCTGATTAGTATATATGTAGCTTACCACGGGCCTAGGTGGTCTGGAGTTGGGACCCGGTCCTATTTGTTTACCCTTTTATATGCATTACTTCAACTTTGATATACAGTAAGGTTTTTAATATAGACAGTATAGGTACCGTCCCAATTTAGGGTCACCTTGCCGCTGGTGGGATGGCTTGTATACTTTTTTTTTTATCAAAAATAGTTCACTAAGTACCCTATATTTATTATGCAACTTTGCTTTACATTTATATATAATGATGGTAGGGTATGAGATATATTTTTTGTCTTTTGTAGGTTTTGCTTCTTTTTGCTAGTGTGAACATGTTCCTATTTCTTGCATGTCTACCATCTTAGACCTCAGTTCACATTGCTTGTTTTTTTGTCTTGTTTGCATTCTGTGCAATTTAAGGGTGTGGCATCCCCTTCGTTGAGCTGATTAGTATATATGTAGCTTACCACGGGCCTAGGTGGTCTGGAGTTGGGACCAGGTCCTATTTGTCTACCCTTTTATATGCATTACTTCAACTTTGATATACAGTAAGGTTTTTAATATAGACAGTATAGGTACCGTCCCAATTTAGGGTCACCTTGCCGCTGGTGGGACGGCTTGTATACTTTTTTTGATCAAAAATAGTTCACTAAGTACCCTATATTTATTATGCAACTTTGCTTTACATTTATATATAATGATGGTAGGGTATGAGATATATTTTTTGTCTTTTGTAGGTTTTGCTTCTTTTTGCTAGTGTGAACATGCTCCTATTTCTTGCATGTCTACCATCTTAGACCTCAGTTCACATTGCTTGGTTTTTTGTCTTGTTTGCATTCTGTGCAATTTAAGGGTGTAGCATCCCCTTTGTTGAGCTGATTAGTATATATGTAGCTTACCACGGGCCTAGGTGGTCTGGAGTTGGGACCCGGTCCTATTTGTCTACCCTTTTATATGCATTACTTCAACTTTGATATACAGTAAGGTTTTTAATATAGACAGTATAGGTACCGTCCCAATTTAGGGTCACCTTGCCGCTGGTGGGACGGCTTGTATACTTTTTTTGATCAAAAATAGTTCACTAAGTACCCTATATTTATTATGCAACTTTGCTTTACATTTATATATAATGATGGTAGGGTATGAGATATATTTTTTGTCTTTTGTAGGTTTTGCTTCCTTTTGCTAGTGTGAACATGCTCCTATTTCTTGCATGTCTACCATCTTAGACCTCAGTTCACATTGCTTGGTTTTTTGCTTACAGTGATATAAAGAGCCCTGACATACATCACCATCAATGAGTTTAACTGACAAACAAAAAAATTCTTACCTTATCACTCCTAAACACTTTTTGCATAATAATTTGGAACACAGTGTACAAGTGCTTTTCCACAAAACACCAGTGGTTCACATAGTGAATCTTACAGTTCTAACTAGCCAACCGTGGTCTGTATGGAGTTGTTCAATAAAGGGCCCAAAATTACGATAACATAGACGGGAGAGGTCTCTATGAATACGAATTCCTAAGAATTTGATAACCTGTGAGGGCCAGGCAAAGGGAAAGTTGGACTGGATGGAATCCTGTATGGATTTGGGGAGGGAGACATCGAGGGCCTCAGACTTCGCTGCATTGATTTTAAAATTTGACCATGTAACAAAGTGATCTATTTTAGCCATAACAGCAGGGATGGATATATCTGATTGAGTGATATATACTAGGACATCATCAGCAAATGCAGAGCACTTGTGCTCGGTGCCTCCCACCTCAATCCACCTAATATTGGAGTTATGGCGAATTGATGAGAGCAGGTGCTCCGTCACTAGGATGTATAAGAGAGGGGACAGAGGACATCCCTGCTTTGTCCCATTGGTGATTATGAAAGGTGATGAAAATGTTCCATTTATCTTCAGCCTAGTTGACATATTGCGATACAGGGCCGTGATTTTGGCTATAAAAGGGTCCCCTAGACCCCTACCCCAAGTTTTTTAAGAGAATCATATATGGCATGCCAGGAGACTCTATGGAATGCTTTCTCAGCATCCAACGAAAGTATCTAATTACAAATTTTTAACTGCATCTAGCCCAGGAAATACTTTGTGCCTAGTAGCAGTGTCTGCTAGTCAGCGGATTATCCCAGCTGTTAAGCAAGTTACACCACCTGTAGTTTGGACACTTAATTTTTTCAAAGGAAATGCTTCGGGCCCCAGGACACTCAGTGAATAACAGCGGAAGGCACCCCAAGGCACAGGGGCTGGGACAGGCGTTAGGACGCCTTGCGGTGGACCGCCAAGCTCGATCCTTATAAAAGCTTTTTAACTGCAGCAGCTTTAGTGGACGCTACTGGAGCTGGAATTCCCGCAGCTGCTGGCATCAGACTTGCCCTCCAATAGATCTTTGTAAAAGGATTTAAAGTGTACTCATTCAAATTAGAGCGACAATTTAAATTAAAAAGCTTAGACCTGCCTCCACCGCAGGGGGGCTCGCTCGACCCACCAGCGGACAGGCACCAGTATTGGGAGAGGGGGGCTGGCCATCAGGATCCACCGCTGCTCTGGCACAAACCCGGCAACATGGAGGTCGCACGGGCAGGAACGGACTGGCCGTGTCGGCTTCGCACTTTTTTGGATTTAGAAGGGCATGACATGCCTATATCTGTGTCTCCCCCTCCTTTTACTCCTCCACCTCTTTTCTTTTCGCATGACTATATGTACTTGTCACTTTTCCATGTGTTAGTTGTGTCTTCTGAGCAGTTTGTCAGCTTTTGGACACCTTTGAAGTGTTTTCTATGTGTTTTTTATGTGTTCCTATGTGTTTTTGTTTGCCTGCCATTGGTTTTAACGGTGTTCAAAGGTGTTCGACGAACAGTTCGATGAACAGTTCGGCGAACATACGGGTGTTCGACGAACCGAACCGAACTCGAACACTACGGGGGTGGCTCAACACTAGAGGCGAGATCACACACGTACCATGCCTGTCTCATGTGCTTAACCTCGTGGTTCAGCGGTTTCTTAAATTGTACCCCGAGTTTCCAGATCAGATCGTCAAAGTACGCCGCCTGTCAGCTCATTTTCGCAAGTAAGCTACAGCTTCTGCCGCCCTTGCTGTGTTGCAGCAGCGTTTGCAGCTTCCGGCACACCGACTGGTGTGTGATGTCCCCACACGTTGGAATTCTACCCTCCACATGTTGCAAAGGATTTGTGAGCAGAAGAGAGCAGTTGTGGAGTACCAGCTGCAACAAGGCCGTCGATATTCAGGTCAGACTCCACACAAGACCTCAGGAGTGGACCTGGATGTCTGACATATATACCATCCTGACAAAGTTTGAGGAGTCCACCAAGATGGTGAGTAGCGATGACGCCATCATTAGCGTCAGCATCCCACTTGTCTGTCTTTTGCAACGCTCTCTGCAGAGAATTAAAGAGGAGGCATTGCAGCCAGAGTATGATGAGATGGATCACGGAGCCGTAGTGGGCGAATACACACAGCCCAGCCTCATCTCATCCCAACATGCATTGGGAAACAATGAGGGAGAGGACGAGGAGGAGGAGGAAGAACAGGAGCTGCTATCATGCGCTGTAAACTGTAGTACCTGTACAACTGTCATACTGTCGGTTCAGCGTGGGTGGCCTGAGGACAGGGGGAAGGAGGAGGAGGAGGAGTGCATGGTCAGTCGTCATCTTGGTGAGGACACGGAAGTCTTGCCCGTTACCAGTCTGGCACACATGGCTGACTTTATGTTACGCTGCCTTAACCGTGACCCTCACGTTGTCAAAATGTTGGGTGACAGTCATTACTGGTTGGTGACACTTTTAGACCCCCGCTTCAAGGAGAACTTTCACTCTCTTATTCCTGAGGTGGAGAGGTCTACAAAAATGGGGCAGTACCAGAAGGCCCTTGCTGCAGAACTGTTAAAAAAATTCCCATCTGAACACGCTAGCGGCAGAGATCACAGTTCGTTGCCCAACCAAGACGTACAGGTGAGAGAGACGCAACTCCAATCCAGCAGAGGCAGGGGAACACTGTCAACGTTCTGGGACAGTTTTCTGAGACACACCCAGCTTACAGGCCCTGAGGTGTGGGGTACTCTCAAAAGGAGTGGAAAGTTTCAAAAGATGGTGAGGGAGTACCTTGCCGACTGTACCAGCGTCCTCCGTGATTCCTCTGTGCCTTTTAATTATTGGGTATCCAAGCTGGACACTTGGAATAAACTCGCTCTGTACGCCTTGGAGGTCCTGGCCTGCCCTGCCGTTAACGTGTTATCGGAGCGTATTTTTAGTGCCGCTGGAGGAATTATAACAGATAAGCGCACTCGCCTGTCAACTGACAGTGCTGAGAAGCTGACCCTTATCAAAATGAAAAAGGGCTGGATTGGGCCAGACTTCTCATCACCACTAAATGACAGCAGAGTAACATAAAGTCAAATACACTGTGTTATTTCGGAGGTGTATTCCCATGCACCTCTTCACACCCACACATAGGTATACGCTTCCTCATTCCGGCTGTTTTTTGCTCTTCTCCTTATCCTCAGCCTCCACCACCACTATACCAGCAGGGTGACCTTGGTCCATGCTGCCAGCATTGCAAGTTCATCCGTCCTAATTTTTGGCAGCTTTTTTTGCTTGGAAGGCATATGGCAAAGACTATGGGAGACCCACTCCCCAATAATGGGAATAATATTTTTATGATGCTGTACTGCATGGCTCTTCCAAGGGGCATTTAAACCATCTTGTTTAGCTACTGCAACCTCCACGTCTCTTCCAAGGGGCATTAAAACCGTCTTGTTAAGCTATTGCAACCCCCACATCTTTTCCAAGGGGCATTAAAACCGTCTTGTTAAGCTACTGCAACCTCCACGTCTCTTCCAAGGGGCATTAAAACCATCTTGTTAAGCTACTGCGACCTCCATGACTTCCCCCAGGGGCATTAAAACCGTCTCGTTAAGCTACTGCGACCTCCACCATTCTTCCAAGGGGCATTAAAACAGTCTTGTTAAGCAACTGCGACCGCCACCACTTTTCCAAGGGGCATTGATATTGTCTTTTTATTCCACTGCGACCTCCACCATTCTTCCAATGGGCATTGCATTTCCTCCTAATTTTAGTCAGCTTTTGCTTTTCAATGCATAAGCGAACACTAAGGGAGACCCACTCCCCAATAATGGGTAGAAGGTTTTTAGTATGCTGTAATCCACGTCTGTTTCAAGGGGCATTGCTGTTCCTCATAATTTTTGGAAAGCCTTCCATTCACTGCTTAGGCCAACAGTGCACAAGAGACCCAGTTGCTATAAATGGAAAAAACGGTTTAGTTAAGGCCCTCTGACCTCCATGTCACTTCCAAAGGGCTGTTTTTTGCTCTTCTCCTTATCCTCAGCCTCCACCACCACTATACCACCAGGGTGACCTTGGTCCGTGCTGCCAGCATTGCAAGTTCCTCCGTCCTAATTTTTGGCAGCTTTTTTTGCTTGGAAGGCATAGGCAAAGACTATGGGAGACCCACTCCCCAATAATGGGAATAATGTTTTTTAGGATGCTGTACTGCATGGCTCTTCCAAGGGGCATTTAAATCGTCTTGTTAAGCTACTGCAACCTCCACGTCTCTTCCAAGGGGCATTAAAACCGTCTTGTTAAGCTACTGTGACCTCCACCACTTTTCCCAGGGGCATTGATATTGTCTTTTTATTCCACTGCGACCTACACCATTCTTCCAAGGGGCATTAAACCGCCTTGATAAGCTACTGCAACCTCCACGTCTCTTCCAAGGGGCATTAAAACCATCTTGTTAAGCTACTGCAACCTCCACATCTCTTCCCATGGGCATTAAAACCATCTTGCTAAACTACTGCAACCTCCACGTCTCTTCCAAGGGGCATTAAAACCGTCTTGTTAAGCTACTGCAACCTCCACGTCTCTTCCAAGGGGCATTAAAACCGTCTTGTTAAGCTGCTGCGACTTCCACCACCTATCCCAGGGGCATTGATAGTCTTTTTATTCCACTGCGACCTACACCATTCTTCCAAGGGGCATTAAAACCGTCTTATTAAGCTACTGCAACCTCCACGTCTCTTCCACGGGTCATTAAAACCGTCTCGCAAAGCTACTGCAACCTCCACGTCTCTTCCAAGGGGCATTAAAACCATCTTGTTGAGCTACTGCAACCTCCACGTCTCTTCCAAGGGGCATTAAAACCGTCTTGTTAAGCCATTACGACCTCCACAACTTTTCCCAGGGGCATTGATATTGTCTTTTTATTCCACTGCAACCTACACCATTCTTCCAAGGGGCATTAAAACCGTCTTGTTAAGCTACTGCAACCTCCACGTCTCTTCCAAGGGGCATTAAAACTGTCTTGTTAAGCTACTGCAACCTCCACATCTCTTCCCATGGGCACTAAAACCATCTTGCTAAACAACTGCAACCTCCACGTCTCTTCCAAGGGGCATTAAAACCGTCTTGTTGAGCTACTGCAACCTCCACGTCTCTTCCAAGGGGCATTAAAACCGTCTTGTTAAGCTAATGCGACCTCCACCACTTTTCCCAGGGGCATTGATATTGTCTTTTTATTCCACTGCAACCTCCACGTCTTTTCCAAGGGGCATTAAAACCGTCTCGTTAAGCTACTGCAACCTCCACGTCTCTTCCAAGGGGCATTAAAACCATCTTGTTAAGCTACTGCAACCTCCACGACTTTCCCCAGGGGCATTAAAACCGTCTCGTTAAGCTACTGTGACCTCCACCATTCTTCCATGGGGCATTAAAACAGTCTTGTTAAGCTACTACGACCGCCACCACTTTTCCAAGGGGCATTGATATTGTCTTTTTATGCCACTGCGACCTCCACCATTCTTCCAACGGGCATTGCATTTCCTCCTAATTTTAGTCAGCTTTTGCTTTTCAATGCATAAGCGAACACTAAGGGAGACCCACTCCCCAATAATGGGTAGAAGGTTTTTAGTATGCTGTAATCCACGTCTGTTTCAAGGGGCATTGCAGTTCCTCATAATTTTTGGAAAGCCTTCCATTCACTGCTTAGGCCAACAGTGCACAAGAGACCCAGTTGCTATAAATGAAAAAACGGCTTAGTTAAGGCCCTCTGACCTCCATGTCACTTCCAAGGGGCATTGGAGTGCCTCGAAATTTTTGTTAGGCATTGCACTCACTGCACGCCCTTTAACTGTGTAGCCGAACTGCTCCTTTTGGTACAGAAACATATCCTACAAGACATGTGTGGTTGACTGGCCTGATAATGATGTGAATGGTCCCTATTCCTCCTGCTCTTTCTCCTTTGCCACCACCTCATCCATCATTCATCACCTGAAGCTTTGTTTTAACGTGAGTCATAGAACTGGGATAGTAGCAGGAAAACATCCAGCAATCCTCGAAGGAGGTAAGATATGCGCCAAAACACTGACCACCTCAGGCCTAGCCGCTACTACATACATGCACTTGCATTCCAAGAAAACAAAGCAGACGCTAACTTCTATCATCATCATCATGCTCCTCGTGTTGTCACTCTCAACTCCCCTGATGGAGAAGCCAGGGCCCACTGGAGGAGTCTGGTTCTCTGGTGGGCTCGTCCAATGCTGCCCTAAAGCAGGCCAGGCTAAAAAAAGTGAGGGGGTAGTTTCAAGGAGAAATAGGGCCGGCTGGGGACCGTTTATGGACACCCGGCCGCCCCCAGGCGGCTGGGGACCGTGTGTGGACACCCGGCCGCGGGGCGGCTGGGGACCGAGTATGGACACCCGGCCGCCACCTGGCAGCTGGGGACCGAGCGTGGACACCCGGCCGCCGGGCGGCTTTGGATAAGTATGGATACCTCGCTTCCGAAGCAGCCATGAGGTAGTGGCCAGCTTCAGCCTCCTCCAAACTAAAAGGCCCCCTTTCAAGTGCAAGCTAGCAGTATGGTATTGCAGCCTGGGGGTGGGTGGGTGGCAGGTTGCACACTTACATTTGCATTCCAAGAAAACAAAGCAGATGCTAACTTCTATCATCATCATCATGCTCCTCACCTTGGCACTCTCAACTCCCGTGATGGAGAAGCCAGGGCCCAGCAGAGGAGTCTGGTTCTCTGCTGGGCTCGTCCAATGCTGCCCTAAAGCAGGCCAGGCTAAGAAGAGTGTGGGGAAGTTTCAAGGAGAAATAGGGGTGACTGGGCACCAAGTATGGACACCCGGCCGCCCCCTGGCAGCTGGGGACCAAGTATGGACACCCTGCCGCCGGACGGCTGGGGACTGAGTACGGATACCTCGCTGCCGAAGCAGCCATGAGGTAGTGGCCAGCTTCGGCCTCCTCCAAACTAAAAGGCCCCATTTCAAGTGCAACCAAGCTAGCAGTATGGTATTGCAGCCTGGGGGTGGGTGGGTGGCAGGCTGCATATTTGTGCTTGCATTGCAAGGAATGGGGGAGGTACAATTGAACACTGCCCTGGGACAAGGACTTGCACGGGGATAGTTGCAAGTCTGCATCTTCTGATGCGGAAAGGATCATTTCTGATGGGCACACTTTTAGGCAGTGACCTGGGTGTCAGAGATGCTTCCAGGGGTCTTCCCCATGCTGTTCCCATGTCTTTTCAGCACTGTATGCATGTGTCACACAGCACATGGCCAGATAAGATTGTAAAATGTTAAAATTACATTTCCCGGTGAATGCATTTGTCACGGTTGAAAGCAATACAAAAGTGCAAAAACGCATAAAAAATGCTACTTGTGAACATAGCCCAAGGTGTGGAGGAGTATTTTTGTTTTTGGTTATTTATTTTACCTTATACACAAGTCTTTACCCTGTAAAGGAAGTTCATTAACATATTTCACAGTAAAATCATTTCAGTTTCATTTTTGAACGTTTTATTGTGAGCCCGTTAAAGTGGCTTAATACCTCTGACCACGTTGTTGACAGCAGTGACCTGGGGGTCAGAAATGCTTCCTGGGGTGATGCCCATGCTGTCCCCATGTCATTTGAGCACTGTCACTATCGTTTTGGGCACTTTTTAGGCTTTGTACAGACTGCCGGGGGTGCCGCCGCAAAAATGCTCGGGTCTCCCATAGACTAACATTGGCCTCGTTGCTCGGGTCGAGCACCCGAGTATCACGGTGAGCTCGGTCCAAGCTTCGAGCACCCGAGCATTTTAGTGCTCACTCAACACAACTCCCCACCCCATTCTGCATTGTGATTATGCCCCTTAACTGCTATCATAAAGTTACCATGCTCACATTTCCCCCATTTCTTGCTAATCTACCAAATCTAAGACTATTTGCAAAAAGTTGTTTCATTTCATTTTTAGGGACATCAGGACAAAATACAGAAAAAGTTGACAAGATTGGCATGGCCTTTTAGGCTCCTTGACAGATTGATGATAACTACAGTACAGACCAAAAGTTTGGACACACCTTCTCATTTAAAGATTTTTCTGTATTTTCATGACTATGAAAATTGTACATTCACATTGAAGGCATCAAAACTGTGAATTAACACATGTGGAATTATATACTTAACAAAAAAGTGTGAAACAACTGAAAATATGTCTTATATTCTAGGTTCTTCAAAGTAGCCACCTTTTGCTTTGATGACTGCTTTGTACACTCTTGGCATTATCTTGATGAGCTTCAAGAGGTAGTCACCGGAAATGGTCTTCCAACAATCTTGAAGGAGTTCCCAGAGATGCTTAGCACTTGTTGGCCCTTTTGCCTTCACTCTACGGTCCAGCTCACCCCAAACATCTCGATTGGGTTCAGATCTTGTGACTGTGGAGGCCAGGTCATCTGGCATAGCACCCCATCACTCTCCTTCTTGGTCAAATAGCCCATACACAGCCTGGAGGTGTATTTGGGGTTATTGTCCTGTTGAAAAATAAATGATGGTCTAACTAAACGCAAAACGGATGGAATAGCATGCCGCTGCAAGATGCTGTGGTAGCCATGCTGGTTCAGTATGCCTTCAATTTTGAATAAATCCCCAACAGTGTCACCAGCAAAACACCCCCACACCACCACACCTCCTTCTCCATGATTCATGGTGGGAACCAGGCATGTAGAGTCCATCTGTTCACCTTTTCTGTGTCGTTCAAAGACACGGTGGTTGGAACCAAAGATCTCAAATTTGGACTCATCAGACCAAAGCACAGATTTCCACTGGTCTAATGTCCATTCCTTGTGTTCTTTAGCCCAAACAAGTCTCTTCTGCTTGTTGCCTGTCCTTAGCAGTGGTTTCCTAGCAGCTATTTTACCATGAAGGCCTGCTGCACAAAGTCTCCTCTTAACAGTTGTTGTAGAGATGTGTCTGCTGCTAGAACTCTGTGTGGCATTGACCTGGTCTCTAATCTGAGCTGCTGTTAACCTGCGATTTCTGAGGCTGGTGACTCAGATAAACTTATCCTCTTGGTCTTCCTTTCCTGGGGCGGTCCTCATGTGAGCCAGTTTATTTGTAGCGCTTGATGGTTTTGGCAACTGCACTTGGGGACACTTTCAAAGTTTTCCCAATTTTTCGCACTGACTGACCTTCATTTCTTAAAGTAATGATGGCCACTCGTTTTTCTTTACTTAGCTGCTTTTTTCTTGCCATAATACAAATTCTAACAGTCTATTCAGTAGGACTATCAGCTGTGTATCCACCAGACTTCTGCACAACACAACTGAAGGTCCCAGCCCCATTTATAAGGCAAGAAATCCCACTTATTAAACCTAACAGGGCACACCTGTGAAGTGAAAACCATTTCCGGTGTCTACCTCTTGAAGCTCATCAAAAGAATGCCAAGAGTGTGCAAAGCAGTCATCAAAGCAAAAGGTGGCTACTTTGAAGAACCTAGAATATAAGACATATTTTCAGTTGTTTCACACTTTTTTGTTCAGTATATAATTCCACATGTGTTAATTCATAGTTTTGATGCCTTCAGTGTGAATGTACAATTTTCATAGTTATGAAAATACAGAAAAATCTTTAAATGAGAAGGTGTGTCCAAACTTTTGGTCTGTACTGTATATATTCTGACTGCAATACAGTAAATACATACATGCAAGGAAATACACAGATAAATATAATTACTAATAGTAAACCAGGGTACTGTTACAAAGAGGGGAACACTTGACTCTACACCATATTACCGTACATTAATACAATAATAATAGATACATTAAAATTCTGACAGAACAAAGAATAAAAGGAATCATTCTTAGCTGCAATTACCACGAATATATACAGGTGCTTCTCACAAAATTAGAATGTCATCAAAAGTTAATTTATTTCAGTTCTTCAGTCCAAAAATTGAAACTCATATATTATATACTGTAGAGTCATTACAAACAGAGTGATCTATTTCAAGTGTTTATTTCTGTTATTGTTGATGATTATGGCTTACAGCTAGTGATGAGCGAGCACTAAAATGCTCGGGTGCTTGAGTCGAGCAAATTGGAATGCTCGAGTGCTTGGTCCGAGTAACGAGCCAATGTACCAAAGTCTATGGGAAACTCGAGTATTTTTCCCTGCGGCACTCTCCCCCGGCAGTCTGCAGAGGGCCTAAAAATTGCCCAAATCGATGGGAACAGTGCTCGAATGACATGGGAACAGCATGGAGAAGACCCTTGGAAGCATTTCTGACTCCCAGGTCGATGCTGTCAACAATGTTGTCAGAGGTATTATGCCACTTTTACAGACTCACAATAAAACATACAAAAACTAAACCAAAATGGATTTTCCTGGGAAATATGTTAAAAATCATCCTTTCCAGGGCAATGATTTGTATATAAGGCTAAATAAATAACCAAAAACAAAAATGCTCTTCCACACTTTGGGCTATGTTCACATGTAGCATTTTTAATGCGTTTTGGCACTTTTGCATTCCTTTCAACAGTAACAAATGCTGGAGGAGCGGAACAATGTGATTACATTGAGGTTACATTGGCGAGTCTGGTTTTTATACTAAACAAATATCCTACTGTGTTTTTATTTTTTTTATTTATTTTTTTGTTTTACGTTATTTCTTAAGACAAATGCATTCACCGGGAAATGTAATTTTAACATTTTACAACCTTATCTTGCCATGTGGTGAGTGAAACATCATCAGACACATCCTGTTTCATTTATGAAGGAGGTATTGTGAAAGTCACAAACACTATTTTTACAGTCTTACTATTCTTAAAGGGCCAGCAGTCTGCTATGCTTTGTTGTTCCCATTATTAAAGAGTGGGTCTCCTATACTGTTATTGTGTATGCAATGACTGCAAGGGCTTCCAAAAATTTGGATGCAACCCAATACCCCTTTGAAGAGAAATAGAGGAGGTTCTCAGTAAAAAAAAATGTTCCCATTATAAAGGAGTGGGTCTCCTATAGTGGTAATGCCCATGCTGTGACTGCAAGGGCTGCCAAAATTTTGGAAAAACCCTACTAACAATTTAAACACACATAGAGCTGGGCCACAGTAATGAAATGTTCCCATTAGAAACGAGAGGGTCTGCTATCCAGTTATAGGGTATGCAGTGAGTCCAATGGCTGCCAAAATTTAAGAAAAACCCTACTAACAATATAAAGACACATGTAGCTGGGCAACAGAAATGAATATGACATGTTCCCATTAAAAAAGAGTAGGTCTCCCATACTGTTTGCCTATGGAGTGAATGCAACGGCTGCCAAAAACATGGAGGAACTCCAGTGTCCATTGCAAGAGAAATAGAGGTCGGAGGGCCTCCTGAACACAATGTTCCCATTATTAGAAAGTGGGTCTCCCATACTGTTTTCCTATGCAGTGAATGCAAAGGCTGCCAAAAATTTGAAGGAACTCCAATGTCCCTTACAAGAGACGTAGATATGGTTATATGGTAGATATTATGGTGATATGGAGGAGGATATGGAGGATGAGGATAAGAAGATGGAGGAGTACAAGAGCAAATAGACAAAATCAGAAAGCGTATACCCATGTCTGGGTGTGAAGACAGAGGTACATGGGAATAAAGTTAGACCTCCCAAAAAAAACCGCTATATTTGTGTTTATGTTACACTGCTATCATTCGGTGGCGTTGAGAAGTCTAGCCCAATCCAGCCATTGTTCATTTTTATAAGAGTCAGCTTGTCAGCATTTTCAGTTGACAGGCAGATGCACTTGACGCGCCCCCTGGGCCGTGGGGTACTCGTCAGCCGGGCCTCTGGTTGCAGGGGGATATCACGGTAGCTGGCCCGGTCCGTGACCCAAGGCGGTCAGTAAAAGGGGGTATAGTTTATAGGGGATTTGGGAAAGTGTTCTTGACGCCACCTGTGGATTGCAGCTAAAGGGTGCCAGTGCTGCGGAGCAGTCCTCTGGAGCTGGTGTTACGGCAGCAGGGATGATGTGGCTCTCCACAGGTAGAGCTAGCTCCAGGGCAGTGTAGGGGTGAATGGTGGATGCCGGTGAGAGACGGCAGGGCGGTCCCGGAGGAAAGACGGACACTCACATGTTAGAACTCTCCTGTTAGTTTTTTTCTATTTTGGTCACGTGACCTGCTGCCTATTTATTCCAGCTCCGCCCTTCTGGCTTTGCTGGACTTCAGTGTTATTTGACTCTCTATCTAGCCAGGTGCTTTTGTACCTATCTCTCTAGTTCGTTTGGTCCTTTGGACCTCTAAGTACTTTTTGTCTGTTTGTCTTTTTGCTCCGCTACAACATCTGCTAGGAGGTGTCCAATTTTGTCCCAGTCCTAAGTTCTTTTAGGGACCCCTCCCTTTATTCTATAAGTCTGCGTTCAGACTAGCTGAGGACGAAGGCGGGTCTGTTCACAAGGAACAGGTCGCCCGCTGCAACGTAGGGAATCAGCTTAGTCTTATTGTAGGGACAGATTCCCTTTCTTTCCTTAGTTCTTGTAGCAGATCATAACAGTAAGTCCAGCAAAAACTAAACTTGGAAAGAAATCCTGGGATCAGTATGGTGTCTGTTCAAGAGTTGGCTCAACGCCTGCAGGGATTGTCTCTAGAGGTGGCCGATCTCCAGCAACACGTGAGTAGCTGTCCTGGAGCGCATTTTGTGGAACCAAAGGTAGGACTGCCTGATATTTTTGATGGTAAACAACAAGATTTTTTTTCCTTTAAAAATGCTTGTTTATTATATTTTCGTTTGAGACCAAGGTCCTCTGGGAATGAATCACAGTGCATTGGGATTATCATGTCACTTTTGGGCAAGGAACCACAGGGGTGGGCCTTTTCTCTCCAACCTAATGATCCGTGTTTTAGATCAGTGGAGGATTTTTTTTTCTGCTATGGGGTTATTGTATGACGATCCTGATCGAGTCTCATCTGCTGAGACAGAACTGAGACGTTTGAAGCAGGGGTCAGGTGATGTTAAAAATTATTGTACACACTTCAGAAGGTGGTCTTCAGAAGTGAAATGGAATGATTCGGCGTTAAAATGTTCATTTCTTGCTGGTCTAAGTGAAAGGGTTAAAGATCTGCTGATTGCATTTCCTGCACCTGTGACATTGCAAGAGGCCATGCAATTAGCTATACCTGTGGACAGGAGACTGTGTGCCAGGGTAAATGATGAGAAAATTCCTGCAATGGCAGCTCCTAGTCCTCAGAGGGTCTGCTCGGACGGCGGAGAACCGATGGAGGTTGGGCGATGTCACTCCGCTCTCAGGAAAGAGACCACAGGTTTTCCAAGGGATTGTGTTTTTACTGTGGTAAATCTGACCATTTAATTAAGAACTGTGAGCTTTGTTTAAGCAAAGAAAAAAAATGGTCAGTTACGCCCGTATTGCTTGTTTGAATTCTAAGGGAGTATTTCTTTCAGGGAGTACCTTATTGCAGGAAGATTTGATTGAATTTCAGGTATTTGTGGATTGTGGTTCAACACTTAATGTGATTGATAAGGGGTTTTTGGAAAAACTTAAATTGGAATCCAAACCTTTGTCATCACCTATTTCTGTGATTGCTATTGACAACACTCCTTTGAAATGTATTACTCACAAGGTTGCTGAATTTCTCCTCACTATCAATGGTATTCACCAGGAAAATTTGGATTTGGTGGTATTAAATAATTTACCTTCTCCAGTAGTTTTAGGTTTGCCTAGGTTAAAACTGCACAATCCTTTACTGGACTGGTCTACTAATGAGATTAAGTCATGGAGTCCTAAGTGCTATGATAAGTGTTGTAACGGTTGCATTGCGGCTGTGGAAAAAGGGGAGCTACCTGTACCTATTCAGGATTTTTGGAAGGTTTTTTCAGAGGAGGAGTCGCAAGTTTTACCTCCTCATAGGGAATATAATTGCACCATTGAGTTTGTTCCTGGAGCTACTGTTCCCAATAGTCACTTATTTAATCTGACTATCCCTGAGAGAAAGGCCTTGGAGGAATACATACAGACGAGCTTGGCTGCTGGTCACATTTGACCTTCTTAGTCACCTGTGGCTGTTGGATTTTTTTTTGTAAAAAAAAAGGACGGCGGTTTACGTCCATGTCTGGACTTTCGCGAAATTAATAAAATTACCGTACGCAATTCCTACCCATTGCCGTTAATTCCTGACTTGTTTAACCAGTTAGTGGGGGCCAAGTGGTTCTCTAAAACTTATCTCTGGGGGGCATACAATTTGTTACGAATAAAGGAGGGTGATGAATGGAAAACTGCTTTTAACACTCCGGTAGGTCATTTTGAGAATCTGGTGATGCCTTTTGGTCTTACCAATTCATCCGCGTTTTTTCAGAACCTTATTAATGACATCCTGAGACCTTTGATTGGTAAGAATGTGGTTGTGTATTTGGATGACATTTTGATTTATTCGCCAGATCTGGAGTCTCATTGGCAGAGCGTACGTGAGGTATTGCAGTTATTAAGTGACAATTCACTTTTTGCTAAGCTGGAGAAATGTGAGTTCGTTGTGCAGAGAATTAGTTTTTAGGGCTACATTATCTCCAGCGAGGGCTTTGAGATGGACCCGGTGAAGGTTCAGGCTGTGCAGGAATGGCCTAGGCCTATTGGTTTGAAATCGATACAGAGATTTTTGGGCGTCGCCAATTATTACAGGAAATTCATTAAGAATTTTTCTATAATTGTTAAGCCGCTGACCGATCTCACCAGGAAAGGTGCGAATACTGTCCAGTGGACTACTGAGGCCATTGAAGCTTTTGTGTATCTCAAGGAGAGGTTCAGTTCTGCCCCTATCCTTTTGCAACCTGATGTGACCAAGCCTTTTTTGGTCGAGGTTGATGCTTCTTCGATGGGGATCGGTGCGGTTTTGTCTCAGGAGAACAAGGATGGAGTACATCCCTGTGCTTTTTTTTCGAAAAAATTTTCAGAAACCGAACTTAATTACGATGTTGGTAATCGGGAATTGCTGGCTATTAAACTCGCGTTTGAACATTGGCGGCATTTCTTGGAAGGTGCTAAATTTCCGGTTCAGGTTTTCACTGATCATAAAAATTTGATTTATCTGGATGCTGCCAAGCGCTTGAATGCCCGTCAGGCTAGGTGGGCACTTTTTTTTCTCGGTTTAATTTTTCTGTTACTTACATCCCTGGTACCAAGAATGTTAAAGCCGATGCTTTATCTCGCAGTTTTTTTCCCATGGTTGGTACCGAGGAGGAGGAGAGCATTTTACAGAAAGGAGTTGTGGTAGCAGCATTGGACTCCGTTTTGGAAGATGGGATTCTGAAAGCCCAGGAGGATGCCCCATCTAACACTCCCCATGGGAGGTTGTTTGTGCCTAGAACCTTTAGGAAAGATTTGTTTGTGGTATATCATGAGTCTCGGTTGGCAGCTCATCCAGGAATTTCTGAGACTAAGAGACTTATAAGTCGCAGTTTTTGGTGGCCTAGGTTTCAGAAGGAAGTCATCAAGTAGGTGCGTCAATGTACGGTGTGTGCTAGGTCAAAGGCTTCGCATACCCCTGCTGCGGGGTTGCTTTGCCCTCTGGAGGTTCCTAGTGCACCTTGGATGCATCTGGCAATGGATTTTATTACTGACCTTCCTGTGTCCGAGGGTTTCACTGTCATCTGGGTGGTCGTGGACCGTTTTAACAAGATGTGTCATTTGGTTCCTTTCATTAAACTACCCTGCGCTAAGACACTCGCTAAGGCGTTTGTTAAGGAAATTGTCAGACTCCATGGCGTTCCCACCGACATTGTTTCTGATAGGGGACCTCAGTTTGTGGCTCGCTTTTGGTGTGCTTTTTGTGACAGGTTGGGAGTCCATTTGTCATTTTTATCTGGGTATCATCCTGAGTCTAATGGACAGACAGAAAGAAAGAACCAGGATGTTGAACAGTTTTTGCGTTGTTTTGTGGCAGACAATCAAGAGGGGTGGTCTGAGTTTCTGCCACTCGCTGAATTTGCTCTCAACAACCATACATCCTCTTCTGCTGAGTGTTCTCCTTTTTTTTGTTGTACTGGGAGACATCCGTCGTTTGGTTTGTTCTCCAAATTGGTGTCGGCTGTGCCAGAGGAGGAGAATTTTTCCGGTGATTTGGAGAGAGTTTGGACTGACGTACGTTGTAACCTTCAAGAGGCTATCAAAAAGTCCAAGAAGTATTTTAACAGGAAACGTAAATGCGTTTTGTTTACGGTGGATGACATAGTTTGGTTGTCTTCAAAGAATCTGCGGTTGAGGATTCCCTCTAAAAAATTGGGTCCGAAGTTTGTGGGGCCATTTAAGGTGCTTCGGGTGGTTAATCAGTCTGATGTTAGGTTGGAGGTCCTCACTAGTGTTGAGCCACCCCCGTAGTGTTCGAGTTCGGTTCGGTTCGTCGAACACCCGTGTGTTCGCCGAACTGTTCGTCGAACTGTTCGTCGAACACCTTCGAACACCGTTAAAACCAATGGCAGGCAAACAAAAACACATAGAAACACATAGAAAACACCTTCAAAGGTGTCCAAAAGCTGACAAACTGCTCAGAAGACACAACTAACACATGGAAAAGTGACAAGTACATATAGTCATGCGAAAAGAAAAGAGGTGGAGGAGTAAAAGGAGGGGGAGACACAGATATAGGCATGTCATGCCCTTCTAAAATCCAAAAAGTGAGAAGCCGAGACGGCCAGTCCGCTCCTGCCCGTGCCACCTCCGTGTCGCCGGGTTTGTGCCAGAGCCGCGGTGAACCCTGACGGCCAGCCCCCCTCTCCCAATACTGGTGCCTGTCCGCTGGTGGGTCGAGAGAGCCCCCCTGTGGTGGAGGCAGCTCTAAGCTTTTTAATTTAAATTGTCCCTCTAATTTGAATGAATACACTTTAAATCCATTTACAAGGATCTATTGGAGGGCAAGTCTCATGCCAGCAGCCGCGTAATTCCAGCTCCAGTAGCGTCCACTAAAGCTGCTGCAGTTAAAAAGCTTTTATAAGGATCGAGCTCGGCTGTCCACCGCAAGGCATCCTAGTGCCAGTCCCAGCCCCTATGCCTTGGGGTGCCTCCTGATGCTCTTCACTGAGTATCCCGTGGTCCCGAAGCATTTCCTTTGAAAAAATTAAGTGTCCAAACTACAGGTGGTGTAGCTTGCTTAACAGCCGGGATAATCCGCTGACTAGCAGACACTGCTACTAGGCACAAAGTATTTCCTGGGCTAGATGCAGTTAAAAATTTGTAAGTAGATACTCTCGTTGGATGCTGAGAAAGCATTCCATAGAGTCTCCTGGCACGCCATATATGATTCTCTTAAAAAGCTTGGGGTAGGGGTCTAGGGGACCCTTTTATAGCCAAAATCACGGCCCTGTATCACAATACGTCACCTAGGCTGAAGATAAATGGAACTGTAGCACCGAGGGCTCGGTTGCTACAGACGTATTGCACCTCACCCAGAGGTGTGATATCTCACTCTCAGATAAGGATGGAGTGTGGATCAGGACCCGACACCTGCATGCATTACACCACATTGCCGTGGGGCAGGGCGACCAATATGCCCCTGAGATGGGCACGACAGTCCCTGTCCCTGGCTGGAGTGGGGGGAGAGAACACTGAGGAAGGGGAACCCTGCAATGCAGGAACAGGGAGGAAGCAGTTCCTGGGTGCATTGAGAAGGGAGTATAAAAGGTGGGCACCATCTTAGTTCAGTGCAGAGAAGTCTGAGCAGAAGTGGCAGGGAGCAGGGGCTCTGCATGAGCTCTGCTCCGGAGGCGGGCCTAGTAACAGAGGCCCAGGCCTGCAAGAGGGAGAAGGAAGGAAGAGGAGCGGAGAAGGCTCCAGGAACGAGGAATGAAGGGATCCCAGGGGTGCGGACGGGCGAGTCGCCACCGCACGCCCGAATCCACCTGCGTGGAGGGGTCAGGCCAAAGGGGGAGACCGGTCCCCGAACTAGTGGAGGCAGGAAACGACCCTCAGCTAGAAACCGGAGGCTCTGACATTTTATGTGGCGCAGCCCCTTGCTCCACCCGCTAGGAAGGCACCACATAGGGTCAGGGAAACTGGCGCCAAGTTTACCAAGAGGAGGCCCGAGGCAGCCGGACAGAAGTGTTGGTAAGAAAGGCCAGACAAAGGACACACAAAGGGGGTCCTGTGAAGCGCTCCAAAGTTATCTGGGAGTTGTCTGAGCCCCTCACCTGGTGAGCACAGTACGACGTGGGCAGCCATTACCTGCAGACGTGGTCTGGATAATAAGAACTGTGAGTAAAGGCCCTGAACTGCATCACTGACTCCGTGTCGTTACTGCTGCTGCCCTGCACCATCACCCCCATCCTCCGCATACACTGCCCTGAGGCTATACTCCTCCCGTGGGGAGTTATGCTACGCTCTGCTGCACCCACAACACCAGCCTTAGCGGTCTGCCCTGTAGCGGCGGTTCACTCTGACCGCAATCCACGGGTGGCGTAGTCGGACATTTAAACATCAAAACCACATAAATAGATCCGCCACTGGTTTGACCGCCCTGAGCCACGGAACCGGATCGCCGCCACGAAGACTACAACCACCAGCATCCACCAAAAAGGGTCCGGCTCCGGGTGTCCCAAGGCCCAGGGGGTGCGTCAGAACATTTTCATCACCTTTCACAATCACCAATGGGACAAGGCAGGGATGTCCTCTGTCCCCTCTCTTATACATCCTAGTGACGGAGCACCTGCTCTCATCAATTCGCCATAACCCCAATATTAGGTGGATTGAGGTGGGAGGCACCGAGTACAAGTGCTCTCTATTTGCTGATGATGTCCTAGTATATATCACTCAATCACATATATCCATCCCTGCTGTTATGGCTGAAATAGATCACTTTGTTACATGGTAAAATTTTAAAATCAATGCAGCGAAGTCTGAGGCCCTCGATGTCTCCCTCCCTAAATCCATATAGGATTCCATCCAGTCCAACTTTCCCTTTGCCTGGCCCTCACAGGGTATCAAATACTTAGGAATTCCTATTCATAGAGACCTCTCCCATCTATGTTATCTTAATTTTGGGCCCTTTATTGAACAATTCCATACAGACCACGGTTGGCAAGTTAGAACTGTAAGATTCACTACGTGAACCACTGGTGTTTTGTGGAAAAGCACATGTACACCGCGTTCCAAATTATTATGCAAAAAGTGTTTAGGAGTGATAAGGGAAGAATTTGTTTGTTTGTCAGTTAAACTCATTGATGGTGATGTGTGTCAGGGCTCTTTATATCACTGTAAGCAATTGCAGACACCTGTGCTAATTAGTTTGGCAGGTGTGTCCAATGAAAGGCAAGACTACTTAAGAAGGCTCTCTCACATTATTAAGCAGCCTACATTTTCTGCCAAAATGGGAAAGAAAAAGGATGTGTCGGCTGCTGAGAAGCAACAAATTGTGGAGTGTTTAGGTCAAGGCATGACTACAATCAACATTGTGCGATGATCAGGATGAAGTGTCTTGGTAATCAAGAAGTATGTAGCTGATTCACAGTACACACGTGTGCGTGCTGATAAGGGCAAATTGAGGACTCTTTCCTACAGGCAATTACGTCAGGTTGAAAGAGCAGCGGCAAAAAAGCCTTGTCATAGCAGCAGACAAGTTTTTGAAGCTGCTTGTGCCTCCAACGTCCCCCGAACAACAAGATGCAGGGTCCTTCAGAGGTTTGCAGCTGTGCATACGCCATCCTGTCGACCTCCTCTATCCACTTCACACAAGCAGAAACGGCTCCAGTGGGCCAAACATTACATGAAGACTGATTTCAAAACTGTTTTGTTCACGGATGAGTGCCGTGCAGCGCTCGATGGTCCAGATGAATGGAGTGGAGGATGGCTGGTTGATGGACACCCCACGCAAACACGGCTACAGCGCCAACAAGGAGGAGGTGGAGTAATGTTTTGGGCTGGAATCATGGGGAGAGAGATTGTCGGCCCCTTTAGGATCCCTGAAGGCGCTAAAGATGAACTCCATAATGTATGTGGATTTTCTCAAACAGCACTTCCTGCCATGGTTCAAGAAGAAGAACCGTGTATTTCACAGCAAGATTATTTTTCTGCATGATAATGCACCATCTCATGCTGCACATAAAACATCTGCATCTCTGGCTGATATGGGCATAAAAGGGGACAAACTTATGGTGTGACCCCCATGCTCCCCTGACCTCTACCCCATTCAGAACCTTTGGAGCATCATTAAAAGGAGTGTCTATGATGGCGGGAGGCAGTTCACATCTAAGCAACAGCTCTGGGAGGGTATTCTGTCCTCATGCAAAACAATTGAAGCAGAAACCATCCAAAACCTGACAAATTCAATGGACGAGAGAGTTCAGAAGCTCCTTTCAAACAAGGGGTCCTATGTGAAAATGTAACATCACCTAGAATAAAGTTTTGAGTTGAAAACTGTTTGATTTCAGTTTCTAAAAACCTGCTAATGCTTATAATTTCAAAAATGACCATTTTTTTGGTCTTTATTAAAATGAAAAGGTTGATCGAAAAGTTTGGGGGATCTAAGAGTGTGGCAACCCAGTAGTCATGATTACTTCGAATTCTGACAATATGAGGGTCATGCTGCAGGTAGTGCAGCAAGAAGGCACTTATGTGTCTTGCGCATCTCGGAGCCCCAAAATTATTTTCCGGGCTAGATGCAGCTAAAAATTATTTTTAATTTTAAATCTGGTGAAGCTTATTATAGATGGCCTAATAGGATCAGTGCTGCACACTGCTACAAAGCCCAAATTATTTTCCAGTCAAGATACAGATAAACATGATTAGTAATTTGAAAGCTTAAAACGGTTGGTAGGGTGATTTTAACCAATCATCAAGCTTTTACTCTCCCCAGGATGACACAGGGGTAGAAAAGTCGTTTCGGATCCATGATTTGTTCATCTTTATGAACGTGAGTCTGTCTACATTATCAGTGGAGAGCCGCGTGCGCTTATCTGTCAGCACACCACCAGCAGCGCTGAACACACGTTCAGACAGAACGCTGGCTGCGGGGCATGACAAGATCTCCAAGGCGTAAGTGGCTAGCTCCGGCCATTTATCCAGATTGGAAGCCCAAAAAGAGCAAGGGTCCAGTGACACAGTCGTGGCTTCAATGTTTACTTGGAGATACTCCTGTACCATCGTCTCTAGGCGTTGACTATGTGTCAGACTTCTTGTCTCCTGTGGCCTTGCAAAGGATGGGCTAAAAAAGTGGTGAAATGATTCCGCAAAATTGATGTTACCAGCAGATACTGTGGTTCTGTTACGGTTTGAGTGCTGAACACTTGACGGTCCCACGGTTGGCAAGTTGGAACTGTGAGATTCACTACGTGCACCACTGGTATTTTGTGGAAAAGCACATGTAATATTCTGCAACAGTCTCTGCTGATACTCCTGCATGCGTGCATCCCTTTCTATGGCAGGAATAATTTCTGCAAATTTACTTTTGTACCGGGGATCTAACAGTGTGGCAACCCAGTAGTCAGGATTATTTCTAATTCTCACAATTCGAGGGTCATGTTGCAGGTAGTGCAGCAAGAAGGCACTCATGTGTGTTGCGCATCCAGGAGCACCAAGTCCCTGTTGTGTTGGTGGCGAGGTAACAATCATGCTTCCTTCCTCTGTCCTCTCCCCCCAACCTCGCACAACAGAAATGTGATCAAGGTCTCCCTCATCTGATGAGTCTTCCATCAGTTCGTCCTCCACTTCTTCCTGGGCTCCTGCACCTTCCTCACTAGTTTGGCTGCTACCATGCGCCCTGGTAAAATCATCTCCCCCACCCTCACATGCCTGCCGCCTTGGTGCTGCCGACCGTCTGGACCTTGCAGATGTTAGCCCTTCCGCATACAACTCCTCCTCCTCTACTTCCTCCACCTCCTCTTGTGCCACCACCTGACTCCGAATTCTGTTTAACATGTGCTCCAGCATGTAAATCACCGGAATAGTCATGCTGATAATGGCATCGTCAGCACTAAACATCTTCGTCGCCATTTCAAAACTGTGCAGAAGGGTGCATAGGTCCCTGATCTGAGACCACTCCTCCAGCGTGATTTGCCCCACCTCTGAATCTCGTTGGCCCAGGCTATACGTCAGAACGTATTGCACCAGGGCTTGTCGGTGCTGCCACAGTCGCTGCAACATGTGCAGAGTTGAATTCCATCGGGTAGGCACATCGCATTTTAGCCGGTGAAGTGGCAGGCCCAACGACTTCTGTAGAGATGTAAGTCGCTGAGCTGCAGGATGCGAACGGCGGAAGTGAGCACACAGCGACCGTGCCCTCTGCAGAAGGCCATCTAGTCTGGGATAGTGGGCTAAAAATTGCTGAACAACCAGGTTCAACACGTGAGCCATACAAGGCACGTGTGTGACATTGCCCCGGCGAAGGGCCGCACCCAGGTTTGCAGCATTGTCGCACACGGCCTTCCCTGGTTTCAGGTCCAGTGGAGACAACCATTCATGAAATTGGTTCTCCAGAGCTGACCACAACTCCTCAGCTGTGTGACTCACATTTCCCAGACATTTCAATGTAAAAACCGCCTGATGACATTGAGCCCTACTGCCAGCATAGTAAGGAGGTGTGCAGGATCCCTTCTGCGCAGTTAGAAAGCTTGTGGCATGACCAGACAGGCTTTGGGTGCAGGTGGAAGACCGAGAGGAGGTTGAGGAGGCAGAAGCAGTGGAGGAACTTTGACATAAAGAGGATTGACGCACAACTCGTGGGGACGGCAAGACTTGGACAGCAGCCCCTTGTCCTGCTGTCACCATAGTTACCCAGTGCCCAGTCAGCGACATGTAACGCCCCTGTCCATGCCTACTCGTCCAAGTGTCTGTGGTGAAATGCACCCTGTCACACACAGAGTTTCTCAAAGAAGCGGTGATGTTGTGTGCGACATGCTGGTGGAGCGCAGGCACACCTTTCTTTGAGAAGTAGTGCCGACTGGGCATCTGGTACTGGGGCACTGCGACGGACATAAGGTCTCGAAAATCCTCTGTGTCCACCAGGCGGAAAGGCAGCATTTCTGTAGCCAAGAGCTTGCAGATGGTGAAATTCAACCTCTTAGCTTTCTCATGGCTAGGAGGAAATGGTCTTTTACTTGTCCACATCTGAGGGACCGAGGGCTGGCTATTGTGCTTAGACGGGGTTGATAAGGGTGTCCCCGGCAAACTGCCGGTCTGTGAGGAAGATGCAGGCGGACATGTTAGGTTGCCTTGATCCAAAGGTGGTGCTATTGATGTCGGAGAGCGCTCAAGACCAGCTGGTGTTACCACCTCCAAAGAAAATGATGACCTGCCAATCACGCTGGCTGTTGCGGGTAAAGAGGTGGCAGGTCTGCGCCCCAAAACAGGTGTGACTGCTGTCCCCCCAGTCACAGAGGATGAAGAGGCCGCGGATGCACAAGATATGGCAGACGGTGGTTGGCCCGGCCGGCTAGGCCGCATTGTAGCACACTGAGCTTCCCACTGCAACTTATGCTTCATGTCCATGTGCCGGTTCATGCATGAAGTACTCAAACTATGTATTTTTTGGCCTCTACTTAGCTTTTGCTGACAAATGTTACAGATAACACGAGTTGGGTCATCTTTATCGATCTGAAAAAATGCCCAGGCTATGCAAGGCTTAGCACCCATGCGACCTGAAGAGCCACCACGACTTGTGGTGAGAGGCAGAGTTGTGTTTGAGGATGCAGTTGTTGACGTGCTTCCAGTACTACGTCTCTGTCCAGGAAGGCGCAACCTGACCTCGTCGTCACTAGCATCTTCCTCCACCTCCTCTGCTGACCTCATCTCTTGGCTGACTGTGGGTTGACAGTAAGTGGGATCTCCGACCTCATCATCATCACCCTGTGCGTTATCACACCCGTCGTCCTCAGAGCCAACCTGTTCCTGCCCTGACAAAAAACTAAAGTTGTCGCTCCAATCAGGTATTTGAGTCTTATCATCGTCTTCCTCATTGTCTCCACCAACAGGAGTTACAGTTTGGGAATGAGGGTCTACATTATGGTCAGAACCTTCTGCGTCTGGTCCTGGATCCGACTCATAAAGATTCTGGGCATCAGTGCAGATCATTTCCTCGTCTGGATTCACAGAAGCGCTGGAGTCGACCTCTGATTCCCAGGCTATAGTATGAGTAAACAGCTCTGCAGACTCAACCATCTGTTCTACCTCATACTCAGACGGGCAGCTGGAGATTTGGGAGCTGTGAGGAAGCAAGTGCGATTTGGGTGACACCTTTGAGGACTGGAGTATTTGTGATGTTGAAGTTGATGTGGAGGAGAGCCCACTTAAAGGAGCACTTGATATCCGTTGAAGCACCTGCTGTTTTTGTGCCTCATCTGGAATTTGTAGCGATTGGCGTGGCCGTAAGAAAGGGATCTTATCACATTGTCCGCTAAAAGAAGTAGACATTTTAGTTTGGCTGGAAGATGGTCTTTCTTCTGCACCTACCCCACGGACACAACCTTTTTTCCCCTTCCCAACACGCCTATTCCCCTTTCCACCAGCAGCAGGCCTTTTTCCACTCATTTTGGTGGTTAACTAATTCACAACTCTGGAGTTGTTTGCACAAAAAAACAATGGATGGTAACCGAGCAGAGCTGAGTGGCCAAACTGTGGTATTAGGCCAAAACTATTGGCTGGGTTAGATGCAGAAAAAAATTATTTTTAATTTGCAACCTGATGGAGGTCAGTATAGATGGACTAATAGACCAAGTCCCACACACCGCTAGAAGCCCAAATATTTTTTCAGAGCTAGATGCAGAAATTTTTTTTATTCAATTTGCAACCTGATGGAGGTCAGTATAGATGGACTAATAGACCAAGTCCCACACACTGCTAGAAGCCCAAATATTTTTTCAGAGCTAGATGCAGAAAAGAATTATTTTTAATTTGCAACCTGATGGAGGTCAGTATAGATGGACTAATAGACCAAGTCCCACACACCGCTAGAAGCCCAAATATTTTTTCAGAGCTAGATGCAGAAAAAAATTATATTCAATTTGCAACCTGCTGGAGGTCAGTATAGAAGGACTAATAGAACAAGTCCCACACACTGCTAGAAGCCCAAATATTTTTTCAGAGCTAAATGAAGAAAAAAATTATTTTTAATTTGCAACCTGATGGAGGTCAGTATAGATGGACTAATAGACCAAGTCCAACACACTGCTAGAAGCCCAAATATTTTTTCAGAGCTAGATGCAGAAAAAAATTATTTTTAATTTGCAACCTGATGGAGGTCAGTATAGATGGACTAATAGACCAAGTCCCACACACCGCTAGAAGCCCAAATATTTTTTCAGAGCTAGATGCAGAAATTTTTTTTATTCAATTTGCAACCTGATGGAGGTCAGTATAGATGGACTAATAGACCAAGTCCCACACACTGCTAGAAGCCCAAATATTTTTTCAGAGCTAGATGCAGAAAAAAAATATTTTTAATTTGCAACCTGATGGAGGTCAGTATAGATGGACTAATAGACCAAGTCCCACACACTGCTAGAAGCCCAAATATTTTTTCAGAGCTAGATGCAGAAAAAAATTATTTTTAATTTGCAACCTGATGGAGGTCAGTATAGATGGACTAATAGAACAAGTCCCACACGCTGCTAGAAGCCCAAATATTTTTTCAGAGATAAATGAAGAAAAAAATTATTTTTAATTTGCAACCTGATAGAGGTCAGTATAGATGGACTAATAGACCAAGTCCCACACACTGCTAGAAGCCCAAATATTTTTTCAGAGCTAGATGCAGAAAAAAATTATTTTTAATTTGCAACCTGATGGAGGTCAGTATAGATGGACTAATAGACCAAGTCCCACACACCGCTAGAAGCCCAAATATTTTTTCAGAGCTAGATGCAGAAAAAAATTATATTCAATTTGCAACCTGCTGGAGGTCAGTATAGAAGGACTAATAGAACAAGTCCCACACACTGCTAGAAGCCCAAATATTTTTTCAGAGCTAAATGAAGAAAAAAATTATTTTTAATTTGCAACCTGATGGAGGTCAGTATAGATGGACTAATAGACCAAGTCCCACACACTGCTAGAAGCCCAAATATTTTTTCAGAGCTAGATGCAGAAAAAAATTATATTCAGTTTGCAACCTGATGGAGGTCAGTATAGATGGACTAATAGAATGATGCTATGCCCAAAAGATTTTACTTCACTAGGTGCAGTAAAAAAATTGGTATTCTATACACAGGTGGTATATCTTGCAACACAGATAGGCTACTCCACTGACTAACACACTCTGCAATAGGCCAAAAAGGATTAGCTTTGCTAGATTCAGCCAAATGCTGTGAAAAAAACTTGCACAGCACTGGCACAGACCTGCCTGGCAAAAACTGATAGGAACTGATGTAACCTAGTCCTGAAAAGGACTCCAATTACAATTAGTCTTTACTCCCACAATCTATCTATTTAAGAGCACAGACCTGCTTGATAAAAGTCGTAGGAAATGCTGTAACCTAGTCCTTAAAAGGACTGCAATCACAACTATTCCCTACTCCCAAGCTATCTGTATATTTGTGCGAAAATTGGCTTGAAATTAACAAGGTATAGCGCACACAGCAACAGCGGTGCCGTCTAACACGCAGCTGCAGCAGTGAGAAAATGGTGGCGACGGGGAAAATGGCTTGGTCTTATAGGGCAAGGACATGTGACATACACTGCCAATCACACATGCCCTTGCTTGTGTGAAAAAAAGCACTTCGCTCCGTGTGTGCGCTGCTGATAGGCTGACAGATTGCACCTCCCCACTGCAAATGCGGGAAAGAGAAAAAAAAATGGAGATCTTCATTGTTCCTGCAGAGATCCATCCCCTGCCCCTCCCCCCGCCCCGCTGTACACTCAAACTGCGTATTAACATTAATTTTCATCATTACTGAGAAAAAATCCAGTTATGATTTTGGTGCACGAACAGTTATCGAACATAACCTCGAACAGCCGAATTTTTCTCAAATTGTTCGTGTTCGCCGACCGGCTCGAACACCGCCCAAAACAGCTCGAATTTGAGATTGGCGAACAGTTCGAGTAGAACAACGCTCATCTCTAGTCCTCACCTCCTGGAAGATTAATCCTGTGTTTCATGTTTCCTTGTTGAAAAAGGCTGATGAATCGGATAGGGATGCTACTGTCACAGTTCCTCCGGTGGTGGAAGACGGCGAATATGAAATTTCTCATATCCTGAATTCCAGAAGACATAGAGGGAGATTGCAGTATCTCGTCGCTTGGAAAGGTTTCGGTCCCGAGGATAACTCCTGGGTAGGGGCGAATGATGTCTCTGCCCCTAGACTTGTCAGAGCGTTCCACAGGAGGTTTCCTGATAGGCCTGGGCCTGGAGGATCTGGAGGATCCTCATAGAAGAGGGGGTACTGTTAGAACTCTCCTGTTAGTTTTTTTCTATTTTGGTCACGTGGCCTGCTGCCTATTTATTCCAGGTCCGCCCTTCTGGCTTTGCTGGACTTCAGTGTTATTTGACTCTCTATCTAGCCAGGTCCTTTTGTACCTATCTCTCTAGCTCATTTGGTCCTTTGGACCTCTAAGTACTTTTTGTCTGTTTGTCTTTTTGCTCCGCTACAACATCTGCTAGGCGGTGTCCAATTTTGTCCCAGTCCTTAGTTCTTTTAGGGACCCCTCCCTTTATTCTATAGGTCTGCGCTCAGACTAGCTGAGGACGAAGGCGGCTCTTTTCACGAGGAACAGGTCGCCCGCTGCAACGTAGGGAATCAGCTTAGTCTTATTGTAGGGACAGATTCCCTTTCTTTCCTTAGTTCTTGTAGCAGATCATAACATCACACGGGGGTAAGCTTCAGTACCTTTACTGGTGATGATGCAGGCACGGTCCAGGGTACTCCGGACGAAGGGCGCACTTTTGGACTCTCCCCAGTGAGCGGGTATAGGGCCTCCTGATCCATTGCTTTACTCGCTGAGCTTCTGGCCTGCCTGGAACTAGGCCTAGCTTGGTTACTGTCTCTCTCTCCCTTGCACCTGCTGACCTGGTGGTAGGGCCTTCTCTTGGAGATCACTCTCCCTGGTCGCTGGGGCATCCGTGACTCCTAACCCTGGTACTGTAATCAGCATTTGGCAAACCTGGGACCTGTAGTCCTCCAGGGGTTCCGGTGGTCCCTACTGGGTATAAAGGGTCCCCATAGGTGCAGACCCGGTGTCCGGTATATATCTCGGGGTGAGCCTGGTATGCTCCTCTGCCCCCTCGCTACTTCTTCCTTCTCCTCTCGCCTTCGGCCACACTCAGGGCCCTCACCCGTGCTGCAGGCCCTGGCTCGCCTAAGCACAGCAGCCAGGGTGCTGCCTCTTCGCTGCTCTCTGAGCGTCAGCACGCTCTCTGCTCAGACTCAACACTGCACTCTCACTCTGTCTGAACAACAACTGAACTCACTTCTCACTGACTTCTGACTCACCAACTGAGCTGCCTGGCTCCACCCTCCCTATATATATCCCTAACGGGCTACCTCTGCTGGTCTGAGGTGGTAGGGTGGAGGTGTGTGAATGTGTGAGGACCTCTTGTGGAGAAGTCCATCCATGCACCCTTCTGGGTTTTGTGGCACCAATGCGCAGCAGGGCGCACATCCCCCCCTAGTAAAATTCAGTACTCCTGGACTGAAGCATTTTTCTCAAAACAGGTTAAACAAATAACAATAACATTTCTTCCCTTTATGGGAGGCACTTTTCTTGAACGTTACAGGTAACATTATAATACAATAATAACAATTATAAATAACATTAAGTCACAGTAAGTCCCGTAACCTGGTGTCCATTTCACCGACGAAGGAACATGAGGGACCCGCCTGAAAACCCTCAACGTAGGCCCTGGGCGTGGCTACAGGGCATAGGTGATCCAGGTGCTGGACCATGTCTTCGACCATGCCAAATGGGTTTTTGTTCCGTGGTCACTTAAGAGACACTCCAGGGAGTGCAACTATGTACATGATAGTTTTTGGGTGCTCCCAGTCCTCAGCCACCGAGTCCTTTATATATACCCTTACGGGTAACTAAATGCAATGAGAAGTGTCCGTGTCACATTAATTGTCCATTAGCAAGGCAAAATAAATCATTAAATAAATACATGAAATTATTACAAGAACATACCCTACGGGGTAACTATTTATACTCTCAGTGTTTCTCTGTTCACTCCCAATACCTGACAGGGGTCTGGCCTTTTGTGCTATGCGATGACCTACATAGTACTGGGATGCGTGTAGTGTGGATGCTTGCGCTATTTTACTCTCTATCAGCTCTATGTGTTGGTGGACTGCAAGACTGCCTTAACCTCTCTACGGGACTGGCAAGTACACTGGTTACTGGGCCTACTGGCTCTGCTTCTACCGGCGATCCTTCTTCTGGGGATTCTTCCTGAGCAGGCTCTTCCGGGGCACTTACAGGTCTTACTTGCAGTGGAGGGTCTTCAGGATGTTGGCAGAAGTGTATCACAGATATTATTACCGCTCCATCCAGTTGAGGCCAATCTGCCGGGAAATCTAAGACAGTATGGAGTACTTCTTCTTTAGGCTCCTCCGGTACGGTGAGAGGCACTTCATCCTGGGGCTTCAGCGGACTTTGGCACGTCTTCAGATGGTCTCTTGATACCGTTGCAGTTGTTCTTCCTGCGTCTTTGCTAATTAGACAGGTTTTCCTATTGTCGAATCTGGAATTCAACACAGTGTAAGGTTCCCTTTCCCACTGGTCATCAAGTTTGTGGCTTCTTCTCTTTCATTTCAGCACAACTTCTCCAGGTGTCAAGGGTTCGGCTGGTGCACTCTTGTTGTACTGTGCTTCCTGCTTATCTCTCACCCTACTTAGATTGACTTCGACACAGGCCTGTACTCTCCTGTACTGCTCCTGTCGAGTCGTATCCCAGTCTTCAGTGGACATATCCGCTTCTAGCTCTACCACTCCAAGCTCCAGGTCCATGGGCAACTTTCCGGGTCTTGCTCTCATGAGGTACGCTGGAGTACAATTGGTGGAACTCACAGGTATGTGATTGTACAGATCTACCAGGTCAGGTAGTTTGTCTGGCCACTAATTTCTTTCTTCTAAAGGTAAGGTCTTCAACAGGTCGATGACTATGTTATTCATCTTTTCACATAACCCATTAGTTTGGGGGTGGTACGGTGTAGTCCGGATCTTCTTACACCCGTACAGATGGCAAAACTCTTTGAACAGCTCGGCTTCAAAGGCAGGGCCTTGATCCGTCAGCACCTTATTCGGGTATCCATGCGGTCTGCAGAAGTATGCTTTAAACGTCCTTGCTGCAGTTTCTGCCGTCAGATCCTTGACGGGGCTACCACCAGGAACCGGGAATAGTGATCCATCATGGTCAGTGCATAAGAGTAGCCCGACCTGCTGGGTGACAGCTTGACGTGATCCAGGGCGACGATCTCCAGGGGCTGGGTTGTCTTGATAGATTGCAAGGGTGCTTTCTGGCTGCTGTAGTCTTTTCTTCTGTGGCTACAGGGTCCACAATCCCGGCACCACCTCTCTATGAAGCTCCGCATTCCAACCGAATAAAACTGACTCTTCGGGAGGGTTTCCAGCTTCTTCCAGCCAAAGTGCCCCGCTTGATCGTGGTAGGCCTCCAACACCATATGGATGTCTGTCCTGGGCACTACGATCTGCCATACCATCTCATGGGTCCTAGGGTTGACGTACCTTCGGCACAGCTTCTCTCTATAGATGAACAGCCGGCTTCTCTCATGCCACAGTTGCTTGGCTTGTGGAGAAGCGTCCTTCTCCAGGGAGGAACCTTCCTGGGTTATCAGTTCTTTGATACGGCTGACAACCGGGCTGCTGTCCTGGGTCTCCTTCCAACTGTGGTGAGGTAAAGGGTTTAGTGTCTTACCACGATACCTCCTGGAGGTGCGCTACTCGTGGGCCATCCCATTTCTATGGAAGGTAGGTAGCTCAATCTTCTCCAGGTCATCCACTTCTTCTTCAGTAGCCGACTGGTGCGGCATTCTGGATAGGGCATCGGCGTTAGCGTTCTTGTGGCCTGCCCGGTACTTGATGGTGAACTGATAATTTGACAGCCGGGCCATCCAACGCTGTTCCATGGCTCCCAACTTGGCTGTCTCTAGATGTGTCAAGGGGTTGTTGTCAGTGTAAGCCATGAACTTACTGGAGGCCAAGTAGTGCTTGAATCGTTCAGTGATGGCCAGGAGCTCCAACTTGAAGGAGCTATAGTTTTCTGGATTCCTCTCGGTCGGACGAAGCTTCCAGCTAGCATAGGCAATCACCTTCTCCTTGCCATACTACTTCTGCCTTAACACAGCTCCTAGTCCCTGGTTGCTGGCATCAGTGTACAGCAGGAAAGGTTGGCTGTAGTCAGGGTGGGCAAGGATTTCTTCGCCAGTCAGGATCTCTTTCATCACTGCAAAGGACTCAGCCTGCTCTTTACCCAACTGGAAGGGGGGGGTTCTTGCCTCTGTTGGACTGTCCCACCAGGAGATCTTGCAGAGGTGCTGCCTTCTTGGTGTAGTCCTTCAAAAATCTCCGGTAGTACCCGACCAGTCCCAGGAACTGACGTACCTCCTTGAGATTCTTTGGCTCCTGCCGTTTCTGGATGGCAGTGACCTTCTCCGGGTCTGGTGCTACTCCTTCTGTACTGACGATGTGCCCCAGGTACTGAACCTTCTGCTTGAGCAGGTGGCACTTGGAAGGCTTCAATTTCATCCCATAGTGGGACAATGACTCAAATACCTCCACCAGGTGCTTCAAATGGTTCTCATACGTTCTGGAGTACACTATCACGTCATCCAGGTATAGCTGCACGGTCTCGAAGTTATGGTGTCCCAAACAGCACTCCATCAATCTCTGGAACATTTCAGGGGCGTTGCAGAGTCCGAACGGCATACTGTTGAACTTGCAGAGTCCCATCGGGTTAGTGAAGGCCGTCTTCTCCCGGTCCTCCTCTGCAATTGCTACTTGCCAGTACCCACTAGTAAGGTCAAGGGTAGAGAAGTAATTTGCAGACTTTAATGCAGCCAGGGATTCCTCTATACGGGGCAAAGGGTATGCATCTTTATGTGTTATGCGATTTACCTGTCTGTAATCTACACATATTCTCATGCTTCCATCCTTTTTCCTGACCAGGACCAGGGGAGTTGCCCAGGGGCTACAGCTATCTCCTATTACCCCTGCCTTCTTCATGTCATGCAACATTTCCTTTGCTTTCAGGTAGTGTGCTGGTGGTATGGGCCTGTAACGTTCTTTGATGGGTGGATGGTTACCTGTGGGTATATGGTGTTGTACCCCTTTAATCCTCCCAAAATCAAGTGGGTGTTTGCTGAAAACCTGTTCGTATTCCTGGACCACCCTGTATACACCTTGCTTTTGATGGACAGGAGTGGTGTCAGTCCCACCATGGAGCTGTCGACACCAATTCTCCAACTGGGATTCGGAGTCATTGTCCTCCACTGTATCTGGTGGGGTCAAGGATTCCACAGTGTGTATGGCATCATCATTCACGGTATACAACCTGGCAACAGTGGCGTACCTTGGTAATTTAACTTCATCCTCCCCACAATTTAGGAGACGTACGGGTACCCTTCCATTGCGTACATCAACCACCCCCCTGGCAGTTAAGAGTGTAGGTCTGTGCTCCGAGCTAATGGGCTCCACTACCGCCTGGTAGTTCTGTCCCTTGAGACCTATTGCTGCCCTACACCAAATCAGCATCTCACTCATTGGGGGAATCACAATGGGTATCGGGTCTGTCACCCGTACATTACCAATCTCACCACCTGTTAGCTTTACCTGTTGCTGGTACAGGAGGGCTCAAATATCTTTCTGGAGCACCTTCCTCTGCCCTGGTTTGCAGTGTCAGCAATCTGTTGGAGTAAAAACAACACTTCTCCCAAACAGTTACCAACAATAGTTGTACCAAGTATCATATACGGATTGGTATCACCAGGATTAGATTCTATGACAGTTAGTCCTTGGTCCTTTAGTTCCACTCTCCCCACCTTCACTGTCACGTCCTTAACCCCTGCTAGGTTAAGAGGAAGGCCGTTAGAGACATGCACGGAGAGGTTCGGGGCTGGCGGCAGGAGTTCATCTACGGACCAGTACCTTTTGTAGAGGACATCAGGAATGATGGTTACCTGTGAGCCGGTGTCCAGCAACGCAGGTGTTGCTATCCGGTCCAGCACGATGTACAGGAAAGGCCTTCCTCCTATGAACCGATGGTACCAGCTTGATGGGCCTGGCTGCTTTACTCCTGGGTGTCGGCCCTCGGCCCGAGGATTTGCTCATTTAAAGGACAGTTCCGCGCTGTGTGGCCTGCCTTCTGGCTGTGGTAGCAGATGAATTCTCCAGGAGGGTGACGTTGGTCGTTGGTCTTCCCACGGGGTGGCGTTGTCCTCCTCTGGGGTGGCATTGTCCTCCTTCTTCTCCTCATCCAGGGTACATCCTCATGGCTGTTAGAGAGTAGGATCCTTCCTTCCGGCTCAGGCTCCTCCTGTAGCTGCAGGGTGCTCAGGACAGTGGCCAGGGTTTTACTTAGCTGACACACTTCAGAGCGCAGGCTGTATAGCTCGCTAGGAGGTACTGTTTGCATCTTTGTTTCAGCTGTTAATGAAGGAGCAGTCTGTGCTGCGAGCACTGGGGTGGCCCCACCCTGGTAACGTTGGACAGCAGTATCTGTTGTTTCCAGGGGCTGTAGACCCTTTATAGCCATGTCCTTAAGGGTGTCAAAGGTGGCATCTGGATGATCTAAGGCCCACCACCGTACAGTTCTCTTCTCCTCCTGGGACTTCAACCCCCGTATGAACTGTTCCGTCAGCATTTTATTTTCGTTTTGTATGCTGGCTGGACTAACCTGTTTCAGTGCCCGCAGGGCTTCCTGTAAGCGCCAGGTGTAGTCCCGGACACTGTCCTCAGGTTTCTGGGCGCAGTGGTAGAACCTAATCCGGAGATCTGTCTCAGTGCGGTTTTCAAACACAATTTGCAGTCTCTTAAAGATGATGGATACTGATTCCTGGTCTGCGGCTGGCCAGGTTTCAACTTCCCGCTCTGCAGCACCAGTCAATTGTCCAAGCACCACAGCAGCTCTCTGCTTACCAGTCATAGAGTACATGTCTAGCACACCGCATATTTTTCTCTTGAATCCGGACAGGGTGTCTGGTTTGCCATTTTACTGGGGAAGCCATTTCGCTCCAGTGATATACGGCAGGGCCATGGGTAACAACGGAGTCATGACCCCTGCTGGTGGAGCGGCCGCTCCGGCCTGTGCAGCGCCGGGCACAGGTTGGGCACCAGAAGCATTAACCAGTGCTCCGGCGGCTTGCTGGTCGTCGGCCATGGTTGCGCTATCCTAGTGTACCGGAGCCTACCTTCTTCACTTTCTTTTTCAGGTAGGCAGCAGCTCCGCAGGCGACGGTCTTCTTCCAGGACCTTGCGTCGCTCGTGTCTGACGTCAGAGCGTCCTCTGGACTCCTTCCAGGACCTGACGCTTCCTGGTTCGACGTCAGGGGCGGGGCGTGTCCTGGGCTTCGCGCGCTTCCAGCGGTTACGCTTCTCCGATTCCCATGGTTACGCCCCTCTTCTTGCCGCGCGGTGACAGGAAGATGGCGGACAATGGCGGGAAATCTCGGGAATGGCGGGAAAACTTCACCACAGTGAGTATTACAGTCTTTTAAGGCACACAGTACCCGGTGGCAACGGGAACGGAATCCTGTTTGTGACGCCAGAGCTGACGCGCCCCCTGGGCCGTGGGGTACTCGGCAGCCGGGCCTCTGGTTGCTGGGGGATATCACGGTAGCTGGTCCGGTGCGTCACCCAGGGCGGTCAGTAAAAGGGGGAATAGTTTATAGGGGATTTGGGACAGTGTATGTGATGCCACCTGTGGATTGCGGCTAAAGGGTGCCGCCGCTGCGGAGCAGTCCTCTGGAGCTGGTGTTACGGCAGCAGTGATGATGTGGCTCTCCACCGGTAGAGCTAGCTCCAGGGCAGTGTAGGGGTGAATGGTGAATGCCGGTGACAGACGGCAGGGCGGTCCCGGAGGAAAGACGGACACTCACACGGGGGTAAGCGTCAGTACCTTTACTGGTGATGATGCAGGCACGGTCCAGGGTACTTCGGACGAAGGGCGCACTTTTGGACTCTCCCCAGTGAGCGGCTATAGGGCCTCCTGATCGGTTGCTTTACTCGCTAAGCTTCTGGCCTGCCTGGAACTAGGCCTAGCTTGGTTACTGTCTCTCTCTCCCTTGCACCTGCTGACCTGGTGGTAGGGCCTTCTCTTGGAGATCACTCTCCCTGGTCGCTGGGGCCTCCGTGACTCCTAGCCCTGGTACTGTAATCAGCGTTTGGCAAACCTGGGACCTGTAGTCCTCCAGGGGTTCCGGTGGTCCCTACTGGGTATAAATGGTCCCCGTAGGCGCGGACCCGGTGTCCGGTATATATCTCGGGCTGAGCCTGGTATGCTCCTCTGCCCCCTCGCTACTTCTTCCTTCTCCTCTCGCCTTCGGCCACACTCAGGGCCCTCACCTGTGCTGTAGGCCTTGGCTCGCCTAAGCACAGCAGCCAGCGTGCTGCCTCTTCGCTGCTCTCTGAGCGTCAGCACGCTCTCTGCTCAGACTCAACACTGCACTGTCACTCTGTCTGATCAACATCTGAACTCACTTCTCACTGACTTCTGACTGACCAACTGAGCTGCCTGGCTCCACCCTCCCTATATATATCTCTAACGAGCTCCCTCTGCTGGTCTGAGGTGGTAGGGTGGAGGTGTGTGATTGTGTGAGGGCCTTTTGTGGAGAAGTCCATCCATGCACCCTTCTGGGTTCTGTGGCACCAATGTGCATCAGGACGCCACATGCCTATAGGTTATAATTCCACCGGCGGAACTAAAAACCCGCTCTGACAAAACGCTAGCGGCAGGGCAGGCAAGGAGCTCCAAGGCATAGAGAGCCAGTTCATGCCCCGTGTCCAGCTGGGATACCCAATAATTATAAGGCACAGAGGAATCACGGAGGATGTTGGTATGGTCAGCAAGGTACTCCCTCTCCATCTTCCGAAACTTTTCTCAACTTGGGAGAGTACCCCGCGCCTCAGGGCCTGTGCGATCGGAGGGTCTCAGAAAACTGTCCTTGAACTTTGACAGTGTTCCCCTGGCTCTGCTGGATTGCATTTGTGTCTCTCTCACCTGTACTCCTTGGTTGTCCAACGAACTGTGACCTCTGCCCCCATAATTATTGGGTTTCAAAGCTGGATATGTGGAGTGAACTGGCTCTCTATGCCTTGGAGGTCATAGGCTGCCCTGCCCCTAGCATTTTATCAGAGCGGGTTTTAAGTAGAGATGAGCGTTGTTCTACTCGAACTGTTCGCCAATCTCAAATTAGAGCTGTTTTGGGCGGTGTTCGAGCCGGTCGGCGAACACGAACAATTTGAGAAAAATTCGGCTGTTCGAGGTTATGTTCGATAACTGTTCGTGCACCAAAATCATAACTGGATTTTTTCTCAGTAATGATGAAAATTAATGTTAATACGCAGTTTGAGTGTACAGCGGGGCGGGGGGAGGGGCAGGGGATGGATCTCTGCAGGAACAATGAAGATCTCCATTTTTTTTTCTCTTTCCCGCATTTGCAGTGGGGAGGTGCAATCTGTCAGCCTATCAGCAGCGCACACACGGAGCGAAGTGCTTTTTTTCACACAAGCAAGGGCATGTGTGATTGGCAGTGTATGTCACATGTCCTTGCCCTATAAGACCAAGCCATTTTCCCCGTCGCCACCATTTTCTCACTGCTGCAGCTGCGTGTTAGACAGCACCGCTGTTGCTGTGTGCGCTATACCTTGTTAATTTCAAGCCAATTTTCGCACAAATATACAGATAGCTTGGGAGTAGGGAATAGTTGTGATTGCAGTCCTTTTAAGGACTAGGTTACAGCATTTCCTACGACTTTTATCAAGCAGGTCTGTGCTCTTAAATAGATAGATTGTGGGAGTAAAGACTAATTGTAATTGGAGTCCTTTTCAGGACTAGGTTACATCAGTTCCTATCAGTTTTTGCCAGGCAGGTCTGTGCCAGTGCTGTGCAAGTTTTTTTCACAGCATTTGGCTGAATCTAGCAAAGCTAATCCTTTTTGGCCTATTGCAGAGTGTGTTAGTCAGTGGAGTAGCCTATCTGTGTTGCAAGATATACCACCTGTGTATAGAATACCAATTTTTTTACTGCACCTAGTGAAGTAAAATCTTTTGGGCATAGCATCATTCTATTAGTCCATCTATACTGACCTCCATCAGGTTGCAAACTGAATATAATTTTTTTCTGCATCTAGCTCTGAAAAAATATTTGGGCTTCTAGCAGTGTGTGGGACTTGGTCTATTAGTCCATCTATACTGACCTACATCAGGTTGCAAATTAAAAATAATTTTTTTCTTCATTTAGCTCTGAAAAAATATTTGGGCTTCTAGCAGTGTGTGGGACTTGTTCTATTAGTCCTTCTATACTGACCTCCAGCAGGTTGCAAATTGAATATAATTTTTTTCTGCATCTAGCTCTGAAAAAATATTTGGGCTTCTAGCGGTGTGTGGGACTTGGTCTATTAGTCCATCTATACTGACCTCCATCAGGTTGCAAATTAAAAATAATTTTTTTCTGCATCTAGCTCTGAAAAAATATTTGGGCTTCTAGCAGTGTGTGGGACTTGGTCTATTAGTCCATCTATACTGACCTCCATCAGGTTGCAAATTAAAAATATTTTTTTTCTTCATTTATCTCTGAAAAAATATTTGGGCTTCTAGCAGCGTGTGGGACTTGTTCTATTAGTCCATCTATACTGACCTCCATCAGGTTGCAAATTAAAAATAATTTTTTTCTGCATCTAGCTCTGAAAAAATATTTGGGCTTCTAGCAGTGTGTGGGACTTGGTCTATTAGTCCATCTATACTGACCTCCATCAGGTTGCAAATTAAAAATAATTTTTTTCTGCATCTAGCTCTGAAAAAATATTTGGGCTTCTAGCAGTGTGTGGGACTTGGTCTATTAGTCCATCTATACTGACCTCCATCAGGTTGCAAATTGAATAAAAAAAATTTCTGCATCTAGCTCTGAAAAAATATTTGGGCTTCTAGCGGTGTGTGGGACTTGGTCTATTAGTCCATCTATACTGACCTCCATCAGGTTGCAAATTAAAAATAATTTTTTTCTGCATCTAACCCAGACAATAGTTTTGGCCTAATACCACAGTTTGGCCACTCAGCTCTGCTCGGTTACCATCCATTGTTTTTTTGTGCAAACAACTCCAGAGTTGTGAATTAGTTAACCACCAAAATGAGTGGAAAAAGGCCTGCTGCTGGTGGAAAGGGGAATAGGCGTGTTGGGAAGGGGAAAAAAGGTTGTGTCCGTGGGGTAGGTGCAGAAGAAAGACCATCTTCCAGCCAAACTAAAATGTCTACTTCTTTTAGCGGACAATGTGATAAGATCCCTTTCTTACGGCCACGCCAATCGCTACAAATTCCAGATGAGGCACAAAAACAGCAGGTGCTTCAACGGATATCAAGTGCTCCTTTAAGTGGGCTCTCCTCCACATCAACTTCAACATCACAAATACTCCAGTCCTCAAAGGTGTCACCCAAATCGCACTTGCTTCCTCACAGCTCCCAAATCTCCAGCTGCCCGTCTGAGTATGAGGTAGAACAGATGGTTGAGTCTGCAGAGCTGTTTACTCATACTATAGCCTGGGAATCAGAGGTCGACTCCAGCGCTTCTGTGAATCCAGACGAGGAAATGATCTGCACTGATGCCCAGAATCTTTATGAGTCGGATCCAGGACCAGACGCAGAAGGTTCTGACCATAATGTAGACCCTCATTCCCAAACTGTAACTCCTGTTGGTGGAGACAATGAGGAAGACGATGATAAGACTCCAATACCTGATTGGAGCGACAACTTTAGTTTTTTGTCAGGGCAGGAACAGGTTGGCTTTGAGGACGACGGGTGTGATAACGCACAGGGTGATGATGATGAGGTCGGAGATCCCACTTACTGTCAACCCACAGTCAGCCAAGAGATGAGGTCAGCAGAGGAGGTGGAGGAAGATGCTAGTGACGACGAGGTCAGGTTGCGCCTTCCTGGACAGAGACGTAGTACTGGAAGCACGTCAACAACTGCATCCTCAAACACAACTCTGCCTCTCACCACAAGTCGTGGTGGCTCTTCAGGTCGCATGGGTGCTAAGCCTTGCATAGCCTGGGCATTTTTTCAGATCGATAAAGATGACCCAACTCGTGTTATCTGTAACATTTGTCAGCAAAAGCTAAGTAGAGGCCAAAAAATACATAGTTTGAGTACTTCATGCATGAACCGGCACATGGACATGAAGCATAAGTTGCAGTGGGAAGCTCAGTGTGCTACAATGCGGCCTAGCCGGCCGGGCCAACCACCGTCTGCCATATCTTGTGCATCCGCGGCCTCTTCATCCTCTGTGACTGGGGGGACAGCAGTCACACCTGTTTTGGGGCGCAGACCTGCCACCTCTTTACCCGCAACAGCCAGCGTGATTGGCAGGTCATCATTTTCTTTGGAGGTGGTAACACCAGCTGGTGTTGAGCGCTGTCCGACATCGATAGCACCACCTTTGGATGAAGGCAACCTAACATGTCCGCCTGCATCTTCCTCACAGACCGGCAGTTTGCCGGGGACACCCTTATCAACCCCGTCTAAGCACAATAGCCAGCCCTCGGTCCCTCAGATGTGGACAAGTAAAAGACCATTTCCTCCTAGCCATGAGAAAGCTAAGAGGTTGAATTTCACCATCTGCAAGCTCTTGGCTACAGAAATGCTGCCTTTCCGCCTGGTGGACACAGAGGATTTTCGAGACCTTATGTCCGTCGCAGTGCCCCAGTACCAGATGCCCAGTCGGCACTACTTCTCAAAGAAAGGTGTGCCTGCGCTCCACCAGCATGTCGCACACAACATCACCGCTTCTTTGAGAAACTCTGTGTGTGACAGGGTGCATTTCACCACAGACACTTGGACGAGTAGGCATGGACAGGGGCGTTACATGTCGCTGACTGGGCACTGGGTAACTATGGTGACAGCAGGACAAGGGGCTGCTGTCCAAGTCTTGCCGTCCCCACGAGTTGTGCGTCAATCCTCTTTATGTCAAAGTTCCTCCACTGCTTCTGCCTCCTCAACCTCCTCTCGGTCTTCCACCTGCACCCAAAGCCTGTCTGGTCATGCCACAAGCTTTCTAACTGCGCAGAAGGGATCCTGCACACCTCCTTACTATGCTGGCAGTAGGGCTCAACGTCATCAGGCGGTTTTTACATTGAAATGTCTGGGAAATGTGAGTCACACAGCTGAGGAGTTGTGGTCAGCTCTCGAGAACCAATTTCATGAATGGTTGTCTCCACTGGACCTGAAACCAGGGAAGGCCGTGTGCGACAATGCTGCAAACCTGGGTGCGGCCCTTCGCCGGGGCAATGTCACACACGTGCCTTGTATGGCTCACGTGTTGAACCTGGTTGTCCAGCAATTTTTAGCCCACTATCCCAGACTAGATGGCCTTCTGCAGAGGGCACGGTCGCTGTGTGCTCACTTCCGCCGTTCGCATCCCGCAGCTCAGCGACTTACATCTCTACAGAAGTCGTTGGGCCTGCCACTTCACAGGCTAAAATGCGATGTGCCTACCCGGTGAAATTCAACTCTGCACATGTTGCAGCGACTGTGGCAGCACCGACAAGCCCTGGTGCAATACGTTCTGACGAATAGCCTGGGCCAACGAGATTCAGAGGTGGGGCAAATCACGCTGGAGGAGTGGTCTCAGATCAGGGACCTATGCACCCTTCTGCACAGTTTTGAAATGGCGACGAAGATGTTTAGTGCTGACGATGCCATTATCAGCATGACTATTCCGGTGATTTACATGCTGGAGCACATGTTAAACAGAATTCGGAGTCAGGTGGTGGCACAAGAGGAGGTGGAGGAAGTAGAGGAGGGGGAGTTGTATGCGGAAGGGCTAACATCTGCAAGGTCCAGACGGTCGGCAGCACCAAGGCGGCAGGCATGTGAGGGTGGGGGAGATGATTTTACCAGGGCGCATGATAGCAGCCAAACTAGTGAGGAAGGTGCAGGAGCCCAGGAAGAAGTGGAGGACGAACTGATGGAAGACTCATCAGATGAGGGAGACCTTGATCACATTTCTGTTGTGCGAGGTTGGGGGGAGAGGACAGAGGAAGGAAGCATGATTGTTACCTCGCCACCAACACAACAGGGACTTGGTGCTCCTGGATGCGCAACACACATGAGTGCCTTCTTGCTGCACTACCTGCAACATGACCCTCGAATTGTGAGAATTAGAAATAATCCTGACTACTGGGTTGCCACACTGTTAGATCCCCGGTACAAAAGTAAATTTGCAGAAATTATTCCTGCCATAGAAAGGGATGCACGCATGCAGGAGTATCAGCAGAGACTGTTGCAGAATCTTACATGTGCTTTTCCACAAAATACCAGTGGTGCACGTAGTGAATCTCACAGTTCCAACTTGCCAACCGTGGGACCGTCAAGTGTTCAGCACTCAAACCGTAACAGAACCACAGTACCTGCTGGTAACATCAATTTTGCGGAATCATTTCACCACTTTTTTAGCCCATCCTTTGCAAGGCCACAGGAGACAAGAAGTCTGACACATAGTCAACGCCTAGAGACGATGGTACAGGAGTATCTCCAAGTAAACATTGAAGCCACGACTGTGTCACTGGACCCTTGCTCTTTTTGGGCTTCCAATCTGGATAAATGGCCGGAGCTAGCCACTTACGCCTTGGAGATCTTGTCATGCCCCGCAGCCAGCGTTCTGTCTGAACGTGTGTTCAGCGCTGCTGGTGGTGTGCTGACAGATAAGCGCACGCGGCTCTCCACTGATAATGTAGACAGACTCACGTTCATAAAGATGAACAAATCATGGATCCGAAACGACTTTTCTACCCCTGTGTCATCCTGGGGCGATTAAAAGCTTGATGATTGGTTAAAATCACCCTACCAACCGTTTTAAGCTTTCAAATTACTAATCATGTTTATCTGTATCTTGACTGGAAAATAATTTGGGCTTTGTAGCAGTGTGCAGCACTGATCCTATTAGGCCATCTATACTAAAGCTTCACCAGATTTAAAATTAAAAATAATTTTTAGCTGCATCTAGCCCGGAAAATAATTTTGGGGCTCCGAGATGCGCAAGACACATAAGTGCCTTCTTGCTGCACTACCTGCAGCATGACCCTCATATTGTCAGAATTCGAAGTAATCATGACTACTGGGTTGCCACACTCTTAGATCCCCCAAACTTTTCGATCAACCTTTTCATTTTAATAAAGACCAAAAAAATGGTCATTTTTGAAATTATAAGCATTAGCAGGTTGTTAGAAACTGAAATCAAACAGTTTTCAACTCAAAACTTTATTCTAGGTGATGTTACATTTTCACATAGGACCCCTTGTTTGAAAGGAGCTTCTGAACTCTCTCGTCCATTGAATTTGTCAGGTTTTGGATGGTTTCTGCTTCAATTGTTTTGCATGAGGACAGAATACCCTCCCAGAGCTGTTGCTTAGATGTGAACTGCCTCCCGCCATCATAGACACTCCTTTTAATGATGCTCCAAAGGTTCTGAATGGGGTAGAGGTCAGGGGAGCATGGGGGTCACACCATAAGTTTGTCCCCTTTTATGCCCATATCAGCCAGAGATGCAGATGTTTTATGTGCAGCATGAGATGGTGCATTATCATGCAGAAAAATGATCTTGCTGTGAAATACACGGTTCTTCTTCTTGAACCATGGCAGGAAGTGCTGTTTGAGAAAATCCACATACATTATGGAGTTCATCTTTAGCGCCTTCAGGGATCCTAAAGGGGCCGACAATCTCTCTCCCCATGATTCCAGCCCAAAACATTACTCCACCTCCTCCTTGTTGGCGCTGTAGCCATGTTTGCGTGGGGTGTCCATCAACCAGCCATCCTCCACTCCATTCATCTGGACCATCGAGCGCTGCACGGCACTCATCCGTGAACAAAACAGTTTTGAAATCAGTCTTCATGTAATGTTTGGCCCACTGGAGCCGTTTCTGCTTGTGTGAAGTGGATAGAGGAGGTCGACAGGATGGCGTATGCACAGCTGCAAACCTCTGAAGGACCCTGCATCTTGTTGTTCGGGGGACGTTGGAGGCACAAGCAGCTTCAAAAACTTGTCTGCTGCTATGACAAGGCTTTTTTGCCGCTGCTCTTTCAACCTGACGTTATTGCCTGTAGGAAAGAGTCCTCAATTTGCCCTTATCAGCACGCACACGTGTGTACTGTGAATCAGCTACATACTTCTTGATTGCCAAGACACTTCATCCTGATCATCGCACAATGTTGATTGTAGTCATGCCTTGACCTAAACACTCCACAATTTGTTGCTTCTCAGCAGCCGACACATCCTTTTTCTTTCCCATTTTGGCAGAAAATGTAGGCTGCTTAATAATGTGAGAGAGCCTTCTTAAGTAGTCTTGCCTTTCATTGGACACACCTGCCAAACTAATTAGCACAGGTGTCTGCAATTGCTTACAGTGATATAAAGAGCCCTGACACACATCACCATCAATGAGTTTAACTGACAAACAAACAAATTCTTCCCTTATCACTCCTAAACACTTTTTGCATAATAATTTGGAACGCGGTGTACATGTGCTTTTCCACAAAACACCAGTGGTTCACGTAGTGAATCTTACAGTTCTAACTTGCCAACCGTGGTCTGTATGAAATTGTTCAATAAAGGGCCCAAAATTAAAATAACATAGATGGGAGAGGTCTCTATGAATAGGAATTCCTAAGTATTTGATACCCTGTGAGGCCCAGGCAAAGGGAAAGTTGGACTGGATGGAATCCTATATGGATTTAGGGAGGGAGACATCGAGGGCCTCAGACTTCGCTGCATTGATTTTAAAATTTTACCATGTAACAAAGTGATCTATTTCAGCCATAACAGCAGGGATGGATATATGTGATTGAGTGATATATAGTAGGACATCATCAGCAAATAGAGAGCACTTGTACTCGGTGCCTCCCACCTCAATCCACCTAATATTGGGGTTATGGCGAATTGATGAGAGCAGGTGCTCCGTCACTAGGATGTATAAGAGAGGGGACAGAGGACATCCCTGCCTTGTCCCATTGGTGATTGTGAAAGGTGATGAAAATGTTCTGACGCACCCCCTGGACCTTGGGACACCCGGAGCCGGACCCTTTTTGGTGGATGCTGGTGGTTGTAGTCTTCGTGGCGGCGATCCGGTTCCGTGGCTCAGGGCGGTCAAACCAGTGGCGGAACTATTTATGTGGTTTTGATGTTTAAATGTCCGACTACGCCACCCGTGGATTGCGGTCAGAGTGAACCGCCGCTACAGGGCAGACCGCTAAGGCTGGTGTTGTGGGTGCAGCAGAGCGTAGCATAACTCCCCACGGGAGGAGTATAGCCTCAGGGCAGTGTATGCGGAGGATGGGGGTGATGGTGCAGGGCAGCAGCAGTAACGACACGGAGTCAGTGATGCAGTTCAGGGCCTTTACTCACAGTTCTTATTATCCAGACCACGTCTGCAGGTAACGGCTGCCCACGTCGTACTGTGCTCACCAGGTGAGGGGCTCAGACAACTCCCAGATAACTTTGGAGCGCTTGACAGGACCCCCTTTGTGTGTCCTTTGTCTGGCCTTTCTTACCAACACTTCTGTCCGGCTGCCTCGGGCCTCCTCTTGGTAAACTTGGCGCCAGTTTCCCTGACCCTATGTGGTGCCTTCCTAGCGGGTGGAGCAAGGGGCTGCGCCACATAAAATGTCAGAGCCTCCGGTTTCTAGCTGAGGGTCGTTTCCTGCCTCCACTAGTTCAGGGACCGGTCTCCCCCTTTGGCCTGACCCCTCCACGCAGGTGGATTCGGGCGTGCGGTGGCGACTCGCCCGTCCGCACCCCTGGGATCCCTTCATTCCTCGTTCCTGGAGCCTTCTCCGCTCCTCTTCCTTCCTTCTCCCTCTTGCAGGCCTGGGCCTCTGTTACTAGGCCCGCCTCCGGAGCAGAGCTCATGCAGAGCCCCTGCTCCCTGCCACTTCTGCTCAGACTTCTCTGCACTGAACTAAGATGGTGCCCACCTTTTATACTCCCTTCTCAATGCACCCAGGAACTGCTTCCTCCCTGTTCCTGCACTGCAGGGTTCCCCTTCCTCAGTGTTCCCTCCCCCCACTCCAGCCAGGGACAGGGACTGTCGTGCCCATCTCAGGGGCATATTGGTCGCCCTGCCCCACGGCAATGTGGTGTAATGCATGCAGGTGTCGGGTCCTGATCCACACTCCATCTTTATCTGAGAGTGAGATATCACACCTCTGGGTGAGGTGCAATACGTCTGTAGCAACCGAGCCCTCGGTGCTACAGTTCCATTTATCTTCAGCCTAGGTGACGTATTGTGATACAGGGCCGTGATTTTGGCTATAAAAGGGTCCCCTAGACCCCTACCCCAAGCTTTTTAAGAGAATCATATATGGCGTGCCAGGAGACTCTATGGAATGCTTTCTCAGCATCCAACGAGAGTATCTACTTACAAATTTTTAACTGCATCTAGCCCAGGAAATACTTTGTGCCTAGTAGCAGTGTCTGCTAGTCAGCGGATTATCCCGGCTGTTAAGCAAGCTACACCACTTGTAGTTTGGACACTTAATTTTTTCAAAGGAAATGCTTCGGGACCACGGGATACTCAGTGAAGAGCATCAGGAGGCACCCCAAGGCATAGGGGCTGGGACTGGCACTAGGATGCCTTGCGGTGGACAGCCGAGCTCGATCCTTATAAAAGCTTTTTAACTGCAGCAGCTTTAGTGGACGCTACTGGAGCTGGAATTACACGGCTGCTGGCATGAGACTTGCCCTCCAATAGATCCTTGTAAATGGATTTAAAGTGTATTCATTCAAATTAGAGGGACAATTTAAATTAAAAAGCTTAGAGCTGCCTCCACCACAGGGGGGCTCTCTCGACCCACCAGCGGACAGGCACCAGTATTGGGAGAGGGGGGCTGGCCGTCAGGGTTCACCGCGGCTCTGGCACAAACCCGGCGACACGGAGGTGGCACGGGCAGGAGCGGACTGGCCGTCTCGGCTTCTCACTTTTTGGATTTTAGAAGGGCATGACATGCCTATATCTGTGTCTCCCCCTCCTTTTACTCCTCCGCCTCTTTTCTTTTCGCATGACTATATGTACTTGTCACTTTTCCATGTGTTAGTTGTGTCTTCTGAGCAGTTTGTCAGCTTTTGGACACCTTTGAAGGTGTTTTCTATGTGTTTCTATGTGTTTTTGTTTGCCTGCCATTGGTTTTAACGGTGTTCGAAGGTGTTCGACGAACAGTTCGACGAACAGTTCGGCGAACACACGGGTGTTCGACGAACCGAACTCGAACACTACGGGGGTGGCTCAACACTAGTTTTAAGTAGTGTTGAGCCACCCCCGTAGTGTTCGGGTTCGGTTCGGTTCGTCGAACACCGGGATGTTCGAGGAACTGTTCGTCGAACTGTTCGTCGAACACCTTAGAACACCGTCGAACACCGTTAAAACCAATGGCAGGCAAACAAAAACACATAGAAACACATAGAAAACACGTTCAAAGGTGTCCAAAAGCTGACAAACTGCTCAGAAGACACTCTCTTTAAAAAAGCCGGCCGGAAAATTCAGCAGCGGCATACACCGGTACCCGACAATTTAGACAAGAAGGAATAGAGCATCACACATAGATTAGATAGATAGAAACAAGTCAGTCACATATATAATAAGTACAGTGACAGTGTTGCTTACTTGTCATTTAGTGTTAAAGGATTTATTTAAAAAAATAATAGTGTTTTCATGCACCGTCTCTTTAAAAAAGCCGGCCGGCAATTCAGCATCTGTACCCGACAATTTAGAACAGAAAGATAGAGCATCACACATAGATTAGATAGATAGAAACATGTCAGTCAGATATATAATAAGTACAGTGATAGTGTTGGTTACTTTACTTGTCATTTAGTGTTAAAATAAAGGATTTATTAAAAAAAAAATTTGCGTGGGGTTCTCCGTAATTTTCGTCTCTAGCGGCGGTTAAGCAGACGGCTGGGGCAGATGTTTGAAGCCTGGGAAGGGGGTAATACCCACGGAGCTTCCCAGGCTACTAATATCAGCCCCCAGCTGAATACCTAGCCTTTACTAGCTATTAGAATGGGGGACCCCCCCAAAAAAATGATGTGGGGTCCCCCCTATTTTAATAGCTAGCAAAGGCTAGGCAGACAGCTGGGGGCTGATATTAATAGCTCAGGAAGGGTGCCATGAATATTGGCCCCCTCCCAGGCTAGAAACACCAGCCGTCAGCCGCCCCAGAAATGGCGCATCCATAGGATGCGCCAATTCTGACACTTAGCCTCGCTCTTCCCACTGCCCTGTAGCGGTGGCAGTGGGGTAATAGGGCTGGTGTTGATGTCAGCTTATAATGCCAGCTGACATCAAGCCCAGGTTAGTAATGGAGAGGCGTCTATAAGACACCCCCATTACTAACCCCATAGTCAAAGTTAAAAAAAACACAAACACCCAGAATAAAGTCCTTTAATTGAAATAAACAAACAATTCTTTATTGTTCTAAATTAAACCATACTTACCGTCATGCCCATTCCAGCTGAAGCCAACGATCTCCTGCAATAAAAGAAAAATAATAAACCAACATCATCCTTACCTTTCGATGGTTCCCAGGACAGCTTCAGCTCTGCTACATCGAGATGACAGGCTGGACCGCAGCAGAAAGCTGCCATCCAGCATGTCAACCCGCAGACACTGAGAAGAGCAGGCATGCTTGCGCTCCTCAGTGTCTGGCTGTGACGGCATCCAGATGAGCTGAGGTCATGTCCAATGAACTCGGCTCACTTCATGCACGTCACTGACAGCGTGGGAAAATTCTCACGCTGAAGCGCTGAGTGCAGGAGAATTCTCCCACGCTGTCAGTGACGTGCATGAGGTGAGCTCATGTCCAATGAACTCAGCTCACCTAATGCACGTCACTGACAGCGTGGGAAAATTCTCCTGCATTCAGCACTTCAGCGTGAGAATTTTTCCACGCTGTCAGTGACGTGCATGAGGTGAGTTCATGTCCAATGATCTCAGCTCACCTCATGCACGTCACTTACAGCGTGGGAGAATTCTCACGCTGAAGCGCTGAGTGCAGGAGAATTTTCCCACGCTGTCAGTGACGTGCATGAGGTGAGCTGAGTTCATTGGACATGAGCTCACCTCATGCACGTCACTGACAGCGTGGGAGAATTCTCCTGCACTCAGCGCTTCAGCCTGAGAATTTTCCCACGCTGTCAGTGACGTGCATGAGGTGAGCCGAGTTCATTGGACATGACTTCGGCTCATCTGGATGCCGTCACAGCGAGACACTGAGGAGTAAGCAAGCCTGCTCTTCTCAGTATCTGCGGGATGACAGGCTGGATGGCAGCGTTCTGCTGCGGTCCAGCCAGTCATCTCGATGTAGCAGAGCTGAAGCTGTCATGGGAACCATGGAAAGGTAAGGATGATGTTGGTTTATTATTTTTCTTTTATTGCAGGAGATAGTTGGCTTCAGCTGGAATGGGCGTGATGGTAATTATGGTTTAATTTAGAACAATAAAGAATTGTGTGTTTATTTCAATTAAAGGACTTTATTCTGGGTGTTGTGTTTTTTTTAAATACTTTACTAGAAATTCATGGCGGTCATGTCTAATACTGGCGTGACCCCATGAATTTTGGGCTTAGGGCCAGCTGATAATACCAAGCTGGCCCTAACCCCTTTATTACCCAGTGAGCCACCGCACCAGGGCCCTGGATGAGTTGGGTACAGCGCTAGAAGATGGCGCTTCTATGAACGCGCTATTTTCCGGGGTGGCTGCGGACTGCAATTTGCAGCGGGGGGGGGGGGGGCCCAGAAAGCTTGGGCCTCCCTGCGCTGCAGATTCCAGCCCCCAGCTGCCTAGTTGTACCTGGCTGGACACAAAAATAGGGCGAAGCCCCACGTATTTTTTTTTTAATTATTTCATGAAATTCATGAAATAATTAAGAAAAAAAGGCCTTCCCTATATTGTTGTGTCCGGCCAGGTACAAATAGGCAGCTGGTGGTTGGAGGCAGCCCGTTCCTGCCTGCTGTACCTGGCTGGACACAAATATAGTGCGAAGCCCCACTTCAATTTTTTTCAATTATTTCAGGAAATTCGTGAAATAATTTAAAAAAAATTGACGTGGGGCTTCGCACTATATTTGTGTCCAGTCAGGTGCAGCAGGCAGGAGCGGGCTGCCCCCAACCACCAGCTGTCTATTTGTACCTGGCCGGACACAACAATATAGAGAAGCCCTTTTTTTTTTTAAATTATTTCATGAAATAATTTAAAAAAAATTGACGTGGGGCTTCGCCCTGTTTTTGTGTCCAGCCAGGTACAACTAGGCAGCTGGGGGCTGGAATCCGCAGCGCAGGGAGGCCCAAGCTTTCTGGGCCACCCCCGCTGCAAATTGCAGTCCGCAGCCACCCCGGAAAATGGCGCGTTCATAGAAGCGCCATCTTCTGGCGCTGTACCCAACTCATCCAGGGCCCTGATGCGGTGGCTCACTGGGTAATAAAGGGGTTAGGGCCAGCTTGGCATTATCAGCTGGCCCTAAGCCCGAAATTCATGGGGTCACGCCAATATTAGACATGACCACCATGAATTTCTAGTAAAGTATTTAAAAAAAACACAACACCCAGAAAAAAGTCCTTTAATTGAAATAAACACACAATTCTTTATTGTTCTAAATTAAACCATGCTTACCATCACGCCCATTCCAGCTGAAGCCAACGATCTCCTGAAATAAAAGAAAAATAATAAAGCAACATCATCCTTACCTTTCGATGGTTCCCATGACAGCTTCAGCTCTGCTACATCGAGATGACAGGCTGGACCGCTGCAGAACGCTGCCATCCATCCTGTCATCCCGCAGACACTGAGAAGCGCAGGCTTGCTTGCGCTCCACAGTGTCTCTCTGTGAGAGCATCCAGATGAGCCGAGTTCATGTCAAATGAACTCGGCTCACCTCATGCACGTCACTGACAGCGTGGGAAAATTCTCCTGCACTCAGTGCTTCAGCGTGGGAGAATTCTCACGCTGAAGCGCTGAGTGCAGGAGAATTTTCCCACGCTGTCAGTGACGTGCATGAGGTGAGCTGAGTTCATTGGACATGAACTCGGCTCATCTGGATGCCATCACAGAGAGACGCTGAGGAGCGCAAGCAAGCCTGCGCTTCTCAGTGTCTGCGGGATGACAGGCTGGATGGCAGCTTTCTGCTGCGGTCCAGCCTGTCATCTCGATGTAGCAGAGCTGAAGCTGTCGTGGGAACCATGGAAAGGTAAGGATTATGTTGCTTTATTATTTTTCTTTTATTGCAGGGGATCGTTGGCTTCAGCTGGAATGGGCGTGATTGTAAGTATGGTTTAATTTAGAACAATAAAGCATTGTGTCTTTATTTCAATTAAAGGACTTTATTCTGGGTGTTTGTGTTTTTTTTTAACTTTGACTATGGGGTTAGTAATGGGGGTGTCTTATAGACGCCTCTCCATTACTAACCTGGGCTTGATGTCAGCTGGCATTATAAGCTGACATCAACCCCAGCCCTATTATTCCACTGCCACCGCTACAGGGCAGTGGGAAGAGCGAGGCTAAGTGCCAGAATTGGCGCATCCTATGGATGTGCCATTTCTGGGGCGGCTGACTGCTGGTGTTTCTAGCCTGGGAGGGGGGCAATATTCATGGCACCCTTCCTGGGCTATTAATATCAGCCCCCAGCTGTCTGCCTAGCCTTTGCTAGCTATTAAAATAGGGGGGACCCCACGTCAATTTTTTGGGGGGTCCCCCATTTTAATAGCTAGTAAAGGCTAGGTATTCAGCTGGGGGCTGATATTAGTAGCCTGGGAAGCTCCGTGGGTATTACCCCTTCCCAGGCTTCAAACATCTGCCCCAGCTGTCTGCTTAACCTCCGCTAGAGCCTAAAATTATGGGGAACCCCACGCCAATTTTTTTTTAAATAAATCCTTTATTTTAACACTAAATGACAAGTACAGTAATCAACACTATCACTGTACTTCTTATATATGAGACTGACATGTTTCTATCTATCTAATCTATGTGTGATGCTCTATTCTTTCTGTTATAAATTGTTGGGTACCGCTGCTGAATTGCCGGCCGGCTTTTTTAAAGAGACGGTGCATGAAAACACTAATATTTTTTTTAATAAATCCTTTACACTAAATGACAAGTACAGTAATCAACACTGTCACTGTACTTCTTATATATGTGACTGACATGTTTCTATCTATCTAATCTATGTGTGATTCTCTATTCCTTCTATTCTAAATTGTCGGGTACCGCTGCTGAATTGCCGGCCGGCTTTTTTAAAGAGACGGTGCATGAAAACACTAATATTTTTTTTAATAAATCCTTTACACTAAATAACAAGTACAGTAATCAACACGGTCACTGTACTTCTTATATATGTGACTGACATGTTTCTATCTATCTAATCTATGTGTGAAGCTCTATTCTTTCGGTTCTAAATTGTCGGGTACCGGTGTACGCCGCTGCTGAATTGCCGGCTTTTCATGTTTCACTGTGAGCACAGTTCCCATCGATTTGGGTAATCACTCTAATGCCACAACCACCATGGCTGTGGCTATACAGTGAGTGGCAGACAATCCCTGCATGATTGGTGCTCAAAATAGCGCCAGACATGCAGGACACGCTTTTGGTGCACGAACAGTTATCGAACATAACCTCGAAGAGCCGAATTTTTTGCAAATCGTTCGGGTTCGTCGACCAACTCGAACACCGCCCAAAACAGCTCGAATTTGAGATTGGCGAACAGTTCTAGTCGAACACCGCTCATCTCTAGTTTTAAGTGCCGCTGGTGGAATTATAACTGATAAGCTCATCTGCCTGTCAAGTGAACATGCTGACAGGCTGACTCTTATAAAAATGAGCAAGGGCTGGATTGGGCCAGACATCTCAACACCACCAAATGATAGCAGCGTAACATAAACTCAAATTCAGTGTTTTTTTTTGGAAGGTGTATTCCAATGCACCTCTTCACACCCACACATGGGTATAGGCTTCTTGATTTGGGATATTTGCTCTTGTCCTCCTCCTTCTCCTCATCCTCATCCTCCACCACCTTATCACCAGGGCGACCGTGGTCAGTGATGCAACACCCACTTAATTTTTTTAAAGGGTGTTTATGATGCCCGTAAAAAAAAAATGTATACAGTATGTTCATGTATACCCCCCAGGGGTAAATGTTTGTCAGCCCATACACTTAGTGCATGGGCATTACAAGTATAGGAGACCCGCTCCTTTCTAATGGGAACATTTTTTTATGAGGCCCTCTAAGTCTCTTCCAAGGGGCATTGGAGTGCCTCCCAATTTTTGGCAGCCCTTGAATTCACTGCATAGGTGAACACTATGGGAGACCCCCACCTTTCTAATGGGAATTTGTCGTTACTGTGGCCCTGCTCTATGTGTCTTTAAATTCTTAGTGGGGTTTTTCCTTAATTTGGTCAGCCATTGGACTCACTGCATACCCTATAACTGTATAGCAGACTCTCTCCTTTCTAATGGGAATTTGTCATTACTGTGGCCCTGCTCTATGTGTCTTTAAATTCTTAGTGGGGTTTTTCCTAAAATTGATCAGCCGTTGGACTCACTGCATACCCTATAACTGTATAGAAGACCCTCTCCTTTCTAATAGGAACATGTCATACTCGTTACTGTGGCCCTGCTCTATGTGTCTTTAAATTCTTAGTGGGGTTTTTCCCAAATTTTGGCTGCCCTTGCAGTCACAGCATGGGCATTACCACTATAGGAGACCCGCTCCTTTATAATGGTAACATTATTTTTACTGAGAGCCTCCTCTATGTCTCTTGGTTTGCGTCTGAATTTTTGGCAGCTCTTGCAGTCACTGCATACGCAATAACAGTGCAGGAGACCCACTTGTTAATAATGGGAACAACAAGGCATAGCCGACTGATGGCTCTATAACAATAGCGAGGGCCGACTGCTGGCCTTTTAAAAATAGTAAGGGCCGCCTAATGGCCCTATAAAAATAAGCTTTATGACTTTCAGAGTCCCTCCATCATAAATGAAACAGGATGTGTCTGATGATGTGTAGTGTTGAGCGAGCATGCTCGACACTGCTCGGTACACGCCCGAGCATTTCACTACTCGGGATCTCCGCCCTGCACGTTTGGCGCTCTTTACAGAGCCAATGAACATGCAGGGATTGCCAGCCAGTCACTGTAATGCCGCAGCCATGTTGTTTGTGGGCATTACAGTGATTGGCTGGCCGCACAGAGTCACCTCAAGTATTTAAAACCGGGCGCCGCCATCTTGGACACAGTCGCCCGGGAATCATAAAGTGTAGATTCAGTGCTGCTGAGTTAGGGAGAGATATATAGTGCGAAATAGGTAGTGTAGGGACTCTAAAGCCTGCCAAATCAAACACACAGTCCTTCTGAGGACTAATATCCATCCCAGATATCAGGCAGGCAGGCAATATAGGAGACGTAGTGGTTATACCAACAAACACTGCATTACATTCCTGTGTGCTCCTGTTGGTCAAATTGCTAGACTTATCCCCCAGTCTCAGGGGCCAGGAAAAATCCTTTTTTTTTTCATCTAAATCCTGTATTTTTTTTTTTCTCAGTCAGACACTGTGCCTTTTAATTATTGGGTATTCAAGCTGGACACTTGGAATAAACTCGCTCTGTACGCCTTGGAGGTCCTGGCCTGCCCTGCCGCTAGCGTGTTATCGGAGCGTATTTTTAGTGCCGCTGGGACAATTATAACTGATAAGCGCACTCGCCTGTCATCTGACAATGCTGACAAGCTGACCCATATCAAAATGAACAAGGGCTGGATTGGGCCAGACTTCTCATCACCACCAAATGACAGCAGAGTAACATAAAGTCAAATCCACTGTGTTATTTCGGGAGGTGTATTCCCATGCACCGCTTCACACCCACACATGGGTATACGCTTCCTCATTTCGGCTGTATTTCGCTCTTCTCCTTATCCTCAGCCTCCACCACCACTATACCACCTGGGTGACCATGGTCCATGTTGCCGGGATTGCATGTTCCTCCGTCCTAATTTTTGGCAGCTTTTGTTTGGAAGGCATAGGCAAAGACTATGGGAGACCCACTCCCCAATAATGGGAATAATGTTTTTAATATGCTGTACTGCATGGCTCTTGTTTGCCAGCATTGCAAGTTCCTCTGTCCACGTTTCTTCCAAGGGGCATTAAACTGTCTTGTTAGACCACTCTGACCTCCACGTCTCTTCCAAGGGGCATTAAAACCGTCTTGTTAAGTTACTGTGACCTCCACGTCTCTTCCAAGGGGCATTAAAACAGTCTTGTTAAGATACTGTGACCTCCACCACTCTTCCAAGAGGCATTGATATTGTCTTTTTATTCCACTGCGACCTCCACGTCTCTTCCAAAGGGCATTAAAACCGTCTTGTTAACCTACTGTGAACTCCACCACTCTTCCAAGGGGCATTAAAACTGTCTTGTTAAGCTACTGTGAAATCCACGTCTCTTCCAAAGGGCATTAAAACCGTCTTGTTAAGCTACTGTGACCTCCACCACTCTTCCAAGGGGCATTGAGATTGTCTTTTTATTCCACTGCGATCTCCACCACTCTTCCAAGGGGCATTAAAACTGTCATGTTAAGCTACTGTGACCTCCACGTCTCTTCCAAAGGGCATTAAAACCATCTTGTAAAGCTACTGTGACCTCCACCACTTTTCCAAGGGGCATTGAGATTGTCTTTTTATTCCACTGCGTTCTCCACCACTCTTCCAAGGGGCATTAAAACTGTCTTGTTAAGCTACTGTGACCTCCACGTCTCTTCCAAGGGGCATTAAAACTGTCTTGCTAAACCACTCTGAACTTCACGTCTCATCCAAGGGACATTGAAACCGTTTTGTTAAGCTACTGTGACCTCCACCACTCTTCCAAGGGGCATTAAAACCGTCTTGTTAAGCTACTGTGACTTCCACCACTCTTCCAAGGAGCATTAATACTGTCTTGTTAAGCTACTGTGACCTCCACGTCTCTTCCAAGGGGCATTAAAACCATCTTGTTAAGCTACTGTGACCTCCACCACTCTTCCAAGGGGCATTAAAACCATCTTGTTAAGCTACTGTGACCTCCACCACTCTTCCAAGGGGCATTGATATTGTCTTTTTATTCCACTGCAACCTCCACCACTCTTCCAAGGGGCATTAAAACTGTCTTGTTAAGCTACTGTGAACTCCATGTCTCTTCCAAGGGGCATTAAAACCGTTTTGTTAAACCACTCTGATCTCCACGTCTCTTCCAAGGGACATTAAAACCGTCTTGTTAAGCTACTGTGACCTCCACCACCCTTCCAAGAGGCATTAAAACCGTCTTGTTAAGGTACTGTGACCGCCACCACTCTTCAAAGGGGCATTAAAACTGTCTTGTTATGCTACTGTGACCTCCACGTCTCTTTCAAGGGGCATTAAAACCGTCTTGTTAAGCTACCGTGACCTCCACCACTCTTCCAAGAGGCATTAAAACTGTCATGTTAAGCTCCTTTGACCTCCACGTCTCTTCCAAGGGGCATTAAAACCGTTTTGTTAAGCTATTGTGACCTCCACCACTCTTCCAAGGGGCATTGATATTGTCTTTTTATTCCACTGTGACCTCCACCACTCTTCCAAGGGGCATTAAAACTGTCTTGGTAAGCTACTGTGACCTCCATGTCTCTTCCAAAGGACATTAAAACTGTCTTGTTAAACCACTCTGAGCTCCACGTCTCTTCCAAGGGGCATTAAAACCATTTTGTTAAGCTACTGTGACCTCCACCACTCTTCCAAGGGGCATTAAAACCATCTTGTTAAGCTACTGTGACCTCCACCACTCTTCCAAGGGGCATTGATATTGTCTTTTTATTCCACTGCGACCTCCACCACTCTTCCAAGGGGCATTAAAACTGTCTTGTTAAGCTACTGTGACCTCCATGTCTCTTCCAAGGGTCATTAAAACCGTCTTGTTAAACCACTCTGAGCTCCACGTCTCTTCCAAGGGGCATTAAAACTGTTTCGTTAAGCTACTGTGACCTCCATCACTCTTCTAAGGGGCATTAAAACTGTCTTGTTAAGCTACTGTGACTTCCACGTCTCTTCCAAGGGACATTAAAACCATCTTGTTAAACCACTCTGAACTCCACGTCTCTTCCAAGGGGCATTAAAACTGTCTTGTTAAGCTACTGTGACCTCCACGTCTTTTCCAAGGGGCATTAAAACTGTCTTGTTAAGCTACTGTGACCTCCACCACTCTTCGAAGGGGCATTAAAACGGTCTTGTTAAGCTACTGTAAACTCCACCTCTCTTCCAAGGGGCATTGATATTGTCTTTTTATTCCACTGCAACCTCCACCACTCTTCCAAGATGAATTAAAACTGTCTTGTTAAGCTACTTTGAGCTCCACCACTTTTCCAAGGGGCATTAAAACCATCTTGTTAAGCTACTGTGACCTCCACCACTCTTCCAAGGGGCATTGATATTGTCTTTTTATTCCACTCCAACCTCCAACATTCTTCCAAGGGGCATTAAAACTGTCTTGTTAAGCTACTGTGACCTCCACCACTCTTCCAAGGGGCATTGAAACCGTCTTGTTAAGCTACTGTGTCCTCCACCACTCTTCCAAGGGGCATTGATATTGTCTTTTTATTCCACAGCGACCTCCACCACTCTTCCAAGGGGCATTAAAACTGTCTTGTTAAGCTACTGTGACCTCCACGTCTCTTCCAAGGGGCATTAAAACCATCTTGTTAAGCTACTGTGACCTCCACCACTCTTCCAAGAGGCATTAAAACTGTCTTGTTAAACCACTCTGAGCTCCACGTCTCTTCCAAGGGGCATTAAAACCATTTTGTTAAGCTACTGTGACCTCCACCACTCTTCCAAGGGGCATTGATATTGTATTTTTATTCCACAGCGACCTCCACCACTCTTTCAAGGGGCATTAAAACGGTCTTGTTAAGCTACTGTGACCTCCACGTCTCTTCAAAGGGGCATTAAAACCGTCTTGTTAAGCTACTGTGACCTCCACGTCTCTTCCAAGAGGCATTAAAACTGTCTTGTTAAACCACTCTGAGCTCCACGTCTCTTCTAAGGGGCATTAAAACCGTTTTGTTAAGCTACTATGACCTCCACCACTCTTCCAAGGGGCATTAAAACCATCTTGTTAAGCTACTGTGACCTCCACCACTCTTCCAAGGGGCATTGATATTGTCTTTTTATTCCACTGCGACCTCCACCACTCTTCCAAGGGGCATTAAAACTGTCTTATAAAGCTACTGTGACCTCCATATCTCTTCCAAGGTACATTAAAACCGTCTTGTTAAACCACTCTGAGCTCCACGTCTCTTCCAAGGGGCATTAAAACTGTTTTGTTAAGATACTGTGACCTCCACCACTCTTCCAAGGGGCATTTAAACTGTCTTGTTAAGCTACTGTGACCTCCACGTCTCTTCCAAGGGACATTAAAACCGTCTTGTTAAACCACTCTGAACTCCACATCTCTTCCAAGGGGCATTAAAACTGTCTTGTTAAGCTACTGTGACCTCCACGTCTTTTCCAGGGGGCATTAAAACCATCTTGCTAAGCTACTGTGACCTCCACCACTCTTCCAAGGGGCATTGATATTGTCTTTTTATTCCACTGCGACCTCCACCACTCTTCCAAGGGGCATTAAAACTGTCTTGTTAAGCTACTGTGACCTCCACCATTCTTCCAATGGGCATTAAAACTGTCTTGTTAAGCTACTGTAATCTCCACCACTCTTCCAAGGGGCATTGATATTGTTCTTTTTTCCACTGCAACCTCCACCACTCTTCCAAGGGGAATTAAAACTGTCTTGTTAAGCTACGTTGAGCTCCACCACTCTTCCAAGGGACATTAAAACCATCTTGTTAAGCTACTGTGACCTCCACCACTCTTCCAAGGGGCATTGATATTGTCTTTTTATTCCACAGCGACCTCCACCACTCTTCCAAGGGACATTAAAACTGTCTTGTTAAGCTACTTTGAGCTCCACCACTCTTCCAAGGGGCATTAAAACTGTCTTGTTAAGCTACTGTGACCTCCACCACTCTTCCAAGGGGCATTGATATTGTCTTTTTATTCCACAGCGACCTCCACCACTCTTCCAAGGGACATTAAAACTGTCTTGTTAAGCTACTGTGACCTCCACGTCTCTTCCAAGGGACATTAAAACCGTCTTGTTAAACCACTCTGAACTCCACATCTCTTCCAAGGGGCATTAAAACTGTCTTGTTAAGCTACTGTGACCTCCACGTCTTTTCCAAGGGGCATTAAAACCATCTTGCTAAGCTACTGTGACCTCCACCACTCTTCCAAGGGGCATTGATATTGTCTTTTTATTCCACTGCGACCTCCACCACTCTTCCAAGGGGCATTAAAACTGTCTTGTTAAGCTACTGTGACCTCCACCATTCTTCCAAGGGGCATTAAAACTGTCTTGTTAAGCTACTGTAATCTCCACCACTCTTCCAAGGGGCATTGATATTGTTCTTTTTTTCCACTGCAACCTCCACCACTCTTCCAAGGGGAATTAAAACTGTCTTCTTAAGCTACGTTGAGCTCCACCACTCTTCCAAGGGACATTAAAACCATCTTGTTAAGCTACTGTGACCTCCACCACTCTTCCAAGGGGCATTGATATTGTCTTTTTATTCCACAGCGACCTCCACCACTCTTCCAAGGGGAATTAAAACTGTCTTGTTAAGTAAGCTACGTTGAGCTCCTCCACTCTTCCAAGGGACATTAAAACCATCTTGTTAAGCTACTGTGACCTCCACCACTCTTCCAAGGGGCATTGATATTGTCTTTTTATTCCACAGCGACCTCCACCACTCTTCCAAGGGACATTAAAACTGTCTTGTTAAGCTACTGTGACCTCCACGTCTCTTCCAAGGGACATTAAAACCGTCTTGTTAAACCACTCTGAACTCCACATCTCTTCCAAGGGGCATTAAAACTGTCTTGTTAAGCTACTGTGACCTCCACGTCTTTTCCAAGGGGCATTAAAACCATCTTGCTAAGCTACTGTGACCTCCACCACTCTTCCAAGGGGCATTGATATTGTCTTTTTATTCCACTGCGACCTCCACCACTCTTCCAAGGGGCATTAAAACTGTCTTGTTAAGCTACTGTGACCTCCACCATTCTTCCAAGGGGCATTAAAACTGTCTTGTTAAGCTACTGTAATCTCCACCACTCTTCCAAGGGGCATTGATATTGTTCTTTTTTTCCACTGCAACCTCCACCACTCTTCCAAGGGGAATTAAAACTGTCTTGTTAAGTAAGCTACGTTGAGCTCCTCCACTCTTCCAAGGGACATTAAAACCATCTTGTTAAGCTACTGTGACCTCCACCACTCTTCCAAGGGGCATTGATATTGTCTTTTTATTCCACAGCGACCTCCACCACTCTTCCAAGGGACATTAAAACTGTCTTGTTAAGCTACTTTGAGCTCCACCACTCTTCCAAGGGGCATTAAAACCGTCTTGTTAAGCTACTGTGACCTCCACCACTCTTCCAAGGGGCATTGATATTGTCTTTTTATTCCACAGCGACCTCCACCACTCTTCCAAGGGACATTAAAACTGTCTTGTTAAGCTACTGTGACCTCCACGTCTCTTCCAAGGGGCATTAAAACTGTCTTGTTAAGCTACTGTGACCTCCACCACTCTTCCAAGGGGCATTAAAACTGTCTTGTTAAGCTACTGTGACCTTCATGTCTCTTCCAAGGGGCATTAAAACTGTCTTGTTAAGCTACTGTGACCTCCACCACTCTTCCAAGGGGCATTGAAATGTTGTTTTCACTTACCTCTAACCTCCACGACTCTTATAACGGGCATTGCCTTTCCTCCTAATTTTAGTCAGCGTTTGCTTTTCAATGCATAGGCCAATGACTCGCCCCCCAGGCCATAGGGCACTCGGATCCGGGCAACAGAGCAATAATGGGGGTAGTAGTGGCAACCCGGTTCATGGCTCAGGGTGGTCAGACCAGTGGCAGCCTTCTATATCTTTTGCAATGTCCGATTACGCCACCTGTGGATTGCGGTCAGGGCTAACCGCCGCTGCAGTGCAGACCGCTGGGGCAGCACTGAATAGTACAACTCCCCACGGGAGGAGTATGGCCCCAGGGCAGTATATAATGGATGATGGAGGGGATGATTCCGACCGCAATAGCCAGGAAACGGAGGCCTCTTAAATAGTTCAGGGTCTTTATTAGCACAGGTGAGATGACCCAAAAACAATCCCGGTAAGGAGGGGGCCTGGAGGTCTGAGAACAAGTGGGAAGCTGGCCCTGATCTGAGTGAGGGTGTAGGCCTACCGTGCTCTCTGCGCTCTTTCTGGCTATTTCCCTCCTCATGGTGTAATAGCCCACGTTCCTGAGCTCGCCGTGTCTTCTCGCCCATATGGCTTGCAACTTGGGTCCCTTTCTATTCCCGGCCTGGTACGGCTTTGCTGGTCCCTTCTGCTGTGGCGGAACTTCCGGGATTCTTAGGCCAGGGAACATACAATCCCCTGCGGACGGGTTATTTGCTGTAGGACTTGGAATCCTCACAGCCTCAGACACCAAAGTATGGTAGATTAGTTTCTCTATCTGCCAGGACAGGCTCGCTTTGCCTCTTGTCCCTGGCTCGTGGCTCTCCTACTGCCACACGGCCTCTTAGGCTGCAACACAACTGTCTGTCCCTGCTCTGGGACACCTCTTTCTTCAGAGACAGGTTGTCCAGTTCTCTCTAACCCTGCCCCCAGTTCCAGCTTTTATAGGGGCAGCCTGCTCCCCCTACTGGCCTGGGACAGGAGGTACTGCATGCTAATGGTCCTTGACCAGAGAACCTCCCCCTTGCTCTCAGACACAGGTTTATTATACATTTGTGGCATCCAGGCCAGGGTGACAAACCAACACTAAGGGAGACCCACTCCACAATAATGGGTAGAAGGTTTTTAGTACGCTGTAATGCACGTCTGTTTCAAGGGGCATTGCAGTTCCTCATAATTTTTGGAAAGCCTTCCATTCACTGCTTAGGCCAACAGTGTACAGGAGACCGAGTTGCTATAAATGGAAAAAACGGATTAGTTAAGGCCCTCTGACCTCCATGTCACTTACAAGGGGCATTGGAGTGCCCCGAAATTTTTGGTATGCATTACACTCACTGTATGCCCTATAACGGTGTAGCTGAACAGCTCCTTTTGGTACAGAAACATATCCTACAAGACATGTGTGGTTGACTGGCCTGATATTGATTTGAATGGTCCCTGTTCCTCCTGCTCTTTCTCCTTTGCCACCACCTCATCCATCATTCATCACCTGAAGCTTTGTTTTAACGGGAGTCATAGGACTGGGATAGTAGCAGGAAAACATCCAGCAATCCTCGGAGGAGGTAGGATATGCACCAAAACGCTGACCACCTCAGGCCTAGCCGCTACTACAGACATGCGCTTGCATTCCAAGGAACAGAAAGCTAAGGAGATGGATGGCCTCATGATAATGAATAATTTACTCGTTGTGTAGGAGGCTGACCACTGCTGCTGTTTACCTTCTGAACTTTGTGTTGAAGCCTGATTGACCCAGGACCCGCAATCCTTTATATCTGGAGGACGTGTTGCATCCCAGTGTCCAACTGTGTACCGGCTTCCACAATATTAACCCAGTGTGAAGGCATCAGTGAGATGGACCATCCCTGGCCACATTCACTTGTCCACGTGTTTGTGGTTAGGCTGTCCTTCAAATAGGGGCAGCTGGGGACCGTTTATGGACACCCGGCCGCCCTCAGGCAGCTGGGGACCGTGTGTGGGCACTCGGCCGCGGGGCGGCTGAGGACCAAGTATGGACACCCGGCCGCCCCCTGGCGGCTGGGGACCATGCGTGGACACCCAGCCGCCGGGCGACTGGGGACTGAGTTAGGATACCAGGCCGCCGACGCAGCCATGACTTGGTGGCCAGATTCCGCCTTCACATGCCTAAAAGGCCCAATTTCAAGTGCAAGCAAGCAAGCAGTATGGTATTGCAGCCAGGGGGTGGGTGGGTAGCAGGCTGCATACTTGCACTTGCATTGCAAGGAATGGGGAAGGTACAATTGAACACTGCCCGGGGACAAGGACTTGCACGGGGATAGTTGCAAGTCTGCATCTTCTGATGCGGCAAGGATCACTTCTGATGGGCACACTTTTAGGCAGTGACCTGGGTGTTAGAGATGCTTCCAGGGGTCTTCCCCATGCTGTTCCCATGTCTTTTCAGCACTGTATGCATGTGTCACACAGCACATGGCCAGATAAGGTTGTAAAATGTTAAAATGACATTTCCCGGTCAATGCATTTGTCACGGTTGAAAGCAATACAAAAGTGCAAAAAACGCATAAAAAATGCTACTTGTGAACATAGCCCAAGGTGGAGAAGTATTTTTGTTTTTGGTTATATATTTTACCTTATACACAAGTCTTTACCCTGGAAAGGAAGTTCCTTAACATATTTCACAGGAAAACCGTTTCAGTTTTGTTTCTGAACGTTTTATTGTGAGCCCGTAAAAGTGGCTTAATACCTCTGACCACGTTGTTGACAGCAGTGACCTGGGGGTCAGAAATGCTACCTGGGGCGATCCCCATGCTGTCCCCATGTCATTTGAGCACTGTCACTATCGTTTTGGGCACTTCTTAGACTTTCTAGAGACTGCCGGGGGTGCCGCCGCAAAAATGCTCGGGTCTCCCATAAACTAACATTGGGCTCGTTGCTCGGATCGAGCACCCGAGTATCACGGTGAGTTCGGCCCGAGCTTCGAGCACCCGAGCATTTTAGTGCTCGCTCAACACTAATGATGTGTGAAACGCCACATTGCCAGATAAGGTTGTAAAATGTTAAAATGACATTTCCCGGTGAATGCATTTGTCTTAAAAAATAACGTAAAAAAAAAAAACAATAGGATCTTTCTTTAGCGGCAACAGGCTGTGCTGAAGATAACATGCTTAATGCTTAGATGACAAACCGCCCAGCGCTGCAGAGTTGTTGAAAGCTGTAACACAGCAGCCTGATCTGTGGCTCTCACTGCTGAACATACAGCCAGGCATAGTCGTGTGTGACAATGGGCGGAACCTGGTGACGGAGAAATGACAGCTGGAGAAGACACGGTTTCCCTCTATGCCAGTCCTTTCACTGAGCTAAAGAATATGGCTGTGGTGAAATACAACTCCCACTGAGAAGCTGTTTCAGATTGAAAAATATTGAGCCCATCAGAGGATTTGATTCTGAGGGCTCACTTTTCTCCCCCGCTCAGGAGCCCCATAGCAGCTACAAAGTTAGCACTATCATGAACCCTCCTGAGGTAGAAGCCAGGGAACACCAGAGAATTCTCTGGTGAGACCGTCCAACCCTGCCGAGAAGCAGTCCTGGCTAAGAAAAGTGTGTTAGAAGGTTCCTGAACACTCTATGGCTGCTTTTTTACTGAGGAGGAAACACGCAAACACAGAGAGAACATACAAAATCCTTGCAGATGTTGTCCTTGCTGGGATTTGAACCCAGGATCCCAGCGCTGCAAAGCTTCAGTGCTAACCACTGATCTGATGTGCTGCCGTTCACCCTCTGATATCTAACAGGCTGGAGAAAGTTGCACCTACTGCCACTCTATCTTCAGCTCCTTTATGAGAAACTAATGTATTTGGGCAGCCACTCAGTCTACCAAATAAAATTCCTGAGAAGGAAATTGGAGATGGCTTCATTACTGGTACTAGGGGCAGTGCTAATACCATGGCGTCGTACCATAGTTTACTGGAAATATTCCAGGCTGGTAGGAGGCAAGCAAATTCCCACAGAAAAGTACCAGCAGTAATGTTCAGGTATCCACACTTGTAGAAGGCGGAGACAACACCGGGAGAAATAGTAATGGCTGGGGACCGAGTATGGACACCCGGCCGCCGCCTGCATGAAGTTATGAAAAGTTTCCACCTCCACGAGCCTAAAAGGCCACATTTCAAGTGAAAGCAGCTTTACAGGACTGCCTTGGAGAAATGACAGCTGGGTAGATATGGTTTCCCAAGTCCTTTCACCAAGCTAAAGAATATGGCTGTGGTGAAATACAACTCAGCAAAAAAAGCTTTGGACTGGCTCCGGACCGTCCCTGGCCACATTCACCTGTCCACGTGTTTGTGGTTAGGCAGTCCTTCCCAGTGAATGCACTAGGGAGGACACGGGTAATGTTGTGGAATCCGTGCTTGTGGAAGCCGGAGACGATACCGGGAGAAATAGTGGCATCTGGGGACCAAGTATGGACACCCGGCTGCTGCCAGCATGAGGTTATGAAAAGCTTCCGCCTCCCCGAGCCTAAAAGGCCACATTTCAAGTGAAAGCAGCTTTAGAGGACTTCCTGGGAGAAATGACAGCTGGGTAGATATGGTATCCCAAGTCCTTTCACCAAACTAAAGAATTAGGCTGTGGTGAAATACAACTCAGCAAAAAAAGCTGTGGACTGGCTCCGTACCATCCCCGGCCACATTCACCTGTCCACGTGTTGTGGTTAGGTGGTCTTTCCCAGTAAGTGCACTGGGGAGGGCACGGGTAATGTTGTGGGACCCATGCTTGTGAAAGGCGGAGACGATACCGGGGGAAATAATGGCGGCTGGGGGCAGAGTATAGATACCCGGTCACCGCCGCCATAAGATTCTGGAAAGCTTCCGCCTCCTCGAGCCTAAAAGGCCACATTTCAAGTGCAAACAGCTGTCAAAAATTTGGCAGTATAGTATTGCAGCCTTTGGATGGGTGGGTGGCTGGCAGCATACTTGCGCTTGCATTCCAAGGAATGGGGTAGGGACAACTGAACGCTGCACTGGGACAAGGATGTGGACAGTGATTGTTGCAAGTATGCAACGACAGGTGCATGGCGGGAGGCATCTTCGCATGAGCCAAGGATCACTTTTGATGGGCACACTTTTAGGCAGTGACCTGGTAGTCAGATATGCTTCCAGAGGTCTTCCCCATGCTGTTCCCAAGTATTTTCAGCACTGTATGTGTTAGGAGGGCGGTTGAAGACAACTTTATTTTAATGGAACGCAACCGAACCCGAGGTCCGCGATGCAGCCAGAAAGACTGCTGCTGAACACTTTCCGGGTGGAAAGGCAAACAACTTAAATGTTAAACCCTTCCGTGTTAATTCACACAGGAACGGGTAAAGCGGTACCCTCTATCTCCGTTAACTGCACGGAGGGAGAGAGCGACCGGCGACGCACCTAACAAATATCTTAACCCTTCATGTTAAGGCACACGGAAGGGTAAAACGGTTCGCACAGTCTCCAAGAACCGCAGGGAGACGTGCGACCGTGGGAACAGCAGTAGCCCTGTCTTTGATACAGGTGCTACGTTATGGGGATTGGCACTAAAGCGGTTCACACAATCTCCAAGAACCGCAGGGAGACGTGTGACCGGACTAGCAGCAGTAGCCCTGTCTTCGACACAGGCGCTACTCTATAGAAGAAGGCGCTAGCGTGCGGGTGTGATTCCCGCCGGGTATTCGAGCACTCAGCCGGCGAGCTACCGGACTGAGCCAACCCGCTCTATATAGCTCACAGGCGGCTCGGGGTGTAAGGCGAACCCCCTGGTCAGAACCAGTCTGCAAGGTGAAGCTACCTGCCTACTTAATCTGACCTGCCTAACTAAAGCTAAGGCTCTTAGAGGAGCCCAGAGAAAGCGTGCACACCACAAACAGCTAGCTCAAATGATCTGAGCGCGTCGCCATCTTTGTGGGCGGGCCTTTTAAAGACTAAGCCCTGCCCACCGACGCGCTATTGGTGACGTTACCCGTGAACCAATCAGGCGATGCTAGGTCACTGGGTCAGGTGGGTGCCAACCCACCAATCATGAACCGCCAGATCACGGACATGCTCAGTGCGGCAAAACCTGGACTTCGATTCCACAAGCCCTGTCTCACTCTGCAACCCAGGCTTAACATTGCTAGGCACAACTACCTGGGAGACAAACAGGGCTCGTGGACCAGCTAGGCGTTGGGGCTGATGGTGATGCTGAGCAGCATCAGCCCTGGCTGGACTGAAATGGTAGACCACAGAAGGTCCTGGACCCATTTCAAATCCAGCACCAGACCGACGCCTAACAGTATGCATGTGTCTGATGATGTGTCACATACTACATGGCCAGACAAGGTTGTAAAATGTTAAAATGACCCATTGAATGCATTTGTCTTTGTTGAAAGCAATGCAAAAACGCATCAAAAATGCTACTTGTGAACATAGCCCAAGGTGTGGAGGAGTATTTTTGTTTTTGGTTATTTATTTTGCTTTATATACATTGTACATGTCATGGAAAGGATGTTCCTTAACATATTTCCCAGGAAAATCCATTTTGGTTTCGTTTTGGTATGTTTTATTGTGAGTCCGTAAAAGTGGCGTAATACCTCTGACAACGTTGTTGACAGCAGTGACCTGCGAGTCAGAAATGCTTCCAGGGGACTTCCCCATGCTGTCCCCATGTCATTTGAGCACTGTTCCCATCGATTTGGGCAATTTTTAGGCCCTCTGCATACCGCCGGGGGGAGCCGCCTGAAAAATGCTCGAGTTTCCCATAGACTTACATTGGGCTCGTTGCTCGGGTCGAGCACCCGAGTATTCCAATTTGCTCGACCCGAGCAACGAGTACCCAAGCATTTTAGTGCTCGCTCATCACTAATAAGGAGTAAAATGCAGCGTGATTAGATAAAAACATTAGACCTAAATGCTTGCAGTGCTGTCTGTACACCTGGTGCCTTCTACATACTTCCAAGACTCCTGACCACCACTTGGTTCTGTAGGCTTGCCTTTGCTATTTTCATGTAGGAGAAAGATTTCTATAGAGTTGTAGGGAGAAGCAGAGAAATCCCTGAAGAATCAGTGCAGGAGGTCACATCAGTGGAGAAAGACTGACATCTATTGACCAGGCAAAATAAGAAGGAACCAGTTTGCACCAGAAGATGATTTGCAGGAGGAGCAGCTTTGGATGCTGCACCTGATCAGGTGCCCGGAAGCCCAGAGTTCCTGAATATAAAAGGCCTGCGCACCAAACAGCAGAGAGATTTGGTGCCAGAGAAGAGAGTGGAGCAGACGCGCTCCAGGAATGTTACCGAGGCCAGCATGACAGGCCTCAGTGGGAAGTCTACGCCACCAGGTGCCAGTCTAAGCCTGGCAATGCCAGGATTCTGCTCAGGGGGACTTTGAGTTCCATTGGTGCTGGTCAGGACCAGGATCTGCACCCTAAGCCAGTTAAGCCTCCAAAATCAGACGTCGCCTGTCAAGAGCCGAGGCCTAGTCCTTTTTGCTCCAATCCTGAGAGACTTCCGCTCACTGTCAAGCCGAAAAGATCTGCGAGGAGACTGCGACAGGCGAGGCACACATGTGATTGTGGAGAAACAGCATGCATGAGAATGGCCGTCATTTCCTGCTTTCGCCTACAGTACTGGGATCGGCTGGGACTCTGATTACAGGTTGGGTGGGGGCCAGTTGGTGCATGGGAGGCTCAACGGGCTTTGATAGACTATGTCAGAGAGAGACTTGCGGCCTAGTGGGAAAACTCGGTGACCTATGCTAGGGCCAGAGCTGCAGAAAGAACTTACAGTACGTGGTGACTCCCATGAATGGGCGCACCACCTTTGTTACAGGAACATTATCGTCATCTAGTGAACAACTTTATTTGATATTTCAAGCTTATTGTTATTCGTTTCATTGTTGATTTGCCTTGTTATTATCACTAATTCTTCAGAGTTACTTTAATCTCACTTTAAAATTACTACTACATATAAATAGAATTACAGTATATCAATCACTGACTGTCGTTGCCTTGTGTTATCTCTGATCCAGACACCTGCATTACAGAGTTACGCAGGATCTTAACCTTTCTAGTTATTTTGTATTGAGCCCCTTCTGACAGATGTTCTTAGTAACATTTAGCTTACAGTAGGTAAGAAAGCTGTCTTTGTTTTTTCTACAGCTTTGCTTTCACTCTATTCGTGGACCAACCACTCACCAACCTCTAAATTCTGTTGTCTCCCAATCATTCCTTCAGAACCGTGCCTGGAACATTTCTCTACCGTTCATGTACTTTTATTTCTAAACTATAATAGCAGAAGACTAAACTAATCATCCATTATAGTCCAGCAGCCTCCTCAGATACTGTCAGCAGCATACATGTATAATGTAATGTGCCATAATTAAATTGTTTATAGCATGGTGTTGTATGCTAGTTAGGAAGATCAATATGTTTACATATAACAATCAGGAATTCAATAATAATGATACATGAGCTATACATAAAACCTTCTTCGAATAAATTTGGAATAAGCCAATGTATGAAAAGATTTATGGGACCCTTACTTAAACAAGTTCAGTAGAAACTCCCTCAACTAAAGTGTATGACAGTTCTTGCTCTTCAGCTGAGTATGTGGTCTAAAGGTGGACATCTAAAATAGACAAAGGTTGGCCAAAACTTACAATAGTACTGGAATCGGCACTGTAAAGTTAATATGATCATTGTAGGCACTCTTAGGGATAAAATAATGCTGTCTTTTATTATGCATATTTATTTAGCTCCATCATATTCCTCAACATTTTACAGACATCATCATTGTGGCCATTGCGGCTCAAAATCAAAATACCCTATCAATATGTCTTTGGAGGGAGCCAGAGTACCTAGAGGCAACTCACACAAACACAGGGAGAACATAGAATATGTCTTTGGAGAGAATCAGAGTACCTACAGAAAACCCACACAAACAGGGGCAGAACATACAAACTCCTTGCAGAAGTTAACCATGGTGGGATTTGAACCAGGGACCCCAGTGCTGCAAATCAAAAGTGCTATCCACTGAGTCATTATGCTGCCCACATTTTATATACAATGTATTTCAGTGGTAAACTGCAGCCTTTGTTTGGCATAGCTTAAAATATGTTAAGTATTTAAAAAAAATGGCAGCAGGATTGGTGCCTAATGAACAAAAATATACTCCACCAATAAAAACAGATCAAAATAATTAAAATAATAAAAAAAAATTATATTTATCATCATGAGAAACAAAGATAAATACTCGAATGTACAATTCATACAATACAACTAAATATTGTACATTTTCCTCTCCATCATATGTTATGAAATAAAACAGATATGGAATTCTTAATTTTACCCAACACTTGCATCAGAAGAATGAACACGAAATGTATTCAGGCCATAGCTAGTCAAATACACAACAGAACTATATCTAAATATTAAAATATTAAAATGCTGACTGGTGTTATGGTGATAACAGTCTATGTAAACCGAGAAAGATCAAGGTAAGAAAAAGGTAAAATCAAAAAAGAAAGTTGCGTGCCAGCTACCAAATGCTGCAAAGAAATAAAGGTAAGTAGTGAAGAACATGCTACAGAATGTAGAGTAGTGGAATAGCTGGTACTGAGTGAGAAAAAGAAAATAGGGAAAATGGCTATGACTATAAAAAAAAATTTAAAAAAGAACAGGAAATTTGGAAAGCCGGATAATAAGTCTTAAACAGTTTTAGCAATTCTGCCCATTGTACCTGTTTCCATACACAAAATGTATAAGCCAGCTTTAAAGTATTTCTCCTTGGTACAATCTCATTCCTGGGCCACATTTCTCAACATAGCGTAAACACTGTATTTTTTCTAATGTTTTTTTTTCGTGTGCAGAAAATCTGCTGCGTTTAGCAGTTCAAGCAAAGTGGATGTGACTTCATGAAAGATCATGCCCACTGTATGTTTACAGGTGCCATGTAACTATGTATTTTTTTGGTGTGCTTTTTTACTAATAGACTTCTATGGGCACCCTGAAAATATGCATGTAAAAAATGCAACAGCATTTCTAAAAACGATTAAAAAAATGCAGCTTCAAATCTGGAATTAAAGGGCATGAAGCAAAAGGGAAAAAAGGGACAAAAAATGGAGTAAAAACACAAAAATCTAAGTAGCTTGCTATTCCACATTCTGGTGTGGACACCTGCAGAAAAAATACAGCAGTTAAAAAGAGCATTCTTGCACATGGGAACATAACAAAATCTATAGGAGATTGTAGTCATTACATATCCTAAATCATTTTGTATTTAATGCATTCAGTGCTGGTTATTATTATAAGTAATTTATAGTATGTAATATGTTGCTTAGAATCAAATTAATTTATACACAATCATATAGAACCTTCACAAGTACTTTATACTGTCCTGAGAAACCATAGAATTAGCACCAATGATACACAGTACCATGTGAGGTAGGAAATTGCTACACCTATTACATAATTTTGTATTCATTTGGATAATCTAACCTTATTCAGCTGAGAGCCGATATGATATTCTGCAAGCAGGTTAAGTATAATTAATATATAATATATACAAACAAATGTCTTACTAGTGTTTAAAGTACCAATGTTTGCACAAAGTTAAAAAATATTTACATAACAGGAAAAAGACAGAAAATTTCCAAATGCAGAGTATCTAAAAAAATAAAATTTATAAATCATAAAAATATTTTCCTTCTAATTACTGTACAGTACAGGTTACTGATATAGAGTAATTCACCGTACACTCTTGTTTCAAAGTGCGGTAGGATTTTATTTATTTGTAGACGTGAAGACTTGTCCCTGCACCTTAAAGATGTTGTCCACTACTTTTTCATTGATGCCCTATCCATAGGTCCTATCTGATCGGCCGGGGTCCTGCACCCGGCACCCCCGCTGATTAGCTGTAATCTGTGCCAACTAATCAGCTTTCCTGCTGAGCTTGACCGTCTAGCTGTAGTGGCTGCCGCAGGGTATTGCACATCTACCTCCTATTCAATTAAATGAGAGGCGGATGTGTAGTACACTGTGGCGGCCAAGTTCCACAGGTAAGCACTTCCGGCCGGCAGCCGCCACCACTGGCACTGATCACAGCTGATCTGCGGGGGTGCCGGGTGCGGGACCCTGGCCGATCAAACATTGATGGCCTATCCTATGGTTAGGGCATCAATGAAAAAGTAGTGGACAACTTCTTTAGTGTGTGTCAAGTTCATGTCTACAAATAAATAAAATCCTACTGCATTTTGAAATAAGAGTGTACGGTCAATTACTCTATATTGATACTTGGAGTTCCACACATCCTGTCCACCTGCACCTCGATATACAGACTGTGTGCAGGCTAATCATCACTATCTACAGTACGGATTTCTGAGCAGAAATGCAAGCCCCTTGACATTTTATTTATTTTATTCATTTATGTGCGCAAACCTTATGGGCATTGAATCCCTATTCCCCACTGCGCTGTTACATGCAGTGTACCATATACAATCTGAGAGCTGGATTGTTAGTTTTCTTCACTGACATTTTATTTCAGTATCAGTATAAATATTTCTATATGTGCAGCACTTTCTTAAACCTTATAATAAGGTCTGTTCTGTAAAACATTTAAACAAAATACAATACAATGCATGGGGATCTATCTTCTAAGCTCCTGTTGTGTCAAAAACAGCCTAGCAAAGCTGTACTAAGTACAGGCTTAGACGGAACTACAGGTGAACAGGTGAATTCACTGATGGGCCTCTGTGTGGGTGAGGGCCTCACATCCCCTGACATGAGCAGTGCTTGGCACAGCTTTATATACAGGCAAAGACATATTCTCATTATTTTGCTAATAAATGGCAAGTTTCTTGATATGCATATTTTATTGCTATTGTGTCCTATTTTGGATTTGATTTCCTTTTTATTAATAAGTATTCATTCTCAAGACAAAGTTATATAACTGAACCAATTTCTTTAAGCTCTCACCAATTCCCACATTGGTATTACCTTTTTAACTTGAATAGAAAGACAGCTCTATGTAAGGTGTTATTTGAAACTGGATTTCTATATTTGATAGTAGATATCTTCCCAGTTTCACAATGTTCTGTAAGGCATAAACCCCCAAAAATTATGGGACACCCTATTGCAATTCATAATTAAATTTTAAATTCTATGGCTTGCTAATAAGGTGGGGAACTCAATATATTTGCAAACCAAATTTTAGGTTCAGTGATTCTCTGGTCTGGTACGGCCGCTACATAGATGATATGGTGATAGATGATATATGATGGAGATGGTGGACAGTTTCAAATATTTGGGCATTTACCTGGATAGCAAGCTAGACTGGAAGTGCCACATGGAGAAGGTCTACAAGAAGGGGATGAGTAGATTGTACTTCCTAAGGAAGTTAAGGTCGTTTAATGTGTGTGGCAAAATGCTTGAGGTGTTCTACCAATCCATTGTGGCTAGTGCCACCTTTGCGGCAATAATTTGCTGGGGTAACAGTGTGCGTGTTGCTGACGCCAACAAGCTCAACAAACTTATCAAGAAGGCTAGCGCGACGGTGGGCCTACAGATTGGGACTTTTGAAGAGGTGGTAGAGGATAGGATTAAGAAGAAGTGCAGAGCTATAATGGGCAACAACACACACCCGTTTTATGAACTGTTTGCGAAACAGAAGAGCACATTCAGCAATCGCCTAATACAACTAAGGTGTAAAAAGGAAAAATACAGGAAATCGTTTGTTCCAACAGCTATGGGGGTGTTTAACAAATGTCTGAAAAGCAATGTCTAAAGCATTCCAAATGTTATGTTATCATATGTGTCATGTTCGAGATCTGTGTTCTGCTGCTGTGATACCGCAATTTCCTCCGGGATAAATAAAGTATATTTTATCTTATCTTATATAATTATCACCTGTAGGGCTGATGTGGTAACTGTACCAGATTTCTTCAAACACCTTAACAACTACTCATTTAATTTAAAATTCACTTTTGAAATAAAAAAAGTGTTGTATTTTTTTTATTTATACTGACAAGCAAAAGGGTAACAATGTTTTTAACTTTTGACTTTCAGGCTCCATATCTCATCATCCACTACTGCTTCGAACGTGAGACTACCAACCTTTTACAGACAATCATCTTGGCTATCGCATACATAAATTTGACTTGCAACTATTTTGTATATGATTAGTTATGCAGATTCTTGTCATGTCACTGCATCGTTACTGTTTTGCTCCTAAAAATCGAAATTTGAATTTTAATTATTTTGTTAGTATTTTGTAAATTCACCTTTGACTTTCAACACTGCCAGAATCCTTCTGGTCATGCACTCGATCAGATTCAAGCATGTCTCAACCAAAATCTGATAGCAGGTCTCTTCTACACGTTCCTAAAGTTGGAGCATACTGGTCGACTCACTTGGGTATGTACACAGCTTTTTCTCCAACTCTACTCACAAGTGTTCGATTGGGTTGAGGTCTGGGGACGGGGACTGTGGGGGCCAATCCATCACCTTTACTTCATTGTCATTGAACCATTTGTTAGCCAATCTCGACATATGCTTTGATTCGTTGCCCTGCTTGAACACTATGTCGTCCTTTTCATAACTATAGTACTCGAGTGTACGAAGTAACTCATTTTGTAGGATACTTACAAATAGCTCAGCATTGAGGCCACCATCGACCCTGATCAAGTATACAATGCTTTTGGTTGTGAAACAACCCCATATCATCAGGCTTCCTCCACCGAACTTGACAGTTCCTTCAATTTCTCGGTCCGTTAGCCCCTTTTCACCTTGTTTCTTCCATACTCATTTGCACTCATCAGAACCTAGTCTATTGACTTTTGTCTCATCACTCCAAATCACCCGTTTCAATCTTCTACTGTCCACTTTTCGTACTTTTTTGCAAACTCGAGCTGATTCTTCTTCTGATGATATTGAAGTCAAGCCATCTTCACCTTTTTTCCGGCCACCATTCTAGACTTGTGTAATATGTGTCGCTGTTAGAACCCTCCTGTTAGTTTTTTCCATCTTGAGTTTTGCGGTCACGTGACCATCTGCCTATATATTCCAGCTCCGCCCTTCTGGCTTTGCTGGACTTCAGTGTTGTTTGACTGTCTTGCTAGTGTGGTGCTTCGGTGCCTATCTCTGTCAGTTCGCTTGGTCCTCTGGGACCTCTAGTACTTTTTGTCAGTTTGTCTTTTGTGTTCTACAACAACTTCTGCTTAGGAGGTGTCCCATTTTTGTCCCAGTCCTTAGTTCTTTAAAGGACCCCTCCCTTAATTCTATAGGTCTTCGTTCAGACTAGCCGAGGACGAAGGTAGGTCTGTTCACTAGGAACAGGCAGCCCGCTACATCGTAGGGATTCAGCTTAGTCTTACTGTAGGGACAGCTTTCCCCTATCTTTCCTTAGTTCTTGTTGCAGATCATAACAGTAAGTCCAGCCCAAAAAAAACTTAAAGGAAAGAAATTTGGGGATCAGTATGGTTTCCATCCAGGAGTTGGCTCAACGCTTGCAGGGATTGTCTCTGGATATGGCCAAGCTGTTCTGGAGCACATTTTGTCGAACCCAAGGTAGGACTGCCTGATGTTTTTTGTGGTAAACAGCAAGATTTTTTTCCTTTAAAAATGCTTGTTTGTTATATTTTCATTTGAGACCAAGATCCTCTGGGAATGAATCACAGCGCATTGGTTTTATTATGTCACTTCTGCGCAAGGAACCACAGGGGTGGGCCTTTTCTCTCCAACCTAATGATCCGTGTTTGGGGTCAGTTGAGGAATTTTTTTCTGCTATGGGGCTATTATATGATGATCCTGATCGAATCTCATCTGCTGACTCAGAACTTAGACATTTGAATCAGGGGTCAGATGATGTTGAAAATTATTGCACACACTTCAGGAGATGGGCCTCAGAAGTTAAATGGAATGATTCTGCGCTGAGATGTTTATTTCTTGCTGGTCTGAGTGAAAAGGTTAAGGATTTGCTAATTGCATTCCCTGCACCTGAGACACTGCAGGAGGCTATGCAGTTAGCTGTTCGTGTGGACAGGAGACTGAGGTCCAGGGTGAATGATGTAAAAACTCCTGTAACGTCAGGTCCTAGTTCCCAGAAAATCTTCTCTGACAGCGGAGAACCAGTGGAGGTGGGGACAATGTCACTCCGCTCTCAGGAAAGAGACCAGAGATTCGCCGAAGGTTTGTGTCTTTATTGTGGTAAAGCTGACCATTTGATTAAGTATTGTGAGCGTCGTTTAAGTAATGAAAAAAAAAATGTCAGTTACGCCCGTATAGCTTGTTTATGCTCTGCAGGAGTATTTCTTTCTGGGAGCACTACACTGCAGGGAGATTTGATTGCATTTCAGGTATTTGTGGATTGTGGTTCAACACTTAATGTGATTGATAAGGGTTTTTTGGAAAACCTTAAATTGAAATCCAAACCTTTCTCATCACCTATTTCTATGGTTGCAATTGATAACACTCCTTTGAAATGTATTACTCACAAGACTGCTGCATTTTCCCTCACTATCAATGGAGCTCACCAAGAAATTTTGGACTTGGTTGTTTTGGATAATTTGCCCTCTCCAGTTGTTCTAGGAATGCCTTGGTTAAAACTGCACAATCCTTTATTGGACTGGTCTACTAATGTGATTAAGTTTACGTCCATGTCTGGATTTTCGTGAAATTAATAAGATTACCGTACGCAATTCCTACCCATTGCCGTTAATTCCTGACTTGTTTAACCAGTTAGTGGGAGCCAAGTGGTTCTCCAAAATTGATCTCCGGGGGGCATACAATTTGTTACGAGTGAAGGAGGGTGATGAATGGAAAACTGCTTCTAACTCTCCGGTAGGTCATTTTGAGAATCTGGTGATGCCTTTTGGTCTTATCAATGCACCTGCATTTTTTCAGAACCTTATTAACGACGTCCTGAGACCTTTGATTGGTAAGAATGTGGTTGTGTATTTGGATGACATTTTGATTTATTCACCAGATCTGGAGTCCCATTAGCAGAGTGTACGTGAAGTTTTGCAGTTATTGAGTGATAATTCACTCTTTGCTAAGCTGGAGAAATGTGAGTTCGCTGTGCAGAAAATTAGTTTTTTGAGCTACATTGTCTCTAGCGAGGGCTTTGAGATGGACCCTGTGAAAATTCAAGCTGTGCAGGAATGGCCTAGGCCTGTTGGTTTGAAATCTATACAGAGATTTTTGGGTTTTGCCAATTATTACAGTAAATGCATTAAGAATTTTTCTGTAATTGTTAAACCTCTAACCGATCTCACCAAGAAAGGTGCGAATACGGCCCAGTGGACTACTGAGGCCATTGAAGCGTTTGAGTATCTCAAGGAGAGGTTCACTTCTGCCCCTATCCTTATGCAGCCTGATGAGACCAAGCCTATTTTGGTTGAGGTCGATGCTTCATCAGTGGGGGTCGGAGCAGTTTTGTCTCAGGAGAACAAGGGTGGAGCACATCCTTGTGCCTTCTTTTCGAGGAAATTTTCAGAAACCGAACTGAATTATGATGTTGGAAATCGGGAGTTGCTGGCTATTAAACTTGCATTTGAACATTGGCGTCATTTTTTGGAAGGCGCTAGATTTCCTATTCAGGTTTTCACAGATCATAAGAATTTGATCTATCTGGATGCTGCCAAGCGCTTGAATGCCAGTCAAGCTAGGTGGGCACTTTTTTTTTCTCAGTTTAATTTTTCTGTTACCTATATCCCTGGTACTAAGAATGTTAAAGCCGATGCTTTATCTTGCAGTTTCTCTCCTACGGTCGGTGCCGAGGAGGAGGAGAGCATTTTACAGAATGGAGTTGTGGTGGCGGCTTTGGACTCCGTTTTGGAGAATGGGATTCTGAAAGCTCAAGATGATGCTCCATCTAACACTCCCCATGGGGGTTGTTCGTGCGTAGAGCCTTTAGGAGATATTTGTTTGTGGAGTGTCATGTGTCTCGGTTAGCAGGTCATCCAGGAATTTTGGAAACTAAGAGACTTATCAGTCGCAGTTTTTGGTAGCCTGGATGGCAGAAGGAAGTCATCAAGTGGGTGCATCAGTGTACTGTGTGTGCTAGGTCAAAGGCTTCACATACTCCTGCTGCGGGGTTGCTTTGCCCTCTGGAAGTTCCAAGTGGGCCTTGAACGCATCTCACAATGGATTTTATTACTGATCTTCCTGTGTCCGAGGGTTTTACTGTCATCTGGGTGGTCGTGGACCGTTTTAGTAAGATGTGTCACTGGGTTCCATTCATTAAGTTGCCCTGCGCCAAGACACTCGCTAAGGCGTTTGTTAAGGAGTTTGTCAAACTCCATGGCGTTCCCACAGATATTGTTTCTGATAGAGGACCTCAGTTTGTGGCTCGCTTTTGGCGTGCTTTTTGTGACAGGTTGGGAGTCCATTTGTCATTTTCGTCTGGTTATCATCCTGAGTCTAATGGACAGACTGAAAGAAAAAAACAGGATGTTGAACAGTTTTTGCGTTGCTTTGTGGCAGACAATCAAGAGGTGTGGTCTGAGTTTCTGCCTCTCGCAGAATTTGCTCTTAACAATCATACATCCTCCTCTGCTGGGTGTTCTCTTTTTTTTTGTTGTACTGGGAGACATCCGTCTTTTGGTTCGTTCTCCAAATTAGGGTCGGCGGTGCCAGAGGAGGAGAATTTTTCCTGTGATTTGGAGAGAGTTTGGACCAATGTACGTTGCAACCTTCAAGAGGCTAACAAGAAATCCAAGAAGTATTTTGACAGGAAACGTAAAGAGGTTATGTTTACTCTGGGTGACATGGTTTGGTTGTCCTCGAAGAACCTGCGGTTGAGCATTCCCTCTAAAAAACTGGGTCCTAAGTTTGTGGGTCCATTTAAAGTGCTTCAGGTTGTTAACCCATCTGCTGTTAGGTTGGATGTCCCTACTTCCTGGAAGATTAATCCTGTGTTTCCTTGTTGAAAAAGGCTGACGTTTCTGATAGGGATGCCACTGTCACAGTTCCTCCTGTGGTGGAAGACGGCGATTTTGAGATTTCGCGTATCTTGAATTCTAGATGGCATAGAGGGAGATTACAGTATCTTGTCTCCTGGAAGGGTTTCGGTCCCGAAGACAACTCCTGGGTAAGGACGGATGATATCTCTGCTCCTAGGCTTGTTAAAGCTTTCCACAGGAGGTTTCCGGATAGGCCTGGGCCTGGAGGATCCGGAGGATCCTCATAAAAGAGGGGGTACTGTTAGAACCCTCCTGTTAGTGTTTTCTATCTTGTGTTTTGCGGTCACGTGACCATCTGCCTATATATTCCAGCTCCGCCCTTCTGGCTTTGCTGGACTTCAGTGTTGTTTGACTGTCTTGCTAGCCTGGTGCTTCGGTGCCTATCTCTGTCAGTTCGCTTGGTCCTCTGGGACCTCTAGTACTTTTTGTCAGTTTGTCTTTTGTGTTCTACAACAACTTCTGTTTAGGAGGTGGCCCATTTTTGTCCCAGTCCTTAGTTCTTTTAGGGACCCATCCCTTAATTCTATAGGTCTTCGTTCAGACTAGTCAAGGACGAAGGTGGGTCTGTTCACTAGAAACAGGCAGCCCGCTACATCGTAGGGATTCAGCTTAGTCTTACTGTAGGGACAGCTTTCCCCTATCTTTCCTTAGTTCTTGTTGCAGATCATAACAGTCGCATGGTGCTTGCATGGTCGTCTGTAATCTCACTATTACGAAGCATATCAGCCTCCTCCACTGAACTAATAGACTTTGTGAAGAGCCAACTTGTTGACTTGGATATTTTGACTGGACTTTCACCTCTTGGCTTTTAAATGGATGGAGGGACTTCATTTCACAATCTTCCAACTGTCATGGCACTCACATCAGGTATTTTGGCAATTTCTTGGCCGAGAGACTGTTCTCGATGAACTGGATAATGCTGTTTCTCTTTTCTTGGTCACTCTTCTTCCTGGTTGCTCCTTTAGTTGAACCATTGACCTTTCACTTGAGAATCAACCTATTAACATACTGAACTATTAGAGAATATCAGAATAGGTTGTAATTTGTACTATATAGGAAGAAAAAGATTTTTCCACTACCAAGAGCAAAACAGTAACAATACAGTGATATGACAAGAATCTGCATAACTAATCATATGCACAATAATTGCAAGCCAAATTTATGTATGAGATAGGCAAGATGATTGTCTCTAAAATGATGGTAGTCTCACGTTCAAAGCATTAGTGGAAGGTTTGATATGAAGCCTGAACGTCAAAAGTTCAAAACATTGTTACCCCTTTGCCCATCAGTCAGTGGCGTACCGCCAATGGTGGCAGGCCACGCAACTGCTATGGGTCCCGTGAGCCATGGGTGCCCCGTGTCAGCACCTGTATCAGGCCCCCTAACTCAGTCCATCAGTGCCCGCACTCCACCCGGCAGCGCCCGCCCTCCACTCGTCAGCGCCTACAATGATGGTGGAGGAGGGAGCGTCAGCAGACAATTCCACCCCCATCACTCTGCCTCGGCATCTGACGTGTCAGAACAGCGGGTTTGATGACTTCAGTAAAGCGCGCTCACTGTTCTGAGATGTGCAACGCTTCACACCACACATTTGGGAGACTGGAGCATCAGATGGAACGAGTGGTGAGTATTGTATTTTTTTTTTTAATCAGTGACTGGAGGCCATAATAGAGCATGGAGTATAATGCACCCTTGAAGGTGCATTATATGGTATGGAGGACCATGGGAAAGCATTATATTCTATGACAGACCATGGGGGGGTGTATTATATTATATGGAGGACCATGGGAAGAGCATTATATTCTAGGAAGGACATTGGGAGTGCATTATATTGTATGGAGGACTATGAGGAGTGCATTATACTACATAAAGAACTATGGGGTGCATTATATTGTATGGGGAACCATGGGAAGTGCATTATATTGTCTAGAGGACCATGAAAAAAAGTATATTAATATTATATTCTATGGAGGACCATGGGGAGTGCATTATATTGTATGGAGGACCATCGGGAGTGCATTATATTCTATGGAGGACCTTGGGGAGTACATTATATTGTATGGATGACCATGGGGGTGCATTATATTGTATGGAGGACCATGAGGGGTGCATTATATTCTATGGAGGACCATGGAGGTTGCATTATATTGTATGGAGGACCATGGGGGTGCATTATATTGTATGGAGGACAATTGGGAGTGCATTATATTGTATGGAGGACCTGGCGAGGGCATTATATTCTATGGAGGACCATGGTGAGTGCATTATATTGCATGGAAAACCATGGGGAGTGCATTATATTCTATGGAGGACCATAAAGAGTGCATTATATTCCATGGAGGACCATGGGGAGCTCATTATATTCCACGGAGCACCATGGGGAGTGCATTATATTGTATGGAGGACCTTGGGGAAAGCATTATAATCTATGGAGGACATTGGGAGGGCATTATATTGTATGGAGGACTATGAGGAGTGCATTATACTACATAGAGAACTATGGGGTGCATTATATTGTATGGGGGACCATGGGGAGTGCATTATATTGTATGGAGGACCATAAAGAGTGCATTATATTCTATGGAGGACCATGGGGAGTGCATTATATTTGTTATGTTCTGCTATCAGAGCTAAGGAAAGAGAGGAGATCTGTCCCTACGATAGAACTCAGCTTAATCCCTACGATGTAACAGGGAACCTGATCCTGCGATCAGACCTGCTAAAGTCCTAAGCTAGTCTGTACGGAGACCTATAGATGTGGGGGAGGAATCCCTACAAGTACTAAGGACTGGGAGGAATATGGGACACCTCCTAACAGAAATAGTAGCAGACAGACGAACAAACAAAATATATAGAACATAGAGGTCAGTAGACCAAGCAAACTAACAGAGCAAGACACAGAGCACAGGCTAGCTAGAAAGTAGATATACAATGAAGTCCAGCAAAGCCAGAAGGGCGGAGCAGGATTAAATAGGCCAACAAGGTCATGTGACCAGCAAAGGAAAAAAAAACTAAGAGCAAGGTTCTAACAGTACCCCCCCTTCTAAGAGGATCCTCCGGATCCCCTAGGACCAGGCTTATCAGGAAATCTCCTGTGAAACGCTCTGATAAGTCTGGACGCGGAAACATCATCCGACCTCACCCAAGAGTTATCCTCGGGACCGAAACCTTTCCAGGCCACAAGATACTGCAAACTACCTCTATACCGTCTAGAGTTAAGGATGCGAGAAATTTCATATTCCCCGTCCTCCACCACCGGAGGAACAGAGGCAGAGGCGTCACAATCCGATACAACAGCTTTTTTCAACAGAGAGACATGAAATACCGGATTAATTCTCCAGGAGGTAGGAACCTCCAACCTAGCAGCAGATTGGTTGACAACCTGAAGCACCTTAAAAGGCCCTACAAACTTGGGACCCAATTTCTTTGAAGGAATCCTCAACCGCAGATTCCTAGAGGACAACCAAACCATGTCACCAACAGCGAACAAAACCTCCTGTCGTTTCCTATCAAAGTAGTCTTTAGATTTTCTGTTGGCCTCCTGAAGATTACCACGCACATCGGTCCAAACTCTCTCCAAATCACCGGAAAAATTCTCCTCCTCAGGCACGGCAGATCCCAACTTGGAGAACGACCCAAACGACGGATGTCTCCCAGAACAACAAAAAAAAGGCGAACAACCAGCAGAAGAAGATGTATGATTGTTCAGAGCAAATTCAGCAAGTGGCAGAAACTCAGACCACCCCTCTTGATTGTCTGCCACAAAACAACGCAAGAACTGCTCAACATCCTGGTTTTTCCTTTCTGTCTGGCCATTAGATTCAGGATGATATCCGGACGAGAACGACAAATGAACTCCCAACCTATCACAAAAGGCACGCCAAAAACGAGCCACGAACTGAGGACCCCTATCAGAAACAATGTCAGTAGGAACGCCATGAAGTCTGACAATTTCCTTGACAAAGGCCTTAGCGAGAGTTTTAGCGCAGGGCAGTTTGACGAAAGGAACCAAGTGACACATCTTGCTAAAACGGTCCACGACCACCCAGATGACAGTAAAACCCTCAGAGGGGGGAAGGTCAGTTATAAAGTCCATAGCCAAATGTGTCCAAGGAGCACTGGGAACCTCCAAAGGACAAAGCAACCCCGCAGCAGGAGTATGTGACGACTTAGATCTAGCACATATAGTACATTGACGCACCCACTTATTGACTTCCTTCTGCCATCCAGGCCACCAAAAACTGCGACCCACCAGTCTCTTGGTCTCAGAGATTCCGGGATGACCTGCCAACCGAGATTCGTGACACTCAACAAACAAATCTCTCCTAAAGGTCCCAGGCACAAACAACCTCCCATGAGGAGTGTTAGAAGGGGCATTCCCCTGTGCTTTAAGAATCTCATTTTCCAAAACGGAGTCCAAAGCAGCTATCACAACACCTTCTTGTAAAATGTTCTCCTCTTTCTCAGCACCGACTATGGGAGAAAAACTGCGAGACAAGGCATCCGCCTTAACATTCTTAGTACCAGGGATGTAAGTAACGGAGAAATTAAACCGCGAGAAAAACAGTGCCCACCTAGCCTGACGAGCATTCAGGCGCTTGGCAGCATCAAGATATATCAGATTTTTATGATCCGTAAGAACCTGAACGGGAAATTCCGCACCTTCCAAGAAGTGGCGCCAGTGTTCAAATGCGAGTTTAATAGCCAATAATTCCCGATTACCAATATCGTAATTCAGTTCAGTCTCCGAAAATTTTTTTGAAAAAAAGGCACAGGGATGTAATCCATCCCCGTTATCCTGAGACAATACTGCGCCAACCCCCAACAGAGGAAGCATCAACCTCAACCAAAAACGGCCTAGTAACATCAGGCTGCATAAGGATGGGAGCAGAGGTGAACCTCTCCTTGAGATACACAAAAGCTTCAATGGCCTCAGAAGACCACTGAACCGCATCAGCACCTTTCCTGGTGAGATCAGTCAGAGGTTTGACAATACTAGAAAAATTTTTTATGAATTTTCTATAGTAATTGGCGAAACCCAAAAACCTCTGTATCGATTTCAAACCAATAGGCCTAGGCCATTCCTGCACAGCCTGAACCTTAACCGGATCCATCTCAAAACCTTTGCTGGAGATAATGTAGCCCAAAAAAATAATTCTCTGTACAGCGAACTCACATTTCTCCAGCTTAGCAAAAAGCGAATTGTCCATTAATAACTGTAATACCTCACGCACGCTCCGCCAATGAGACTCCAGATCCGGCAAATAAATCAAAATGTCATCCAAATACACAACCACATTTTTACCGATCAAAGGTCTAAGGATGTCATTAATCAGATTCTGAAAAAATGCAGGAGCATTAGTAAGACCAAAAGGCATAACCAGATTCTCAAAATGACCCACAGGAGTGTTAAAAGCAGTCTTCCATTCGTCACCCTCCTTCATGCGCAACAGATTGTATGCCCCCTTAAGGTCAATTTTAGAGAACCACTTGGCCCCCATTAACTGGTTAAACAGATCAGGAATCAATGGCAGTGGGTAAGGATTGCGTACAGTAATTTTGTTAATCTCACGAAAATCCAGACAAGGACGTAAACCGCCGTCCTTTTTTTTTACAAAAAAAAATCCAACCGCCACAGGAGACTTAGAGGGCCTAATGTGACCGGCGGCCAAACTTGTCTGTATGTATTCCTCCAAAGCCTTCCTCTCAGGAATAGTAAGGTTAAATAAACGACTTTTAGGAATAGTCGCTCCAGGGACAAATTCAATAGAACAATCATAGTCTCTATGGGGAGGCAAAACCTGCGATTCCTTCTCAGAAAAAACTCTCCAAAAATCCTGAATAGGAACAGGCAATTCTCCCCTATCCAAAGCTGCAATACGCCCATTACAACACTTGTCATAACATTTATGGCTCCAGGATTTAATTTCACTGGTAGACCAATCCAGTACAGGATTGTGAAATTTTAACCAGGGCAATCCCAATATTACTGGAGAAGGCAAGTTATTCAACACTACCAAATCCAATTTCTCATGGTGAACACCATTAATAGTGAGAGGAAATTCACAGACCTTGAGAGTAATATTCTTCAAAGGGGAACCATCCACAGAAACCACAGCAATGGGGGATGATAAAGGTTCAGGTTTTAAATTGAGTCTTTCCACGAATCCCCCATCAATTACATTCAGAGTAGACCCACAATCGACAAACACCCGAAATTCCATTAATTTTTCCTGAGCAATCGTGGAAGCAGCTAAAAATACACCCTTGGAATTTAAACAGGCAATACGGGCATGACTGACCATTTTTTTTTCTTTCTTCATACGAAGCTCACAGCCTTTAATCAAATGACCAGATTTTCCGCAATAGAAACACAAGCCTTCAAAAAATCGACGGTTTTTTTCTTGAGAGCGAGGTGCCACCGATCCAATCTCCATCGGTTCACCACTGTTAGTACACACATTCTTATAACCAGAAACTGACATAGCAGAGGATTTGCTCTCATTAACCCTTGCACGCAGTCTTCAATCCACCCGTATAGCTAATTGCATAGCCTGTTGCAAATCTTCAGGTGTAGGATAAGCAATTAGCAGGTCTTTAACCCTTTCACTGAGCCCAGCAAGAAATAGACTTTTCAGAGCAGAATCGTTCCACCCTGTTTGAGTAGACCAACGACGGAAATGAGTACAATATTTTTCCACATTACCTGATCCTTGTTTTAAACGTCTCAACTCAGTCTCAGCTGATGCGACACGGTCAGGATCATCATATAATAGTCCCAAAGCAGAAAAAAAACTATCCACTGATCTGAAGCATGTATCACTAGGTTGCAAAGAAAAGGCCCACTCCTGAGGCTCTTTGCGCAAAAGTGACATTATGAACCCTACGCGCTGGAATTCATCCCCAGAGGACTTAGGTCTCAAACGAAAATACAATAAGCAAGCATTTTTGAATGAAAAAAATTCTCGGTGTTCACCAAAAAATAAATCCGGCAAACATACCTTAGGCTCCAAGAAATGTGCTCCAGGACAGTTACTCACGTGCTGACGGAGCTCGGCCACCTCCAGAGAGAGTCCCTGCAGGCGATGAGCCAAATCCTGAACCGACACCATGATGGAACAGAAAAATCTTTCCTTAGAGAATTTGCAGGCTGGACTTACTGTTATGTTCTGCTATCAGAGCTAAGGAAAGAGAGGAGATCTGTCCCTACGATAGAACTCAGCTTAATCCCTACGATGTAACAGGGAACCTGATCCTGCGATCAGACCTGCTAAAGTCCTAAGCTAGTCTGTACGGAGACCTATAGATGTGGGGGAGGAATCCCTACAAGTACTAAGGACTGGGAGGAATATGGGACACCTCCTAACAGAAATAGTAGCAGACAGACGAACAAACAAAATATATAGAACATAGAGGTCAGTAGACCAAGCAAACTAACAGAGCAAGACACAGAGCACAGGCTAGCTAGAAAGTAGATATACAATGAAGTCCAGCAAAGCCAGAAGGGCGGAGCAGGATTAAATAGGCCAACAAGGTCATGTGACCAGCAAAGGAAAAAAAAACTAAGAGCAAGGTTCTAACAATATTCTATGGAGGACTATGGAGAGGGCATAATATTCTATGGAGGACCATTGAGAGTGCATTATATTGTATGGAGGACCATGAAGAGTGCATTATATTGTATGGAGGACCATGGGGAGTGGGGCTATTATACTGTATGTAGGCCCATGTATGTGTTTTATTACTATGAGCCAACCATACTACTCGTCATTGAAATTACAAAATTTAAAGGGGGAAGTTGTAGAATTATCAAAATCATAGGATCTATTGACATGTTAATGGTATGCAAATAATGAAAAAACTGAAATAAAATTGAAAAAAATCATTTTGATTTATTCAGTGTCAAGTGAGTATGAGCACCATATGCAGAAATACCCGCACTTCCACGTCTTGGCTGCTATCAATGAGATTTTTTAATGGTTGTCTCAGGAAAATTCTGCTATGCTGAATGCACCCAGGCAAATCATCAAGATTCTCTGCTGGTAACTCCTTTTACAACTGATGAGTGATGACCAATGATGTCCCAGATGTACTCGATGAGAGACAATTCCAGAGATGCTACAGAGCATGGTAGCACATTTAAGCCAAGTAGACTGCTGACAGTAGCAGCTGCAACATGCAACCTGGCATGGTAATGAAGAAAAATGGCTTCTGGGACACTTTCGAGAAATGGCCGTACTGCTGGTTGCACAACCAAATCAAAAGTAACACTGGTAATGTACGTGGAATGAAGACTATAGAGGTCCAGCTACCACACATTATGTCAACCCTACATCATAAGAAGATGTTTGCAAGACATTGGGTCTATAAGACAGACATTCAGCTACAAGTTATCCATTAATCTCCTGTCATTGCTCTCAAAGGCGATAACGGTGCAGAGCAAGAAGGCAATTGAAGCTGGAATGGAGATCTATCCTCTTCAGGGTTGAGTTGTTTTGTCTTGGATGCAATGATAGCCGGAGATTGGTCTAAAGACCATAAGGGCAATATGATGAAGAGGCCTTCAAGACGGCATTTCACACTGGTCCTACTCCCATCTGGGATGGTATATAATGTGGGGTATCACACTGTATATTAGCCAAACTCCCTTACATTGATATAGTAATTGAACCAGTGGTGCGGCCATTTCTCCAAAGTGTCCCAGAAACTTGTTTAAACATGTTACCATGGCCATCTACAGACTTGTCTCCCACTTTGTACATCTGGGACGCCATTGATTAGCAGCTGAAAGGTAGGTAGCTGCTAGCAGTGGATCTTGGTGACTTGTGTGCTCTGGTGCATTCAGCTTGGCAGAACATTACTCAGACAACTATTAATAGCCTCATTCATAGCAGCCAAAGAGTGTAAGTGTTCGTTATTGTGTTTCTATTTTTCATAATTTGCATATTATTTCTGTGGCGCCCCTGCGGGTTCAGTCGCCACAGAGGTACTGCATCTCACCCAGAGGTGTGGTACCCCACTCTCAGGTAAGGAGGGAGTACTACCCGGGACCCACACACCCACATACAATACACTCCACTTCAGTAGAAAAGGGGGAGATTGCTCCTAAGGGAGAGCACAGTCACTGGTCCCTTGCTGGAGGGTGGAACTACGTAGAGGAGGTGGGTGGAGGAAGAAGTTCAGTGGAGCACAGAGGGTAGGAGTGTAAAAGAGAGTGTGGAAGGTTCTAGAGAGAGTCAGTTGTGAGGAGACAGTACAGAGGAGGGAGAGCTGGGAGCAGGAGCTCAAGAGGAGCTCTGCTCAGGAGGAATGGAGAAAGGAGCAGAGTCCAGTCAGAGAGGCCCAGGAGAAGGAAAGAGAGAAGAGAGGAGCAGTGAGAAGGGCTCCAGGAGGAGCAGAAGGGATCCCAGGGGCACGGCGAGTGCAGAGGCCACCCGTGCGCCCAAATTCACGCTGACGTAGAGGGATCAGGCCGCAGAGAAGGGACCGGCCCCTAAACTAGTGGAGAACAACCAGGCTCAGCTAGACAACTTGAGGCTGCTGCATTTTCAAGGTGCTGCAGCCAACAGCCACAATTACATCGCCGAAAAGGTGGCTGCATAGGGTCCAGGGGACTGCACGTCGCCCGACAAGGCCCGAGGCCACTGGCTTGGGGCATTGATTGTGCAGGGCAGGAGTGCAAGAGCCAGAGCAGTGAGACGACCGGGAAAGGTACATAAAACGAGGTCCCGTTTAAGTGCTCCTGAGATATCTGAGAGATTGCTGGTTCCCTACCCCGGAGGACACAGGACGACGTGGGTGGCTACAGACTGGTAACTGTAGCCTGGAGTCTTGAACAACTGTGAGTAAAACCTGAAGACTGCACCCCATTGTGTCCTTGAATAATTGCTGCGCCATCACCAGCCCTGCACTACACAGCACCAGCAATATCTACCTCATACAATTTATAATTTCCTGCCCTGGAGCTAAGCTCTGTCTGTGGAGAGCTGAACCAACTCTGCTGCGTCACCATCAGTTCCAGTGGATCTGCACCACAGCGGCGGCCCCATATAGCCACATACCACAGGTGGCGTCATGAACATTATCTCCAAAAACACTATTTCCCTTTTACTTTTCCTTTAATTGACCGCCCTGGGTCATCAAGGACCGGGTCACTGCCACCGTGACATCCCCCAGCACCGACCGGCCTGGCTACCGAGCACCCCACGGCCCAGGGGGCGCGTCATTACCTTGTCTATCAACCCTGTTATTTTCATAATTCCATGACTTTTCCTTCTTGGTGTTGCAATTTCAATGTTGAAGAGTATATATTTTATCAGAAATTTCTCAACTGAAATGTTTCATTTATTAGCTAGGTAACCTTAGAAACTACTCTTCAGCCCAGGGGTGAGAAATCTTTTTTCTGCAAGGCCCATTGAATATTTATATCATTCTTAGGGGGCCGTACAAATTGTGTGCTAACTCCACCCTCAAAGTACGTCCTGACGCCGCCACTGGTGTCAGGGCGTAATCTTTCATTGCACACGGCTCAGTGATCAGTAGTGAACAGTGTGTTCACCTGCTCACAGAGCAAGAATTAATGGGCCTAGTGGAGCCTCCCATAGATACACTCAACATTCATTTATTTTGCTTCTATATTTTGTATGCCTTTATCTTTACAGTATATGGAAACAGATAGACTTCTTTCTGTCTGGTACATGTAACATAATTAACCTTGTACAAATAATTAATAGTAATTCTACATAATATTTATCTCTTTTGAATACATTGATCACAAGGAGATGCCTGTGCAATTGTACTATTCAATCGTTAAATAAGGGCACAGGGACAATATCATGTCTTACATAGCAAATACATCACTGAGCTTAGCTTTCTGAACACGTGACGATTACTTGAGGGATGAGTGTGAGACTGAGTGTGCAGTCAGAATTTAATGTTCAGGAAAAGATTGCAGAATCACTTGACTGATAATTTATATTTGCAGTTCATTTATCCACATTGATGGATCTAATTTTGTACATTTATATGTGGATTGGTATTTTTGTCTGACCCGAAATACTAGTTTTAAATCTTTTATTTGCTGGCAATTTTATAGAAGTCTCAGCTGGATGAGAAAGTTAACCAAATAATTGCAGATTCTGGAAAACAGATTTACCTACATCTTGACCTTGGATTTATTAAAAACAACTATTAGATTTTTAATTGAAGTTTAGAACATCTGAAGTTCCTTTAATTCAGCCAGTGTACTTGGCAGATATTTTAAGATATTGTTTAGTGTGATAGGATTTTTTAATTGGATAGACAGAATTAATACTTGTTCATTTGCTTTAGATTGATATATTTGGATTAATGTAAATTTAATTAGGAAGTTTAAATGTTGTTCTATAAGTCATATGAGAATTATTGTGTATTGCACAGCACCAGTAATGTAAAAAGTCAGTATCTTTGAGGACGGGTCATGAACCTCAGATTGGTGAGGTTTGGATTTTGTCTGTTCTGGGTTGTTGTTTGTTTTAACCTCTTAAAGACTAGGCTTGAGATGGGCCTATTAGGGTTTTTTCAGCATTTTATATGATTCGACCCTATATGATATGACCCTACTCGGAAGCAGCTACTACACAAGGAATAGAGATGTGCAATATAGCTCTATTTAATGTTTATATTTGGCCACTGAAGCTCATAACAGCTGATTGGTAGAGATGCCATGTGTCGAACCCCACTCATTTCACATTAATGACCAATATCTTATGCCCGGATAACCCCTTTAATAATTTGCTTTTTTTTGCCTCACTGCCAATTTTGCATTGACTCGGCTGTGTTAATTTTTATTTTTTCCTGGACAAATTGAATTATTTTTCAGAACTTTAAATTACTTTACATCTAAAATCAAATTTATTTTGTGAATAATGGAAAAATAACTTTTGGGAGTAGTATTGGTTTATTTATATACTGTTTAAGCTTTACATAGAAATGTACATTGTTTCTTATGACCATGTGGATTCCTAATCCTAATATATATGGATCTTTCATTTTTATTTAGCGTATACACTATAGAATGTGGTTTATACTAAATAATGGCGTTTTTCACTTCTTTTTTTTTTTTTGCATATTTTTTTTTATTTTTTTACTTCAATTGATCCATTCAAGGGCTGTGATTTTTGCATATTTATTTTACATCTATAATGTAATAGTATATTCCTGTATACTGATAACAGTGGAGTACTGCAAAAAGCACGATACCATATGGCCGCTCTGGGGCCCAGAATCTTTATTTAAACAGCGTATGCAACTTCAGGATACAGATACAGTATATGACAATGGTGGAACAGGTGTCAGCATTCTTCTCCTCCATTCAGTTTGTTTGCCTGAGTCTCAATACAGCAATTGCGATGATCAATAGATTGCACACACTGCGTGGAGCATCAATTCATGCAGTGCACAGACTGAAGCAGCACAATCGGGAAATGGGGAAAAGTGTTGTTTTCTATTTTAGCAGTCAATACTTGTAGGACCTGAGGTGTGGGAGCATCATTCTGTGGGTGGGAGATCTGTAGGGGCCATCATATTATGTGGGGGTCTGTGAGAGCCATCATATTAAGTCTGTGGGGAGAATTGTGGGGGCATCATACTGGGCTGTGGGGGTCATCTATGTGGAAGGTTATGTGCGCGGAATTATAAGGTTTGAAGGAATTATATCGCTGACTCCATCAATCAAAGAAATCAGTGTATTGCAACGACTAAGGATTCATTTCCAAGACGCGTCTGCTACTGAACCATTCTCCCATGTTTTTGATCATTGCGACTTAAACCGCATCTAATTGGCGATATGAAATATTTTAAATGAATTAATAAATTTATATTTTATTGGAGACCGTCTTCCTGGATTTTCCTCTCCTGCTGATTATCCCTCTACGTGACTCCGTGGATCCGTGCTTTCGGTCTCAAACGGTGAGTTGACTTCTTTTTTCTATTATTCCTGGACAGCTGCTTGTGACGCACCCCCTGGGCCATGTGCAAGGGATACCCGGAGCCGGATCTGGATAGGGGTAGTAGCCCTTGTGGCGGTGACCCGGTCCGTGCCCAGGGTGTCAAACTAAGTGGCAGTCTATGGCAGTAGATGTTAACTTGATTGTCGACTACGCCACCCGTTGAGTGCGGCTTTGACGCCGCCGCTGCAGAGCAGTCCGCTGAGGCCGGTGGTATATGTGCAGCAGTGATGGTATAACCCCCAACGGGAGGGGTATGGCCTCGGGGCAGCAGGTGTGGATGATGGGGGTTGTGATGATGCAGAAAGAAGACTCAGAGTCAGGAAATGCAGTTCAGGGTTTTTACTTACTGGTGTTCTTTTGGTCACTCTGGCCTTGAGTGACCACCCGAGCCGTGCTGCGTCCACCAGGTCCTGGACTCGGCTAACCCCCAGGCGATTCCGGAGCGTGGTCCTGAGCTCCCTTCTGACTCTCTCTCTCTCTGGCCGTTCCCACCAGGGATCCACCTGTGTCCGGCTCCCTCGGGTCTCTTAGTGGTCAAGCCTCCTCTGGGCTCCCTGACCCTATGCTCGGTGTGCCATTCTGGTGGATTTGGTGAGGGTCGTGGCAGATCCTGCCCACGACCTCCGGTTCCTGGCTAAGGTTTGTTTTGGCCTCTGCCAGCTTGGGATCCGGTACCCTTGTTCGCCAACCCTTCACCCTTTTGTCTTTATTCTGGGATCTTGGGGTTCCCTTCTTGTCTTTCTCTCTGGGTCCTTCTTTTCTCCTCTCTCCCTCTGCAGGCTTGGCTCTGGAGCTGGGCCCAGCCGGAGCCACAGCTCCCTGTCAGCCCTCCTGGCTGAGCTCCTCTGCTCTGCTCCTCAGGCTAAAAAGACCCTGTCCTAAGATGGTGCCCACCATATATACTCCCTCTATGTGTGAGCCCAGGTGACTAGCACCCAATGAGCTCCTAGCTTTACCCAGACTACTCCCCCTATCTGCCCCTACACTACTGGGATGTTCCACCCCCCCTCCCACTCCAGCCAGGGACAGACGCTGTCGTACCTGCACATATACTGGTGGGAGTACCGTAGTTCTGTCCCCCGGAAATGGGATGTATGTAGTGCATGCAGCCTACTGAGCTCAGTTCCACACTCCATCCTTACCCGGGAGTGGAATACCACACCTCTGGCTTGAGGTGTAATACCCCTGTAGCAGCCGAATCCTCAGGGTGCTACATTCCCTCCTGGTAAATCACAGCACGTCCTCGGGCTGTAAAAGAATAAAAACATAAAACATACAATTTTTTTTCCAAAACATCATAAACATATAAAACACTATATATATATCAGCAGCATAATACTCTTCCTATAAAACTTTTCATAAAAAAAACATTCTTGACCTCTGGCCACTTGTGCAAATTGTGACCAGGTAAGTGCCACAGTCTCTGGTAGAAAAAACAGTTTCCTATAAAACCGGTAGGGGGCGCCTTAGAAAGCGCAACTATATACAAGGGGTATGGCCGCTCTCAGTCCTCGGCCAGTGGGGAAAAGGGATGGCTGCTCACAGTCCTCAGCCTGTGGGGAGATGGGACACACTGGAACAGTTCACACTTGTCCCAACGGGGAACATATTTAAATTAGCAGCATGGCAGATACCCTTACGGGTAACTATTTTACAGTTTCAGTTCACCTCTTAATGGTGACGATGCCCTCCTGCTCCTTCCTGAGGGTAGGCTTCAGACCCGTCCGGGTCCTCTTGACCTTCCTCACACCGCAACTCCTCTTCCGTCAGGCGATGTACATGAAGTGCATAGGTTCCTTTGGCACACTGGTGCCGGGTAAAGGTGACCTCATCACCCAGGTAAAGGTCACGACCTCTGTGTCCCTCCGGTAGGTGGGACTCGACATCTCTTCTGGTCACAAAGACGTCGCCGGGGGTGTGATGATCTCGAATGAAGCCCCAACCGTGCTGCAACTGGAATTTAATTACAGTCCCGATGGCACGGGGACCGTGGGCTGCACGGGGGTTCCTCCTGGTCCGGCTCTTCTGTTCTGCACTTTTTATTTGCAGCCGCTGCTCGCGGACCCGCCTCTCTCTTCTTTCTCGGTCAAAGGCTTCCAACTGCTGGCGGCAGCACTCTGCACGCTCCGCTGCAGCCGCCCGGGTTTCTTGAGTGAACCCGATGAGGTCTCCTCCTGCGGGGTCCCACTCAAACTGCGCCTCCTCTAACGAGAGCGGGGTCATCTTGACGGGCGCCGGAGCCGGGATCAGGGGCTCATCCAGAGGTCTTTCTTTCCGGAGTCGGGGATGGTGGAACTCCGGTGGCCACACAAAGGGCTGCCCATCCGGGCATGTGTGCTGGGCAAATAGGTCTTCACCCAGGTGTGGCGCTGTGGACGTTGAGGGCGCTGTTGTGGTGGCGGCGCCCGGGTTCACCAGGCCTTGCGACCAGGCTTGGGGCACCCTGAATGTAAAGGGCACCGTGAAGACGGCGGCGCCCGGGGTTACTTGGCCCAGCGACCAGGCCGGTGGCTCAGTGGGGAGGTAGAGGGCGCTGTTGGCACTGCGGCGCCCGGGGGTACTCGGCCTTGCGACCAGGCCGGTGGCGTCTCCTGCTTGGCCGCGCTCAAGGTTGAGGCGCGTGACGTCACAGGGGGCGTGGTCGCGGCTCCTGCCGCTTGAGGCCTAGCTTGGAGCGGTGACGATGCAGCAACGTGAGTGGTGAGTGGGGTCTCGGGCTCTGCGACGGGGAGTTGGGGCAGGCTTGCGACCATCGGGCACGGGATGTTGTCGTCCCCATTACCTGCTCCCTTTTCTTCAACTCCCTCCGCGGCGTCGTCTCCGGCCGTCGTCCCTCCTGCACCGTCCTCAGAGGCGGACATGCTCCTTGTTGTGGGTGGCGTGCTTCGCTGGCGGGTTCCAGCCTGCTGGGCCATCTCTCTGCTCCATGCGGCCAGTACGTCCCGCTGCACTCGGGCCATCCTCTGAGCCAAGCCCTCCAGTGCGGTCCGTGCATGCTCCCGATCTCTGGGGAGCTGCGCCAGGATCTCCACCAGGCCTTCTGGGGTTGTCGCTTGCAACAGGCTCCTGACCACTGGGTCGGTGCTGCCTGCCTCTCCCTCCATCTCCGGGTACGGCTCCTCCAGACTCCTCTCCAGACTCCTCCAAGCTGCACCCATCTTCTCTCTTTCGTTCTGTCTCCGCCCACATTGAGGGCGGTCCTCCGGCAACTTGGTGATTGTCAGTTCCAGGGGCAGACCCCCCACGCTGATGGACATCTCAATCATTGCAGTCTCTGCTGGTGGGGGCGGTCTTCGTTTTTGGCACCATTCTTGGTCCTGGCCCACGATGGGAGGTGGCCTCTTGCCACCCTCTGGCACGCCCATAATGGGGTCCGCTCTGCCAGGGCGGGAAATCTTCTGAAATGGCGGGAACCGCTTCCCAGTGGCGGGAAACTCTGTGGATGGCGGGAAAAGACTGCAGATGGCGGGCAAATGGCGGGAAACGATCCGAGATGGCGTCCGATGGCGGGGACCCTCCGGAATTGGCGGGAGACTTCTTTTTACGGTAAATATGAACTTTTCTTCAGGCACGCAGTACCCGGTGGTTGCGGGCACGTTATCCTGCCGACTACGCCAAAGTTGACGCACCCCCTGGGCCATGTGCAAGGGATACCCGGAGCCGGAGCCGGATCTGAATAGGGGTAGTAGTCCTTGTGGCGGTGACCCGGTCCGTGCCCAGGGTGTCAAACTAAGTGGCAGTCTATGGCAGTAGATGTTAACTTGATTGTCGACTACGCCACCCGTTGAGTGCGGCTTTGACGCCGCCGCTGCAGAGCAGTCCGCTGAGGCCGGTGGTATATGTGCAGCAGTGATGGTATAACCCCCAACGGGAGGGGTATGGCCTCAGGGCAGCAGGTGTGGATGATGGGGGTTGTGATGATGCAGAAAGAAGACTCAGAGTCAGGAAATGCAGTTCAGGGTTTTTACTTACTGGTGTTCTTTTGGTCACTCTGGCCTTGAGTGACCACCCGAGCCGTGCTGCGTCCACCAGGTCCTGGACTCGGCTAACCCCCAGGCGATTCCGGAGCGTGGTCCTGAGCTCCCTTCTGACTCTCTCTCTCTCTCTGGCCGTTCCCACCAGGGATCCACCTGTGTCCGGCTCCCTCGGGTCTCTTAGTGGTCAAGCCTCCTCTGGGCTCCCTGACCCTATGCTCGGTGTGCCATTCTGGTGGATTTGGTGAGGGTCGTGGCAGATCCTGCCCACGACCTCCGGTTCCTGGCTAAGGTTTGTTTTGGCCTCTGCCAGCTTGGGATCCGGTACCCTTGTCCGCCAACCCTTCACCCTTTTGTCTTTATTCTGGGATCTTGGGGTTCCCTTCTTGTCTTTCTCTCTGGGTCCTTCTTTTCTCCTCTCTCCCTCTGCAGGCTTGGCTCTGGAGCTGGGCCCAGCCGGAGCCACAGCTCCCTGTCAGCCCTCCTGGCTGAGCTCCTCTGCTCTGCTCCTCAGGCTAAAAAGACCCTGTCCTAAGATGGTGCCCACCATATATACTCCCTCTATGTGTGAGCCCAGGTGACTAGCACCCAATGAGCTCCTAGCTTTACCCAGACTACTCCCCCTATCTGCCCCTACACTACTGGGATGTTCCACCCCCCCTCCCACTCCAGCCAGGGACAGACGCTGTCGTACCTGCACATATACTGGTGGGAGTACCGTAGTTCTGTCCCCCGGAAATGGGATGTATGTAGTGCATGCAGCCTACTGAGCTCAGTTCCACACTCCATCCTTACCCGGGAGTGGAATACCACACCTCTGGCTTGAGGTGTAATACCCCTGTAGCAGCCGAATCCTCAGGGTGCTACATTTGCACTTGAAATGTTGCCTTTTAGGCTCGTGGAGGTGTAAGGTTTCCAAAATCTCATGGTGGCAGTGGCCAGGTGTCCACACTCAGTCCCCAGTAGCCACTATTTCTCCTGGCATCATCTCCGCCTTCCACAAGCACAGGTCCCACAACATTACCCATGCCCTCATCAGTGCTCTTAAGTGAGAAGGACTGCCTAACCACAAACACATGGACAAGTGAATGTGGCCAGGAACAGTACATCTCACTGACGCATGTCACTGGGTTAATATTGTGCTTTGTCTTCTAGACAATGACCAAATTATTCATGATGGTCAGATCATCCATCTCCTTAGCTTTGTGTTTCTTGGAATGCAAGCGCAAGTATGCAGCCAACAAAACAGGCCGCAATACTAAACTGCCACATTTCTGGACTGCTTGCTTGCACTTGAAATGTTGCCTTTTAGGCTCGTGGAGGCAGAAGCTTTCCACAACCTCATGGCAGCGGCCAGGTGTCCATACTCGGTCCCCAGCCTCGACTATTTCTCCTGGTATCGTCTCAGCCTTCCACAAGAGTGGGTCCCAGAACATTACCCGTGCCCTCCCCAGTGTACTTAAGTGGGAAGGACCGCCTAACCACAAACACGTGGACAAGTGAATGTGACCAGGTATGGTTCATCTCGCTGACGCATTCCACTGGGTTAATATTGTGGAAGCCGGGACCCAGTGGGACCCTGGGACGGAACATGCTCTCCCGACGCAAAGGATTGTGGACAATGGGTCAAACATTGCTGCCCCTACATTCTACAGCTCCTGCACCACCTCCTCCTCCTCTTCAGCCTCCATCTCCATCACCTGATTCATTTATTCAGGACATTTTCCAGATTATTTACTTAAACTTTGTGTGTGCCAATAACAGTAAGCAGGACTGTATGCTTTGGCGACAAACCACACACCGTTGCAGAGTTGTTGAAAGCTGTATCAGAGAACCTGGTGTCAGCTCTGAAGCTAGGCAAGCCTGGCCCATGTGCTCAACTTAGTGGTTCTGCAGTTTCTCAAAATCTACATGGATCTTCTAGAGCTGCTTGTGAAAGTACGCCACATTTTAGAAAATCAGCTACAGCTTCAGCCACCCTGGCAGGGCTTCAGCAGCGTTTGCAGCTTCCAGCTCACTGACTGGTGTGTGATGTGACTACGCCTTGGAAATCAATGTTGCAGATGTTTGGAATGATTTTGAGCAGCAGAGAGCAGTTGTTAAGTACCAGCTTCAACCCGTCCGTCAGCATTCAGGTCAGCCTCCACACATAAGAGCTGATGAGTGGTCATGGATGTCTGACATCTGTGCCCTCCTCCAAAACTTTATGGACTCCACCAAGATGGCGAGCGGCGATGACGCCATAATTAGTTTCACCATCCCGCTTCTCTATGTACTGAAATGCTCACTGCTCACAATTAAAGAGGAGGCATTGCAGGCGGTGCAAGGAACTATGCAGGGTGATGTTACCCAGTTCAGCCTTATCTCATCTCAATGCGGATGGGGTGATAATGAGGAGGCGGAGGTGGAAGAGAACATAGACAGTCAAACTCTTTGTGTGAACAGGTAAGTCTTGGCTGTTGGCAGTCTGGTACACAAGGTTGACTTTATGCTCCCCTGCCTTTACCATGACCATTGCGTTGTACGCAATTTGGGCATTACAGAAAACTGTCACGGCGCAAGAGAATTCTTGAAGACGGAGGTTTGAGGTTCTGAGCAAGGAGGATGTCTGTCTTAGATCCGCTGCAGAACGGAGGGCACAGGAGGGGTGATACACAGAAATGAGGGAAGAGATATAGGCCAGAGCCGAACAGTGGACCGCTTGGTGGGTGAGAGAGATGAGTTTGTATTGTATTCTGTAGTGATTGTTTAACCTAACCCGTGCTATGACTGGCACAGGGTAGAGGCGTCGGTGAAGCGGCTTGTTAGAAATATGACCCTTGCCTGCTGCATTCAGAAAGGATTGGGGAGGAGACAGTTTGTTTAGAGAGAGACAGATTAGAAGAGAGTTGCACTAGTGAATAAGAGTTACAGTAAGAGTTTTTGCAGTATCAAAGGTGAGAAAAGGTCAACTTCTGGAGAAGTTTTTAAGGTGCAGGTGACATGAGCGAGTGAGTGATTTTCCACGTTAAATAAAGGAAAATTGTGTGTTAAATATGACTCCAAGATAGACATTGCAGAACGCCATTGGATTCAATGGGTGCCAAAACGAAAAGTATTCACAACATCTTCCAACGGGACCAAAAGCTGCCAAAACACATCAATTTAGGGGCAGTCACCAGGAAAGTGCCTTAAATTGACCCAGAGTACAAGTAGTATAATTATTATTATTTATTATTATAGCGCCATTTATTTCATTGCACTTTACATGTGAAAAGAAGTCACTGACTAGTACAAGAGCAGAGATGACCCTGCTCGTGAGGGCTCACAAGCCATCTATAAGGGATGGGTGAGGATACAGTAGGTGAGGGTACAGCTGGTCGTGCAGCGGTATGGTGGAGAGAGGGTTACTGCAGGTTGTAGGCTTGTCGGAAGAGGTGGGTCTTCAGCTTCCTTTTAAAGGTTTCAACACTAGGCGAGAGTCTGATATGTTGGAGTACAGAGTTCAAGAGTAGAAGGGATGCAAGGGAAAAATCTTGTATGCGATTGTGGGAAGAGGAGAGAAGACGGGAGTAGGGAACAAGATCTTGTGAGGATCGGTGTTTTGATCTGCAGCAAGTACTAAGGAAAGATAGGGGAAAGCTGTCCCTACAGTAAGACTAAGCTGAATCCCTACAATGTAGCGGGCAGCCTGTTCCTAGCGAACAGACCCGCCTTAGTCCTCGGCTAGTCTGAACGAAGACCTATAGCATAAGGGGAGGGGTCCCCAAAAGAACTAAGGACTGGGAAAAAAATGGGACACCTCCTAAACAGAGAAGTTGTTGCAGAACACAAATAGACAACTCACAAAAAGGTACTAGAGGTCCCAGAAGGACCAAGCGAACTGACAGAGAAAAGCACCGAAGCACCTAGCTAGAGAAACAGTAAAGCACTGAAGTCCAGCTCAGCCAAAAGGCGGAGCTGGAATATAAAGGCATATAGTCACGTGACCGCAAAACACAACATGGAAAAAAGAAACAAGCGGGTTCTAACAATCGGAGGTTGTGTGCAGGTATGTACCGGGAGACTAGGTCACAGATATATGGAGCAAACAGGTTATGGATGGCTTTGCATGTCCTGGTTACAGGTTTGAACTGAAGTCTCTGGCCAATGGGGAGCCAGTAAAGTGATCATAGACTGAAATCTTACAGATTGCTGGAGCCAGTCCACAGTAAAAAAGCAGCCATAGAGTGTCCGGGAACTTTCCCACACACTACACTTTTCCTAGCCAGGGCTGCTTCTCAGCAGGGTTGGACGGGCCCACCGGAGAGCTGGAGACTCCTCCGGTGGTCCCTGACTTCTCCTTCAGGAGAGTTCAAAGTACCAAGGTGAGGTCGTGATGATGATAGAGGCCACCATCTGCTTAGTTTTGTGTTACTTGGAATGCAAGCGCAAGTATGCAGCCAGCCACCCACCCAAAAGAGGCTGCAATTCTAAACTGCCACATTTTTGGACAGCTGCTTGCACTTGAAATGTTGCCTTTTCACAACCTCATGGCGGCGGCGGCCGCGTCTCCATACTCGGTCCCCAGCCACCAATATTTCTCCTGGTGTCGTCTCCGCCATCCACAAGCAAAGGTACCAGAACATTACTGCTGGTACTTTTCTGTGGGAATCTGCTTGCTTCCTACCAGCCTGGAATATTTACAGTGAATTATGGTATGACGCCATGGTATTAGCACTGCCCACAGTACCAGTAGCGAAGGCATCCCCAATTTCCTTCTCAGGAATTTTATTTGGTAGACTGAGTGGCTGCCCAAATACATTAGTTTCTCACAAAGAAGCTGAAGATACAGAGTGGCAGTAGGTGCAAGTTTTTCCAGCCTGTTAGATATCAGAGGGTCAGTGGTTAGCACTGAAGCCTTGCAGCAATGGGACCCTGGGTTTAAATTCCAGCAAGGACAACATCTGCAAGGATTTTGTATGTTCCCCATTGTTTGCGTTGGTTTCCTCCTCAGTAAAAAAGCAGCCATAGAGTGTCTGAGAACCATCCCACGCACTTTTCTTAGCCAGGGCTTCTTCTCGGCAGAATTTGACAGTCCCGCTAGAGAATACTCGGGTGGGCCCTGGCTTCTTCATCAGGAGAGTTCATGATAGCGCAAACTTTGCAGCTGCTATGGGGGTCTTGAGCGGGGGAGAAAGGTAGGCCCTCAGAATCAAATCCTCTGGTGGGCCCAATGTTTTTCAGTCTGACACTGCTTCTCGGTGAGAGTGGTATTTCACCACAGCCATATTCTTTAGCTCAGTGAAAGGACTGGCACAGAGTGAAACCGTATCTACTCCGGCTGTCATTTCTCTGCCACCAGGTTCCGCCTATAGTCACACACGATCATGCCTGGCTGTATGTTCAGTGGTGAGAGCCACAGATCAGGCTGCTGTGTTGCAGCTTTCAACAACTCTGCAGCGGTTTGTCACCTAAGCATTAAGCACGTTATCTTCAGCACAGCCTGTTGCCGCTTGGCCAAGGCAGTGCTGCAGTTCTTTCAGTTTGTGACTGATGTGGTCATTTCGGAGATGGAGACCAAACTGGAGGAGCAGGTGCAGGAGCTGAACAATGTGATTACATTGAGGTTACAATGGCGAGTATGGTTTTTATACTAAAGAAAGATCCTACTGTGTTTTTATTTTTTTCTTATTTTTTTTTTACGTCTCTTCAAATGTGTATTGGAGTGCGTCCTAATTTTTGGCAGCCCTTGAAATTGTTGTATATGCAATAACATAATAATAATAATAATAAAGAAGGCACACTCCTTAATAATGGGAATGACAATTCAAATAGATTATATATTCTAGAATATTAACTGTCTTATCTGAAATTCTTTTACGGTTGAGGTACCACAGTAAGAATAGCGTATTACGCTGATCCAGCCAGGTATTATTGCCTAATACTGCGTGATGCTGGTGCTGCCCAAAAATTTTTTAAATCTATTCTATTCCTTATCGATAACACTGTTAGATGCATTTATAATAGGAACAGGTGCTGCTGCTAGGTGGTATCATCACCAGCTACAGATAAGTGTTCATTCTGGTGACATAAATGCCTTCCACAGTCCATAACTTTATTTTTTTTTTCTTTGGCCTTATATACAAGTCATTACCCTGGAAAGAATGTTTCTTAACATTTTTTCCATTTTAGCTTGTTTTTTGCATGTTTTTTTTGTCAGCCTGCAAAAGTGGCGTAATACTCTGACAACATTGTTCACAGATATGCTATTTGTCAGCGGACAACTGAGAATAGGTTTGAACCCTCAACTGCAATACTTTAAATGGAGTGTAATATTTGACACGCTCACAATGATTGCTGGATTATTAGGGCAGTCATACGGGATAACATCTGATGGTCATGGTTTCAGGCAGTTGCCTAATAGTATGGTATTTGTCAGTGACCAAGTGTCAATTGCTTCAACAAAACACAGGTGGCTTACTCTAAAAGTAGTGGAATATTAGGCATGCTCCACAAAATTTGTGTATTATTACGCCAGTCATTTGGATCACGTGCGTCTGATCATTGAAAAAAGTTCCTATGCTTCCACTATACAGTAATATGAATAAAACTAAAAAAATCTGGCTGTATTCTGCAAACAAGCAAATGGAGCTGTAAAATGGTGTATACTGACACACTGCTACAATCTATAAATGGAGAACAATATTTTCCACGTTCACTACAAATGGCTGGATTTGAACCGCAGTTATATGCAATACATCTGACAGAGAACCACGGTTTTAAATAGCATGCCTGTAATTTACTAATATTATTCTACACAGAGACCTAGTGTGAATAGCTTGACTAACACACTGCCACAGAATGGAAATGGAAGAAATGTCTGATTTTGAAACAGTCTTATAGGTGATAAGTCTGACAGAGAACCACGGTTTTAAATAGCAGGCCTGTAATTTACTAATACTATTCATGACAGACACCTAGTGTGAATAGCTTGACCGACACACTGCAACAGAATGGAAATGGAGGCCAATATTTCCATGTTCAGTTCAAATTTCTGGATTTTTATCTCTGAAATATGGAACAGATCTGGCTTTATTCTTCAGTGAGAACAAGCAAATGGAGCAGAAAAATGGTATACTATGGATTGCTTTTTAAGCAAATAACCAGGATTAAGATAAAAAAAAAATTTGCCCTGGCCCCTGATACCTGGGGCTATGTCTACAAATATCTGCAATTATTACAGCAGCAGCAGACAGGACGTTCGATGGACCTTCTTGTGCTGTATCATATTCTGTAGTCTGCCACATACACTGCCTGCCTAGCACTGATTATATGCAGCTGGATTAGTGCTCAGAAGGATTGTTAGTTCAGATGAATATATACAGTACAGACCAAAAGTTTGGACACACCATCTCATTTAAAGATTTTTCTGTATTTTCATGACTTTGAAAATTGTACATTCACACTGAAGTCATCAAAACTATGAATTAACACATGTGGAATTATATACTTAAAAAAAAGTGTGAAACAACTGAAAATACATCTTATATTCTTGTATTTTCAAAGTAGCCACCTTTTGCTTTGATGACTGCTTTGCACACTATTGGCATTCTCTTGATGAGCTTCAAGAGGTAGTCACCGGAAATCGTTTTCACTTCACAGGTGTGCCCTGTCAGGTTTACTAAGTGGGATTTATTGCCATATAAATGGGATTGGGACCATCAGTTGTGTTGTGCAGAAGTCAGGTGGATACACAGCTGATAGTCCTACTGAATAGACTGTTATAATTTGTATTATGGCAAGAAAAAAGCAGCTAAGTAAAGAAAAACGAGTGTCCTTCATTACTTTAAGAAATGAAGGTCAGTCAGTCCGAAAAATTGGGAAAACTTTGAAAGTGTCCCCAAGTGCAGTTGCCAAAACCATCAAGGGCTACAAAGAAACTGGCTCACATGAGGACCGCCCCAGGAAAGGAAGACCAAGACCAAAAGTCACCTCTGCTTCTGAGGATAAGTTTATCCGAGTCACCAGCCTCAGAAATCGCAGGTTAACAGCAGCTCAGATTAGAGACCAGGTCAATGCCACACAGAGTTGTAGCAGCAGACACATCTCTACAACAACTGTTAAGAGGAGACTTTGTGCAGCAGGCCTTGATGGTAAAATAGCTGCTAGGAAACCACTGCTAAGAACAGGCAACAAGCAGAAGAGACTTGTTTGGGCTAAAGAACACAAGGAATGGACATTAGACCAGTGGAAATCTGTGCTTTGGTCTGATGAGTCCAAATTTGAGATCTTTGGTTCCAACCACCGTGTCTTTGTGCGACGCAGAAAAGGTGAACGGATGGACTCTACATGCCTGGTTCCCACCGTGAAGCATGGAGGAGGAGATGTGATGGTGTGGGGGTGCTTTGCTGGTGACACTGTTGGGGATTTATTCAAAATTGAAGGCATACTGAGCCAGCATGGCTACCACAGCATCTTGCAGCGGCATGCTATTCCATCCAGTTTGCATATAGCTGGACCATCATTTATTTTTCAACAGGAGAATGACCCCAAACACACCTCCAGGCTGTGTAAGGGCTATTTGACCAAGAAGGGGAGTGATGGGGTGCTATGGGGTGCTACGCCAGATGACCTGGCCTCCACAGTCACCAGACCTGAACCCAATTGAGATTGATTGGGGTGAGCTGGACTGCAGAGTGAAGGCAAAAGGGCCAACAAGTGCTAAGCATCTCTGGGAACTCCTTCAAGATTGTTGGAAAACCATTTCCGGTGACTACTTCTTGAAGCTCATCAAGAGAATGCCAAGAGTGTGCAAAGCACTCATCAAAACAAAAGGTGGCTACTTTGAAGAACCAAGAATATAAGACATATTTTCAGTTGTTTCACACTTTTTTTGATAAGTATATAATTCCACATGTGTTAATTCATAGTTTTGATGCCTTCAGTGTCATGAAAATACAGAAAAATCTTTAAATGAGAAGGTGTGTCAATCATGAAAATACAGAAAAATCTTTAAATGAGAAGGTGTGTCCAAACTTTTGGTCTGTACTGTATATATATATATACACAGTATATATTGTGGAATACCTATACTAACAGGACATTCAATGGACCCTCTTGTGCTGCATCATGCACTGCTGTCTGCCACCTACCCTGCCTGCCTGCCTAACTCCTGCTATTGCCACTGAATATATGCAGCCTGATTAGTCCCCAGAAGGACTGTTAATTCAGTTGTATATATATATATATATATATATATATATATATATATATATATATATATATATGTTATGGAATACCTATACTAACTATAAACAAGCAAATCTCTCCCTATTCAGCAGCACCTCTCCCTACTCTGCCTGGTTCCGGAGTAGACTGTGACGAGCACATCGGCGAAAGGTCTTATATAGACCTGATGACTCTGTGCGGCCAGCCAATCACTGTAATGCCCACAACCAACATGGCTATGGCATTATAGTGCATGGCAGGCAATCTCGGTATGTTCATTTGCTCTCTAAAGAGCACCAAACATTCAGGGAGGGGACCCGAGTTCCCGCCCGAGCAACCCGGAAATACTCGCCGAGCTTGTCGAGCACAGTGATTCTCAGGTGAGTACCGAGCAGTGACGACCTCGATTGCTCATCACTTATAATCAGTAAATTGAATTTAATAAAAGAGTGATAATTACTATAAACATGTACTTTACTCCTGCTGGCAAAATATTCACACTCAGTAATTAATAGCCCTTTTAGGCTTTCCACTTTATAGGTATTGGTTTCTTTCAAGTGCATAGGATTATCGGGACATTGGCCTATTGTGGCTCTGGCTTTCCTGCTCTCAGTCACTACCGCTGGCACACTTACTAAACAAACATGTGCTACCTTAAAAATAACATTGAGACAGAGCCTCCTCATGTGTCTGGAAGGAAAAAGTCTAACATGGTACTTTCAGCTTTACAAGTGTGTAACAGGACCCATCGGTTGTAGCACTTGACCCTATAGTAGTGTCTACCAAACGGCTGTTAACACATTCATTGCTCCTATTACTTGGCTGGCACATGCACAATCATTCATCTTCTTTCCGTGACAGCAGCAAAGACACCCTTCTCATCCATTACACAAATAATTACATGCTGTGTTTAGTGTGCCCTATAAATGGATCCTGGAACAGATGTAAACTGATGAAATTAGCAACTTGTTTATAGTCTAGAAGCAAACTTTAAAGATATCCGCTTGAAATGGAACGCAGACAGAATATGGCGGCACTAGCAGTATGGCTAATACTGCAGTGCTATTAGCTTAGCAGAGACACACAGAAGAGAAGGAGCTTCAAAGCAAAGCTATATAAATGAAGTATTTTCTTGTGTTATTTCATGCTAATCACAGTCCCCTTGACAAGAACTGGTTAAATTCTCTTCAACCCCAAGATGGAAAGACATCTGGCATAAAGCACTAGTTGGTCATCTGGCAATGTGTTTTTGGACAGTCCGGTTTATAATATCCCTTTTATATAGTTTGTAAAACAGCATCATGATCTTACTCTCAGTAATATGGTGTCTAGGCACATGGATGGTTGGCATGAGTATACATTTGCATACACTACCAATGATATCCCCTTTTGGCACGGTGTTAAATATTTCATGGAAAAAATACTTCCTTCAATACTTTTTGCTGCATAACAACAATCATAGAAAAAACTTAAGTGTTCTTCTCTCAGTGCAGGAAATAAACAATCATTTTATGAAAAATGTATTAAAAATAAATGAAGCAGTAATGGAATCAGGGTTTCTACCACTAGGGTATGATACCATCATCATTTATATAGTGATCAGTTTGTTAAATGGGATCTGACAAAATCCATTTATTTATTAGGCTTACTTATACAGCACGATTAATTCCACAATGCTGTGCTTCCATTGGAGCTCACAAGTCTAAATTCCCTATCAGTATGTATTTGGAGAGTGGAGCACGCAATGGAAACTCACATACAGAACATAAAAACTCCTTGAAGATTTTGTCCTTGGTGGGATTTGAACCCAGGACCCCAGTGCTACAAAGCAACAGTGCTAACCACTGAGCTACCATGAGCCATTTGCACTAAACTCCATCTAGTAGTGAGTGCAGGTTGCCAGAATTTTACCAATATACACTGTAGCTCTTGTGGTGTGAAAAGAAGTGGAATTTAGATATCTGTGTCTGAAAAGAGTTGTGACCAATATATAGGATTGATTTCTGAGCAATTTCATGGTTGAAACAACATCATTGCAGCCTAGTGAAACAATACAGAGGATCTCAACCAGGAATTTTGATTTGAAATGCATTACAACTTTTTAGAATATTTTGACAATTTGGTGATTTTTTTGTAAAACTAAGCAAATCTTAAAATAATCCATTAATTATGTATTGAACATCATATTTTTAATTAATGCAAAAAGAATTCCTGTATTATGTGTGATAGTGGGAGACCATGAGACTCTCCGTCTATCTCTGGTGAAGACTACTGGAGTCTATCTCTGATGAAGAAGGAGGGCAATTCTAGGTATAATTATTACCTGTATTTTTCTTTTATTTATTTTTATTCTATGTTCTAATAAATATTCTATTTTTCCTCTATAACTGAGTTAACTTGGAAAAACAGAAGTAAAATGTAAAAATATGTTCATAATTAAATATGGAATACAGGTGCATACAAATAAGTCTCCCATTTACAGTATTTCCTAGATTAAATTACTTAAACGGTGGGGTTGAGGCAAAATTTAGATGAATATTGGTAATAAGGACATGATGCCAATTTCTTGGAATGTAATGTGTTATGGCCCCATTTTTACACCTGGGCATATAAATCAAGTACAGAATGGGAAGTATGTGGCTTAGCACAGTGAGCCCGACCTATATATAACTCTGCATACCAGTCTGTTATTGCAATAACAATCTGAGTTCTCTGTATATACAGCTGTCAGCTTTCTTACATGACAAAAAATATGGTTTCAAATGTTTTCTATAAGAAATTGGCGTTTTTAACAGATGTCACCTCATGTACCCTTTAGTTAACTGCAAAGCTTGATATTTTTTCTGTGTCTGCAACAAAATATTAAATCAACAGAATATAACAAAAAATGTAAGGACTTTTGTCATGTGAGTAAACTATAATTATGACATACTTACTAATCACGTATTTCCATGCAATGGACAGAGTTGTCCTCTACATTTCCGATGACACTGGCTCCAATGGCTGTATTTCAATGTGCATTTTTTGACCTCCACTATAGTGTTTTGAGTATTGACCTCCAAATACAGATGTTAAAATAAGGACTTTAATTAGTGACTTTCTGAAACTGGCCCAAGGCCTCACGCTTCTGTTTGGTCAGTATTTTGAATTCGTATTGGCAAACCAAAACGGAGTTTCAAACATAAAACCATAAAGAGAATTCCATATTAGGGCTCATGCAGACTAGCATATTTTTGGTCCTGTGCGGTCCAACAAAACATCAGATCGCACTTGGACCAATGTTAGTCTACGGGGCCGTACAAGTCCAATTTTTTCCTCTGACAAAGTCTGTCTGAGGAATAGAGCGCTGCATACTCGAGTTTGATTCTATATTCATATTACACTAGGCCTTTCAACTCAATGAGTGCGTGGAAAACATTGGACTGCACTTGGATTACATCTGAGAGCAGTCTATTTTTCACGGGTTGTCAAAATGGAGACGATGGAGAATTTTTTTCTCCATCTTCTCCTCATCCGAGAGAATCAGAGCACACTATGATCACACTCTGATCAAATTCTGATTATAGTATGATTAGAGTGTCATTTTCATAATCGGCCCAATTCTCTAGCATGAGATAATATACTGTATGCTCATATGACCCTAACTTTAACCACTTCGCGCCAGAGCCTGTTTTTGCCTTCGTGACCGGGCCAATTTTTTCAATTCTGACCACTGTCACTTTATGAGGTAATTACTCTGGAACGCTTCAACGGATCCCCCTGATTCTGAGATTGTTTTTTTGTGACATATTGTACTTCATGATAGTGGTAAAATTTCTTTGATATCACTTGCGTTTGATTGTGAAAAAATCGGAAATTTGGCGAAAATTTTGAAAATTTTGCAATTTTCAAACTTTGAATTTTCATGCCCTTTAATCAGAGAGATATATCACACAAAATAGTTAAAAAATAACATTGCCCACATGTCTACTTCACATCAGCACAATTTTGGAACCAACATTTTTTTTTGTTAGGAAGCTATAAGGGTTAAAAGTTGACCAGCGATTTCTCATTTTTACAACAAAATTTACAAAAACATTTTTTTTAGGGACCACATCTTATTTGAAGTGACTTTGAGGAGCCTTTATGACAGAAAATACCCAAAAGTGATACCATTCTAAAAACTGCACCCCTCATGGTGCTCAAAACCACATTCAAGAAGTTTATTAACCCTTCAGGTGCTTCACAGGAATTTTTGGAATGTGGAAGAAAACAATGAACATTTAACTTTTTTTCACAAAACTGCTAATTTAACCTCAAATTTTTAATTTTCACAAGGGCAGCCAGAAAAAATGGACCCCAAAATGTGTTGTGTAATTTCTCCTGAGCACGCTGATACCCCATATGTGGTGCTAAGCCACTGTTTGGGTGCACGGCATGGCTTGGAAGGTAAGGAGCGCCATTTGACTTTTGGAATGGAAATTTGACTGGAATGGATAGCGGACGCCATGTTGCATTTGGAGAGCCCCAGAGGTGTCTAAACAGAGGAAACCCCCAACAAGTGACCCCATTTTGGAAACTAGACCCCTCAAGGAACTTATCTAGATGTGTGGTGAGCACCTTGAACCCCCAGGGGCTTCACAGAATTTTATAATGTTGAAGTGTGAAAATAAAAAAACACATTTTTAACACAAAACTGCTACTTTAGCCTCAAATTTTTAATTTTCACAAGGGCAGCCAGAAAAAATGGACCCCAAAATGTGTTGTGCAATTTCTCCTGAGCACGCTGATACTCCATATGTGGTGCAAAGCCACTGTTTGGGCGCACGGCATGGCTTGGAAGGTAAGGAGCGCCATTTGACTTTTGGAATGGAAATTTGACTGGAATGGATAGCGGACGCCATGTTGCATTTGGAGAGCCCCTGAGGTGCCTAAACAGAGGAAACCCCGAACAAGTGACCCCATTTTGGAAACTAGACCCCTCAAGGAACTTATCTAGATGTGTGGTGAGCACCTTGAACCCCCAGGGGCTTCACAGAATTTTATAATGTTGAAGTGTGAAAATAAAAAAACACATTTTTAACACAAAACTGCTACTTTAGCCTCAAATTTTTAATTTTCACAAGGGCAGCCAGAAAAAATGGACCCCAAAATGTGTTGTGCAATTTCTCCTGAGCACGCTGATACCCCATATGTGGTGCAAAGCCACTGTTTGGGCGCACGGCATGGCTTGGAAGGTAAGGAGCGCCATTTGACTTTTGGAATGGAAATTTGACTGGAATGGATAGCGGACGCCATGTTGCATTTGGAGAGCCCCTGAGGTGCCTAAACAGAGGAAACCCCCAACAAGTGACCCCATTTTGGAAACTAGACCCCTCAAGGAACTTATCTAGATGTGTGGTGAGCACCTTGAACCCCCAGGGGCTTCACAGAATTTTATAATGTTGAAGTGTGAAAATAAAAAAACACATTTTTAACACAAAACTGCTACTTTAGCCTCAAATTTTTAATTTTCACAAGGGCAGCCAGAAAAAATGGACCCCAAAATGTGTTGTGCAATTTCTCCTGAGCACGCTGATACCCCATATGTGGTGCAAAGCCACTGTTTGGGCGCACGGCATGGCTTGGAATGTAAGGAGCGCCATTTGACTTTTGGAATGGAAATTTGACTGGAATGGATAGCGGACGCCATGTTGCATTTGGAGAGCCCCTGAGGTACCTAAACAGAGGAAACCCCCAACAAGTGACCCCATTTTGGAAACTAGACCCCTCAAGGAACTTATCTAGATGTGTGGTGAGCACCTTGAACCCCCAGGGGCTTCACAGAATTTTATAATGTTGAAGTGTGAAAATAAAAAAACACATTTTTAACACAAAACTGCTACTTTAGCCTCAAATTTTTAATTTTCACAAGGGCAGCCAGAAAAAATGGACCCCAAAATGTGTTGTGCAATTTCTCCTGAGCACGCTGATACCCCATATGTGGTGCAAAGCCACTGTTTGGGCGCACGGCATGGCTTGGAAGGTAAGGAGCGCCATTTGACTTTTGGAATGGAAATTTGACTGGAATGGATAGCGGACGCCATGTTGCATTTGGAGAGCCCCTGAGGTGCCTAAACAGAGGAAACCCCCAACAAGTGACCCCATTTTGGAAACTAGACCCCTCAAGGAACTTATCTAGATGTGTGGTGAGCACCTTGAACCCCCAGGGGCTCCACAGAATTTTATAATGTTGAAGTGTGAAAATAAAAAAACACATTTTTAACACAAAACTGCTACTTTAGCCTCAAATTTTTAATTTTCACAAGGGCAGCCAGAAAAAATGGACCCCAAAATGTGTTGTGCAATTTCTCCTGAGCACGCTGATACCCCATATGTGGTGCAAAGCCACTGTTTGGGCGCACGGCATGGCTTGGAAGGTAAGGAGCGCCATTTGACTTTTGGAATGGAAATTTGACTGGAATGGATAGCGGACGCCATGTTGCATTTGGAGAGCCCCTGAGGTGCCTAAACAGAGGAAACCCACAACAAGTGACCGAATTTTACAATCTACTCCTCTGTATAAATTAATCTAGTGGTGGGAAAATAAGTAGATAGGTAAATGGTCACTAAACCCATAGATGAATTCCCACAGAGGTGTCATTTCTATAATGGGGTCACTTCAGGGGGGATTATGCTGTTCTGGCACTTTTCAGAGTACCAGAGCTAAAGAATCCCCCCTGAAGTGACCCCATTTTGGAAATGAAACCCCTCTGGGAATTCATCTATGGGTTTAGTGACCATTTTAACTCAATGGATGATTTCCAGAAACAAGCACGCAATGGAAGGTTTAGATTCTGGAGAACCCCCCCTGGAAATTAAGTGAGCTCTACTCGAATGTGTCATTCACTAAATGAACCAAATGTTTGAATGACAAATTGGGATACATTTTTACAGTTTAAAAACGTGGTTCTGTGTGGAAGATTTTAAAGCAGTCAGTGACGCATAAGGCTGGCAATGATGGGCATTGTGGGCAATAGTAGCGGGTATCACGCCTCATTCCTCTCTTAGTACATACACGACATCTTTTCTGGGGGTTCCTTCTTGTTTCCGTTGCTGGAATAAGTGCAATAAAATGTCGCTCAGTGAGTCTTTTCTCATCCTCAGATTCTAATGGATGAGCGGGGCTAACACTTTGAAAGACAAGATTTTCAATTACCTTTTCTTGATAATCAAGAAAAGGATCTGAATTTCCTGCTTTTTTGTACAACACAAAAGAATTGTATGTGGCCACCTGAAACAAATAAATAACCAACTTTTTATACCAGGTATAGGACTTTCTTGATACCTGGTATGGCTGTAGAACCTGGTCTGCAAGGTCCACACCCCCCATGTGTTTGTTGTAGTCAATGACTGACACAGGTTTTTGCTTCGGAGTGGTGGATCCTAGTTCTACAGTGGCCCTTGTGGCATCTGTGTGGATCGAGCTGAGGACAAAAATATCCCTCTTATCCCTATATTTCAGGGCAAGCAGCTCTCCGTTGCGTACAGCCCCTGACTGCCCCTTTTGAAACTTTTGGTTGACCAATGGTTGTGGAAACCCCTGACGGTTTTTACGGATGGTCCCACAAGCCCCGATGTTGTGTTCAACCAGACTTTTAAATAGGGGTATGCTGGTGTAATAATTGTCCACATATAGATTGTAGCCTTTTTGAAAAAATGGACTTATCAGCTCCCAAACAATTTTTCCAGATGTCCCCAGATAAGTAGGGCATCCTGGTGGGTTTAGTTGGCTATCTTTCCCCTCATATATGCGAAAAGCGGATGTGTATCCGGTTGAACTTTCGCACATTTTATAGAGCTTTATTCCAAACCTTGCCCTTTTAGATGGGATAAATTGCTTGAGGTGCAGTCTTCCTTTGAATTTTACAAGGGACTCGTCTATAGAAATATTTTGTGTTGGGGTGTAGAGGCTTAAGAATTTTTCTGACAAATTTTCAATGATGGGTCTAATTTTATATAACCTGTCATGTTCTGGGGCATTTCTGGGCAGGCATTGACTATTGTCGTTAAAATGCCAAAACCGCATGAGCATTTCATAACGGGTCCTAGGCAGAATGACTGAAAACATAGGGGTGGCTTGAACAGGGTGGTTGGACCAGTAGGATCGAATGCTCGGTTTTTTAACAAGCCCCATGGCAAATGTAAGTCCTAAAAATTTTTTTATTTCCGGGACATTAGTTGGTGTCCATAAATTTGCCCTAGCATAGTAAGATCGGGGATTCTGGCTTATGAATTGGGACGCGTATAAATTTGTTTGCACGACAATATGCTCTAGCAAGCTGTCTGTAAAAAACAAATTAAAAAAATGAATTGGTCCAAAATCTTCCACCTCCACATTTATACCAGGAATGGCGTTGAAATCAGGGCTGAATGGAGCAGCCGAATCTGAAGCCTCCCATCTGGGAAATGCTAGATCATGTGGCAACGCCCCTTGTACACTGGCGTGCGCCAATTCACTAGTAGCAGGGACAGCGCTTGTACTGGGCAGTGTTCCCTGATTTGGAGACGTTTCTCCAGTAGCGCTATTTGCCCCTATTGCTGTACTGGTCCTTGGGCTTGAGGATGGAACAGAATCACTGCTCAATTCTGGGCTCTCAGTGTCGCCGCTACTAAAGCCCTCAAAATCCATATCTCCATCTGAGATTGCGCTGTCATCAGTGTCAGAACACAGCAGGGCATACACCTCCTCTGCGGTATAAGTCTGACGGGCCATTTTATTTTTATATTTTTTGACTGGACTGAACGGACCGGACTGAAAGGACGGGACCGGACTGGACTGACCGGACTGATCTGACAGGACTGACTGACTGATGTGACAGGACTGACTGACTGATCTGACAGGACTGACTTACTGACAGATCTGACAGGACTGACTGACTGACAGATCTGACTGACTGACAGATCTGACAGGACTGACTGACTGACAGATCTGACAGGACTGACAGATCTGACAGGACTGACTGACTGACAGATCTGACTGACTGACAGATCTGACAGGACTGACTGACTGACAGATCTGACAGGACTGACTGACAGATCTGACAGGACTGACTGACTGACAGATCTGACAGGACTGACTGACTGACAGATCTGACAAGACTGACTGACTGACAGATCTGACAGGACTGACTGACTGACATATCTGACTGACTGACAGATCTGACAGGACTGACTGACTGACAGATCTGACAGGACTGACTGACTGACAGATCTGACAGGACTGACTGACTGACAGATCTGACAGGACTGACTGACTGACAGATCTGACAGGACTGACAGGACTGACTGACAGATCTGACAGGACTGACTGACAGGACTGACTGACAGGTCTGACAGGACTGACTGACTGACAGATCTGACAGGACTGACAGATCTGACAGGACTGACAGATCTGACTGGACTGATCTGACAGGACTGACTGATCTGACAGACTCACTAACCCTAACTGTTACTTTCTTTTTTATTTATTTTTTTTTTTACTTTCACAGTGGCAAGGCTGACAGCTCTTGTCACACTGTTTCTCCTCTGCTCTCTCACTGAGATCGGAGGAGAAACTGCATTTATCAGGCAGATCACCCGGGAAAGTTTGTTGCTAAAACAAACTTCCCTGGTGATCTCTCTGATTGGCTGGTGTGACGCTGACATCATCGAGACCTGAGCCAATCAGGTCTCGATGATGTCAGAGGTCACAGCACCGGGATCCCCGCCGCTGACAGGTATGTGGGGGGTCCCGATCGCCGACCACCGGCTGTCCCTATCTTTTAAATGCCGCGATCGCTATGGATCGCGGCATCTAGAAGATAGGAACAGGTTAACATCATGGGGACCTGATCCAATCAGGTCCCCATGATGCCACATGGCAGAGCTATCGCTCTGAACCGGTACCGCAGCGCTAGCAGGTCCCTGGGGGTCCTGAGCGCTGCGGGACCACCCACCGTTTTTAAACGTCGGCGCTGCACAGAGCCCAGGCAGCGCCGACGTTTATGTACAGTGGGCGGTCCTGAACCGGTTAAGGTGATCTTTATGTACTTTCTTAGAACCATACACCTGGTGAATGTAACCTGCAAGTGGAGAAATCCTCCCGGAAGAACAGGTTTTAAGAAGAGAAAAAGGGAGGAGCTGTTTTTATGGTGTGTTCCTGCACATAATTGGCATACACAGTCAAAACTGCAAAATACAGAATATCACAAAAGTGAGTACACCCCTCACATTTTTGAAAATATTTTATTATATATTTTCATGGGACAACACTGAAGATATAACACTTTGATACTGCTTTGTAAAATAGTCAGTATACAGTTGTATAACAGTATAAATTTGGTGTGCCCTCGAAATGACTCGAAAATTAACACCTAAACCGCTGGCAAGAAAAGTGAGTACAAAAAGTGAAATGGCTAAAAGGAAAGCTGCTAGCTTTTATAGGCATAGTTCTGTCTGTTTTATCAGACATTCACTTGTTACACTGATGATCAAAAGGGTAACAATTACTGATGAGCGAGCGTGCTCACCACTGCTCGGTACTCGCCCGAGCATCACACTGCTCGACAAGCTTGGCACTCAGTGAGTATTTCCTGGTTGCTCGTCGGGAGCTCGGGTACCCTCCCTACATGTTTGGGGCTCTTTAGAGAGCCAATGAACATGCAGGGATTGCCTGCCATGCACTGTAATGCCGTAACCATGTTGGTTGTAGCATTACAGTGATTGACTGGCCGCACAGCGTCATCGGCTCTATATAAGACCTGGTAGCCCTATGCTCATGACAGTCTAACCTGGAAACAGGAAGAGTAGGGAGAAGTGCTGCTGTGTGAGGGACAGAATGGGTGTAACAATTACATATAGGTAGTGGTACTCCAGGACTATATATATATCCATCTGAATAAACAGTCCTTCTGAGGACTAATCCAGCTGCATATATTAATCCTGATATCAGGAGTTAGGCAGGCAGGCAGGGTTTGTGGCAGTGTATACAGCACAAGAGGTTTGATTGCACATTCTGTCAGCTCCTGCTGTTACAGATATCCGTAGACATAGCCCCAGATATCAGGGGCCAGGGCTAATTTTTTTTATCTTAATCCTGATTATTTGCTTAAAAAGCAATCCAGAGTACACCATTTTACTGCTCCATTTGCTTGTTAGCACTGCAGAATACAGTCAGATCTTTTCCATCATCAGACGTGATCCCATATTACAGCAATAAAAATCTAGAAACTTGTAGTGAACGTGGAAAATATTATCCTTCATTTACATTTTTTAGCAGTGTGTCAGTGGAGCTATTCACACGTGGTCGCTGTGAATAATAGGAAACTACAAGCCCGCTATATAAAATCGTTGGCGTCCGTCAGATGTATCACATATAACTACAGTACAAATCCTGCCATTGGTAGCAAGCATGGAAAATAATGTCTTCCATTTACAGTTTGTAGCAGTGTGTTAGTGAAGCTATTCACACGTGGTCACTGTGAATAATACAAAACTACAAGCCCGCTATTTAAAACCGTTGGTGTCCATCAGACGTATCATATATAACTGCGGTACAAATCCAGCCATTTGTAGAGAGCGTGGAAAATATTGTCTTCCATTTAAAATGGGCAAGGCGCATGACAAGGGACGGGGAAGTGGACGTAATGCTGATGTTGCATGCAGAGGCAGAGGCCGAGGCCGAGGTCGTGGGCAAGCTGAAATTGTACCACAACAAACGCCCACATCTTGTCGCCCGACCTTGCAGTCCCAATTGCTAGGGGGCCGCAGCACACCACTATTGAACACAGAGGAATGTGTCAAAAGGTTGTTGGTTGGATAGCAGATAATGCTTCCAGTCGCTTTGGCATTACCACCACCACCCTGTCTTCCACACGGACAAGTCTCAGTAGCCATGAGTCTGGACTGCATATTCCTCACCCTGATACTCCTTCCTCCCATCGTGCTGAGTGCCCGGAGACAACTGATCCCACACTTGGACACTCCGAAGAGCTGTTCACTTTTCCATTTATAGATTCGGGCCTCTCGCCCGGTCCACTTGAAGAGGAGAAAGAGGAGAAAGCATGTAGTGATGCCCAAATATTTGAGCAGATATGGTCACATGAAGGCGATGGTGGGAAAGTGCAATTACTTTTCCAAGAGGTGGATGATAATGAGACACAATTGCCAGAAAGTCAGGAGGAGGGCCAGGGTGTGGAAGTGGAAGACAAGGTGGTGGAGGATGAATCACTGACCCAACTTGGCAAGGTGACATGCATAGTAAGGACATCAGCACAAAGGGGGAGGCAGGCATAGCACCACAACAGGCAGCAACAAGCAGTGTGGTGGCCACAGACACAAGGTGGTCAAACGCTCCCCAGAACACCAACACGACGGAAGTTGCTATACAACTCTTAGGTCTTCCCGAGTCTGGTTCTTTTTTAAAGACTCTGCAGATAACTCCAAAAATGCAATTTTCACCATATGCCAGGCCAGCATCAGTGGAGGTAGCAAAACTAGCAGTATGACCACCACCAGCATGATCAGGCACATGACAGCAAAGCACCCGACTAGGTGGGCCGAACACCAGGGTCCAGAAACAGTGTCTGCAGGTGACACCACTGCTTGTTCTGCTGTTGTGCGTGGATGCCAATCCCCTTTCCATGGCGCATGCGAAGATGTCTCCTGCCCTGCATCTGTCATTGTACACTTTCAACTAGCACCATCAGCAACCACGTCCATGTCTTTGTCCCAGCGCAGCGTTCAGTTGTTCCTACCCCAGTTCTTGGAACGCAAGCACAAATATGCTGCCAACACCCCACAGGCCACACTACCAAATTCACACATTTCGCGAATGCTTGTGTTTGAAATGTTGCCTTTTAGGCTCATGGAGACGGAAGCTTTCCGCAACCTGATGGCGGCGGCTATATCTCGTTACTTGGTCTCCAGCCACCACTATTTCTACCGGTGTGCCGTCCCCGCATTACACAAGCACGTCTCCCAGAACATTAGCCGTGCCCTCAACAACACAGTAACTGGGCAGGTCCACCTAACCATGGACACGTGGGCAAGTGCTAGTGGGCAGGGACAGTACATCTTGCTGACAGCACACTGGGTTAATATAATGGAAGCTGGGACCCAGTCAGACCTTGGGATGGAACACGTCCTCCCGACGCCGAGGATTGTGGGCCCAAGATCAATCAGGGTTTCTCCCATATTCTACAGCTCCTGTACCTCCTCCTCCTTTTCAGCCTCCATCTCCAAAATGTCCACATCAGTCTGAAACTGGGAGAACTGCAGCACTGCCTCAGCAAAGCGGCAACAGGCTGTGCTGAAATTAATATACTTAGGTGACAAAACGCGCACAGCTGAAAAGTTGTGAACAACTCTGAAAGAGCAGGCAGATCTGTGACTGACACTGCTGAACTTACACCCAGGCATGGTCAAGTGTGATAATAGCCGGAACTTGGTGGCGGCTCTGAAGCGAGGTGAGCTCACACATGTACCATGCCTGGCTTATGTGCTTAACCTCGTGGTTCAGTGGTTTCTCAAAACCTACCCAGATCTGCCAGATCTGCTTGTCAAAGTACACAGCGTGTGTGCCCATTTTAGAAAGTCAGCTACAGTTTTTGCCGCCCTTGCTGTGATTCAGCAGCGCTTGCAGCTTCCAGCTCACTGATTGGTGTGTGATGTCCTTATGCGTTGGAACTCTACATTGCAGATGTTGAGAAGGATTTGTGAGCAGAAGAGGGCCGTTTTTGACTACAAGCATCAACATGGCCGTCGGTATTCCGGTTAGGCGCCACACATAAGACCTCAGGAGTGGACATGGATGTCAGACAACTGTACCATTCTCCAAAACTTTGAGGACTCCATTAAGATGGTGAGCACGATGACGCCATAATTAGCGTCACTATCCCACTTCTCTGTCATCTGACATGCTCTCTGCTCACAATTAAAGAGGATGCACTGCAGGTGGAGCACGATGAGATGGAGCAAGGAACCATACAGGGTGATTCCACACAGTCCAGCCTCATCTCATCCCAATGTGGATTGGGTGACAATGAGGAAGAGGAGGAGGAGGAAGAACAGGATCTAGTTTTCTACACTATAGACGATACTACCTGCACAACTGTCATACCATCTATTCAGCGTGGATGGGCTGAGGACAGGGAGGAGGAGGAGGAGGATGAGGAGGAGAGGATGGTCAATCTTCCTCTTGGTGAGGAAACGGAAGTCTTGCCTGTTTGCAGTCTGGCACACATGGCTGAGTTTATGTTACGCTGCCTTTCACGTGACCCTTGTGTTCTCAAAATTTTGGGTGACAGTCATTACTGGTTGGTGACACTTCTAGACCCACGCTACATGGAGAACTTTCAATCTTATTCCCGCAGTGGACAGGCCTAATAAAATGGGGCAGTACCAGAAGGCCCTTGTTGCGGAATTATTAAAAAAATTCCCATCTGAAAACGCTGGCGGCAGAGGTCACAGTTCGTTGGACAAACAAGGAGTACAGGCGAGAGAGACACAAATCCAATCCAGCAAAGGCAGGGGAACAATGTCAAAGTTCTGGGACAGTTTTCTCAGACCTTCCCATCGCACAGGCCCTGAGGTGCGGGGTACTCTCACAAGGAGGGAAAAGTTTGGAAAGATTCTGAAGGAGTACCTTGCCGACCGTACCAACATCCTCCGTGATTCCTCTGTGCCTTATAATTATTGGGTGTCCAAGCTTGACACGTGGCATGAACTGGCTCTCTACGCCTTAGAGGTCCTGGCTTGCCCTGCTGCTTGCGTTTTGTTAGAGTGGGTTTTTAGTGCCGCTAGTGGAATTATAATTGATAGGCGCATCCGCCTGTCAACTGAAAATGCTGACAGGCTGACTCTTATAAAAATGAACAAGGGCTGGATTGGGTCAGACTTCTCAACACCACCGAATGATAGCAGCGTAACATAAACTCAAATACAGTGTCTTTTTTTTGGGAGGTCTAACTTTATTCCTATGTACCTCTGTCTTCACACCCAGACATGGCTATATGCTTCCTGATTTTGTCTATTTGCTCTTGTTCTCCTCCTTCTACTCATCCTAAACCACCATATCACCACTAGAGATGAGCGTTGTTCTACTCGAACTGTTCGCCAATCTCAAATTCGAGCTGTTTTGTGCGCTGTTCGAGCCGTTCGGCGAACACGAACAATTTGAGAAAAATTCGGCTGTTCGAGGTTATGTTCGATAACTGTTCGTGCACCAAAATCATAACTGGATTTTTTCTCAGTAATGATGAAAATTAATGTTAATACGCAGTTTGAGTGTACAGCGGGGTGGGGGGAGGGGCAGGGGATGGATCTCTGCTGGAACAATGAAGATCTCCATTTTTTTTCCTCTTTCCCGCATTTACAGTGGGGAGGTGCAATCTGTCAGCCTATCAGCAGCGCACACACGGAGCGAAGTGCTTTTTTTCACACAAGCAAGGGCATGTGTCATTGGCAGTGTATGTCACATGTCCTTGCCCTATAAGACCAAGCCATTTTCCCCGTCGCCACCATTTTCTCACTGCTGCAGCTGCGTGTTAGACGGCACCGCTGTTGCTGTGTGCGCTATACCTTGTTAATTTCAAGCCAATTTTCGCACAAATCTACAGATAGCTTGGGAGTAGGGAATAGTTGTGATTGCAGTCCTTTTAAGGACTAGGTTACAGCATTTCCTACGACTTTTATCAGGCAGGTCTGTGCTCTTAAATAGATAGATTGTGGGAATAAAGACTAATTGTAATTGGAGTCCTTTTCAGGACTAGGTTACATCAGTTCCTATCAGTTTTTGCCAGGCAGGTCTGTGCCAGTGCTGTGCAAGTTTTTTTCACAGCATTTGGCTGAATCTAGCAAAGCTAATCCTTTTTGGCCTATTGCAGAGTGTGTTAGTCAGTGGAGTAGCCTATCTGTGTTGCAAGATATACCACCTGTGTATAGAATACCAATTTTTTTACTGCACCTAGTGAAGTAAAATCTTTTGGGCATAGCATCATTCTATTAGTCCATCTATACTGACCTCCATCAGGTTGCAAATTGAATATAATTTTTTTCTGCATCTAGCTCTGAAAAAATATTGGGCTTCTAGCAGTGTGTGGGACTTGTTCTATTAATCCATCTATACAGACCTCCATCAGGTTGCAAACTGAATATATTTTTTTCTGCATCTACCTCTGAAAAAATATTGGGCTTCTAGCTGTGTGTGGGACTTGTTCTATTAATCCATCTATACAGACCTCCATCAGGTTGCAAACTGAATATATTTTTTTCTGCATCTACCTCTGAAAAAATATTGGGCTTCTAGCTGTGTGTGGGACTTGTTGTATTAGTCCATCTATACTGACCTCCATCAGGTTGCAAACTGAATATATTTTTTTCTGCATCTACCTCTGAAAAAATATTGGGCTTCTAGCTGTGTGTGGGACTTGCTCTATTAATCCATCTATACAGACCTCCATCAGGTTGCAAACTGAATATATTTTTTTCTGCATCTACCTCTGAAAAAATATTGGGCTTCTAGCTGTGTGTGGGACTTGTTCTATTAATCCATCTATACAGACCTCCATCAGGTTGCAAACTGAATATATTTTTTTCTGCATCTACCTCTGAAAAAATATTGGGCTTCTAGGTGTGTGTGGGACTTGTTCTATTAATCCATCTATACAGACCTCCATCAGGTTGCAAACTGAATATATTTTTTTCTGCATCTACCTCTGAAAAAATATTGGGCTTCTAGCTGTGTGTGGGACTTGTTGTATTAGTCCATCTATACTGACCTCCATCAGGTTGCAAACTGAATATATTTTTTTCTGCATCTACCTCTGAAAAAATATTGGGCTTCTAGCTGTGTGTGGGACTTGTTGTATTAGTCCATCTATACTGACCTCCATCAGGTTGCAAACTGAATATATTTTTTTTTTCTGCATCTACCTCTGAAAAAATATTGGGCTTCTAGCTGTGTGTGGGACTTGTTCTATTAATCCATCTATACAGACCTCCATCAGTTTGCAAACTGAATATATTTTTTTCTGCATCTACCTCTGAAAAAATATTGGGCTTCTAGCTGTGTGTGGGACTTGTTGTATTAGTCCATCTATACTGACCTCCATCAGGTTGCAAACTGAATATATTTTTTCTGCATCTACCTCTGAAAAAATATTGGGCTCCTAGCTGTGTGTGGCACTTGTTCTATTAATCCATCTATACAGACCTCCATCAGGTTGCAAACTGAATTTATTTTTTTCTGCATCTAGCTCTGAAAAAATATTTGGCCTTCTAGCAGTGTGTGGGACTTTCTCTATTAGTCCATCTATACTGACCTCCATCAGGTTGCAAATTGAATATAATTTTTTTCTGCATCTAACCCAGCCAATAGTTTTGGCCTAATACCACAGTTTGGCCACTCAGCTCTGCTCCGTTCCCATCCATTGTTTTTTTGTGCAAACAACTCCAGAGTTGTTAATTAGTTAACCACCAAAATGAGTGGAAAAAGGCCTGCTGCTGGTGGAAAGGGGAATAGGCGTGTTGGGAAGGGGAAAAAAGGTTGTGTCCGTGGGGTAGGTGTTAAAGCAACAGTAACATCTGCAGAAGAAAGACCATCTTCCAGCCAAACTAAAATGTCTACTTCTTTTAGCGGACAATGTGATAAGATCCCTTTATTACGGCCACGCCAATCGCTACAAATTCCAGATGAGGCACAAAAACAGCAGGTGCTTCAACGGATATCAAGTGCTCCTTTAAGTGGGCTCTCCTCCACATCAACTTCAACATCACAAATACTCCAGTCCTCAAAGGTGTCACCCCAATCGCACTTGCTTCCTCACAGCTCCCAAATCTCCATCTGCCCGTCTGAGTATGAGGTAGAACAGATGGTTGAGTCTGCAGAGCTGTTTACTCATACTATAGCCTGGGAATCAGAGGTCGACTCCAGCGCTTCTGTGAATCCAGACGAGGAAATGATCTGCACTGATGCCCAGAATCTTTATGAGTCGGATCCAGGACCAGACGCAGAAGGTTCTGACCATAATGTAGACCCTCATTCCCAAACTGTAACTCCTGTTGGTGGAGACAATGAGGAAGACGATGATAAGACTCAAATACCTGATTGGAGCGACAACTTTAGTTTTTTGTCAGGGCAGGAACAGGTTGGCTCTGAGGACGATGGGTGTGATAACGCACAGGGTGATGATGATGAGTTTGGAGATCCCACTTACTGTCAACCCACAGTCAGCCAAGAGATGAGGTCAGCAGAGGAGGTGGAGGAAGATGCTAGTGACGACGAGGTCAGGTTGCGCCTTCCTGGACAGAGACGTAGTACTGGAAGCACGTCAACAACTGCATCCTCAAACACAACTCTGCCTCTCACCACAAGTCGTGGTGGCTCTTCAGGTCGCATGGGTGCTAAGCCTTGCATAGCCTGGGCATTTTTTCAGATCGATAAAGATGACCCAACTCGTGTTATCTGTAACATTTGTTAGCAAAAGCTAAGTAGAGGCCAAAAAATACATAGTTTGAGTACTTCATGCATGAACCGGCACATGGACATGAAGCATAAGGTGCAGTGGGAAGCTCAGTGTGCTACAATGCGGCCTAGCCGGCCGGGCCAACCACCGTCTGTCATATCTTGTGCATCCGCGGCCTCTTCATTCTCTGTGACTGGGGGGACAGCAGTCACACCTGTTTTGGGGCGCAGACCTGCCACCTCTTTACCCGCAACAGCCAGCGTGATTGGCAGGTCATCATTTTCTTTGGAGGTGGTAACACCAGCTGGTGTTGAGCGCTGTCCGACATCGATAGCACCACCTTTGAATCAAGGCAACCTAACATGTCCGCCTGCATCTTCCTCACAGACCGGCAGTTTGCCGTGGACACCCTTATCAACCCCGTCTAAGCACAATAGCCAGCCCTCGGTCCCTCAGATGTGGACAAGTAAAAGACCGTTTCCTCCTAGCCATGAGAAAGCTAAGAGGTTGAATTTCACCATCTGCAAGTTCTTGGCTACAGAAATGCTGCCTTTCCGCCTGGTGGACACAGAGGATTTTCGAGACCTTATGTCCGTCGCAGTGCCCCAGTACCAGATGCCCAGTCGGCACTACTTCTCAAAGAAAGGTGTGCCTGCGCTCCACCAGCATGTCGCACACAACATCACCGCTTCTTTGAGAAACTCTGTGTGTGACAGGGTGCATTTCACCACAGACACTTGGACGAGTAGGCATGGACAGGGGCGTTACATGTCGCTGACTGGGCACTGGGTAACTATGGTGACAGCAGGACAAGGGGCTGCTGTCCAAGTCTTGCCGTCCCCACGAGTTGTGCGTCAATCCTCTTTATGTCAAAGTTCCTCCACTGCTTCTGCCTCCTCAACCTCCTCTCGGTCTTCCACCTGCACCCAAAGCCTGTCTGGTCATGCCACAAGCTTTCTAACTGCGCAGAAGGGATCCTGCACACCTCCTTACTATGCTGGCAGTAGGGCTCAACGTCATCAGGCGGTTTTTACATTGAAATGTCTGGGAAATGTGAGTCACACAGCTGAGGAGTTGTGGTCAGCTCTGGAGAACCAATTTCATGAATGGTTGTCTCCACTGGACCTGAAACCAGGGAAGGCCGTGTGCGACAATGCTGCAAACCTGGGTGCGGCCCTTCGCCTGGGCAATGTCACACATGTGCCTTGTATGGCTCACGTGTTGAACCTGGTTGTCCAGCAATTTTTAGCCCACTATCCCAGACTAGATGGCCTTCTGCAGAGGGCACGGTCGCTGTGTGCTCACTTTCGCCGTTCGCATCCCGCAGCTCAGCGACTTACATCTCTACAGAAGTCGTTGGGCCTGCCACTTCACCGGCTAAAATGCGATATGCCTACCTGGTGGAATTCAATTCTGCACATGTTGCAGCGACTGTGGCAGCACCGACAAGCCCTGGTGCAATACGTTCTGATGTATAGCCTGGGCCAACGAGATCCAGAGGTGGGGCAAATCACGCTGGAGGAGTGGTCTCAGATCAGGGACCTATGCACCCTTCTGCACAGTTTTGAAATGGCGACGAAGATGTTTAGTGCTGACGATGCCATTATCAGCATGACTATTCCGGTGATGTACATGCTGGAGCACATGTTAAACAGAATTCAGAGTCAGGTGGTGGCACAAAAGGAGGTGGAGGAAGTAGAGGAGGAGGAGTTGTATGCGGAAGGGCTAACATCTGCAAGGTCCAGACGGTCGGCTGCACCAAGCCGGCAGGCATGTGAGGGTGGGGGAGATGGTTTTACCAGGGCGCATGGTAGCAGCCAAACTAGTGAGGAAGGTGCAGGAGCCCAGGAAGAAGTGGAGGACGAACTGATGGAAGACTCATCAGATGAGGGAGACCTTGATCACATTTCTGTTGTGCGAGGTTGGGGGGAGAGGACAAAGGAAGCATGATTGTTACCTCGCCACCAACACAACAGGGACTTGGTGCTCCTGGATGCGCAACACACATGAGTGCCTTCTTGCTGCACTACCTGCAACATGACCCTCGAATTGTGAGAATTAGAAATAATCCTGACTACTGGGTTGCCACACTGTTAGATCCCCGGTACAAAAGTAAATTTGCAGAAATTATTCCTGCCATAGAAAGGGATGCACGCATGCAGGAGTATCAGCAGAGACTGTTGCAGAATCTTACATGTGCTTTTCCACAAAATACCAGTGGTGCACGTAGTGAATCTCACAGTTCCAACTTGCCAACCGTGGGACCGTCAAGTGTTCAGCACTCAAACCGTAACAGAACCACAGTATCTGCTGGTAACATCAATTTTGCGGAATCATTTCACCACTTTTTTAGCCCATCCTTTGCAAGGCCACAGGAGACAAGAAGTCTGACACATAGTCAACGCCTAGAGACGATGGTACAGGAGTATCTCCAAGTAAACATTGAAGCCATGACTGTGTCACTGGACCCTTGCTCTTTTTGGGCTTCCAATCTGGATAAATGGCCGGAGCAAGCCACTTACGCCTTGGAGATCTTGTCATGCCCCGCAGGCAGCGTTCTGTCTGAACGTGTGTTCAGCGCTGCTGGTGGTGTGGTGACAGATAAGCGCACGCGGCTCTCCACTGATAATGTAGACAGACTCACGTTCATAAAGATGAACAAATCATGGATCCGAAACGACTTTTCTACCCCTGTGTCATCCTGGGGAGAGTAAAAGCTTGATGATTGGTTAAAATCACCCTACCAACCGTTTTAAGCTTTCAAATTACTAATCATGTTTATCTGTATCTTGGCTGGAAAATAATTTGGGCTTTGTAGCAGTGTGCAGCACTGATTCTATTAGGCCATCTATAAAAAGCTCCACCAGATTTAAAATTACTAATCATGTTTATCTGTGTCTTGACTGGAAAATAATTTGGGCTTTGTAGCAGTGTGCAGCACTGATCCTATTGGGCCATCTATACTAAAGCTTCACCAGATTTAAAATTAATAATAATTTTTAGCTGCATCTAGCCCGGAAAATAATTTTGGGGCTCCGAGATGCGCAAGACACATAAGTGCCTTCTTGCTGCACTACCTGCAGCATGACCCTCATATTGTCAGAATTCGAAGTAATCATGACTACTGGGTTGCCACACTCTTAGATCCCCCAAACTTTTCGATCAACCTTTTCATTTTAATAAAGACCAAAAAAATGGTCATTTTTGAAATTATAAGCATTAGCAGGTTGTTAGAAACTGAAATCAAACAGTTTTCAACTCAAAACTTTATTCTAGGTGATGTTACATTTTCACATAGGACCCCTTGTTTGAAAGGAGCTTCTGAACTCTCTCGTCCATTGAATTTGTCAGGTTTTGGATGGTTTCTGCTTCAATTGTTTTGCATGAGGACAGAATACCCTCCCAGAGCTGTTGCTTAGATGTGAACTGCCTCCCGCCATCATAGACACTCCTTTTAATGATGCTCCAAAGGTTCTGAATGGGGTAGAGGTCAGGGGAGCATGGAGGTCACACCATAAGTTTGTCCCCTTTTATGCCTATATCAGCCCGAGATGCAGATGTTTTATGTGCAGCATGAGATGGTGCATTATCATGCAGAAAAATGATCTTGCTGTGAAATACACGGTTCTTCTTCTTGAACCATGGCAGGAAGTGCTGTTTGAGAAAATCCACATACATTATGGAGTTCATCTTTAGCGCCTTCAGGGATCCTAAAGGGGCCGACAATCTCTCTCCCCATGATTCCAGCCCAAAACATTACTCCACCTCCTCCTTGTTGGCGCTGTAGCCGTGTTTGCGTGGGGTGTCCATCAACCAGCCATCCTCCACTCCATCCATCTGGACCATCGAGCGCTGCACGGCACTCATCCGTGAACAAAACAGTTTTGAAATCAGTCTTCATGTAATGTTTGGCCCACTGGAGCCGTTTCTGCTTGTGTGAAGTGGATAGAGGAGGTCGACAGGATGGCGTATGCACAGCTGCAAACCTCTGAAGGACCCTGCATCTTGTTGTTCGGGGGACGTTGGAGGCACAAGCAGCTTCAAAAACTTGTCTGCTGCTATGACAAGGCTTTTTTGCCGCTCCTCTTTCAACCTGACGTAATTGCCTGTAGGAAAGAGTCCTCAATTTGCCCTTATCAGCACGCACACGTGTGTACTGTGAATCAGCTACATACTTCTTGATTGCCAAGACACTTCATCCTGATCATCGCACAATGTTGATTGTAGTCATGCCTTGACCTAAACACTCCACAATTTGTTGCTTCTCAGCAGCCGACACATCCTTTTTCTTTCCCATTTTGGCAGAAAATGTAGGCTGCTTAATAATGTGAGACAGCCTTCTTAAGTAGTCTTGCCTTTCATTGGACACACCTGCCAAACTAATTAGCACAGGTGTCTGCAATTGCTTACAGTGATATAAAGAGCCCTGACACACGTCACCATCAATGAGTTTAACTGACAAACAAACAAATTCTTCCCTTATCACTCCTAAACACTTTTTGCATAATAATTTGGAACACAGTGTACATGTGCTTTTCCACAAAACACCAGTGGTTCACGTAGTGAATCTTACAGTTCTAACTTGCCAACCGTGGTCTGTATGGAGTTGTTCAATAAAGGGTCCAAAATTAAGATAACATAGATGGGAGAGGTCTCTATGAATAGGAATTCCTAAGTATTTGATACCCTGTGAGGGCCAGGCAAAGGGAAAGTTGGACTGGATGGAATCCTATATGGATTTGGGGAGGGAGACATCGAGGGCCTCAGACTTCGCTGCATTGATTTTAAAATTTGACCATGTAACAAAGTGATCTATTTCAGCCATAACAGCATGGATGGATATATGTGATTGAGTGATATATACTAGGACATCATCAGCAAATAGAGAGCACTTGTACTCGGTGCCTCCCACCTCAATCCACCTAATATTGGGGTTATGGCGAATTGATGAGAGCAGGTGCTCCATCACTAGGATGTATAAGAGAGGGGACAGAGAACATCCCTGCCTTGTCCCATTGGTGATTGTGAAAGGTGATGAAAATGTTCTGACGCGCCCCCTGGGCCTTGGGACACCCGGAGCCGGACCCTTTTTGGTGGATGCTGGTGGTTGTAGTCTCCGTGGCGGCGACCCGGTTCCGTGGCTCAGGGCGGTCAAACCAGTGGCGGAACTATTTATGTGGTTTTGATGTTTAAATGTCCGACTACGCCACCCGTGGATTGCCGTCAGAGTGAACCGCCGCTCCAGGGCAGACCGCTGAGGCTGGTGTTGTGAGTGCAGCAGAGCGTAGCATAACTCCCCACGGGAGGAGTATAGCCTCAGGGCAGTGTATGCGGAGGATGGGGGTGATGGTGCAGGGCAGCAGCAGTAATGACACGGAGTCAGTGATGCAGTCCAGGGCCTTTACTCACAGTTCTTATTATCCAGACCACGTCTGCAGGTAACGACTGCCCACGTCGTACTGTGCTCACCAGGTGAGGGGCTCAGACAACTCCCAGATAACTTTGGAGTGCTTCACAGGACCCCCTTTGTGTGTCCTTTGTCTGGCCTTTCTTACCAACCCTTCTGTCCGGCTGCCTCGGGCCTCCTCTTGGTAAACTTGGCGCCAGTTTCCCTGACCCTATGTGGTGCCTTCCTAGCGGGTGTAGCGAGGGGCTGCGCCACATAAAATGTCACAGCCTCCTGTTTCTAGCTGAGGGTCGTTTCCTGCCTCCACTAGTTCGGGGACCGGTCTCCCCCTTTGGCCTGACCCCTCCACGCAGGTGGATTCGGGCGTGCGGTGGCGACTTGCCTGTCCACACCCCTGAGATCCCTTCGTTCTTCGTTCCTGGAGCCTTCTCCGCTCCTCTTCCTTCCTTCTCCCTCTTCCAGGCCTGGGCCTCTGTTACTAGGCCCGCCTCCGGAGCAGAGCTCATGCAGAGCCCCTGCTCCCTGCCACTTCTGCTCAGACTTCTCTGCACTGAACTAAGATGGTGCCCACCTTTTATACTCCCTTCTCAATGCACCCAGGAACTGCTTCCTCCCTGCTCCTGCACTACAGGGTTCCCCTTCCTCAGTGTTCCCTCCCCCCACTCCAACCAGGGACAGGGACTGTCGTGCCCATCTCAGGGGCATATTGGTCGCCCTGCCCCACGGCAATGTGGTGTAATGCATGCAGGTGTCGGGTCCTGATCCACACTACATCCTTACCTGAGAGTGAGATATCACACCTCTGGGTGAGGTGCAATACCTCTGTAGCAACCGAGCCCTCAGGGTGCTACAGTTCCATTTATCTTCAGCCTAGGTGACGTATTGCGATACAGGGCCGTGATTTTGGCTATAAAAGGGACCCCTAGACCCCTACCCCAAGCTTTTTAAGAGAATCATATATGGCGTGCCAGGAGACTCTATGGAATGCTTTCTCAGCATCCAACTAGAGTATCTAATTACAAATTTTTAACTGCATCTAGCCCAGGAAATACTTTGTGCCTAGTAGCAGTGTCTGCTAGTCAGCGGATTATCCCGGCTGTTAAGCAAGCTACACCACCTATAGTTTGGACACTTCATTTTTTCAAAGGAAATGCTTCGGGACCACGGGATACTCAGTGAAGAGCATCAGGAGGCACCCCAAGGCATAGGGGCTCGGACTGGCAGTAGGATGCCTTGCGGTGGACAGCTGAGCTCGATCCTTATAAAAGCTTTTTAACTGCAGCAGCTTTAGTGGACGCTACTGGAGCTGGAATTACGCGGCTGCTGGCATGAGACTTGCCCTCCAATAGATCCTTGTAAATGGATTTAAAGTGTATTTATTCAAATTAGAGAGACAATTTAAATTAAAAAGCTTAGAGCTGCCTCCACCACAGGGGGGCTCGCTCGACCCACCAGCGGACAGGCACCAGTATTGGGAGAGGGGGGCTGGCCGTCAGGGTTCACCGCGGCTCTGGCACAAACCCGGCGACACGGAGGTGGCACGGGCAGGAGCGGACTGAACGTGTCGGCTTCTCACTTTTTGGATTTTAGAAGGGCATGACATGTCTATATCTGTGTCTCCCCCTCCTTTTACTCCTCCACCTCTTTTCTTTTCGCATGACTATATGTACTTGTCACTTTTCCATGTGTTAGTTGTGTCTTCTGAGCAGATTGTCAGCTTTTGGACACCTTTGAAGGTGTTTTCTATGTGTTTCTATGTGTTTTTGTTTGCCTGCCATTGGTTTTAACGGTGTTCGAAGGTGTTCGACGAACAGTTCGACGAACAGTTCGGCGAACACACGGGTGTTCGATGAACCGAACCGAACTCGAACACTACGGGGGTGGCTCAACACTAATCACCACCATATCTACCATATCACCATATCTACGTCTCTTGCAAGAGGCATTGGAGTGCCTCCAAATTTTTGGTAGCCGTTGCATTCACTGTATAGGCAAACACAGTATGATAGACCCACTTTCTAATAATGGGAACATTTTTTTCAGTAGGCCTTTCTCTACATCTCTTGCAAGGGGCATTGGAGTGCCTCCAAATTTTTGGCAACCATTGCATTCACTGCATAGGCAAACAGTATGATAGACCCACTTCCTAATAATGGGAACATTTTTTTCAGGAGGCCCTCCTCTACATCTCTCGCAAGGGGAACTGGAGTACCTCCAAATTTTTGGCAGCCAGTGTACTCACTGCATACCCTATAACTGGATAATAGAACAGCTCCTTTCTAATTTGAACAGGTCATTTTCGTTACTGTGGCCCACATCTATGTGTCTTTGAATTGGTATTGGGATTTTTCCCCAATTTTGACACCCATTGTACTCACTGCATACCCTATAACTGTATAGCAGAACCGCTCTTTTCTAATGGGAACATGTCATACTCATTACTGAGGCCCACCTCTATGTGTTTTTAAATTGTTATTGGGATTTTTCCCAAATTTTGGCAGCCCTTGCAGTCACCACATGGGCATTACCAATATAGGAGACCCACTCCTTTATAATGGGAACATTTTTTTTACTGAGGCCCACCTCTATGTCTCTTCAAAGGGGTAATGAGGTGATTCCAAATTTTTGGCAGCCCTTGCAGTCACTACATACTCACTAACAGTATAGGAGACCCACTCGTTAATAATGGGAACAACAAAGCATAGCCGGCTGATAGCTATCTAATAATAGTGAGGGCCAACTTGCTGGCCCTTTAAGAATAGTAAGGGCCGCCTGATGGCCATATAAAATTAGATTTTGTGACTTTCAGAGTCCCTCCATCATAAATGAAACAGGATGTGTCACACACCGCATGGCCAGATAAGGTTGTAAAATGATTAAAGGACATTTCCTGGTGAATGCATTTGTCTTGGTTGAAAGCAATGCAAAAGTGCAAAAACGCATCAAAAATGATACTTGTGAACATAGCCCAAGGTGTGGAGGAGAATTTTTGTCTTTGTATATTTATTTTGCCTTATATACAAGTCATTACCCTGGAAAGGATGTTCCTTAACACTTTTCCCAGGAAAATCCATTTTGGTTTTGTTTTTGTATGTTTTATTGTGAGTCCGTGTAATACTAATGTGTAATGTATTATTGTGAGTGGTGTAATACTCAAACAACATTGTTGACAGCGGTGACCAGGGAGTCAGAGATGCTTCCAGGGGTCTTCCCCATGCTATTCCCATGTCATTTGAGCATTGTTCCCATCTATGTGTGCAATTTTCAGGCCCTCTGCAGACCACTGGAATAATGCTCGAGTTTCCCATTTACTTACATTGGGCTCGTTGCTCGGGTCGAGCACTCGAGCATTCCAATTTGCTCGACTCGAGCAACGAGTACCCGAGTATTTTAGTGCTCGCTCATCACTAATTGTTACCCTTTTGCTCATCAGTGTATACATCTTACTTGATTCAGTAATTGTCTTCATTACCACGCCCATAGCCTTACTCCTAGGATTATCCTTGTTTACCATATGATTATGGCTGCTATCAAGTCTCCATTAATATGGGTTATTAAATACTTTACCTGTACCCTGTTAGGTCTCTCCTGTGGTTTATATTGCTTATCTTCACTGTGGGACTCATGCTTTGATTTTGCGTTTATATATTTTTTTAACCCAATAAAGGTTGTTTTTTTCCCTATATTTTATAGCTTTGGGCTTGTTACCATTATCCTTTGCTTTTTTATCTTGTGGTTGCTTTTTTGCTTTGCTCCTTTACTTCGTCCAAATGCTTATTCCCCTAGTGGATTCCAATGCCTTTTCATAAATTATGACGTATACTGAGCCTCGCTTTAAGGTACCCAACCATCATTATTTCCCTATTATTTCTCACATAAATTGGTGCATGCTTTGTTCTTTCATATATATGAGAACAATAGCTGCTCTCTAGACTTGGTTTTGAGTATGAAAATGTATTGCACCATCGACATATGTAGCACCAATTTTGGGCAGGTACACTTTCACGGTATACTAGACTAATGTTTTGAGTGGCATTAATGCACTACCCTAGCCAGGAAAGATTATGAAGCCTCAAGGATTGGGTACTAGTTCTGATTCCAATGCCAAGTAGTGCTAAACCAACTCCTTTTATACCTCCCCCACATTCTCACATAATCCCAACCCTAACAGCAGCAGTGCAAAATGTTGTATCTGAAGTGGGGAGGCACAGGGCAGGTAACAACATGCTGTGGGCCGGGACTGAGTTCTCTTCGACCTGTGTCCCTTCCTCTATAAAGAACTGAGAGTGGAGTGTATTATGTGATGGAGGATTTACTTTACACACTGTTACTTCGTCCATGGGACTGGAACCGGCTTCACTGAAGTCAGGAGATCTTAGATCAGGTTTAACAGGTTCACTTTTACTGTGCAATTCTTCAACACATGGCTGCAGCATGCATATTAAGACATAGTCTCTTGTTAGTGAAGTACCCTTGGTTTTGTGCCTTTTCAGTGTTTGTCCTCATCCTGTCCTGAGACCCACTATCTTCCACTTCTTCTACGACTCAGCTGACATTTTCCCCATGAGGGATACAGAGGTCTGCTTCTCAGTACCTCTTGTAGGCTTTGAGCCCAGGACTGTGCAGGCATCTAGATCGAGCATGAGATGTATTGCATGCTTTTCCATTATGTTATATCTATACTGTGTGCTGCAGCTTCTACTGATGCAGGGGCTCTCAATGCTGCCCCTACAGCACCAGACTTCTCTTTGTCTGTCCCATCATACATCATATTCTATACTGTTTTTCACTGCCTCTATCACTAGCACTACTGATAGACAGCCACACATCTTCTGCTTGTCCATTGAGTTTTTTATCTATATTGTACTGAAGAAAAAGGATAATTTTTGGATGACTTTTTAAAACCATTATGTTATGCACACTACCGGACTGACTGGCATGTGCGTGATTAGTGATTCCACTGTGCCATGAACCGGAGAGTGCCTGGAGGGGCGTAACTAAGTATCAACCCGATCCGACCCAGGTCGCACGATGGCTACGACGCCGTGCACCAGGGAGGAACCAAGCAGAGGGACCAGGTGCGACTCCAGGTCAGACCACGGACACGGCTGTTGATCCACACCGGGGAATACAGGAATAGGCAGGTTAGAGCACAGGCTGGGTAGGGTCCAGTACAGACAGGGAGATGGGTTCAGAGCCGCAGAGGCGGTAATCAAGCAGAGCAGAGCGAAACCCCAGGTGCGGTGGACACGGCTGAGCAGAGAGAAACCGCAGGTGCGTTGGACAGGGCTGAGCAGAGCGAAACTGCAGGTGCGGTGGACAGGGCTGAGCAGAGCAAAATCGCAGGTGCGGTGGACAGGGCTGAGCAGAGCGAAACCGCAGGTGCGGTGGAAAGGGCTGAGCAGAGCGAAACCGCAGGTGCGGTGGACAGAGCTGAGAAGAGCGAAACCGCAGATGCGGTGGACAGGGCTGAGCAGAGCGAGACCACAGGTGCGGTGGACAGGGCTGAGCAGAGCGAAACCGCAAGTGCGGTGGACAGGGCTGAGCAGAGCGAAACAGCAGGTGCGGTGGACAGGGCTGAGCAGAGCAAAACCGCAGGTGCGGTGGACAAGGCCGAGCAGAGCGAAACCGCAGATGTGCTGGACAAGGCCGAGCAGAACGAAACCACAGATGCGGTGGACAAGGCTGAGCAGAGCGAAACCGCAGATGCGGTGGACAAGGCTGAGCAGAGCGAAACCGCAGATGCGGTAGACAAGGCTGAGCAGAGCAAAACCGCAGGTGCGGTGGACAAGGCAGAGAGGGCAGGAACTGCCAGAGCGGTAAGTAAGGCAGAGCAGAGATAAACCGCCGGGGCGGTAAGCAAGGCAGAGCAAGGGGGAAACCGCCAAAGCGGTGAGCAAAGACAGAGCAGAGGGGACAGGGCTCTGTTCACACGAAACAGACTGGAAGGGAAAAGCAGAACCAGATACACACAAGGTACTTGCAAAGAAGTAGCGAGTGGACTCCAAACTCACAAACGGAAGTACAGCGACAACGAGTAGGAGTTAGGTGCAGGTTCAGACACTGCACAAAAAGGAAAGGTACAGACTTAAAGAAAAACAGGTAATAGGCTAGGAGAGTGTTCAGACAGGAACTGAGTGTTAAGACAGGAACTGACACTACAGCGAGATACAGGAGTGAGTCTGGGTATGCGGCCCCCAGAATGGCAGACAAACAGGCTAGAAGACACAGATAACAGGTCTTGGTATGCGGCCCCCAGAAGGCAGGACAAACAGGCTAGGAGCGTTTTCAGACAGGCCTGGGAATACAGCCTCCAGGAAGGCGGACAGGCAAGAAAAACAGAACAGGACCTAGCACTTCAGAGGCAAGAAGCCCTCTGAAGATACTAGATGCTCAGGCCCCAGCTTCAAGGTGGAGCTGGTTTAAATATCCAGTGACAGACAGCAATAGGCTGAGGACACATTGGGGGTGTGCCAACAGCAGCTGCAAAAAACAGGAAGTAACTGGGCCGCCGCCCTAAGCAGTCAGATCAGAGACAAACAGACAGCATGAATAGAAGCCAGGCTAGCAGACTGGACTGAAGATCAAGTTTGCGATCTTGCATAGTGAGAGATGGTGCACCATGCAAGCCCGCCACCAGGTATGTTACAGTACCCCCCCCTTATGCCCCCTCTTCTTCAAGCCTGCAAGAGTGTTCTGCAGAGAATTGGGAGGCCAATCCTTCTCTTCAAGAGGATTACCTCTTCTGTCCACTAGAGAAGACAAAACTGGACTCATCATCTTGGTAACTAGGATGCTTCCTCCCATCAAGCCATCCTCAGCAACGGATGAAGTGGGTGAAGTACCAGGTACAGGGTGTAAGAAAGTCTCTGTCCATTTGTTATCAGGTAGCACCCTGGAGGGTTCAGGAGACAACTGGAGGTCCTACGTCTGGTTGGAGGTGTGCAGAGACTGGAGGGTATCCACTACTTCGGGGTACACTTGGTCAAGCTCACTGGACAAAGTGAGCGAGGTATCAGGTACAGGGTGTAGGAAAGTCTCACTCCAATTGTTATCAAGTAGCACCCCGGAGGGTTCAGGAGACAACCGGAGGTCCTCCGCCTGGTTGGAGGAGAGCAGAGACTCGGGGGTAACCATAGCTTCGGAGTACACTTGGTCAAACTCACTGGATGAAGCGGGCGAGGTATCAGGTACAGGGTGTAGGAAAGTCTCTCTCCATTTGTTATCAGGTAGCACCCCGGAGGATTCAAGAGGCAACTGGAGGTCCTCCGCCTGGTTGAAGGGGTGCAGAGACTTGGGGGTATCCACCGCCTCGTTGGACGCAAGGCCAGATTTATTAGAGATGGAGGGTCCATGCTTTGGGACCATCCTCAAACTGGTTTCAGAGATGACATGTCTGTGAGGCGGGACGGTACCTGAAGCCAGATCATTGGTACAATCGTCGAGACTGTGTGGGGACATTGCCTCCGCTTCTCTTCCTTCGGAGACTTCAGCGCACAGCGAGTCAGCGACTAGCAGATCTGGTGAAGAAGAAGAAGAAGACATTGCTGTCTGTCCTGAAGATATGGGGACTGGACACCCCTTGTACCTTAACAGTCCCCCAAGATACACCATGCAAGGTCTCCAAACTTGAGCGGGCACTAGATCTCTCAGCTCTGGACGACTTGTGGGTAAGCCAGTCAGCACCTGAAATGAAAGCTTCTTCAAGCGTAATGCTCCAATCAGGAGCTTAATTTGTACAGACATCTTTTGACTGTTTCTGAGTAGGGCTTGTCCTTCTGCTGACAATGCCCAAACCGGCTTCTGGATTTTTCAGACGGGAATCAGACACTGACTCTTCAAGGCTTTAAGCCCGAAACTTCCGATTAATCCAAGGCTTTTACTTGCCACGGAGACAATCATGGTCATCTGTGGAGAGGAAACATTAACGCCCAGGACAGCCTCTCCAACAGGCCTAATGTCTTGGGATTCTCCAACCTTCACTGGACAAAGACCGTTAGGGGGTCCCAAACAACCGCAGCGGGACTGCAATCCGATTTCGTGACTGAGTTCCGGCCTCTGCTTTGCCTGCCAAACATGGTCAACCTTTATGGAGTCCGTGCGGGTAGCTGTTCCTACAGGCTGGGGAACAGGAGGTCTTTGGGAGGACAGAACCTGGCGTGATGGCTTGCCGCTATGCCTAGCTCGTCTGGACTGCCTCTTGAGGTTGGGAAGAGAAGTATTCTGTGGAGCGTAGTCATCCTGTGAGGATTCTGGGTGGGCAGCAGTCTCTTCAGGCTGGAGAACTGGTGAGTTACCCACACACATTACCCATCGGGGTTGCTCCGGGATATTGGAAAGGGAAGCTTTAGCAGAGGCTTCAGGATTGGGGTCATCGAAGACCATTAGAAAGGCCTCCAGGAAGGCCTGCAAGTCAAGGGCGATAGGATCCCTTGCTTCCCATAGGGGGGTGATCCATTTCAAGGCATCACCCGCTAGATAGGATTCATAAATGCCACTTTAGCCCAATCGGTAGGAAAATAGAGAGGGTAGAACGTGAAATGCAGCATGCATTGCTCCACAAATGCACGGCTTTGTTTAGGATCCCCATAGTAACGTGGCGGGTCCGCTGGATCAAGTGCTGAGAGATTCATTTGGGCTGGTGCATTAATCGCCTGGGCCATAGCTAGAGAAAAAAAAAACATTTTTATTTTTTTTTATTTATTTTTTTTATTCGTTGGACACGGATTCAAAATGTCTCTGAGAGCGAAGGGCCGAGGGGCTCAATGGGAACCACGGCCTGAGCAAACTGTTATGCACACGCCCAGACTGACTGGCGTGTGCGTGATTAGTGAAAACCACTGTGCCATGAATCAGAGAGTGCCTGGAGGGGCGTAACTAAGTATCAACCCGATCCGACCCAGGTAGCATGACGGCTACGACGCTGTGCACCAGGGAGGAACTGGGCAGAGGGACCAGGTGCGACTCCAGGTCAGACCCCGGACACGGCTGTTGACCCCCACTGGGGAAAACAGGAACAGGCAGGTTAGAGCACAGGCTGGGTAGGGTCCAGTACAGACTGGGAGACGGGTTCAGAGCCGCAGATGCAGTAATCAAGCAGAGCAGAGCAAAACCGCAGGGGCGGTGGACACGGCTGAGCAGAGCAAAACCGCAAGTGCGGTGAACAGGGCTGAGCAGAGCAAAACCGCAGGTGCGGTGGACAGGGCTGAGCAGAGCAAAACCGCAGGTGCGGTGGACAGGGCTGAGCAGAGCAAAACCGCAGGTGCGGTGGACAGGGCTGAGCAGAGCGAAACCGCAGGTGCGGTGGACAGGGCTGAGCAGAGCGAAACCGCAGGTGCGGTCGACAGGGCTGAGCAGAGCGAAACCGCAGGTGCGGTGGACAGGGCTGAGCAGAGCGAAACCGCAGGTGCGGTGGACAGGGCTGAGCAGAGCGAAACCACAGATGCAGTGGACAGGGCTGAGCAGAGCGAAACCGTAGGTGCGGTGGACAGGGCTGAGCAGCGCAAAACCGCAGGTGCTGTGGACAGGGCTGAGCAGAGTGAAAACGCAGGTGCGGAGGACAGGGCTGAGCAGAGCGAAATCGCAGGTGTGGTGGACAGGGCTGAGCAGCGCGAAACCGCAGGTGCGGTGGACAGGGCTGAGCAGCGCGAAACAGCAGGTGCGGTGGACAGGGCTGAGCAGAGCGAAACCGCAGGTGCGGTGGACAGGGCTGAGCAGAGCGAAACCGCAGGTGCGGTGGACAGGGCTGAGCAGAGCGAAACCGCAGATGCGGTGGACAAAGCTGAGCAGAGCGAAACCGCAGATGCGGTGGACAGGGCTGAGCAGAGCGAAACCGCAGATGCAGAGGACAAGGCTGAGCAGAGCGAAACCGCAGGTGCGGTGGACAAGGCAGAGTGGGCAGGAACTGCCAGAGCGGTAAGTAAGGCAGAGCAGAGATAAACCGCCGGGGTGGTAAGCTAGGCAGTGCAAGGGGGAAACTGCCAAAGCGGTGAGCAAAGACAGAGCAGAGGGGACAGGGCTCTGTTCACACGAAACAGACTGTAAGGGAAAGGCAGAACCAGATACACACAAGGTACTTGCAAAGAAGTAGCGAGTGGACTCCAAACTCACAAACGGAAGTACAGCGACAACGAGTAGGAGTTAGGTGCAGGTTCAGACTCTGCAGAAAAAGGAAAGGTACAGACATAAAGAAAAACAGGTAATAGGCTAGGAGAATTTTCAGACAGGAACTGAGTGTTAAGACAGGAACTGACACTACAGCGAGATACAGGAGTGAGTCTGGGTATGCGGCCCCCAGAATGGCGGACAAACAGACTAGAAGACACAGATATCAGGTCTGGGTATGCGGCCCCCAGAAGGCAGGACAAACAGGCTAGGAGCGTTTTCAGACAGGCCTGGGAATACAGCCTCCAGGAAGGCGGACAGGCAAGAAAAACAGAACAGGACCTAGCACTTCAGAGGCAAGAAGCCCTCTGAAGATACTAGTTGCTCAGGCCCCAGCTTCAAGGTGGAGCTGGTTTAAATATCCAGTGACAGACAGCAATAGGCTGAGGACACATTGGGGGTGTGCCCACAGCAGCTGCAAAAAACAGGAAGTAACTGGGCCGCCGCCCTAAGCAATCAGAACAGAGCCAAACAGACAGCATGAATAGAAACCAGGCTAGCAGACTGGACTGAAGATCAAGTTTGCGATCTTGCATAGTGAGAGATGGTGCACCATGCAAGCCCGCCTCCAGGTATGTTACAGTACCCCCCCCTTATGCCCCATCTTCTTCAAGCCTGGAAGAGTGTTCCGCAGAGAATTTGGAGGCCAATCCTTCTCTTCAAGAGGATTACCTCTTCTGTCCACTAGAGGAAACGAAACTGGTCTCATCATCTTGGTAACTAGGATGCTTCCTCCCATCAAGCCATCCTCAGCAACGGATGAAGTGGGTGAAGTACCAGGTACAGGGTGTAAGAAAGTCTCTGTCCATTTGTTATCAGGTAGCACCCTGGAGGGTTCAGGAGACAACTGGAGGTCCTCAGCCTGGTTGGAGGGGTGCAGAGACTGGGGGGTAACCACTGCTTCGGGGTACACTTGGTCAAGCTCACTGGACAAAGTGAGCGAGGTATCACGTACAGGGTGTAGGAAAGTCTCACTCCAATTGTTATCAAGTAGCACCCCGGAGGGTTCAGGAGACAACCGGAGGTCCTCCGCCTGGTTGGAGGAGAGCAGAGACTCGGGGGTAACCATAGCTTCGGAGTACACTTGGTCAAACTCACTGGATGAAGCGGGCGAGGTATCAGGTACAGGGTGTAGGAAAGTCTCTCTCCATTTGTTATCAGGTAGCACCCCGGAGGATTCAGGAGGCAACTGGAGGTCCTCTGCCTGGTTGAAGGGGTGCAGAGACTTGGGGGTATCCACCGCCTCGATGGACGCAAGGCCAGATTTATTAGAGATGAAGGGTCCATGCTTTGGGACCATCCTCAAACTGGTTTCAGAGATGACATGTCTGTGAGGCGGGACAGTACCTGAAGCCAGATCATTGGTACAATCGTCGAGACTGTGTGGGGACATTGCCTCCGCTTCTCTTCCTTCGGAGACTTCAGCGCACAGAGAGTCAGCGACTAGCAGATCTGGTGAAGAAGAAGAAGAAGACATTGCTCACTGTCCTGAAGATATGGGGACAGGACACCCCTTGAACCTTAACAGTCCCCCAAGATACACCATGCAAGGTCTCCAAACTTGAGCGGGCAATAGATCTCTCGGCTCTGGACGACTTGTGGGTAAGCCAGTCAGCACCTGAAATGAAAGCTTCTTCAAGTGTAATGCTCCAATCTGGAGCTTAATTTGTACAGACATCTTTTTACTGTTTCTGAGTAGGGCTCGTCCTTCTGCTGACAATGCCCAAACCGGCTTCTGGATTTTTCGGACGGGAATCAGACACTGACTCTTCAAGGCTTTAAGCCCGAAACTTCCGATTAATCCGTGGCTTTTATGTGCCACGGAGACAGTCATGGTCATCTGTGAAGAGGAAACACTAACGCCCAGGACAGCCTCTCCTACAGGCCTAATGTCTTGGGATTCTCCAAACTTCACTGGACAAAGACCGTCAGGGGGTCTGAAACAACCGCAGCGGGACTGCAATTCGATTTCGTGACTGAGTTCCGGCCTCTGCTTTGCCTGCCAAACATGGGCAACCTTTATGGAAAATAGAGAGGGTAGAACGTGAAATGCAGCATGCATTGCTCCACAAATGCACGGCTTTGTTTAGGATCCCCATAGTACAGTGGCGGGTCCGCAGGAACAAGTGCTGAGAGATTCATTTGGGCTGGTGCATAAATCGCCTGGGCCATAGCTAGAGAAAAAAAAATGTATTTTTTTATTTATTTTTATTGTTCCCTGGACACGGATTGAAAATGTCTCTAAGAGCAAAGGGCCGTGGGGCTCAATGGGAACCATGGCCTGAGCAAACTGTTATGCACACGCTCGGACTGACTGGCGTATGTGTGATTAGTGATCCCACTATGCCATGAACCGGAGAGTGCCTGGAGGGGCGTAACTAAGTATCAACCCGATCCGACCCAGGTAGCACGACGGCTACGACACCGTGCACCAGGGAGGAACTGAGCAGAGGGACCAGGTGCGACTCCAGGTGAGACCCCGGACACGGCTGTAGACCCCCACTGGGGAATACAGGAACAGGCAGGTTAGAGCACAGGCTGGGTAGGGTCCAGTACAGACAGGGAGACGGGTTCAGAGCCGCAGATGCGGTAATCAAGCAGAGCAGAGCAAAACCGCAGGTGCGGTGGAAACGGCTGAGTAGAGCAAAACCGCTGGTGCGGTGGACAGGGCTGAGCAGAGCGAAACCGCAGGTGCGGTGGGCAGGGCTGAGCAGAGCGAAACTGCAGGTGCGGTGGACAGGGCTGAGCAGAGCGAAAGCGCAGGTGCAGTGGACAGGGCTGAGCAGAGCGAAACCGCAGGTGCGGTGGACAGGGCTGAGCAGAGCGAAACCACAGGTGCGGTGGACAGGGTTGAGCAAAACGAAAACGCAGGTGCGGTGGACAGGGCTGAGCAGAGCGAAACCGCAGGTGCGGTGGACAGGGCTGAGCAGAGTGAAACCGCAGGTGCGGTGGACAGGGCTGAGCAGCGCAAAACCGCAGGTGCGCTGGACAGGGCTGAGCAGCGTGAAACCGCAGGTGCGGTGGACAGGGCTGAGCAGAGCGAAACCGCAGGTGCGGTGGACAGGGCTGAGTAGAGCGAAACCGCAGGTGCGGTGGACAGGGCTGAGCAGAGTGAAACCACAGGTGCGGTGGACAGGGCTGAGCATAGTGAAACCGCATGTGCGGTGGACAGGGCTGAGCATAGCGAAACCGCAGGTGCGGTGGACAAGGCCAAGCAGAGCGAAACCGCAGATGTGGTGGACAAGGCCGAGCAGAGCGAAACCACAGGTGCCGTGGACAGGGCTGAGCAGAGCGAAGTCGCAGATGCAGTGGACAGGGCTGAGCAGAGCGAAACCGCAGGTGCGGTGGACAGGGCTGAGCAGAGCGAAACCGCAGGTGCGGTGGACAGGGCTGAGCAGAGCGAAACCGCAGGTGCAGTGGACCGGGCTGAGCAGAGCGAAACCGCAGGTGCGGTGGACAGGGCTGAGCAGCGCGAAACCGCAGGTGCGGTGGACAGGGCTGAGCAGAGCGAAACCGCAGGTGCGGTGGACAGGGCTGAGCAGTGCGAAACCGCAGGTGCGGTGGACAAGGCTGAGCAGAGCGAAACCGCAGGTGAGATGGACAAGGCCGAGCAGAGCGAAACCGCAGATGTGGTGGACAAGGCCGAGCAGAGCGAAACCGCAGGTGCGGTGGACAGGGCTGAGCAGAGCGAAACCGCAGATGCGGTGGACAATGCTGAGCAGAGCGAAACCGCAGATGCGGTGGACAAGGCTGAGCAGAGCGAAACCGCAGATGCGGTGGACAAGGCTGAGCAGAGCGAAACCGCAGGTGCGGTGGACAAGGCAGAGCGGGCAGGAACTGCCAGAGCGGTAAGTAAGGCAGAGTAGAGATAAACCGCCGGGGCGGTAAGCAAGGCAGAGCAAGTGGGAAACCGCCAAAGCAGTGAGCAAAGTCAGAGCAGAGGGAACAGGGCTCTGTTCACACGGAACAGACTGGAAGGGAAAGGCAGAACCAGATACACACAAGGTACTTGCAAAGAAGTAGCGAGTGGACTCCAAACTTACAAACGGAAGTACAGCGACAACGAGTAGGAGTTAGGTGCAGGTTCAGATTCTGCAGAAAAAGGAAAGGTACAGACATAAAGAAAAACAGGTAACAGGCTAGGAGAGTGTTCAGACAGCAACTGAGTGTTAAGACAGGAACTGACACTACAGCGAGATACAGGAGTGAGTCTGGGTATGCGGCCCCCAGAATGGCGGACAAACAGGCTAGAAGACACAGATAACAGGTCTGGGTATGCGGCCCCCAGAAGGCAGGACGAACAGGCTAGGAGAGTGTTCAGACAGGCCTGGGAATACAGCCTCCAGGAAGGCGGACAGGCAAGAAAAACAGAACAGGACCTGGCACATCAGAGGCAAGATGCCCTCTGAAGATACTAGTTGCTCAGGCCCCAGCTTCAAGGTGGAGCTGGTTTAAATATCCAGTGACAGACAGCAATAGGCTGAGGACGCATTAGGGGTGTGCCCACAGCAGCTACAAAAAAACAGGAAGTAACTGGGCCGCCGCCCTAAGCAGTCAGAACAGAGACAGACAGCATGTATAAAAGCCAGGCTAGCATACTGGACTGAAGATCAAGTTTGCGATCTTGCATAGTGAGAGATGGTGCACCAGGCAAGCCCGCCACCAGGTATGTTACACATTACTTCTTCATGTCTTAAACCGCAAATATTTTGCAGATCACAAAAATGGATAATTTTTGGTCAGCTTGTTAAGAAGACATTGCTTGCTCACTATCCAAAAGCAACCCTATTAAAAGCATGTTAAAAAGCTATGTTTTTTTAATTAAAAAAAAAAGAAATCCGTTATTACTCCATATTAAGGGATAATTTTTAGACCACGACTTGTCAAAATACTATGGCTTCATCTAAGTACATCATCTGTGTATAAACACCATCATTGCAGGCATCTACCCCTTTAAAGGGATAATATTTTTATATTTTAAAAAGCATAAAAAATCTGTCAATGCACTATGTTCATAAACAGTTGCTTACCATAGGTTATCATTAGTGTTGAGCGAACATGCTCGACACTGCTCGGTACTCGCTCGAGCATCACGCTACTCGGGATGTTCGGCGAGCACCGAGCATTTCCGGGTTACTCGGGCGGGAGCTCGGGTCTCTGCCCTGCATGTTTGGCGCTCTTTACAGAGCCAATGAACATGCAGGGATTGCCAGCCAGTCACTGTAATGCCGCAGCCATGTTGTTTGTGGGCATTACAGTGATTGGCTGGCCGCACAGAGTCACCTCGAGTATTTAAAACCGGGCGCCGCCATCTTGGACACAGTCGCTCTGGATCAGACAGTGTAGGGACAGCGCTGCTGATTTAGGGAGAGATATATCCTGCAAAATAGTTAGTGTAGGGTCTGTAAAGGCTGCCAGATCAAACAAACAGTCCTTCTCAGGACTAATATCCATCCCAGGTATATCAGGCAGGCAGGCAGGCTGTATAGGAGACGCAGTGGTTATACCTGCAAACGCTGCATTACAGTCCTGTGTGCTGCTCCTGTTGCTGAAATTGCTGGACTTAGCTCCAGGTCCCGGGGGCCAGGAAAAATCCTTTTTTTTAATCTAAATCCTCTTTTTTTTTTCCTCCTTCACAATGTACAAATACCCATCTTATTAACCTTTTGGTGCCCCCCCCCCCCCCCAAAAAAAAAGTGTGCCTCTGATTTTTCAGACACAAATATATCTGTTGAAAATAGTCTGGTGTAGGCCAGAGAAATAGAAGTGTGGTTTTGCAGTTCTATGGGCCATTTGTATCTAAAAAAAACAGTTTGAGTGTGTCGCTCACTGTTCAGCCGCAAATATATATATATTTTAAAAAGCCTGGTATACACCAGTAAATTATTACTGTGGTTTTGATGTTCCACGGTAAAACATCTCTATTATCCTGTTTTTGGCATTTTTTGCTGTATAAAAATAATAATAGTGTCTCCCTGATTTTTCAGACACAAATATATGTGTTGAAAATAGTCTGGTGTAGGCCAGAGAGACAGAAGTGTGTTTTTGCTGTTCCACGGTAAAAAATCTCTATTATCCTGCTTTTTGCATTTTTTGCTGTAAAACAAAAAAAAAATAGTGTCTCCCTGATTTTTCAGACACAAATATATCTGTTGAAAATAGTCTGGTGTAGGCCCGAGAAATACAAGTGTGGTTTTGCAGTTCCACGGTACAAATCTTTGTATTATCCACTTTTTGGCCATTTGTATCTAAAAAAAACAGTTTGAGTGTGTCGCTCACTGTTCAGCCGCAAATAAATATATATTTTTAAAAGCCTGGTATACACCAGTAAATTATTACTGTGGTTTTGATGTTCCACGGTAAAACATCTCTATTATGCTGTTTTTGGCATTTTTTGCTGTATAAAAATAATAATAGTGTCTCCCTGATTTTTCAGACACAAATATATCTGTTGAAAATAGTCTGGTGTAGGCCAGAGAGACAGAAGTGTGCTTTTGCTGTTCCACGGTACAAACCTCTGTATTATCCACTTTTGGGCCATTTGTATCTAAAACAAACAGTTTGAGTGTGTCGCTCACTGTTCAGCTGCAAATATATATATATTTTAAAAAGTCTGGTATACACCAGTAAATTATAACTGTGCTTTTGCCATCCCACGGTAAAAAATCTCTATTATTCAGGTTTTGGTAGTTTTTTCCGTAAAGAAAAACAGTAGTGTCTCCTGACTGTTGTGACACAAAAATATATCTGTTGAAAATAGTCTTGTGTAGGCCCGACATCCCAGTGTGGTTTCGCAGTTCCACGGGTCAAATCGCTGTACTATCCAGTTTTGGGCCTTTGGTATCTAAAAAAAAAGCAGTTTGAGTGTGTCGCTCACTGTTCAGCCGCAAATATCTCTATTTAAAAAAGTGTGGTATACCCCAGTAAGCAATAACTGTGGTTTTCCTCTTCCACGGTTCTAATCTACTCTTTACTACTCTTTTTCCATTGATAGTGCAAGTGTAAGCTATTTTACTTCATTTACAATGGGCAAGGCGCGTGGCAAGGGACGTGGAAGTGAACGTTCTGGTGATGGTTCATGTAGAGGACGGGGCCGTGGCCAAGGTGAAAATGTGCCACAACCAACAGCCACATCTTCTCGCTCCCACTTCTTGACCGAATTACTAGGGAAGCACAGAACAACACCAGTATTGAGAACTGATCAGTGTGAACAGGTTATTAATTGGATAGCAGACAATACTTCCAGTTACCTGGGCACCACCACCTCCGATCTGTCTTCCACACGGTCAACTCTTAGTAGCCGTGAGTCTCGACCGCATACTCCTCCTCACCCTGATGCTCCTCCCTCCCACCATGCCGAGTGTCGTCAGACAGCAAGTGATCCCACACTTGGACACTCTGAAGAGCTGTTCACTGGTCCATTTCCATATTTGGGCCCCTCGCCTGATACGCTTGAAGTGGTGGAAGAGGAGATCCCATGTTGCGATGCCCAAATATTTGAACAGCCACGGGCACAGGAAGTTGACGTTGGCAATCTGTCACAAGAGGTGGACGATGACGAGACACAATTGCCAGGAAGTGAGGAGGAGGATCGTGGTGTGCAAGTGGAAGAGGAGGAGGTGGTGGATGATCTAGTAACTGACCCAACGTGAAAGGAGGACATGCAGAGTGAGGCCAGCAGCACACAGGGGGAGGGAGGCAGAGTACCCCAACAGGCAGGAAGAAGCAGTGTGGTGGCCGCAGACAGAAGGCAGGCAACCGTTCCCCTTAACACCAACACGAGGGACGTTGCCAGTACATGCGGTAGGTCTTCCAGAGTCTGGAATTTTTTTAAAGACTCTGCTGATAACCCCAAAAAGGCCACATGTTCCACCTGCCATGCCAGCATCAGCAGGGGTGACAAAACTACCAGCCTGACCACCACCAGCATGATCAGGCACATGGCAGCAAAGCACCCGACTTTGTGGGGTGAAACCCAGGGTCCACGACCAGTGTCAGCGGGTGTCACCACTGCTTCTTCCACTGTTGTGCGTGCAATAGAACCCCCTGTTGTGTGTGCAAGGCAATCCCCTGGCCAAACTGCATGTAAAGATGCCCCCTCCTCTCAGTCTTCACTTGTTATGGCAGTTTCTCAAGAAACAGCATCAACGTCCACGTCCATGTCCCACCGCAGAGTTCAATTGTCCATATCCCAGACCTTTGAACGAAAGCGGAAATTCGCAGCTAACGCCCCACAGGCCACAGTCCTAAATTCGCACATTTCACGACTGCTTGCATTGGAAATGCTGCCTTTTAGGCTGGTGGAGACGGAATCCTTCCGCAATCTTATGGCGGTGGCCGTCCCTCGGTACTCGGTCCCCAGCCGACACTATTTTGCCCAGTGTGCCATCCCCGCACTACACAAGCATGTGTCCCAAAGCATCTGCCGTGCCCTCAACAACGCAGTTACTGGGAGAGTCCACCTGACAACGGACACGTGGACAAGTGCTTGTGGCCAGGGACGGTACATCTCTCTGACGGCACACTGGGTAAACATAGTGGAATCCGGGACCCAGTCGGACCTTGGGACGGAACACATCCTCCCCACACCGAGGATTGCGGGCCCTATGTCAGTCAGAGTTGCCCCCACAGTGTACAGCTCCTGCGCATCCTCCTCCTCCTCATGTTCAGCCTCCATCTCAGATATCACCACATCAGTTACAAGCTGGAAGCATTGCAGTACTGCCTCCGACCAAGCGGCAACAGGCTGTGCTGAAACTCATAAGCTTAGGTGATAAACCTCACACTGCTTGTGAGTTGTGGACAGCTGTGAAAGAGCAGGCAGATCCGTGGCTGAGACCGCTGAACCTACATCCCGGCATGGTCGTGTGTGACAATGGCCGTAACCTGGTGGCGGCTCTGAGGCGAGGTGAGATCACACACGTACCATGCCTGGCTCATGTGCTTAACCTCGTGGTTCAGCGGTTTCTTAAATCATACCCCGAGTTGCCAGATCTGCTCGTGAAAGTACGCCGCCTGTCAGCTTATTTTCGCAAGTTGGCTACATCTTCCGCCGCCCTTGCTGTGTTGCAGCAGCGTTTGCAGCTTCCGGCACACCGACTGGTGTGTGATGTCCCCACACGTTGGAACTCTACCCTCCACATGTTGCAAAGGATTTGTGAGCAGAAGAGAGCAGTTGTGGAGTACCAGCTGCAACAAGGTCGTCGATATTCAGGTCAGACTCCACACATAAGACCTCAGGAGTGGACCTGGATGTCTGACATATGTACCATCCTGACAAACTTTGAGGAGGCCACCAAGATGGTGAGTGGCGATGACTCCATCATTAGTGTCAGCATCCCACTTGTCTGTCTTTTGCAACGCTCTCTGCAGAGAATTAAAGAGGAGGCATTGCAGCCAGAGTATGATGAGATGGATCAAGAAGCCGTAGCGGGCGATTACACACAGGCCAGCCTCATCTCATCCCAACGTGCATTGGGGGACAATGAGGGAGAGGAGGAGGAGGAGGAAGAACAGGAGCTGCTATCATGCATTGTAGACGGTAGTACCTGTACAAGTGTCATACCGTCGGTTCAGCGTGGGTGGCCTGAGGACAGGGGGGAGGAGGAAGAGGAGGAGGAGGAGGAGGAGGAGAGCATGGTCAGTCGTCATCTTGGTGAGGACACGGAAATCTTGCCTGTTACCAGTCTGGCACGCATGGCTGACTTTATGTTACGCTGCCTTAACTGTGACACTCGCGTTGTCAAAATGTTGGGTGACAGTCATTACTGGTTGGTGACACTTGTAGACCCCCGCTACAAGGAGAACTTTCACTCTCTTATTCCTGAGGTGGAGAGGTCTACAAAAATGGGGCAATACCAGAAGGCCCTTGCTGCAGAACTCTTAAAAAAATTCCCATCTGAACACACTAGCGGCAGAGGTCACAGTTCGTTGCCCAACCAAGGCGTACAGGCGAGAGAGATGCAACTCCAATCCAGCAGAGGCAGGGGAACACTGTCAACGTTCTGGGACAGTTTTCTGACACCCGCCCAGCTTACAGGCCCTGAGGCGCGGGGTACTCTCACAAGGAGTGGAAAGTTTCAAAAGATGGTGAGGGAGTACCTTGCCGATCGTACCAGCGTCCTCTGTGATTCCTCTGTGCCTTTTAATTATTGAGTATCCAAGCTGGACACTTGGAATGAACTCGTTCTGTACGCCTTGGAGGTCCTGGCCTGCCCTGCCGCTAGCGTGTTATCGGAGCGTGTTTTTAGTGCCGCTGGGGGAATTATAACTGATAAGTGCACTCGCCTGTCAACTGACAATGCTGACAAGCTGACCCTTATCAAAATGAACAAGGGCTGGATTGGGCCAGACTTCTCATCACCACCAAATGACAGCAGAGTAACATAAAGTCAAATCCACTGTGTTATTTCGGGAGGTGTATTCACATGCACCGCTTCACACCCACACATGGGTATACGCTTCCTCGTTTCGGCTGTTTAATCTTCTTCTCCTTATCCTCAGCCTCCACCACCACTATACCACCAGGGTGCCAGCATTGCAAGTTCCTCCGTCCTAATTTTTGGCAGCTTTTGCTGGGAAAGCATAAGCAAATACCATGGGACACCCACTCCCCAATAATGGGACTTATGTTTGTCATATGCTGTACTGCATGGCTCTTGTAAGGGGCATTGCAAGTTGCTCCGTCCTAATTTTTGGCAGCTTTTGTTGGGAAAGCATAAGCAAATACTATGGGAGACCCACTCCCCAATAATGGGACTTATGTTTGCAATATGCTGTTCTGCATGGCTCTTGTAAGGGGCATTGCAAGTTGCTCCGTCCTAATTTTTGGCAGCTTTTGCTGGGAAAGCATAAGCAAATACTATGGGAGACCCACTCCCCAATAATGGGACTTATGTTTGTAATATGCTGTACTGCATGGCTCTTGTAAGGGGCATTGCAAGTTGCTCCGTCCTAATTTTTGGCAGCTTTTGCTGGGAAAGCATAAGCAAATACTATGGGAGACCCACTCCCCAATAATGGGACTTATGTTTGTAATATGCTGTACTGCATGTGACGCGCCCCCTGGGCCGTGTGTACACGTGTGTGGGATACCCGGTGCCGGGTCTCTGGGGTCTGTAGTCTCCGTGGCAGTGACCCGGTCCCGTGGCTCAGGCTGGTCAAACCAGTGGCAATCTTTCTTTGGTTTTGAGGTTAATTGTCCGACTGCGCCACCCGTGGATTGTGGTCAGGTAGTACCACCGCTGCGAGGCAGACCGCTGAGGCTGGTGTTGTGTGCGCAGCATAAAATGGGATAACTCCCCTCGGGAGGAGTATAGCCTCAGGGCAGTGAGTGTGGATGATGGGGGTGATGGTGCACGAGCGCAGCAGGAATGATCAGAGTCTTTGCAGTGCAGTTCAGGGTCTTTACTGATGATTATAAGGTAGACCCTCCCGGGAGTACTGGCTAGCATAAGAGGCCTGGTCAGCCTGTTTGCAAGCAGGAGTTCCCCTGGCCAGGTGGAGTTGTAGGCCTCCCCGTCTGTCTGCACTATTCCTGGCTACTAGAGATGAGCGGTGTTCGACTAGAACTGTTCGCCAATCTCAAATTCGAGCTGTTTTGGGCGGTGTTCGAGTTGTTCGACGAACCCGAACGATTTGCAAAAAATTCGGCTGTTCGAGGTTATGTTCGATAACTGTTCGTGCACCAAAAGCGTGTCCTGCATGTCTGGCGCTATTTAGAGCACCAATCATGCAGGGATTGTCTGCCACTCACTGTAATGCCACAGCCATGGTGGTTGTGGCATTACAGTGATTGCCCAAATCGATGGGAACAGTGCCAACAGTGAAACATGAAAAGCCGGCAATTCAGCAGCGGCATACACCGGTACCCGACAATTTAGAACCGAAAGAATAGAGCTTCACACATAGATTAGATAGATATAAACATGTCAGCCACATATATACGAAGTACAGTGAAAGTGCTGCTTACTGTACTTGTCATTTAGCGTAAAGGATTTATCAAAAAAAATAATAGTGTTTTCATGCACCGTCTCTTTAAAAAAGCCGGCCGGCAATTCAGCAGCGGTACCCGACAATTTAGAATAGAAGGAATAGAGAATCACACATAGATTAGATAGATAGAAACATGTCAGTCACATATATAAGAAGTGCAGTGACAGTGTTGATTACTGTACTTGTCATTTAGTGTAAAGGATTTATTTAAAAAAATAATAGTGTTTTCATGCACTGTCTCTTTAAAAAAGCCGGCCGGCAATTCAGCAGCGGTACCCGACAATTTATAACAGACAGAATAGAGCATCATACATAGATTAGATAGATAGAAACATGTCAGCCACATATATACGAAGTACAGTGACAGTGTTGCTTACTGTACTTGTCATTTAGTGTAAAGGATTTATCAAAAAAAATAATAGTGTTTTCATGCACCGTCTCTTTAAAAAAGCCGGCCGGCAATTCAGCATCTGTACCCGACAATTTATAACAGACAGAATAGAGCTTCACACATAGATTAGATAGATAGAAACATGTCAGTCACATATATATGAAGTACAGTGATAGTGTTGGTTACTGTGCTTGTCATTTAGTATTAAAATAAAGGATTTATTATTAAAAAAAATTGGCGTGGGGTTCCCCTTAATTTTAGGCTCTAGCGGAGGTTAAGCAGACGGCTGGGGCAGATGTTTGAAGCCTGGGAAGGGGGTAATACCCACGGAGCTTCCCAGGCTACTAATATCAGCCCCCAGCTGAATACATAGCCTTTACTAGCTATTAAAATGGGGGACCCCCCAAAAAAAATGACGTGGGGTCCCCCCTAATTTAATAGCTAGCAAAGGCTAGGCAGACAGCTGGGGGCTGATATTAATAGCCCAGGAAGGGAGCCATGAATATTGGCCCCCTCCAAGGCTAGAAACACCAGCCGTCAGCCGCCCCAGAAATGGCGCATCCATAGGATGCGCCAATTCTGGCACTTAGCCTCGCTCTTCCACGCTGCCCTGGTGCGGTGGCAGGGGGTAATAGGGTTGGGGTTGATGTCAGCTTATAATGCCAGCTGACATCAAGCCCAGGTTAGTAATGGAGAGGCGTCTATAAGACACCCCCATTACTAACCCCATAGTCAAAGTTAAAAAAAACACAAACACCCAGAATAAAGTCCTTTAATTGAAATAAAGACACAATCCTTTATTGTTCTAAATTAAACCATACTTACCGTCACGCCCATTCCAGCTGAAGCCAACGATCTCCTGCAATAAAAGAAAAATAATAAAGCAACCTCATCCTTACCTTTCCATGGTTCCCACGACAGCTTCAGCTCTGCTACATCGAGATGACAGGCTGGACCGCAGCAGAACGCTGCCATCCAGCCTCTCATCCCGCAGACACTGAGAAGCGCAGGCTTGCTTGCGCTGCTCAGCGTCTCTCTGTGACGACATCCAGATGAGCCGAGTTCATGTCCAATGAACTCGGCTCACCTCATGCACGTCACTGACAGCGTGGGAAAATTCTCAAGCTGAAGCGGTGAGTGCAGGAGAATTCTCCCACGCTGTCAGTGACGTGCATAAGGTGAGCTCATGTCCAATGAACTCAGCTCACCTCCTGCACGTCACTGACAGCGTGGGAGAATTCTCCTGCACTCAGCGCTTCAGCGTGAGAATTCTCCCGCTGAAGCGCTGAGTGCAGGAGAATTTTCCCACGCTGTCAGTGACGTGCATAAGGTGAGCTCATGTCCAATGAACTCAGCTCACCTCCTGCACGTCACTGACAGCGTGGGAGAATTCTCCTGCACTCAGCGCTTCAGTGTGAGAATTCTCCCACGCTGAAGCGCTGAGTGCAGGAGAATTTTCCCACGCTGTCAGTGACGTGCATGAGGTGAGCCGAGTTCATTGGACATTAACTCGGCTCATCTGGATGCCCTCACAGAGAGACACTGTGGAGCGCAAGCAAGCCTGTGCTTCTCAGTGTCTGCGGGATGACAGGCTGGATGGCAGCGTTCTGCTGCGGTCCAGCCTGTCATCTCGATGTAGCAGAGCTGAAGCTGTCATGGGAACCATGGAAAGGTAAGGATGATGTTGCTTTATTATTTTTCTTTTATTTCAGGAGATCGTTGGCTTCAGCTGGAATGGGCGTGATGGTAAGTATGGTTTAATTTAGAACAATAAAGAATTGTGTGTTTATTTCAATTAAAGGACTTTTTTCTGGGTGTTGTGTTTTTTTTAAATACTTTACTAGAAATTCATGGTGGTCATGTCTAATATTGGCGTGACCCCATGAATTTCGGGCTTAGGGCCAGCTGATAATGCCAAGCTGGCCCTAACCCCTTTATTACCCAGTGAGCCACCGCATCAGGGCCCTGGATGAGTTGGGTACAGCGCCAGAAGATGGCGCTTCTATGAACGCGCCATTTTCCGGGGTGGCTGCGGACTGCAATTTGCAGCGGGGGTGGCCCAGAAACCTTGGGCCTCCCTGCGCTGCGGATTCCAGCCCCCAGCTGCCTAGTTGTACCTGGCTGGACACAAAAACAGGGCGAAGCCCCACGTCAATTTTCTTTAAATTATTTCATGAAATAATTAAGAAAAAAAGGGCTTCCCTATATTGTTGTGTCCGGCCAGGTACAAATAGGCAGCTGGTGGTTGGGGGCAGTCCATTCCTGCCTGCTGTACCTGGCTGGACACAAATATAGTGCGAAGCCCCACGTCAATTTTTTTTAAATTATTTCATGAATTTCCTGAAATAATTTAAAAAAATTGAAGTGGGGCTTCGCACTATATTTGTGTCCAGCCAGGTACAGCAGGCAGGAACGGGCTGCCCCCATCCACCAGCTGCCTATTTGTACCTGGCCGGACACAACAATATAGGGAAGCCCTTTTTTTCTTAATTATTTCATGAATTTCATGAAATAATTAAAAAAAATTGAAGTGGGGCTTTGCACTATATTTGTGTCCAGCCAGGTACAGCAGGCAGGAACGGGCTGCCCCCAACCACCAGCTGCCTATTTGTACCTGGCCGGACACAACAATATAGGGAAGGCCTTTTTTTCTTAATTATTTCATGAATTTCATGAAATAATTAAAAAAAAGTACGTGGGGCTTCGCCCTATTTTTGTGTCCAGCCAGGTACAACTAGGCAGCTGGGGGCTGGAATCTGCAGCGCAGGGAGGCCCAAGCTTTCTGGGCCCCCCCCCCGCTACAAATTGCAGTCCGCAGCCACCCCGGAAAATGGCGCGTTCATAGAAGCGCCATCTTCTGGCGCTGTACCCAACTCATCCAGGGCCCTGGTGCGGTGGCTCACTGGGTAATAAAGGGGTTAGGGCCAGCTTGGCATTATCAGCTGACCCCAAGCCCAAAATTCATGGGGTCACGCCAGTATTAGACATGACCGCCATGAATTTCTAGTAAAGTATTTAAAAAAAACACAACACCCAGAATAAAGTCCTTTAATTGAAATAAAGACACAATTCTTTATTGTTCTAAATTAAACCATACTTACCATCACACCCATTCCAGCTGAAGCCAACGATCTCCTGCAATAAAAGAAAAATAATAAACCAACCTCATCCTTACCTTTCCATGGTTCCCACGACAGCTTCAGCTCTGCTACATCGAGATGACTGGCTGGACCGCAGCAGAACGCTGCCATCCAGTCTGTCATCCCGCAGACACTGAGAAGCACAGGCATGCTTGCGCTCCTCACTGTCTAGCTGTGACGGCATCCAGATGAGCCGAGGTCATGTCCAATGAACTCGGCTCACCTCATGCACGTCACTGACAGCGTGGCAAAATTCTCACGCTGAAGTGCTGAGTGCAGGAGAATTCTCCCACGCTGTCAGTGATGTGCATGAGGTGAGCTCATGTCCAATGAACTCAGCTCACCTCCTGCACGTCACTGACAGCGTGGGAAAATTCTCCTGCAATCAGCGCTTCAGCGTGAGAATTTTCCCACGCTGTCAGTGACGTGCATGAGGTGAGCCGAGTTCATTGGACATGAACTCGGCTCATCTGGATGTCGTCACAGAGAGACGCTGAGCAGCGCAAGCAAGCCTGCGCTTCTCAGTGTCTGCGGGATGACAGGCTGGATGGCAGCGTTCTGCTGCGGTCCAGCCTGTCATCTCGATGTAGCAGAGCTGAAGCTGTCGTGGGAACCATGGAAAGGTAAGGATGAGGTTGCTTTATTATTTTTCTTTTATTGCAGGAGATCGTTGGCTTCAGCTGGAATGGGCGTGATGGTAAGTATGGTTTAATTTAGAACAATAAAGGATTGTGTCTTTATTTCAATTAAAGGACTTTATTCTGGGTGTTTGTGTTTTTTTTAACTTTGACTATGGGGTTAGTAATGGGGGTGTCTTATAGACGCCTCTCCATTACTAACCTGGGCTTGATGTCAGCTGGCATTATAAGCTGACATCAACCCCAACCCTATTACCCCCTGCCACCGCACCAGGGCAGCGTGGAAGAGCGAGGCTAAGTGCCAGAATTGGCGCATCCTATGAATGCGCCATTTCTGGGGCGGCTGACGGCTGGTGTTTCTAGCCTTGGAGGGGGCCAATATTCATGGCTCCCTTCCTGGGCTATTAATATCAGCCCCCAGCTGTCTGCCTAGCCTTTGCTAGCTATTAAATTAGGGGGGACCCCACGTCATTTTTTTGGGGGATCCCCCATTTTAATAGCTAGTAAAGGCTATGTATTCAGCTGGGGGCTGATATTAGTAGCCTGGGAAGCTCCGTGGGTATTACCCCCTTCCCAGGCTTCAAACATCTGCCCCAGCCATCTGCTTAACCTCCGCTAGAGCCTAAAATTAAGGGGAACCCCACGCCAATTTTTTTAATAATAAATCCTTTATTTTAATACTAAATGACAAGTACAGTAACCAACACTATCACTGTACTTCATATATATGTGACTGACATGTTTCTATCTATCTAATCTATGTGTGATGCTCTATCTTTCTGTTCTAAATTGTCGGGTACCGCTGCTGAATTGCCGGCCGGCTTTTTTAAAGAGACAGTGCATGAAAACACTATTATTTTTTTAAATAAATCCTTTACACTAAATGACAAGTACAGTAAGCAACACTGTCACTGTACTTCATATATATGTGACTGACATGTTTCTATCTATCTAATCTATGTGTGAAGCTCTATTCTTTCTGTTCTAAATTATCGGGTACAGATGCTGAATTGCCGGCCGGCTTTTTTAAAGAGACGGTGCATGAAAACACTAATATTTTTTTTAATAAATCCTTTACACTAAATGACAAGTGCAGTAACCAACACTGTCACTGTGCTTCTTATATGTGTGACTGACATGTTTCTATCTATCTAATCTATGTGTGATGCTCTATTCCTTCTTGTCTAAATTGTCGGGTACCGGTGTATGCCGCTGCTGAATTTGCCGGCCGGCTTTTTTAAAGAGAGTGTCTTCTGAGCAGTTTGTCAGCTTTTGGACACCTTTGCAGGTGTTTTCTATGTGTTTCTATGTGTTTTTGTTTGCCTGCCATTGGTTTTAACGGTGTTCGACGGTGTTCTAAGTTGTTCGACGAACAGTTTGACGAACAGTTCCTCGAACATCCCGGTGTTCGACGAACCGAACCGAACCCGAACACTACGGGGGTGGCTCAACACTACTGGCTACCTTGCTGTAAGCGGGTAGAAGTAGCCCACGTCCCTGAGTGTACCGTGTAGTGCTCACCCGTATGGCTGGTGACTTGGGGCCTTCTGTTAGCCTCCGCTCCACGATGGCGGTGCTGGTCCCTTGCTTGTGACTGAGCCTCCGGGCTTCTATGGCCAGAGGACCTGAAATCCCCTGCCGGCTGGTTTCTGCTGCTGGATATATAAGTCCTCACAGCTTCGGACTCCTGTGTCCGGTTCCTATTGTCTTCTGCCAGGGCGAGCTCTGCTCAGCTTCCAGCCCCTGGTCTTTAGCTCCTAGCTCCTACAGAGCTCCTTGCTGTTACTTTCCCTTGCTCTCACTCTGACTCTGACTGTTCTCTGTTCTCTGACTCACTCAGCCCCACCCCAGATCCAGTTTATAAGGGCAGAATTCTCCCCTCCCAGGACTGGGGCAGGAGGATGTTGCATGTTTAAGGGATCCTGACCAGGAGTATGGATACCAGGCCGCCGACACAGCCATGGCGTGGTGGCCAGATTCCACCTCCACATGCCTAAAAGGCCCAATTTAAAGTGCAAGCAAGCAAGCAGTATGGTATTGCAGCCTGGGGGTGGGTGGGTGGCAGGCTGCATACTTGCGCTTGCATTGCAAGGAATGGGAGAGGTACAATTGAACACTGCCCTGGGACAAGGACTTGAATGGGGATAGTTGCAAGTCTGCAACGACAGGTGCAAGGTGGGAGGCATCTTCGCATGTACCATGAACAGGGGTTTGGCATGCACACACTACAGCGGAATAGGCTCTCCTTCCCACTAAATGCACTGGGGAGGGCACAGGTAATGTTTTGGTATACGCGCTTAATCTTATGTATAAGGCACACCAGGACAAATAGGGGCGGCTGGGGACTGAGTATGGATACCTCGCTGCCGAAGCAGCCATGAGGTAGTGGCCAGCTTCGGCCTCCTCTAAACTAAAAGGCACCATTTCAAGTGCAAGCTAGCAGTATGAATTGCAGTCTGGGGGTGGGTGGGTGGCAGGCTGCACACTTACACTTGCATTAAAAGAAAACATAGCAGATGCTAACTTCTGTCATCATCATCATGCTCCTCACCTTGGCACTCTCAACTCCACCGATGGAGAAGTCAGGGCCCACCGGAGGAGTCTGGTTCTCTGGTGGGCTCGTCCAATGCTGCCTAAAGCAGGCCGGGCTAAGAAAAGTGTGTGGGGGATGTTCCAAGGAGAAATAGGGGTGGCTGGGGACCGTTTAAGGACACCCGGCTGCCCCCAGGCGGCTGGGGACCGTGTGTGGACACCTGGCCGCCGAGCGGCTGGGGACTGAGTATGGATTCCAGGCCGCCAACACAGCCATGACGTGGTGGCCAGATTCCGCCTCCACATGCCTAAAAGGCCCAATTTCAAGTTCAAGCGAGCAAGCAGTATGGTATTGCAGCCTGGGAGTGGGTGGGTGGCAGGCTGCACACTTGCGCTTTTATTGCAAGGAATGGGGGAGGTACAATTGAACACTGCCCTGGGACTAGAACTTGCATGGGGATAGTTGCAAGTCTGCATCTTCTGATGCGGCAATTATCACTTATGATGGGCACACTTTTAGACAGTGACCTGGGAGTCAGAGATGCTTCCAGGGGTCTTCCCCATGCTGTTCCCATGTCTTTTCAGCACTTTATGCATGTGTCACACAGCACATGGCCAGATAAGGTTGTAAAATGTTAAAATGACATTTCCCGGTGAATGCATTTGTCATAGTTGAAAGCAATACAAAAGTGCAAAAACGCATAAAAAATGCTACTTGTGAACATAGCCGAAGGTGTGGAGGAGTATTTTTGTTTTTGGTCATTTATTTTAACTTATACACAAGTCTTTTCCAGGAAAGGATGTTCCTTAACATATTTCACAGGAAAAAAGTTTCACTTTCGTTTTATTGTGAGCCTGTAAAAGTGGCTTAATACCTCTGACCACGTTGTTGACAGCAGTGACCTGGGGGTCAGAAATGCTTCCTGGGGCGATCCCCATGCTGTCCCCATGTCATTTGAGCACTGTCACTATCGTTTTGGGCACTTGTTAGGCTTTTAAAAGACTGCCGGGGGTGCCACCGCAAAAATGCTCGAGTCTCCCATAGACTAACATTGGGCTCGTTGCTCGGGTCGAGCACCCGAGTATCACGGCGAGCTCGGCCCGAGCTTCGAGCACCCGAGTATTTTAGTGCTCGCTCAACACTAGTTATCATCAGTTTACCCATAGTCATATATGTTAGGGTCATTTTGACTACACTAAAGCTGAGCTTGCTTTTACACCTTCATGATCAGGCCAAATTTTACAATTTTGACCAGTGTCACTTTATGTGGTAATAATTCTACAACTCTTCAACGGATCCCACTGATTCTGAGACTGTTTTTTCTTGTGACATACTGTACTTCATGATAGTGGTAAAATTTGTTCGATTTGACTTGCATTTATTTGTGAAAATATCCGAAATTTGGCAAATATGTTGAAAATTTAGCAATTTTCAATTTTTATATCCCTAAACCAGTTAGTCATGCTGTACAAAATAATTTCTAAATACATTTCCCATATATCTACTTTACATCTGTATAATTTTTTAAAAATAATTTATTTTTTGTTAGGAAGTTAGAAGGGTTAAAAGTTGATCAGTAATTTCTCATTTTTCCAACAATATTTACAAAAACATTTTTTGTAGGTATCACATTTGAAATGACTTTGGAAGGCCTATATGACAGAAAATACCCCAAAGTGACACCATTCTAAAAACTGCACCCCTCAAAAAACTGCACTGTACCCCCTCCTTGGAGTGAGAGGTTGAGAGTGATTGTTCATCAGCATTCTGCACCTGTGTTACCTCCTTCTAGTAAGGGAGTCTGCAGCATCCTGTTGTGCTTTTTTGCTATGTTTCTTATTGAATTATTGTGAAATTGTTTTAATTCCTTTTAAAAATCAGTGAAGTGCTGAGCGCCTGTGTAATGAAGTCAAATATGACAAAACACAATAACATAAACGTAAAGAGTGTTATGGTAAATGCTCATAAGGTATCTATTTGAGTTCAACAATGCCCTAAGTTAACTATCCAAGTGTTAGATCTCAACCTCTTTCAGCATTCCTAAGATATATTGGTTTTCAGAGCATCTACCATAAAAATGCTATATAAAGAAAATCTCACATACATATCACAAAAAAGATGGGTCCATAAGATCCCTTCAATCCTTCATCCATTTCTTCAATGTGTAATGTATGTACGGCAGGGCTGGCTCCAGGTTTTTCTGGGCCCCGGGCGAAAGAGTCTCAGTGGGCCCCTTTAACACATACCACGATTCATGATGCAGAGATACAGCGGAGAAATATATATTACAATGCAAAGATTTCACTTCTTACATTACATGAGTGTTATCTATTGTAAATTCCACAATAGCTCAGAAACCGGTGAATCGCTCCATACGGAATACTGGCCCCCATATAAGGCTCCATTCGGAATACTGGCCCCCATATAACGCTTCATACGGAATTCTGGCCCCCATATAAGGCCCCATAAGGAATACTGGCCCCCATATAAGGCCCCATACGGAATACTGGCCCCCATATAAGGCTCCATGCGGAATACTGACCCCCATATAAGGTTCCATGCGGAATACTGACCCCCATATAAGACTCCATGCGGAATTCTGGCCCCCATATAAGGCTCCATACGGAATACTGGCCCCCATCTAAGGCTCCATACGGAATACTGGCCCCCATATAAGGCTCCATACGGAATACTGGCCCCCATATAAGGCTCCATACGGAATACTGGCCCCCATATAAGGCTCCATGCGGAATACTGACCCCCATATAAGGTTCCATGCGGAATACTGACCCCCATATAAGGCTCCATGTGGAATACTGGCCCCCATATAAGGCTCCATACGGAATACTGGCCCCCATATAAGGCTCCTTATGGAATACTGGCCCCCATACGGAATACTGGCCCCCATATAAGGCTCCATACGGAATACTGGCCCCCATATAAGGCTCCATACGGAATACTGGCCCCCATGTAAGGCTCCATACGGAATACTGGCCCCCATACGGAATACTGGCCCCCATATAACGCTCCATACAGGATACCGGTCCCCATATAATGCCCCATACAGGCTGTCCCCCCCTTATAATGCTCCATGCAGGCTGTTACCCCCCACATAATGCCCCATACAGGCTGTTACCTCCCACATAATGCCCCATACAGGCTGCCCCCCCCCTTATAATGCCCCATGCAGGCTGTTCCCCACCTTATAATGCCCCATGCAGGCTGTCACCCCTCCTCTTTATAATGCCCCATGCAGGATATCACCCCTCCTCTTTATAATGCCCCATGCAGGATGTCCCCCGCCCTCTTTATAATGCCCCATGCAGGCTGTTCCCCACCTTATAATGCCCCATGCAGGCTGTCACCCCTCCTCTTTATAATGCCCCATGCAGGATGTCCCCCCCTCTCTTTATAATGCCCCATGCAGGATGCCCCCCGCCCTTCTCTTTATACTGCCCCATGCCTCCATACATTAAAAAAAAAAAATCAAATACTCACCTCCATTCTCCTCACCTGCTACCTGCTGCCTGCTGCCCGCTGCCCGCTGCCTGCTGCCCGCTGCTCGGGTCCGAGCTCCAGCGTTGTCGGCGTCTTCCCGCTCAGCGCTCCCTGTGACGGCTCAGGGGAGGGCGCGGTGTAAAGACGTCAACGCGCCCTCTGACCTGAGACGTCACAGGGAGCGCAGAGCAGGAAGACAGCTGATCTGCGGAGGCACGGGGAAAGGTAAGTATCCGCCTGCCGGGGCCCTGAGCAAGCGGCGGAGAAGGGCGGGCACTGACACCGCTCTCCTCCGCCCATAGCCCAGCGGGGTGCACGACCGCCAGTGGGCCCCTCTGCCTGCTCAGGGCCCCGGCATTTGCCCAGGTGCGCCGGGTGCTGACGCCGGCCCTGATGTACGGTAATCCTTTAACCGCTCTAAACAAACAAATGAGGAGCCTCTTATTACCATCCAGGCTTATTTCCTCGTATTAATTACTGGATAGATCTCACCCGGAGCCTTTTGTCCTCCTTTTTGTGTGGGTGATTAAAATGATCCACGGAACCTTCCGACGCGTTTCAGCCATTCATCAGGGGCATATGCTTCCAGAATAATGTAGATCTCACATTAGATTTCAGCACTTTACTGATTTTTAAGAGTATTTATTAAAGGTTATAATTTTATATTCTGTGCTGTGGCAATGTTTATATTGACCAGAATCATACTGGCCTTAAGCTGAACATTATTGTTTTAATTCCTCTTATTGCTTTGGCTGTGCTGTTATACGATTACAGCGATACCACATTTATTTAATTTTTTTGTGTTTTGGCTCTTTTTACACAATAAAAACTATTTTATAGATAAAAGAATTATTTATATGCATCACTTTATTCTGAGAGATATAGCTTTTTTATTTTCCCACTGATGGAGCTGTATGGCTGCTTGTTTTTTGCAGGACAAGATGATGTTTTCAGCTATACTATTTTTATTTAAATTCACCTTTTTGATAGCGTTTTATTTCACTTTTTATTTGGCGGTATGATGAAAAAGCATTGTTTTTTGCTTCGTTTTTTTTTTACAATGTGAAGGGATTAACTAGTGTGACAGTTTTATGTCAGGTCATTCCAAATGCGGCAATACCAAATATGTGTACTATTTTATTTTTATGTTTCTTTTTCATAAAAATACCTTTTTTTCTAGAATATATATTTTTATTATTATTTTGTAATTTTTTTTTTTTTAAAAAGTACAATTTTTTTTGTTTTTTTTTACTTAGTCTCTCTATGGGACTTTCAGTTTCACACTCTCATCACTGTTCTAAAGCATTGCAATGCTTTATAACTGCCAATGCTGCACTGACACAAGCCCCTTACACCATGCTCTGCACATGGTCTAAGGGGCTTGCTGTAGCCAGGTGACACGAATGTTGCTATGAGGACTTAAGTTCACCATGGCAACGGTCGGGCTCTCTCTCTCTGCCTTCTAAATTCTGTGATCAATATCAATCACAGCATTTAGGGGGTTAAACTGCCGGGAATGGTGCAGGCAGCTCTACTGGCAGTGAGAGCCGGGTATCAGCTGTGATGTTCACTGAACGACTGGCGGCGATTGTGCGCGGTCCATCGCCATGAAGTATATATACTGTATTGGTAGGGAAGTCCTTTCCTTCTATGACCTATATATACTGCAAATGTTGGGAAGGGGTTAAAGAGCTTAAAAGGGGTTCATTACAGTCCAATATATTCAAAGTAATTAGAGGCCTTGCATTGCTTTTGATTTGCTGCAAATCAAATCTTTTGGAAAAATTCAGTGAGTTGGTGAATTAGAATTTGAAAGGATTTGCTCACCCACCTTTACTTTAGATCCTTTTTGTAAACTTTTGAGGCTGGTGTAAAAGGAGTCTAGAAGACATAATACAGTCGGTGCTTACCATATACTCCATTCGTTTGGTGTTATTTGTGAGAGAATTCTTTGCATTACTTTGTTTCCTAAAATAGTAAAATCATTATTGTTTACCATGCAATGAACAAATAAAATAAAAGTCAATGGTTTATGATATTTTTAATATACATTACGGCAATAATCCAATCATCAACAAGTATGAAAATTCAGCTCACAGATGGGTATTTTTAGTATACCTTACTACTATATTGGATCCTATTATATTAGTACTGTATGGATCCTATTAGCAACAGAATCTCCCAAAACACTCTGCAGGGTGATGGCATCTGTCATTGTATCCATCTGTTGTTCAGTTCCTTGGGGATAGCATCTATGATGTTTTTACTGTCTGCTGTGAGTTCACCTTTCTCAACCATACATTCAGTGCATTAGTCTATTCAACCAGACCCTCATTAACTTGATTGCACTCATTTGCTTCCTGTTTACAAACTGTTTTTTCTAGAAAGTAATTTATACCTTGCATAATTTGCTAACATATTCTGTATCAGATGTATAATTTGTACTGAAAATATCATAAATAAGAGGTACTGTGTCATATAAGGCAGGTTTTTTTTTTAGTTGTTTGCCTCTCAACAGCGCTATTGCTGCTCGCTCAGTCCCGATCACGTGACTCCCGGCTGCATCCGCTGCTGACATCCGGTGATGTCATGCCAACTTGCGGGCTCTGGAAGTTGACCTTGCTTCACCGAGGCGTTACCTAGTCTCACACACTCCCCCTGATTGACTGGGCTGTGGGAGGTGTTTCACCGCATGACACAGCCCAGTATCCAGCACAAGAAGTAGAAGCTTTCCCTCTCACCTCTGCTTTCATTGGCTGAGCCCCGCATGCACGCTCGATACTCGGTGATGCAAGGTCAACTTCCAGAGTCCAGAAGTCGATATGACACCACTGGATTTCAGCGGTGACTGCAGCAGGAAGTCACGTGATCAGGACTGAGCGAGCAGCTATAGCGCCGCTCAGAGGCAAATATGTCAACATAAGGTATTTTCAAAAAGACTTATTTCAAAGGTTTAAATCGAAGTTCACAATATACATTGTAGTGGACCACCACTTTGAGAACATGTTCATATGCTGCAGGACTGAATACTGTTACTGTATGTCTAGCAGAGCTGTGACTTGTATTGACTCATACACATTTATGTTCATCACTTGTGGAATTCTTTTATACATTTTAAGAAAGCAATAAAATTTCCTAATGAAAGGAATCAAATAGAGATCTCAAATGCTGTAACTAATTAATTCAGAACGATTATTGGAAAACGCAATGCAGAAATGCAAATAAATAACATTTGTTGAAACTGGAAACTTCCTTTAAGTCTCATTTACTCCCTCTATTCTAGCAGGGGGTTTTGCTTTGAAAAGTGCCATAAATTTCAAGTGTTTCTTTTTTCACTAATTTTTTTGAGAGAAACATATTTCTCTGCCATTTTACAAATCGTATAAAGAAGTCTATTGAAAAAAAAGAAAAAAATCGCAGCAAAAAACCCCACCATAACTACAGCATGTCAAAGAGTCAAAGTAAAATAATAGAAATAAAAGCACACTGATCAAGCACAAAAAATATATGTATATATTTCAATATTTGCAGTATGTTTCATATTACAATAGTCCTACATGTATTATCTGGCTGAAGTTTTTGAGGGGGAAGCAAAAAATTCATAAAAAACAGGAAATACCTGCAAAAATAAAAACACTTAAAAAATTCAGCGTGTAAATCCATCCTAAGTGTATTCAACAGAAAGGATCATTTATAGTTTTTATTTGCAGCATTTGACATTGTTTTTAAACCCATTCCTGATTTTGACTCAAAAATTGCACAAACAAAGGTGTCAAAAAAAAAGTGTGATTCCAGACTCAAAGCATTTTTTTCTATCATTTCAATACTTTGTGATAATGAAAATGATTGTAAAAGCCATGCAGAATACTGTAAAAGTTTACCCACATTACCAATCTCCAAAGTTCCTCTTTCAGAGCTATAAATGTAAACCACAGGTCTCTGTACTTTCATTACACTATGTACAGGCTTAAGACTGCTGTGGCAAGTGATTGGCTGCAGTGGTTATATGTCCGTTTGAATTAAACAGAAAGTATTGTTGTAGTCTCTGTCTATCCTGCTCCATACAGAAGGACATGTGACCACTGCCGCCAATCACTGGCCACAATATTCACATTGCCATCCCGGTATAAAACTCAGCGAGCAGAAGGGAGAGTCTGACATTACAATAATAATGTAGTAGGATTGTTTTCCCCACACTGAACAGTGCCAGCAAGAAGAATTGAGACCTACAGGGGCTGGTTCAGTGGCATTTCAATACAGTTTCCTCTGTTTCCACTTGTATGAAGGCTAAAAAAAGGTAGAGAGCTTCCGGTAGTCTACTAAGAGGCCAATAACTGCTCCAATAAATTAGAATTTTTAATAAATGTGAATTACAAAAGATGTAACTATTTCTTTACTTTTTAAACACGTTTTAGTGTGTTGGAGGAATACGACCTAACTTCACAAATTAGGAATTGCTTTTAGGAAAAGCTGACTTTATTTGGGGTAAGATCTCAACTTTAAAGGGTCAGAGAAATACTTTGATCACTTCAAGGCCCATTGACACTTCCATCATTCCAGATAATTAAATTACTGCACACATTTCCTCTCTGTAAAAGAAAAATGTTCAGCATCTGTAGTGTGCGAATAAAAAGTGCTATTGATTCAGGATTTATACCGTGGAATGACCTGACAACACGGTGTAAAATCCACTACTCAGTATTGTTGTATAGACAGCACTTGTTCCTAAGCAAGGACACACTGATGTATTATGGAGGGGAGGATCTTAAAATGTCCACATCTATTAAGTCTATTTTGAAAAAAAACTGCTCACACGTCAGTATTTAAGATGATGCAAAAAGATATTGAAATGTTCATCAGCCAATAAAATGTACTTTAAAGGATGATGCCTTTGATTTACTCTCAGTCATGCCATAGTCCTAATATATACATTTCTTTTACTTAATAATTTAAAGAAAAATCACAACTGGACCAATATTTACTAAATGAACATTGTAGATATAGTATATACCATATTGTGGAATTTAAACTCACAGTATACTCATTTAAAAATTATACACCTTACTGTTATGATAAGGCAATAAGGTTTAATCCATGGATACATACCCATAAAGTGGTTTTGGTACTACTGTAAGTGAAAAGAGATAAAGAAGAATATAACATTTAAATATATTTTTGTGTTCTTTGTTCAGTTGGCAGCAATTTAAACCGTTTAATGATGTCAGAAACTATTTAAAAAAAAGATCAAATAAACAAAATAAATACATTTAATTGAACATGCTCAGTTTCTGTAAATCATCATTAATCCTTCCTTGAAAATCAAGTACTGAGAGAGTCATTGACTCTTAAAGAAGCACTCCTCCAATCAGTTTTTATCCTCTTAACATATTGCAGTTATCATACTATATAGCAGTGTGCACTTACAATTGCTCATTTTGCCTTTCTACCCAGTTAATTCTTCTCTTTTCCATTAGTTCTATGACATTATGTGATTAAAAACTGACTAGCTGAATCCTTCTAAGCTCTATATAGAAACAGGAAGTCTCTTTTCCCTGCATGAGTCATCACTGCTAAAGTCCCTGGAAGGGAGGAGGAGGGTGCAGCTGGATCAGGAGTTGAAGAAGGGGATGACTCATGCAGGAAAAAAGCTTCCTGTGATATGAGTGCTTCTTTCAAAGCACCCAACTTTTGAAGAACAGAAAGAGGGACAGATCATCCGCGCCCCTGCAAATTTTGGCCATGTCCCAGGCCACACCCCAATCCACACCCATTTACCATTTCTTTCTACCCTGATTGGAGGAGTTGTCAGAGGGGAGGTGGTAGTGAAGGAAATTCAGCAGTCGCTCAAGACTGCAGAGCGTGGACCCATATCCGGGACTGTCTGCTGGGACAGTTGGGACTAGAGATGAGCGGATGGATTCACAGGTCTCTGGTCAGTGCTACCTGGCAGCTTGATGGGAGGCTGCGAATCTCTAACCTTCCGACGTACCCGGAGCAGCTTTTGATTAGCCAGGGCTGGTGCGACATCATCTGTGCATCCTGCTCATCTCTAGTTGGGACCTATGGATTTAATTTTTGCTCATTCATTCACGGTCGGAGCCTCCAGAACTTTCTCATCTTTATATAGCTTCATAATACAACATCTGGCTTTTGGTGTCTGCAAGGCCATGTTCACACATTGCAGAAATACTGTGTTTTTTGTTTTCTGGAGAAGTCTGCACCAAACTACACAATAACAATCTTCTCCCTCCTATTTGATGCATTTTGGTGCAGATGTGAAGTCGCATTTTTAATATGTTTTTTATAATACAGAAAAACTTTGATTCTGCACTTAAAAAAGTAACTGCAACTTTTTTACATGCGTTTTTTGTAGGCTCCACATAAAAGACAAGAGAGAGAAAAAACACCAAAACTGCACAATTCAGCAGCGTCTTTGGGAGCTCAGTGGGTGCAGTTTTCATGAAATCACATCCACTTTGATTGGACAGTTAGGGTATGTGCACACGATGCAGAAATGCTCAGGATTTTTTCCTGAGCGTTTCTGCATCTCTCTGGCAGGAAAAAACGCATGCGGATTGTACATGCGGTTTCCTGCCAGGGACATGCGGAAATGAAGCGGTCTTCACTTTCATTTCCGCATGCGGGTTGACAAGCGCTTCCCAAGCGATTTTAGCATCACTTGGAAAGTGCTTGTCAACTTTACACTATATAAATCCATGCAAACGGCATGGATTTATATAGTGTGTGATGTCAAAAAATAAAAAATAAATCTATACTTTACCCTCTGATGGCCCCCGGTGTCCTGCTTCATCGGTCCCGGCTGCCGGCAGTGAAGACTGTAGGACCTTCCGACGTCAGCGTCACGTGACCCGTCACATGTGTCTGACGTCAGCGAAGGTCCTTCATTCAACCGCGAAGTGCGCGGGAAGCCGGCAGGACGCAGCGCGGGCCGTCAGAAGGTGAGAATATATATATTTTTTATTTTATTCTTTTTTTTTTAATGGTACCTGGGTCTGGATGAGAGTCCTCTCCTCCACACCCGGGTACCATCCGCACATTAGACCGCATGAAAAGCGCATCAACATATACAGTGATGCGGATTCCATGCGGTCTAATGCAAGTCAATGGCGGCAAAAGAGCAGCGTTTCCGCAAAATTAATTGACATGCTGCGGATTTTTGACCGCAGCGTTTACGCTGCGGAAAAATCCGCATTATGGGCGCAGCACATGCGGATTTCCATTGGGGAACATTGCTGCCCTTCTACCATGCGTTTTTCATGCGTTTCTGCGGCATTTACGCAACTGCAAAAACGCCGCGGAAACGCATGAAAAACGCATCGTGTGAACTCAGCCTTAAACACAGCAGAAAACATGCAGCATTCACCCTACATGTGAGCACATTCTAAATTTCCAAGCAAAGTGGATGTGATTCCATGAAATCTCCGCCCTCTGTGGCCTGAAGACGCTGCTGAACTTTGCAGTTTTGGTGCATTTTTTCTTTATAGGCTTCTTGTGAAACAAACCCATGAAAAATAAAATGCTGTTGCATTTTTAATTGCAGAATCAAAGCGTTTCTGTACTATTAAAAAAGTGTTAAAAAATCTGCTTCATACGTGATCCAAAATCGTATCAAATAAGCGGGAAAGCGCATAAAAGAAACACAGCAAACTCATAATAACCAGAGAAAATTGCTATTGTGTTGTATGATGCGGACACCGGCAGATAAAAAGCAGCAGAAAGAATGCAGTATTTACACTATGTGTGAACACAACCTCAGCATTACAGTTTTATTACATTTTTTTATGAGTTTAATAAAAAAAATTATCAATCACACCATTTTTTTACGTCATTTACCGATCCATGTAAATAATCTGATCAATGTGTTGTGCGGGTCTTTACGATTACAGAAACACCAAATATGTACTTGTTATTTGCTGATTTGTGATGTTTATTATTTTTTTCAAAAACTGCATTAAAAATTACATTTTTTTTTCATTATCAAGTGTTTTTCATTATTATTTTTAGTAATTTGCTAGAATGAAAAAATATATTATTCTCCCTCTAGAATACAAATACATATATTGTACATAGCAGTGTATTTCTATTAGTATAATATGTATATGGAGTCAGATCTTGCAATACAGGTCAAATACACAGAATTCTCCCTATTACACCACCAGAGCTTGTTGCCCAGTAGCTTAGGCAAAATGCCATTTTTGTAATTGCTTATTATTTTTACTACTTTTATAGGAACAAAAAAAAATCTTATTCTTCACCTCAGTATACAGGAAACATGAAAATATATCCTATATATACAATGTATCTCTATGGACATGTGTAACCTGCTTCTGAATTCACTGCTTGCAATAGAGGTCAAGATTCACACTATCTCCATTAACTGCACGAGAGATGTGCGATAAATAATGTATCTGTAGCCCTGTTTACAGCACAGGGACTACACAGCAGGCACTAGGATGCGTGTGTGATTCACGCCGGCGTATACGTGCTCCCAGCCAGCATGCTACCGGACTGAGGAGTATCTCTCCACGTGATTTACAGGCGGTGCCGGGAATACGGTGTCTGCAGACTGCTCGGGGTGTATGGCGACCCCTTTGTCAAAGCCAGACTGTCAGATGAAGCTACCTGCCTCCCTCTATCTAAGGCTGCCTATCCCCCGCTAAACCTGCCTGACAGAAGCTAAAGCACACGTGGAGCCCAAACAGCCAAGCGTCCACACAACAACATCATCACAGCACAATGATCAGAGCGCGCCGCCATGTTTGTGGGCGAGTTATTTAAAGATTAAGCCCTGCCCACCATCGCACTATTGGTGACGTCACCCGCGACCAATCAGGCGGTGCCAGGTCACCGAATCAGCTGACTCCCAAACCACCAATCACGGTCCGCCATGTCACGGGCATGCTCAGTGCAGCGAATCCTGGACTTAGGCTGTAGCAGCCCTGTTTCACTCCGCAACCTAAGCTTCATGTTGCTAGAAACAAAGACCCAAGAGACAACTTGTACATCTTGTGCACCAGCTGGGTGTTGGGACTGATGACAATGCTGAGCAGCATAAGCCCTGGCTGGACCAGAATGGGAGACCACAGAATCCACTGATGGTTCTGAACCCATTTCAGATCCAGCAAACACCTGACACCTAATAACATCATTGCTGTGGCTCATAGATAAAGCAACAGCTTCCAAACATTGCAATGTGAGTTTGCGTCTCAGTGAGACCTGCACACAGCAGAGTGTTAATATATAATTTCATTTATGCACTGAGAAGCGGGCGGTCCCACCCACGAGGAGGAGCAATTAAAGACGTCTGAGAGAAAAGAAGTGGGGTGAGTATAGAAGTCAGTACAAAAGCTCTGACGGAACGCAAGTCTCAGCTTCAAATTGGGACAATCCCTCTAAATCCGGGACAGTTGGGAGCTATGCTTTTTTAAGTAAAAAAGTAAGATTTGGGTCATGTATAATTAGCGGAACTGGTGTCCTACACTTGCCACCATTCCTCCACTTTGGAGCCCTGTTCTTTGTTTTACAATATGACTGCCAGCATCTCATTCTGCTTTGGAAAAGTCAATTGCAATGGTCTTACTAGCAGTGAAAGGGGTGTATTTTAGAGTTTATGACCATTTGGCCATTTTATGAAGCAAAGAACAGTGCTCTGGAATAAATGCATGATGAAAGGAAGCAACATGACAAGGGCACAAGGTATGTTGGTTATCCATTACCTATGTGTAGTCAAATTTTTAATTACTCTGGAGGGTCTCTTTAATACCTTATGTTCTTGTAGCATCCTTCCTGATGAATCAGCTGTTTAATGTTGCAAAACATTCATAGTTCAGACTTATCAATGTACTTAAAAGGAAATATTCCTTAAATTGAATGTCTAAAATACAATTTTATTGCGTCTCAACACAGTTTATCCTCTACAATAAAGAGGACCTGTCACAAGATCAAAAGTGCCCAGTTTTTTCTCTTATTTTCATAAGTAATAAGTGCTTTTCATTTTTCAAGTCTTCCATAATGTTCCAGACATATGGGCCTTTTTATTAAGTGATAATTTTTCTGGTCTTTACCAAGGCGGCTCTGCATTTTTAACCAGTGAGCCATGTCTCTTTTGTAAAGACAAGAAAAATTAGCATCAAACAATAAAAAGACCCAAACTTCTGGAATTGTATGGCAGATTTAAAAAAATTAAAAAAACAAAACCGAGAGAGAGCAGGGGGAATAAAATATAAGCAAAAACTCATCTTTTATTAGAAATATCAGAAACACATAAGGTTTTATCCTCGTGATGGATCCTCCTGTTTTTAAATACGTTTCTAATAAAAACATGAATTTTATGGAAGGAAGTGCTGGAAAATACTTATTTCTTCTTCTTCAGTTCTACAATAGCTGATCTTCACCAGCAGGAATTGGCACCCATTCATCCACTTTCCGTTGTATCTGCAACAACATTGGCGTGGTGAGATTCTTTATTTCTTTTTTTCTAGAAGCAAAAACTGGTCACTTTTGACCTGGTGACATGTATGGAATGTGGAGTCTATGTAGAGCTCTGGCAGTTGTAAAGATGTATCCAGAAATTATTAAATAATAACTGCTAAATAATAATAATAAGATTAAGAAGTTTGAACCTAAAAGACCTAAACATGGTATTAGGAAGTTATTAGGTAGAAATTAATTTTAAGATGATATTACCATCACACAAAATAGAATCATATCAGACAAGAAACTTGAGTTGTTACATATTAGCGTCTACATGCCCTTCTACAATCTATAAATGTCATAGAATTTCTATGTAAATACAGTTTATTTGATGTACTAAAAAATCCTACTTATGACAGTTTTGAATGAATCTGGTTGCCACTTTTGTACCTTGTTAGTATGTGATATGATTGGTTATTGAAAGGCAGACACTTTGCAGTGTCCTTCATGAAACATTTCGCAGAGTGCTAATGATCTCGCTTTACAGGAAAGGTTCCAGGCAGAGAATTTTTATTGACAGGTGTTACCATTTTCTGAATAAATGATGAGAGACCATTATATGCACTTTAGTGAGACTCTTGCTTGACATTCTATTGTATATGTGTTCAAATTTTATAAATTACATTAACCTCAATTCACAATACTTTACCTATAAGATAAAGTCACCAACACAAGTGAGCTACAATCATTACTGCCCATTGATATAACGAGGAACATTCTCCTAATGGAATACATAAACTCATAGATTTGCATACTGACCTAGTGAATCTAATTTCAGTGTTCAAGTGATCACCATGTGTAAGTACAATGGTTCAATCTGTCAAAAAAAAGATTATATTACCAATAAATATGGTAAGGGAATGAATACGAATAACTGAGCATATTACATCTTTACAGATATAGTATGTGCCGTATTTGTTACACCAAATAAATGATATTTGTATCACTTTGGTGCTACAATACAAAGTTAAAAGTTGACCAAGTTAAACAAATACTATAAACAAAATACCATTTTGAATGATTGTTTGGTACTTGCTATTTCTGTACCGTCATGTGATTTTTCAAACCAATTACTGCCTGCCAAGGTCATGTGCTGTACTGAGATCATTGCCATGACTAATGATTGGCTGGGGCAGTCATATGCCAGTACCGACTGGGGACAGCAGATGTCAGTTTTAACCAATTTCAAGAAAATAACTATCACCGCTACTCCAGAGCTTTTGCAAACTTTGTTTGTATCCAACAAAATCCAGAAAAACAATAGCTCTGTACATACAGCAATTCATATATAAAGCAGGCATAAAAAACTATGCTTCCAGGCAAAGCGTTTTTGACCTGTGAATTCCTTAGAGTCTGACTAAGGACAATATAGGTCAGAGAGGTCAGAAACACGTTGCCTGGAAGCATCATTTTTCTTACCTGTTTTTATATCTGAATTGATGTATATACAGATCTATTATTTTTCTGCATTCTATCCTATACAAATAAAGATTGCAAAATGCTTGGTGTTAGAATTTTTTTTAGCAGACTCGAGCCATGGTGACTTGATTGACGAATAGCCTGTAGGAAAATCGATCTTGTGTAAGCCTAGATAGGTCCACCAGGGTCTTCTCTGCCGTTATCTTGATAGCCTCAAGCCATCTGGTAGCTGGGCTACTTCTTTGCCTTGTTCCTTCTATTCTTCCAACCATGGTGTCCTTCTCAAGTATGATGTGTCAAAAGTAGGCAAGTTGTAGCTTGGTGATCCTTGCTTCGAGTGACATGTCTCGCTTGATTTGTTTCATAATTGATTTGTTTATTCTTCTTGCTATCCACGGTAATGATAACATCTTTCTCCAGCACCACATTTCAAAGGCGTTGATTCTTCTTCTGTCTTGTTTTCTTATCGTCCAGGTTTCACCACAGAAAAGACCAAACTATGTTCGAGCCATGTCTTCGTCACCAGTGAAATGTTCCTTGATTTGAAGACCTTGTCTAGTGACTTCATTGCTGATTTTCCCATAGCTATTCTCCTATTGACTTCCAGTGTCTGCGCTACATAGTGAATGATTATCGATCCAAGTAGGTTGGAGTAGCGGTACTGGTTATTTTTTTAAATTGGCTATTTTCCAGGAGAGCAGATCTATTTGCCGAATAAATATGTTTACCTTTCTCTGCTGATGAGAAGTTGGTTTTTCGGTTTTTATTTGTACAGGACAACAGTTGAAGGTAAAGTTACAAGTCTGGATAGCCCTTTTAACATAGCTTGTGTACATTATCTTCATTCAACAAGGGGTCCATCAACATAAGAGCATAAATCAATATGTCTTTCATATTCCAGTGCCATTTAGAATGTACCCAAAACAGGATCATTTTTATTGTCCCTTTTACTAAACGGACTACCTGTTCCTTGTTCCAGCACCTCTTCTGATAACAGAAGATCACCACCAGTTATTTGCCAAACTCATGTACTTTCTTCTTGCCTCTGTTGTCTACTTTTACATACATGTTGATGAATATGTCATATAAGCAGATAAAGAAGAATTTTGTATCTATGCATACATACTTTTATCAAACATAAATAAGCATTAAACTAGAAAAATCCTAGTTGTTTGCTTTTTTACTTTTTGTGGCTTTTTACATAGGTCTATAATATTTAATTTTACAAGCATATTGTTTGGAATCATAACACCTTTTTTTCTTAGAAACCTGGAAGTAACGCAGAAGGAAGAGATATAAAAGATTATTAATTATAACATGAATTACTGAAAATGTTCTAGCAGTCACTTACATAAATGCCTAAGCCTTGAGAATGCTGATATGTGATAATCAAGGACTCGGGGAGACACCGAGAACGAGTAAATAAAAGATAACCCATAGTTCTTATGAACATTCCTAAATGTCCACAAAACTACTAATACTAACTCTCTAATACTGATATTCTGGTCTTCTTGTTAGGAGACCGCATGCCCTGTTATACAACTGGGCTTGTAATAAGAAAAAGACAATATGGTGTAATCAGAAAACGTTGGATCACATGTAAACTCAACAAAAAACATTATTGAGATTCTTAAAATGGGAGTTCGAAAATAAAATGCACAAATCAATTCCATCAGTAATGAAAAAGCTTACATGGTTCATTAAATAAAAAATGCATCATTTTACAAACATGCCAGCAGTAAAGGAAGAGAGGTTCCTCACCCATAGATCATTATTAAAAAGATACATTGTATTTATACACTCAGTGTAAAAGTTAAAATTCCTTTAAATTCAGAGATGGAAGGATATAGATAGATAGATAGATAGATAGATAGATAGATAGATAGATAGATAGATAGATAGATAGATAGATAGATCAATAGGATATATTTATTGCTTTTGAAATGTTCTGCTATGGGACCAAAACATTGCCACTTTGGCTTGCAAAAGTCCACTTTTTTGCATTACTGAATTAGGTGCTGCCTTTTTCTATTTTATTATAGATAAATAGATAGATATTTTTTGTCAAATATTTCCCAAAAAAATGACTTGCAGCCAATTCGCTGCGAATCACAATGCTGAAAAGTCTCCAGTTGCCAAGAAACATGTGTGTAACACACTGAGGTCTCATATAACTGGAATAAAACAGACAATTAAAAAACACACAGTACAGACAGATGTTTTATTTTTGTTAATTGAAAAACAGTGCAAAATGTATCACTTTTAGTTTTTTTTATTAGGCTTCATATAAGTCCAAGAGAGCAATTTCCTGCACAGGGCCTAGTATGAATTTACCTGCCAATTCCTGTGGTTTACTCCAAACTTGGTTGACCATGCATTTGATAAATCACTCACGCAAGGTCTTGGATTTGATGACAATCATCCATTCTTGTGTCACTGACACCGTGTCTGTCTGTCCTATAAACTTTGTATCTTATTTTCTGTGCCTATGATATCCAGAATATCGGAAGCATAGAGTTAGGGTTTGATCACTCTCTCCAAGCATGTGAGTTTGTGACAATAACAAACACTGCAAAAGCATATTATGTTCCCAGTCCTAGGTAGGAGCCAATCATGTGCAGGGTTCAACTGGGGAAATTCACACCAGACGAAAGACAAAAAATCCTAACTTTTTCGAAAAAGTGAAAATTAGTTTAATGACAATTCTAGTTACAAAAGATCAATCAAGAATTTTTGTTTGAAAAATGTTTGCCTTTTGTGCTCAGCCCTGCACAGGGTTCTAACAGAGGAATTCACTCCAGTTGATGCACAACAACTTATTTTCTCTAAGCACTCCTTTTCTCAAGAGAGAATTGTAGCTAGTCACCGCCCATCGAGGCTGAATGTACAATATAATTTCACAAAAGGCAGTACAATTCAGATGGTATGGCATCAAATGTGGTGAATGGTGAGTTAAGTTTCCAGAGATAACTGTATGCATGTCTCCTGGGCACAACAGATGAAACAATGGGGGAAGAGGAGGTAGAAGTGTATAAAAAGCATTAGATGAGGATGGTGATGATGATTATGATAATGACCAGGCATTACTTGAGGATGTTGCCTGGATTCTAGAAAGACTATCAAGTGAAGAAGGAAGAGCAGCTTAAAACTTGTTCACATAGCTTGTCAGTTTGCTTTTCCCATGGGAGCAGGTGATGGTGCTTTATGTGCTGACGGAGAGCAGTACTTCCAAGTAGATTTCTACAGTACCTGAACACTGCAATAGATTACTCCTCCAGCAGCATGAAAAGAATTTCCATATCTGAGATACCTGCACATAGGACATGCCACCAAAATGACTACAACTAGAGATTTCATGATAGCAAGTGTGGTTGGATTCCCCATAATGACTTACTACTTTTACTCACATGGTCTATCAATCAGTGGGGGACTATCTAAGACACCATATAAGATGAGGACAAAGAAAGTAATATTGACCACTTTAGAGTTGTATACCATTTTGATAGGTTGTCATAGTGTACAGCTAATAATCAGAGATGGAGATAGAAAAGTGTAAATTATAATGTGGTATACTACTGCAGTGCTGAAGGACATTGAAAATAGAAGTGTTATTTTCAGTTTGTGAATAAAAATATATAGATTCAGGGGGTGCAGGACCTGCATAGTCTGTGTGAATTTCAATTTCTTGATCTGTGGTATACAGCACATTAAAAACACCATTTTTTTCATTCTTGATCCACTACAAAAAGGACAAAAAAGGCGGGCAGTCTAAGTCCTCTCAGACCTAATTTTCCTACTAGGAAATAATACTGAAACCAAGGCAAGTCTTTTAAAAAAGCAATATCTTTTGCATTTTTTTTGTAACTGTATTTTTTTCTTTTTATTTATTTATTATTTTTTTAACTTTTTTTTTTAACACAAAAGAAAATTCTCAACTTTCCATAAATTGTTATGCAGCTGTCTACCTCACAAAGTTTGCATGTTTGAAAATAGTTTAACATTTTTTGCACTCTTATTTTAATAGTCTGATATTATTCAAATAATGGCCTGTTGCAGGTGTTGACTTTTAGGACATTTAACTACCTAGATTCTTATCATGCCCTTTTGGGAGAGGTGGTACTATTAAAAAAAGAAATAAAAAATACACTAATTTTTGCATACGTATTTTTAGTCCAATTTAGCAACTGTACACCCAACAACAATATTGTGGACTGGTACCTCATCTTCCTCTTAATGAATCAGGCATTTCTTAAAAGTGACGTACTTTGCTGTGCGCACAAATCTTACTCAAATTAGAGTCTGGAATAAGATTTATGGAGTAAGGAATGCCACAGCTTCTCATGAAATAGACACATTGTGGCATCATGCCACCCACTGTCCACCTAAGTTTTTCCTATTTTGGCAGCTCTACATAAAATTGTATGAAAACGACACAAGTTGCAACATTTTTGCACTACTCCACATTGAGCAACAATTTTGCAACTTTTCAATGAGATTTGCACCGCAATTCCTAAATAATCATTTTGATGAGTTGAGGCCCTAGTAATTGCCACAAGAATGTATATCAATCATCAAATCCATGATCCTGAGTGCAACATTTATAAGATGCATGGTCAATGAGAGTTTAGACCTCAGGCCTAAACAGGTGAATCTTGAGTTGGCCCCTGTTGAGGAAATTTCAGTAATTCTCATGGATTTACAGGCAACGACAGAATCATGTGCATGAACATAAAAGAGGTATATTTTTTGGACAGTTTTTTTAATTTCCGAAAGTATGAAAAGTCCGCTTGTGATGTGTGTTATTAAACAAGCTGTTGATTATTACTGGTACCAACCATTTACCCATAGCCAGGTATAATGAAGTCCCTTGGACATTACTAAAGTGGTGTTTGCATTAAAGAGCTCAAAAGGGATTCGCTAAGTCCTACGAGACCTCAGAGTGTTACACATGTTTTTTCCCATGCAATTAGAGGCGTTGTAGTATGGCAATTCACAGCGAATTAGAATAGAATTTTTTTAAAAAAATTTGGTAAACTGGTAAATTCGAATTTACAAAGATTCAATTATCCCTAATATTAAGCCCATCAGTGTGAACCTGACATACAACCTTTTAGGCCCTGTCTCTGGCAGAGACTAATAGGCTTATACAGATGGTAAACCTGGGTACACCAGATCATTGTGCAGAGTTATCAATGATCTCGGGCATTGCAGCAGAGTGTCATCTGTAATGTATAGCTGACACCAGCTGTGGATGATGAGGCATAGCTTCTGAACTTATACACCATTGACCTATTCCATTCATTTTCAGTGCTGGTGTAATATGGTAAATAAATGTATGACGTGCTGAGAAGGAGTTTCCAAGAAAAAACATACTGATGGCCTATTTCTAGGGCAATCACACACACTAGGTAGAAGATGGCCAAACGTCTTGATTTTAGTAGAGCAGAGCAACAATCAAATATGTATGGGAGCATACCTATTCTCCCCAGAAAGATGATGTTGGACAGTGAATTTAAACACCCGACTCTTTTTTTTTCTCCAGACAATAAGACGCTACTGTAGGTAACAGGCAGTATCTTATTCTGTTCTCTCGATTGAAACACAAAAACTCTTGTCAAAGACAGAAACGATAGTTGACAGCAGCTTTAGGATCATTCTCAGTCAGCAGAACAGATCATAGCATATAAATTCATCTGTACACGCAGAAGTACCTGGTAAAGTATTTCAGCCCCATTCACTTATCCCTTCACCCAACAAACCAAGATTGATGATTTGCTCTATGGATAAGCCAGCAATGTGTTAGACCAGGATACCACTTTATTGTCTGATTGATTTTACAATGTAAATTTGTCATCTCAAGAAACAAATGAATCTAAGTGTGAGTGTACACGTCTGAAGTTTGTGTTTGAGATGTTTATTGTGGATGATAGACAACGTATGTTGTGTGGTTTGTGTTACATTGAGTTCTTTAAGCCTAGTAATAAAGATGAAGGGACTGTGATAACACAAGCAGTTTTTGTAGCACAAATAAATACTTGTCTTATACTTCTTATCTGTTCTGTTTCATACAAGAACACAGTTTACATAAATATGCACTGTTTGTTAGCAGACAAAAAGAGATAGCTCTTGGGAAAATTATGTGAACAAGTAATTATGAATGCAGATATTCAGATTCAATTAACCAGACAAAAGGAAAAGAAGGGATAAAATGTTTTTTTTTATATATATAATGCTATTTTATTGTGTCAAAGTTTACTTTTTTTTAAAAATAAAACTAAATAACTGCAAAATAAAAAATTATCTAATAAAAACTTTGAATTTTAATGACGTTACATTTCAATTATGTTTGCTTTCTATCAGTGAAATAAACTCATTTGTATCCAAAGTATTAAAATTTCTACATGCCTAAATCCGCACTAATTTAACCCCTTCATGACTGGAGCATTTTCCGTTTTTGCATTTTCGTTCTTTGCTTCCCTTGTTCCCAGACACATAGTGTTTTTATTTTTTGGGCAATATGGCCATGTGAGGGCTTATTTTTTGTGGGACGAGTTGTACTTTTAAACGCCATTACTAGTTTTACCATATTGTGTACTGGAAAACGGGAAAAAATTTCCAAGTGCAGTGAAATTGCAAAAAAAAATGCAATTCCACAGTTGTTTTTTTTTTTTTTTTCTTCCACGTTCACTGAATGCTAAAACTGACCTGCCATTCTTATTCTCCAGGTCATTATGAGTTCGTAGACACCAAACATGTATGGTTTCTTTTTTATTTAAGTGGTGAAAAAAAAATCCAAAATTTGCTTAAAAAAAAATGGCGCAATTTTCCGAGACCCGTGGCATCTCCATTTTTCGAGATCTGGGGCCAGGTGAGGGCTTTTTTTTTATTGGTCCTATTTTGGGGTAGATACGATGTTTTGATCGCCCATTATTGCATTTTATTGCAGTGTTGCGTCGACCAAAAAAACGTAATTCTGACGTTTGGAATTTTTTTCTCGTTACGCCGTTTACTGATCGGATTAATTTTTTTAAATATTGATAGATCGGGGTAATCTGAATGCGGCGATACCAAATATGTGTATGTGGGATTTATTTTTTATTATTTTATTTTGAATGGGGCAAAAGGGGGGTGATTTAAACTTTTATATTATTTTATTTTTTTTAATATTTTTAAAAACATTTTTTTTACACTTTTTGCTTGCTTCTATAGTCTCCATAGGAGACTAGAAGCAGCAACTGTCTGATCGCCTCTGCTACATAGAGGTGATAAACAGATCACCTCTATGTAGCAGAAATGCTCCTGTGCTATGAGCGCCGACAACTAGGTGGTGCTCATAGCGATCAGCACATGACAACCACTGGGGTCTGCTGCAGACCCATGGTTGTCATGCCCACCCATCAGTGACCCGCGATCACGTGATGGGTCACTGATGGGCTGGGTAAGTGATGTGCTTCCGGAGCGGCGCTGTTAAATGCCGCTGTCAGAGATTGACAGCGGCATTTAACTAGTTAACAGCCGTGGGTGGATCGCGATTCCACCCGCGGCTGTTGCGGGCACATGTCAGCTGTAAGAATCAGCTGACATGTGCTCGGTTCAGTGCGGTCTCACCGCTGGAGCCCTTACTGAACTGGGGGTGATGGCCTGGGGCGTACTAATATGCCCCAGGCCAGAAAGGGGTTAAAGGTAGACACATATGTATTATGAACGCTTCTCTACATTAGTAAAAGTACAAATCTCACTCTTGGCCTGGTAGTTTCTGTAATGTATTAGATCAAATGTGATTAATTTCAAAACAAAGAGCTATCACATGATTAATTATTGCAAAAATTTCCAAAATAAAACATTATCATAAGAAAGGGTACTTTACAGTTAGTCAATGAAATTCCCTACTACAAAAAGTAGTAATGCGGACACCATGGGTCCAATTCATCATTATTGCTTTGCTACTTTTCTAGAGCAATTTTCTCTTTATTAGTGTTTTTAGTATTTGCGCCTAATTCTCTATAACTTTAGCACCATTTTTTATGTTATTTGTTGTCGTTTTTATTTTTCCTCTATAACTTTCCTTATACAGATGATTTCAGCGCATCTCATTCAAGTCCCTGACTGTAGTAAAGATTCTCGTGGATTTTTATTTTGGCACAGTTAAAGACTATCATGTAACATTTTAAAAGATTATGCTACTGTTCTTTTAAAAAGGCACAAAAAAGGTAAAATACAAAAACAATATTTCTTTTTATTGGACAAAATTTATCAACCCTTTGCATCATTTTGAAGAATTTCATGCTAAAAACAGCAACAAATACCAGAAGACAAAAAAGAAAAGACACTTGAAAAATAAACAGAAATCATGAATTAGGTTTGTAAGCATATAAAAATGGCCTAGAGACTTATCTTACACAATTGGCAGTAAGTGTGAGTCCAGACAGAGCATCCAGGATGCAGACACAAACCACAGCTCTAATTAAAAACTTTAATGGGAGTGCTTATTTATCTTCTTAATATATTTCAACCATCATATTATATAGCACTGTGTACTTACAATTGCTCATTTTACCTTCCTACCCAGTGAATTCTTTTCTCTGCTCTATGTAGAAACAGGGAGTCTCTTTTCCCTGCAGAAATTATTTCCATCTTCAATTTCTGACCTAGCTACTCCCTCCTTTCCCTGCCAGAAACTTTTGCAGTGACTTATGTCTCATACAGGAAAAATGTACCTCCTGTTTCTACATAGAGCTTAGAAGGATTCAGCTAGTCAGTTTTTAATCACGTGATGTCATAAACCTAATGGAAAACAGAAGAATTCACTGGGTAGAAAGGCAAAATGAGCAATTGTAAGTACACAGTGCTTTATATTATGATGACTGCAATATATTAAGAGGATAAAAACTTTGATGGGAGTGCTTATATAAGTGCTGCTGTTTGATGATTGTTTAACAAGTAGAGATGGGTTGATAAATTTTCGGTACTCCGGTCCAGTGTCCAGGTCAATGGTACCTGACAGCTGGACAGGATATCTCTCACCCCCCAGCATGGCTTTTGATTAGTCAGGGCTGGTGTGATATCATCTGTACGTCATGTCCCACAGATGATGTTCGTGCCAGTCCTGTTAGATCAAATGCTATGCTGGGTATGCCGGAAAGTAAGAGATTCACCACACTCCCGTCTAGTCACCAGGTATCACTGACCAGAATGCTGGACCAAAGTACTGCAAGCAATCAGTTGACTTCACAGGGGAACAGCTGTTTCTCCCATAAAACCGTGAGGTAATTAAGCCATGTTCACAAGTTCAGTCTCTGGTCAGCATTTTCCATCAGTATTTCAATGCCAAAATCAGGAGTGGAACAATCCGAGGAAAAGTATAAAGTCTCGTGCACACATTGAGTATTTGGTGAGTTTTTTACCTCTTCATTTGTAAGTTAAAACCAGGAGTGGATGATAAATACAGAAGTGGTAACGTGTTTCTACAACCCCTGGCAAAAAGTATGGAATCACCGGGCTCGGAGGATGTTCATTCAGTTGTTTAATGTTGTTGAAAAAAAGCAGATCACAGACATGGCACAAGACTAAAGTCATTTCAAATGGCAACTTTATGGCTTTAAGAAACACTAAAAGAAATCAAGAAAAAAAATGTGGTACTCAGTAAAGGGTAATTTTTTTCAGACCAAGCAGAGGGAAAAAATTATGGAATCAGTCAATTCTGAGGAAAAAAATGTTGGAATCACCCTGTAAATTTTCATTTCCAGAACTAACACCTGCATCAAATTAGATCTGCTCGTTAGTCTGCATCTAAAAAGGAGAGATCACGCCTTGGAGAGCTGTTGCACCAAGTGGACTGACATGAATCATGGCTCCAACACGAGAGATGTCAATTGAAACAAAGGAGAGGATTATCAAACTCTTAAAAGAAGGTAAATCATCACGCAATGTTGCAAAAGATGTTGGTTGTTCACAGTCAGCTGTGTCTAAAATCTGGAACAAATACAAACAACATGGGAAGGTTGTTAAAGGCAAACATACTGGTAGACCAAGGAAGACATCAAAGCGTCAAGACCGGAAACTTAAAGCAATATGTCTCCAAAACAGGAAATGCACAACAAAACAAATGAAGAATGAATGGGAGGAAACTGGAGTCAATGTCTGTGACCGAACTGTAAGAAACCGCCTAAGGCTATGTGCCCACGATGCAGAAATGCTCAGGATTTTTTCTGCATCTCCCTGGCAGAAAAAAACGCATGCGGATTGTGCATGCGTTTTCCTGCCAGGGACATGCAGAAATGGAGCGTTATTCACTGACATTTCCGCATGCGGGTTACAAGCGCTTTCCAAGCGATCACTTGGAAAGTGCTTGTGACAACTAGGTCACACTATGTAAATCCATGCAAACGGCATGGATTTATATAGTGTGACCCGAGTGAGTGGTTAAAAATAAAAACATAAATGTATACTTACCCTCCGATGGACCCCGGTGTCCTGCTTTACACTCCGTTCTCCCTTGCCGACAGCGGTGGATTGAAAGACCTGCCGACGTCAGCGTCGCGTGACCCGTCACATGACTCTGACGTCAGCTCAGGTCCTTCAATCCACCGCGAAGTGCCGGGAAGCAAGGAGGAGCGCAGCGCGGGCCGCCGGAAGGTAAATATATATTTATTTTTTATTTTATTCTTTTTTTACAGATTTTTTAATGGTACCTGGGTGTGGATGAGACTCTCCTCTCCTCTACACCCGGGTACCATCCGCACATTAGAACGCGCCAATTACGCAAGTACAGATGCAGTCTTGCGGAATTGGCGAGTTCTAATGCAAGTCAATGGCGGAGAAAACGCAGCACTTCCGCAAAATAATTGGTAGTGCTGCATTTTTTTCCGCAATGACAATCCGCAGCGGAAATTTCGGCAGCATGTGCACAGCACATGCGGATTATCATTGAGGAGCATTGCTGCACTTCTACCATGCGTTTTTAATGCGTTTCCGCAGCTGCAAAAACGCTGCAGAAAAGCATTAAAAACGCATCGGGGGCACAAAGCCTAAAGGAAATGGGATTTACATACAGAAAAGCTAAACAAAAGCCATCAATAACACCTAAACAGAAAAAAACAAGGTTACAATGGACTAAGGAAAAGCAACTGTGGACTGTGGATAACTGGATGAAAGTCATATTCAGTGATGAATGGCGAATCTGCATTAGGCAAGGTGATGATGCTGGAAATTTTGTTTGGTGCTGTTCCAATGAGATTTATAAAGATGACTGCATGAAGAGAACATGCAAATTTCCACAGTCATTGATGATATGGGGCTACATGTCAGGTAAAGGCACTGGGGAGATGGCTGTCATTACATCTTCAATAAATGCCCAAGTTTACATTCATATTTTGGACAATTTTCTTATCCTAACAATTGAAAGGATGTTTGGGGATGATGACATCATTTTTCAAGATGATAATACATCCTGCCATAGAGCAAAAACTGTGAAAAGATTCCTTGAAAGAAGACACATAAGGTCAATGTCATGGCCTGCAAATAGTCCGGATCTCAATCCAATTGAAAATCTTTGGTGGAAGTTGAAGAAAATGGTCCATGACAAGGCTCCAACCTGCAAAGCTGATCTGGCAACAGCAATCAGAGAAAGTTGGAGCCAGATTGATGAAGTGTACTGCTTGTCACTCATTAAGTCCATGACTCAGAGACTGCAAGCTGTTATTAAAGCCAGAGGTGGTGCAACAAAATACTAGTGATGTATTGGAGTGTTCTTTTGTGTGTTTGTTTTTCATGATTTCATATTTTTTTCCTCAGAATTGAGTGATTCCATAATTTTTTCCCTCTGCTTGGTCTGAAAAAAATTACCCTTACTGAGTAACACATTTTTTTTCTTGATTTCTTTTAGTGTTTCTTAAAGCCATAAAGTTGCCATTTGAAATGACTTTAGTTTTGTGCCATGTCTGTGATCTGCTTTTTTGCAACAACATTAAACAACTGAATGAACATCCTCCGAGCCCGGTGATTCCATAACTTTTGCCAAGGGTTATATTATACTTTTCCTCACATTGTTCCACTCCTGGATTTGGCTTACAAATTCTGATGTAAAATACTGACCAAATACTGAACGTGTGAACGTGGACTAAGGCTATGTGCCCATGATGCAGAAATGCTCCGGATTTTTCCTGAGCATTTCTGCATCTCCCTGGCAGAAAAAATGCATGCGGATTTTACATGCAATTTTCCTACCAGGGACAAGCAGAAGTGAAGCGTTTTTGCATGCATTTCCGCATGCGGGTTGTCAAGCGCTTTCCAAGCGATTTTAGCATCACTTGGAAAGTGCTTGACAACTTGGTCAACACCTTGATAACACCTTAGCGATGCGTCTCGGCTTGCCGGCAGCTCGCCGTGGACTAAAAAGACCTGCCATGACGTCATGAAGTCATGTGACGGGTCACGCGACCACCGACGTCTGCGGTCGCGTGACCCGTCACATGACTAAATTACGTCATAGCAGGTCCTTTTCAGACCATTGCGCGCTACCGGAAAGCCAGGACGCATCGCTAAGGACACCGGGGGCCATCAGAAGGTAAGTATAATGTATATTATTTATTTTATTCTTTTTTTTTTACAGGTACTATGGTACCCGGGTTCGGAGGAGAGTCTCCTCTTCTCCAAACACGGGTACCATCCGCACATTGAAACGCATGGAATCCGCATCTTCAGATGCAGTGATGCAGATGTCATGCGGTCCAATGCAAGTCAATGGCGGGGAAAACGCCGCGATTTTGCAAAATAATTGGTAGTGCTGTGGATTTTTCCGCAATGATAATCCGCAGCTGAAATTTCCGCAGCATGTGCACAGCACACGAGGATTATCATTGGGGAACATGGCAGACCTTCTACCAAGCATTTTTTAAGCGTTTCTGTAGCGGAATTGTAGCTGCAGAAGCGCTTAAAAAATGCATAGGGGGGCTCACTTTTTTTGTATCAACCTCTTTCATTTTGCATATTAATATTGCAAGTGAGAAGTATCGTACTACAATGCTTATACAAGAAGTTATCTTGCTGATATTGATACAATATATCTCATGTTTGAGAACCTAATCATTCACAAAAAAAAATTCTGCCTTGGATAGTAAAATTCTGCCTTGGATAGTAAAATTCTGCCTTGGATAGTCTGCTTTGCATTGTTTACCTTGACTATGTATTCACCCACTTTTATTGAAGGCAATAACTAGCCCCTTTTATTTGTGAGCAATTTTGATTGTGTTGCAAGTTAACTAGTAATCTTTACAGACAATTCTTATTACCACTGGCTCCCCAAATAGTTACTTTGTGTTTGTTTCTACAGATAGAGTTGTGGCTGCTCTTTAACCCCTTCACCCCCAAGCCTGTTTCACCTTCCTAACCAGACCAATTATTTTTTTTAATTCCGACCAGTGTCACTTTATGTGGTAATAACTCTGGAATGCTTCAATATATTCCAGTGATTCTGAGAATGTTTTTTCATGACACGTTGTACTTCATGTTAGTTGTAAATTTTGGTTAATATGATTTGAGCTTATTTATGAAAATGTCAAACATTTGACACAAAAAAATGAAAATTTAGCAATTTTTATCCCCTTAAATCAGAGAGTTATTCCATACAAAATGGTTAATAAATAACATTTACCACATGTCTAGTTTACATCTGCATCATTTTTCAAACATTATTTTGCCAGGAAGTTAAGGAAGTTAAAAGGATTAAAAGTTCATCAGCAATTTTTAATGTTTCCAGCAAAATTTACAAAACCAATTTTTTTAGGGACCCCATTTTGGAAACCACATGCCTCAAGGAACTTATCTAGCAGTGTGATGAGCACTTTGAACCCACAGGTGCTTTACAGAATTTTATAACGTTGAGCTGTGAAAATAAAAAAAATCATATTTTTCCCACTATTTTTTTTTCTAGCCCCAAATTTTTCATTTTCACAAGAGTAACAGGAGAAAATGGACAATACAATTTGTTGCGCAATTTCTCCTAAGTACACTGATACTCCATATGTGGTGGAAAACTATGTTTGGGAGCATGGTGGGGCTCGGAGGAGAAGGAGCACCATTCCAGTGCAAAATTGTCTGGAAGAGATAGCACATGCCATGCTGCGTTTGCAGAGCCACGGATGTGCCTTATCAGTAAAAAACGCACTCAAGTGATCTTATTTTGGAAACTATACCCCTCAATGAATTCCTCTAGGGTGCAGTGACCATATTAACACCATAGGTGTGTCACAATTTCATACCAGTGGGTGTTGAAGAAAGAATAATTTAATTTTTAACACAAAAATGTTGTTTTAGTCCAAAGTTTTTAATTTTTATAAAGGTTTAATAAGAAAATATGGACCACACAGTTTGTTGTGCAATTTCTCTTCAGTGCGCCAATACCCTTCATGTAATCGGAAACTACTTTTCAGGCACAGTGGAAAGCACAGAAGGGAAGGAGCGCCATGTTAAAGTGCAGATTATGCTGTTATGGTTTGCGGTTGCCATGTCACATTGGCAGACCCCCTGAGTTACCAGAACAGCAGAGCCCCCCATAAGTGACCCCATTTACAAACTAAATCTGTTAATGAATTAATCTAAGGCTGCAGTGATCATATTGACCCCACGGGTGTGTTGCAAAATTTTATACCATTGGGCGATGAAGAAAAAATAATTACATTTTAACCCAAAAAAATAGAATTAGACTTACTGGTAATTTGGTTTCTAGGAACCTTCCATGACAGCACCATAGGAGGAGACTAATAGGGACAGGAAACACACAGGTAAAATAGCCCCCCCTACTTCCTGTTTCCGTGGTTTTTACATAGTATCACACCGGTAGAACTGCTTCAGATTTTATTTACAACAAAGAATAATACAACAAATAATAGGGTGCGATTACCCATGCTGTCATGGAGGGTTCCTAGAAACCAAATTACCTGTAAGTCTAATTCTGTTTTCTCTATTAACCCTCCACGACAGCACCATAGGAGGAATGACAAAGAATAACTCCTAAGGGAGGGCAATGGCCTGGAGCACTTTCCTCCCAAAGGCCAAATCAGCATTTGACATTAAATCAAGTCTATAATGTTTCAGAAAGGTATGAACAGAAGACCATGTGGCAGCTCTGCAGATCTGCTCTATTGACGCGTTTGGCCTCTCAGCCCATGAGACCGATACTGGTCTAGTGGAATGTGCCTTAAACTTTTCTGGAGAAACCATTTTTTGGTTTTCATAGGTTCCAACAATCGCCTTTTTGATCCAGTTCGCAATTGTGTTTTTTGCAGCTTTTATCCCCTTGTTAATATTGTATAAAAATATTCTGGTCCTTTCTCCAAGGACCTGATCTTTGGAGATAATGAAATACCGACTTCCATATGTCCAGTGTATGGAACTCTCCTTTATTGTTGGATGGATTCTGCTAGAAAGAAGGCAATACTATATCCTGAGACATGTGAAATTCGGAGGTTACTTTCGGTAAAAAAGTTGGATCAAGGCGAAATATAATTCTGTCATCTAAGGTTCTCAGGTAGGGTTCTCTAATCGAGAGGGCTTGTAGCTCATTCACTCTCCTAGCCATTGTCATGGCCACCAGGAAGGCCGTCTTCCAGGATAACTTATCAATGTTTATATTTTCTATAGGCTCAAAGGGAGGCAATGTGGGACCCTTGAGAACTACATTCAGATCCCAGGCTGAGACCAAGTTAAGAATTCAGGGTTGAAGGCGAGAGGCTGCAATCATAAAGCTTTTCACCCAGTGATGGTCTGCCAGACTTTCATTGAAGTATGATCTGAGAGCCGCTACCTGGACTTTCAAAGTACTAGGTTTCATACTTTTTTCCAGTCCGCTCTACAAGAAATTGAGGATCTGTGCTATATTTGGATGCAAAAGATTTGGTGTGTTAGAGCCACACCATGATATGAAGACCTTCCAAATCTTGTTATACATGGAGTTGATCACTGGCTTTCTGCTTTGTTGAAGTGTTTTTATTAGAAAGTCCTTTTGATTTTAAGATATTTGACTCAGAAGCCAGGCCGCCAGTTGCAAAGCTTGAGGATCTGGGTGAAATATTGGTCTTTGATGTGGAAGGCTGTTGGTTGGTGGAAGAATTAGAGGACCATCTATTTTTAGATTGTTCAGGGTGCTGTACCAGCTTCTTTTTGGCCAGTGTGGTGCTATTACTATTGTTTTTGTTTTGTACCTCCTGATTTTCTGCAGTGTTTTGACAAGAGAAGAATCAGAGGGAAGGCGTATGCCAATTTGAAGTCCCATTGGCAAAAAAATGCATCTACAGTGTCGTTTGGATTTAGAGAAAAAAAAATTTCCACTTGTGTTTTGACGATTGGCAAATAAGTCTATTTCTGGGTGACCCCATCTTTTTGTTAGAAGGTAGACTATTTCGTTGTGTAAGCTCCATTCTCCTGGATGTATCGTCTTTCTGCTGAGAAAGTCTGCTTGGATGTTGTAGGACCCTTTTAGATGGAATGCAGATAGGGAAAGCACATGTCGTTCTGCCCAAGCAAAGATCCTGCTCGAGATTGCTTTCAGACTTTCGTATCTTGCGTTCTCCTGGTGTCATAGATGAGGCACTGTAGTTATATTGTCCGAGTATATTTTTTATGGGTACCCTTTATTAGGTCCACCGCAACTTTCAGCGCTTCTTCTACTGCTTTTAACTCTCGGAAGTTGTTAAAGCGACTGCTGATGTTTTGGGGCCATGTACCCTGGTACGTGATATGGGAGATTACGGCTCCCCATCCTATTTTGCTGGTGTCTGTTGTGATCGATGATAGGGGAGTCTGATCCCAGGCTACTCCTCTGCTTAGGTTTTTGAGTTGAGCCACCAGGAGAGAGAGGCTTTTACTTGTCCCAGTAAGTGGATAGTTTTGCCTAGGGATCCTGTAGTACCATCCCAGCACTTTAGAATGTGTAATTGTAGACTTCTTGTGTGGGGCTGAGCCCAAGCTACCGTCGGGATACATGAAGTCATTGAACCCAATACTGAGATGGCGGATCTTAAGGATATTTTCTTCTGATCCCACAGGATTGTTATCTTGGATCTTATGAACTCTTGTTTTCTCTCTAGTAACTCAGACATCTGTTCTTGTGGATCCATCAGTATTCCTCAGAAGATTCTTTTTGAGGGAAGGAATCAGATTGGATTTCTGATAATTTATCAGCCAACCCAAGGATGTAAGAAGATGTAGGACTTCTTGTATTTGTCTTCCGAGGATTACTTTTGATTGACCTATCAGTAAAAGGTCATTGCGGTAAGGTACAATACAAATGTTTTTGTTTCTGATGGATGCTATTACCTCCGCCATTATTTTGGTGAAAATTTGGGGAACAGAAGAAATGCCGAATGGGAGGACATTGAATTCATAATGAATAGGGTTGAGCGAGTATGTTCTGTCCGAGTATGCTCGGGCCGAGCTCCGAGTATTTACAGCTGCTCGGTGATATGGTTGAATCGCTCCCGTGTGCATGATTTGCAACCGTTTGACAGCTTTATTACATGTGAGGAATGTGTAAGAAATAGACATTCCTCACATGTAATAAAACTGTCAAACAGTTGCAAATCATGCAACGGGAGCGATTCAAACACATCACCGAGCAGCTATAAATACTCGGAGCTCGGCCCGAGCATACTCGGCGAAAGGGTTAATAGAACATACTCGCTCAACACTAATAATGAAGTATTCGTCGTCCCTGGGTCTCTGCAAACCTCAGATACTTTTGATGTGTAGGATGAATAGGAATATGATAGTAGGCATCTTGCAGGTCTATGGTGGCCATTATGAAGTTTTCTCCTATCAATGGAATGGTTGTTTTCAATGATTCCATCTTGAACCTCTTGTATGTTATGTGCATATTCAGGGGTTTTAGATTTATTATCATTCTGTGTGTTCTATTTGTTTTTTTTTTATAAGAAACACCCGGGAATAGTGTCCTGTTCCCCAATCTGTTCTCGGTACTGGGGTCACCACCCCTGCAGAGAGAAGGTTCTGGAGATTTGATGACAAGGCGCTTGGTAATTCTTGAGATGATAGGGCAGTTGCCCTCAGGACTTGTGGAGGTTTGGAGGAAAACTCTATTTTTACCCCATTTTGAACAGACTGTAGAACCCACTGATTCTTTGCAATATTTTGCCACTGGGAGAGGAATTCGGAAATTCGCTCCCCTACGGATATTGCATCATTGTTTTCCTTGACGTTGTCCCAGGTAGAGAGAGATGTTCCTGACTCTACCTCCTTAAGGGTAGCTCCAGCATCCGGTCTTCCCTTTCCCCCTGTATGAAGAGGGCTGATCTTGTGGGGGTCGAAAGGACCGTTTCTTTGTTATTTTTCGTTCTGGCAGTGATCTCTTCTTGTCTGTTGCTTTTTCTAATAACTCGTCTAGGGCTGGCCTGAACATATATTCCCCTTTGAAAGGAATGGAGCAGAGTTTGATTTTTGAGGCGATATCTCCACTCCATAACTTCAGCCATAGCGCACGTCTCGCCGAGTTTGAGAGTACTGAACATCTGGCTGCCATTCCCACTGATTCAGCGGAAGCATCGGCTAGGAATCCTGTGGCATTCTGTAAAAGAGGTATAGATTCCAATATCTGCTCTCTTGAGGTACCTGCACGAAGGTGTTCTTCCAGTTGTTGTAGCCATTTGAACATCAACCTTGCTATGCAGGTAGACACCACGTTTGCATTTAATAATGCCGCTGAGGTCTCCCAAGATTTTTTCAGCAGACTGTTTTGCGATCCATGGGATCTCGCAACTGGGGACAATCTTCAAATGGTAAGGTAGCCTTTTTTGCCACCTTTGCTACCTTAGATACTTCCATCCAGCATTTGGATATTTTTTCCTCTTGAGGGAATCTTTCTTTTAGCTCTGTAGGAGTTGTTAGGTGTTCCTCCGGAAGTTCCCACTCGTCGAGTATTAATTTATGTATGTTCTTATGGACTGGGAATACCAACTTTTTTTGCATTCTAAGATCGCCGAACATTTCATCTTGAACTGTGTTCTGAGTAGTTTCTTCTTCCTTTACATTCATGGTGGTTCTTACTGCTGCAAGAAGCTCCTCCATGTTTTCTGATGAAAATAAGTATTTTTTACTGCTTTGGGACTGGTCAGCCCCTGAGACAGATTTGCCTTCTTCCCACCATTCATTAGATAAGGGACTGCCGATCCTCCTGGGAGTCCGAGTTGGATTGCTCCTCTATACATAACTTTCTCTTAGCTTTTCAAGGGGTTACAAAGAAATATTGGGAGAAAAATCCCTTTAATTCCTCTGTGAGGGAGGGTTGTTCTTCTTTGACTATTTTATCCGTGCATTTATTGTCACAGGCGTTTCTTGCGGGAAAAAGGCAATTTCTTAAGACAAATGGCACATTTATGGGACACTTTGTCTTTGCTTTTTGAAGCAGAATCCTTGTCTCCCTAAAATAAATGGAGAGAAGGGCTAATAAGTATAGACCACAATAGGAACATCTTGCTCCAAAGATAAAGAGACCCCCAAAGCCAGTTACTTACTTAGCGCTGGATTCTGCAGAAGCAGAGCACGAAGTATGATCACCCTCCATTATAGCAAGGTCCTACGTTGTGGTGTCTTCCATCTGGCTCCTTTATAGGAAGCGAGATCCCAGCACAGCATCCTGAAAGGATTCACCTCCCCCTCTCAGGTCTCAGGAATGCCGCATCACTGGCTTTCCCAGGTGTTCCATATTATTGGTGCGCTACTCTCCAGAGCACCACCAAAAAAATTGGGCCTTCGCAAAGCACTTGCAGAGCTCGCCAGAGTCATTAGTGTGCTCCTGTTGTGTGCTCCGGTGGTGCGTTCTACTGTGGAACCCAACCGGAAGTGATGTCATAAGTTTGCGCCCATATCCAATGCCACTTCCCATTACCGCCTTGGTCCAGCACATGGAGGAGAGGGAAGGAGGAGAGCCGGGGAGCTCAGGGAGGCCCCCGGCTCATGCCGTCCTGCTTTACCCAGAGGCGCAGGAAGGGCGGAAGAGTCCTGAATCCCGGGGAGACAGGAGCAGCATCTCGGAGGGGAAGGCTGAAGTAATCGTCCTCAGCTGCCCGGTAATAAGATAAGAGGAATGCGGCATCTGTCACCGGCCACAGAGCACCGGAGGAACACCTGCTCATGCTCCATAGAGACATAAAAAAAAACACTGGAGACAGGAAGTGGGGGGGGGGCAATTTGACCTCTGTGTGTTCCGGTGCCTATTAGGGTAAGGAAGTATCCTCCTATGGTGCTGTCATGGAGGGTGACTAGAAAAAATTTGTTTTAGCCCCAGATTTTACATTTTCACATTTGTAAATGGGTAATAATGGCACCAAAATTTGTCACACAATTTCTGCTGAATGTGGCAATACCCCATATGTTGTTGTACAGTAGTGCTTAGCTACACATCAACACTTGGGAGGGAAGGAGCTCTATTTCCCTCCTCGAGTGCAGATTTTCCTATAATAGTTGTCAAACTCTATATAGAGAGCCCCTAAGTGCCAGAAGAGCAGAATCCTCCCTCATTTTGGAAATTCGCTGGATTTCTTTTGGGGGGAGCCATTTCACTTTTCCGGAGCCTTTGTACTACCAGTAATGTGGAAGCCACCTATATTTCCGTTAATAGATGACGGACCTGAGCGGGGACTTGTTTTTTGTGGATTGAGTTGAAACTTTTATGGGAACATTTTATATAACGTTTGGGATTACATTTATCGTATGCTCTACGATGAGCACTTACATCAGGTTTTCCATCTAAATCTCCAAATTACATGTTTCAGACGACACCCCTGAGGGATCCAATCACTATGATGAGGAAGCTCAGTTACTCTGGACTCCATCTGGACCCTGTTTAGTGGCGTCTTTTCTTTCAGAAGTGCGCAAAACTATGTCTGACCTCACTTTTATACATGCCTAAACAAACGGACACCGCCGGATCATAGGCCAGATTGTGTTAACAGTTGGCATTCCCTGCCTCACTATAGGGAATCTTCCATTGGGGGTTCTTTATTTATTTATTTTTTATGCCATTTCTCATGCGGTATAAATGATTAGATGACTTTATTCTTCGGGTCGGTGTAATTACAGCAATACTAGATTTAAAATTGTTTTTTATGTTTGGCCACAGTCACACACTAAAAAATGTTTTTTTCACAAAACCAAGTTTTGGCATATTTTGAGAGCTATAATTTTTCTATATTTATGCCAACAGAGTCATGTGGGGGCGGGTTAAGTTGAAGTTTTTAGTGGAATTGTTTTTTTTTTTCATGCAATTCACCGTATGGTAAAAGCGATATGACAGCTTTATTTTTTGGGTCAATATGATTACAGAGACAGAACGTATTTTAGATCATGCTGCTGGCATGGTTTAACAGGCCACCGTAGCTGGCATATCTGGAGGTCATTATTTGACCTTCTACTGCCATGGCAACTGAACTGAATAAGATTATACAGGTAGAGATTAGTGTTGAGCGAGCACTAAAATGCTCGGATGCTCGAAGCTCGGGCGGAGCTCACCGTGATACTCGGGTGCTCGACCCGAGCAACGAGCCCAATGTTAGTCTATGGGAGACCCAAGCATTTTTGCGGCGGCACCCCTGGCAGTCTGTAGAAAGCCTAAAAAGTGCCCAAAACGATAGTGACAGTGCTCAAAAGACATGGGGACAGCATGGGAATTGCCCCAGGAAGCATTTCTGACCCCCAGGTCATTGCTGTTAACAACGTGGTCAGAGGTATTAAGCCACTTTAACGGGCTCACAAGAAAACGTTCAAAAACGAAACTGAAAGTGCTTTTCTGTGAAATATGTTAAGGAATTTCCTTTCCAGGGTAAAGACTTGTGTATAAGGTAAAATAAATAACCAAAAACAAAAATACTCCTCCACACCTTGGGCTAAGTTCACAAGTGGCATTTTTCATGCGTTTTTGCACATTTATATTGCTTTCAACCGTGACAAATGCATTCACTGGGAAATGTCATTTTAACATTTTACAACCTTATCTGGCCATGTGCTGTGTGACACATGCATACAGTGCTGAAAAGACATGGGAACAGCATGGGGAAAAACCCTGGAAGCATCTCTGACACCCAGGTCACTGCCTAATAGTGTGCCCATCATAAGTGATCCTTGCCGCATCAGAAGATGCAGACTTGCAACTATCCCTGTGCAAGTCCTTGTCCCAGGGCAGTGTTCAATTGTACCTCCCCTATTCCTTGCAATGCAAGCGCAAACATGCAGCCAACCACCCACCCACCCGCAGGCTGCAATAGCATACTGCTAGGTTTCACTTGAAATGGGGCCTTTTAGTTTGGAGGAGGCCGAAGCTGGCCACTAACTCATGGCTGCTTCGGCAGCGAGGTATCCATACTCAGTCCCCAGCCGCCCGGCGGCCGGGTGTCCACGTTCGGTCCCCAGCCGCCAGGGCGCGGCCGGGTGTCCATACTCGGTCCCCAGCCGCCCCGCGGCCGGGTGTCCACACAAGGTCCTCAGCCGCCTGGGGGCGGCCAGGTGTCCATAAATGGTCCCCAGCCGCCCCTATTTCTCCTGTCACCTTCCCCCACACTTTTCTTAACCTGGCTGCTTTAAGGCAGCATTGGACGAGCCCACCAGAGAACCAAACTCCTCCGGTGGGCCCTGGCTTCTCCATCAGGGGAGTTGAGAGTGCCAAGGTGAGGAGCATGATGATGATGAAAGTTAGCATCTGCTTTGTTTTCTTGGAATGCAAGCCATATATGTAGTAGCAGCTAGGCCTGAGGTGGTCAGCGTTTTGGCGCATATCCTACCTCCTCCGAGGATTGCTGGATGTTTTCCTGCTACTATCCCAGTTCTATGACTCCCATTAAAACAAAGCTTCAGGTGATAAATGATGGATGAGGTGGTGGCAAAGGAGAAAGAGCAGGAGGGACAGGGACCATTCACATCAATATCAGGCCAGTCAACCACACATATCTTGTAGGATATGTTTCTGTACCAAAAGGAGCGGTTTGGCTACACAGTTATTGGGCATACAGTGAGTGCAATGCCTACCAAAAATTTAGAGGCACTCCAATGCCCCTTGGAAGTGACATGGAGGTCAGAGGGCATTAACTAAACCGTTTTTTTCATTTATAGCAACTGGGTCTCCTGTACACTGTTGGCCTAAGCAGTAAATGGAAGGCTTTCCAAAAATTATGAGGAACTGCAATGCCCCTTGAAACAGACGCGGATTTCAGCATACTAAAAACCTTCTACCCATTATTGGGGAGTGAGTCTCCCTTAGTGTTGGCCTATGCATTGAAAAGCAAAAGCTGACTAAAATTAGGAGGAGATGCAATGCCCGTTGGAAGAGTCGTGGAGGTCCCAGTAGCTTAACAAGACGGTTTTAATGCCCCTTTGAAAAGTGGTGGAGGTCACAGTAGCTTAACAACAGGGTTTGAATGCCCCTTGGAAAAGTGGTGGAGGTCACAGCAGCTTAACAAGACGGTTTTAATGCCCCTCGGAAGAGACGTGGAGGTCGCAGTAGCTTAACAAGATGGTCTTAATGCCCTTTGGAAAAGTGGTGGAGGTCACAGTGTATTAACAAGATGGTTTGAATGCCCCTTGGAAAAGTGGTGGAGGTCGCAGTAGCTTAACAAGACGGTTTTAATGCCCCTTACAAGAGCCATACAGTACAGCATCTTAAAAACATTATTCCCATTATTGGGGAGTGGGTCTCCCGTAGTCTTTGCTTATGCCTTCCAAGCAAAAGCTGCCAAAAATTAGGACGGAGAAACTTGCAATGCCACTTACAAGAGCCATGCAGTACAGCATATTACAAACATTATTCCATTATTGGGGAGTAGGTCTCCCATAGTCTTTGCCTATGCCTTCCAAGCAAAAGCTGCCAAAAATTAGGACGGAGGAACTTGCAATGCCCCTTACAAGAGCCATGCAGTAAAGCATATTACAAACATTATTCCCATTATTGGGGAGTGGGTCTCCCATAGTCTTTGCTAATGCCTTCCAAGCAAAAGCTGCCAAAAATTTGGACGGAGGAACTTGCAATGCCCCTTACAAGAGCCATGCAGTACAGCATATTACAAACATTATTACCATTATTAGGGAGTGGGTCTCCAACAGTCTTTGCTTATGCCTTCCAAGCAAAAGCTGACAAAAATAAGGACGGAGGAACTTTCAAAAATGGCAACACGGACCACGGTCACCCTGGTGGTATAGTGGTGGTGGAGGCTGAGGATAAGGAGAAGAGCAAAATACAGACGAAATGAGGAAGCGTATACCCATGTGTGGGTGTGAAGTGGTGCATGTGAATACACCTCCCGAAATAACACAGTGGATTTGTTTTTATGCTACTCTGCTGTCATTTATGGTGATGAAAAGTCTGGCCCAATCCAGCCCTTGTTCATTTTGATAAGGGTCAGCTTGTCAGCATTGTCAGTTGACAGGCGAGTGCGCTTATTAGTTAAAATTCCCCCAGCGGCACTAAAAACACGCTCCGATAACACACTAGCGGCAGGGAAGGCCAGGACCTCCAAGGCATACAGAGCGAGTTCATTCCCAGTGTCCAGCTTGGATACCCAATAAATAAAAGCCACAGAGGAATCACGGAGGACGCTGGTACGGTCAGCAAGGTACTCCCTCACCATCTTTTGAAACTTTCCACTCCTTGTGAGAATACCCCGCGCCTCAGGGTCTGTCCGAAGGGAGGGTCTGAGAAAACTGTCCCAGAATGTTGACTGTGTTCTCCTGCCTCTGCTGGATTGGAGTTGCATCTCTCTCGCATGTACGCCTTGCTGGGGCAACGAACTGTGACCTCTGCCGCTAGCGTGTTCAGATGGGAATTTTTTAACAGTTCTGCAGCAAGGGCCTTCTGGTACTGCCCCATTTTTGTAGACCTCTCCACCTCAGGAATAAGAGAGTGAAAGTTCTCCTTGTAGCGGGGGTCTAAAAGTGTCACCAACCAATAATGACTGTCACCCAACATTTTGACAATGCGAGGGTCACGGTTAAGGCAGCGAAACATAAAGTCAGCCATGCGTGCCAGACTGGTAACGGGCAAGACTTCCGTGTCCTCACCAAGATGACAACTGACCATGCTCTCCTCCTCCTCCTCCCCTTTGTCCTCAGGCCACCCATGCTGAACTGACGGTATGACAGTTGTACAGGTACTACCGTCTACAGTGCATGGTGAGGTTTCTCACCTAAGCTTATGAGTTTCAGCACAGCCTGTCGCCGCTTGAGGCATTACTGCAGTGCTTCCAGCTTGTAACTGATGTGGTGATATCTGAGATGGAGGCTGAACATGAGGAGGAGGAGGAGGATGATGCGCAGGAGCTGTACACTGTGGGGGCAACTCTGACTGACATAGGGCCCGAAATCCTCGGTGTGGGGAGGATGTGTTCCGTCCCAAGGTCCGACTGGGTCCCGGCTTCCACTATGTTTACCCAGTGTGCCGTTAGGGAGATGTACCGTCCCTGGCCACAAGCACTTGTCCACATGTCCGTTGTCAGGTGGACTCTCCCAGTAACTGCATTGTTGAGGGCACGGCAGATGTTTTGGGACACGTGCTTGTGTAGTGCGGGGATGGCACACCGGGCAAAATAGTGTCGGCTGGGGACCGAGTACCGAGGGACGGCCACCGCCATAAAGTTGCTGACGGATTCCGTCTCCACCAGCCTAAAAGGCAGCATTTCCAATGCAAGCAGTTGTAAAATGTGCGAATTTAGGACTGTGGCCTGTGGGGCGTTGGCTGTGAATTTCCGCTTTTGGGCAAAGGTCTGGGATATGGACAATTGAATGCTGCGGTGGGATGTGGACATGGACGTTGATGCTGTTTCTTGAGAAACTGCCATAACAAGTGAAGACTGAGAGGAGGGGGCATCTTTGCATGCAGTATGGCCAGGGGATTGCCTTGCACACACAACAGGGGGTTCTATTGCCCGCACAACAGCGGAAGAAGCAGTGGTGACACCCGCTGACACTGGTCGTGGACCCTGGGGTTTGCCCCACAAAGTCGGGTGATTTACTGCCATGTGCCTGATCATGCTGGTGGTGGTCAGGCTGGAAGTTTTGTCACCCCTGCTGATGCTGGCATAGCAGGTGGTACAAATGGTCTTTTTGGGGTTATCAGCAGAGTCTTTAAAAAAATTCCAGACTCTGGAAGACCTCCAGGTTTTACTGGCAACATCCCTCGTGTTGGTGTTACGGGGAACTGTTGCCTGCCTTCTCTGTGCGGCCACCACACTGCTTCTTCCTGCCTGTTGGGGTACTCTGCCTCACTCACCATGTGTGCTGCTGGCCTCGCTCTCCATGTGCTCCTGCCACGTTGGGTCAGTTACTAGATCATCCACCACCTCCTCCTCTTCCACTTGCGCACGACGATCCTCCTCCTCACTTCCTGGCAACTGTGTATCGTCATCGTCCACCTCTTGTGACAAATTGCCAGCGTCGACTTCCTGTGGCCGTGGCTGTTCAAATATTTGGGCATTGCTACATGGGATCTCCTCTTCCACCACTTCAAGCGGAGCAGGCGAGGGGCACAAATCTGGAAATGGACCAGTGAACAGCTCTTCAGAGTGTCCAAGTGTGGGATCAGTTGCTGTCTGACGACACTCGGCATGGTGGGAGGAAGGAGCATCAAGGTGAGGAGGAGTATGCGGTCGAGACTCACGGCTACTAAGATTTGACCGTGTGGAAGACAGACCGGAGGTGGTGGTGCCCAGGTAACTGGAAGTATCATCTGCTATCCTTTCACAATACTGGTGTTGTTCTGTGCTTCCCTAGTAATTCGGTCAAGAAGTGGGAGCGAGAAGATGTGGCTGTTGGTTGTGGCACATTTTCACCTTGGCCACGGCCCCGTCCTCTGCACGCACCATCACCAGAACGTCCAGTTCCACGTCCCTTGCCACGCGCCTTGCCCATTGTAAAGGAAGTTAAATAGCTTACACTCGCACTATCAATGGAAAAACGGTAATAAAAAGTAGATTAGAACTGTGGAAGAGGAAAACCACAGTTCTATTTCTCTGGCCTACACCCGACTCTTTTAAACTATCTGAACAATCAGGGAGAAACTATTACTGTTTTTCTTTACGGAAAAAATACCAAAACCTGAATAATAGAGATTTTTTACTGTGGAATGGCAAAACCACAGTTATTGTTTACTGGGGTAAACCAAACAATTTTAAATAGATATATTTGCAGCTGAACAGTGAGCGACACACTCAAACTGTTTTTTTTAGGTAACAATGGCCCAAAAGTGGATAATACAAATGTTTGAACCGTGGAACTGCAAAACCACAGTTCTATCTCTCTGGCCTACACCAGACTCTTTTAAAAAAATATATTTGTGTCTGAACTGTCACTTTTTTTTTTTTGTTGGGGGGGACACCAAAAGGTTAATAAGATAGGTATTTGTACAGTGTGAAGGAGGAAAAAAAAAAAGAGGATTTAGATGAAAAAGAAAAGGATTTTTCCTGGCCCCCAAGACCTGGAGTTAAGTCCAGCAATTTCAGCAACAGGAGCACACAGGACTGTATGTAATGCAGCGTTTGCTGGTATAACCACTGCATCTCCTATACAGCCTGCCTGCCTGATATCTGGGATGGATATTAGTCCTGAGAAGGACTGTTTGTTTGATCAGGCAGCCTTTACAGACCCTACGCTAACTATTTCACAGTATATATCTCTCCCTAAATCAGCAGCGCTGTCCCTACACTGTCTGATCCCAGCCGTCTGTGTCCAAGATGGCGGCGCCCGGTTTTAAATACTCGAGGTGATGCTGTGCGGCCAGCCAATCACTGTAATGCCCACAACCAACATGGCTGCGGCATTACAGTGACTGGCTGGCAATCCCTGCATGTTCATTGGCTCTGTAAAGAGCGCCAAACATGCAGGGCGGAGACCCGAGCTCCCGCCCGAGTAACCCGGAAATGCTCGGTGCTCGCCGAACATCCTGAGTAGCGTGATGCTCGGGCGAGTACCGAGCAGTGTCGAGCATGTTCGCTCAACACTAGTAGAGATATATTGTACATAGCAGTGTATTTCTCTGTACTGGTATACTAGAGGTGAAAAAAGTCCGTTTTTTTTTTTTTGTTCCTATAAAACTACTAAAATAAATGATAAAAAGCAATTACAAAAATTTGATTTTCTTTTTTTGTGGGTCTTCCCGGAACTCTAAACCACAACCTTCAACATGACAGGCAGGAGCTAAAGCTATTGAGCCACAGGCTCTGGTGATGTGACTGGGAGAATTTTGTGTACTTGATCTGTATTGCAGGCTGTGACCGCACTGGCAGATTATACTGATACATCTGTACATAGCAATGTATTTCTATATCCCTGGATTCTAGAGGGAGAATAAAACAGATTTTTATCTTCCCATAAAATTACTAAAAAATAATGATAAACACTTAATGTAATTTTTAATGCACTTTTTTAAAAAATAATAAACATCACAAATTAGCAAATAACATGAATATATTTGGTGTACCTATAATCATAATGATTCAGACAACACAGAGATCAGATTATTTACAGAGATTGGTAAATGGCAAAATTATTTTTTCTCTATTCTTGAAAAAGTAATGAAAATGTAACGCTGAGACCATGTTCAAATGTATTTCCTTTAAAAAATCATTTATTTTGGTTGTATTTAAAAGGTGGCTCAATGTCAGCCCTTGGACACTTAATAGCCATTAAAATAGGACTTGGGTAGTTTTAATATAGAGCAGCAATAAGGGCCCCAGCTCTCTCCAATTTTCTTATTTGTAAATAATATTTAATATTATTAATATTAGTTTATATTTCCTGTTTCAAAGTAAACTTGACATATTACAGACAACATTCAGTATTATTCAGTGTTTTAGGTCAGTCTAATCTCTGAATATTTACGCAGCAGCCTACATCACTCCCATGTGTCTTTTACTGTCTAATTACATTTTAGCCTGAAATTCACTAACTTTAATTTATAATAGTAAATTGAAAGTGTTGATGAGCGATATTAGGGTGATTTGCAGCAACAAGGGATGAGTGAATCCCTGTGTATTTGCCAATCATCAAACTTTGCAGCTGTAGCCCCTCCCTCAGTCATTAGCATAGATTGCTAATGGCAAAGGAGAAGATGCACAGTTGAATACACAGGGATTTGGTCATCCCTAGCAGCAACATATCAAACTTTAATGAAATGTAGTTTTAGGTTTGCTATTTAGACCTTTCACAGGTTTAGTCTGTTGTCAGAAAAAATTGCGTCTTCAAATTACAGTGTTTGAAGAATGTGGTTAATTGGAGGGACAGCAGGAAATATTACCAGTTCTAAGCTGCCATCGAATTGACAGATGTTGGCCAGGTTTATTTCCTGCACTGTACAGAGCTAACATATACCTGTGCTACTGTAGCAGCCAATAAAGTACATTGGTTCCGGGAAAAAGTGAGAATTCCAATAAGGCAACAATATAACGTGAACAGAAAGATGAAGAGTCTGTTTGGTCAATGGAATAGTCTCAAGAAGAATGCTAAATTGCAAACTAAAACACAAGAATCCAAGGAGAAGGAATTAGTTAATAAACTTGATAATTTGTTTGATGTCACTCGTGCTGATGCCATGAAACTTATAAAAGTTCAGGAAGACCATGACTTCTTACTTGCTCAAAGAGAAAAAAGTAATCGTGGAGTCATGGGACCATTACAAAGAAAGCTGGCCAAGGTCAAGGAAAGAAGATTTATGAGAGAATTACAGGCAGAGAAACTAAGAAAAAAGGAATCTGAGTGAGTTCAGCAGTCGACAGCGTCGGCTGAATTTTGCAGTAGTAGTAACAGTTGCAGCGACAACGGCGCTTCCAACAACAATAGTGATGAAGGTGAAGGGCATTTTACTCCCAAGAAACAGAAACAGTTTATTCTCCAGTGTGTGGAGAAGCAATGACATGACTATCTTAAACCAAATAAAGTGTGTTTCGTTTAAAAAGGTGAAGTTACTGTAAAATTGTACATTTACTTTGATGCAAAACATTTAGTACAAATAATTGTTAGTTTTGTGATGACTGAGCCTCCAGTGAACAATTTGCAAGAGGAGGGAGGGGAAAAAAAGGATAATTCAGCTCACCGGAAACGTGCATACCAGAAGCTCATGTAGACTCCGCATAGAATAGTCTGGAACTGGACTAGACATCACATGCTGAGGAAAAAAGGGAAAATTCAGCGGAAAATGTAGTAAAAGTCTTCTTTTATTTGAACCAATTAAAAATTAGTCATGTCGCACATCCAGCAGGCATACTGAGCGACCAATAAACCAGTAAACAATATTGCAATTTTACAAAGTTTTGTGTATATTACAATCACACTAAAGGGAATAATTTCCAGAGATGAGACCGAAAAATTTGCACAACATTTTTTTGACTGGCACCCTACTATACCTGTACCTGTACCTGATCTTTCGTGTTTCTGCCACCCTGGTGGCTGAATACGCATGTTTGAACCCTGAACCTATACTTGTGTCTATTCTTGTCTGAATTAGGACCTATCCCTGTTCCTGTTTGCATCTGTGTCTGGGTCTTTCCCATAACCTGCAGTGTCTGAACTTGTACCTATCCCTAACATCTGCAGTGTTTGAACAAGTGCCTATCTCTAATCTGTTGTCTCTGTGCAACATTTGTGACTAGTGTATACACTTGTTACTTCATTGTATGTACCCTGTGCGAATTTGGCTCTGCCTGTCCTGTGTATACCTGTCCTTGTATTGGTCTTGTGTGTATGTGGCGCCCCTGCTGCACATGAGTGCCACAGATCCTAGAGGGGTGCATGGACGGATTTCTCCACAAGAGGCCCCCACAGCATACACACACCTCCACCTTCCACCTCAGACCACCAGAGGGAGCCCAATAGGGATATAAATAGGGAAGGTGGAGCTAGGCAGTCCATAGTTCCTCTGGAGAGTTCAGCAAGTACAGGTCTGAATACAGAGTCGAGCTCAGTCTGGAGAACAGAGTCCCTGCTCAGAGCCAGAGAGGGACAGAGTTATCAGTTCAGTTCCTCTAGTGAAAAAGCCAAGAGTGAAGCTCAGTTAAGTGAGCCCAAGGCATGCCGACGCCATAAGAGCGGTGAAGCGCGGCAAGCTGCCGCTAATGTGTATAGCCTAGTGAAGACCTCGAGCGAGGCCAAAGGCTAGAGGAGTGAGTAGCATTGGGGGCAGAGCAGCTGTACAAGCTCACCCCAGAAAACTTATACCGGACACTGGGTCTGCGTCTACGGGGCCGTATATCTCCTTTCGAGACAACCGGAGACCCCTGGAAGACTTCAGGTCCCAGGATCACCCAAGAGCTGATACGTACCAGAGCCAGGAGTCACGGAGGCCCCGCAAGCTGGGAGCGTGTACTCCAAGAGAAGGCTCTACCACAAAGTCAGCCAGTGCAGGACAGAGACAAAGTTAGGCCTAGCTCCAGGCAGGTCAGAAACTTACTACACAAAGGCAAGAAACAGGAGGCCCTATACCCGCTCACTGTGGAGAATCCTGATATGCACCCTTCACCCTACAGTGCTCCGGAATGTGCCTGGAATTCCATCAGTAAAAGGTACTGAAGTGAACTGTGTGTTTGCCTATCCTTCTTCAGTCCCGGCTGGGATTCCCCTGTCCTGCATCCCTACATCCACACTGCCCTGAGGCCTAACTCCACCTATGGGGAGCTATACCACCCAAGCTGCCTTAACACTGGCCTTGGTGGGCTGCCGCAGCGCTGGTGGACCTTGCCAGACACCACAGGTGGTGTCACAAACTTTCACATAATTATCCACCCTTTTAAAGAGAGGCCCAGGGTATGGCCCGGGAGCCGACTACCGCGACATCCCCAAGACCAAGCAACAAGGCCTGGGCACCGAGTCATCCCCGTCCCCTGGGCGCGTCATGTACTTGTCCTTGTAATTGTTCTGTGCTAATCTTACCATGTCTGTGTGGCGCCCAGCTGCGCTTGGTACCACAGATCCTAGAAGGGTGTATAACTGGAATCCTCCACAAGAGGCCCCCATAAGCATTCACACATCTCCACCTTCCACCTCAGACCTGCAGAGGGAGCCCGTTAGGGATATAAATAGGGAAGGTGGAGCTAGGCAGTTAGTCTGGAGTGCACAGTGAGTGATTCAGCAGTTCCTCTGAAGAGTTCCTGCAGTAGAGAAGCCTGAAAGAGGTCTGTCTGCAGTGGAGTTCAGTCTAGTTTAAAGAATTCAGTTGTAGCTCATGTAAGTGAGCTTAAGGTGTGCCGGCGCCATAAGATCGGTGAAGCGCGGCAAGCTGCCGTTAGTGTGAGTATCCTAGTGAGGGCCCGAGCATGGCCAAAGGCGAGTGGAAAGTGAGTAGCAGTGGGGGCAGAGGAGCTTACCCAGCTCACCCCGAAACTTATACCGGACACCTGGTCCGAGCTTACCTGGATCTCTACGACCCAGTAAGGCATAACCAGAATCCCTGGAGAACTACAGGTCCCAGGTTCACCAGAGAGCTGATACGTAACAGAGCCAGAAGACACATAGGCCCCGTAAACTTGGAGTGTGCACTCCAAGAGAAGGCCCTACCACAACGTCAGCCGGTGAAGGACAGAGATAAAGTTAGGCCTAGCTCCAGGCAGGTCAGAAACTTACTACGTAGAGGCAAGAAACAGGAGGCCCTACACCCGCTCATTGGGGAGGATCTTGATATGCACCCTTCACCCTACAGTGCTCCGGGACGTGCCTGAACTTCCATCAGTAAAAGGTACTGAAGTGACTATCGTGTCTGTCCCTGTTCTTGCTCTGACCCGGCTGGGTCTCGCCTGTCCTGCATCCCCCTCTCCGTACGCTGCCCTGAGGCCTAGCTCCACCTGTGGGGAGCTATACCATCGAGCTGCCTTATCACCGGTGTGAGGCAGTGACCGGGAACGTATACGAGGGACTTTATATATCCCCCAGAATGTGTACAGAGACCTATTAAATCCATTGGAGTGCATTGCAGTCAAAGACACAGCTGCGGCTGCAATGCAGGAATGAAGGTGAGCAATGACCTGGTCAGACTACCTGGCTAAGGCAGATTAAGTAAAACCCGGCAGGGCCTTCATTTCTTGGAGGAGGTCACAGGAGGCAGTGGGGCGGCCTCCTCCCTCCAACCCGGGTTTTCCAGTGGCTCTTGCCACAGGTCCTTTAAAATCCCTGCACTAAGGATTAGTGTTGTTCTATGTTGGAACCTGCTTGGAGGATAGCAGGAAAGCTCAGCAGGATTGAGTGTGGCTGAACCTACGCCTGGGAAGACTCTGCACCTGTCAGGCTCTGAGCTGCCCGGCGTGGCCGTTGCCCCCAGCAACCATTGTTTATGGACCCAAGTTAACCCGGCTGCGAACCGGAAGACTTTCTGTTTACCCGTGAGTTGCTGAATAAAAGCTGTTTATGTTGGACTTGTTTGGGTCACTGCCTCAGTTACTGCACAGTGTGAACACCGCCGCCCTACAGCTTGGTGGAGAATGTGGGCATTGTGACTGAGGCATACCCCACAGGCAGCTGCATGACCACAATCCGACCTGCCACCTTTCAGTTCCACCCCGTGGAAAAAATGGAGGATCTGTTAAAGCATCTGGGACTCGCCCTGCAGCAGCAGCAAAAAACAAACGAACTGTTGCTGCAACAGATGGCTGCCCTGCGGGAGACACTGACGGCGCCAGCCCTGGAATGTCGAGAGGCCCGGGACAAGGTTACCTCAGCGTTGAGGAAGATGGGACCGGAGGACGACGTGAAAGCCTTCTTGACCATCTATGAGAGCACAGCAGAGCGGGAAAACCTACCAGCCGGACAGTGGGCAGAAATGGTGGCTCCGTTTCTCGTTGGCGATGCCCAAAAGGCCTACTTCGACCAGAGTTGAGAGGACGCCCAGGACTACCAGAGGCTCAAAGGTGAGATCCTTGCCCGGCTGGGGGTCAATACATACGTGAGGGCTCAGCGTGTGTTTTCGTGGGCCTATGTGGAGACCTGACCCGCCCGGTCTCAGGCTTATGACCTCCTGCAGCTGGTAAAGAGGTGGCTCCAGCCTGAGACTTTGTCTCCAGCCCAGATGGTGGAGAGGGTGGTGGTTGACCGGCTGGTGAGGACTCTGCCAGCCACTATCCAACGTTGGGTGGGGCAAGGGGACCCCGGAACACTCGAACAGGTGGTCAACCTGATCGAGCGTTACTCGGCCACTCAGGACTTTATCTGGGACTCTGCCCCCTCGCTGCTGTCACGCCGATCCCTGCCAACCCAGGAGTCGGGAAAGAGGTTGCGTCCCTCTGCTGGGGACAGTCTGCACCATACCCGTGCTGAAGGGGAACCTCGAAGTGAGAGTGGCAGGAGACCGATTCCCTCCCAAACTGTCATAAAACCTAACAGTACCTCCGCCCTTAGGTGCTGGCGGTGTCAGGGGCCGGGACATGCGGTTGCTAATTGTCCCCTGACTACGGAACCCATGGACTGTGGATATAGCCGCCGGGTCTCAATGTATGCCCAGAACGTCTGCACAGCGAGCGCCGACCCCCGGGACAGTGAACTCCAACTATGCTAGGTACTGGTTAATGCGTACCCCACGGAGGCCCTCCTGGACTCAGGGAGCCTCGTGACTCTGGTACATGGGTCGCTGGTGGCAGGAGACAACCCCAGTGGACGGCCAGTCGGGGTTGTGTGTATCCATGGGGACCTCCGAGAGTACCCAACTGCGGAGGTAGTTTTGTCCACGCCATGTGGAGACATAAAACATGTGGTGGGAGTGGTAAAAACTCTTCCCTATGGGACTGTGTTGGGAAGAGACTTGCCCCTGTTCTGGACTCTGTGGAAAAACAAAATCCACTCTTCCTCGGTAAAATGTATTACAGATGCTGTACCCGACGAACCTGCTGTAGGGGTGTCCAACCTAGGGACAGAGTGTGACCCCAATAGGTTTCCCTTAGAGGTGCTGGCAGGAGAGGTCGAGGAGACCCCATCGATCCCCGAGCTGGAAGTGTCCCGGGACACGTTTGGGACGGCTCAGCTACAGGATCCCACCTTGACGCAGGCGCGGGAAAGGGTGGTAGAGGTAAACGGCGTAGCCCAACAGCCCAATGCAGATACTGTATTTCCACGCATGGTAGTCAATGGTGAGTTGCTCTATAGGATAGATAAGATCAGGGACGAGGTCGTGGAACAGTTGGTGGTACCTCAGTCGTATCGTCGGGTGGTTCTAGATTTGGCACACACACACTTGCTGGGTGGACACTTAGGGGAAAAAAAACCGCAAGAACGTATATTGCAGCGGTTCTTTTGGCGTGGGATTTACACGGAGGTCAAAAGGTACTGCGAATTCTGCCCCGAATGTCAGTTGACCTCACCCACCGCAAGTTTCCGTAGCCCATTGGTACCTCTGCCAGTGATAGAGGTACCTTTTGAACGGATTGCAATGGATTTGGTAGGGCCCATTGTAAAATCTGCCCGTGGCCACCAACATATACTGGTGGTCGTCGACTATGCCACCCGGTACCCGGAGGCTATACCACTACGCCACACCTCGGCAAAACTGATTGCACAGGAGCTGTTTGCCATGTTCTGTCGCCTTGGACTACCTAAGGAGATTCTGACGGATCAGGGGACCCCTTTTATGTCCAAAGTGACAAGGGAACTGTGCAAATTGCTAAAAATTAAACAATTGCGCACCTCGGTGTACCACCCTCAAATCGGCGGGCTAGTAGAACAGTTCAATAAAACCCTCAAGTCCATGTTAAAAAAGGTGGTTTCTAAGGACGGAAGGGATTGGGACATGTTGCTACCCTATTTGAAGTTCGCCGTCCGTGAGGTAACCCAGGCTTCCACAGGGTTCTCCCCCTTTGAGTTATTGTACGGCAGACACCCTAGGGGTCTGTTGGACGTAGCCAAAGAGACATGGGAACAAGAGCCGACTCCACATAGGAGTATAATTGAACACGTGGCTAGTAAGCAGGACCGGATCGCGGGGGTCATGCCCATCATGAAAGAACATCTGTTAGATGCTCTGGCAGCCCAGAGGCGCACATATAATAAAAGAGACAGAGTCAGGTCTTTTAACAAGGGCGATCGGGTGTTAGTACTAGTACCCACAGCCGAGAGTAAGCTCATGGCCAAGTGGCAAGGGCCATATGAGATTTGAGAAAAAGTGGGGGAGGTAAATTACCGTGTGTATCAGCCCGGAAGGAGGAAACCTGAGCAGCTTTACCATGTAAACCTGCTAAAGCCTTGGAAAGATCGAGAGTGTTTAGTTACAGATGTCACCCCGGGCATATCACCAGAGAGTTCTCTACCTTCAGCCAGGGAAGCATCTGAGGGGGAGGTCAGGATAAGTGATACCCTCACTAAACAGCAGCGATGGGAAGCTCGCTCTCTGGTGCAGCACAATACCGACGTGTTCTCAGAGTTACCTAGTAGGACTACGGTTATCCAACATGACATTGTCACCGAACCTGGGGTAAGGGTGCAAATAAGACCGTACCGGGTACCCGAAGCCCGGAGGCAAGCCATCATGGCTCAGGTAAAACAAATGCTTCAGTTAGGCGTCATAGAGGAATGACGGAGTGAGTGGGCTAGCCCCATCGTACTAATTCCGAAACCAGACGGATCGTTACGCTTCTGTAACGATTTCCGGAAATTGAATGAAGTGTAAAAGTTTGACCTTTATCCAATGCCCAGGGTGGACGAGCTGATTGAGAGACTGGGGCAGGCCCAGTACTTTACCACGCTCGATCTCACCAAAGGTTACTGGCAGGTACCTCTCACAGATTCGGCGAAGGAAAAGACCGCCTTCGTAACTCCGGAGGGTCTATACCACTATGTAGTCTTACCTTTCGGGTTACATGGGGCCCCGGCTACATTCCAGAGGTTGATGGACATAGTGCTCAAGACACATCAGGAGTATGCGTCCGCGTATCTAGATGATATTATCATCTTTAGCACCGACTGGCATACGCACCTATCACAGGTACAAGCGGTGCTGGATTCTCTCAGAGCCGCGGGGTTAACGGCAAACCCCAAAAAATGTGCGATAGGGCTAGAGGAAGCCCGATATTTGGGGTATGTGATAGGCCGAGGAGCTATCAAGCCCCAAATCAATAAAGTTGAGGCCATAAAAAACTGGCCTAAACTGTCAAGTACAAAACAGGTGAGGGCATTCCATGGCATCCTTGGGTATTACCGCCGGTTCATACCTAATTTTGCTGGGCGAACGGCGGCCCTGACCGATCTCTTGACAGGAAAAAAATCGGTAATGGTTCGGTGGAACCCTCAGGCAGAAGAAGCTTTTCAGTCCATGAAGTTGGCTCTGTGTGGACAGCCGGTCCTCATCAGCCCCAACTTCAAGGAAACCTTCATTGTACAGACAGATGCCTCGGAGGTAGGCCTAGGGGCGGTATTGTCACAAAAAGTGAATGGTGAAGAGCACCCGGTCACCTACTTGAGTAGAAAACTTGTCCCGGCAGAGAAAAACTATAGCGTGGTAGAGAAGGAGTGTTTGGCTATTAAGTGGGCCTTGGAATCACTACGTTATTATTTACTCGGGCATCAGTTCCGCTTGGTGACGGATCACTCACCCTTGGTATGATTGAGGAATGCCAAGGAGAGGAATGCGCGAGTCACCAGGTGGTTCCTGTCACTGCAAAATTTCAGTTTCTCTGTAGAACATCGCCCTGGGATGTTGCAAGCAAACGCGGATGCCCTGTACCGGGCACCCTGTATGGTGGCAAATGTTCAACCCCACAAGTTTGAACAGAGGGGGGGGATATGTGAGGCAGTGACTGGGATCGTATATGAGGGACGTTATATATCCCCCAGAATGTGTACAGAGACCTATTAAAATCATTGGAGTGCATTGCAGTCACAGACACAGCAGCGGCTGCACTGCAGGAATGAAGGTGAGCAATGACCTGGTCAGACTACCTGGCTAAGGCAGATTAAGTAAAACCCGGCAGGGCCTTCATTTCTTGGAGGAGGTCACAGGAGGCAGTGGGGCGGCCTCCTCCCTCCAACCCGGGTTTCCCAGTGGCTCTTGCCACAGGTACTTTAAAATCCCTGCACTAAGGATTAGTGTTGTTCTATGTTGGAACCTGCTAGGAGGATAGCAGGAAAGATCAGCAGGATTGAGTGTGGCTGAACCCACGCCTGGGAAGACCCTGCACCTGTCAGGCTCTGAGCAGCCCGGCGTGGCCGTTGCCCCCGGCAACCGTTGTTTATGGACCCACGTTAACCCGGCTGCGAACCGGAGGACTTTCTGTTTACCCGTGAGTTGCTGAATAAATGCTGTTTATGTTGGACTTGTTTGGGTCACTGCCTCAGTTACTGCACGGTGTGAACACCGCCGCCCTACACCGGCCTCAGTGGACTGCCGCAGCGCTGGTGATTCACACCAGACACCACAGGTGGCGTCACGAACTTCCATAAAATTAACAAATAATCCCCTTTTAAAAGCTAACCCCAGGGTATGGGCCCAGGAGCCGACCACCGCGACATCCCCAAAGGCCAGGCAAAGGCCCGGGTACCGAGTCATCCCCATCCCCCTGGGCGTGTCATCTGCTCCATGTGAACCTTGTCTTGTCCGCACCTGCAGGTCCCCGCCTATCTGCACCTGCCATCCAGTACCTCCTCTGCCCGAGACCCAGTTCTCCCTACTCGTTCCCGTTCATCCTTTCTGAACTGGGTCCTATCCGTTCCTGTATCCCAGTCTGTATATGACGCGCCCCTGGGCCTACTTGGTGTAGCGTTGCGCACGCGGGGACTACCCGGAGCCGGGCCTGTTGGGGGTAGTAGTCTCGTGGCGGTGACCCGGTCCGTGCCCAGGGAGTCAAACTGAGTGGCAGTATATTAGCAGTAGATGTTGGACGACTACGCCACCCGTTGAATGCAGCTATGGAGCTGCCGCTGCAGGGCAGACCGCTGAGGCCGGTGGTAGGATTGTGCAGCGTGGATGGTATAACCCCCAACGGGAGGGGTATGGCCTCAGGGCAGCCGACGTGGATGATGGGGGTAGCAGGAACCACTCAGAGACGATGCGGTGTAGTTCAGGGTCTTTACTGGTGACAAAGATAGACCCTCCCGGAGTACTGGCTAGCGATTGGGGCCTGGTCAGTCCTTGAGCAGATGGGATCTCCCCTGGCCAGGCGGAGTTGTAGGCCTCCCCAACTAATTGTACTCTTCTGGCTACCTTGCTAGAGGCGGGTAAAAGTAGCCCACGTCCCTGAGTGTACCGTGTGGTGCTCACCCGTATGGCCGGTGACTCGGGGCCTTCAAGTGGCTTCCGCTCCACGACGGCGGTGCTGGTCCCACGCGTGTGACCGTGCCTTCGGGTTTCTTGGCCAGAGGACCTGAAATCCCCAGAGCTCCTGATCTCTTTCTCCTATAGCTGCTTCTCCTCTTCTTAACTCCCTAACCCTGCCTCAGCCCCAGTTTTATATAGGGGAAGTTCTTCCCCTCCCAGGACTGGGCAGGAGGTGTGGCATGCATAGGATTCCTGACCAAGAGACCTCCCACCTGCTCTCAGACGTAATATCTCTATCACTGTGGAAACCAGACCCCTGGGGTGCCACATTCCCCCCTAGTGAAATTTAGTACTCCGGGACTAAACATATTTTTGTAAACATAACAAATTACAAACAGAAACAACGCAATAAAGAAAAACATTAGGATGGTCACGGCGTGTCCGCAACCGGGTGCAGTTTTTGAGGAAAACAAAGGTGTCCATTTCACCAAAACAGGGAGACGTAACCAGGTAGGGGTCTGTCCTGCCCCGAGTCCTTAACAGTCTTTTAGTCCGTCCTGGGTTACGCTCCAACTATATGCACAAAGGATTCCCGGTAAATCCACCAACGACTCCTACAAATAACTAGAAACACATAATTATACACAAGCAACAATAAACAGGTAAACATTAATAAAATAGCTTGAACATTTAGATCCTCCACCGTATGGGCAACTGGCCTCTAGTGACCCTAGTGGACCTACGGAGCTGGCTGACTGGTCCTGAGCTACAGGGTATAGGAGCTGTCAAGGGTAAACTGGGCAGCCATCTACGGACTCTTTGGCTCACTAGGGGTATGGCAGGCTCACTATAAGCAGAGGGTTGATTCTCCTGGTCTGCTTGTGTGGGGTCTTCTGCCTCCTGGACCGGCTGTTCTTCCAGCTCTACCTGTGTCTCCGTAGGCACTTGGGATGCTGGTTGGAGGAACGTGAGGACGGGTACCACAACAGCACCATTGACTTGAGTCCAAGACCGAGGGAAGTCTCCGAGCACAGTACTAACCATATCTTCCCTTTCCTCTACGGGTCGAGGGTCTTCTTGTTCCTCTTCAGGGTTCCGTAGCTATTCGGGACACTTCTTCAGGTGATCCCGGGATACAATGGCTGTGGTTTCCCCTCCGTCTTTACTGATTGTACAGATCTTTGGGTTGTCGTGGCTTGAGGGCAGTACGGTGTACGGGTCCTTCTCCCACTGGTCGTCCAACTTGTGGAGCCGTCTTTTCCTCTTCAAGACCTGCTCTCCGGGCACCAGGGGAACAGCGGGAGCATACTGGTTGTAAGTTTTCTCTTGTCTTTCCCTAGCTTGACAGAGACTTCGCTCCACGCTCTCCTGTACTTTCCGGTACTGCTGCTGCCTCTCTGTGTCCCAGTCTGCTTCTGGTGAAGTGTCCTCGGGTGTCAGGACTCCCATCTCCAGATCAACAGGAAGCTTACCAGGTCTTGCCCTCATTAGGTAAGCCGGGGTACAGTTGGTGGAACCTACAGGGATGTGGTTGTATAGGTCCACCAGGTCGGGCAGCTTTTCAGGCCACAGACTACGTTCTTCCAGGGGCAATGTTTTCAGAAGATCTATCACCACCTGGTTCATTTTCTCACAAAGTCCATTAGTTTGCGGGTGATAGGGTGTTGTTCTGATCTTCCGGCAGCCATACAGGGTGCAGAACTCCTGGAAGACTTCCGCTTCAAAGGCAGGCCCCTGGTCCGTCAGCACCTGCTCCGGGTATCCGTGCGGACGGCAGAAGTGCTGCTGGAAGGCTCTAGCTGCTGTTTGAGCTGTTAAGTCCTTGACGGGGACGACAACCAAGAACCGGGAGTAGTGATCCACGATGGTTAACGCGTAGACGTAGCCACTTCTGCTTGGGGTCAGTTTTACATGATCCAAGGCTACCAGTTCCAACGGCTGTCTGGTGATGATGGACTGCAGGGGAGTCTTCTGGCTGGCACGGTCCCTCCTTCTTAGGTTGCATGGGCCACAGTCTCTGCACCACCTCTCGATGGTTCCTCTCATGCCTACCCAATGGAACCGCCCGCGCAGCAGGAACTCCAGCTTCTTCCATCCGAAGTGCCCAGCTCCGTCGTGGTATGCCTCCATCACCATAGCTGCGTCTCTTCTTGGCACCACTACTTGCCAGATTAGTTCATGCGTCCGGGAGTTAACCATTCTACGGCACAACTTCCCCTTGTAAAGGAACAGTCGACTCTTCTCAGCCCACAGTTGCTTGGCTTCCTCCGGAGCGTCTGGGTCAAGGCGTGCATCTGGCCGAGTCAGCATCTCCTTTACCAGTCGGACGGCAGGGTCACTGTCTTGCGTCTCCGCCCAGTTGTAATGAGGTAATGGGTTGAACGTAGCGGATTGCTTACTCCTTACACGGTGGGAATACTGGATAGTCCCATGACGGTGGAACGCGGGGAGTTCAACTTCTTCCAGTTCCTCTGAATCTTCCCCTACGTCCGGTAGGTTCGGCATCCTGGACAGGGCGTCCGCGTTGGTATTGGAGCGTCCTGCCCGGTATTTGATTGTAAACTCATAGCTGGACAAGCGGGCCATCCATCTCTGCTCTAGGGCACCGAGTCTTGCAGTGTCCAGGTGTGTCAACGGGTTGTTATCCGTGTACACGGTGAACCGGGAAGCAGCGAGGTAGTGCTTAAAGCGTTCGGTGACTGCCCACACCACTGCCAGGAACTCTAGCTTAAATGAGCTGTAATTCTCAGGGTTTCTTTCGGTGGGTCGCAGTTTTCGGCTGGCGTAAGCAATTACCCGTTCCTTCCCCTGCTGGATCTGGGACAGTACGGCTCCTAGCCCGATGTTACTGGCGTCGGTGTAGAGGATAAAGGGCTGGCTATAATCAGGGTACGCCAGGATTTCATCCCCCGTGAGGGCCATCTTCAGCTGGCGGAAGGACTCTTCTTCCAGCTTCTCCCATCTGAAGGGTGGCTTCTGGTTCTTGGCCTTCCTGGACTGGCCTATCAGGAGGTCCTGCATAGGAGCTGCCTTTTTGGTGAAACCGGGAATGAACCTTCGGTAGTAGCCTACCAACCCGAGGAACTGCCTCACTTCCTTTACGCTGGAGGGGCTTGGCCATTCCTTAATTGCGGTGATCTTATCAGGGTCGGGAGCTACTCCGTCAGCACTCACCACGTGTCCCAGGTACTGCACCTTTGGCTTCAGGAGGTGACACTTGGAGGGTTTCACCTTTAGGCCGTAACTTGCCAGAGCTTCGAACACTTCCGCCAGGTGTTTCAGGTGGTCCTCGTAGGTCTTGGAATAGACGATGACATCGTCCAGGTATAACAGGACCGTCTCAAAGTTTCGGTGTCCCAGAAAGCATTCCATCAATCGCTGGAAGGTTCCTGGTGCGTTGCAGAGTCCGAACGGCATGCAGGTAAACTCGCTAAGTCCCATCGGGGTGGTGAATGCGGTCTTCTCCCGGTCCGCCTCTGCTACAGGAACCTGCCAGTACCCGCTAGTGAGATCCAAGGTGGAGAAGAAGTTAGCAGATTTTAAAGCAGCCAAAGACTCCTCTATTCTTGGTAAGGGGTACGCATCTTTGTGTGTGATACGGTTAATTTTCCGGTAATCTACACACATTCTCATGGTGTTGTCTTTCTTTTTGACCAAGACTAGTGGAGCTGCCCAGGGGCTACAGCTATCCCTGATTACCCCAGCCTCCTTCATGTCTCTAAGCATCCACTTGGCGTGTTGGTAGTGTGCAGGGGGTACGGGTCGATACCTCTCTTTTATGGGAGGATGGTCTCCCGTGGGGATGTGGTGTTCTACCCCCTTGACTCGCCCGAAGTCTAACGGGTGTTTACTAAACACTCTCTCATACTCTCGAACCACCCGGTAGACTCCCTGTTTCTGGTGGGAGGGAGTGGAGTCAATACCCAAATGTAGTTGCTGACACCAATCCTCCATTATTTTCGTAGAGCCGTTACCTTCCTCCGGGTGAGATGGAGGCAAGGGTTCCACAGACTGTATAGAATTTTGGTTGATAGTATAAAATTTGGCTAGCGTAGCATACCGGGGCAGGTATACTTCCCTTTTCCCGATATTTATTATACGAACGGGCACCCTCCCATGGCGTACATCAACTACCCCCCGTGCTGTCAAAATGGTGGGCCTACTGTCTGAGTAGACTGGTTCTACCATGGCCTGGTAATCTCTACCTCTCAGACCAATAGCTGCCCGGCACCAAATCATCATTTCACTTTTCGGGGGCATGGCAATAGGGAAAGGGTCACACATTCTTACGCTACCAATCTCACCACCGGAGAGTTCCACCTGTTGCCGTCGCATCAGTGCCCGGATCTCTTTTTGGAGCACTCGCTGCTGGCCGGAGCTGGCGTTCTTGGCAACCTGCTGTAAAATGAAAATCACCTCTGCAAGACAATTTTCAATCACATTAGTTCCTAAAGTTATCTTTGGGTGACTCTCGCGCTTGTCAATGTCTACAATGATCAGTCCCTGTGCTGCCAGTTCGACTCTACCGATTTTAATGGTCATTTCTTTAAATCCGATCTGTGGCACGGGCTGACCATTACTGGCGATGATACTCAAGTCGTCGTCTGGATAGCGGGTTATATCCGAGTCATTCCAGTACTGCTTGAAGAGCACGTACGGGATGGTGGTGACCTGTGACCCGGTGTCCAGTAGGGCACTCATAGGGATGCCATCCAGTACCACAGGCAAGACTGGACGTCCTCCCACATATTTGTCGCGCCAGTTCGATGGGCCTGGTGATCTTTTTCCTGGGGGTTGGCCCTCTACCCCAGGTTGTGCCAGTTTAAAGGACAGTACCTTGCCATATGTCCGGGTTGATTGCAGCGGCGGCAGATAGGTTGTCCGTCCTCGTTGTACCGGTCGCTGGGTCTTCCTCTGGCCGGTGGGGTCCTCCTTGGTCGATGCCACGGGATGTCCTCCGGTCCGGATGCCAGCTGGATCTTCCCTGGAGTGGAAACCTGTAAAGACTGCACAGTTCGGGTTAGCGCAGCAACGCTTTTAGCTAGCTCTTGGACCTGATGGTGCAGGTCTGGAGCCGGGTCATTGTTCAAAGCCTGCGCATCAGCCCCCACAGGCCCTGCCGACAAGGGCGCCGCCTCCTGGTGGTAAGCGGTAGTAGGGCGCCTGTGGGTCACAACGCCACCCGGTGCCGGTTCTCTGAGCACCCGGATGGCTCTGTCCTTGAACTGTGCAAAGTCCAGATGAGGATCCTGTAAGGCCATTGCCCGCAACTGGGTTCGGTGGGCATTGCAATATAGTCCCTCTATAAATTGTTCAGTCAACAGCCTGTCCTCGTTTCCCACGCCGTCAGGGTCGGTCTGCTTAATGGCTCTCAGGGCCTCTTGTAGGTTTAGTGCATAGTCCCTTATACTCTCATGTGCTCGCTGCTTGCACCCATAGAATCTAAGCTTAATCTCGGCTGAGGTGCGGGTATCAAAGGTGTCCCTCAGCCGGGTTAGTATCCCTGCGACAGTCCTCCTCCCAGGTGGCCAGGACTTTACCTCCCTTTGGGCTGCCCCGGTTAGTTGGGCCACCAGGATGCTCACTTTTTGCTCTTCTGTGAGGGGGTACACCTGGAAGAGGCTATCCAGCTTTTCTTTAAAGTCATTCAGGGTATGTGACTCCCCTGAGTACTGGGGTAGCCAGGCTGCTCCCGGGATATAGGGCATGGTGAAAGGCATGACTGCAGCAGCGGTGGCGCTGGCGGGGGTTGAGGCAGTGAAGCTCTCCTCCGTATCCGACATCTTTCTCCCCCCCAGTGGACCGTGGCCTACCTTGCGATGATCCTCTTCCGTAGGCCGCGGCTCCGCAGTGGATCGTCAGGGTTGAGGACCTTCCGTCGCGCTCCTGTGACGTCGGCGTCTGCTGGGCTCCTTCCAGGACCTTTACGCAACGTCCGGACGTGAGGCGGGGCTTCAGTTCTCGAGCGCTTTCGGAGTCCACGCCCCTCTTCTTCCCGCGCGGCGTCTTCAAGATGGCGTCCAACGGCGGGAAAACTCCACGGATGGCGGGAAGAAGGCAGAAGATGGCGCCGGATGGCGGGAAAACTTCGCGGATGGCGGGAAGAAGGTAGAAGATGGCGCCGGATGGCGGGAAACCTCCACGGATGGCGGGAATCTTCACCACTGGTAAGTTTGAACAGTCTTTTTCAGGCACGCAGTACCCGGTGGTTGCGGGCACGAAATCCTGCCGACTACGCCAAAAAGTTGACGCGCCCCTGGGCCTACTTGGTGTAGCGTTGCGCACGCGGGGACTACCCGGAGCCGGGCCTGTTGGGGGTAGTAGTCTCGTGGCGGTGACCCGGTCCGTGCCCAGGGAGTCAAACTGAGTGGCAGTATATTAGCAGTAGATGTTGGACGACTACGCCAGGACTGGGCAGGAAGTGTGGCATGCATAGGATTCCTGACCAAGAGACCTCCCACCTGCTCTCAGACGTAATATCTCTATCACTGTGGAAACCAGACCCCTGGGGTGCCACATATACCTCGTTGTGGGTCAGCTGCCTTGCATCCTAGGTGTGTCCTGGTGTAGCACCTGCTTCCGCCCCTCCCGGGCTCTCTTCAGATCGCAGCATCGTCAGCTGCCATGCATCCGAGGTCAGCCTTGGTGAGGCACTTAGTCACGCCCCTCCAAGCTCTCCTCAGTCCACGGAACAGTGGGACCCGATCCACACTCGTGCTTAACAGTCTGAATGCGAGGTAGACACTGGGCACATCCTGTAATAATGCGCCGCTGTTCTCTTACTCAGTGAAGATAGAAGTCTTCTCACCTTCTTTTGCTCCTACGACATTTATGCATCCTCCTCTGTAGCCGACACAGGGACCGGCAGCTGAATTCAGCGTACCTGCTATGACGACGCATGACATCGCTGGTATGCACCACATGTGACTGACACCACCGTTAGCTGCCTGCCTCTGATTGGCAAGCGATGTGTATGTCAGTGCAGGGACCTGGGTCTTTGTACTGCAATACAGTTCAGCTGGATGTGTGTCCTTGGATGCATATCCAGCTGAAATTGTCGGCGGAGTGGGTGGGCCCCCTCTAACATGGGCCAGGATCTTTATGCCCCAGCATACCAAGGAATATTGTAGAAAAGCCTAAAAACATGCCCCCAGAGAATTCTGTGAGCCGCGTTCCCTTGAAAAGACCATGAAAATGATCTCTATATAAAAATATCCATATCTCAGGAGCTGTATGGTGGATTTAAAGATAATAAAAAGCAGAATTCTCAGAGGAGCAGCAGAAATAAAATAAGAGGAGAAACTGTCCACTTTTGACCTGGTGACAGGACCTCTTTAAAAATGCTGGCAAACACAGTAGTGCTATAAAGCAACAATCTAGCGTTTATTTTCTTATATCAGCACTGGAGTGATGCCACTAACGTAAGGTCTCTGACCCTAGTAATATACTTACCGGTCGCCGTCTTCAGCAGGTCCACGCTGAAGAATCCTACTTTCTGTTGGAGACATTGACATTAGCAGCAATAGATTGACTCAAACTCTACTGTATAAATAGAAACCATCTGAGCTTCTAATCTGAACATGCTCCAATCTAGGCACAGGTCATTGTACTGGAAGAGAAAGAAGGTGAGCTGTGACATAACCTATTGTGAATGGTGGATCCTGTGTTATCAACAGTGTAAAATATGTGTAGAAGTGCTATTGTGACACCCCAGGGGTCTGGTTGTCACAGTGATAGAGATATTACGTCTGAGAGCAGGTGGGAGGTCCTTTGGTCAGGGATCCTGTGCATGCCACACCTCCTGCCCAGCCTTGGGAGGGGAAGAACTTCCCCTGTATAAACCCGGGGCTGAGGCAGGGTTAGTGAGTCCAGGAAGAGTAGAGACAAGAGCAGCATAGGAAGCAGCAGAGTCACAAGGAGTCAGGGGCTGGCAGCTAAAGAGCTCGCCCTGACTAAGAAGATTCTTTACCGGACCCGGAGTCCGAGGCTGTGGGGACTAACTTCTACCCAGCAGCAGAATCCGTCAGGCAGGGGATTTCAGGTCCCCTGGCCCAGAAGCCCGAAGGCCCGGTCACACGCGTGGGACCAGCACCGCCATCGTGGAGCGGAAGCCATTAGAAGGCCCCGAGTCACCGGCCATACGGGTGAGCACCACACGGTACACTCAGGGACGTGGGCTACTTACATCAGCTTCTAGCAAGGTAGCCAGAAGAGTACAGTCAGCTTGGGAGGCCTACAACTACGCCTGGCCAGGGGAGATCCCATCTGCTCAAGGACTGACCAGGCCCCGTTCGCTAGCAAGTACTCCGGGAGGGTCTATCGTTGTTACCAGTAAAGACCCTGAACGCTACCATACCGTCTCTGAGTGGTTCCTGCTACCCCCATCATCCACGTCGGCTGCCCTGAGGCCATACCCCTCCCGTTGGGGGTTATACTATCACGCTGCACCATCCTTCCACCGGCCTCAGCGGTCTGCCCTGCAGCAGCAGCCCCCTGGCTGCATTCAACGGGTGGCGTAGTCATCAACCATTTTCTACCGCTAACAGACTGCCGTCCAGTTTGACTCCCTGGGCACGGACCGGGTCACCGCCACGAGACTACAACCCTAAACAGATCCGGCTCCGGGTAAGCTCCCGCGTGCGCAACGCAGCGCGACACAGGCCCAGGGGCGCGTCAATTTTTGGCGTAGTCGGCAGGATCACGTGCCCGCAACCACCGGGTACTGCGTGCCTGAAAAGCAAAGACTGTTCAAACTTACCAGTGGTGAAGATTCCCGCCATCGGTGAAGATTCCCGCCATCCGGCGCCATCTTCAGCCTTCTTCCCGCCATCGGTGAAGTTTCCCGCCATCCGGCGCCATCTTCAGCCTTCTTCCCGCCATCCGTGGAGTTTTCCCGCCATTGGACGCCATCTTGAGGACGCCGCGCGGGAAGAAGAGGGGCGTGGACTCCGAAAGCGCGCGAGAACTGAAGCCCCGCCTCACGTCCGGACGTTGCGTAAGGTCCTGGAAGGAGCCCAGCAGACGCCGACGTCACAGGAGCGCGACGGAAGGTCCTCAACCCTGACGATCCACTGCGGAGCCGCGGCCTACGGAACAGGATCATCGCAAGGTAGGCCACGGTCCACTAGGGGGGAGGAAGATGTCGGATACGGAGGAGAGCTCCACTGCCTCAACCCCCGCCAGCGCTACCGCTGTTGCAGTTATGCCCTTCACCATGCCCTATATCCCGGGAGCAGCTTGGCTACCCCAGTACTCAGGGGAGTCACATACCCTGCATGACTTTAGAGAAAAGCTGGATAGCCTCTTCCAGGTGTACCCCCTCACAGAAGAGCAAAAAGTGAGCATCCTGGTGGCCAAACTAACTGGGGCAGCCAAAAGGGAAGTAAAATCCTGGCCACCTGGGAGGAAGACTGTCGCAGGGATACTAACCCGGCTGAAGGACACTTTTGATACCCGCACCTCAGCCGAGATTAAACTTAGATTCTACGGGTGCAAGCAGCGAGCGCATGAGAGTATAAGGGACTATGCACTCAACCTACAAGAGGCCCTGAGGGCCATTAAGCAGACCGACCCTAATGGAGTGGGAAACGAGGACAGGCTGTTGACCGAACAATTTATAGAGGGTTTATATTGCAATGCCCACCGCACCCAGTTGCGGGCAATGGCCTTACAGGACCCTCATCTAGAATTTGCACAGTTCAAGGACAGAGCCATCCGGGTGCTCCGAGAACCGGCACCAGGTGGCGTTGTGACCCACAGACGCCCCACTACCACTTACTACCAGGAGGCGGCGCCCTTGTCAGCAGGGCCTGTGGGAGCTGATGCGCAGGCTTTGGACAATGACCCGGCTCCAGACCTACACCATCAGGTCCAAGAGCTAGCTAAAAGCGTTGCTGCGCTAACCCGAACTGTGCAGTCTTTACAGGTTTCCACTCCAGGGAAGATCCAGCTGGCATCCGGACCGGAGGACATCCCGTGGCGTCGACCAAGGAGGACCCCACCGGCCAGAGGAAGACCCAGTGACCGATACAGCGAGGACGGACGACCCATCTGCCGCCGCTGCAATCAACCCGGACATATGGAAAGGTACTGTTCTTTAAACGGGCACAACCTGGGGTAGAGGGCCAACCCCCAGGAAAAAGATCACCAGGCCCATCGAACTGGCGCGACAGATATGTGGGAGGACGTCCAGTCTTGCCTGTGGTACTGGATGGCATTCCCATGAGTGCCCTACTGGACACCGGGTCACAGGTCACCACCATCCCGTACGTGCTCTTCAAGCAGTACTGGAATGACTCGGATATTACCCGCTACCCTGACGACGACTTGAGTATCATCGCCAGCAATGGTCAGCCCGTGCCACAGATCGGATTTAAAGAGGTGACCATCAAAATTGGTAGAGTCGAACTGGCCGCACAGGGACTGATCATTGTAGATATTGACAAACATGAGAGTCACCCAAAAATAACTCTAGGAACTAATGTAATTGAAAATTGTCTTGCAGAGGTGATTTTCCTTTTACAGCAGGTTGCCAAGAATGCCAGCTCCGGCGAGCAGCGGGTGCTCCAGAAAGAGATCCGGGCACTGATGCAACGGCAACAAGTGGAACTCTCCGGCGGTGAGATTGGTAGCGTAAGAATGTGTGACCCTTTTCCTATTGCCATGCCCCCAAAAAGTGAAATGATGATTTGGTGCCGGGCAGCTATTGGTCTGAGAGGTAGAGATTACCAGGCAATGGTAGAACCAGTTTACTCAGACAGTAGGCCCACCATTTTGACAGCACGGGGGGTGGTCAATGTACGCCATGGGAGGGTGCCCGTTCGCATAATAAATATCGGGGAGAGGGAAGTGTACCTGCCCCGGTATGCCACGCTAGCCAAATTATATACCACTAATCAAAATTCTATACAATCTGTGGAACCCTTGCCTCCATCTCACCCGGAGGAAGGTAACGGCTCTAAGAAAGACATGGAGGACTGGTGTCAGCAACTACATCTGGGTACTGACTCCACTCCCTCACACCAGAAACAAGGAGTCTATCGGGTGGTTCAAGAGTATGAGAGAGTGTTTAGTAAACACCCGTTAGACTTCGGGCGAGTCAAGGGGGTAGAACACCGCATCCCCACGGGAGATCATCCTCCCATAAAAGAGAGGTATCGACCCGTACCCCCTGCACATTACCAACACGCCAAGGGGATGCTTAGAGACATGAAGGAGGCTGGGGTAATCCGGGATAGCTGTAGCCCCTGGGCAGCCCCACTAGTTTTAGTCAAAAAGAAAGACAACACCATGAGGATGTGTGTAGATTACCGGAAAATCAACCGTATCACACACAAGGATGCGTACCCCTTACCAAGGATAGAGGAGTCATTGGCTGCTTTAAGATCTGCTAACTTCTTCTCTACCTTGGATCTCACTAGCGGGTACTGGCAGGTTCCTGTAGCAGAGGCGGACCGGGAGAAGACCGCATTCACCACCCCGATGGGACTTAGCGAGTTCACCTGCATGCCGTTCGGACTCTGCAACGCCCCAGGAACCTTCCAACGATTAATGGAGTGCTGTCTGGGCCACAGAAACTTCGAGACGGTCCTGTTGTACCTGGACGATGTCATCGTATACTCCAAAACGTATGAGGACCACCTGAAACACCTGGCGGAGGTGTTCGAAGCTCTGGCGAGTTACGGCCTAAAGGTGAAACCCTCCAAGTGTCACCTCCTGAAACCAAAGGTGCAATACCTGGGACACGTGGTGAGCGCTGACGGAGTGGCTCCCGACCCCGATAAGATCACCGCAATCAAAGGATGGCCAAGCCCTTCCAGCGTAAAAGAAGTGCGGCAGTTCCTAGGGTTGGTAGGCTACTACCGAAGGTTTATTCCCGGTTTCACCAAAAAGGCGGCGCCTATGCAGGACCTCCTGATAGGCCAGTCCCGGAAGGCCAAGAACCAGAAGCCGCCCTTCAAATGGGAAGAGCTAGAGGAAGAGTCCTTCCGCCAGCTGAAGATGGCCCTCACGGGGGATGAAATCTTGGCGTATCCGGACTATAGCCAGCCCTTCATCCTCTACACCGACGCCAGTAACGTCGGGCTAGGAGCCGTACTGTCCCAGATTCAGCAGGGGAAAGAGCGAGTAATCGCCTATGCCAGCCGAAAACTGCGACCCACCGAAAGGAATCCCGAGAATTATAGCTCATTTAAGCTAGAGTTCCTGGCCGTGGTATGGGCAGTCACCGAGCGCTTTAAGCATTACCTCGCTTCTTCCCGGTTCACCGTATACACGGATAACAACCCGCTGACACACCTGGACACGGCAAGACTCGGTGCCCTGGAGCAGAGGTGGATGGCCCGTCTGTCCAACTACGAGTTCACAATTAAATACCGGGCAGGGCGCTCCAATACCAACGCGGACGCCCTGTCCAGGATGCCCAACCTGCCGGACGGAGGAGAAGATCCGGAGGGACTGGAAGAAGTTGAACTCCCTGCGTTCCACCGTCATGGGACTATCCAGTATTCCCACCGGGTAAGGAGTAAGCAGGCTGCTACGTTGAACCCCTTACCTCACTACAACTGGGCGGAAACGCAAGACAGCGACCCTGCCGTCCGACTGGTGAAGGAGATGCTGACTCGTCCGGAGGCTAGCCTGGAATCAGACGCTCCAGAGGAAGCCAAACAACTATGGGCAGAGAAGAGTCGACTGTTCCTTTACAAGGGGAAGTTGTGCCGCAGAATGGTTAACTCCAGGACGCATGAACTACTCTGGCAAGTAGTGGTGCCACGAAGAGACGCAGCCATGGTGATGGAGGCATACCACGACGGAGCTGGACACTTCGGGTGGAAAAAGCTGGAGTTCCTGCTGCGCGAGCGGTTCCACTGGGTAGGCATGAGGGGAACCATCGAGAAGTGGTGCAGAGACTGTGGCCCGTGCAATCTGAGAAGGAAGGACCGGGCCAGCCAGAAGACTCCCCTGCAGTCCATCGTCACCCGGCAACCGTTGGAACTGGTAGCCTTGGATCATGTAAAACTGACCCCCAGCAGAAGTGGCTACGTCTACGCGTTAACCATCGTGGATCATTACTCCCGGTTTCTGGTTGTCGTCCCCGTCAAGGACTTAACGGCTCGAACAGCAGCTAGAGCCTTCCAGCAGCACTTTTGCCGTCCACACGGGTACCCGGACCAAGTGCTGACGGACCAGGGACCTGCCTTTGAAGCGGAGGTCTTCCAGGAATTCTGCAATCTGTATGGCTGCCGGAAGATAAGGACGACACCCTACCATCCGCAAACTAATGGACTTTGTGAGAAAATGAACCAGGTGGTAATGGATCTTCTAAAAACGTTGCCCCTGGAAGAACGCAGTCTGTGGCCTGAGAAGTTGCCCGATCTGGTGGACCTATACAACCACATCCCGGTAGGTTCCACCAACTGTACCCCGGCTTACCTAATGAGGGCAAGACCTGGTAAGTTACCTGTTGACCTGGAAATGGGAGTCCTGACGCCCGAGGACACTTCACCAGAAACAGACTGGGACACAGAGAGGCAGCAGCAGTACCGGAAAGTACAGGAGAGCGTGGAGCGAAGTCTCTGTCAGGCTAGGGAAAGACAAGAGAAGACTTACAACCAGTATGCTCCCGCTGTTCCCCTGGTACCCGGAGAGCAGGTCTTGAAGAGGAAGAGACGGCTCCACAAGTTGGACGACCAGTGGGAGAAGGACCCGTACACCGTACTGCCCTCAAGCCACGAGAACCCGAAGGTCTGTACCATCAGTAAAGACGGAGGGGAAACCACAGCCATTGTATCCCGGGACCACCTGAAGAAGTGCCCCGAACAACTGAGGAACCCTGAGGAGGAACAGGAAGACCATCGACCCGTGGAAGAAAGGGAAGATATGGTTAGTACCGTGCTCGGGGACTTCCCTCGGTCTTGGACTCAAGTCAATGGTGCAGTTGTGGTACCCGTACTCACCTTCCTCCAACCATCATCCCAAGAACCTACGGAGCAACGGGTAGAGCTGGAAGAGCAGCCGGTCCAGGAGGCAGAAGACTCCACCCAAGCGGAACAGGAGAATCCACCCTCTGCTTATAGTGAGCCTGCCGTACCCCTAGTGAGACAAAGAGCCGGTAGACAGCTGCCCAGTTTACCCTTGACAGCTCCTACACCCTGTAGTTCAGGGCCAGACAGTCAGCTCCGTAGGTCCACTAGGGCCACTAAAGGCCAGTTACCCGCACGTTGGAGGATCTAAATGTTTAAGTTGTTTTACAATGTTTACCTGTTTATTGTTGCTTGTGTATAATTTTGTGTTTCTAGTTATTTTTAGGAAACCTTGGTGGATTTACCGGGAATCCTTTGTATATAGTTGGAGCGTAACCCAGGATGGACTAGAGACTGTTAAGGACTCGGGGTAGGACAGACCCCTACCTGGTTACGTCTCCCTGTGTTGGTGAAATGGACACCTTTGCTTTTCTTCAAAGACTGCACCCGGTTGCGGACATCCGTGACCATCTTATTGTGTTTCCTTGTTGTATTTTATTGTTCTTTGATATACCTTGTTATATTTTTCTAAAAAGTGTTTAGTCCCGGAGTACTAAATTTCACTAGGGGGGAGTGTGACACCCCAGGGGTCTGGTTGTCACAGTGATAGAGATATTACGTCTGAGAGCAGGTGGGAGGTCCTTTGGTCAGGGATCCTGTGCATGCCACATCTCCTGCCCAGCCTTGGGAGGGGAAGAACTTCCCCTGTATAAACCCGGGGCTGAGGCAGGGTTAGTGAGTCCAGGAAGAGTAGAGACAAGAGCAGCATAGGAAGCAGCAGAGTCACAAGGAGTCAGGGGCTGGCAGCTAAAGAGCTCGCCCTGACTAAGAAGATTCTTTACCGGACCCGGAGTCCGAGGCTGTGGGGACTAACTTCTACCCAGCAGCAGAATCCGTCAGGCAGGGGATTTCAGGTCCCCTGGCCCAGAAGCCCGAAGGCCCGGTCACACGCGTGGGACCAGCACCGCCATCGTGGAGCGGAAGCCATTAGAAGGCCCCGAGTCACCGGCCATACGGGTGAGCACCACACGGTACACTCAGGGACGTGGGCTACTTACATCAGCTTCTAGCAAGGTAGCCAGAAGAGTACAGTCAGCTTGGGAGGCCTACAACTACGCCTGGCCAGGGGAGATCCCATCTGCTCAAGGACTGACCAGGCCCCGTTCGCTAGCAAGTACTCCGGGAGGGTCTATCGTTGTTACCAGTAAAGACCCTGAACGCTACCATACCGTCTCTGAGTGGTTCCTGCTACCCCCATCATCCACGTCGGCTGCCCTGAGGCCATACCCCTCCCGTTGGGGGTTATACTATCACGCTGCACCATCCTTCCACCGGCCTCAGCGGTCTGCCCTGCAGCAGCAGCCCCCTGGCTGCATTCAACGGGTGGCGTAGTCATCAACCATTTTCTACCGCTAACAGACTGCCGTCCAGTTTGACTCCCTGGGCACGGACCGGGTCACCGCCACGAGACTACAACCCTAAACAGATCCGGCTCCGGGTAAGCTCCCGCGTGCGCAACGCAGCGCGACACAGGCCCAGGGGCGCGTCACTATCTGAACTGTAATGATAATAAAGCTGCTAAAAATATTCTGAACAGAACAGGAATAGTGATTCCAGCTAAAGGCCAATGTGAAAATTGCTAAATTTAATATTTTTTATATAGATAATGATATGGAATATTGAGAAAAAAATAAGCATTATCATATTAAGACCACGGCCCCACTATCAGTATTTGGCCAGTATTCGGTCAGTATTTTTTCTCCAAAGTGGGAGACAAAACCAGGTGAGGAACAATCAGAGAAAAGGTATAATAGAAACAAGTCACCAATTCTGCATTTATCACCCACTCCTGGTTTTGGCTCCCACTCCTGAGAAAAAACACTGACTGAATACTGACCAAATACTGATAGTGTGGCCGTGGCCTAAAAAATACTTTTACCTTAAAACCTGAATGAAAATAATTTTCTTTCACTCCTATTAAAACACCAAGATTTATAAATGCAGCCTAATATTCTACTTTGCTGATGTTCATAGAGCAAATGAGCATAAGCACAGTGATATGTTGAATATATTTTAATCCGACTGGAAAATTACAATTCTGGAAGCTTTTACTTTTCTAAAATCAAAAAATGAAATACATTTTTCGCAAACACTGGCAGTTTTTTCATTGGTTTTTACTTTTGACCTTCACTGAAACTTGAGTAGTCAAAATGTATCCTATATAAAAGATGCAAAGTAAAAAAAAAAAAAAAAAAAAAAGGCAAAAGAAATCCCCATAAAGAAATAAAAACACATTATTGAAGGTATATAAGGGTTGTGGCAATGATACTACAGCCAATTATAAATTGATTACTGGCAATGTCTAAGTTTTATGCATAAACCTTTTGTGAGGAAATAAGTTTTTCATGTAAAAAACAATGCTTCATATTTAATAATCTTCATGGGCAGTTAGCATGGACTGACACTCTTCATTTTAAATTTTTTTGTCTTACAAATTAAAATGATAAAGAAATGATAAGGAAGCGATTTGTACACAGTTTGGTAATAGGAAGGATGTTCTAATGGATTTAGCTGATTAAGTCATTCTCCGCTGGCAGTCTATGGACTCTCTTTTGAAGACAATACATAGACTACAAGGGTGCCAAGCAGTTGTGTCTATACCATAACAATCTCTACTGATGAAATCCTATTATATTATCCCTGAAGCCTTTATCTTGAAAGCCAAGAGCAGTCTGTGTCTGTATCAGAAAAAAAAATACAAGGACATGATAAGAGTGAGACAGAGCGGTACCTCACGCTTATGAATCAAACTTCAGGGAATGAATAATAAAATATATGTACAAGGTTTATTCAGTAAACGGAAATGAGCCGGGAGGATATAGACATTTCTACAAAGTCTGTCTTTTTTCTTTACACTGTAAAGATACAGAACTTATTCTTCAATGGCCGGAATAATCAGTTGGGCAAAGAATTAGATTAAGATGTAGTACTGCCTTCATAAAATTACAAATTCTGTATAATTTTCATAAAAAAACACATTTAATTCATTAAAATACATACTATATTATATTTATTTGTAGAAGTTGAAAACTGGCAATTAATTAAAATGATTTCATGCCGCCGGGTCATTAAATACGGCCTGACTATGTAAGGAGTTGCCGTTCTTATTGGTCTTAAGTCCCCTTTACTCCAGGACCTATGCTGAGATTTACTACATCCATGTCTACACTACTCCAGTTGCGCTAATCAGATCAGCTACATCTATATTTGCAGTACTTCAGTTCCACTACTCAGCTCTGCAACATTCATGTCTCTACTACTTCAGTCCCCTGCTCAGCTCTACTAGGTTAGTCCAGCTATTCTATACGAGTTCAATTACTTCTCCAGTACCACTGCATTGCTGACCCATATGCTCGGGTGCACAAGCACTGCCTGTTTGTACTGCTTAAAGCGGTTGTCCACTACTATTAATAATTGGCCATTCTATTTTTATGTTGAAAATAAGTATCTTTGTAAATACCTTGCTTTGCAGTTACTGCCATGTCACGTCAAGTTCTGGCTGCAGCTGGGGATGACTTACTTCTGCGTTCCACGGTGGATGCTGGGTTGTGGGCGAGGTTGCCCCGCACTTCACACCCAGCATCCACCACGTGCTCTCCCTCTTCTCATTCATTTGGAAAGCACACTATGGATGATGGGTGTGACGAGCGGAGTAACCCCGCGCACAACCCAGCATCCATCGCAGGGACCGCGTCACTGATGTCACACCTCACTTGACACGACATCAGCGGGGGGTCACGTGATGCCTGTGAGCGGCCAGCTACTGCAAAGCAAGGTATTTACAAAGATACTTATTTTCACCCTAAAAATAGAATGGCCAAATATTAAAAGTAGTGGACAACCCATTTAAGACCTGCTCATCTGAACCAAAGACTTTGTGGATCGACCAGAACAGGTGAGGCATACCACAGAGAAAGGTCAATAATATAAGATCATCCCTGTCAAAGCTGCATCCCAGCCAAGCTTTACAACTAGAGGGTGCTTTACCAATTTGAGACATATTAAAGGGAATTTGCTATCAAAGAATAACCTATATTGGATGAATAGATGAAGAAATTGCATTATATAGTGAATAAGCCTTTCTAAGAACACTTCTGTCCTGATAATCAACCAGTGTAAACTGGCTGCCAATCACCTCGCGAACGATCAAAACACTCGTTCATTGGCTGAAATGATTTTTAAAGTGAACCTGACACTCATGGATCTGGCAACATGTGTCAGGCACTAGCTGCATGAAATCAGCCAGGTATGTTTAACTCGGAAATGCTGTGGTGTTTCAGAGAAAAACATATTTTAAAAACAGCTGGAGAGTAGAGATGAGCGTTGTTCTACTCGAACTGTTCGCCAATCTCAAATTCGAGCTGTTTTGGGCGGTGTTCGAGCCGTTCGGCGAACACGAACAATTTGAGAAAAATTCGGCTGTTCGAGGTTATGTTCGATAACTGTTCGTGCACCAAAATCATAACTGGATTTTTTCTCAGTAATGATGAAAATTAATGTTAATACGCAGTTTGAGTGTACAGCGGGGTGGGGGGAGGGGCAGGGGATGGATCTCTGCAGGAACAATGAAGATCTCCATTTTTTTTTCTCTTTCCCGCATTTACAGTGGGGAGGTGCAATCTGTCAGCCTATCAGCAGCGCACACACGGAGCGAAGTGCTTTTTTTCACACAAGCAAGGGCATGTGTCATTGGCAGTGTATGTCACATGTCCTTGCCCTATAAGACCAAGCCATTTTCCCCGTCGCCACCATTTTCTCACTGCTGCAGCTGCGTGTTAGACGGCACCGCTGTTGCTGTGTGCGCTATACCTTGTTAATTTCAAGCCAATTTTCGCACAAATCTACAGATAGCTTGGGAGTAGGGAATAGTTGTGATTGCAGTCCTTTTAAGGACTAGGTTACAGCATTTCCTACGACTTTTATCAGGCAGGTCTGTGCTCTTAAATAGATAGATTGTGGGAGTAAAGACTAATTGTAATTGGAGTCCTTTTCAGGACTAGGTTACATCAGTTCCTATCAGTTTTTGCCAGGCAGGTCTGTGCCAGTGCTGTGCAAGTTTTTTTCACAGCATTTGGCTGAATCTAGCAAAGCTAATCCTTTTTGGCCTATTGCAGAGTGTGTTAGTCAGTGGAGTAGCCTATCTGTGTTGCAAGATATACCACCTGTGTATAGAATACCAATTTTTTTACTGCACCTAGTGAAGTAAAATCTTTTGGGCATAGCATCATTCTATTAGTCCATCTATACTGACCTCCATCAGGTTGCAAATTGAATATAATTTTTTTCTGCATCTAGCTCTCAAAAAATATTGGGCTTCTAGCTGTGTGTGGGACTTGTTCTATTAATCCATCTATACAGACCTCCATCAGGTTGCAAACTGAATATATTTTTTTCTGCATCTACCTCTGAAAAAATATTGGGCTTCTAGCTGTGTGTGGGACTTGTTCTATTAATCCATCTATACAGACCTCCATCAGGTTGCAAACTGAATATATTTTTTTCTGCATCTACCTCTGAAAAAATATTGGGCTTCTAGCTGTGTGTGGGACTTGTTGTATTAGTCCATCTATACTGACCTCCATCAGGTTGCAAACTGAATATATTTTTTTCTGCATCTACCTCTGAAGAAATATTGGGCTTCTAGCTGTGTGTGGGACTTGTTCTATTAATCCATCTATACAGACCTCCATCAGGTTGCAAACTGAATATATTTTTGTCTGCATCTAGCTCTAAAAAAATATTTGGCCTTCTAGCTGTGTGTGGGACTTGTTCTATTAGTCCATCTATACTGACCTCCATCAGGTTGCAAATTGAATATAATTTTTTTCTGCATCTAGCTCTGAAAAAATATTGGGCTTCTAGCTGTGTGTTGGACTTGTTCTATTAATCCATCTATACAGACCTCCATCAGGTTGCAAACTGAATATATTTTTTTCTGCATCTACCTCTGAAAAAATATTGGGCTTCTAGCTGTGTGTGGGACTTGTTGTATTAGTCCATCTATACTGACCTCCATCAGGTTGCAAACTGAATATATTTTTTTCTGCATCTACCTCTGAAAAAATATTGGGCTTCTAGCTGTGTGTGGGACTTGTTCTATTAATCCATCTATACAGACCTCCATCAGGTTGCAAACTGAATATATTTTTGTCTGCATCTACCTCTGAAAAAATATTGGGCTTCTAGCTGTGTGTGGGACTTGTTCTATTAATCCATCTATACAGACCTCCATCAGGTTGCAAACTGAATATATTTTTTTCTGCATCTACCTCTGAAAAAATATTTGGGCTTCTAACTGTGTGTGGGACTTGTTCTATTAGTCCATCTATACTGACCTCCATCAGGTTGCAAATTGAATATAATTTTTTTCTGCATCTAGCTCTGAAAAAATATTGGGCTTCTAGCTGTGTGTGGGACTTGTTCTATTAATCCATCTATACAGACCTCCATCAGGTTGCAAACTGAATATATTTTTTTCTGCATCTACCTCTGAAAAAATATTGGGCTTCTAGCTGTGTGTGGGACTTGTTCTATTAATCCATCTATACAGACCTCCATCAGGTTGCAAACTGAATATATTTTTTTCTGCATCTACCTCTGAAAAAATATTGGGCTTCTAGCTGTGTGTGGGACTTGTTCTATTAATCCATCTATACAGACCTCCATCAGGTTGCAAACTGAATATATTTTTTTCTGCATCTACCTCTGAAAAAATATTGGGCTTCTAGCTGTGTGTGGGACTTGTTGTATTAGTCCATCTATACTGACCTCCATCAGGTTGCAAACTGAATATATTTTTTTCTGCATCTACCTCTGAAAAAATATTGGGCTTCTAGCTGTGTGTGGGACTTGTTCTATTAATCCATCTATACAGACCTCCATCAGGTTGCAAACTGAATATATTTTTGTCTGCATCTAGCTCTAAAAAAATATTTGGCCTTCTAGCTGTGTGTGGGACTTGTTCTATTAGTCCATCTCTACTGACCTCCATCAGGTTGCAAACTGAATATAATTTTTTTCTGCATCTACCTCTGAAAAAATATTTGGCCTTCTAGCTGTGTGTGGGACTTGTTCTATTAGTACATCTATACTGACCTCCATCAGGTTGCAAATTGAATATAATATTTTTCTGCATCTACCTCTGAAAAAATATTTGGCCTTCTAGCTGTGTGTGGGACTTGTTCTATTAGTCCATCTATACTGACCTCCATCAGTTTGCAAATTGAATATAATATTTTTCTGCATCTAGCTCTGAAAAAATGTTTGGCCTTCTAGCAGTGTGTGGGACTTGTTCTATTAGTCCATCTATACTGACCTCCATCAGGTTGCAAATTCAAAATAATTTTTTGTCTGCATCTAGCTCTGAAAAAATATTTGGCCTTCTAGCAGTGTGTGGGACTTGTTCTATTATTCCATCTATACTGACCTCCATCAGGTTGCAAATTCAAAATAATTTTTTGTCTGCATCTAGCTCTGAAAAAATATTTGGCCTTCTAGCAGTGTGTGGGACTTGTTCTATTAGTCCATCTATACTGACCTCCATCAGGTTGCAAACTGAATATAATTTTTTTCTGCATCTAACTCTGAAAAAATATTTGGCCTTCTAGCAGTGTGTGGGTCTCATTGTATTAGGCCATCTATACCAAGCTCCACCAGCTTTTCAATTAATAATAATTTTTCGCTGCATCTAGCCCTGAAAATAATTTTTCTTCCCAATAGTGGTAGCAATAGAAATATGGGGCGCGCTCCTGGCTTACAAAAATATACGCTTCATAACAAAAAACACCAGCTTAGCGCACTGCATTAATAAGATGGCATCATCGTCTCTCCCAGTGCTAGGCCTACTACCCAGGCTAGCATTCCTGTGCCTAAAACACAATGTATGGGTCCGCGCTAGCCACTATGCTGAGGGGTCTAAAGCTGCTGCTAACGCTTTATAACAATTCAATTGGCAGATTTTCACAGAGCTCTTCCACAATGCCCACCCATCGGGACAACAGTTGCCCACCTTCCCTATGGGATCTAGTGGCGAATAGTTGATGCCATTAATCAGAGCGTCAGTTGCCCCGTCGACGTGGCAAGCATACGGTAAGACATGGGAAGAGTGGACACGACTAGTAGCAGGCAGACGGGTTGACCAATGTGAACAAGCCAGATCACAAGTCACCATAGAATTTCTCCACCAGCTAATGATGAGGGGCATATCAGGGGCGTCAGCGCAGCGGTGTCTGACCGGAGTAGCATTTCACTTCCAACTACTGAATTGGGGAGATGTGACAAAGATTCATCATCAGACAATCCATAAAAGGGTGGAAAAGGGGTCAGCCAAGTCAGGAATATAGACGTCCCGTCCCGTGTCACTAAAACTGATTTCTCACATCATATCCCTAACACCATTAACATGACACTCACAATTTGAAGCAACACTACTGTCTACTGCATTTGTGATCGCCTTCTTCGGGGCGCCATGCATAAGCGAATTAGTCCCTCAATCCAAAATTAGCACCAGTGGAGGCTTATTACACCAGGACGTAGTCATAGCCAATAATGCAATACGTCTACGCATACACAAATTGAAAATGGTTCCAGCGGGCAGGGGCACTTGGGTACTTCTACAACCCACAAACGGTACACTGAGTCGGGTAACAATAGTAAAACCATATCTAACCATCAGATCACAAAGTAATTTGTTCCTATCACACATTGATGGGACGCCATTATCAAGATACCAGTTCCAAGCTATATTTAATAAATGCATAACATCGGCAGGGAACCACCCCAAAGATTACGGGACACATTCATTCCGCATAGGCGCGGCCACAGAAGCAGCAAGAGCAGGACTGTCAGAAACGGAAGTTCAGAGGATAGAGAGATGGTGATCCACGTGTTTGGCAAGATACATAAGACCGGACTTGTTATCCTAACGTGGTTTGTTTCTTTTACAGGTGACGCTAAGCCAACAGTGTGGGTGATAGGCCACTCGTATATATATTGGGCAGATTAAAGGGCGAAAGTCCGCCCAGGCGGGAGGAAATTAGAGTTTCATAACACATATTTCAACTGGAGAGGTATTAGAGGCCTGCAATGGCCACAGGTACTAATGGAGGTAATCAAGGTAGGGAGAGAGGCAAGATGTCTGGTCATCTTAGTTATACAGGCCGGGGGAAACAACCTAGGTCATCACAAGAGCGCATAACTAATGGCAATAATGAAACTAGACACTGAGCGCTTCAGAGAATTTTTCACAAAACTAGCTATAATATGGTCAGAGATTGTGCCGATAGCGGTATGGCAAGGTGCGCGAGACATCACGGCCATCGAACGGACAAGGCGGGTAATAAATATTCGGATGGCAAAATTTAGAAGAGACAGAGGCGGTGTAGTGGTACGACACCGACAACTGGAAGGAGATAAAGCAGGCCTCATACGGCCCGACGGTGTTCACTTAATGGATATTGGACTGGACATATTCCTGTCAGGACTCCAGGATGGAGTGGAACAAGCGTTAAGAGTGATGGGTGGGGGTCAGAGTCCTGCATACGAGTACGCAGGATCCTCCGTGGCCTGGAAATAGAAAGGACATGTTGGAGAGTTACACTTGTTGGCCAAGTTGCCGGAGTGGAGACCCAGGGCATGCTGCAACAAGCTGAATTATTTTAGAAATAAAATGTCTTTCTAATGGAATGAGTATAAAGAGTTAATAAAGCTGTGTCCGATCCTCACCCATCCAGTTGTAAGAGTTACATTATTGTATTGTCAAGGAAAGGGGGGCGGTAGGGGGGCTGAGCGTCTGGGTTTGGTTGGGGGTCCCCACAGTCTGCCTAGGCTAGATGCATTTAAAAATTCTTATTAGATACACAGGCGGTGCAGCTTGCTTCGCAGCTGGGCTACTACGCCCAAAGTATTGCCTAGGCTAGATGCAGTTAAAAATTCTACGCTGACTAGCAGACACTGAAGATTTGGAGCAGACCTCTGAGTAAACAGCTCTTCAGACTCAATCATCTGTGTTACCCCAAGCCATAGTGTATGTAGTTTCTTACAGTTAAAAGGGGGGGGGAGCGACCCAACCCACCTGGAATTGACGATGCCAACGTCACGTAAGACACAGCAAGGGGACTCCAAAAAGAGTTTCCATTTTTTCCCAAAATTGTGGCACAGACACCACTTAACCCTAGAACGCATACCTGGGGCCTCGCAGTCCCGCCCTGTTAATTGTTTTCTATTTTCTGCAAGATTACTTTAGTTAGAATTTTGAAACTCTAGGTATTCTTCATGTATATAGTTGTTTGTCATTTGAGTTTGAGTTATTCAATGTTATTTGCACACGGGCCTAAAAGGCCCCAGGTATATGAAAGTGTAGATTTTTATGGTCATGCGTTCTAGGGTTAAGTGGCATCAATTGCCCCACAGTTGCTTAAAACGGTTGGTGAGGTGATATTACCAAATCCTCAAGCTTTTAGCCTCCCAAGGATAACACAGGATTAGAAAAGTCCTTGCGAATCCATGATTTGTTCATCTTTATGAACGTGAGTCTGTCTACATTCTCAGTGGACAGCCGCGTGCGCTTATCTGTCAGCACACCATCAGCAGCGCTGAACACACGTTCAGAGAGAACACTGGCTGCAGGGCATGACAAGATCTCCAAGGCGTGAGTGGCGAGCTCCGGCCATTTTTCCAGATTGGAATACCAAAATGAGCAAGGGTCCAGTGACACAGTCATGGCTTCGATGTTCACTTGGAGATACTCCTGCACCATCCTCTCTAGGCATTGACTATGTGTCAGACTTCTTGTCTCCTGTGGCCTTGCAAAGGATGGTCTAAAAAAGTGGTGAAACGATTTCACAAAATTGCTGTTACCAGCAGATACTGTGTTACTGTTACGGTTTGAGTGATGAAGACTCGACAGTCCCGCGGTTGGCAAGTTAGAACTGTGAGATTCACTTCGTGCACCACTGGTGTTTTGTGGAAAAGCACATGTAAGATTCTGCAACAGCGTCTGCAGATACTCCTGCATGCGTCAATCCCTTTTTATGGCAGGAATTATTTCGGCAAATTTACTTTTGTACCGGGGATCTAAGAGTGTGGCAACCCAGTAGTCGAGATTATTTCGAATTCTGCAATCTGATGGTCATGTTGCAGGTAGTGCAGCAAGAAGGCACTCATGTGTCTTGCGCATCCAGGAGGACCAAGTCCTTGTTGTGTTGGTAGCGAGGTAAGAATCATGCTTCTTTCCTCTGCCCTCTCCCCCCAACCTCGCACAACAGAAATGTGATCAAGGTCTCCCTCATCTGATGAGTCTTCCATGCCCATCGCCAGTTCATCCTCCACTTCTTCCTCGGCTCCTGCACCTTCCTCAACAGTTTGGCTGCTACCATGCGCCCTGTTTAATCCCTCTCCCCACCCTCCCATGCCTGCCTCCTTGGTGCTGCCAACCGTCTGGACCTTGGAGATGTTATCCCTTCCGCATACGACTCCTCCTCTACTTCCTCCACCTCCTCTTGTCCGACCACCTGACTCTGAATTCTGTTTAATGTGTGCTCCAGCATGTAAATCACCGGAATAGTTATGCTGATAATGGCATCGTCGTCAGCACTAAACATCTTCGTCGCCATTTCAAAACTGTGCAGAAAGGTGTGTGGCGCCCCTGAGGGTGCAGTCACCACAGAGTTACTGCATCTCACCCAGAGGTGTGGTATCTCACCCTCAGGTAAGGAAAGCGTATGGCTCGGGACCCTAACACCTGCATCCAACACATACCCGCAGTGGGGTTAGGGCGAGATTGCTCCTAAGGGAGAGCACAGTCCCAGGTCCCTAGCTGGTGGGAGGATCCTATTTAGTGGGTGCTTAGGGGAGCAGCTTAGGGGAGCACATGACAGGGAGAGTATAAATAGGAAGCCATCTTAGAAAGAGCAAGCCAGTCAGAGGAGGAAAAGTGACAGGAGCAGAGGCTCGGCATGAGCTCTGCTCCGGAGGCGGGCCTAGCCTGGGAGGCCCAGGACTGAAGGAGAGAAGAGAGGAGTGGGAGCAGGAAGGCTCCAGGAACCGAAGGGACCCTAGGGCTACGGACCGTGCAGAAGGCCACCTGTACACCCGCTGCTACCAGGAGGTAGAGGGGTCAGGCCAGATAAGGGGAACCGGTCCCTCAACTAGAGGAGAAACAGCAAGGCTCAACTAGAAACCGGAGGCTGCAGCATTTCATGTACTGCAGGCAAAAGTCCACACCAGTCTCACTAAGAAGGTAGCCACATAGGACCCAGGGGACGGAACACAAGTCGCCCGCCAAGGCCCGAGGATACCGGATAGAAGTGTCACTGGGTTTGAGGTGCAGGGAGAAGGCCAGAGAAAGGACACACAGAAGGGGGTCCTGCTAAGTACTCCGGAGCTATCTGGGGGTGGACTGAGCCCCTCACTGAGTACGCACAGCACGACGGGTGAGATAGCTCTGGTACCTGTAATCTGGACTGCAACAACTGTGAGTAAAGATCTTGGGACTGCATCACACGGACTCTGTGTTCATTACTGACTCCCTGCACTACAACCACCATTATCCACCCACACTGCCCTGAAGCTACACTCTTCCTGTGGTGAGTAATAATACCATTGCAGCAAAACCACCAGCTTCAGAGGACTGTTCCGCAGCGGCGGCCCCTTTGGCCGCACTCCACAGGTGGCGTAGTCGGACATTATAAAATCCATATATACAAATTACCGTTGGATTGACCGCCCTGGGTCACGGACCGGGTCACCGCCACAGTGACTACAACCCCCAGCGTCTACCGGCCCGGCTCCGGGTACCCCACGGCCCAGGGGGCGCGTCAACTTCATAGGTCCCTGATCTGAGACCACTCCTGCTGTGTGATTTGCCCCACCTCTGGATCTCGTTGGCCCAGGCTATACGTCAGAAACTATTGCACCAGGGCTTGTCGGTGCTGCCACAGTCGCTGCAACATGTGCAGAGTTGAATTCCACCGTGTCGGCACATCGCATTTCAGCCGGTGAACTGGCAGGCCCAACGACTTCTGTAGAGATGTAAGTCGTTGAGCTGCGGGATGCGAACGGCGGAAGTGAGCACACAGCGACCGTGCCCTCTGCAGAAGGCCATCTAGTCCGGGATAGTGGGCTAAAAATTTATGGACAACCAGGTTCAACACGTGAGCCATACAAGGCACGTGTGTAACATTGCCCCGGCGAAGGGCCGCACCCAGGTTTGCAGCATTGTCGCACACGGCCATCCCTGGTTGCAGGTCCAGTGGAGACAACCATTCGTGAAACTGGGTCTCCAGAGCTGACCACAAGTCCTCAGCTGTGTGACTCACATTTCCCAGACATTTCAAAGTAAACACTGATGCCGTTGAGCCCTGCTGCCAGCATAGTAAGGAGGTGCGCAGTTAGAAAGCAGGTGGCATTACCAGACAGGCTTTGGGTGCAGGTGGAGGACCGAGAGGAGGTTGAGGAGGCAGAAGCAGTGGAGGAACTTCTAGATAAAGAGGATTGACGTACAACTCGCGGGGACGGCAAGACTTGGACAGCAGCCCCTTGTCCTGCTGTCACCATAGTTACCCAGTGCCCTGTCAGCGACATGTAACGCCCCTGTCCATGCCTACTCGTCCAAGTGTCTGTGGCGAAATGCACCCTGTCACACACAGAGTTTCTCAAAGAAGCGGTGATGTTGTGTGCGACATGCTGGTGGAGCGCAGGCACACCTTTCTTTGAGAAGTAGTGCCGACTGGGCATCTGGTACTGGGGCACTGCGACGGACATAAGGTCTCAAAAATCCACTGTGTCCTCCAGGCGGAAAGGCAGCATTTCTGTAGCCAACAGCTTGCAGATGGTGAAATTCAACCTCTTAGCTGTCTCATGGCTAGGAGGAAATGGTCTTTTACTTGTCCACATCTGAGGGACCGAGGGCTGGCTGTTGTGCTTTGACGGGGTTGAGTAGGGTGTCCCTGGCAAACTGCCGGTCTGTGAGGAAGATGCAGGCGGACATGTTAGGTTGCCTTGATCCAAAGGTGGTGCTCTCGATGTCAGAGAGCTCTCAACACCAGCAGGTGTTTCCACTTCCCAATGAACTGAAGACCTGCCAATCACACTGGCTGTTGCAGGTAAAGAGGTGGCAGGTCTGCGTCCAAAAACATGTGTGACTGCTGTCCCCCCAGTCACAGAGGATGAAGAGGCCGCGGATGCACAAGATGGGGCAGACGGTGGTTGGCCCAGCCTGCTAGGCCGCATTGTAGCACAGTGAGCTTCCCACTGCAACTTATGCTTCATATCCATGTGACGGTACATGCATGAAGTACTCAAACTATGGATTTTTTGGCCTCTACTTAGCTTTTGGTGACAAATATTACAGATAACACGAGTTGGGTCATCCTTATCGATCTGAATAAATGCCCAGGCTATGCAAGGCTTAGAGCCCATGCGACCTGAAGAGCCACTACGACTTGTGGTCAGAGGCGGAGTTGTGGTTGAGGATGCAGTTGGTGACGTGCTTCCAGTACTCCGTCTCTGTCCAGGAAGGCGCAACCTAACCTCGTCGTCAATAGCATCTGTGACGCCCCGCTGCGCTTGGTATCACAGATCCTAGAAGAGTGTATTGATAGAATCCTCCACAAGAGGCCCCCATAAACATTCACACATCTCCACCTTCCACCTCAGACCAGCAGAGGGAGCCCGTTAGGGATATAAATAGGGAAGGTGGAGCTAGGCAGTTCAGTTCCTCTGAAGAGTTCCTGCAGTAGAGAAGCCTAAGAGAGGTCAGTCAGCAGTGGAGCTCAGTCTAGTCTAGAGAACTCAGTTAATAGTTCAGCAGTGGAGCACGAGGCTCCTGCTAGCTAGATTCAGGGAGCCCAGATAGAGCTTAACGTGTGCCGGCGTCATAAGATCGGTGAAGCGCGGCAAGCTGCCGTTAGTGTGTATAGCCTATTGAGGGCCCGAGTAGGCCGAAGGCGAGTGGCGAGTTAGTACATAAGGGGCAGAGGAGCTTAACCAGCTCACCCCGAAGCATTTACCGGACACCGGATCCGAGCTTACCGGGATCTCTATGACCCAGTAAGGCATAACCGGAATCCCTGGAGAACTACAAGTCCCAGGATCGCTAAGGTGCTGATACGTAACAGAGCCAGGAGACGCTTAGGCCCCGCATACTGGGAGCGTGAACTTCAAGAGAAGGCCCTACCACAAGGTCAGCCAGCGCAGGACAGAGACAAAGTTAGGCCTAGCTCCAGGCAGGTCAGAAACTTACTGCGCAGAGGCAAGAAACAGGAGGCCCTACACCCGCTCATTGGGGAGGATCCTGATATGCACCCTTCACCCTACAGTGCTCCAGGATGTGCCTGAATTTCCTCCAGTAAAAGGTACTGAAGTGACTACCGTGTCCGTTTCCGTTCTTGCTCTGACCCAGCTGGGTCTCGCCTGTCCTGCATTCCCCCTGCATACGCTGCCCTGAGACCTAGCTCCACCTGTGGGGAGCTATACCATCGAGCTGCCTTATCACGGGCCTCAGTGGACTGCTGCAGCGCTGGTGCTTCTCACCAGATACCACAGGTGGTGTCACAAACTCTTATAAAATTAACAATTATCCACCCTTTTAAAGAGTGACCCCAGGGTACGGGCCAGGGAGCCGACCACCGCGACATCCCAAAGGCCAGGCAAAGGCCCGGGTGACCTCATCGACTGGCTGACTGTGGGTTGACAGTAAGTGGGATCTCCAACCTTGTCATCATCACCCTGTGTGTTATCACACCCGTCGTCCTCAAAGCCAACCTCTTCCTGCCCTGACCGAAAAGTCAAGTTGTCGCTCCAATCAGGTATTTGAGTCTCATCATCGTCTTCATCATTGTCTCGACCAACAGGAGTTACAGTTTGGGAAGGAGGGTCTACATTATGCTCAGAACCTTCTTCATCTGGTCCTGGATCTGACTTATAAAGATTCTGGGCATCAGTGCAGATCATTTCCTCGTCTGGATTAACAGAAGCTCTGGAGCAGACCTCCATTTCCCAGGCTATAGTATGAGTAAACAGCTGTGCAGACTCAACCATCTGTGTTACCCCATACTCAGACGGGCAGCTGGAGACTTGGGAGCTGTGAGGAAGCAAGTGCGATTGGGGTGACACCTCTGAGGACTGGAGTATTTGTGATGTTGAAGTTGAGGTGGAGGAGAGCCCACTTGAAGGAGCACTTGATATCCGCTGAAGCACCTGCTGTTTTTGTGCCTCATCTGGAATTTGTAGCGATGGGCGTGTCCGTGACAAAGGGATCGTATCACATTGTCCACGAAAAGAAGTCGACATGTTAGTTTGGCTGGAAGATGGTCTTTCTTCTGCAGATGTTACTCCCCCCCCACCGCGGGGGGCTCGACCCACCAGCGGACAGGCACCAGTATTAGGAGAGGGGGGCTGGCCGTCAGGGTCCACCGCAGCTCTGGCACAAACCCGGCGACACGGAGGTGGCACGGGCAGGAACGGACTGGCAGTGTCGGCTTCTCACTTTTTGGATTTTAGAAGGGCATGACATGCCTATATCTGTGTCTCCCCCTCCTTTTACTCCTCCACCTCTTTTATTTTCGCATGACTATATGTACTTGTCACTTATCCATGTGTTAGTTATGTCTTCTGAGCAGTTTGTCAGCTTTTGGACACCTTTGAAGGTGTTTTCTATGTGTTTCTATGTGTTTTTGTTTGCCTGCCATTGGTTTTAATGGTGTTCGAAGGTGTTCGACGAACAGTTCGACGAACAGTTCGGCGAACACACGGGTGTTCGACGAACCGAACCGAACTCGAACACTACGGGGGTGGCTCAACACTACTGGAGAGTAGTCAGACAGGCAGGTCACCGGCGGCTTCTCCCCACCCTCTGCTAGTGACTGACAGGTCTCTCCTTATATACGCATGTAGACAGAGACCTGTTAATCAAGGGCAGCAGGCAGGGAGAAGCCATCTGGAATCCACCTGTGGCGGCTTTTAAAGTAGGTTTTTCTCTGAAATGCTGCAGCTTTTCAGAGCCAAACATACCCAGCTGAGTTCATGCAGCTGGTGCCTGATACATGCTGACCGTGGATTGGACAACATGTATCAGCTGTCAGGTTCACTTTAAGCTTGCTTAAGGCTAAGTGCCCACGATGCAAAAATGCTGCATATTTTTTCCGCATCTCCCTGGCAGGAAAAACGCATGCGGATTTTACATGCGTTTTTCCTGCCAGGTAGAAGCGTTTGTCAAGCTTCCATGCAACCGGCATGGATTTATATAGTGTGACCAAGTAATAGTTTAAAAAAAGAATAAGAATGGCAAAAAATAAAGATTATACTTATTTTCTGATGGCCCCCGGTATTTTCTCCGCTACGTCCGGTCTGTTGTATGGCTCGCGGTGGTGTGAAAGGACCTGCCATGACGTCATTTAGTCATGTGACAGGTCACGCGACCGCCAACGTCAGCGGTCGCGTGACCTGTCACATGACTAAATGAGGTCACCGCAGGTCCTTTTAGACCATCGCGAGCTGTACAAGAGACTAGACGCATCGCTGAGGATACCGGGGGCCATCGGAAGGTAGGTATAATCTTTATTTTTTATTTTAAATTCTTTTTTTAACAGGTTCTATGGTACCCGAGTCTGGAGGAGAGTCTCTTCTTCTCCAGACCCGGTACCATTAACACATTGAACCTCATGATATCCGTATGGGAACATGTGCCCATGCGGATATTAGACGATTCAATGCAAATCAATGGCGGCAATTACGCTGCGTGTCCGCAAAATTAATGGACATGCTGCGTATTTTTCCGCAATGAAAATCCACAGCGGAAATTTCCGCAGCATGTGCACAGCACTGGCGGATCATCATTATGGACCATGGGGCACGTATTACCAAGCGTTTTTTAAGTGTTTTCGCTGTGGAAATTCCGAGGCAAAAACACTTGAAAAACGCATAGTGGGCACTCAGCCTAAAAATCATCATTCTCACCAGAGCATCTTATGGTGTAAAAGCACACAGAGCAATCTATTAGTGATCATTCTGTGTGCATAAAAAGTGCGGTTAACCTGTCTAAACATACTATTAAATCACTGCCGATTAGTTTCTATTTAGCCAATTGGTGTTCGTTTACTGCCAATGGTCGGCCAGTGTAAACAAGCCCTTATACTAGAACAAGGATAAAGGCTTCTTACACAGGCATTTTACTCATTTTGTAGACATGGTGCCTCAAAGGTTTGCAGGACAACCTATACTAGCTTTTAATTCTTTTATGGTAACTACGTCTCTAGGCGAGCTACACATAGAAAAAAAATCCTTTAACTGATGCTGATAGTGTTTTTTTCTACGCATAATTGACATATCCTGGATTGATGGACACCTTTATAATGGTTGTGGATTTGAATGTATGCATACTGCCTTGCAGCAGTGAGGCATTGGGTATCAGTGAATAATATGAATAAAACTATTATCTTAAGTTGGACAAACAAGTTCATATTTTTGTAAGTGCAAACAAGCAAAGACAATTCTCTATGGTGATGGCTGATGATATCTAAAGGTTTTAATAAAAAATAATATCTTCACAGAAAAATATAGGTCTATTAATAAAGCAGGTTGACCTCCAGATTTCACAATACCAACTTGAATACAATAGTAAATAAATCTCTGATTTATCATAATCCCTGATTATGCTGGTGTGCTTACTTTGAACATCAATTTCAGAATGGTATGTATAATCCTGATACTAAAAGCTCTAGCTAGTACTGGACTGGACATGAGCGATAATGTTACTGCGTTACTGACGTCATCGCTCATGAGATATGACTGGGAGTGACCTATGAAACAACCACCAAAAATGAGGAGGGCACCATCTGATGATCGGGATCTACCTGCAGCATCTCATTGAATAGCAAGTATGAAAACAACAAAGAAAGAGGAGATGCAAACTAGCAGTGATCACCCAAATAATCAAGAGTAACCAAATAATTATCAATAGCAATAATGATCTAAAAAAATATATCAATTTATTGAATACAAATAATTCCTGACACATATACACGAAATGACAAACCGACAAACAAGTAAAACACCATTAAAAAAGTGGGAGAACACTACTGTCTAAAGAGCCAGCTGGTACACTGAATATGAAAAATAATAAATAATGATGCAATGTATAATAATACAGAAATAAAGCAAAAATACGTAATCCCGAGCGCACAGGCTCAATACAGTATCTGTGATGGTCAATACTACATAGACCCTGCAGTGCATGTATCAAAAACGAGAGTAGCTATCAGAAGGCGTGTAAAACACACCAATGGCTAAATAAGCAAAATATAACTTGAGGTGCCTACAGACAGACTAATGCAACCATTCCCAATAACAGGAAGCCAAGCTAGTGGAATGATAATGCATAAATAAATAAATGAATAGTCCAGTAGAACAATATCTTTTACCCCACACTAGAGAGTGCCCCTGCATGAAAAGATGCACAGTCGCTGAGGGTGGCCAAATTTGCCCCCAAAGCTAACATGTGTACATATCTGCAGCGTGGCCTACAACAAGAAAAGAGGTAATACCAAATAGTCGGAGCCTGTGCGTGAAAGGGAACAGCTGGCGCCACAGTGCCCGACGCGTGTCGCCACTCACGGTGGCTTCATCAGGGGCATGTACAGAGCACATTCTTGTGTCAGTTTATATACTGGCCAGTTAATAGAATAATTGTAAAATTTACCCAGAGAGCAGTAGTAAGTCGGATGGACGCCGGGAATCCAGACATCACAAGCCGGAAGCCTGCGCTGTCAAAACGGATGCACGTGCCCCACGCTTCATGCGTTGCCATAGTAGCCCACGCCACACAGTCGACGCATGCGTGATAGCGGACGGGCAGCTAGATGTCGGCAGATGCAGCGTCATGAGTGACGCGAAGTGTAAATGCACGTTGCCAGGGCAAAGGTCCTCCTTTCAGTAGTGTGTCTCACACAACGTAAGTGTCTCAAAGCGTCTAGCGTTACCATGGCACCCCGTGATTGCGTGCTTGACTCATTAACCATTTAGTGGCACGCATCTAATATTTACTTTATAGGTGCCACACAATAAGATTTCCTCCGATCGAGAATAATGTACAGCCAATGAAGGAGGTTTCAAAGAATCAGAGACCCCATCTCAGCACCATAAGCCAGAATGAAATGAGCTGTCAAGTAACTTTACCAAAAATGATGATGGTAGAGGAATAACTCATTAAAATTATGATGGTACAGGAATAACTCATTAACCATTTAATGGCACGCATCTAATCTTTACTTTTTAGGTGCCGCACGATAAGTTTTCCTTCGGTCGAGAATAATGTACAGCCAATGAGGGAGGTTTCAAAGGATCAGAGACCCCATCTCAGCACCATAAGCCAGAATGAAATGAGCTGTCAAATAACTTTACCAGAAAATTGAGATGGTAGAGGAATATAACAAAAATTGCCATAGTGGCCCATACCCACAAAAATAGCGCATGCGCAGTAAAAGGCAAGCGGCAAAAACTCAACAGATGCCGCAGCTAAAAGTGACGCAAGGTGGGGGCACACGTTGCGTCACCCAGCAGTGTGTCAATCGTATGTCTCAAACAACATCATAGGCGTAAATCGTTCCCATCACACCCCATGCTTGCGTATTAAACCAATCCATCAATAGGCGGCGCGTGTAAGATTTTTAATTTTTAATTCTTTTTTCCTCTTTTTCTTCTCCTTTTCCCTCCCCCCTCCCTTCCTTCTCTCTCTCCCCTTTTCCGCTTTTAATTTATGGGTGCCACAAAAAATGTTTCCCTCCGGTCAAGAGCAGTATCAAAACACTAAGGAGTGAGAAAAAAAAAAAAAGTACAACTTGACAGTCATAATAAAGCAAGCAAAGCCTATATGGAGAAGCACATATTGTATTGTACATGTCCGAATAGACCAATGCATATGGCACGAAAGATCAAGATGTTAAGATTATTAAACCAATAATTGATAACATTGCAAGGTAGAAATATACTTAGCCACTGTATAGATGCTCACTGTATAGATGCTATCATTGGCCATCACAGATATGTCAGAAATGGAGTCTAAGAGTAGATTCACTGAAGAAAACCCCGAGGTGTCCAGGAGTAAAACCAAAATGGGAAAACCATCAATGTTAATATCCTACAGAGATCTTGAGTCCAATATACAACTTGGCAGTCATAATAAAGTAAGCAAAGCCTATATAGGGACGTTGATTTTAAATTGTAATTGTCTAAATGGACCACTGCATATGGCACGAAAGAACTAAGTACTAAGTTAATTAAGCTAATAGTTGATGACATTACAAGGTAGAAATATACTTAGCCACTGAATAAAAGCTCATTGTATAGATCCTATCGTTGACCACCACAGATATGTCAGGAATAGAGACTAAAAATAGACACAATGGAGGTAGGGGGGAGGGTGCAAAACACCCTCGGGTGTCAAAGTAGAGCAAAACGCGAAACCCGTCAATATAATTATCCGACAAAGATCTTGAGTCCAATATGATAGTCCTGTCAGTTCAGTATCTTCCAATCTCCCTGGAATATTCAGTACTGTCCGGGAAATAACTGATCCTTAGTCCAAACGCCAACAAGGTGCCAATCTGCAGGACAACACGTGGGATGATGAGAATGGGTAAAAAGTTTCTCCCCGTATTCATGCCTTCACTCCCCTTAAGCAATGCCACCAACAATAAGTGCCAAATTCTGAAGACTGGGGTTGTAGCCAAGGAATCTTGCCACTAGACTATGACCCAGAGTCACGTCAAAAAGAGGTTGTCAAAAATTGAGCCCGGTCTTTTGGATAGAAAAATGCCGATGCTCGTCAAGCACAGTGTGGATCCTAGGAGGAGGGGAGAAAACACAATTATAAGAAATGAAAGCAAGTACCTCACCATCTCATGACTATTTGCAGAAGTCTGTGAATAGTAGTTCACCATTAAGACCTCCGGGTGCCAGACTCTGTAAATTAAAAATCCATTTTGACTCACATCTCAATAAAGCATTGGCACGATCTCCTCCCCTTATATTTGTTCTTATCTGTTCCAGGCCCAAAACTCGAAAACCATCTAGTCGGCCATTGTGGACATCCAGGAAATGTGCTGCCACAGTTGTTATAGTTTTATCTTTGTCGCGGTCCCTCCTAGCCATAGAGATATTAGAAATATGTTGCTGAATCCTTTTTCTGAGTTCTTGTGACGTTTGTCCGACATAAATCTTAGGGCAGTCACAGATCAAGGCATATACCAAGTTACGCTATCGACAGTTGAAAAAAGCCTTCGAGTGGATCTGGTAAGGGAAAATGGAGAGTGTTAGACCATCTCGTGCCACCGTGTATTGGCAAATGTTGCATCCTCCACAAGGATAGGTGCCGGTGATTTTACCCCCTCTACCCAGTCTGGTGGAGGGTCGCGTATAGTGGCTTTTACAAAGCCAATCCCTTAGGTTCTTTTCTCTACGAGCAACCAAATTGGGGGTCATAGAAATATGCTTAATCAATCTCTGCTCACTAAGGAGAATTCCCCAGTTCTTTGTGAGCAGGTCACTGTCACGCTGTCTCTGTGTACTGGAGGTAGGGGGCCTAAGCTGACCCTAAGCTGGGGCCCTGACTAATCCCTCTACCTGGAGGTACTGTTAAAGGTACAGAGGTCCAGGCCGCCAGCGTAACCCCTACCTCCTGAGGATCCCTGCACCTAAGTAATCTAGTCCTGAGAAGGACCCCTGATCACAACAAAAGGGGACAGGTAATAATATGCCCACACTCAGTACTTAGACGAACGAGACAGTACAAGGGTAAAACCAAAACCACCTTGCATACAAAAACTACACAACTACAACAGAGGGAACACCAACGGGAAAGGAGATAAATGATAAAGCGAGGAAGGGAAAAAACACTCCAAATACACTTAGCTCTGAAACTCCAAATACCACGATCCGCTCTGTTAGTCTGCATGAAATGCTTTCACCGACACTTCCCTAACAGACCGGCAGGCCTTTGAAGGAGTCCCACTACAGCAGCATTGATTGCAGCTGGGCGAGGCTGGACCTCGTCTAGCACAGAGAGAGAGAGAGTTAACTCCCTCACTGTCGAAAAACACAAAGCACCAAAACCTCAGCTGCGAGAAGTCAGGCTGTGTAATCGTGACGATCTTCGTGGCGACACACCCGTGACAGTCACGAATATCAGACCACTGGTTGTTGAAAGTGGTTATCAAGCACAGGGGCCTGGCTGGTCTGGCCCCCGTGTCCATAATAAATCAACCCGGTTCCTACCTCTTGCATCCTGGAATGCACCAGAGATGATGCATCGTGGGTAGCCCCTCTTTTGAAAACGCGCTGTGAGATCCTTGGACTGTTCCTGGAACTCCTCCAATGTAGTACAATTTCTTCGAGCCCGGAGAAACTGCCCCTTTGGAATCCCATTCCGTAAATGCAATGGATGAAAACTTGTGTAATGCAGCAAGTTGTTGGTAGCAGTGGTTTTTCTGAAAAGAGTGGTGGAGATTTGGTTACCCATTTTGATCAACTTGATGTCTAAATAATCTATTTCAACATTGGAGATGTTCTTTGTGAGTCTGATATTAAGCGTGTTAGAATTTAGCTCATTGATGAAAGCTTCACATTCCTCATAGGTACCAGACCAAAGAAAAAACACATCATCGATGTATCTTAGCCATGTGAAAACCTTGTCCTTAAAGGCTGCTTTTGCATACACTACCGTTTCCTCCCACCATCCTAGATATAGGTTGGCGTACGAAGGGGCACACTTCGCACCCATAGCGGTGCCAGCCACCTGCCGATAGAATTTTCTATCAAAAACAAAATAATTTTTGTCTAGGATGAAATGTAGCAGGTCCAGGATGAACGAGTCATGTTTGCGATCCCCTGTGGATCGATGGTCTAAAAAATATGTGACTGCTCTAATGCCTAGGTCGTGTGCAATACTAGTATAAAGTGACTCTACATCTAAAGAGACCAAGATGGTATTATCGGGTATAGCCAAACCATTCAGATGTTGAATCAGGTGAGAGCAATCCCTAACATAGGATTTGAGAGACGAAGACAGTGGTTGTAGAAAAAAATCTAAATAGGTGCATGAACGTTCAAAATGGCCACAAATACCAGACACGATAGGCCTGCCCGGTGGCTCAATCAAGGATTTATGCACTTTGGGTAGCAGATAGAGAATAGGCACTACGGGGTGAGAGGTGGTTAGAAATTCCATTTCTTTTTTACTAAGAATATTATTGAACCCAGCTCTCCCTATCAGGGTGTCTAAGTTATCCTTGAAAAACAAGGTTGGGTCTGATAGTAACAGATGATAGCAGGAAGTGTTGGAAAGTTGTAGATTAGCTTCCTTGATATAAAGTGCGATGGGCCAAAGCACTATGTTCCCACCTTTATCTGCTTCCCGTATTAAGAACTCTGGATTTGATGTCAATGGGAGTGACCTATGAAGCGTAGTTTTTAGAACGATGCTCCGTAAATTGCAGTACTGAATCGATGGACTTAGTGGGAACGCCATGGATTACGTAGGAGCTGCAGGGGTTTTTTTTTAGTAATAAATTGGTGAATGAGGGAATGTTCCTTGTTTGTATTTCTTTACCTCTCTCTTTTTATATCTTTCAGGTTCCCATTTTTGGACTACTTTGGATTTGGTGGACTGCGTCAGATCTTTGTGTTTTTTTTTTAATAAAATGGTGTGGGTGAGTGCTTTTCTTCAAATACAATTTTTGTGCATTTTTTTTAACTTACTGGGTTAGTAATGGGGATGTCTGATAGACACCTATATTACTAATGCCTGGGCATGATGCCAGCTGACATTACAAAGCTGACATCAACCCCATAAATCATTACCCCGATTGCCACCGCACCTGGGCAATTGGGAAGAGTCAGGTCAAGTGCCAGAATTAGGGCTGCAAGCTTGTATTTTTAGGATGAGAAGCGCCAATAACGAGGGACCTTCCCAGCCTGATAAGGCAGACAGCTGTAAGCTTATATTATCTTGGCTGGTTCTGAAAAATAGGGGGGACCCCATGTCATTTTTTCTAATTGTTTATTTAATAGGTTAAATAAGGCTAAACACCCTTTAGGGTTTGTGCACATGTTGAGTAAAATTTCTGAACCATTTCTGCATCTCTTGGCAGAAAAATCACAGCTGCAAAAACGTGCATTTTTGGTGCGCTTTTGCCTGCGTTTCTGACTGCATTTTTGCCTGCATTTTTGACTGATTTGAGTGAAGTCAGGGGTGAAAAACGCAAGGCAAAAACGCACAGAGAATTGATATGTTGCAGATTATTTTCTGTACAAAATCTGCAAGTCAAAAATAAGCAATGTCTGCATGACACTTCAGGTTTCTCATTCACTTTGCTGGCATCAGGATTGCTTCAGGTTTTGCTAGCAAATCTGCATGGCAAAAACACACCAAAAATGCACCAAATCTGCAACGTGTGCACACAGCCTTAGTGCTACATGAAAGTCACTAAAGGGTGAAAGTTTGTGATATGTAGGGGGCTTGTGAAATTATATGTCTACAGGATAACTATATATTCTATCTATTGATATCTATATATATAATCGTCTTATCCCGTCTGTCTGTCTGTCTGTCTTTCTGTCTGTCAGTCTGTCTGTCCAGGAAATCCCGCGTCGCTCATTGGTCCGGCAGCGGCCAATCAGCGCCGCGGGATTTCTGAAAAAAGATGGCGGCCGTTAGCGGCTCATCTGCGGGACGGAGCTCAGCGGCGCTCATCTCCCGGCTGGTACCAGCAGAAGGGCCTCGACCGCCGGACCGATCTGCGGGAAGGAGATGCAGCCGGGAGATGAGCGGCGCGAGGCGCTCATCTCCCGGACGGTAGCAGCGGAAGGACCGCCGGCGTCGCTGACCTCCATGCGGAAGAGAGGACCGGGGAGCGGCGCTGCGGGTCGGGATACTTCTGCTGCGAGCGCCCGCTCATGTCCCGGGTTCTCGCAGCGGAAGTACCCGCACAGGCAGCGCCGCTCCCCGGTGCTCACCAAGATGATTCGATGATTGGTCGCGGTCTTCGGACCCGACCAATCACTGATCTTACCGCAAAAGTTAAACACCGCTGTGCTGATTTGGGCGCCACATTTAAATATCGGCCGCGACCACTCAGCACAGCGGTGTTTAAATGTGGAGCCAAGATCGGTGATTGGTTGTGACGCGCCCCCTGGGCCATATTCTTTAGGGGAATACCCGGAGCCGGATCAGATGGGGGTTGTAGTCTTCCGAGTGGCTGTGACCCGGTCCGTGCCCAGGGTGTCAAGCTCAGAGTATGTGGCAGTCCTACAGATGTTATAAAGTTCTTTGTGTCGACTACGCCACCCGTTGTATTGCGGTCACTACGGCCGCCGCTGCAGCAGGGTCCGCTGAGGCTGATGGTGTTGGTGCAGCTTTAGATGGTATAACCCCCAACGGGAGGGGTATGGCCTCAGGGGGTCAGGTGCAGAGGATGGGGGTTGTGGTGGTGCAGCGTAGATGTTAATTAAAGACAGAGTCGGGTTGTGCAGTTTAGGGTATTTACTCACTGCTGATGTTCCGGTCACTCCAGCTTCAAGTGACCACCCGAGCCGTGCTGCGTCCACCAGGTCCTGGATTCAGCAAACCCCCAAACAAGTCCGGAGCGTGACCCTGAGCTCTCCTTCTGTCCTTTCCTCTGGCCGTCCCCACTAGTGATCCACCTAAGTCCAGCTCCCTCGGGCCTTCTGTTGGGAGACCCTTGGCCTTGGGTTCCCTGACCCTCCACGTGGTTTGCCTTCGGGGTGGATGTGGTGGGTGGCCGTGGCAGATGCTGCCCACGGCCTCCGGTCTCTGGCTGGGGTGTGCTTTTGCCCCCACCAGTTTGGGATCCGGTACCCTATTGCCGACTCTTCACCCGGGGATTGAATTTGGGTTCTCAGAGTCCTTTCTTTTTCCCTCTCTGGGTCTTTCCTTCTCTGCTCCTCTCTCTCTCTGCAGGCTCATCTGGACCTCTGCTTCTTACTGACTCTGACAGACTGACCCTGATCTTAGATGGTGCCCACCTTATATACTCCCTCTATGTGTGAGCTCAGGTGACCAGCACCCAATGAGCTCCTAACTTTACCCAGGCTGCTCCCCCTATCTGCCCCTACACTACTTGGAATGTACCACCCCCCCTCCCACTCCAGCCAGGAACAGACTCGGTCGTACCTGCACATTTCTAAGTGGGAGTACCGTTGGTCTGTTCCCCGGAAATGGGATGTGTGTAGTGCATGCAGCCTACCGAGCTCAGTTCCACACTCCATCCTTACCCGGGAGTGGAATATCACACCTCTGGCTTGAGGTGCAATACCCCTGTAGCAGCCGAATCCTCAGGGTGCTACATTCCCCCCTGGTAAATCACAGCACGTCCTCGGGCTGTAAGAACAAAACACCATAAAACATACAAATTTTTGCATAAACATATAAAACATCATACAAAACATTATATATATATATATCAATAAAACTTTTCATATAAAACATTCTTGTAGACTTTTCCTCGCTTCTAGCTCCTCCTCCGGTCACTGTGCAACGTGTGACCGGGTAAAGTGCGACAGTCTTTTCTTGAAAAATTCGTGGCTTTCCTGTAAAACCAGTAGGGGGCGCTTTAGGACGCGCAACTATATATAAGGGATATGGCCGCTCTCAGTCCTCGGCCAGGTATTAGGGAGGAATGACCGCTCTCAGTCCTCGGTCAGTGGGATTTAAGGGTTAAACGGGTAAACAGTTCACACTTGCTGGTCCCAACGGGGACTATGATAGCAGCAGTAACAGTTCACTGTGCCCCGACGGGCAACTATATACAGCTTCTGCTTCGCTGTACTTAACGACGACGTCCTCCTGCTCTTTCTTTATGGTTACCTTTAACTTCAGACCCGTCCGGGTCCTCTTGTTCTTCCGCCTCACACCGCAGCTCTTCCTCCGTCAGGCGATGCACATGGAGGGCGTAGGGTCCTTTGGCACACTTGTGCCGGGTGAAGGTGACCTCGTCCCCGATGTAAAGGTCACGACCTCTGTGTCCCTCCGGTAGGTGGGATTCAACGTCTCTCCTGGTTACAAAGACGTCGCCTGGGGTGCGGTGGTCTCGGATGAAGCCCCACCCATGCTGCATGTTAAACTTGATCACAGTCCCGGTGGTGCGGGGACTATGCGCTGCACGGGGGTCTCTCCTGGCCCGGCTCTTCTGCTCCGCGCTCCTTATTTGAGCTTGCTGTTCCCGGACCCGCCTCTCTCTCCGCTCCCTCTCGAAGACCTCGAGCTGTTGGCGGCAGCACTCAGCACGCTCCGCTGCAGCTGCCCGAGTCTCCTGAGTGAACCCCATGAGATCTTCTCCGGTGGGGTCCCACTCAAATTGGGCCTCTTCTAGCGGGGGCGAGATCCTCTTTACGGGCTTTGTAGCCGGGATCAGGGGTGCACACATGGCCCCAGCCTTCCTCTGCCGTTCCAGTTCATGATATTCCTGGGGCCAGATGAAAGGCTGCCCATCCGGGCACGTGTGTTGGGTAAACAGGTCCTCTCCCAGATGCGGCACTCTTGGTCTTATGGGCGCGGTGGTGTTAGCGCCCGGGTTGCCCGGGCCTTGCGGCCAGGCCTGGGGTATCTGAAAGGTGAAGGGCACCGTAAGGACGGCGGCACCCTGGGCTACTTGGCCCTGCGACCAGGCCGGGGGCTCCGCGGAGGTAGGGGGCGCTGTTGGTGTTGCGGCGCCCGGGGGTACTAGGCCTTGCGACCAGGCTGGTGGTACTTCCTGCTTGGTCACGCTCGGGGTCGAGGCGTGTGACGTCACAGGGGTCGCGGCGGCGGCTTCCGGTTGAGGCCTAGTCTGCAGCAGTGGCGTGACGATTACGGGCACGGCAGGATAGACTTCGGGCTCTGCGACGGGGAGCTGGGGCAGGTACGCGGTTTCCCGGTTTGGGGTATAGACGTCCCCTTTACCTGCCTCCACTCGTTCGGCTCCCTTCTCGGCGCCGTCTCCGGCCTTCAGTCCTCCTGCGCCATCCTCAGAGGCGGTCTGTCTCCTCGTCTTGGGTGGCGTGCTCTGCTGACAGGTCTCGGTCTGCTGGGCCATCTCACGGCTCCACTCCGCCAACGTCTCTCGCTGCACCCGGGCCATCCTCCTTGCGAGGCCCTCCAGAGCGGTCTGTGCACACTCCCGGTCTCGGGGGAGCTGTGCTAGGACCTCCACTAGGTGTAGTGGGGTCGTTGTTTCCAGCAGGCTCCTGACCAACGGGTCGGTGCTGCTCTGCTCTCCTTCCACTGTTTCCAGCAGGCTCCTGGCCAGCGGGCCGGTGCTGCTCTGCTCTCCCTCCTCTGTTTCTAGCAGGCTCCTGGCCAACGGGCCGGTGCTGCTCTGCTTTCTCGCCATCCCCGGGTAAGCTCCTCCGATACTCTTCTCCAGGCTTCTTGCCTCCGGGTGCGCTCTCTCCAGACTGCTCCAGGCGGCACCCATCTTCGCTCTCTTCTTCTCAGTCCTCCCACTTCGAGGGCGGTCCCGGGGCAACTTGGTGACTGTCAGCTCCAGGGGCAGTTCTTTCACGCTGACAGACACCTCTAGCATCACAGTCTCTGTTGGTGGGGGCGGTTTCCACTTTTGGCGCCATTTTCGGTCCTGGCCCACGATGGGAGGTGGCCTCTTGCCACCCTCTGGCACGCCCATAATGGCGTCCGCTCTGGCAAGGCGGGAAATCTTCGGAAATGGCGGGAATCGTCTCCCAGTGGCGGGAAACTCTGCAGATGGCGGGAAAAAGCTGTTAATGGCGGACAACCGGCGGGAATCAACCTGTGATGGAGTCCGATGGCGGGGACCCTCCGGAACCGGCAGGAGACTTCTTTTTGAGGTAAACTCGTTCTTTTCTTCAGGCACGCAGTACCCGGTTGTTGTGGGCACGTAATCCTGCCGACTACGCCAAAGTTGACGCGCCCCCTGGGCCATATTCTTTAGGGGAATACCCGGAGCCGGATCAGATGGGGGTTGTAGTCTTCCGAGTGGCTGTGACCCGGTCCGTGCCCAGGGTGTCAAGCTCAGAGTATGTGGCAGTCCTACAGATGTTATAAAGTTCTTTGTGTCGACTACGCCACCCGTTGTATTGCGGTCACTACGGCCGCCGCTGCAGCAAGGTCCGCTGAGGCTGATGGTGTTGGTGCAGCTTTAGATGGTATAACCCCCAACGGGAGGGGTATGGCCTCAGGGGGGTCAGGTGCAGAGGATGGGGGTTGTGGTGGTGCAGCGTAGATGTTAATTAAAGACAGAGTCGGGTTGTGCAGTTTAGGGTATTTACTCACTGCTGATGTTCCGGTCACTCCAGCTTCAAGTGACCACCCGAGCCGTGCTGCGTCCACCAGGTCCTGGATTCAGCAAACCCCCAAACAAGTCCGGAGCGTGACCCTGAGCTCTCCTTCTGTCCTTTCCTCTGGCCGTCCCCACTAGTGATCCACCTAAGTCCAGCTCCCTCGGGCCTTCTGTTGGGAGACCCTTGGCCTTGGGTTCCCTGACCCTCCACGTGGTTTGCCTTCGGGGTGGATGTGGTGGGTGGCCGTGGCAGACGCTGCCCACGGCCTCCGGTCTCTGGCTGGGGTGTGCTTTTGCCCCCACCAGTTTGGGATCCGGTACCCTATTGCCGACTCTTCACCCGGGGATTGAATTTGGGTTCTCAGAGTCCTTTCTTTTTCCCTCTCTGGGTCTTTCCTTCTCTGCTCCTCTCTCTCTCTGCAGGCTCATCTGGACCTCTGCTTCTTACTGACTCTGACAGACTGACCCTGATCTTAGATGGTGCCCACCTTATATACTCCCTCTATGTGTGAGCTCAGGTGACCAGCACCCAATGAGCTCCTAACTTTACCCAGGCTGCTCCCCCTATCTGCCCCTACACTACTTGGGATGTACCACCCCCCCTCCCACTCCAGCCAGGAACAGACTCGGTCGTACCTGCACATTTCTAAGTGGGAGTACCGTTGGTCTGTTCCCCGGAAATGGGATGTGTGTAGTGCATGCAGCCTACCGAGCTCAGTTCCACACTCCATCCTTACCCGGGAGTGGAATATCACACCTCTGGCTTGAGGTGCAATACCCCTGTAGCAGCCGAATCCTCAGGGTGCTACAGTTGCGGCCGATATTTAAATTTGGCGCCCAAATCGGTGATTGGTCACGGGCAGCGTCCGCGACCAATCAGCACAGTAGTGTTTAACTTTGGCGACAAGATCAGTGATTGGTCGCGGGCCAAGACGGCGACCAATCACCGATTTGTGCGGCACATTTAAATAGCGGCCGCGACCAATTGGATGTCAGCGCCGCTCCCCGGTCCTCCCTTCACACCCTAGCCGCATGGATGTCAGCGCCGCTGCCTGTGCGGATAGTTCTGCTGCGAGAACCCGGGACATGATCAGGCGCTCGCAGCAGAAGTATCCCGACCCGCAGCGCCGCTCCCCGGTCCTCCCTTCACACCCTAGCCGCTGATGTCCCCACAGTATCTGCATGGTGTTACAAAGGTCCGAACATTTGTGTAAAAAAATCGCTGATTGGTCGCAGGCGCTGCCCGAGACCAATCACCGATTTGGGCGCCAAATTTAAATATCGGCCGCGACCAATCACCGATCTTGGCTCCATATTTAAACACCGCTGTGCTGATTGGTCGCGGACGCTATTTAAATGTGGCGCCAAAATCGGTGATTGGTCGCGCCCAGCGTCGGCGACCAATCAGCACAGCGGTGTTTAAATGTGGAGCCAAGATCGGTGATTGGTCGCGGCCGATATTTAAATTTGGCGCCCAAATCGGTGATTGGTCGCGGGCAGCGCCAGCGACCAATCAGCGATTTTTAACACAAATGTCCGGACCTTAGTAACACCATGCAGATACTGTGGGGACATCAGAGGCTAGGGTGTCAAGGGAGGACCGGGGAGCGGCGCTGTGGGTCGGGATACTTCTGCTGCGAGCAGTCGCTCATGTCCCGGCTTCTCGCAGCGGAAGTAGCCGTACAGGCAGCGGCGCTCCCCGGTCCTCACTAATACGATTCCGCTCCCCGCTCCTCACCAATACGATTCGCTGATTGGTCACGCTCTCCGCACGCGACCAATCAGTGATCTTGACGCTAAAGTTAAACACCGCTCTGCTGATTGGTCGCAGCCGCTGCCAGCGACCAATCACCGATTTGGGCGCCACATTTAAATAGCGGCCGCGACCATTCACCAATTTTGACGCCACATTTAAACACTGCTGTGCTAATTGGCCGCGGACGCCAGCCGCGACCAATCAGCGAGCTTGGCGCCAAATTTAAACAACGCTCTGCTGATTGGTCGCGTACGCCAGACGCGTCCAATCTGCGAGATTGGCGCCAAATTTAAACAATGCTCTGCTGATTGGTCGCGGTGGGCGGCCGCGACCAATCAGCGAGATGAGCGGCAAATTTAAACGACGCTCTGCTGATTGGTCGCGGTGGCCGGCCGCGACCAATCAGCGAGAAGGGCGGCAAATTTAAATGCCGCTCTGCTGATTGGTCGCGGTGGCCGGCCGCGACCAATCAGCGAGATGTCCGGCAAACTTAAATGCCGCTCTGCTGATTAATCGCAGTCGGCCACCGCGACCAATCAGCGATATCGCCGGCAAATTTAAACGCCGCTCTGCTGATTGGTCGCGGTGGCCGACCGCGACCAATCAGCGAGATGGGCGGCAAATTTAAACGCCGCTCTGCTGATTGGTTGCGGTGGCTGGCCGCGACCAATCAGCGAGATGACCGGCAAATTTAAACACCGCTCTGCTCATTGGTCACGGTGGCCGGCCGCGACCAATCAGCGAGATGGCCGGCAAATTTAAACGCCGCTCTGCTGATTGGTCGCGGTGGCCGGCCGCGACCAATCAGCGAGATGGGCGGCACATTTAAACGCAGCTCTGCTGATTGGTCGCGGTGGCCGGCCGCGACCAATCAGCGATATAGGCTGCAAATTTAAACGCCGCTCTGCTGATTGGTCGCAGCCGCCAGCGACCGCTACCAATCAGCGATTTTGCCGCCAAATTTAAACAACGCTCTGCAGATTGGTCGATTTAATCGCCAAATTTAAACAAGCTCTCCGGTCCTCACTAACACAGTTCGCTGATTGGTCGCGGCCGCCACCCGTGACCAATCACCGATATTGCTGCCAAATTTAAACACCGTTTTGCTGATTGCGCCCGGTCGGCCGCATACATATTCTAGAATACCCGATGCATTAGAATCGGGCCACCATCTAGTCTGTATATAAGATTGCTTTATTAGTTTTGTAAACTAGCTTTAAATTACATTGAGAATTTTATAGTATGCAAAAGATGATGTTAAAAATGCATTACATACTGATTGCATATGCATGTCATATGGATGCTAGGTGAGAAAATTTTTATTGTACTCATATGATATACTTTTCTGGATCACCATTGGGCCATTTTTTTAGAAACTAGTGTGACTCCAGCCTAAGGCCCCTTTCACAAGTCCGAATATTTCCAGTACTGGAAAAAAACGTACCGGAGATATCCGTGTCCGTGTATCCGTGTGCACCTGTTTGGCACACATGTGGCACATGTGTAGCAACCATATGCTGCCCGTGTGCCACATCAGGATCACACGTACTGGCGCTTGACAATCAGCGGTACAGTTAGTGCTCTTCCCAAGCACCGGGTGCTGAATGTTGCCCTCATCATTGTTACCTACTTGCAAAATAAGAATACAATAAAAAAATCCTTATACTTACCTGTCCGAAGGTGTCCCCCGCTGTAATCCATCTGACTGCTCATGCTGAGGAGACGGGAGAATGATTCGCTACAGTGAGAGGTGTCCTGTCACTCACTGAGCTCATCACAGAGCTGGGGTCCACTTGCTGTAGCGAGTCATTCTCCCCGGCTCCTCGGCATGATCAGTCATATGGATTACAGTGAAGGGCACCTTCGGACAGTTGAGTATAAGGATTTTTTTATTTTATTCTTATTTTTAAAGTGGGAGCAGTATACCACTCTCAACATTGTCCCTTGCTCACACTGATTGCAGCACAAACAGGGGACAATTATGACAAATGCCTGCAGCACCTGGCGCTTGGGAACAGTGCAAACTGTACCACTGATTCCCAGGCTCCGGTACGTGTCACATTCATGACACATGGATGTCAGCATGTTTTGCCCACAGTCTGTGAAAACACACTGACATGTGCACAGACCCATTCATTTGAGTCAGTGTCTCCAGTACATATGGAATCAGACGCCACACATAGAGTTACTTCACACGTTCAGTATTTGGTCATTACTTTACATCAGTATTTGTAAGCCAAAATTAGGAGTAGAATAATCAGTGGAAAAGAATAATATAAAAACTTCTGCATTTTTAGAGAAGAAAGACTGTGGATTTTCCAGCGTGGTCCATAAATTTAAAGCTTCAAGTTTATTTGTAAATTCGTAAAAATGAATTACATGGCATACCATCAAGTGCCCAAATTAGGTTGTAATCTGGGCACTTGGTGGTATGCCATGTAATTTGTTTTGATGAATTTACAATTAAGCTGGAGAATCCACATTCTTTCTTCTCTACGATTAAAGTGCCTCTGACCAGGGTGGCTCCATGCAGTGATCTACATCTAGACAAGCTGCAATCAACTCTGGTGAGCTGACTTTCCTCTCTCTCTCTCCCCTTTTTCAGTTGCTTCTGCATTTTTCATCCACTCCTAGTTTTTGCTTACAAATACTGAGGTAAAATATAACCAAATACTGAACATGTGAACGTGTCCTTAATCCCACAATATTAGCCCTTTTTGATATGAGATGTATCTGTACATCTCTGTGGCCTGGTAATTACCGACATGGAACGCATGGATACGTCTCGGCAATTTTGTGCGCACAGAGGCTGTCAGGTGTCAACTGATTCTGACAGCCTGCTCCGCTTCCGGCACTTTAACCTGCTAAATGCTGCGATTGCTGCCATCGCAGCATTTAGCGTGCTGGCAGAGGGAAGAAAGCCCCTTTGCCTTTGGATTGGAGACCCACAATATCATCGTGGGGTCCCGATCGTTGTCATGGTGATCTGTTGTCGTCAAGATGACATCCGGGTCACCAGAGAAAGGAAACTTTCTCTGGTGCCTGATCTGGCAACTTTCTGTCAGTGCAGAACTGACAGCTTGTATAGTGTAGGAATGCTGCTGCATCCCTATACTATATGAGCAATCAGACTTCAGTTAGTGAAAGTCCCATAGTGGGACAAAGTGTAAAAGTAAAAAAAAATGAAAGAAAATTTGTAAAAATATTTTTTTGAAAAAAAATCACAAAATAATAAAAAATAAAAATATATTGTACCCATAAATAAATATTTTTATGAAAAAAAATAAAATACACATAAAAAGTATACACATTTGGTATTGCCACACCCGGAATGACCCGACCTATAAAACTGTCTCACTAGTTTACCCGTTCAGTGAACACAGTAAAAAAAAAAAATGAGGCAAAAAACGGTGCTTTATCATGATACCACCAAACAAAAAGTGGAAAAAAACACGATCCAAAAAACGAATGTAAATAGAAGTGGTACCGCTGAAAACGTCATCTTGTCCTGCAAAATACAAGCCACCTTACAACTCCATCAACAGAAAAATTAAGAAGTTATAGCTCTCAGAATAAAGCCATGAAAAAATAATTATTTTTTCTATAAAATAGTTTTTATTATGTAAAAGTGCCAAAACATAAAAACGCTATAAATGTGGTATTGCTGTAATTGTACTGATCAAAAGAATAAAGTTGCCTTATCAATTTTATCACACACAGAACGACATAAAAAAAATAATAATATTTCCTGAATTGCTGGTCTTTGTTTATTCTGCCTCCCCAAAAATAAGAATAGAAAGCGATCAAAAAATGTCACGTGCCCGAAAATGGTACCAGTAAAAACGTCAACTCGTCCCACAAAAAACAAGCCAAAATACAAAAAACTTATAGCTCTCAAAATATGGCGAAGCGCAATTAAAAGCATCTTTTAGTGTGTTTCAGCTACCAAACATAAACACCCGCTATAAATCTGGTATTGCTGCAATCGCACCGACCCAAAGAATAAAGTCGCCTAATCAATTATACCGCACGAGGAGTGGCATAAAAAATAAATAAAACCAATTCTTCACCTGCTGTTGATTTATACATTCTGCCTTCCAAAGATTGTAGGAAGGCTCTGCTCACATTTATCCTGCGCTCTGCGCTGAGTACTTACACCAGGGTTTCCATGTAAATACCTGAAATACGTGATTCAGACAGAACCCCTGGTGCAAGATTCTTTATAATGAGGCAGATGGAGGCACTGTGGACGCCATCTGGCCTATGATCTGTCGGCATTCATCTTGTAATTATGCATGCATAAAAGTGCTGTCGCCCACAGTTTTGTGCACTTCTGAAAAGGACAACTCTGAACAGAGGCCAGAGTAACTCTGCTGCCTCATTATAGTGAATGGATCCCTCGGGGGTTCATCTGAATCATGTCACTCAGAGATTTAAATGGAAACCCAGATATAAGTGCTCAGCGTAAAGCGCAGGATAAATGTGATCCAAAATTTTATGTAAAATGTTCCCAACAAAAGCTTCAACTCAATCCACAAAAAAAAGCAAGTCCCCACTCAGGTCCATTGTTCTGTTATTGGAAATGTAGGGGCCTCCACATTACTGGTAGCACAAAGCATCTGGAAAAGTGCCATGGCTCATTGCCCCCCAAAACAAATTGAGCACATTCTGCACTCCCAAATCCAGATGCCCCCCTCCCTTCTGAGCTCCAGTGTGTGCCTAAACCGCAGTTAGGGCTCTTTAACACGTCCGTGTTTCCAGTACGTGTGGTGACAGTTTCCACATGTACTGGAGACACTGACACACGCAGACCCATTCCAATCTGTGGGTCTGCGCACATGTCAGTGTGTTTCCATGGACCGTGTGTCCGTGTGCTCCACACGTTGACATGTTCATTTTTTTGCGGATGCACGGTACGCAAAAGTGTTTCCCGCTGAACACACACGGATGACATCCGTGTGTCATCAGTGTGACACGGACCGGAACCTGGGAGAAGCAGGAGAAGACTACTACTACCCTCATCATTGTCCCTGCTGGTGCTGATCGCAGCATTGGCAGGAAACCATGATGAGGGCAGTGTTCAGCACCTGGCGCTTTTGAACAGCGCTAACTATAGCACTGATTCCCAGGTGCCGGTACGTGTGATCTTGATGCGGCTCAAGGAAACACACAGGACACACAGGACACAGATATCTCGGGTACCGGTTATATACAGACGTGGGAAAACGGCCTTAGAGTTCACATGTTTGGCATTTCTGTAGCGATGAGGTCCTGCCTAATTTACCGGTGTGTGTCTCCAGAAGCATGAGCTGGTCACTACAACTGACTGTTCACTACAACGGCAGTTTGCAATTTTTAATCCGCAACATTCGCTGCTGCTTGTTTCTGGAAAAGACCCATGGAGTGAAAATCATCACTACACCAGTAGATAAATTCCCAAAGGGATATAATTTCCAAAACTTTGGGGGGATTCTGCTATTCTAAAACTTAGGGGCTCTGCATATGGAGTCCGCACACTATTCTAGAAAATTTGCGCCCCAGGAGGCAAATAGCACTCTGTCCCTTCCGAGTCTCCCTGTACGGCTAAGCAGTACTGTACAGCCACATATGAGGTATTTTTACATTCAGCAGAAATTGTGGGACACATTTTAGTGCCATTTTTACCCATTTTCCAGTGTGAAAATGTAAAATCTGGGGCTACAACAAAATTTTGGTGGTAAAAATTTAATTATTTTTTTCTTCACTGCCTAATGGTATAAAACTCTGTGATCCATCTGTGGTGTCTATATCCTTCACTGCACCCCTAAATGAATTCAATGAGAGGTGTAATTTGTAAAATGGGGTCTTTTATGGGGGGTACGCTGTTCTGGCACCTCAATGGCACTGCCAATGTGACATGGCACTCTCAAATACAGTGCTTCTTCCAATCTGAGCTTTGCACTGTGCATCAAAAGTAGTTTTCGACCACATATGGGGTAGAGTATCGGCGTACTCAGGAGAGATTGCACAACAAATTTTGGGGTCCATTTTCTCATGCTATCCTTGTGAAAATAAAAAAAATTGGGGCTAAACCAACATTTTTGTGGGAAAAAATATATTTTTTTCATTTTTACAGATCCACGTTGTAAAATTCTGGGAAGCACCTGTGGGTTCAAGGTGCTCACTACAAATCTAAATAAATTTCTTGAGTGGTCTAGTTTCCAAAATGGGGTCACTTGTGGGGTTTTTCTACTGTTTAGGCATATATGGGGCTCTCCAAACATGATATGACACCAGCAAACCATTCCATTAAAATTTGCATTCCAAAATGTCGCTACTTCCTTTCTAAGCCCTGCCGTGTGCCAAAACAATAGTTTTTCCCAACATATAGTGTATCTGTGTGCTCATAAGAAATTGCACAACAAATTTTGGGGTCCATTTTCTCCTGTTACCCCATATGAAAATAAAAAAAATTGAGGCTAAAAAATATTTTTGTGGGAAAATTGGATTTTTTTTTATTTTCACGACTCCACGTTATAAACTTCTGTGAAGCATTTGGGGGTTCAAGGTGCTCACCAAACATCTAGATAAGTTCCATGAGGGGTCTAGTTTTCAAAATGTGTCACTTGTGTGTGGTTTTCACTGTTTAGGCATATCAGGGGTTCTCCAAATGCGACATGGCGCCCACTAATTATTCAAGCAAATTTAACATTCAAAAAGTCAAATGGCTCTTCTTCCCTTCCGAGCTCTGCCATGCACCCAAACAGTGATTTTCCCCCACATATGGTGTATTATCATAGTCAGGAGAAATTGCACAACAAATGGTATGATGGTATGGTGCAATTTCTCCTGTTACCCTTATGAAAACGCAAATTTTGGGGCAGAAAAACATTTTTGTGGGAAAAATGTGGAAATTATATTTTTACGGCTCAATGTTATAAACTTCTGTGAAGCACCTGGGGGTTCAAGGTGCTCACTACACATCTAGATAAGTTCCCTGAGGGGTCTAGTTTCCAAAATGGTGTCACTTGTAGGGGGTTTCACCTGTTTAGGCACATCAGGGGCTCTCCAAATGCGACATGGCATCCGCTAATTATTCAAGCAATTTCTACATTCAAAAAGTCAAATTACGCTCCTTTCCTTCTGAGCCATGCCGTGGGCCCAAACAGTGGTTTCCCCCCACATTTGGGGTATCAGCGTGTTCAGAAGAAATTGCTCAACAAATTTTGTGGTCCATTTTTTCCGGTTACCCTTGTGAAAATAAAAATACTTGGGTCTAAAATAAAACTTTTATGAAAAAAGTTAAATGTTCATTGTTTTCTTCCACATTCCAAAAATTCCTCTGAAGCGCCTGAAGGGTTAATAAACTTCTTGAATGTGGTTTTGAGCATTTTAGGAAGTGCAGTTTTTAGAATGGTGTTACTTTTTGGTATTTTCTGTCATAAAGATCCCTCAAGGTCACTTCATATGTGATGCGGTCCCTAAAAAAATGGTTTTGTAAATTTTGTTGGAAAAATGAGAAATTGCTGGTCAATTTTTAACCCTTATAACTTCCTAACAAAAAAAAATGTTGGTTCCAAAATTGTGTTGATGTAAAGTATGTTACGGGTCCGGGTGGTGGAACCTCTGTGCCGAGGTGCAAGGAGGGACCCAGAGGGGGCGTGACTAAGTATCAACCTGAACCGACCCTGGTCGGACGGCGGCTAGCGACTCCTTGATCAGGGAGGATCGGGGCAGAGGGACCAGGTGCTACTCTGGGGAAAACCTTGTAAGAGAGCAGGTGGCTCCCACGGGTCAGATAGCTGGGACTGACCGGTATAACGGATGGACACGGCAAGCAGGCCAAAGTCTCTGGTTAGCTGACAGGTGGTCACGGTACGTGACAGCAGAGCGAGTAGTAGTCTCTAGGTTTACCAGTCAGGTGGTCACAGCAAGTGATGGCAGAGTCTCCAGGCGGGCTGGCAGGAAACAGGCGGGTGCTCCTAAGTGAGCGGGCAGACAGACAAGGCAGGTAACAAGCAGGTAACAGGTGGGCGCTCCCAGGTGAGCGGGCTGACGGACACAGCAGGTAACAGGTGGGCGCTCCCAGGTGAGCGGACTGACAGCCACGGCAGGTAACAGGCAGGTAACAGGTGAGCACTCCAGGTGAGCAGGCTGGCAGGCTCGGCAGGTAACGGGCAGATAACAGGCTGGCAGGCAGGATGAGGAGTTAGGCTAGCAGCAGGAACTGAGGGCTGAAGCAGAGATAAGAAACTGTGCAACAACTTTGCTCGGGCACCTCCATTTTGGAGGAGGTGCCTTATATATGTGAGGTCCTCCGGTAATTGGCCGGGGACTCCTTAGGACAGCGCGTGTGGTCCCTTTAAGAGAGGGGGAGCGCGTGCGCGCCCTAAGCACAGTGCCGGGGAAGGAGCGCGCTCCGGCAGCAGCGGGGAGAGAAGCGCTGGAAGACGCCGCGCCAGGAGCGGGAAGGTGAGAGGGACGGCGTCTCTGCCTAGCAAGGGGCCGAGACGCCGATGCTACAAAGTAGACATGTGGGAAATGTTATTTATTAACTATTTTGCGTGACATATCTCTTTGATTTAAGGGCATGAAAATTCAAAGTTTGAAAATTACAAAATTTTCTCCAAATTTACAATTTTTTCACAAATTAACTCCAGTCATATAAAATAAATTTTACCACTATCATGAAGTACAATATGTCACAAAAAAAACAATCTCAGAATCAGTGGGATCCATTGAAGCGATCAAGAATTATAACCTCTTAAATTGACAATGGTCAGAATTGTAAAAATTGGCCTGGTCATTAACATGCAAACAGTCTTCGGGAATAAAGGGGTTAAAGCACCACTCCAGCTTTTCAGTCATGGGGGTGAAAACCTCTATGCAGCATCAGAGGCGTAGATGGGGGTTCAGCTCACGGGGGGCGAAACATCTGAGTGGGCCCCTAACCGATAACCCTAATTACAACTATGGTGGCAGACCTTAATAATAGGTATAGGGGAACCTCTGCAGATGACAGCACTGTTACTACAAGTAAATCTCTACACCAACACCGATATTACCTCCAGATGGTGACATATAGTGCTAGGTATCAGTCCTGGTGACCATATAAGAGATTACACTACGGTTGCAGATAGTGACTTACAGATGACGTTCATTCTTATGGAGTTGTTCACGTTTTCTGTCTTTTTCATCTGACCCAGACCGACATGATGACTTCTCCTGCTATGACTCGTCTACAGAGATTACAAGAAAGACACGTCTGACTTCTCACATTTCTAGCACATTTATTTCCAACCTACACAAACTCCTTATCCTGCTGTCACCCCAATGTTGAGCTGCTCCTGCCGTATGTGCCCCTATCACTGCACCTGCTATGTGGTACAAAACAGTGCTCTACATGGTAATGCCCACCACTGTGCCCCTTACATAGTAATAATGCCTCGTTTGTGCCCTCTAGATGGTAAAACTGATCCCTAGAAATTATTAATGCACAGTGCAAGTGCCATAGAAAACAGTGTCCACAAAGTGATAATGCCCCCTGCGCACCTTTGTAGGAAGAAGTTTGTCAGGTCAGCTCAGCTCCTGCACGCACCGCACACTGCACAGAGACTCAGCGATTGGCCGCTGTGCAGTGTGCAGAGTCTCACACAGACAAGGGAGCATTCTGCCGTCCTGTGTCTGTCATCCCAGAGCGCTGCCTAATGACAGAAGGGGCCCTGAGTCCACGTGGGCCCCCTCATGTGACGGGCCCTCCTTAGTAGCTACGCTACTGGGCGGCATGATAGTGAATAGTGACTATCATGTCGAATACAGGTTTTTAACATGATTGATTAATTTTGACATTGACACTTACAGTTTCCCTGTCTTTCTTTTCCTTGAGCATGGCATATTACATGTTGGTACTCCAATTATTTCTTATATCTACTCATATCATCTACCTCATGCTACTTCTACATAGGACTAGGTTAACTTAATATAACTTCATTATGCACACTTTTTTGGACCATACCTAGAAGTATACTCTCTTACCATTTATTGTATGTGATTTAAGAGTAAACATAATATTATGGCAGCATAATTTGAAGTTGACGTTATGTCAACGTATAGCATATTGGAGGTGTAAGGAGAATGTAATCAATTTGTATTTAAATTTTTCACGACAAGTACACTACCGTTGAAAGCTTTGGGGTCATTTAGAAATTTCATTATTTTTGAAAGAAAAGCACATTTTTTTTCAATGAAGCTAACATTAAATGAATCAGAAATACACTCTGTACATTGTTAATGTGGTAAATGACTATTTTAGCTGCAAACGTCTTGTTTTTATTGCAATATCTACATTGGTGTATAGAGGCCCATTTCCAACAACCACCACTCCAGTGTTTTAATGGTACATTGTGTTTGCTAACTGTGTAAGAAGGCTAATGGATGTTTAGAAAACCCTTGCACAAGTATGTTAGCCCAGCTGAAAACTGTTAGGATGATTTGAGAAGCTATAAAATTGACCTTCCTAGTTGAGAATCTGGAGCATTACATTTGTTTGTTCTATGAAACTCTCAAAATGGCCAGAAAAAGAGAACTTTCATGTAAAACTCGACAGTCTATTTTTGTTCTTAGAAATGAAGGCTATTCCATGCGAGACATTGCCAAGAAACTGAAGATTTCCTACAACGGTGTGTACTACTCCCTTCAGAGGAGAGCACAAACAGGCACTAACCAGAGTAGAAAGAGAAGTGGGAGGCCCCGCTGCACATCTGAGCAACAGTACATTAGAGTCTCTAGTTTGAGAAATCGATGCCTCACAGCTCCTTAACTGACAGCTTCATTAAATAATACACTCAAAATGCCAGTGTCAACGTCTACAGTGAAGAGGCGACTCCGGGATGCTGGCCTTCAGGGCAAAGTGGCAAAGAAAAAGCCATATCTGAGACTGACTAATAAAAGGAAAAGATTAATATGGGCAAAAGAACACAGACATTGGACAGAGGAAGATTGGAAAAAAGTTTTATGGACAGATGAATCAAAGTTTGAGGTGTTTGGATCACACAGAAGAACATTTGTGAGATGCAGAACAACTGAAAAGATGCTGGAAGAGTGCCTGACGCCATCTGTCAAGCATGGTGGAGGTAATGTGATGGTCTGGGGTTGCTTTGGTGCTGGTAAAGTGGGAGATTTGTACAAGGTAAATGGGATTTTGAATAAGGAAGGCTATCACTCCATTTTGCAATGCCATGCCATACCCTGTGGACAGCGCTTGATTAGAGCCAATTTCATCCTACAACAGGAGAATGACCCAAAGCACACCCCCAAATTATGTTCCATTTGGAGAGCCCCTGTGTGCCCAAACATTGGAGCTCCCCCACAAGTGACCCCATTTTGGAAACTAGACCCCCCAAGGCACCTATCTAGATGCATAGTGAGCAGTTAGAACCCCCAGGTGCTTCACAAATTGATTCGTAAAAATAAAAAAGTGGAAAAAAAATACTTTTCCATTTTTACAAATCAATTTGTGAAGCACCTAAGGGTTCTAAGTGCTCACTATGCATCTAGATAGGTGCCTTGGGTGGTCTAGTTTCCAAAATGGGGTCACTTGTGGAGGAGCTCCAAAGTTTAGGCACGCAGGGGATCTCCAAATGTAACATGGCGTCCGCTAACAATTTGAGCCGATTTTCCATTCAATTTGTTAGCGGACACCATGTCGCGTTTGGAGAGCCCCTGATGTGCCTAAACAGTGGAGCTCCCCCACAAGTGACCCCATTTTGGAAACTATACCCCTCAAGGATTTTATTAAGGTGTATAGTGAACATTTTGAACCCAGAGGTACAACACAGAATTTGATAACATTAGGTCATCATATTGAATAAGTTGTCATTAGCCTTGAGAGCAAGTGCTCGCTACTTGAGTTTGCATCAGGTACTCAGGTATGCACCATGTACTGCGTGTGCTCGAGTGACATGCTCGAGTCCCTGCCCCGCATGTTTCACGGTTATTAGACACCCAAAAAAACATGCGGGGATCGCTCGTGCATGGCAGGCAATCCCCGCAACGTTTTTTGGGCCGTGAAGCATATGGGGCGGAGACTCGAGCATGTCACTCAAATACCCACGATACTCAATGCATACCAGAACACCCGATGCAAACTCAAGTAGCGAGCACTTGCGCTCAACACTAGTCGCCATATCGTCATCTTTTTTTCTTTCTTTTGAAAAAAATCCCAACCCCATCACAACCCTAACCCCAACCCTAACCCAAACCCCAGCCCTAACCCTAACACAACCCTAACCGCAGCACAACCCTAACCCTAGCACAACCCTAACCCTAGCACAACCCTAACCCTAGCACAACCCTAACCTGAGAGTTTATTTGTTACGCCGTTCCTCATGCGGTATAAGTGATTAGACGACCTTATTCTTTGGGTCGGTGAGACTACAGCGATACCAGAATCTTATGGGGTTTTATGACTGACAGCTGTCACACACTAAAAGACGCATTTTTTGTAAAATCTAGTTTTGCATCGCTATATTTTGAGAGCTATAATTTATCCAGATTTTGATAGTCATTTGATGGCTTTTTTTTTGCGGGATGAGTTGACGTTGTTATTGGTGCCATTTTCATGCACGTGACATTTTTTGATCGCTTTCTATTCCGATTTTTGGGAGGCAGAATAAACAAAAACCAACAATTCAGGAATTGTTTTTTTTGTTTTTTTTTTATTCTGTTCCGCGTGTGGTAAAATTGGTAAGGCAGCTTTATTCTTCAGGTCAGTACGTTTACAGCGGTACCACATTTATATCGTATTTCTATGTTTTGCACTTTTACATAATAAAAGCAATTTTATAGAAAAAAAAATTTTTTAGTATAGCTTTATTCTGAGAGCTATAACTTTTTTATTTTTTGGCTGATGGAGCTATATGTCAGCTTGTTTTTTGCGGGGCGAGATGACGTTTTCAGCGGTACCATTTTTATTTATATTTGTCTTTTTGATCGCGTGTTATTCCATTTTTTGTTTGGCAGTATGGTGATAAAGCATTGTTTTTTGCTTCGTTTTTTATTTATTTTTTTTATCGTGTTCACTGAAGGGGTTAACTAGTGGGACAGTTTTATAAGTCAGGTTGTTCCGGACGCGGCGATACCAAATATGTGGACTTTTATTGTTTTTTTTTTGTTTTTTTTTTATAATAATATTTATTGATGGCTACATTATATTTGTATTTTTGGTGGATTATTTTTTTTATTTTTTTTTTATATTTTTACAATTTTTTTTTTATTTTTTTTTTCACTTTCTGATAGTTTTTATACTTTATTACTTTGTCCCACTATGGGACTTTCACTTTTTTTTTCTCTGATCGCCTGCATGGCACAGGAATGCAGCACCATCCCTGTGTCATGCAGGCTGTCAGCGCTGGACAGGGAGAAGATTGTTTTTAGATGCACTGCGCATGTCCAAACAATCTTCCTGCTGTCTGGTGACCCGGATGTTGTCATGACGACATCGGGTCGTCATGGCAACATCCTGGAAGCCACGGCAGACAGCGCTGGAAGCCGGAAGAGGAGGTGAGTATCTGCGATCAGCTCCCCTTGCCTCCGCAATGCTGCGATCGACTTTGATCGCAGCATCGCGGGGGTTAATGTGCTGAGAGCGGTGCGTGACCGCTCCCTGCACATAGTACCGGGTGTCAGCTGTAACAATCAGCTGACACCCGGCGGCGATCTCGCCCTCACAGCCTGTGTGCGCGCGCGATCGCCATGACGTACTAATACGGGTCTGGCTCTTAAGTCCCAGGGCACAGACGCGTATTAGTACGTCAAATGTTGTTAAGGGGTTAATAATGTATGCAGTTTGTATTGTAAATTTAGAGACCAATCAGCCTTAAAGAGTCTACACTGATTAAAAATTCCATGAATGACAGAACCCACTTTTTACCAGTAAGCAGAGATTGCTAGAAATTTCTTAGCACTTTACTGAAAGAGGAAAACCCCAGTAGAAGGGGTATTCCCATCTCCAGGATCCTATCCCAATATGTAGTAAGTGTAATAATAATAAAATGAGCAAATACCTCCAATTAGAAATCTAGTCTAGTCCTTCTGATTCGCAATGTCTCTTTCCTTATGTTCAGGCATTGCAGTAGCTTAGGTATCCAAGGTTAAGACCACTCGTATAGTGACAGCTAGTTAGTTAGCTAGTTGCTAATGGTCGTAACCATGGATACTGCAATGCCTGCACATGAGGAAAGAGACATAGTGAATGAAAAGAACTATACTACATTTCTAATTGGTGGTATTTGTTATTATTATTACACCTACTACATATTGGGATAGGATCTTGGAGATGGGAATACACCATTAAGTCTTCTTTGTGCTAAATGGTTATTTTATTCATTTGAATGGCCGCCATGTAATACTAAGCATCCAGACAGTGGCTGCTGCATTCAGATGCCTGGTTGTGTCAGATTTCGCCAGATGGGGTGGGAGTAGCACAATTAATCTCCTGTATTTTGCAATGGATTGTGTCTGATTAGACAACCCTTTTAATCACTAATTTTATAGTATAAAGGGAATCTGTTGTTATGTTTTTGCTACCCCATCTGAGAGCAGCATAATGTAGGGGCAAAAACCCTGATTCGAGCAATGCGTCACTTACTGGGCTGCTTGCTGCAGTTTTGATAGAATCTCTTTTCTCTGCTGCAGTTCTGCTCAGGTCTCTGAATGCTGAGTTCTGTATAACCCCACTCATATCACTGATTTCAGTGTACACTGTGCATAGGCAGAAATTTGCTAATCAGTGTTGGGGGTGGGGTAATGCAGAGCTCATGTTTATGAAGAACTACATGGCTGCAGGTTTACTAGTCCTCAAATAATAATCCCCTAATGATAAAACAGTGATTTTATCAAAACTGCAAGCAGCCCAGTGAGTGACACATCGCTGGAATCAGGGCCTCTGTCTCTACATTATTTTTCTCTCTGATTTGATGGCAAAAAACTGGTGACAGATTCCCTTTAATAGTAAATCAGACCTGCTATCATTGAATGATTAGGTTCAGCATTATACAGTATATAATACATTTTTTTTCTGTGGCATGAGATGAATAGCTAGTTGCCATAAACAAGGATATTGGGATGGGGAAATACATTTTCTTTGTATATGATAAATGAAATTGTATTCCTTTGCAAAAATGCCTAAAAAGACCCATTCAGAGGAAACTCTAGTTTGCCATCCTTGTCCATCAGCAAAATACAGCAGATTAAATTCTGAAAACCACGAAACAGAATAAAAATCAGTGTGTTTCAATGGGCCGAGAGGGAACCAACATCATTGTCCCATGGTTATCTGTTTTTGTGTCTTAAGTAGTGTTGAGCGAACATGCTCGACACTGCTCGGTACTCGCCCGAGCATCACGCTACTCGGGATGTTCAGCGAGCACTGAGCATTTCCGGGTTACTCGGGCGGGAGCTCGGGTCTCCGCCCTGCATGTTTGGCGCTCTTTACAGAGCCAATGAACATGCAGGGATTGCCAGCCAGTCACAGTAAAGCCGCAGCCATGTTGTTTGTGGGCATTACAGTGATTGGCTGGCCGCACAGCGTCACCTCGAGTATTTAAAACTGGGCGCCGCCATCTTGGACACAGTCGCTCCGGATCAGACAGTGTAGGGACAGCGCTGCTGATTTAGGGAGAGATATATCCTGCAAAATAGTTAGTGTATTGTCTGTAAAGGCTGCCAGATCAAACAAACAGTCCTTCTCAGGACTAATATCCATCCCAGGTATATCAGGCAGGCAGGCAGGCAGGCTGTATAGGAGACGCAGTGGTTATACCAGCAAACGCTGCATTACAGTCCTGTGTGCTGCTCCTGTTGTGGAAATTGCTGGACTTAGCTCCAGGTCCCGGGGGCCAGGAAAAATCCTTTTTTTTTATCTAAATCCTCTTTTTTTTTTCCTCCTTCACAATGTACAAATACCCATCTTATTAACCTTTTGGTGCCCCCCCCCCCAAAAAAAAAAAAAAGTGTGCCTCTGATTTTTCAGACACAAATATATCTGTTGAAAATAGTCTGGTGTAGGCCAGAGAAATAGAAGTGTGGTTTTGCAGTTCTACAGGCCATTTGTATCTAAAAAAAACAGTTTGAGTGTGTCGCTCACTGTTCAGCCGCAAATATATATATATTCAAAAAAGTCTGGTATACACCAGTAAATTATAACTGTGGTTTTGCTGTTCCACGGTAAAACATCTCTATTATCCTGCTTTTGGCATTTTTTGCCATAAAAAATAAATAGTGTCTCCTGATTGTTCAGACACAAATATATCTGTTGAAAATAGTCTAGTGTAGGCCCGAGAAATACAAGTGTGGCTTTGCAGTTTCACGGTTCAAACCTCTGTATTATCCACTTTTGGGCCATTTGTATCTAAAAAAAACAGTTTGAGTGTGTCGCTCACTGTTCAGCCGCAAATATCTCTATTTAAAAAAGTGTGGTATACCCCAGTAAACAATAACTGTGGTTTTGCCATCCCACGGAAAAAAATCTCTATTATTCAGGTTTTGGTAGTTTTTTCCGTAAAGAAAAACAGTAGTGTCTCCTGACTGTTGTGACGCAAAAATATATCTGTTGAAAATAGTCTTGTGTAGGCCCGACATCCCAGTGTGGTTTCGCAGTTCCACGGGTCAAATCGCTGTACTATCCAGTTTTGGGCCTTTGGTATCTAAAAAAAAAGCAGTTTGAGTGTGTCGCTCACTGTTCTGCCGCAAATATCTCTATTTAAAAAAGTGTGGTATACCCCAGTAAACAATAATTGTGGTTTTCCTCTTCCACGGTTCTAATCTACTCTTTATTACCCTTTTTCCATTGATAGTGCAAGTGTAAGCTATTTTACTTCATTTGCAATGGGCAAGGCGCGTGGCAAGGGACATGGAAGTGGACGTTCTGGTGATGGTTCGTGCAGAGGACGGGGCCGTGGCCAAGGTGAAAATGTGCCACAACCAACAGCCACATCTTCTCGCTCCCACTTCTTGACCGAATTACTAGGGAAGCACAGAATAACACCAGTATTGAGAACTGATCAGTGTGAGCAGGTTATTAATTGGATAGCAGACAATACTTCCAGTTGCCTGGGCACCACCACCTCCAGTCTGTCTTCCACACGGTTAACTCTTAGTAGCCGTGAGTCTCGACCGCATACTCCTCCTCACCCTGAAGCTCCTTCCTCCCACCATGCCGAGTGTCGTCAGACAGCAAGTGATCCCACACTTGGACACTCTGAAGAGCTGTTCACTGGTCCATTTCCATATTTGGGCCCCTCACCTGATACGCTTGAAGTGGTGGAAGAGGAGATCCCATGTTGCGATGCCCAAATATTTGAACAGCCGCGGCCACAGGAAGTCGACGTTGGCAATCTGTCACAAGAGGTGGACGATGACGAGACACAATTGCCAGGAAGTGAGGAGGAGGATCGTGGTGCGCAAGTGGAAGAGGAGGAGGTGGTGGATGATCTAGTAACTGACCCAACGTGGAAGGAGGACATGCAGAGTGAGGCCAGCAGCACACAGGGGGAGGGAGGCAGAGTACCCCAACAGGCAGGAAGAAGCAGTGTGGTGGCCGCAGACACAAAGCAGGCAACCGTCCCGGTAACACCAACACGAGGGACGTTGCCAGTCCAAGCGGTAGGTCTTCCAGAGTCTGGAATTTTTTTAAAGACTCTGCTGATAACCCCAAAAAGGCCATATGTTCCACCTGCCATGCCAGCATCAGCAGGGGTGACAAAACTACCAGCCTGACCACCACCAGCATGATCAGGCACATGGCAGAAAAGCACCCGACTTTGTGGGGCGAAACCCAGGGTCCACGACCAGTGTCAGCGGGTGTCACCACTGCTTCTTCCACTGTTGTGCATGCAATAGAACCCCCTGTTGTGTGTGCAAGGCAATCCCCTGTCCATACTGCATGTAAAGATGCCCCCTCCTCTCAGTCTTCACTTGTTATGGCAGTTTCTCAAGAAACAGCATCAACGTCCACGTCCACGTCCCACCGCAGCGTTCAATTGTCCATATCCCAGACCTTTGAACGAAAGCGGAAATTCGAAGCTAACGCCCCACAGGCCACAGCCTAAATTCGCACATTTCACGACTGCTTGCATTGGAAATGCTGCCTTTTAGGCTGGTGGAGACGGAATCCTTCCGCAATCTTATGGCGGTGGCCATCCCTCGGTACTCGGTCCCCATCCAACACTATTTTGCCCGGTGTGCCATCCCTGCACTACACAAGAACGTGTCCCAAAGCATCTGCCGTGCCCTCAACAACGTAGTTACTGGGAGAGTCCACCTGACAACGGACACGTGGACAAGTGCTTGTGGCCAGGGATGGTACATCTCTCTGACGGCACACTGGGTAAACATAGTGGAAGCCGGGACCCAGTCGGACCTTGGGAATGAACACATCCTCCCCACACCGAGGACTGCGGGCCCTATGTCAGTCAGAGTTGCCCCCACAGTGTACAGCTCCTGCGCATCCTCCTCCTCCTCCTCCTCATGTTCAGCCTCCATCTCAGATATCACCACATCAGTTGCAAGCTGGAAGCATTGCAGTACTGCCTCCGCCAAGCGGCAACAGGCTGTGCTGAAACTCATAAGCTTAGGTGATAAACCTCACACTGCTTGTGAGTTGTGGACAGCTGTGAAAGAGCAGGCAGATCTGTGGCTGAGACCGCTGAACCTACATCCCGGCATGGTCGTGTGTGACAATGGCTGTAACCTGGTGGCGGCTCTGAGGCGAGGTGAGATCACACACGTACCATGCCTGGCTCATGTGCTTAACCTCGTGGTTCAGCGGTTTCTTAAATCATACCCCGAGTTGCCAGATCTGCTCGTGAAAGTACGCCGCCTGTCATCTCATTTTCGCAAGTCGGCTACAGCTTCCGCCGCCCTTGCTGTGTTGCAGCAGCGTTTGCAGCTTCCGGCACACCGACTGGTGTGTGATGTCCCCACACATTGGAACTCTACCCTCCACATGTTGCAAAGGATTTGTGAGCAGAAGAGAGCAGTTGTGGAGTACCAGCTGCAACAAGGCCGTCGATATTCAGGTCAGACTCCAAACATAAGACCTCAGGAGTGGACCTGGATGTCTGACATATGTACCATCCTGACAAACTTTGAGGAGGCCACCAAGATGGTGAGTGGCGATGATGCCATCATTAGTGTCAGCATCCCACTTGTCTGTCTTTTGCAACGCTCTCTGCAGAGAATTAAAGAGGAGGCATTGCAGCCAGAGTATGATGAGATGGATCAAGAAGCCATAGCGGGCGATTACACACAGCCCAGCCTCATCTCATCCCAACGTGCATTGGTGACAATGAGGGAGAGGAGGAGGAGGAGGAAGAACAGGAGCTGCTATCATGCGTTGTAGGCGGTAGTACCTGTACAAGTGTCATACCGTCGGTTCAGCGTGGGTGGCCTGAGGACAGGGGGAAGGAGGAAGAGGAGGAGGATAGCATGGTCAGTCGTCATCTTGGTGAGGACACGGAAATCTTGCCCTTTACCAGTCTGGCACGCATGGCTGACTTTATGTTACGCTGCCTTAACCGTGACCCTCGCGTTGTCAAAATGTTGGGTGACAGTCATTACTGGTTGGGGAAACTTGTAGACCCCCGCTACAAGGAGAACTTTCACTCTCTTATTCCTGAGGTGGAGAGGTCTACAAAAATGGGGCAATACCAGAAGGCCCTTGCTGCAGAACTCTTAAAAAAAATTCCCATCTGAACACGCTAGCGGCAGAGATCACAGTTCGTTGCCCAACCAAGGCGTACAGGCGAGAGAGATGCAACTCCAATCCAGCAGAGGCAGGGGAACACTGTCAACGTTCTGGGACAGTTTTCTGACACCCGCCCAGCTTACAGGCCCTGAGGTGCGGGGTACTCTCACAAGGAGTGGAAAGTTTCAAAAGATGGTGAGGGAGTACCTTGCCGATCGTACCAGTGTCCTCCGTGATTCCTCTGTGCCTTTTAATTATTGGGTATCCAAGCTGGACACTTGGAATGAACTCGCTCTGTACGCCTTGGAGGTCCTGGCCTGCCCTGCCGCTAGCGTGTTATCGGAGCGTGTTTTTAGTGCCGCTGGGGGAATTATAACTGATAAGCGCACTCGCCTGTCAACTGACAATGCTGACAAGCTGACCCTTATCAAAATGAACAAGGGCTGGATTGGGCCAGACTTCTCATCACCAACAAATGACAGCAGAGAAACATAAAGTCAAATCCACTGTGTTATTTCGGGAGGTGTATTCACATGCACCGCTTCACACCCACACATGGGTTTACGCTTCCTCATTTCGGCTGTTTAATCTTCTTCTTCTTATCCTCAGCCTCCACCACCACTATACCACCAGGGTGCCAGCATTGCAAGTTCCTCCATCCTAATTTTTGGCAGCTTTTGCTGGGAAAGCATAAGCAAATACCATGGGACACCCACTCCCCAATAATGGGACTTATGTTTGTAATATGCTGTACTGCATGGCTCTTGTAAGGGGCATTGCAAGTTGCTCCGTCCTAATTTTTGGCAGCTTTTGCTGGGAAAGCATAAGCAAATACTATGGGAGACCCACTCCCCAATAATGGGACTTATGTTTGTAATATGCTGTACTGCATGGCTCTTGTAAGGGGCATTGCAAGTTGCTCCGTCCTAATTTTTGGCAGCTTTTGCTGGGAAAGCATAAGCAAATAATATGGGAGACCCACTCCCCAATAATGGGACTTATGTTTGTAATATGCTGTACTGCATGGCTCTTGTAAGGGGCATTGCAAGTTGCTCCGTCCTAATTTTTGGCAGCTTTTGCTGGGAAAGCATAAGCAAATACTATGGGAGACCCACTCCCCAATAATGGGACTTATGTTTGTAATATGATGTACTGCTTGGCTCTTGTAAGGGGCATTGCAAGTTGCTCCGTCCTAATTTTTGGCAGCTTTTGCTTGCAAGGCATAAGCAAATACTATGGGACACCCACTCCCCAATAATGGGACTTATGTTTGTAATATGCTGTACTGCATGGCTCTTGTAAGGGGCATTGCAAGTTGCTCCGTCCTAATTTTTGGCAGCTTTTGCTGGGAAAGCATAAGAAAATACTATGGGAAACCCACTCCCAAATAATGGGACTTATGTTTGTAATATGCTGTACTGCATGGCTCTTGTAAGGGGCATTGCAAGTTGCTCCGTCCTAATTTTTGGCAGCTTTTGCTGGGAAATCATAAGCAAATACCATGGGACACCCACTCCCCAATAATGGGACTTATGTTTGTAATATGCTGTACTGCATGGCTCTTGTAAGGGGCATTGCAAGTTGCTCCATCCTAATTTTTGGCAGCTTTTGCTGGAAAAGCATAAGCAAATACTATGGGAGACCCACTCCCCAATAATGGGACTTATGTTTGTAATATGCTGTACTGCATGGCTCTTGTAAGGGGCATTGCAAGTTGCTCCGTCCTAATTTTTGGCAGCTTTTGCTTGCAAGGCATAAGCAAATACTATGGGACACCCACTCCCCAATAATGGGACTTATGTTTGTAATATGCTGTACTGCATGGCTCTTGTAAGGGGCATTGCAAGTTGCTCCGTCCTAATTTTTGGCAGCTTTTGCTAGGAAAGCATAAGCAAATACCATGGGACACCCACTTCCCAATGATGGGACTTATGTTTGTAATATGCTGTACTGCATGGCTCTTGTAAGGGGCATTGCAAGTTGCTCCGTCCTAATTTTTGGCAGCTTTTGCTGAGAAAGCATAAGCAAATACTATGGGAGACCCACTCCCCAATAATGGGATTTATGTTTGTAATATGCTGTACTGCATGGCTCTTGTAAGGGGCATTGCAAGTTGCTCCGTCCTAATTTTTGACAGCTTTTGCTGGGAAAGCATAAGCAAATACTATGGGAGACCCACTCCCCAATAATGGGACTTATGATTGTAATATGCTGTACTGCATGGCTCTTGTAAGGGGCATTGCAAGTTGCTCCGTCCTAATTTTTGGCAGCTTTTGCTTGCAAGGCATAAGCAAATACTATGGGACACCCTCTCCCCAATAATGGGACTTATGTTTGTAATATGCTGTACTGCATGTGACGCGCCCCCTGGGCCGTGTGTACATGTGTGTGGGATACCCGGTGCCGTGTCTCTGGGGTCTGTTGTCTCCGTGGCGATGACCCGGTCCCGTGGCTCAGGCAGGTCAAACCAGTGGCAGTCTTTCTTAGGTTTTGAGGTTAATTGTCCGACTGCGCCACCCGTGGATTGCGGTCAGGGAGTACCACCGCTGCGAGGCAGACCGCTGAGGCTGGTGTTGTGTGCGCAGCATAGAATGGGATAACTCCCCTCGGAAGGAGTATAGCCTCAGGGCAGTGAGTGTGGATGATGGGGGTGATGGTGCACGAGCGCAGCAGGAACGACTCAGTCTTTGCAGTGCAGTTCAGGGTCTTTACTGATGATTATAAGGTAGACCCTCCCGGGAGTACTGGCTAGCATAAGAGGCCTGGTCAGTCTGTGAGCAAGCAGGAGTTCCCCTGGCCAGGTGGAGTTGTAGGCCTCCCCGTCTGTCTGCACTCTTCCTGGCTACCTTGCTGTAAGCGGGTAGAAGTAGCCCACGTCCCTGAGTGTACCGTGTAGTGCTCACCTGTATGGCTGGTGACTTGGGGCTTTCTGTTAGCCTCCGCTCCACGACGGCGGTGCTGGTCCCTTGCTTGTGACTGAGCCTCCGGGCTTCTATGGCCAGAGGACCTGAAATCCCCTGCCGGCTGGTTTCTGCTGCTGGATATATAAGTCCTCACAGCTTCGGACTCCTGTGTCCGGTTCCTATTGTCTTCTGCCAGGGCGAGCTCTGCTCAGCTTCCAGCCCCTGGTCTTTAGCTCCTAGCTCCTACAGAGCTCCTTGCTGTTACTTTCCCTTGCTCTCACTCTGACTCTGACTGTTCTCTGACTCACTCAACCCCGCCCCAGATCCAGTTTATAAGGGCAGAATTCTCCCCTCCCAGGACTGGGGCAGGAGGATGTTGCATGTTTAAGGGATCCTGACCAGGAAACCTCCTACTTGCTCTCCGACGTAATATCTCTATTACTGTGGTGACCAGACCCCTGGGGTGCCACACATGGCTCTTGTAAGGGGCATTGCAGTTCCTCATAATTTTTGGAAAGCCTTCCATTCACTGCTTAGGCCAACAGTGCACGGGAGACCCAGTTGCTATAAATCGAAAAAAAGGTTTAGTTAACGCCCTCTGACCTCCATGTCATTTCCAAGGGGCATTGGAGTGGCTCGAAATTTTTGGTAGGCATTGCACTCACTGTATGCCCTATAACTGTGTAGCCGAACCGCTCCTTTTGTTACAGAAACATATCCTACAAGACATATCTGGTTGACTGGCCTGATATTGATGTGAATGGTCCCTGTTCCTCCTGCTCTTTCTCCTTTGCCACCACCTCATCCATCATTTATCACCTGAAGCTTTGTTTTAACGGGAGTCATAGAACTGGGATAGTAGCAGGAAAACATCCAGCAATCCTCGGAGGAGGTAGGATATGCGCCAAAACGCGGACCACCTCAGGCCTAGACGCTACTACATACATGCGCTTGTGTAGCACCCTGAGGATTCGGCTGCTACAGGGGTATTGCACCTCAACCCAGAGGTGTGATATTCCACTCCCGGGTAAGGAAGGAGTGTGAAACTGAGCTCGGTAGGCTGCATGCACTACACACATCCCATTTCCGAGGAGCAGACCGACGGTACTCCCACTTAGAAATGTGCAGGTACGACCGAGTCTGTTCCTGGCTGGAGTGGGAGGGGGGTGGTACATCCCAAGTAGTGTAGGGGCAGATAGGGGGAGCAGCCTGGGTAAAGATAGGAGCTCATTGGGTGCTGGTCACCTGAGCTCACACATAGAGGGTGTATATAAGGTGGGCACCAACTAAGAACAGGGTCAGTTGCAGAGAGAAAGTCAGCGAGCTGAGGAGAAGAGAGACCCAGAGTGAGAGAGGAGAAGAAAGAGAGACCCAGAGGGGGAAACAGAAGAAAAGGACTCCAAGAACCCAACTTAAATCCCCGGGTGAAGAGTCGGCACAGGGTACCGGAACCCAAGCTGGTGGGGGCAAAAACACACCCCAGCCAGAGACCGGAGACCGTGGGCAGCGTTTGCCACGGTCACCCACCACATCCACCACGAAGGCATACCACGTGGAGGGTCAGGGAACCCGAGGCCAAGGGTCTCCCAACAGAAGGCCCGAGGGAGCTGGACCTGGGTGGATCAATAGTGGGGACGGCCAGAGAAAGGACAGAAGGAGAGCTCAGGGTCACGCTCCGGACTTATTTGGGAGTTGGCTGGATCCAGAACCTGGTGGACGCAGCACGGCTCGGGAGGTCACTCGAAGCTGGAGTGACCGGAACATCAGCAGTGAGTAAACATCCTAAACTGCATAACCCGACTCTGTCTCTGATTGCCGTCTACACTGCATCACCACAACTCCCATCCTCTGCACCTGATCCCCCTGAGGCTATACCCCACCCGTTGGGGGTTATATCACCAAAGCTGCACCTACACCACCAGCCTCAGCGGACCCTGCTGCAGCGGCGGCCACAGTGACCGCAACACAACGGGTGGCGTAGTCGACATTAAGAACTTAGTAACATCTGTAGGACTGCCACATACAACTGAGTTTGACACCCTGGGCACGGACCGGGTCACAGCCACTCGGAAGACTACAACCCCCATCTGATCCGGCTCCGGATATTCCCCCTAAAGAATATGGCCCAGGGGGCGCGTCAACTTTGGCGTAGTCGGCAGGATTACGTGCCCGAAACACCCGGGTACTGCGTGCCTGAAGAAAAGTGCAAGTTTACCTCAAGAAGAAGTCTCCTGCCGGTTCCGGAGGGTCCCCGCCATCGGACCCCATCACCAGTCGATTCCCGCCGGTTGTCCGCCATTAACAACTTTTTCCCGCCATCTGCAGAGTTTCCCGCCACTGGGAAGCGATTCCCGCCATTTCCAAAGGTTTCCCGCCTTGGAAGAGCGGACGCCATTATGGGCGTGCCAGAGGGTGGCGAGAGGCCACCTCCCATCGTGGGCCAGGACCGAAAATGGCGCCAAAAGTGGAAACCGCCCCCACCAACAGAGACTGTGATGCTAGAGGTGTCTGTCAGCGTGAAAGAACCGCCCCTGGAGCTGACAGTCACCCAGTGGCCCCGGGACCGCCCTCGAAGTGGGAGGAGACGAAAGAAAAGAACGAAGATGGGTGCCGCCTGGAGCAGTCTGGAGCGAGCGCACCCGGAGGCAGGAAGCCTGGAGAAGAGTAGCAGAGAAGCTCACCCGGAGATGGCGAGAGAGCAGAGCAGCACCGGCCCGCTGGCCAGGAGCCTGCTGGAAGAAGAGCAGAGCAGCAACGACCCGTTGGTCAGGAGCCTGCTGGAAACCACGACCCCACTAGGCCTAGTGGAGGTCCTTGCACAACTCCCCCGAGACCGGGAGTGTGCACAGACTGCCCTGGAGGGCCTCGCACGGAGGATGGCCCGGGTACAGTGAGAGACATTGGCGGAGTGGAGCCGAGAGATGGCCCAGCAAACCAAGACCCGGAGCACGCCAGCCAAGATGAGGAGACAGACCGCCTCTGAGGACGGCGCGGGAGGACCCAAGGCCGGAGACGGCGCCGAGAAGGGAGCCGAACGCCTGGAGGCAGGTAAAGGGGACGTCTATACCCCAAACCAGGACACCGCTTACCTGCCCCAGCTCCCCGTCGCAGAGCCCGAAAGTCCCCCTGCTGTGCCCGAAAACGCCATGTCACCGACGCAGACTAGGCCCCAACCGGAAGCCGCCGCCGCGACCCCTGTGACGCCATGCGCACCGACCCCGAGCGTGGCAAAACAGGAAGTGACACCAGCCTGGTCGCAGGGCCTAGAATTCCCGGGCGTCGCAGCACCAACAGCGCCCCCTACCTCCGCGGAGCCTCCGGCCTGGCCGCAAGGCCAGGTAGCCCAGGGCGCCGCCGTCCTAACGGTGCCCTTCACCTTCCAGGTGCCCCAGGCCTGGCCGCAAGGCCTGGGCAACCCGGGCGCCACCACCACCGCGCCCGCACCCGTAAAACCAAGGGTGCCGCGTCTGGGAGAGGACTTGTTTGCCCAGCACACGTGGCCGGACGGGCAGCCTTTCATCTGGCCCCAGAGATATTATGAACTGGAGCACCAGAGGAGAGTTGGGGCCATGTGTGCACCCCTGATTCCGGCTCCGAAGCCCGTGAAAAGGATCTCGCCCCCGCTTGAAGAGACCCAATTTGAGTGGGACCCCACCGGAGAAGACCTAATGGGGTTCACTCAGGAAACCAGGGCAGCTGCAGCGGAGCGTGCTGAGTGTTGCCGACAGCAGCTCGAGGAGTTTGCGAGGGAGCGGAGAGAGAGGCGGGTCCGGGAACAACAGGCCCAAATAAGGAGCGCCGAGCAGAAGAGCCGAACCAGGAGGGACCCCCGTGCAGCGCACAGTCCCCGCACCACCGGGACTGTAATTAAGTTCAATATGCAGCATGGGTGGGGCTTCATCAGAGACCACAACACCCCCGGCGACGTCTTTGTCACGCGCAGAGATGTGGAGTCCCATCTGCCGGAGGGGCACAGAGGTCGTGACCTTTATATCGGGGACGAGGTCACCTTTACCCGGCACAAGTGTGCCAAAGGACCTTACGCCCTCCATGTGCATCGCCTGACAGAGGAGGAGCTGCGATGTGAGGAGGAAGAGCAAGAGGATCCGGACGGGTCTGAAGCTGAGATCCCCAAAGAAGGAGCAGGAGGAAGACGCTGTTGAGTACAGCGGAGCAGGTGCTGTAAATAGTTACCCGATCGGGGTATAAAGAAACTGTTACTGCAAAAATAGTCCCCGTTGGGACCAGCTGATGTGAACTGTTCACCCGTTTACCCTTGATCCCACAGGCTGAGGACTGTGAGCAGCCATTCCCTTTCCCTCCTTACCTGGCCGAGGACTGAGAGCGGCCATACCCTTGTACATAGTTGCGCTTCCTAAAGCGCCCCCTACCGGTTTTATAGGAAAACCATTTTTCTAGAAAGACTGTCGCACTGTACCCGGTCACACGTTGCACAGTGACCGGAGGAGGAGCCAGAGGCGACGAGAAAGTTTTATATATATAATGTTTTATATATTTTATATGTTTATGAAAAAAAAATAAAAAATTTTGCATGTTATGTGATGTTTTTGTCTTACAGCCCGAGGACGTGCTGTGATTTACCAGGGGGGAATGTAGCACCCTGAGGATTCGGCTGCTACAGGGGTATTGCACCTCAACCCAGAGGTGTGATATTCCACTCCCGGGTAAGGAAGGAGTGTGAAACTGAGCTCGGTAGGCTGCATGCACTACACACATCCCATTTCCGAGGAGCAGACCGACGGTACTCCCACTTAGAAATGTGCAGGTACGACCGAGTCTGTTCCTGGCTGGAGTGGGAGGGGGGTGGTACATCCCAAGTAGTGTAGGGGCAGATAGGGGGAGCAGCCTGGGTAAAGATAGGAGCTCATTGGGTGCTGGTCACCTGAGCTCACACATAGAGGGTGTATATAAGGTGGGCACCAACTAAGAACAGGGTCAGTTGCAGAGAGAAAGTCAGCGAGCTGAGGAGAAGAGAGACCCAGAGTGAGAGAGGAGAAGAAAGAGAGACCCAGAGGGGGAAACAGAAGAAAAGGACTCCAAGAACCCAACTTAAATCCCCGGGTGAAGAGTCGGCACAGGGTACCGGAACCCAAGCTGGTGGGGGCAAAAACACACCCCAGCCAGAGACCGGAGACCGTGGGCAGCGTTTGCCACGGTCACCCACCACATCCACCACGAAGGCATACCACGTGGAGGGTCAGGGAACCCGAAGCCAAGGGTCTCCCAACAGAAGGCCCGAGGGAGCTGGACCTGGGTGGATCAATAGTGGGGACGGCCAGAGAAAGGACAGAAGGAGAGCTCAGGGTCACGCTCCGGACTTATTTGGGAGTTGGCTGGATCCAGAACCTGGTGGACGCAGCACGGCTCGGGAGGTCACTCGAAGCTGGAGTGACCGGAACATCAGCAGTGAGTAAACATCCTAAACTGCATAACCCGACTCTGTCTCTGATTGCCGTCTACACTGCATCACCACAACTCCCATCCTCTGCACCTGATCCCCCTGAGGCTATACCCCACCCGTTGGGGGTTATATCACCAAAGCTGCACCTACACCACCAGCCTCAGCGGACCCTGCTGCAGCGGCGGCCACAGTGACCGCAACACAACGGGTGGCGTAGTCGACATTAAGAACTTAGTAACATCTGTAGGACTGCCACATACAACTGAGTTTGACACCCTGGACACGGACCGGGTCACAGCCACTCGGAAGACTACAACCCCCATCTGATCCGGCTCCGGATATTCCCCCTAAAGAATATGGCCCAGGGGGCGCGTCACTTGCATTCCAAGAAAACAAAGCAGATGCTAACTTCTATCATCATCATCATGCTCCTCACCTAGGCACTCTCAACTCCCCTGATGGAGAAGCCAGGGCCCACCGGAGGAGTCTGGTTCTCTGGTGGGCTCGTCCAATGCTGCCCTAAAGCAGGCCAGGCTAAGAAAAGTGTGGGGGAAGGTGACAGGAGAAATCAGGGTGGCTGGGGACCGAGTATGGACACCTGGCCACCACCTGGCGGCTGGGGACCGAGCGTGAACACCCGGCCGCCGGGCGGCTGGGGACAGAGTATGGATACCTCGCTGCCGAAGCGGCCATGAGGTAGTGGCCAGCTTCGGCCTCCTCCAAACTAAAAGGCCCCATTTCAAGTGAAAGCTAGCAGTATGGTATTGCAGCCTGCAGGTGGGTGGGTGGTTGGCTGCATATTTTCGCTTGCATTGCAAGGAATGGGGGAGGTACAATTGAACACTGCCCTGGCACAAGGACTTGCACGGGGATAGTTGCAAGTCTGCATCTTCTGATGCGGCAAGGATCACTTCTGATAGGCACACTTTTAGACAGTGACCTGGGGGTCAGAGATGCTTCCAGGGGTCTTCCCCATGCTGATCCCTTGTCTTTTCAGCACTGTATGCATGTGTCACACAGCACATGGCCAGATAAGGTTGTAAAATGTTAAAATGACATTTCCCGGTGAACGCATTTGTCACGGTTGAAAGCAATACAAAAGTGCAAAAACGCATGAAAAATGCTACTTGTGAACATAGCCCAAGGTGTGGAGAAGTATTTTTGTTTTTGGTTATTTATTTTACCTTATACACAAGTTTTTACCCTGGAAAGGAAATTCCTTAACATATTTCACAGGAAAACCGTTTCAGTTTCGTTTTTGAACGTTTTATTGTGAGCCCGCAAAAGTGGCTTAATACCTCTGACCACGTTGTTGACAGCAGTGACCTGGGGGTCAGAAATGCTTCCAGGGGCGATCCCCATGCTGCCCCCATGTCTTTTGAGCACTGTCACTATCGTTTTGGGCACTTTTTAGGCTTTCTACAGACTGCCGGGGGTGCTGCCGCAAAAATGCTCGGGTCTCTCATAGACTAACATTGGGCTCGTTGCTCGGGTCGAGCACCCGAGTATCACGGTAAGCTCGGACCGAGCTTCGAGCACCCGAGCATTTTAGTGATCGCTCAACACTATCAGTCGTCATCTTGGTGAGGACACGGAAGTCTTGCCCGTTACCAGTCTGGCACCCATGGCTGACTTTATGTTACGCTGCCTTAACCGTGACCCTCGCATTGTCAAAATGTTGGGTGACAGTCATTACTGGTTGATGACACTTATAGACCCCCTCTACAAGGAGAACTTTCACTCTCTTATTCCTGAGTTGGAGAGGTCTACAAAAATGGGGCAGTACCAGAAGGCCCTTGCTGCAGAAGTATTAAAAAAATTCCCATCTGAACACGGTAGCGGCAGAGGTCACAGTTCGCTGCCCAACTAAGGCATACAGGCGAGAGAGGCGCAACTCCAATCCAGCAGAGGCAGGGGAACACTGTCAATGTTCTAGGACAGTTTTCTGAGACCAGCCCAGCTTACAGGCCCTGAGGCGCAGGGTACTCTCACAAGGAGTGGAAAGTTTCAAAAGATGGTGAGGGAGTACCAGCGTCCTCCGTGATTCCTCTGTGCCTTTTAATTATTGGGCATCCAAGCTGAACACTTGGAATGAACTCACTCTGTATGCCTTGGAGGACCTGGCCTGCCCTGCCGCTAGCGTGTTATCGGAGCGTGTTTTTAGTGCCGCTGGGGGAATTATAACTGATAAGCGCACTCGCCTGTTAACTGACAATGCTGACAAGCTGACCCTTATCAAAATGAACAAGGGCTGGATTGGGCCAGACTTCTCATCACCACCAAATGACAGCAGAGTAACATAAAGTCAAATCCACTGTGTTATTTTGGGAGGTGTATTCCCATGCATCGCTTCACACCCACACATGGGTATACGCTTCCTCATTTCGGCTGTTTTTTGCTCTTCTCCTTATCCTCAGCCTCCAGGACCACTATACCACCAGGGTGACCGTGGTCCATGTTGCCAGCATTGCAAGTTCCTCTGTCCTAATTTTTGGCAGCTTTTGCTTGGAAGGCATAGGCAAAGACTATGGGAGACCCACTCCCCAATAATGGGAATAATGTTTTTAATATGCTGTACTGCATGGCTCTTGTAAGGGACATTGCAAGTTCCCCCTTCCTAATTTTTGGCAGCTTTTGCTTGGAAGGCATAGGCAAAGACTATGGGAGACCCACTCCCCAATAATGGGAATAATGTTTTTAATATGCTGTACTGCATGGCTCTTGTAAGGGGCATTAAAATCGTCTTGTTAAGCTACTGTGACCTCCACGTCTCTTCCAAGGGTCGTTAATATTGTCTTTTTATTCCACTGCGACCTCCACCACTCTTCCAAGGGGCATTAAAAGCGTCTTGTTAAGCTACTGTGACCTCCACGTCTCTTCTACAGGGCGTTGATATTGTCTTTTTATTCCACTGTAACCTCCACCACTCTTCCAAGGGGCATTGATATTGTCTTTTTATTCCACTGCGACCTCCACCACTCTTCCAAGGGGCATTAAAACCGTCTTGTTAAGCTACTGTGACCTCCACGTCTCTTCCATGGGGCATTGATATTGTCTTTTTATTCCACTGTAACCTCCACCACTCTTCCAAGGGGCATTAAAACTCTTATTAAACCACTCTGAACTCCACGTCTCTTCCAAGGGGCATTAAAACCATCTTGTTAAGCTACTGTGACCTCCACATCTCTTCCAAGGGGCATTAAAACTGTCTTGTTAAACCACTCTGAACTCCACGTCTCTTCTAAGGGGCATTAAAACCGTCTTGTTAAACCACTCTGAACTCCACAGCTCTTCCAAGGGGCATTGACATGTTGTTTTTAATTACCTCTAACCTCCACGACTCTTGCAACGGGCATTGCATTTCCTCCTAATTTTTGTCAGCTTTTGCTTTTCAATGCATAGGCGAACACTAAGGGAGACCCACTCCCCAATAATGGGTAGAAGGTATTTAATACGCTGTAATCCACATCTGTTTCAAGGGGCATTGCAGTGCCTAATAATTTTTGGAAAGCCTTCCATTCCCTGCTTAGGCCAACAGTGTACAGGAGACCCAGTTGCTATATATGGAAAAAACGGTTTAGTTAAGGCCCTCTGACCTCCATGTCACTTCCAAGGGGCATTGGAGTGCCTCGAAATTTTTGGTAGGCATTGCATTCACTGTATGCCTTATAACTGTGTAGCTGAACCGCTCCTTTTGGTACAGAAACATATCCTACAAGACATGTGTGGTTGGCTGGCCTGATATTGATGTGAATGGTCCCTGTTCCTCCTGCTCTTTCTCCTTTGCCACCACCTCATCCATCATTCATCACCTGAAGCTTTGTTTTAACGGGAGTCATAGAACTGGGATAGTAGCAGGAAAACATCCAGCAATCCTCGAAGGAGGTAGAATATGCGCCAAAACGCTGACCACCTCAGGCCTAGCTGCTATTACATACCTGCGCTTGCATTCCAAGGAACAGAAAGCTAAGGATGTGGATGGCCTCATGATCATGAATAATTTACTCGTTGTGTAGGAGGCCGACCACTGCTGCTGTCTACCTTCTGAACTTTGTGTTGAAGCCTGATTGACCCAGGACCCGCAATCCTCTAAGTCTGGAGGACGTGTTGCATCCCAGTGTCCAACTGTGTCCCGGCTTCCACAATATTAACCCAGTGTGAAGGCGTCAGTGAGATGGACCATTCCTGGCCACATTCACTTGTCCACGTGTTTGTGGTTAGGCTGTCCTTCCCACTAAATGCACTGGGGAGGGCACAGGTAATGTTTTGGTATGCGCGCTTGTGTATAAGGCGCACAGGGACAAATAAGGGCGGCTGGGGACCGTTTATGGACACCCGGCCACCCCCACGCGGCTGGGGACTGTGTGTGGGCACCCGGCCGCGGGGCGGCTGGGGACTGAGTATGGACACCCGGTCGCCCCCTGGCGGCTGGGAACCAAGCGTGGACACCCGGCCGCCGGGCGGCTGGGGACTGAGTATGAATACCAGGCTACCGACGCAGCCATGACGTGGTGGCCAGATTCCACCTCCACATGCCTAAAAGGCCCAATTTCAAGTACAAGCAAGCTAGCAGTATGGTATTGCAGCCTGAGGGTGGGTGGGTGGCAGGCTGCATACTTGCGCTTGTATTGCAAGTTATGGGGGAGGTACAATTGAACACTGCCCTGGGACAAGGACTTGCACGGGGATAGTTGCAAGTCTGCATCTTCTGATGCGGCAAGGATCACTTCTGATGGGCACACTTTTAGGCAGTGACCTGGGTGTCAGAGATGCTTCCAGGGGTCATCCCCATGCTGTTCCCATGTCTTTTTAGCACTGTTGCATGTGTCACACAGCACATGGCCAGATAAGGTTGTAAAATGTTAAAATGACATTTCCCGGTGAATGCATTTGTCACGGTTGAAAGCAATACAAACGTGCAAAAACGAATAAAAAATGCTACTTGTGAACATAGCCCAAGGTGTGGAGGAGTATTTTTGTTTTTGGTTATTTATTTTACCTTATAAACAAGTCTTTACCCTGGAAAGGATGTTCCTTAACCCCTTTCCGACCTGGTCAGTAATAGTACGCACCAGGTCGGGAAGGCCGGTTCAGCCGGGGCTCCGGCGGTGAGCCCGCACTGAAGCGAGCACATGTCAGCTGATTATTGGAATCGCAATCCACCCGCGGCTGTTAACATGTTAAATATCTGACAGTGGCATTTAACTCGCGCTTCCGGGAGTCCTAAGCCCCGCCCATCAGTGACCCCATCACGTGATCGCGGGTGGGCACGACAACTCAGGGTCTGCAGCAGACGCCTGTGGTTGTCATGTCTCAATTGCTATGAGCGCCACCTAGTGGTCAGCGCTCATAGCAAGTGAGCATTTCTCCTGCATACAAGCGATCTGCTCATCGCTTGTATGCAGTAGAAGCAATCAGACAACTGCTGCTTCTAGACTCCTCTGGAGACTATAGAAGCAAGCAGAAAGTGTAAAAAAAAGTTTTTAAAAAAATAAAAAAAATAAAAAATATATAAAAGTTTAAGTCACCCCCCTTTCGCCCCATTCAAAATAAAATATATATATATAAAAAAAAAAACATGTAGCACCCCGAGGGCTCGGCTGCTACAGGGGTATTGCACCTCGAACCAGAGGTGTGATATTCCACTCCCGGGTAAGGATGGAGTGTGGACCAGGACTCAGTAAGCTGCATGCACCACACACACCCCATTTCCGAGGGACAGGTCAACGGTGCTCCCTCTAGACAGAAGTGCAGGCACGACAGCATCTGTCCCTGGCTGGAGTGGGACGGGGGGTGGAATACCCAGTGGTGTAGGAGCAGATAGGGGTGGGTCTCTGGGCATAGGTAGGAGCCCATTGGTTGCTAGTCACCTGGGCTCACACATAGAGGGAGGTATATAAGGTGGGCACCATCTTAGGACAGGGTCCAGTTCAGAGGAGAGCCAGTTCAGAGAGGAGCTCAGCCAGAGAGTGCTGACAGGGAGCTGTGGCTCAGTCTGGGCCCAGCTCCAGAGGCAGGCCTGGAGTGGAGGCCAGAAACAGCAGTAAGAGTGAGAGGAGAAGACAGGAAGCAGAGCCTCTGCATGGGCTCTGCTCCGCAGGCAGGCCTTGTCAGGAGGCTGGAGCCTGAGAGAGAGAGAAAGGAGAAGGAACAGAAAGGACAGTAAGAAAGGAAGCAAGGAACAGGAACTCAGAGAAAGGCCCAGAGACACGAGTGAAGAAGGAACCCTAAGAACCCACGAGATAACGGGTGAAGGGTTGGCAGAGCTGGGTACCTGAACCCAAATTGGTGGAGGCGACTAATCCTCAGCCAAAACCGGAGGTTGTGACCACATCTTGGTGCGACCCCTCACTACATCCACCAGGAAAGCATACCACATAGGGTCAGGGAAACCGGAGAGAGGTTTCGCCAACAGAAGGCCCGAGGCAGCTGGACAAAGGTGGGTCACTAGTGGGGACGGCCAGAGAAGGGAAGAGAAGGGAGCCCTGTGCCACGCTCTGGAATTGCCTGGGAGTTGGTCGAGCCCCTTGCCTGGTGAATGTAGCATGACTCGGGCGGTCCTACCTGCGCACAAGTGACCTGATAAAGAACTGTGAGTAAAGCATTGAAAACTGCAACCACACGTCTCTGTGTTTCATCGCCGCACCAGCACCATTAGTACTGGGACGCTCACACCATCACCACCATCATCTACTCTAGCTGCCCTGAGGCAATACTTCTCCCGTGGGGAGTTATCCCATTCTTGGCTGCGCATATAACATCAGCCTCAGCGGTCTGCAGCGCAGCGGCGGTCCCCACTGACCGCAATCCACGGGTGGCGTAGTCGGACAATTACAATACAAATAGACTGCCACTGGTTTGACCGCCCTGGGCACGGACCGGGTCACAGCCACGGAGGACTACAACCCCCAGCTATCCGGCTCCGGGTATCCCCCTGCACCGCACAGGCCCAGGGGGCGCGTCAAACACATACACATATTTGGTATCGCCGCATTCAGAATCGCCCGATCTATCAATATAAAAGAATAATTAATACAATCAGTAAACGGCGTAACGAGAAAAAAATTTTAAACACCAGAATTACGTTTTTTTGGTCGCTACAACTTTGCAATAAAATGCAATAACGGGCGATCAAAACATCGGATCTACCCCAAAATGGTATCAATAAAAACGTCAGCCCGGCACGCAAAAAATAAGCCCTCACCTGGCCCCAGATCCCGAAAAATGGAGAAGCTAAGGGTCTCGGAAAATGGTGTCATTTTTTTTGTTTTTTTTAGCAAGCTTTGGATTTTTTTTTCACCACTTAAATAAAAAAGAACCTATACATGTTTGGTGTCTATGAACTCGTAACAACCTGGAAAATAATGATGGCAGGTCAGTTTTAGCAATCTGTGAAAGTGGTAAAAAAAGGACCCAAAAAACAACTGTGGAATTGCATTTTTTTTGCAGTTTCACTGCACTTGGAATTTTTTTCCCATTTTCCAGCACACGATATGGTAAAACCAGTGATGGTGTTTAAAAGTACAACTCGTCCCGCAAAAAATAAGCCCTCACATGGCCATATTGAACGAAAATTAAAAAAGTTCTGGCTCTGGGAAGAAGGGGAGCAAGAAAGGAAAACACAAAAACAGAAAGACCCATGGTCGTTAAGGGGTTAACATATTTCACAGGAAAACACTTTCACTTTCGTTTTTGAACGTTTTATTGTGAGCCTGTAAAAGTGGCTTAATACCTCTGACCACATTGTTGACAGCAGTGACCTGGGGGTCCGAAATGCTTCCAGGGGAGATCCCCATGCTGTCCCCATGTCATTTGAGCACTGTCACTATCGCTTTGGGCACTTTTTAGGCTTTCTACAGACTGCCGGGGGAGCCGCCGCAAAAATGTTCGGGTCTCCCATAGACTAACATTGGGCTCGTTGCTCGGGTCGAGCACCCGAGTATCACAGTGAGCTCGGCCCGAGCTTCGAGCACCCGAGCATTTTAGTGCTCGCTCAACACTAGTCTTAAGGAATCACCTAGTATATTAGTGCAGGTTCCCAAAAAGTTTACTTAAACAGCAATGTTAATTTAGTATACCTGCAATACCCAAGGGTGCAGATACTCTTACATTATGAAACATATTACATCTAGAGCCACTCTGCTATTGATAGCAGCAAGAGAAAGAAAATTCAGTAAGGATAAAAGGAGAAACATACTTTAGACTGACAGAAGTCACACATAAATCTAAGAGGAGGACAAGGGTCAAGAGGAGGCCGCCTACTTTACAGCATGTTAGAAAAGGCAGACCGGCTGCTTTTACGCTATAGAATTCATGTTTAGTGCACTTTAAATCATAAGTGAGATAACTGCCTGTGAAGCGTTTGTAAAGATATATCCATGTGTGAAGGCAGATATTACTGCAGAGTCTGTCTAAGTGTTTTATTTCTGTGTATCCAAGTTAAGAGAGGAAGAAAAACTTATTTTTTATTCTATTTTAGAGGTTTGCGGTGCGTTCACGAAATGCTGCTTGGCACCTGGTGACAGAGAAACTGTAGAAAAGAACAAAAGAAGCAACAAATACTTATTAAGGGAATAAAAAAACATTTTATAAATGCTTAAGAGAACATGTTATCTTTCTACTATTTATACAGCACCAATATAATCCACAGTGTTGCATACAAATTTTATTTGCATGGTCACATTGCTTTAACCCCTTCCCGACATACGACATACAGTTACGTCATATGTTGAGTCCCTGACTTTGAAACAGGCTCGCAAGCCAAGCCCACATCTCTTCTGGCAGATGATGGCTGAATTATTCAGCCATCTTCTGCCTCTAACAACGACGGTTGGACTGGAGCTGTTAACTTGTTAAAAGCTGCTGTTAATCTCTGACTGCAGCATTTAACATGGGCCAGCAAGGCGGCGCGCGCCCGTGATGTTATTCCGGGTTACTTAAGGTTTGCTATGACAGCTGGGGGGTCTGTTGAAAACCTCCTTGCTTGTCTGTGAAAGACAGCGTGCAGCTGACATTCATAGGAGATCGCGATTTTCACTATTCATAGCAGTGCTTTTGCACTGCCATGTATAGCACAACTAATCGGAGCTTCACTAACATGCACAGTAAAAAGTGAAAAAAAATGTTTTTAAAATACGAAAAAAAATATATATATAAAGCACCGTGGAATATGATGGCACTATATAAGTAAACATAATAAATAAATATAGTATATATGCATATATATAGTATATATGCTTGTAATGTAGTGTGAGTGAATTAATATAGTCACCGACCGCTGCTCTCTCCGGTGTCCAGCGCTGTTCTGCTTCGCTTCTCAATGATGTCATCTCAATTTCAATTAGCTGGCTCACCCTATGCATAAGCCGGAAGTCTCTTTTACAATGTAAGGCTGTGGAGCCTCGCTCTGACTCTACATAGGCTTACATTGCAAAAGTGAGAGTCTGCAAAGGGGTGACGTCACAGAGAGGAACGGCACTGGACACCGGAGAGTGGCGGTAGGTGGGTATATTAATACACTCACACTACATTACATGCACGTATACACACATTTAATAAAAAAAATATAGATGGGAGTGCTTCTTTAATCATAAGAAAAGCTAAACAGTGTGTTACCTTGGGGTATACAGAAGATGGTAGTTTTTGTAGTCTTGCAACAGTGAAATGAGCTACCACCTGTTACCAGGGCTGAGGCATCGGTAAGCCAAACCTCCGACTCCAACTCCAACTCCTCAATTTCCATGACACCGACTCCAACTCAGACTCCGACTCCATGACTCCACAACTCCGACTCCACAACTCCAACTCCCTCATACATGGTTTATGTTTAAGTGATACATTTACTGCAGCACAAATTCATCTCAGCTAAAAGTCTAGACCCTTAGATCAGGAATAGTGTTGAGCCACCCCCGTAGTGTTCGAGTTCGGTTCGGTTCGTCGAACACCCGTGTGTTCGCCGAACTGTTCGTCGAACTGTTCGTCGAACACCTTCGAACACCGTTAAAACCAATGGCAGGCAAACAAAAACACATAGAAACACATAGAAAACACCTTCAAAGGTGTCCAAAAGCTGACAAACTGCTCAGAAGACATAACTAACACATGGAAAAGTAACAAGTACATATAGTCATGCGAAAATAAAAGAGGTGGAGGAGTAAAAGGAGGGGGAGACACAGATATAGGCATGTCATGCCCTTCTAAAATCCAAAAAGTGAGAAGCCGACACGGCCAGTCCGCTCCTGCCCGTGCCACCTCCGTGTCGCCGGGTTTGTGCCAGAGCCGCGGTGAACCCTGATGGCCAGCCCCCCTCTCCCAATACTGGTGCCTGTCCGCTGGTGGGTCGAGCGAGCCCCCCTGTGGTGGAGGCAGCTCTAAGCTTTTTAATTTAAATTGTCTCTCTAATTTGAATGAATACACTTTAAATCCATTTACAAGGATCTATTGGAGGGCAAGTCTCATGCCAGCAGCCGCGTAATTCCAGCTCCAGTAGCGTCCACTAAAGCTGCTGCAGTTAAAAAGCTTTTATAAGGATCGAGCTCGGCTGTCCACCGCAAGGCATCCTACTGCCAGTCCCAGCCCCTATGCCTTGGGGTGCCTCCTGATGCTCTTCACTGAGTATCCTATGGTCCCGAAGCATTTCCTTTGAAAAAATTAAGTGTCTAAACTACAGGTGGTGTAGCTTGCTTAACAGCCGGGATAATCCGCTGACTAGCAGACACTGCTACTAGGCACAAAGTATTTCCTGGGCTAGATGCAGTTAAAAATTTGTAATTTGATACTCTCGTTGGATGCTGAGAAAGCATTCCATAGAGTCTCCTGGCACGCCATATATGATTCTCTTAAAAAGCTTGGGGTAGGGGTCTAGGGGACCCTTTTATAGCCAAAATCACGGCCCTGTATCACAATACGTCACCTAGGCTGAAGATAAATGGAACTGTAGCACCCTGAGGGCTCGGTTGCTACAGAGGTATTGCACCTCACCCAGAGGTGTGATATCTCACTCTCAGGTAAGGATGGAGTGTGGATCAGGACCCGACACCTGCATGCATTACACCACATTGCCGTGGGGCAGGGCGACCAATATGCCTCTGAGATGGGCACGACACTCCCTGTCCCTGGCTGGAGTGTGGGGAGGGAACACTGAGGAAGGGGAACCCTGTAGTGCAGGAGCAGGAAGGAAGCAGTTCCTGGGTGCATTGAGAAGGGAGTATAAAAGGTGCGCACCATCTTAGTTCAGTGCAGAGAAGTCTGAGCAGAAGTGGCAGGGAGCAGGGGCTCTGCATGAGCTCTGCTCCGGAGGCGGGCCTAGTAACAGAGGCCCAGGCCTGGAAGAGGGAGAAGGAAGGAAGAGGAGCGGAGAAGGCTCCAGGAACGAGGAATGAAGGGATCCCAGGGGTGCGGACGGTCGAGTCACCACCGCACGCCCGAATCCACCTGCGTGGAGGGGTCAGGCCAAAGGGGGAGACCGGTCCCCGAAACTAGTGGAGGCAGGAAACGACCCTCAGCTAGAAACCGGAGGCTGTGACATTTTATGTGGCGCAGCCCCTCGCTACACCCGCTAGGAAGGCACCACATAGGGTCAGGGAAACTGGCGCCAAGTTTACCAAGAGGAGGCCCGAGGCAGCCGGACAGAAGGGTTGGTAAGAAAGGCCAGACAAAGGACACACAAAGGGGGTCCTGTGAAGCGCTCCAAAGTTATCTGGGAGTTGTCTGAGCCCCTCACCTGGTGAGCACAGTACGACGTGGGCAGCCGTTACCTGCAGACGTGGTCTGGATAATAAGAACTGTGAGTAAAGGCCCTGGACTGCATCACTGACTCCGTGTCGTTACTGCTGCTGCCCTGCACCATCACCCCCATCCTCCGCATACACTGCCCTGAGGCTATACTCCTCCCGTGGGGAGTTATGCTACGCTCTGCTGCACCCACAACACCAGCCTCAGCGGTCTGCCCTGCAGCGGCGGTTCACTCTGACCGCAATCCACGGGTGGCGTAGTCGGACATTTAAACATCAAAACCACATAAATAGTTCCGCCACTGGTTTGACCACTCTGAGCCACGGAACCGGGTCGCCGCCACGAAGACTACAACCACCAGCATCCACCAAAAAGGGTCCGGCTCCGGGTGTCCCAAGGCCCAGGGGGAGCATCAGAACATTTTCATCACCTTTCACAATCACCAATGGGACAAGGCAGGGATGTCCTCTGTCCCCTCTCTTATACATCCTAGTGACGGAGCACCTGCTCTCATCAATTCGCCATAACCCCAATATTAGGTGGATTGAGGTGGGAGGCACCGAGTACAAGTGCTCTCTATTTGCTGATGATGTCCTAGTATATATCACTCAATCACATATATCCATCCATGCTGTTATGGCTGAAATAGATCACTTTGTTACATGGTCAAATTTTAAAATCAATGCAGCGAAGTCTGAGGCCCTTGATGTCTCCCTCCCCAAATCCATATAGGATTCCATCCAGTCCAACTTTCCCTTTGCCTGGCCCTCACAGGGTATCAAATACTTAGGAATTCCTATTCATAGAGACCTCTCCCATCTATGTTATCTTAATTTTGGGCCCTTTATTGAACAACTCCATACAGACCACGGTTGGCAAGTTAGAACTGTAAGATTCACTACGTGAACCACTGGTGTTTTGTGGAAAAGCACATGTACACTGCGTTCCAAATTATTATGCAAAAAGTGTTTAGGAGTGATAAGGGAAGAATTTGTTTGTTTGTCAGTTAAACTCATTGATGGTGATGTGTGTCAGGGCTCTTTATATCACTGTAAGCAATTGCAGACACCTGTGCTAATTAGTTTGGCAGGTGTGTCCAATGAAAGGCAAGACTACTTAAGAAGGTTGTCTCACATTATTAAGCAGCCTACATTTTCTGCCAAAATGGGAAAGAAAAAGGATGTGTCGGCTGCTGAGAAGCAACAAATTGTGGAGTGTTTAGGTCAAGGCATGACTACAATCAACATTGTGCGATGATCAGGATGAAGTGTCTTGGCAATCAAGAAGTATGTAGCTGATTCACAGTACACACGTGTGCGTGCTGATAAGGGCAAATTGAGGACTCTTTCCTACAGGCAATTACGTCAGGTTGAAAGAGCAGCGGCAAAAAAGCCTTTGTCATAGCAGCAGACAAGTTTTTGAAGCTGCTTGTGCCTCCAACGTCCCCCGAACAACAAGATGCAGGGTCCTTCAGAGGTTTGCAGCTGTGCATACGCCATCCTGTCGACCTCCTCTATCCACTTCACACAAGCAGAAACGGCTCCAGTGGGCCAAACATTACATGAAGACTGATTTCAAAACTGTTTTGTTCACGGATGAGTGCCGTGCAGCGCTCGATGGTCCAGATGGATGGAGTGGAGGATGGCTGGTTGATGGACACCCCACGCAAACACGGCTACAGCGCCAACAAGGAGGAGGTGGAGTAATGTTTTGGGCTGGAATCATGGGGAGAGAGATTGTCGGCCCCTTTAGGATCCCTGAAGGCGCTAAAGATGAACTCCATAATGTATGTGGATTTTCTCAAACAGCACTTCCTGCCATGGTTCAAGAAGAAGAACCGTGTATTTCACAGCAAGATCATTTTCTGCATGATAATGCACCATCTCATGCTGCACATAAAACATCTGCATCTCTGGCTGATATGGGCATAAAAGGGGACAAACTTATGGTGTGACCCCCATGCTCCCCTGACCTGTACCCCATTCAGAACCTTTGGAGCATCATTAAAAGGAGTGTCTATGATGGCGGGAGGCAGTTCACATCTAAGCAACAGCTCTGGGAGGGTATTCTGTCCTCATGCAAAACAATTGAAGCAGAAACCATCCAAAACCTGACAAATTCAATGGACGAGAGAGTTCAGAAGCTCCTTTCGAACAAGGGGTCCTATGTGAAAATGTAACATCACCTAGAATAAAGTTTTGAGTTGAAAACTGTTTGATTTCAGTTTCTAACAACCTGCTAATGCTTATAATTTCAAAAATGACCATTTTTTTGGTCTTTATTAAAATGAAAAGGTTGATCGAAAAGTTTGGGGGATCTAAGAGTGTGGCAACCCAGTAGTCATGATTACTTTGAATTCTGACAATATGAGGGTCATGCTGCAGGTAGTGCAGCAAGAAGGCACTTATGTGTCTTGCGCATCTCGGAGCCCCAAAATTATTTTCCGGGCTAGATGCAGCTAAAAATTATTATTAATTTTAAATCTGGTGAAGCTTTAGTATACATGGCCTAATAGGATCAGTGCTGCACACTGCTACAAAGCCCAAATTATTTTCCAGTCAAGATACAGATAAACATGATTAGTAATTTTAAATCTGGTGGAGCTTATTATAGATGGCCTAATAGAATCAGTGCTGCACACTGCTACAAAGCCCAAATTATTTTCCAGCCAAGATACAGATAAACATGATTAGTAATTTGAAAGCTTAAAACGGTTGGTAGGGTGATTTTAACCAATCATCAAGCTTTTACTCTCCCCAGGATGACACAGGGGTAGAAAAGTCGTTTCGGATCCATGATTTGTTCATCTTTATGAACGTGAGTCTGTCTACATTATCAGTGGAGAGCCGCGTGCGCTTATCTGTCAGCACACCACCAGCAGCGCTGAACACACGTTCAGACAGAACGCTGGCTGCGGGGCATGATAAGATCTCCAAGGCGTAAGTGGCTAGCTCCGGCCATTTATCCAGATTGGAAGCCCAAAAAGAGCAAGGGTCCAGTGACACAGTCGTGGCTTCAATGTTTACTTGGAGATACTCCTGTACCATCTGTTAGAACCTTGCTGTTAGGTTTTTTTTCCTTTGCTGGTCACATGACCTTGTTGGCCTATTTAATCCTGCTCCGCCCTTCTGGCTTTGCTGGACTTCATTGTATTTCTACTTTCTAGCTAGCCTGTGCTCTGTATCTAACTCTGTTAGTTTGCTTGGTCTACGGACCTCTAGGTTCTATCTATTTTGTTTGTTCGTCTGTCTGCTGCTATTTCTGTTAGGAGGTGTCCCATATTCCTCCCAGTCCTTAGTACTTGTAGGGATTCCCTCCCCAAATCTATAGGTCTCCGTACAGACTAGATTAGGACTTTAGCAGGTCTGATCGCAGGATCAGGTTCCCTGTTACATCGTAGGGATTCAGCAGAGTCTTATAGTAGGGACAGATCTCCTCTCTTTCCTTAGCTTTGGTAGCAGAACATAACAGTAAGTCCAGCCTGTAAATTCTCTAAGGAAAGATTTTTTTTTTGTTCCATCATGGTGTCGGTTCAGGATTTGGCTAAACACCTGCAGGGACTCTCTCTGGAAGTGGCCGAGCTCCGTCAGCACGTGAGTAACTGTCCTGGAGCATATTTCTTGGAGCCTAAGGTATGTTTGCCAGATTTATTTTTTGGTGAACATCGAGAATTTTTTTTCATTTAAAAATGCTTGCTTATTGTATTTTCGTTTGAGACCCAAGTCCTCTGGGGATGAATCCCAGCGCGTAGGGTTCATAATGTCACTTTTGCGCAAAGAGCCTCAGGAGTGGGCCTTTTCTTTGCAACCTAGTGATACATGCTTCAGATCAGTGGATAGTTTTTTTTCTGCTTTAGGACTATTATATGATGATCCTGACCGTGTGGCATCAGCTGAGACTGAGTTGAGACGTTTAAAACAAGGATCAGGTAATATGGAAAAATATTGTACACATTTTCGTCGTTGGTCCACTCAAACAGGGTGGAACGATTCTGCTCTGAAAAGTCTATTTCTTGCTGGGCTCAGTGAAAAGGTTAAAGACCTGCTAATTGCTTATCCTACACCTGAGGATTTGCAACAGGCTATGCAATTAGCTATACGGGTGGACAGAAGACTGCGTGCTAGGGTTAATGAGAGCAAATCCTCTGCTATGTCAGTTTCTGGTTATGATAATGTGTGTACTAACAGTGGTGAACCGATGGAGATTGGATCGGTGGCACCTCGCTCTCAAGAAAAACACCGTCGTTTTTCAGAAGGCTTGTGTTTCTATTGTGGAAAATCTGGTCATTTGATTAAAGGCTGTGAGCTTCGTATGAAGAAAGAAAAAAAAAATGGTCAGTCACGCCCGTATTGCCTGTTTAAATTCCAAGGGTATATTTTTAGCTGCTTCCACGATTGCTCAGGAAAAATTAATGGAATTTCGGGTGTTTGTTGATTGCGGGTCTACACTGAATGTTATTGATGGGGGATTCGTGGAAAAACTCAATTTAAAACCTGAACCTTTATCATCCCTCATTGCTGTGGTTTCTGTGGATGGCTCCCCTTTGAAGAATATTACTCTCAAGGTCAGTGAATTTCCTCTCACTATTAATGGTGTTCACCATGAGAAATTGGATTTGGTAGTGTTGAATAACTTGCCTTCTCCAGTAATATTGGGTTTGCCCTGGTTAAAATTTCACAATCCTGTACTGGATTGGTCTACCAGTGAAATTAAATCCTGGAGCCATAAATGTTATGACAAGTGTTGTAACGGGCGTATTGCAGCTTTGGATAGGGGAGAATTGCCTGTTCCTATTCAGGATTTTTGGAGAGTTTTTTCTGAGAAAGAATCGCAGGTTTTGCCTCCCCATAGAGACTATGATTGTTCTATTGAATTTGTCCCTGGAGCGACTCTTCCTAAAAGTCGTTTATTTAACCTTACTATTCCTGAGAGGAAGGCTTTGGAGGAATACATACAGACAAGTTTGGCCGCCGGTCACATTAGGCCCTCTAAGTCTCCTGTGGCGGTTGGATTTTTTTTTGTAAAAAAAAAGGACGGCGGTTTATGTCCTTGTCTGGATTTTCGTGAGATTAACAAAATTACGGTACGCAATCCTTACCCACTGCCATTGATTCCTGATCTGTTTAACCAGTTATTGGGGGCCAAGTGGTTCTCTAAAATTGACCTTAAGGGGGCATACAATCTGTTGCGCATGAAGGAGGGTGATGAATGGAAGACTGCTTTTAACACTCCTGTGGGTCATTTTGAGAATCTGGTTATGCCTTTTGGTCTTACTAATGCTCCTGCATTTTTTCAGAATCTGATTAATGACATCCTTAGACCTTTGATCGGTAAAAATGTGGTTGTGTATTTGGATGACATTTTGATTTATTCGCCAGATCTGGAGTCTCATTGGCGGAGCGTGCGTGAGGTATTACAGTTATTAATGGACAATTCGCTTTTTGCTAAGCTGGAGAAATGTGAGTTCGCTGTACAGAGAATTAGTTTTTTGGGCTACATTATCTCCAGCAAAGGTTTTGAGATGGATCCGGTTAAGGTTCAGGCTGTGCAGGAATGGCCTAGGCCTATTGGTTTGAAATCAATACAGAGGTTTTTGGGTTTCGCCAATTACTATAGAAAATTCATAAAAAATTTTTCTAGTATTGTCAAACCTCTGACTGATCTCACCAGGAAAGGTGCTGATGCGGTTCAGTGGTCTTCTGAGGCCATTGAAGCTTTTGTGTATCTCAAGGAGAGGTTCACCTCTGCTCCCATCCTTATGCAGCCTGATGTTACTAGGCCGTTTTTGGTTGAGGTTGATGCTTCCTCTGTGGGGGTTGGCGCAGTATTGTCTCAGGATAACGGGGATGGATTACATCCCTGTGCATTTTTTTCAAAAAAATTTTCGGAGACTGAATTGAATTACGATATTGGTAATCGGGAATTATTGGCTATTAAACTCGCATTTGAACACTGGCGCCACTTCTTGGAAGGTGCGGAATTTCCCGTTCAGGTTCTTACGGATCATAAAAATCTGATATATCTTGACGCTGCCAAGCGCCTGAATGCCCGTCAGGCTAGGTGGGCACTGTTTTTCTCGCGGTTTAATTTCTCCGTTACTTACATCCCTGGTACTAAGAATGTTAAGGCGGATGCCTTGTCTCGCAGTTTTTCTCCCATAGTCGGTGCTGAGAAAGAGGAAAACATTTTACAAGAAGGTGTTGTGATAGCTGCTTTAGACTCCGTTTTGGAAGATGAGATTCTTAAAGCTCAGGAGAATGCCCCATCTAACACTCCTCATGGGAGGTTGTTTGTGCCTGGGACCTTTAGGAGAGATTTGTTTGTTGAGTGTCACGAATCTCGGTTGGCAGGTCATCCCGGAATCTCTGAGACCAAGAGACTGGTGGGTCGCAGTTTTTGGTGGCCTGGATGGCAGAAGGAAGTCATTAAGTGGGTGCGCCAATGTACTATATGTGCTAGATCTAAGTCCTCACATACTCCTGCTGCGGGGTTGCTTTGTCCTTTGGAGGTCCCCAGTGCTCCTTGGACACATTTGGCTATGGACTTTATAACTGACCTTCCCCCCTCTGAGGGTTTTACTGTCATCTGGGTGGTCGTGGACCGTTTTAGCAAGATGTGTCACTTGGTTCCCTTCGTCAAACTGCCCTGCGCTAAAACTCTCGCTAAGGCCTTTGTCAAGGAAATTGTCAGACTTCATGGCGTTCCTACTGACATTGTTTCTGATAGGGGTCCTCAGTTCGTGGCTCGTTTTTGGCGTGCCTTTTGTGACAGGTTGGGAATTCATTTGTCGTTTTCGTCCGGATATCATCCTGAATCTAATGGCCAGACAGAAAGGAAAAACCAGGATGTTGAGCAGTTCTTGCGTTGTTTTGTGGCAGACAATCAAGAGGGGTGGTCTGAGTTTCTGCCACTTGCCGAATTTGCTCTGAACAATCATACATCTTCTTCTGCTGGTTGTTCGCCTTTTTTTTGTTGTTCTGGGAGACATCCGTCGTTTGGGTCGTTCTCCAAGTTGGGATCTGCCGTGCCTGAGGAGGAGAATTTTTCCGGTGATTTGGAAAGAGTTTGGACGGATGTGCGTGGTAATCTTCAGGAGGCCAACAGAAAATCTAAAGACTACTTTGATAGGAAACGACAGGAGGTTTTGTTCGCTGTTGGTGACATGGTTTGGTTGTCCTCTAGGAATCTGCGGTTGAGGATTCCTTCTAAGAAATTGGGTCCCAAGTTTGTAGGGCCCTTTAAGGTGCTTCAGGTTGTCAACCAATCTGCTGTTAGGTTGGAGGTTCCTACCTCCTGGAGAATTAATCCGGTCTTTCATGTCTCTCTGTTAAAAAAAGCTGTTGTGTCGGATGGTGACGCCTCTGCCTCTGTTCCTCCGGTGGTGGAGGACGGGGAATATGAAATTTCTCGCATCCTTGACTCTAGACGGTATAGAGGTAGTTTGCAGTATCTTGTGGCCTGGAAAGGTTTCGGACCCGAGGATAACTCTTGGGTGAGGTCAGATGATGTTTCCGCGTCCAGACTTATCAGAGCGTTTCACAGGAGATTTCCTGATAAGCCTGGTCCTAGGGGATCCGGAGGATCCTCTTAGAAGGGGGGGTACTGTTAGAACCTTGCTGTTAGGTTTTTTTTCCTTTGCTGGTCACATGACCTTGTTGGCCTATTTAATCCTGCTCCGCCCTTCTGGCTTTGCTGGACTTCATTGTATTTCTACTTTCTAGCTAGCCTGTGCTCTGTATCTAACTCTGTTAGTTTGCTTGGTCTACGGACCTCTAGGTTCTATCTATTTTGTTTGTTCGTCTGTCTGCTGCTATTTCTGTTAGGAGGTGTCCCATATTCCTCCCAGTCCTTAGTACTTGTAGGGATTCCCTCCCCAAATCTATAGGTCTCCGTACAGACTAGATTAGGACTTTAGCAGGTCTGATCGCAGGATCAGGTTCCCTGTTACATCGTAGGGATTCAGCAGAGTCTTATAGTAGGGACAGATCTCCTCTCTTTCCTTAGCTTTGGTAGCAGAACATAACACCATCGTCTCTAGGCGTTGACTATATGTCAGACTTCTTGTCTCCTGTGGCCTTGCAAAGGATGGGCTAAAAAAGTGGTGAAATGATTCCGCAAAATTGATGTTACCAGCAGATACTGTGGTTCTGTTACGGTTTGAGTGCTGAACACTTGACGGTCCCACGGTTGGCAAGTTGGAACTGTGAGATTCACTACGTGCACCACTGGTATTTTGTGGAAAAGCACATGTAAGATTCTGCAACAGTCTCTGCTGATACTCCTGCATGCGTGCATCCCTTTCTATGGCAGGAATAATTTCTGCAAATTTACTTTTGTACCGGGGATCTAACAGTGTGGCAACCCAGTAGTCAGGATTATTTCTAATTCTCACAATTCGAGGGTCATGTTGCAGGTAGTGCAGCAAGAAGGCACTCATGTGTGTTGCGCATCCAGGAGCACCAAGATCCTGTTGTGTTGGTGGCGAGGTAAAAATCATGCTTCCTTCCTCTGTCCTCTCCCCCCAACCTCGCACAACAGAAATGTGATCACGGTCTCCCTCATCTGATGAGTCTTCCATCAGTTCGTCCTCCACTTCTTCCTGGGCTCCTGCACCTTCCTCACTAGTTTGGCTGCTACCATGCGCCCTGGTAAAACCATCTCCCCCACCCTCACATGCCTGCCGCCTTGGTGCTGCCGACCGTCTGGACCTTGCAGATGTTAGCCCTTCCGCATACAACTCCTCCTCCTCTACTTCCTCCACCTCCTCTTGTGCCACCACCTGACTCCGAATTCTGTTTAACATGTGCTCCAGCATGTAAATCACCGGAATAGTCATGCTGATAATGGCATCGTCAGCACTAAACATCTTCGTCGCCATTTCAAAACTGTGCAGAAGGGTGCATAGGTCCCTGATCTGAGAACACTCCTCCAGCGTGATTTGCCCCACCTCTGAATCTCGTTGGCCCAGGCTATACGTCAGAACGTATTGCACCAGGGCTTGTCGGTGCTGCCACAGTCGCTGCAACATGTGCAGAGTTGAATTCCACCGGGTAGGCACATCGCATTTTAGCCGGTGAAGTGGCAGGCCCAACGACTTCTGTAGAGATGTAAGTCGCTGAGCTGCGGGATGCGAACGGCGGAAGTGAGCACACAGCGACCGTGCCCTCTGCAGAAGGCCATCTAGTCTGGGATAGTGGGCTAAAAATTGCTGGACAACCAGGTTCAACACGTGAGCCATACAAGGCACGTGTGTGACATTGCCCCGGCGAAGGGCCGCACCCAGTTTTGCAGCATTGTCGCACACGGCCTTCCCTGGTTTCAGGTCCAGTGGAGACAACCATTCATGAAATTGGTTCTCCAGAGCTGACCACAACTCCTCAGCTGTGTGACTCACATTTCCCAGACATTTCAATGTAAAAACCGCCTGATGATGTTGAGCCCTACTGCCAGCATAGTAAGGAGGTGTGCAGGATCCCTTCTGCGCAGTTAGAAAGCTTGTGGCATGACCAGACATGCTTTGGGTGCAGGTGGAAGACCGAGAGGAGGTTGAGGAGGCAGAAGCAGTGGAGGAACTTTGACATAAAGAGGATTGACGCACAACTCGTGGGGACGGCAAGACTTGGACAGCAGCCCCTTGTCCTGCTGTCACCATAGTTACCCAGTGCCCAGTCAGCGACATGTAACGCCCCTGTCCATGCCTACTCGTCCAAGTGTCTGTGGTGAAATGCACCCTGTCACACACAGAGTTTCTCAAAGAAGCGGTGATGTTGTGTGCGACATGCTGGTGGAGCGCAGGCACACCTTTCTTTGAGAAGTAGTGCCGACTGGGCATCTGGTACTGGGGCACTGCGACGGACATAAGGTCTCGAAAATCCTTTGTGTCCACCAGGCGGAAAGGCAGCATTTCTGTAGCCAAGAGCTTGCAGATGGTGAAATTCAACCTCTTAGCTTTCTCATGGCTAGGAGGAAATGGTCTTTTACTTGTCCACATCTGAGGGACCGAGGGCTGGCTATTGTGCTTAGACGGGGTTGATAAGGGTGTCCCCGGCAAACTGCCGGTCTGTGAGGAAGATGCAGGCGGACATGTTAGGTTGCCTTGATCCAAAGGTGGTGCTATCGATGTCGGACAGCGCTCAACACCAGCTGGTGTTACCACCTCCAAAGAAAATGATGACCTGCCAATCACGCTGGCTGTTGCGGGTAAAGAGGTGGCAGGTCTGCGCCCCAAAACAGGTGTGACTGCTGTCCCCCCAGTCACAGAGGATGAAGAGGCCGCGGATGCACAAGATATGGCAGACGGTGGTTGGCCCGGCCGGCTAGGCCGCATTGTAGCACACTGAGCTTCCCACTGCAACTTATGCTTCATGTCCATGTGCCGGTTCATGCATGAAGTACTCAAACTATGTATTTTTTGGCCTCTACTTAGCTTTTGCTGACAAATGTTACAGATAACACGAGTTGGGTCATCTTTATCGATCTGAAAAAATGCCCAGGCTATGCAAGGCTTAGCACCCATGCGACCTGAAGAGCCACCACGACTTGTGGTGAGAGGCAGAGTTGTGTTTGAGGATGCAGTTGTTGACGTGCTTCCAGTACTACGTCTCTGTCCAGGAAGGCGCAACCTGACCTCGTCGTCACTAGCATCTTCCTCCACCTCCTCTGCTGACCTCATCTCTTTTCTGACTGTGGGTTGACAGTAAGTGGGATCTCCAACCTCATCATCATCACCCTGTGCGTTATCACACCCGTCGTCCTCAGAGCCAACCTGTTCCTGCCCTGACAAAAAACTAAAGTTGTCGCTCCAATCAGGTATTTGAGTCTTCCTCATTGTCTCCACCAACAGGAGTTACAGTTTGGGAATGAGGGTCTACATTATGGTCAGAACCTTCTGCGTCTGGTCCTGGATCCGACTCATAAAGATTCTGGGCATCAGTGCAGATCATTTCCTCGTCTGGATTCACAGAAGCACTGGAGTCGACCTCTGATTCCCAGGCTATAGTATGAGTAAACAGCTCTGCAGACTCAACCATCTGTTCTACCTCATACTCAGACGGGCAGCTGGAGATTTGGGAGCTGTGAGGAATCAAGTGCGATTGGGGTGACACCTTTGAGGACTGGAGTATTTGTGATGTTGAAGTTGATGTGGAGGAGAGCCCACTTAAAGGAGCACTTGATATCCGTTGAAGCACCTGCTGTTTTTTTGCCTCATCTGGAATTTGTAGCGATTGGCGTGGCCGTAAGAAAGGGATCTTATCACATTGTCCGCTAAAAGAAGTAGACATTTTAGCTTGGCTGGAAGATGGTCTTTCTTCTGCAGATGTTACTGTTGCTTTAACACCTTCCCCACGGACACAACCTTTTTTCCCCTTACCAACACGCCTATTCCCCTTTACACCAGCAGCAGGCCTTTTTCCACTCATTTTGGTGGTTAACTAATTCACAACTCTGGAGTTGTTTGCACAAAAAAACAATGGATGGGAACGGAGCAGAGCTGAGTGGCCAAACTGTGGTATTAGGCCAAAACTATTGGCTGGGTTAGATGCAGAAAAAAATTATATTCAATTTGCAACCTGATGGAGGTCTGTATAGATGGATTAATAGAACAAGTCCCACACACAGCTAGAAGCCCAATATTTTTTCAGAGGTAGATGCAGAAAAAAATATATTCAGTTTGCAACCTGATGGAGGTCTGTATAGATGGATTAATAGAACAAGTCCCACACACAGCTAGAAGCCCAATATTTTTTCAGAGGTAGATGCAGAAAAAAATATATTCAGTTTGCAACCTGATGGAGGTCTGTATAGATGGATTAATAGAACAAGTCCCACACACAGCTAGAAGCCCAATATTTTTTCAGAGGTAGATGCAGAAAAAAATATATTCAGTTTGCAACCTGATGGAGGTCTGTATAGATGGATTAATAGAACAAGTCCCACACATAGCTAGAAGCCCAATATTTTTTCAGAGGTAGATGCAGAAAAAAATATATTCAGTTTGCAACCTGATGGAGGTCAGTATAGATGGAGTAATACAACAAGTCCCACACACAGCTAGAAGCCCAATATTTTTTCAGAGGTAGATGCAGAAAAAAAATATATTCAGTTTGCAACCTGATGGAGGTCTGTATAGATGGATTAATAGAACAAGTCCCACACACAGCTAGAAGCCCAATATTTTTTCAGAGCTAGATGCAGAAAAAAATATATTCAGTTTGCAACCTGATGGAGGTCTGTATAGATGGATTAATAGAACAAGTCCCACACACAGCTAGAAGCCCAATATTTTTTCAGAGGTAGATGCAGAAAAAAATATATTCAGTTTGCAACCTGATGGAGGTCTGTATAGATGGATTAATAGAACAAGTCCCACACACAGCTAGAAGCCCAATATTTTTTCAGAACTAGATGCAGAAAAAAATATATTCAGTTTGCAACCTGATGGAGGTCTGTATAGATGGATTAATAGAACAAGTCCCACACACAGCTAGAAGCCCAAAATTTTTTCAGAGGTAGATGCAGAAAAAAATATATTCAGTTTGCAACCTGATGGAGGTCTGTATAGATGGATTAATAGAACAAGTCCCACACACAGCTAGAAGCCCAATATTTTTTCAGAGCTAGATGCAGAAAAAAATATATTCAGTTTGCAACCTGATGGAGGTCTGTATAGATGGATTAATAGAACAAGTCCCACACACAGCTAGAAGCCCAATATTTTTTCAGAGCTAGATGCAGAAAAAAATATATTCAGTTTGCAACCTGATGGAGGTCTGTATAGATGGATTAATAGAACAAGTCCCACACACAGCTAGAAGCCCAATATTTTTTCAGAGGTAGATGCAGAAAAAAATATATTCAGTTTGCAACCTGATGGAGGTCTGTATAGATGGATTAATAGAACAAGTCCCGCACACAGCTAGAAGCCCAATATTTTTTCAGAGCTAGATGCAGAAAAAAATATATTCAGTTTGCAACCTGATGGAGGTCTGTATAGATGGATTAATAGAACAAGTCCCACACACAGCTAGAAGCCCAATATTTTTTCAGAGGTAGATGCAGAAAAAAATATATTCAGTTTGCAACCTGATGGAGGTCAGTATAGATGGACTAATACAACAAGTCCCACACACAGCTAGAAGCCCAATATTTTTTCAGAGGTAGATGCAGAAAAAAATATATTCAGTTTGCAACCTGATGGAGGTCAGTATAGATGGACTAATACAACAAGTCCCACACACAGCTAGAAGCCCAATATTTTTTCAGAGGTAGATGCAGAAAAAAATATATTCAGTTTGCAACCTGATGGAGGTCTGTATAGATGGATTAATAGAACAAGTCTCACACACAGCTAGAAGCCCAATATTTTTTCAGAGGTAGATGCAGAAAAAAATATATTCAGTTTGCAACCTGATGGAGGTCTGTATAGATGGATTAATAGAACAAGTCCCACACACAGCTAGAAGCCCAATATTTTTTCAGAGGTAGATGCAGAAAAAAATATATTCAGTTTGCAACCTGATGGAGGTCTGTATAGATGGATTAATAGAACAAGTCCCACACACAGCTAGAAGCCCAATATTTTTTCAGAGGTAGATGCAGAAAACAATATATTCAGTTTGCAACCTGATGGAGGTCTGTATAGATGGATTAATAGAACAAGTCCCACACACAGCTAGAAGCCCAATATTTTTTCAGAGCTAGATGCAGAAAAAAATTATATTCAATTTGCAACCTGATGGAGGTCAGTATAGATGGACTAATAGAATGGTGCTATGCCCAAAAGATTTTACTTCACTAGGTGCAGTAAAATAATTGGTATTCTATACACAGGTGGTATATCTTGCAACACAGATAGGCTACTCCACTGACTAACACACTCTGCAATAGGCCAAAAAGGATTAGCTTTGCTAGATTCAGCCAAATGCTGTGAAAAAAACTTGCACAGCACTGGCACAGACCTGCCTGGCAAAAACTGATAGGAACTGATGTAACCTAGTCCTGAAAAGGACTCCAATTACAATTAGTCTTTACTCCCACAATCTATCTATTTAAGAGCACAGACCTGCCTGATAAAAGTCGTAGGAAATGCTGTAACCTAGTCCTTAAAAGGACTGCAATCACAACTATTCCCTACTCCCAAGCTATCTGTATATTAGTGCGAAAATTGGCTTGAAATTAACAAGGTATAGCGCACACAGCAACAGCGGTGCCGTCTAACACGCAGCTGCAGCAGTGAGAAAATGGTGGCGACGGGGAAAATGGCTTGGTCTTATAGGGCAAGGACATGTGACATACACTGCCAATGACACATGCCCTTGCTTGTGTGAAAAAAAGCACTTCGCTCCGTGTGTGCACTGCTGATAGGCTGACAGATTGCACCTCCCCACTGCAAATGCGGGAAAGAGAAAAAAAAATGGAGATCTTCATTGTTCCTGCAGAGATCCATCCCCTGCCCCTCCCCCCACCCCGCTGTACACTCAAACTGCGTATTAACATTAATTTTCATCATTACTGAGAAAAAATCCAGTTATGATTTTGGTGCACGAACAGTTATCGAACATAACCTCGAACAGCCGAATTTTTCTCAAATTCTTCGTGTTCGCCGAACGGCTCGAACACCGCCCAAAACAGCTCGAATTTGAGATTGGCGAACAGTTCGAGTAGAACAACGCTCATCTCTAATCAGGAATAGGGCAGACATTTATAGGACATTTCATAACTTTCCCAAATTCTTATGAAAAGAATATTCCCCACCAACTGCATTGAACTGCTGTACCCAATTTATTATATATTTTAGGAGTTGGAGTCGGTCCATTTTATACCAACTCCGATTCCGTCTCCGACTCCACCAAAATGGACACCGATTCCACGACTCCACAGCCCTGCCTGTTACTGAGCAGACACGTAAACTTGCCGGTAGTCTGCACAGGTTGGTGTCATGGTGTCATGCATCACTTTACATTATAGAATCACCACTGTACTTGTAAAATGGCCTCAATGTTTACCCAAAGTATTCCAGATGAATGTTGCATAGTCATAGCTTGACTTGATGCTCCTTAGTTTCTGCGACAGCTGGGATCAGTACCATGCAGTATTCTGTCCAAGCTGTGGAGGAATTCCTTTTCCAAAAAGGCAAAGGCGGAAATGATTAACCTAGGGGTCCTCCTAATTCTACCCTAAGAGGTAATTAGAGATCCATGTTACGGTAGGATGAGAAGGTGATAGCATGATGCTGATGATGAAATGAACAGTTACTGAACAATTACTATAAATCTGGTCTGTAAAACATTAAAGGGTAAAATATACTTATGGTATAATATGGAATTGGACTTGTGTGTATTGATTACTAATTAGGCTCATCTAGATAGTGGTGTGTGTGTTGGGGGGCAGAATGAAGTCCAGTGCAGTGCTATACTTCATTCAGTCAAGAACTGTGGAAATGTGGAGAACTGAGCTCATATTTCTCTCACAAAGGGAAATAATTGAAGACAAATTCTTGACCTTGATGAAAAATAAAATCTATTCTTCAGTTAGCTTCCAGTAAGTTAAATACCAGACTGGTTCCTCTACGTGTAATCTTGCAATTAAATGTGACATGTATTTCTGCAAATAATTTCTCATCTGTATATATCCTGCAGTCACATCACTATAATTCCTAAAAAATAAATTGACGTGTAGCTTCAGAGAAATAATGATTTATGTATTGGTGATCTATCAATTTTTTATGTCTCGTTATCAAATGTTGTGACAGATGTTGTTAGGAAGGGATTTTAATATGTATTCTGACCGTTGGCTAAAGAAAAAAAAAACATATCAGAGTTTCCTCATTGGTAATAAAGGGACTGAGTGTAAACAGCCTTTGGCATTGCTAATTAAAATGGCAATTCACAAAAGGAATCCTCAGAATGATTCTTCTCACAGTTACAGAATAATGAATGATTCCATTCTCATTTCTGCCTCTGATACAGACTGAATGTGTATGTGAGAAAGTTACATAGAAATCAACAGAACTTGGGCACGCAGCTGGGTCAGCGTGAAAACTTTCATAGACAGAAAGAGGCAAAATGAGAGACAAAATTAGTATACAGAACTGCATAAACTTTTGCCTGGCCAGCCCTATTTATGCTGGCTGTGATAGTCCCCAATGATTGGATGCGCTAGACCATGTGATGTGATAGCTGCAGGGTATTATGGGTAAGCCTGCTTGGTCATGCGTGTCATTAGCCTGCTTTGTGACTCTTCAGCCACTCCATGTAAACTGTATCACAAGCAGCTCAAATTTCAGGATCGATCCAATCATCTCTAATATTGAACTTTCCGTGTCATTAGAATTATTGAAGAAAGCACATTGGGGGTTAATCATGATTCATACTTTATTATGGAAGCCAAATTCACTGCTCAAGAACATGGTCTAGTTGTATAGAGCCATAATATTGTCTGTATTATCCATTAATACAGTGCTATACAGAAAGAAACCTGTCATTCATGAGGAGTGGTACATGAAGAAGCCAGCTGGGGGCGGCCGACTCTTCAAACTATGCTTTCTCTAAAATGCAGGAGCAAGCTAAAGAGGGATGTGGTAGTGAGTGTTGCCAGTATTTTTTCTTGTTATATTCTAATTTTACTGTTAAGATTAACGTTCTTTTTTTTACATTTCATGAATGGTCTTCTTGAAGTATGGTAATCATATACTTACCATTATCCTTTATGTGTATGTTTCTCTTTCAGATATTACAAGAGAGGTTTGACAATGACATCGGATTTTTTGAAACCTACTCATAAAATACTAACAGATCAATACTTTGATACTCCAGAGATACTTAAAGTGCTTATACATTTTGTGCAACTATGTTGGCAAATTCCTTATGTATTGTATGACCCATTAAAAGCTTTTTTCTTTGGAAATATGGACTGTCCTGTTGTCTCATGGTGTTAAGCAGGGACATACATAGGAATTATTGGGCCCATAGCAGAAGTTCAAAATGGGCCTGATTCAAACCCCCCAAAAATGGTGGTGGAGTAGGCTGGGACACATAGGCACTGTCACAGTAAGTCATATCTTCCATCTTTTAAACACATGTAGATGAACATAAATTGCAGCATGTAAACATAAATTGTGCCCCTACTGGAGTCCTTTAGTGTTCTCACCCTCTATGAACTTCTTTCATGGCCCTTTTTGCACCGATAGTTTGATGCCCTCAAAAATGCCCAACCTACACAAAAAATGAAACCTCCACATTGAGTTCCTCCATACAATTTGTCCCACTAATATCCCCCACATACACATTATGATGACTTCACAGTGCCCCCAACACAGTATGATGCCCCCAAGGTCCCCAATACAGTATTATGCCATAAGGTGCCTCCAAACAGTAATATGTTCCCATAGTTCCTCCACATACATTATAAGGCCCACACAGTGATCCCCTCACCGTATGATGGTCACACCATATTATGACCTCATAGCCCCTTTACACAGTATGATGTTCCCACATCTCTCTACATACAGTATAATGCCTTCACAGTCCCCCCCCCCACAAGAAATTATCCCCCTTCAGCCTATCACACAGTATGATGGCCCCACACAGTAAGATGACCCTCACACACAGTATGAAGGCAAAACAGCACCCTCACACAGTATGATGACCCCAACCACCCACGGTATTGTGGACCCTACAGTCCCCATACAGTATGATTGTCCCACAGTCCCCCCATGTGCAATATGATGGCACCCACAGTCCCACACAAAGTATGAAGGCCCCAGAGGTCTTCACACACAATGTATGATAGTCCCAATAGCTCTCCACACAGTATGAAGGCCCACATAGCCTCTCACAAACTATGATGACCCCATAGTGTGATTAACCCCACAACCCCACACAAACAGTATGATTGGCCCCACAGCCCCCACACAATATGACAACACCTTAAAATCCAGAAACAGTATGATGTACTCAGAGACCCCTACTTCCCACAGCATGATGACCCCCAAATCATCCCATCCCCTCCCACACACAGTATGATGGCAAAATAAAAAAAAATTCACCTAGCTCTGATGCACTGCTCCAGTCTGTGCAGCATGTGGACTGAGGAACCACATAGCAAGTGAGATCTAGACATGTTATTGTGCTGAAACTCAGATGTACAGGGCTGAATGGTGAAGCAGGCTACGGCTCAAAGAGTAGAGCCTGAAGACACACCGCTAGAGAATCCTGTGAGCCATGCCACCCTTTGATAAAGAACATAGAAATTAGCACATAATAAAAAGCACCATATCTCTGGAATGGTAAGGCAGATTTAAAAAAAAGCAAAAAAAAGAAGGGGAGAGGTGGAATAACATAAAAGTAAAAATGGGCCATTTTTTCCTGGAGCTGGAAGTTGTTGTTTTGCAAAAGCTGGAAAGTCACAGGATGGGGAACAATGCCATTCAGAGTACATGGTTAAGGTACAGCACCAGGAAAGAAAACCAGAAATAATATTATTAAATGTTATACCATCTTATCCTTATATGTAAGACATACAGACTCAAACTGGCCCACAGGAGAACAGGAGAATCCTCCGATGAGCCCCTGTGCAGGAGTGGGCCACTAGCCTTTTATCTAAGAAGTACTTGGCAGAATACACTTGATTCACTATGTACAGACAAAGGTAATATCTTATTTATTTTTTTATTTATTTAACAATCTACCCTTTTTATTGCTATAGAAATTTGTGAATGAGAATAAAGTTATATCTGCATGTAGCTGATAAGTGGGGCCCTGGAGTTGAAGTGACTAGTTGGCCCTTGGCACCCCAGTCCAACACTGAAGACATACCGTATTTTTCGCTTTATAAGACACACTTTTTTCACCCCAGATTTTAGGGAAAATAGGGGTGCGTCTTAGAAAGTGAAATTACCTTACTGGCTGAAGTGGAGCACATCTCGAAGATGCAGTCGGGGTGTCGGAGATCCTGCGTGGTCAGGACACAGTGCTTGGAGGTGGTTGCGGGCCCCATGCTGTCTCCCAAGTTCTGCGTTGGAAGTGTCCGGTGGTGCTGGGGCTCCGCCGGCATCTTGTGGCAACCGGAGCCCTGCACCTTCCATACTGTCCTATGCTATGGACTCTGGGAAAATGGCCTCCAGAGGCGGCGCATGCTCAGATTGAGATCTCTGCGCTGAGCCACAAGATGCCGGCGGAGCCCACGCACTACCGGACACCTCCAGCTCAGAACTTGGGAGACAGCATGTGGCCCGCAGCAGCCTCCGAACACTCCGCTCTGACCCAGCAGCATGTCTGGCACCACGTCCACATGTCTAGCACCCCATCTGCATGTTCATGACCCTGCAGCATCTCAGGGACCCCGCAGCATCTCAGGCACCTCGCAGAATCTCCGGCCTCAGCCAGCGGCAACACCGCCCCCCAGGTAAGCTGATTATAATACGCACCGGTTTATTAAAAAAACATTTTTTCCTATTTTCCTACCCAAAATTTGGGGTGCATCTTATAAACCGGTGCATCATATAATCCGCAAAATACGGTATACTAAAACTCTTGTTTGTATTGATAAAAACTAAGGAATCTCCCAATAAATATGCAAAAAGTACCTATAATATCTCACAAAAGTGAGTACACCCCTCACATTTTTGAAAATATTTTATTATATCTTTTCATGGGACAACACTGAAGATATGACACTTTGACACAATGTAAAGTACTCAGTATACAGCTTGTATAACAGTGTAAATTTGGTGTGCCTTCTAAATAACTCAACACACAGCCATTAATGTCTAAACCGCTGGCAACAAAAGTGAATACACCCCTAAGAGAAAATGGCTAAATTGTGCCCAATTAGCCCTTTTATCTCCCCGGTGTCATGTGACTCATTAGTGTTACAAGGTCTCAGGTGTGAATGGGGAGCAGATGTGGTAAATTTGGTGTTATTGCTCTCACACTCTCATACTGGTCACTGGAAGCTCAATGTAGCGCCGGCGTCCCTGCCCTCTGCTAGGCAGGGACGCTGTTCCCCTCACCTCTCTGCTCCGTGCCCGGCGTCCTCCTCCCGCTCTGCTGGCAGCGCGCGCTCCTTCCCGGCCACTGTGCTTAGGGCGCGCGCGCGCGCTCTCCCTCCCTCTTAAAGGGGCCGCGCGCGCCGTCCTAAGGAGTCCCCGGCCAATGGCCGGAGGACTTCACCATATATAAGGCACCTCCTCCAAAATGGAGGTGCCCGAGCAATGTTGTTGCACTGTTCACTACTCTGCTTCAGCCCTCAGGTCCCATTGCCAGTTACCTGCCAGATACCTGCCAGATTCCTGCCAGCTTGCTGTCTTATTCCTGCCTGATATTCTGCTACCTGCCTGCTAGCCTGAGGTCCGACGGCCTGCCTTACAACTCCTGTCAGTTTGTCTAAGGACCAGCTTGCCCGCTCACCTGGGAGCGCACATCAGCTACCTGCCTGCTTGCCTGAGGTCCGACGGTCTGCCTTCCAACTCCTGTCAGTCTGTCTATGGACCAGCTTGCCCGCTCACCTGGGAGCGCACATCTGCTACCTGCCTGCTAGCCTTCCTGGAGGCTCCGCCGTCACGTGCTGTGACCACCTGCCTGTCCAGTGACTCCTGCCCGCTCACCTGGGAGCGCTCATCTGCTGCCTGTCTGCTAGCCTACCTGGAGGCTCTGCCGTCACGTGCTGTGACCACCCGCCTGCCCAGAGACTTCTGCCGCCTGTCTGTTGATCTTCCTGGAGGCTCCGCCGTCACATGAAGTGACCACCCGTGTATCCAGAGACTCTCGCCTGCTCACCTGGGAGCTCACGTCTACCATCAGCTGCCACAGGTCGTACCAACCCTTTACCCAGAGACTGCCCCGGTCACTTGCCGTGACCATCTGCCCGTTCATCCAGAGACTGCCGCGGTCACTTGCCGTGACCATCTGCCCGTTCATCCAGAGACTGCCCCGGTCACTTGCCGTGACCTCCTGCCCGTTCTTCCAGAGACTGTCCCGGTCACCTGCTGTGACTGCCTGCCTGGTCGCCACCCGCTCCCTTACAAGGACCGCCCCCTTGTATAGTAGCTCAGAGGTTCCGCCTCCCAGACCCGTTACAGTTTGCTCGGGCCATGGAACCCGGTGGCACCCAAGCTCCCTCGCTCTCGGACCTGTGTCATGAACTGTCCCGTCAGAGGTCCCAACAGGAGTCCATCCTGGGTCACCTGCGGAATGTCAATTCTCGCCTGGACACTCTGACTGCTTCACCAGCAACGTCCGCCAGTGTCATGACTCGCAATCCGGCAGCTCCGCTGCCCACTAATACCATGGTATCCTACCCCGGACCCCGGCTTTCTGCACCTCCTCGCTTCGGAGGCGATTCCGCCCAGGCTCGAGGCTTCATAAATCAGTGCACCCTGCACTTTGAACTCCTGTCCCACCAGTTTAACTCCGACCGGGCCAAAATTGCCTTCATCATGTCCCATCTCACCGGGGAGGCCCTGGCCTGGCTAAATCCTCTATGGGAGAGAAGAGACCCCCTGGTGTCCGACTTGCCTGCCTTTCTCACGGCTTTCCGGAAAGTCGTCGACGAACCCGGACGGAAGACCTCATCCGCATCATCACTGCTACGCCTCCGTCAGGGAAGTCTCACCGTGGGCCAATATGCCATACGGTTCCGTACCCTTGCCTCGGAGCTGGCCTGGGATAACGACGCTCTGGTATCCGTCTTCTGGGAGGGTCTGTCCGGCCGTATTAAAGATGAACTTGCCGGTCGGGACATTCCTACCACTCTCGATGACCTAATAACTCTTGCCACCCGGATTGACCTACGGTTCCAGGAGCGTGCCAAAGAGGTCACCCGTGAGAGGAGGTTTCCACGTCTAGCTCCTACTTTTCAGAAACCCGTCACTCCCTCCGTCTCTCCCCAGGTACACTCTCCTGAGCCTATGCAGGTCGACCAGACCAAGATGGTCAAAACCCGTCAGGACTTACGCCGTGCCGAGGGGAGCTGCTTCTACTGTGGCAGTAAGGAGCACCGGATCCGTGCCTGCCCGGAGAGGTCGGGAAACGCCTGTGTCTAGGTTCGCTCAGAGAGGTCGACCTAGACAAGAATAAATCCTCTCCATCTCTGCTGCTGTCAGTGTCAATCGTCTGCGGGGAGAACCGTTATTTCGAACTAGCCCAACTTGACTCTGGAGCAGCCGGGAATCTTATTTCACAGTCCCTGGTAGAGAAATACCGCATCCCCACCAAACCTCTGGCTGTACCCTTGTCTGTTGCTGCCGTGGATTGGGGCCTCTTACCACGCCCCATCCAACTCATCACCGAATCCATTACTCTGCAGGTGGGAATGCTGCATTCTGAGAGTATCTCCTTTCATGTTCTGCCTGGACTCTCTCACGCCCTCTTGCTAGGTCTACCTTGGCTCCAGAGACATGCACCCGTGCTTGACTGGCAGACCGGAGAAGTCCTTCGCTGGGGACAGGACTGCCATAAGACCTGTCTGGTTCCCGTCCATCCCGTCCGTCCTTCTCCTACCCCAGCTAATCTACCTGGACTTCCGATTCCTTATTGGTCTTATGCTGATGTCTTTAATAAAAAGGAGGCAGAGACACTACCCCCTCATAGACCATACGACTGCCCTATCGACCTGTTACCCGGTACTACTCCTCCCCATGGGCGTATTTATCCATTATCCGCTGCTGAGACCCGGTCGATGTCCGAATATATTGAGGAGAATCTGGCCAGGGGATTCATCCGGAAATCTACCTCCCCGGCGGGAGCAGGCTTCTTTTTCGTCAAAAAGAAGGACGGCTCTCTCCGTCCCTGTATAGACTATAGAGGCCTTAACCAGATCACGGTGAAGAATAAGTACCCCCTTCCGCTCATTCCGGAGTTATTTGATCGTCTGAGGGGGGCTAGAATCTTCACCAAACTGGACCTCCGTGGGGCGTACAACCTGGTTCGTATCCGTCAGGGGGATGAATGGAAGACGGCATTCAACACCCGGGACGGCCACTATGAATATCTGGTAATGCCCTTTGGTCTCTGTAACGCTCCTGCCGTCTTTCAAGAGTTGGTCAATGACATCTTCCGGGACCTTCTCTACTCCTGCGTAGTGGTGTACCTGGACGACATCTTGGTCTTCTCTCCGGATCTCCAGACTCACCGGAGGGACGTTCGTCAGGTCCTGCTCAGGCTCAGGCAGAATCATCTCTTCGCTAAATACGAGAAGTGCCTCTTTGAGCAGACCTCACTTCCGTTTTTGGGCTACATTATTTCTCAGACCGGCCTACGAATGGATCCAGAGAAACTGTCTGCCATCGAGAAATGGCCTCGACCGGAGGGGTTGAAAGCCATTCAGCGGTTCCTGGGCTTCGCCAACTACTATCGCCTCTTCATACCACACTTCTCTTCCCGGACTGCCCCAATTTCCGCGCTCACCCGTAAGGGTACTAATCCCAAAGAGTGGCCGCCCGAAGCAGAGGAGGCCTTTCTTTCCTTAAAACAGGCCTTCTCTTCCGCCCCGGTGCTGCATCGCCCGGACGGCAACAAGCAGTTCTTCCTGGAAGTTGACGCCTCCTCCTCTGGAGCCGGAGCGGTACTTACTCAAAAATCATCTTCCGGGAGGATGGTAACTTGCGGCTTCTTCTCTAAACTCTTCTCCTCCTCAGAGCGCAATTATTCCATAGGAGACTGAGAGTTATTGGCCATCAAACTGGCATTGGAGGAGTGGCGTTACCTGCTCGAGGGGGCTCTTCACCCGGTAATAATTTACACTGACCACAAGAACTTGGCTTACCTTCAGCATGCCCAGAGACTTAACCCGCGCCAAGCCCGGTGGTCCTTGTTTTTTGCTCGCTTTGATTTTGTTCTTCATTTTCGCCCGGCTGACAAAAACGTCAAGGCGGACGCCTTGTCTCGGTCCTTTCTGGTGTCTGATCTCGAGGAAGATCCGAAACACATCATCGATCCCGCCAGAGTAATGCAGGTGGCTCCCGTGAGTCTAAATCGTCTCCCTCCCGGAAAGACGTTCGTATCAGTACCTGATCGGGAGAAGATCCTTCACTGGGGTCACTCGTCTAAACTGGCTGGCCACGCCGGTTAGAAAAAGACCCTCCAGCTTATTACCCGGCACTACTGGTGGCCTACCCTGCACAAGGACGTAATAGACTTTGTTTCTGCCTGTGTGTCCTGCGCCCGCAACAAGGTTCCGAGACATTTGCCAGCCGGTCGCCTCCTTCCGCTTTCTGTACCTGCTGCCCCCTGGCAGCATATAGCAATGGACTTTATAACTGACCTCCCAGTCTCTGCCGGTTGTACGGTCATTTGGGTGGTCGCTGACCGCTTCTCCAAGATGGCTCATTTCGTTCCCCTGCCAGGCCTCCCGTCTGCACCCGAGCTAGCTAAAGACTTTATTCGTCACATCTTTCGTCTTCATGGCCTGCCCCTCCACATCGTGTCGGATCGTGGGGTACAGTTCACCTCACGCTTCTGAAGAGCCACTTGTAAACTGCTAGACGTCACCCTGGACTTCTCTTCCGCTTACCACCCACAGTCCAATGGTCAAGTGGAGCGGATCAATCAGAACCTGACCAGTTACCTCCGGCACTTCGTTAATGCCCATCATTCAGACTGGGTGGATCACCTACCATGGGCCGAGTTCTCTTATAACAATCACGAGAGCGAATCCTCCTCCAAATCCCCGTTTTTTGTAGTCTTCGGTCAGCATCCTCGGATTTCTTTTCCTGTCTCCACCTCTGTGGACAACCCGGCTGCGGAATCTCTCGTTAGCAAATTTTCCTCCATTTGGGAGAGTACCTGATCCGCACTCCTTCAGTCGTCCGAACGGATGAAAAGACACGCTGACAAAAAACGCCTGGATCCTCCACAATTTCATCCTGGAGATAAAGTCTGGCTCTCATCTAAATATGTCCGACTCAAGATACCTTCTTACAAGTTAGGGCCTCGGTTCATCGGTCCTCTGGAGGTCATCAGTCAGATCAACCCGGTGGCCTATAAATTGAAACTCCCGGCCAACTTACGGATCCCTAACTCCTTCCATGTATCTCTCCTCAAACCTGTGGTACTTAACTCTTTTTCCAAGTCTACAGGTACGCCTCCTGCTCCGGTTTCTGCTGAGGACGAGTTTGAGGTAGAGAACATTCTTGCCACCAAAAGGGTAAGAGGAAAGACCTTTTTTCTAGTAGATTGGAAGGGGTTTGGTCCTGAGGAGAGAACGTGGGAGCCCCGGGAGAACATCCATGCCCCTCTTATCCTTGCTAAATTTCTGTCTGGCCTAAAAAAGGGGGGGCCTAAAGGGGGGATACTGTAGCGCCGGCGTCCCTGCCCTCTGCTAGGCAGGGACGCTGTTCCCCTCACCTCTCTGCTCCGTGCCCGGCGTCCTCCTCCCGCTCTGCTGGCAGCGCGCGCTCCTTCCCGGCCACTGTGCTTAGGGCGCGCGCGCGCTCTCCCTCCCTCTTAAAGGGGCCGCGCGCGCCGTCCTAAGGAGTCCCCGGCCAATGGCCGGAGGACTTCACCATATATAAGGCACCTCCTCCAAAATAGAGGTGCCCGAGCAATGTTGTTGCACTGTTCACTACTCTGCTTCAGCCCTCAGGTCCCGTTGCCAGTTACCTGCCAGATACCTGCCAGATTCCTGCCAGCTTGCTGTCTTATTCCTGCCTGATATTCTGCTACCTGCCTGCTAGCCTGAGGTCCGACGGTCTGCCTTACAACTCCTGTCAGTCTGTCTAAGGACCAGCTTGCCCGCTCACCTGGGAGCGCACATCAGCTACCTGCCTGCTTGCCTGAGGTCCGACGGTCTGCCTTCCAACTCCTGTCAGTCTGTCTATGGACCAGCTTGCCCGCTAACCTGGGAGCGCACATCTGCTACCTGCCTGCTAGCCTACCTGGAGGCTCCGCCGTCACGTGCTGTGACCACCTGCCTGTCCAGTGACTCCTGCCCGCTCACCTGGGAGCGCTCATCTGCTGCCTGTCTGCTAGCCTACCTGGAGGCTCTGCCGTCACGTGCTGTGACCACCCGCCTGTCCAGAGACTTCTGCCCGCTCACCTGGGAGCGCTCATCTGCCGCCTGTCTGTTGATCTTCCTGGAGGCTCCGCCGTCACATGCTGTGACCACCCGTTTATCCAGAGACTCTCGCCTGCTCACCTGGGAGCTCACGTCTACCATCAGCCGCCACAGGTCGTACCAACCCTTTACCCAGAGACTGCTCTGGTCACTTGCCGTGACCATCTGCCCGTTCATCCAGAGACTGCCCCGGTCACTTGCCGTGACCATCTGCCCGTTCATCCAGAGACTGCCCCGGTCACTTGCCGTGACCTCCTGCCCGTTCTTCCAGAGACTGTCCCGGTCACCTGCTGTGACTGCCTGCCTGGTCGCCACCCGCTCCCTTACAAGGACCGCCCCCTTGTATAGTAGCTCAGAGGTTCCGCCTCCCAGACCCGTTATACTCAACATGGCACCTCGTAGCAAAGAACTCTGAGGATCTGAAAAAAAGAATTGTTGCTCTACAAAAAGATGGCCTAGAATATAAGAAGATTGCCAACACCCTGAAAATGAGCTGCAGTACGGCCAAGAACACACAGCGGTTTAACAAGACAGGCTCCACTCAGAACTGACCTTGCCATGGTCGACCAAAGAAGTTGAGTGCACTTGCTCAGCGTCGTATCCAGAGTTTGTCTTTTCAAAATATACGTATGATTGCTGCAAGTGACGCGCCTCCTGGGTCCGTGGGGTACTCGGTAGCCGGGCCGGTCGGTTCTATTGGGGTAGTCACGTTGGCAGTGGCCTGGTCCGTGGCCCAGGGAGGTCAATAAGAAAAGTGAATTGGGGAATAAAGTTTTGGGGATAAAGTTTTCATGACGCCACCCGTGGTATGCAGCTATAGGTGGCCGCTGCTGTTCAGATCCACTGGGGCTGTTGGTGATGCAGCAGAGATGGTTCAGCTCTCCATGAGTAGAGCTAGGCCCCAGGGCAGTTAAATAGGACATTTTTGGATGTTGGGGTTGTGGTGCAAGGCAGGTGACGCAACAATTAAGTTAATTAAGTCAAGGACACTGCGGGGTGCAGTCTTCAAGTATTTACTCACAGTTATTAAAATGCTCCAGGTTACAACTGCCAGATTATAACTGCCCGCCGAGTCCTGTGTCCTCCGGGGAAGTGATGCAGCCAACTCTCAGATAACTTGGGTGCACTTGATCAGGACCCCTTTCTTATGTACCTTCTCGGGTCGTCTCTCTGCGCTGGCTCTCACCCGCCTGCCCTGCACCTCACACACAGTGTCCCAAGCCAGTGGCCTCGGGCCTTGTCGGGTGATGTCCTTTCTGTCCCCATTGTCCTATATGGCCACCTTTTCAGCGAATGTGTGTGGTTGTTGGCTACGTGTAAGGAGAACAGAAGCGGTCTATGGAGCGCTGGATTGATCACTAGAAATCAGAATTAGGGCTAAAACCATTTAATGAGCCCTCTCCACAACACGTTTCGCTAGCCAAACTATCTTCATCAGGTGATTCCTAGTGGTCAATCCAGAGCTCCATAGACCGCTTCTGTTCTCCTTACACATTGTCATTTCTATTCCCTCCTAGAGGGTTAGTGGCAGGAGCAGCGACTTGATCACATATTAATTACCTCTGCAATTCCCTATCTTATCAATTGAGGACCTGGGGTACCGGAGCCGCCCTTCCCAACTCTAAAGGACATGCGGTGACGCGCACCCAGCACCGAGTCACGTGGTCTGCTGTCAGTCACGTGGTCCGCGACCGGGAACCAGGAAGCAGCAGTCACACACAGCGGTCCGCAGCACGAAGCACATGGTGAGCATACCCGCCCGCACTGTGTGGCGAGAACCACCATCCCTCCACCTTCTGGCAGTCACTGGGGTTGTGCAGGGGTGCACAACTCCACTAGGTGAGTGGCCTTTTGGCTGTCCTCAATTCAATTTGGTCCACCTAGTCCTTCACACAGCGTGCTTTTCCTTTTTCTCTTTTGGTTGTTGGCTACGGCACTTGAAGATACCGCAACCTCCGGGTTGCTAGCTGAGCCTTGCAGTCCTCCACTAGTCTGGGGCCGGTCCCCTACTGCGACCTGATCTCTTCACGGTCGGCGTGAACTCGGGCGCATGGATGGACTTCGCACTCTTTCTGGAGCCCTCCTCACTGCTCTGGTGTTCTCTCCTCACTCTGCTACTGGGCCTCCTTGACTGGGCCCTATTCTTCCACGGTCCTCACTTACTGAACTCTTGCTCCTAGGACCCTTCTAGATGTTTCTACCCTTCCTTTTATACTCTTCCTTCAGTGCTCCCCTAAACTACTTCCTCCACCCACCTCCTCTACTTAGTTCCACCTTCCAAACAGGGACCAGGTCTGTGCTCTCCCTTAGGAGCTATCTGGACCCTCCCTCAGGAGTGGTGTAGTGTTGGATGTGAGTGGTTGGGTCCTGGGTAGTGCTCCCTGCTTACCTGAGAGTGGGGTACCACACCTCTAGCTGAGATGCAGTACCTCTGTGGCAACTGGACCCGCAGGGGCGCCACATTAGCATTGCTGGAAAGGTTACAGGGGTGGGTGGTCAGCCTGTCAGTCCTCAGACCATACGCCGCACACTGCACCAAATTGGTCTGCATGACTGTTGTCCAAGAAGGAAGCCTCTTCTAAAGATGATACACAAGAAAGCTTTCAGTTTGTTGAAGACAAGCAGACTAAGGAGGACATGGATTACTGGACCATGTCCTGTGGTCTGATGAGACCAAGATAAACTTATTTGGTTCTGATGTTGTCAAGCGTGTGTGGCAGCAACCAGTTGAGGAGTACAAAGACAAGTGTGCCTTGCATACAATCAAATATGTTGATGGAAGTGTCATGGTTTTGGGCTGCATGAGTGCTGCCAGCTGTGGGGAGCTACAGTTTATTGAGGGAACCATGAATGCCAACATGTACTGTGACATATGGAAAAAGAGAATAATCCCCTACCTTCGGAAACTGGGCCGCAGGGCTGTATGATCCCAAACAGAACCTCCAAGACGAGCACTGCCTTGCTAAAAAAAAACTGAGGATAAAGGTGCTGGACTGGCCAAGCATGTCTTCAGACCTAAACCCTATTGAGCATCTATGGGCAATCTCAACCAGAAGATGGAGGAGAACAAGGTCTCTAACATCCACCAGCTCATCATGGACGAATGGAAGAGGATTCCAGTGGCAAACTGTGAAGCTCTTGTGAAATCCATTCGCAAAAGAGTTAAAAGGTAGTCCTTGAAAATAATGGTGGCCATACAAAAGATTGATGCTTTGAGCACAATTTGGCCATTTTGACTTACGGGTGTACTCAATTTTGCTGTCAGTGTTTTAGACATTAATAACTGTGTGTTGAGTTATTTAGAGGGCACACCAAATTGACACTGTTACACAAGCTGTACACTGACTACTTTACATTGTATCAAAGTGTCATATCTTTATTGTTGTCCCCTGAAAAGATATAATAAAATATTTACAAAAATGTCAGGGGTGTACTAATTTTTGTGAGATACTGTATGCCAACAAACTTCTGATATTCTGTGCTGTTGCATCCTCCAATATATTGAATGTGCTTCACAGCATGTATTTTTTTATAAATAATAAATTGCAGATAATGTTTTTATTATTATCAATTTGTGGATGGCAATAAATTACATCTTTATCGCATATTTTAGAATTAAGTGGTAATGGATGGGTTAATGAAGCTGTGTACAGGGGTACTATTATACAGAGCTATCAAGTGACTTGTTTTCACATCCACCAAATCAACACTGCACATGTTGTGTGAATGGAGCCCAGGTGGTCAATCCCCTGTGGCTCACTTCAAAGAATGAAAACTGAGGCCTCACATGTAGTCCATGCCTGGGAGCTCAGCTTTCTCTCTCGCTCATCATCACAGACTACTTGTGTTTTATAACTGAGGCTTAAGGAACAACTTTTCTCAGGAGTAGATGAATACAAATAGGCATAGTGCCTTAGTAAGCAATGAAGTGTAATTTTCTGTATGTCATTTTTCCATTGATGCAAAAATTTGTTAAAGCTCTTATTTGAAGAATGCAGCCAAAAAAAGATCAGTATATCAATTTGTATCAGTTTTAAATTTTATAATAAATTAGGCATAATGCATACATATTGACATAGTTAAACCTACAGTACATGATGGAGGTTATTTTATGCTTAGGCTATGGTTCACTAAATTAATAACACAAAATGTTTTGTTTTGTTTCACAAAGTTATTCGATCTTGTTACACTATATTCATAAAGTTAATCTAAAATATAGAGATGGAAATCAGAACATGACATTGGTTACACATAGCTGTGAACAGTCTTTAGTATTTCAGAATTCCTAACACTAATGTAATTAATTATCTTGATTTTGATAAAACTTGAAATGAATTTGCTATCTACGTTTTAGTCAGCCACACCTTAAACAAAATTGCATTAGTACAACTTATTATGTTAGGTAAGTATTGACTGGGATCCATGAATACCTCAAAAGTCCACAGCTAGCTGACACACGGGTAAGAGAAAAACCAAGAGGCAGTGTATAATTCTCTTTTCACTTTTAGTTGAACCGGTACACTTACATGTTAAATCCAAATTCACACATCCATGTTTTTCTGTCTGATGCAAGGACTGGTCATGAGTCTCCTGATCTGAACATGAAAGCATTATACAAGCATTTGAGGTTGTCCATCTCCAGTCAAAAATCCAGATGGTGGCCCATATATTGTACTCTTTACTCAAATTGTGAAACAAAGATGTGTGAATTTGGGGTAATGCACATAATCGTCAGCTTGGTGGCTCAGTGGTTAAGACTGTTGCTTTGCAGCACTGGGGTCCTGGATTAAAATCTCACCAATCTGTATGCAGTTTGTATGTTCTCCCCATGTTTCCATGGGTTTCCTTGAGGATCCCCTGTTTCCTCCCTCACTCCAAAGATATACTGATAAGGAATTTAGATTGTGAGCCCCAATGGGGACAGAGATGATAATGTTTGTAAAGTGCTGTGGAATATGATGGTGCTATAGAAGCAATGCATAATAATACTTGTGCAACCTCCAGTAACAAAGGCTTTCAGAAAAAAAAGCAAGAATTCTCATTCTCATGGAGACGTTGGCAAATAAAGTTTTTAGAAGCCATCCCGAAATAAATATTTCTCCTGTGTCTTATGTGTGTTCCTGTTTCTTATGCCAATATACCCAATTATTAGACAAAGACTATAATTACTCTTTTGAGGGGTCATGGCATGGGATGTTTGGACTCAAAAATGGGCATGGTCAATGGTAAAAATGCACACAACTGCTCTCTCAACAGCCAACAGGAAAAGTTGGCTAGTGTAAAGTGCTGCAGAGTGGTAGTTGTGACCGAGCTGCAGTCTGGTTGCGCTCTGGCACAGACAATGGATGTCCTAGTCCCAGTGTGCTGTAGGTTGTGGGGTGCATGATACTCCGCTGTCTTCAGGCTTCTGTCATCAGGAGCTCCCGCACACAATGCACGGGACACCAGGTTCTTTGCAACAGACAAACTTTTACTAAACAGTCCAAGTTCATCAGGTGGGTACAGGTGGGACAGGGCACAGCAATTCCTTTCTCTTTAGTACATTTCCTTCTTCTTTTGTACAACTCCTCTTCTGTCACACGTTCATTCTGGACTTCCCCCAAGCCCGCTAACTTCATCAGCCTTAGGGATTCGTTGTCCACTGCGGCAGTGCACCCGGGACCAGCCACCTGCCCCAATGTAACTCCATGTCCACCAACCTTGTGATGTTGGAAATCCAACCCCACTCCATGGTAGCTGGCCCAAGCCCTAGGCTCCAGACATTGTTGCAATGTCCATCAGGGATCTCAATTTGGCTGCACACTGCCCTGAATGTTTGGCCTATGCTGCCTCAAGGAAACCACCTCACCTGAGCCTGAACTATCCTCCACACTTCACTGGCTGACACTAAACTCTCTCTAACCAAGAATTGTCCCCCTTCATATCAGAACTAGTTCCCTACCACTGGGCTAATCCTAACCTTAACCATTTCCTATCTACATGCTAAGCTGTTCTATATCCTTTGCTGTCCTAAGCTTATCGTTATACTATATTCACATTATGCATTAACACCTTATACTGTACATTACCATAATACATTACATTAAACACATGTTACTTTGATGGGTCCACATATGTTGGACGGGCCCACCAGAGAACCGGAGACTCTTCCGGTGGGCCCTGGCTTCTCCATCAGGAGAGTTCATAGTGCCGAGGTGAGGTTGTGATGATGATAGAGGCCACCATATGCTTAGTTTTCTGTTACTTTGAATACATCCAGCCACCTACCCACCCACAGGCTGCAATACTAAACTGCCACATTTATGGACTGCTTGTACTTGAAATGTTGCCTTTTAGGCTCATGGAGGCGGAAGCTTTCCAAAACCTCATGATGGCAGTGGCCGGGTGTCCATACTCAATCCCCAGCCGCCACTATTTCTTCTGGTATCATCTCTGCCTTCCACAAGCGCAAGTCCCAGAACATTACCCATGCCCTTCCCAGTGCACTTAAGTGGGAAGGACCGCCTAGCCACAAACATGCGGACAAGTGAATGTGGCCAGGGACGGTACATCTCACTGATGCATGTTACTGGGTTAATATTGTGCTCGGTCTCTTAAACAGCAACCAAATTATTCATAATGGTTGGATCATCCATGTCCTTAGCTTTGTTTTACTTGGAATGCAAGCGCAAGTATGCAGCCAACCACCTACCCATAGGCTGCAATCCTAAACTGCCACATTTCTGGACTGCTTGCACTTGAAATGTTGCCTTTTAGGCTCGTGGAGGTGGAAGCTTTCCACAACCTCATGGCGGCAGTGGCCGAGTGTCCATACTTGGTCCCCAGCCGCCACTATTTCTCCCGGTATTGCGGGTCCCAGAAAATTACTCGTGCCCTCCCCAGTGCACTTACTAGGAAGGACCGCCTAACCACAAACACGTGGACAGGTGAATGTGGCCAGGGATGGTACGGAGCCAGTCCACAGTAAAAGAACTGCCATAAAGTGTCCGGGAACCTTCCCACACACTTTTCTTAGCCATGGCAGCTTCTTGGCAGTGCCCACCAGAGAATCCTCGAGTGGGCCCTGGCTTCTCCATCAGGAGAGTTCATTATAGTGCAAACTTTCAGCTGCTATGGGGTTCTTGAGCGGGGGAGAATGGTGGGCCCTCAGAATCAAATCCAGCTTTCAACAACTCTGCAGCAGTGGGCGGTTTGTCACCTAAGCATTAAGCATGTTATCTTCCGCACAGCCTGTTGCCGCTTGGCTAAGGCAGTGCTGCAGCGCTTTCAGCTTGTGACTGATATGGTCATTTCGGAGATGGAGGCTGAACTGGAGGAGGAGATGCAGGAGCTGAACAATGTAATTACATTGAGGTTACATTGGCGAGTCTGGTTTTTATACTAAAGAAAGATCCTACTGTGTATTTATTTATTTTTTTACATCTCTTCAAATGTGTATTGGAGTGCGTCCTAATTTTTTGCAGCCCTTGAAATTGTTGCATATGCACTAACAGTATAGGAAACACACTCCTTAATAATGGGAAGGACAACTCAAATAGATTCTATATTCTAGAATATTAACTGTCTTATCTGAAATTCTTTTACGGTTGAGGTATCGCAGTATCGATAGCGTATTACACCGATCCAGCCAGGTATTATTGCCTTATACTGTGTGCTGCTGGTGCTGCCCAAAAAAAATTAAAATCTATTCTATTCCCTATCGATAAACCTGTTAGATGCATTTACAATAGGAACAGGTGCTTCAGATGAGTGTTCTTCTGGTCGCATAAATGTCTTCCACAGTCCATAACTTTATTTTTTTTTATTTCTTTGGCCTTATATACAAGTCATTACCCTGGAAATATTGTTTCTTAACATTTTTTCCATTTTAGCTTGTTTTTTGTATGTTTTTTTTTAGTCAGTCAGCAAAAGTTGCATAATACTCTGACAATATTGTTCCCAGATTTGCTAATTGTCAACGGCCAACTGAGAATAGGTTTGATGTGCAATATTTTAAGGCTGTGTGCCCATTATGTGTTTTTCAAGCATTTTCGCCGCGTAATTTCCGCAGTGAAAACGCTTAAAAAACACTTGTTAATATGTGCCCCATGGTCCTCAATGATAATCCGCATGTGCTGTGCACATGCTGCGGAAATTTCCACTGCGGATTATCATTGCGGAAAAATCCGCAGCATGTCCACTAATTTTGAGGACACGCAGCGTTATTGCCTCCATTGACTTGCATTGAATCGCATAATATCCGCATCACTACATGTGCACATGGGGATATTATGCGATTATATATGCGGATGGTACCCGGGTCTGGAGATGAGGAGACTCTCCTCCAGACTCAGGTACCATGGTACCTGTTAAAAAAAGAATTTAAAATAAAAAATAAAGATTGTACTCACCTTCCGATGGCCCCTCGGTCTCCATAGCTATGCGTCCGGTGTATTGGGTGGCTCACGATGGTCTAAAAGGACCTTCCATGACGTCATTTAGTCATGTGACAGGTCACGCGACCACTGACGTCAGCGGTCGCGTGACCTGTCGCATGACTAAATAACATCATGGAAGGTCCTTTCACACCACCGCGGGCTGTACAAGAGACCGGACACAGCGGAGAAAAGACCGAGGGCCATCGGAAGGTAAGTATAATCTTTATTTTTTATTTTTTACCATTCTTATTCTATTTTTTTAACTATTTACTTGGTCACACTATATAAATCCATGCCGGTTGCATGGATTTATATAGTGTGACCTAGTTGTCAAGCACTTTTCCATGTGATGCTAAAATAGCTTGGAAAAGCGCTTGATAACCCGCATGAAGAAATGCATGCAGAAACGTTTGACAAATGCTTCTACCTGGCAAGAAAGACGCATGTAAAATCCGCCTGCGTTTTTCCTGCCAGGGAGAAGTGGAAAAAATATGCAGCATTTCTGCATTGTGGGCACTTAGCCTAAATGGAGTGTAATATTTGACACGCTCACAATAATTGCTGGATTATTAGGGCAGTCATATGGGATAACGTCTGATGGCCATGGTTTCAGATAGTCACCTAATAGTATGGTATTTGTCAGTGACCAAGTGTCAACTGCTTCAGTAAAACGCAGGTGGCTGATTTTAACCCCTTAACCCCCGAGGGTGGTTTGCACGTTAATGACCAGGCCAATTTTTACAATTCTGACCACTGTCATTTTATGAGGTAATTACTCTGGAACGCTTCAACGGATCCCCCTGATTCTGAGACTGTTATTTCGTGACATATTGTACTTCATGATTGTGGTAAAATTTCTTCGATATCACTTGCGTTTATTTGTGAAAAAAATGGAAATTTGGCGAAAATTTAGCAATTTTCAAAATTTTAATTTTTATGCCCTTAAATCAGAGAGATATGTCACACAAAAGAGTTAATAAATAACATTTCCCACATGTCTACTTTACATCAGTACAATTTTGGAACCAAGATTTTTTTTTGTTAGGGAGCTATAAGGGTTAAAAGTTGACCAGCGATTTCTCATTTTTCCAACAAAATTTACAAAACCATTTTTTTTAGGGACCACATCACATTTGAAGTCACGTTGAGAGGTCTTTATGACAGAAAATACCCAAAAGTGACACCATTCTAAAAACTGCACCCCTCAAGGTGCTCAAAACCACATTCAATAAGTTTATTAACCCTTCAGGTGCTTCACAGGAATTTTTGGAATGTGGAAGAAAAAAATGATTCGTAAAAATGAAAAAGTATTTTTTTTTCCACTTTTTCATTTTTACGAATCAATTTGTGAAGCACCTAGGGGTTCCAAGTGCTCACTATGCATCTAGATAGGTGCCTTGGGGGGTCTAGTTTCCAAAATGGGGTCACTTGTGGGGAAGCTCCAATGTTTGGGCACACAGGGAATTCCCAAATGCAACATTGTGTCCGCTAACAAATTGGAAAATCGGCTCAAAATTTTTAGCGGACACCATTTTGCGCTTGGAGAGCCCCTGTGTGCCCAAACATTGGAGCTCCCCCACAAGTGACCCCATTTTCGAATCTAGACCCCCAAGGCACCTATCTAGATGCATAGTGAGCACTTGGAACTCCTAGGTGCTTCACAAATTGATTCGTAAAAATGAAAAAGTGTTTTTTTTTCACTTTTTCATTTTTACGAATCAATTTGTGAAGCACCTAGGGGTTCCAAGTGCTCACTATGAATCTAGATAGGTGCCTTGGGGGGTCTAGTTTCCAAAATGGGGTCACGTGTAGGGGAGCTCCAATGTTTGGGCACACAGGGACTATCCAAATGCAACATGGTGTCCGCTAACAAATTGAATGGAAAATCGGCTCAAATTGTTAGCGAACACCATGTTGCATTTGGAGAGTCCCTGTGTGCCCAAACATTGGAGCTCCCCCACAACTGAACCCATTTTGGAAACTAGACCCCCCAAGGCACCTATCTAGATGCATAGTGAGCACATGGAACCCCCAGGTGCTTCACAAATTAATTCGTAAAAATGGAAAAGTGAAAAAAAAAATACTTTTCCATTTTTACGAATCAATTTGTGAAGCACCTAAGGGTTCCAAGTGCTCACTATGAATCTAGATAGGTGCCTTGGGGGGTCTAGTTTCGAAAATGGGGTCACTTGTGGGGGAGCTCCAATGTTTGGGCACACAGGGGCTCTCCAAACGCAACATGGTGTCCACTAACAATTTGAGCCGATTTTCCATTCAATTTGTTAGCGGACACCATGTCGCGTTTGAAGAGCCCCTGATGTGCCCAAACATTGGAGCTCCCCCACAAGTGACCTCATTTTGGAAACTAGACCCCCAAGGCACCTATCTAGATGCATAGTGAGCACTTGGAACCCCCAGGTGCTTCACAAATTGATTCGTAAAAATGAAAAAGTTTTTTTTTTTCACTTTTTCATTTTTATGAATCAATTTGTGAAGCACCTAGGGGTTCCAAGTGCTCACTATGCATCTAGATAAGTGCCTTGGGGGGTCTAGTTTCCAAAATGGGGTCACTTGTGGGGGAGCTCCAATGTTTGGCCACACATGGGCTCTCCAAGAGCAACATGGTGTCCGCTAACAATTTGAGCCGACAATTTGTTAGCGGACACCATGTGGCATTTGGAGAGTCCCTGTGTGCCCAAACTTTGGAGTTCCCCCACAAGTGACCCCATTTTGGAAACTAGACCCCCCAAGGCGCCTATCTAGATGCATCGTGAGCAGTTGGAACCCCCAGGTGCTTCACAAATTGATTCGTAAAAATGAAAAAGTGAAAAAAAAAAACTTTTCCATTTTACGAATCAATTTGTGAAGCACCTAAGGGTTCCAAGTGCTCACTATGAATCTAGATAGGTGCCTTGGGGGGTCTAGTTTCCAAAATGGGGTCACTTGTGAGGGAGCTCCAATGTTTGGGCACACAGGGACTCTCCAAATGCAACATGGTGTCCGCTAACAAATTGAATGGAAAATCAGCTCAAATTGTTAGCGGACACCATGTTGCGCTTGGAGAGCCCCTGTGTGCCCAAACATTGGAGCTCCCCCACAAGTGACCCCATTTTGGGAACTTGACCCTCCAAGGCACCTATCTAGATGCATAGTGAGCACTTGGAACCCCTAGGTGCTTCACAAATTGATTCGTAAATATGAAAGTGTTTTTTTTTTCACTTTTTCATTTTTACGAATCAATTTGTGATGCACCTGGGGGTTCCAAGTGCTCACTATGCATCTAGATAGGTGCCTTGGGGGGTCTAGTTTCCAAAATGGGGTCACGTGTGGGGGAGCTCCAATGTTTGGGCACACAGGGACTCTCCAAATGCAACATGGTGTCCGCTAACAAATTGAATGGAAAATCGGCTCAAATTGTTAGCGAACACCATGTTGCGTTTGGAGAGCCCCTGTGTGCCCAAACATTGGAGCACCCCCACAATTGACCACATTTTGGAAACTAGACCCCCCAAGGCACCTATCTAGATGCATAGTGAGCACTTGGAACCCCCAGGAGCTTCACAAATTGATTCGTAAATATGAAAAAGTGTTTTTTTTTTCACTTTTTCATTTTTACGAATCAATTTGTGATGCACCTGGGGGTTCCAAGTGCTCACTATGCATCTAGATAGGTGCCTTGGGGGGTCTAGTTTCCAAAATGGGGTCACGTGTGGGGGAGCTCCAATGTTTGGGCACACAGGGACTCTCCAAATGCAACATGGTGTCCGCTAACAAATTGAATGGAAAATCGGCTCAAATTGTTAGCGAACACCATGTTGCGTTTGGAGAGCCCCTGTGTGCCCAAACATTGGAGCACCCCCACAATTGACCACATTTTGGAAACTAGACCCCCCAAGGCACCTATCTAGATGCATAGTGAGCACTTGGAACCCCCAGGAGCTTCACAAATTGATTCGTAAAAATGAAAAAGTGTTTTTTTTTTCACTTTTTCATTTTTATGAATCAATTTGTGAAGCACCTAGGGGTTCCAAGTGCTCACTATTCATCTAGATAGGTGCCTTGTGGGGTCTAGTTTCCAAAATGGCGTCACTTCTGGGGGAGCTCCAATGTTTGGGCACACAGGGGCTCTCCAAACGCAACATGGTGTCCGCAAACAATTTGAGCCGACAATTTGTTAGCGGACACCATGTTGCGTTTGGAGAGCCCCTGTGTGTCTAAACATTGGAGCACCCCCACAAGTGACCCCATTTTGGAAACTAGACCCCCCAAGGCACCTATCTAGATGCATAGTAACCAGTTGGAACCCCCAGGTGCTTCACAAATTGATTCGTAAAAATGAAAAAGTGAAAAAAAAATACTTTTCCATTTTTACGAATCAATTTGTGAAGCACCTGGGGGTTCCAAGTGCTCACTATTAATCTAGATAGGTGACTTGGGGGGTCTAGTTTCCAAAATGGGGTCACTTGTGGGGGAGCTCCAATGTTTGGGCACACAGGGACGCTCCAAATGCAACATGGTGTCCGCTAACAAATTGAATGGAAGATCAGCTCAAATTGTTAGCGGACACCATGTTGCATTTGGAGAGTCCCTGTGTGCCCAAACATTGGAGCTCCCCCACAAGTGACCCCATTTTGGAAACTAGACCCCCCAAGGCACCTATCTAGATGCATAGTGAGCAGTTGGAACCCCCAGGTGCTTCACAAATTGATTCGCAAAAATGGAAAAGTGAAAAAAAAATACTTTTCCATTTTTACGAATCAATTTGTGAAGCACCTAAGGGTTCCAAGTGCTCACTATGCATCTAGATAGGTGCCTTGGGGGGTCTAGTTTCCAAAATGGGGTCACTTGTGGGGGAGCTCCAATGTTTGGGCACACAGGGGCTCTCCAAAAGCAACATGGTGTCCACTAACAATTTGAGCCGATTTTCCATTCAGTTTGTTAGCGGACACCATGTCGCGTTTGGAGAGCCCCCGATGTGCCCAAACATTGGAGCTCCCCCACAAGTGACCACATTTTGGAAACTAGACCCCCCAAGGCACTTATCTAGATGCATAGTGAGCACTTGGAACCCCTAGGTGCTTCACAAATTGATTCATAAAAATGAAAAAGTGAAAAAAAAAACACTTTTTCATTTTTACGAATCAATTTGTGATGCACCTGGGGGTTTCAAGTGCTCACTATGCATCTAGATAGGTGCCTTGGGGGGTCTAGTTTCCAAAATGTGGTCACTTGTGGGGGAACTCCAATGTTTGGCCACACAGGGGCTCTCCCAACGCAACATGGTGTCCGCAAATAATTTGAGCCGACAAATTGTTAGCGGACACCATGTTGCATTTGGAGAGCCCCTGTGTGCCCAAACATTGGAGCTCCCCCACAAGTGACCCCGTTTTGGAAACTAGATCCCCAAAGGCACCTATCTAGATGCATAATGAGCAGTTGGAAGCCCCAGGTGCTTCACAAATTGATTCGTAAAAATGAAAAAGTGGAAAAAAAATACTTTTCCATTTTTACAAATCAATTTGTGAAGCACCTAAGGGTTCCAAGTGCTCACTATGCATCTAGATAGGTGCCTTGGGTGGTCTAGTTTTCAAAATGGGGTCACTTGTGGGGGAGCTCCAATGTTTAGGCACGCAGGGGATCTCCAAACGCAACATGGCGTCCGCTAACAATTTGAGCCGATTTTCCTTTCAATTTGTTAGCGGACACCATGTAGCGTTTGGAGAGCCCCTGATGTGCCTAAACTGTGGAGCTCCCCCACAAGTGACCCCATTTTGGAAACTATACCCCTCAAGGATTTTATTAAGGTGTATAGTTAACATTTCGAACCCAGAGGTATGACACAGAATTTGATAACATTAGGTCATCATATTGAATAAGTTGTCATTAGTCTTGAGCGCAAGTGCTCGAAACTTGAGTTTGCATCAGGTACTCAGGTATGCACCATGTACTGCGTGTGCTCGAGTGACATGCTCGAGTCCCCGCCTGGATGTTTCACGGTTATTAGACACCCAAAAAAAAAAATGCGGAGATCGCTCATGCATGGCAGGCAATCCCCGCAAAGTTTTTTGGGCCGTGAAGCATATGGGGCGGAGACTCGAGCATGTCACTCAAATACCTACAAAACTCAATGCATACCAGAACACCCGATGCAAAGTCAAGTAGCGAGCACTTGCGCTCAACACTAGTCGCCATATCGTCATCTTTTTTTCTTACTTTTGAAAAAAATCCCAACCCCAACCCTAACCCCAACCCCAGCCCTAACCCTAACACAACCCTAACCATAGCACAACCCTAACCCTATCACAACCCTGACCCTAGCACAACCCTAACCCTAGCACAACCCTAACCTGAGAGTTTATTTTTTACGCCGTTCCTCATGCGGTATAAGTTATTAGACGACCTTATTCTTCGGGTCGGTGAGGCTACAGCGATACCAGAATCATATGGGGTTTTTATGACTGACAGCTGTCACACACTAAAAGACGCATTTTTTGTAAAATCTAGTTTTTGCATCGCCATATTTTGAGAGCTATAATTTTTCCAGATTTTGGCAGACAGTCATTTGACGGCTTTTTTTTTGCGGGATGAGTTGACGTTGTTATTGGTGCCATTTTCATGCACGTGACATTTTTTGATCGCTTTCTATTCCGATTTTTGGGAGGCAGAATAAACAAAAACCAACAATTCAGGAATTGTTTTTTTTTATTTTTTTTTATTCTGTTCCGCGTGTGGTAAAATTGATAAGGCAGCTTTATTCTTCGGGTCAGTACGTTTACAGCGGTACCACATTAATATCTTATTTCTATGTTTTGCACTTTTACATAATAAAAGCAATTTTATAGAAAAAAATATTTTTTAGCATAGCTTTATTCTGAGAGCGATAACTTTTTTTATTTTTCGGCTGATGGAGCAGTATGGCGGCTTGTTTTTTGCAGTACGAGATGACGTTTTCAGCGGTACCATTTTTATTTATATTTGTCTTTTTGATTGCGTGTTATTCCATTTTTTGTTTGGCGGTATGGTGATAAAGCATAGTTTTTTGCTTCGTTTTTTATTTTATTTTTTTACTTTGTTCACTGAAGGGGTTAACTAGTAGGACCGTTTTATAGGTCAGGTTGTTCTGGACGCGGCGATACCAAATATGTGTACTTTTATTGTTTTTTTTTTTTTTTTATAATAATATTTATTGATGGGTACATTATATTTTTATTTTTGGTGGATTATTTTTTTTATTTTTTTTTTTATATTTTTACAATTTTTTTTTTTTTCACTTTCTGATAGTTTTTATACTTTATTACTTTGTCCCACTATGGGACTTTCACTTTTTTTTTCTCTTATCGCCTGCATGGCACAGGAATGCAGCACCATCCCTGTGCCATGCAGGGTGTCAGTGCTGGACAGGGAGAAGATTGTTTGGAGATGCACTGCGCATGTCCAAAAAATCTTCCTGCTGTCTGGTGACCCGGATGTTGTCATGACGACATTGGGTCGTCATGGCAACATCCTGGAAGCCACGGCAAACAGCGCTGGAAGCTAGAAGAGGAGGTGAGTATCTGCGATCACCTCCCCTTGCCTCCGCAATGCTGCGATCGACTTTGATCACAGCATCGCGGGGGTTAATGTGCTGGGAGCGGTGCATGACCACTCCCTGCACATAGTACCGGGTGTTAGCTGTGACAATCAGCTGACACCCGGCGGTGATCGCGCCCGCACAGCCTGTATGCGCGCGATCGCCATGACGTACTAATACGGGTCCGGCTCTTAAGTCCCAGGGCACAGACACGTATTAGTACCTCAAATGTTGTTAAGGGGTTGAAAGGAGTGGAATACTTTTCACGCTCCATAAAATTTCTGGATTATTACGGCAGTCACAGAGACCACGTGCGTCTGATCATTGAAAAAAGTTCCTCTGCTTCCACAATACAGTAATATGAATAAAACTAAAAAAATCTGTCTGTATTCTGAAAACAAGCTAATGGAGCTGTAAAATGGTGTACCGACACACTGCTACAATCTATAAATGAAGGACAATATTTTCCACGTTCACTACAAATGGCTGTATTTGAACCGCAGTTATATGTGATACGTCTGACAGAGAACCACAGTTTTAAATACTAGGCCTGTAATTTACTAATATTATTCTACACAGAGACCTAGTGTGAATTGCTTGACCGACACACTGCAACAGAATGGAAATGGAAGAAATGTCTGATTTTGGAACAGTCTTATAGGTGATATGTCTGATAGAGAACCACGGTTTTAAATAGCAGGCCTGTAATTTACAAATACTATTTTTCACAGACACCTAGTGTGAATAGCTTCACTGACACACTGCAACAGAATGGAAAAGGAGGCCAATATTTTCCACGTTCAGTTTAAATTTCTGGATTTTTATCTCTGAAATATGGAACAGATCTGGCTTTATTCTGCAGTGCTACCAAGCAAATGGAGCAGAAAAATGGTGTACTCTGGATTGCTTTTTAACCCCTTAATAACATCTGACGTACTAATACGCGTCTGTGCCCTGGGACTTAAGAGCCAGACCCGTATTAGTACGTCATGGCGATCGCGCGCGCACACAGGCTGTGCGGGCGCGATCGCCGCCGGGTGTCAGCTGATTGTCACAGCTGACACCCGGTACTATGTGCAGGGAGCGGTCACGCACCGCTCCCAGCACATTAACCCCCGCGATGCTGCGATCGAAGTCGATCGAAGTCGATCGCGGCATTGCGGGGGCAAGGGGAGGTGATCGCCGATACTCACCTCCTCTTCCGGCTTCCAGCGCAGTCTGCAAAGGCTTCCCGGGTGTTGCCATGACGACCCGATGTCGTCATGACAACATCCGGGTCACCAGAGAGCAGGAAGATTGCTTGGACATGCGCAGTGCATCTCCAAGCAATCTTCACACTGTGCACTTCTGACAGCCTTCATGGCATAGGGATGGTGCTCCATTCCTGTGCCATGCAGGCGATCAGAAAAAAAAAAGTGAAAGTCCCAGAGTGGGACAAAGTAATAAAGTGTATAAACTGTGTGAAAGTGGAAAAAAAAAAAAAAAAAAAATGTGCAAAAATATTATAAAAAAATAAAAAAAATAATACACCAAAAATAAAAATATAATGTACCCATCAATAAATATTATTATAAAAAAAATAAAAAAAAAACAATAAAAGTACACATATTTGGTATCGCCGCGTCCGGAACAACCTGACCTATAAAACTGTCCCACTAGTTAACCCCTTCAGTGAACACGGTAAAAAAAAAAAAAAAAAACACCAAGCAAAAAACAATGCTTTATCACCATACCGCCAAACAAAAAGTGGAATAACACGCGATCAAAAAGACGCATATAAATAAAAATGATACCGCTGAAAACGTCATCTCGTCCCGCAAAAAACAAGCCGCCATATAGCTCCATCAGCCGAAAAATAAAAAAGTTATAGCTCTCAGAATAAAGCGATACTAAAAAATATTTTTTTCTATAAAATAGCTTTTATTGTGTATAAGCGCCAAAACATAGAAAAATTATACAAATGTGGTACCGCTGTAAACGTACTGACCCGAAGAGTAAAGCTGCCTCATCAATTTTACCACACGCGGAACAGAATAAAAAAAAACAAAAAAAAACAATTCCTGAATTGTTGGTTTTTGTTTATTCTGCCTCCCAAAAATCGGAATAGAAAGCGATCAAAAAATGTCACGTGCCTGAAAATGGCACCAATAACAACGTCAAGTCATCCCGCAAAAAACGAGCCGTCACATGACTGTCTGCCAAAATTTGGAAAAATTATAGCTCTCAAAATATGGCGATGCAAAAACTAGATTTTACAAAAAATGCGTCTTTTAGTGTGTGACAGCTGTCAGTCATAAAAACCCCATATGATTCTGGCATTGCTGTAATCACACCGACCCGAAGAATAAAGTCGTCTAATCACTTATACCGCACAAGGAACGGCGTCAAAAATAAACTCTTGAGTTAGGATTGGGCTAGGGTTAGGGCTGGGTTTGGGGCTAGGGTTGTGCTGGGGCTAGGGTTGTGCTGGGGCTAGGGTTGTGCTAGGGTTAGGGCTGGGGTTGGGATTTTTTTCAAAAGTAAGAAAAAAAGATGACGATATGGCGACTAGTGTTGAGAGCAAGTGCTCGCTACTTGAGTTTGCATCGGGTGCTCTGGTATGCATTTAGTATCGTGGGTATTTGAGTGACATGCTCGAGTCTCTGCCCCATATGCTTCGCGGCCAAAAAACTTTACGGGGATTGCCTGCCATGCACGAGCGATCCCCGCATGTTTTTTTTTGGATGTCTAATAACCGTGAAACATGCGGAGCAGGGACTCGAGCATGTCACTCGAGCACACGCTGTACATGGTGCATACCTGAGTACCCGATGCAAACTCAAGTAGCGAGCACTTGCGCTCAAGAATAATGAAAACTTATTCAATATGATGACCTAATGTAAACAAATAATGTGCCGTACCTCTGGGTTCAAAATGTTCACTATACACCTTAATAAAATCTTTGAGGGGTATAGTTTCCAAAATGGGGACACTTGTGGGGGAGCTCCACTGTTTAGGCACATCACGGGCTCTCCAAACGCGACATGGTGTCCGCTAACAAATTGAATGGAAAATCGGCTCAAATTGTTAGCGGACGCCATGTTGCGTTTGGAGAGCCCCTGTGTGTCCAAACATTGGAGCTCCCCCACAAGTGACCCCATTTTGGAAACTAGACCCCCCAAGGCACCTATCTAGATGCATAGTGAGCACTTAGAACCCCCAGGTGCTTCACAAATTGATTCGTAAAAATGAAAAAGTGAAAATAAAACACTTTTTCATTTTTATGAATCAATTTGTGAAGCACCTGGGGTTCCAAGTGCTCACTATGAATCTAGATAGGTGCCTTGGGGGGTCTAGTTTCCAAAATGGGGTCACTTGTGGGGGAGCTCCAATGTTTGGGCACACAGGGACTCTCTAAATGCAACATGGTATCCGCTAACAAATTGAATGGAAAAATCGGCTCAAATTGTTAGCGGACACCACATTGCGTTTGGAGAGCCCCTCTGTGCCCAAACTTTGGAGCTCCCCCACAAGTGACCCCATTTTGGAAACTAGACCCCCCAAGGCACCTTTCTAGATGCATAGTGAGCACTTGGAACCCCCAGGTGCTTCACAAATTGATTCGTAAAAATGAAAAAGTGAAAAAAAAAACACTTTTTCATTTTTATGAATCAATTTGTGAAGCACCTGGGGTTCCAAGTGCTCACTATGAATCTAGATAGGTGCCTTGGGGGGTCTAGTTTCCAAAATGGGGTCACTTGTGGGGGAGCTCCAATGTTTGAGCACACAGGGACTCTCCAAATGCAACATGATATCCGCTAACAAATTGTCGGCTCAAATTGTTAGCGGATATCATGTTGCATTTGGAGAGTCCCTGTGTGCCCAAACATTGGAGCTCCTCCACAAGTGACCCCATTTTGGAAACTAGACCCCCCAAGGCACCTATCTAGATGCATAGTGAGCACTTGGAACCCCTAGGTGCTTCACAAATTAATTCGTAAAAATGAAAAAGTGTTTTTTTTTTCACTTTTTCATTATTACGAATCAATTTGTGAAGCACCTGGGGGTTCCAAGTGCTCACTATGCATCTAGAAAGGTGCCTTGGGGGGTCTAGTTTCCAAAATGGGGTCACTTGTGGGGGAGCTCCAAAGTTTGGGCACAGAGAAGCTCTCCAAACGCAATGTGGTGTCCGCTAACAATTTGAGCCGATTTTCCATTCAATTTGTTAGCGGACACCATGTTGCATTTAGAGAGCCGCTGTGTGCCCAAATATTGGAGCTCCCCCACAAGTGACCCCATTTTGGAAACTAGACCACCCAAGGCACCTATCTAGATGCATAGTGAGCACTTGGAACCCTCAGGTGCTTCACAAATTGATTCATACAAATGAAAAAGTGTTTTTTTTTTCACTTTTTCATTGTTACGAATCAATTTGTGAAGCACCTGGGGGTTCCAAGTGCTCACTATGCATCTAGATAGGTGCCTTGGGGGGTCTAGTTTCCAAAATGGGGTCACTTGTGGGGGAGCTCCAATGTTTGGGCACACAGGGACTCTCTAAATGCAACATGGTGTCCTCTAACAAATTTAACGGAAAATCGGCTCAAATTGTTAGCGACACCATGTTGCGTTTGGAGAGCCGCTGTGTGCCCAAACATTGGAGCTCCCCCACAAGTGACCCCATTTTGGAAACTAGACCCCCCAAGGCACCTATCTAGATGCATTGTGAGCACTTGGAACACTCAGGTGCTTCACAAATTGATTCATAAAAATGAAAAAGTGTTTTTTTTTTTCACTTTTTCATTGTTACGAATCAATTTGTGAAGCACCTGGGGGTTCCAAGTGCTCACTATGCATCTAGATAGGTGCCTTGGGGGGTCTAGTTTCCAAAATGGGGTCACTTGTGGGGGAGCTCCAATGTTTGGGCACACAGCAGCTCTCCAAACGCAACATGGTGTCGCTAACAATTTGAGCCAATTTTGCGTTAAATTTGTTAGCGGACACCATGTTGCATTTAGAGAGCCGCTGTGTGCCCAAATATTGGAGCTCCCCCACAAGTGACCCCATTTTGGAAACTAGACCACCCAAGGCACCTATCTAGATGCATAGTGAGCACTTGGAACCCTCAGGTGCTTCACAAATTGATTCATACAAATGAAAAAGTGTTTTTTTTTTCACTTTTTCATTGTTACGAATCAATTTGTGAAGCACCTGGGGGTTCCAAGTGCTCACTATGCATCTAGATAGGTGCCTTGGGGGGTCTAGTTTCCAAAATGGGGTCACTTGTGGGGGAGCTCCAATGTTTGGGCACACAGGGACTCTCTAAATGCAACATGGTGTCCTCTAACAAATTTAACGGAAAATCGGCTCAAATTGTTAGCGACACCATGTTGCGTTTGGAGAGCCGCTGTGTGCCCAAACATTGGAGCTCCCCCACAAGTGACCCCATTTTGGAAACTAGACCCCCCAAGGCACCTATCTAGATGCATTGTGAGCACTTGGAACACTCAGGTGCTTCACAAATTGATTCATAAAAATGAAAAAGTGTTTTTTTTTTTCACTTTTTCATTGTTACGAATCAATTTGTGAAGCACCTGGGGGTTCCAAGTGCTCACTATGCATCTAGAAAGGTGCCTTGGGGGGTCTAGTTTCCAAAATGGGGTCACTTGTGGGGGAGCTCCAAAGTTTGGGCACACATGGGCTCTCCAAACACAACATGGCGTCCGCTAATTATTCAAGCAAATTTTACAATCAAAAAGTCAAATAGCGCTCCTTCCCTTCCGAGCCCTGCCGTGCGCCCAAACAGTATTTTTTCCCCAAATATTGGGTATCTGCGTGCCCAGGGGAAATTGCACAACAAATTTTGGGGTCCATTTTTTCTTGTTACCCCTGTGAAAATAAAAAAAATTGGGTCTAAATTAACATTTTTGTGAAAAAAGTTAAATGTTAATTTTTTTCTTCCACATTCAAAAAATTCCTGTGAAGCACCTGAAGGGTTAATAAAGTTCTTGAATGTGGTTTTGAGCACCTTGAGGGGTGCAGTTTTTAGAATGGTGTCACTTTTGGGTATTTTCTGTCATAAAGACCTCTCAAAGTGACTTCAAATGTGATGTGGTCCCTAAAAAAATGGTTTTGTAAATTTTGTTGGAAAAATGAGAAATCGCTGGTCAACTTTTAACCCTTATAGCTCCCTAACAAAAAAAAATTTTGGTTCCAAAATTGTGCTGATGTAAAGTAGACATGTGGGAAATGTTATTTATTAACTCTTTTGTGTGACATATCGCTCTGATTTCAGGGCTTAAAAATTCAAATTTTGAAAATTGCAAAATTTTCAAAATTTTCGCCAAATTTCCGTTTTTTTCACAAATAAACGCAAGTGATATCGAAGAAATTTTTCCACAATCATGAAGTACAATATGTCACGAAAAAACAATCTCAGAATCAGGGGGATCCGTTGAAGCGTTCGAGAGTAATTACCTCATAAAGTGACAGTGGTCAGAATTGTAAAAATTGGCCCGGTCATTAACGTGCAAACCACCCGCGGGGCTTAAGGGGTTAAGCAAATAACCAGGATTACGATAAAAAAAAATTGCCCTGGCCCCTGATACCTGGGGCTATGTCTACAAATATCTGTAATTATTGCAGCAGCAGCAGCAGATAGGATGTTCAATGGACCCTCTTGTGCTGTATTATACACTGCAGTCTGCCACATACACTGCCTGCCTGCCTATCACTGATTATATACAGCTGGATTAGTCCTCAGAAGGACTGTTAGTTCAGATGGATACATATACAGTGCATTGTGAAAGTATTTGACCCCCTTGAACTGTTCTACCCTTTGCCACATTTCTAGCTTCAAACATAAAGATACAAAATTCTATTTTTTTTTGGAAGAATCAACAACAAGTGGGACACAATCGTGAAGTGGAACAAAATTTATTGGATATTTTAAATTGTTTTAAAAAAATTAAAAAAAAATGAAAAGTGAGGCGTGCAATATTATTCGGCCCCTTTACTTTCAGTGCAGCAAACTCACTCCAGAAGGTCAGTGAGGATCTATGAATGATCCAATGTTGTCCTAAATGACTGGAAATGATAAATAGAATCCACCTGTGTGTAATCAAGTCTCCGTATAAATGCACCTGCTCTGTGATAGTCTCAGGGTTCTGTTTCAAGTGCAGAGAGCATCATGAAGACCAAGGTACACACCAGGCAGGTCCGAGATACTGTTGTGGTGAAGTTTAAAACCGGATTTGGATACAAAAAGATTTCCCAAGTTTTAAACATCTCAAGGAGCACTGTGCAAGCTATCATATTTAAATGGAAGGAGTATCAGACCACTGCAAATCTACCAAGACCCGGCCGTCCCACTAAACTTTCATCTCGAACAAGGAGAAGACTGATCAGAGATGCAGCCAAAAGGCCAATGAACACTCTGGATGAACTGCAGAGATCTACAGCTGAGGTGGTAGAGTCTGTCCATAGGACAACAATCAGTCGTACACTGTACAAATCTAGCCTTTATGGAAGAAAGCTATTTCTCAAAGATATCCATAAAAAGTCTTGTTTGAAGTTTGCCACAAGCCACCTGGGAGGCACACCAAACATGTGGAATAAGGTGCTCTGGTCAGATGAAACCAAAATCGAACTTTTTGGCCACAATGCAAAATATGTTTGGTGTAAAAGCAACACAGCTCATCACCCTCCAAACACCATCCCCACTGTCAAACATGGTGGTGGCAGCATCATGGTTTGGGCCTGCTTTTCTTCAGCAGGGACAGGGAAGATGGTTAAAATTGATGGGAAGATGGACGGAGCCAAATACAGGACCATTCTGGAAGAAAACCTGTTGGAGTCTGCAAAAGACCTGAGACTGGAACGGAGATTTATCTTCCAAAAGACAATGATCCCAAACATAAAGCAAAATCTACAATGGAATGGTTCAAAAATAAATGTATCCAGGTGTTAGAATGGCCAAGTCAAAGTCCAGACCTGAATCCAATCGAGAATCTGTGGAAATAGCTGAAAACTGCTGTTCACAAACGCCCTCCATCCAACCTCAATGAGCTCGAGCTGTTTTGCAAGGAAGAATGGGCAAGAATTTCAGCCTCTCGATGTGAAAAACTGATAGAGACATACCCCAAGCGACTTGCAGCTGTAATCGCAGCAAAAGGTGGCGCTACAAAGTATTAACTCAAGGGAGCCAAATAATATTGCACGCCCCACTTTTCATTTTTAATTTTATTTAAAAAGTTTAAAATATCCAATAAATTTCGTTCCATTTCACGATTGTGTCCCTCTTGTTGTTGATTCTTCCCCAAAAAATTTGAATTTTATATCTTTATGTTTGAAGCCAGAAATGTGGCAAAAGGTAGAAAAGTTCACGGGGCCAAATACTTTCACAATGCACTGTATACAGTATATGTTGTAGAATACCTATACTAACTATAAACAAGCAAAACTTTCCCTGACTCAGCAGCACCTCTCCCTACTCTGCCTGTTTCCAGGGTGACTGTGATGACCATCGTGGCGCCAGGTCTTATATAGACCCGATGACGCTGTGCAGCCAGCCAATCACTGTAATGCCCGCAACCAACATGGCTACGGCATAACAGTGCGTGGCAGGCAATCCCTGCATGTTCATTGGCTCTCTAAAGAGAGCCAAACATGCAGGGAGGGGACCCGAGTTCCCACCCGAGCACCCCGGAAATACTCGCCGAGCTTGTCGAGCACAGTGATGCTCGGGCGAGTACCGAGCAGTGGCGAGCACGTTCGCTCATCACTACTAGTAACTAATAGGTATCAACTACTTGAAGACGTACAATTTTTATCTTGTCTGTCTACTGGCTAACACGGTAGAAAATATTTACTACCAGCTACAGAAAGACTTACAATTATTTATGTAATTAGAGCATTTTATCTAAAAAACCTGGAAAATACAGGGTGGGCCATTTATATGGATACACCTAAATAAAATGGGAATGGTTGGTGATATCAACTTCCTGTTTGTTGCACATTAGTATATGGGAGGTGGAAAACTTTCCCAGATGGGTGGTTACCATGGTGGCCATTTTGAAGTCGGCCATTTTGGATCTAACTTTATTTTTTTCAATGGGAAGAGGGTCATGTGACACATCAAACTTATTGAGAATTTCATAAGAAAAACAATAGTGTGCTTGGTTTTAACGTAACTTTATTCTTTCATGAGTTATTTACAAGTTTCTCGCTGTTTACAGCCATTGACATGTCGCAGATGTTAACACGTGAGGAGCGGATAGAAATTGTGTTGTTGTCTGGTGAATGCAGTACCCGGGTCATTTCAGCAGATTTCAATACAATACATCCTACGAGACCACCCATCTCCCATGTTACAGTTCACAAACCGCTTGCCAAATTTCGTGAAACAGGTTCAGTGTTGGATTTGCCAAAATGTGGATGCAAGAAAACTGTCACTAATGAAGAAACATCAGTGGCTGTCCTAGCTTCATTCAGCAAGAGCCCACAGTGTAGCACTCGCCGCATGTCACTGTAGAGTGGCATCAGTCGAACATACCTTCGGCGGATATTAGCTACTCACAAATGGCACTCTTACAAAATCCAGCTGCTGCAGCATCTCAACGAGGATGACCCAGATCGGCGCACTGAATTTGCTGAATGGGCAAAACAAAAATTGGACCAGGACCCTCAGTTTACACAGAACATTATGTTCAGTGATGGGGCAAACTTTTTTGTGGATGGTGAAGTTAACAAACTAAACCACCGCTATTGGTCTGACACTATCCCACAGTGGATAGATCCCTCTAAGACTCTTGGAACACAAAAACTGATGGTATGGTGTGGTATATGGGGTACAAAGATAGTGGGGCCATTCTTCATCAATGGAAACCTCAATGCCACTGGATATCTGAAATTGCTACATGATGATGTGTTGCCCTCTTTGCACTGAAGATGACACGTTCCCTGAGTTTTTCCAACAAGCTGGTGCACCACCCCTTTATGGGCATCTGGTCCGAGCATTCCAACATGAACAGTTTCCTGGAAAGTGGATTGGTCATCTTGGGCCAGTTGAATGGCCACAAAGGTCTCCCGATCTGACCTTAGACTTTTATCTTTGGGGTTATTTGAAGGCAATTGTCTATGATGTGAAGATTCGAGATGTGCAGCATCTGAAACAACGGATACTGGAAGTCTGTGCTAGCATTTCTTCTGCGGTGTTGCTATCAGTGTGTCAAGAGTGGGAGAAGAGAGTTGCATTGACAATCCAACACAATGGGCAGCACTTTGAACACATTTTAAAAGTGGTCATAAACTTGTAAATAACTCATGAAAGAATAAAGATAAGTTAAAACCAAGCACACCATTGTTTTTTTATGAAATTCTCAATAAGTTTGATGTGTCACATGACCCTCTTCCCATTGAAGAAAAAAATAAAGTTGGATCCAAAATGGCCGACTTCAAAATGGCCGCCATGGTCACCACCCATCTGGAAAAGATTTCTCCCTCCCATATACTGATGTGCCACAAACAGGAAGTGATATCACCAACCATTCCCATTTTATTTAGATATTAGATTTACACTTTAAGTTCCTAGGAATGATCCTTTCATGATAATCTTTTGGTCCAAACAGGCTACTGATCACCCTTTGAATGAACAAAACGCTTCTTGGTTTCATGAAATGATCTTTTGTGCTGCACAGAAGATCATCATTCTTGGTAGTGCATCATTCTGTGTAAGCAGGACTCAAGCTTGCCAAGAACAATGGCTATGTGCTCTAGATATGTTCCATTTACACTTCATGATCCTAGCAATACTCGTTTCTTCATAATCTTTCAGTTCAAACAGGCTTCTGATCACCCTTTGAACAAGAAAAACTCTTGTTGGTTTCATGCAATAACCTTTGGTGCTTCACGTAGTTTTCGGTACTGTATCATCCTATGTAAGCAAGACTTGTGCTGCAGAGAACAATGGCAGGCTATGCACACTGTATATTCTATTATATATTGTTCAGTGTGAATCGTTAAGCCTTGTCTGCCTGTGCAAATAGGTACATTTTAAATGACTGATAGGGTTGAGCGAGTATGTTCTGTCCGAGTATGCTCGGGCCGAGCTCCGAGTATTTACAGCTGCTCGGTGATATGGTTAAGTCGCTCCCGTGTGCATGATTTGCAACTGTTTGACAGTTTTATTAGGGTATGTGCACACGATGCAGAAATGAAGCAGAAAATTTCTGCATCATTTCTGCATCTCCCTGGCAGAAAAAACGCATGCAGATTGTGCATGCGTTTTTCCTGCAGAATACATGCGGATCCACATGCAGATTCACATGCGTTTCCGCATGCAGATTGACAAGCGCTTTCCAGGCGATTTTAGCATCACCTGGAAAGTGCTTGACAACTAGGTCACACTATATAAATCAATGCAAACAGCATGGATTTATATAGTGTGACCCGAGAGAGTGTATATACTTACCTCCGATGGCCCGCGCTGTCCTGCTTTACAAAGTTCCCGGCTGCCGGCAACTTTGAATTGAAAGACCTGCCGACGTCAGCGTCACGTGACCCGTCACATGACTCTGACGTCAGCGCAGGTCCTTCAACTCACTGCAAGTGCCGGGAACCAAGCGGGAGCGCTGCGCGGGCCGACAGAAGGTAAGAATACATTTATTTTTTATTTTATTCTTGTTTTTACAGCTTTTTTAATGGTACCTGGGTGTGGATGAGACTCTCCTCTCCTCCACACCCGGGTACCATCCGCATATTAGAACGCGCCAATAGCGCAAGTACAGATGCTGTCTTGCGGAATTGGCGCGTTCTAATGCAAGTCAATGGCTGCGAAATCGCCGCGTTTCCGCAAAATTAATTGACATGCTGCGGATTTTTGACCGCAGCGTTTACGCTGCGGAAAAATCCGCATCATGGGCACAGCACATGCGGATTTCCATTGGGGAACATTGCTTCCCTTCTACCATGCGTTTTTCATGCGTTTCCGCGGCGTTTACGCAACTGCAAAAACGCCGCGGAAACGCATGAAATACGCATCGTGTGAACTCAGCCTTACATGTGAGAAATGTGTAAGAAATATGTAGCGCTGGCGTCCCTGCCCTCTGCTAGGCAGGGACGCTGCTCCCCTCACCGCTCTGCTCCGTGCCCGGCGTCCTCTCCCCGCTCTGCTGTCAGCGCGCGCTCCTTCCCGGCGTCCTCCTCCCGCTCTGCTCTCAGCGCGCGCTCCTTCCCGGCCCCTGTGCTTAGGGCGCGCGCGCGCGCGCTCCCCTCCTCTTAAAGGGGCCGCGCGCGCCGTCCTAAGGAGTCCCCGGCCAATGGCCGGAGGACTTCATCATATATAAGGCACCTCCTCCAAAATGGAGGTGCCCGAGCAATGTTGTTTGCACCTGTGTCTCACCTGTGCTTCAGCCCTCAGGTCCCGTTGCCAGTTACCTGCCAGTTACCTGCCAGTTACCTGCCAGTTTCCTGCTAGTTACCTGCCTGATTCCTACCTGAATACTTGTTACCTGCCTGCCTGCCTGAGGTCCGACGGTCTGCCTTACAACTCCGGTCAGTCTGTCTAAGGACCAACTTGTCCGCTCACCTGGGAGCGCACATCAGCTACCTGCCTGCTTGCCTGAGGTCCGACGGTCTGCCTTACAACTCCGGTCAGTCTGTCTATGGACCAGCTTGCCCGCTCACCTGGGAGCGCTTCTCCGCTACCTGCCTGCTTGCCAGCCCGGAGGCTCCGTTGTCACGTGCTGTGACCACCAGCTATCTCAGAGACTCTTGCCCGCTCACCTGGGAGCGCATCTCCGTTACCTGCCTGCTTGCCAGCCCGGAGGTCCCGTTGTCACGTGCGGTGACCACCAGCTATTCCAGAGACTCTTGCCCGCTCACCTGGGAGCGCTTCTCCGTTACCTACCTGCCTGCCAGTCCGGAGGTTCCGCCGTCACGTGCCGTGACCACCTGCTATTCCAGAGACTCTCGCTTGCTCACCTGGGAGCACACATCTACCATCTGCCTGCTAGCCTACCCGGAGGCTCTGCCATCACAGGTCGTACCTTCCCCTTACCCAGAGACTGCCCTGATCACTTGCCGTAACTCCCTGTCCGTTCACCCAGAGACTGCCACCCGCTCCCTTACAAGGGCCGCCCCCTTGTATAGTAGCTCAGAGGTTCCGCCTCCCGGACCCGTTACAAAATAGACATTCCTCACATGTAATAAAGCTGTCAAACAGTTGCAAATCATGCACACGGGAGCGATTCAAACACATCACCGAGCAGCTGTAAATACTTGGAGTTCGGGCCGAGCATACTCGGCGAAAGGATTAATAGCACATACTCGCTCAACACTAATGACTGAAGAGCAGTAATTTAATGCTGCATTTCGGGAGGTGTAAACCCACCTTTTGCTTCCTTTATCATAAGAAAGATCATAGCTGCACAGAGGTCTGGGAGGAAACAACAATAAGTTCATTTCAATTCAATGTCTACCACTAATCAATATTCAATGAAAAATGTCCTGGCATGTTAGTAATATAATTTAAAAATAGTGGCATCAAGAATTTACTGTTCTAACTAAAAAAAATATAAATATACCTGGAGGAATTTATCAAAAACTTAACACCAGGTTTACAGCATCAAAAGAGACAAATAAAGACATAAAATAATTTTCTTTATGATTTGCACCTTTTTACACCTCTTGCCGGTTTTCAAAAATGTAGAGCAGAGAGGTGAGCAGAGTTTAGCTGGAGGGATTAAGGACTATCATGGACCAACTGAACTAATGTGACTTATTAAATAGATTGGTGTTCATAGCAGGCATAAAGATGAATTGTTCCTTAGAGATGAGCGGATTAGGCAAAATTTGAATTCTCTTGTTCGTGCAGATTTTACTAGGAAATTCAAGACCCAAGAACATAATAAATGCAAGATTGAAAATGTGAATTTTTGGAATATTCAAGAAGAATTCAATTTTACTTGAATATATTCGCTTATCAATACTGATCTTGTATTCTATGACAGTAAACATTTTTCAAAAATTCACAAAATTTGGCATTTGTGCAAAAAATTTGCAACTTTTTTCCTTTTTTGTAGTTTACACTTTTCTAAAAAGTGTACTAGACTTAGCAAAAGGGGTATGGTCAACCACTTCATGACAGATTTACTATAATAAATGTCAGATTTCAGATGAATGCATAGATTTAAATTTCTGGTACAGCCTAAGATGTGCTAGTTTATCATGTACAAATTTAGTGCACTCCAGGGCACTTCAGATTAAGATTGTCATACAAAACCGCTATTCTTAATAAAGTCCCTCATGTGCAGTTAACAAGCGCCAGTAGAATGGAGTCTGTCACATGTGTGTGTTCTATGTAAACTCCAGCGTCAGATCAAACATTCCATTCACCACAATATTACTAAAATGTTTAGAGTTTGTAAATCACTTTAGGGACTCTCAGATGGGAGGTTTAATTTTGTGTAGACAAAACTAATTCCTTCACCACAAGACGAGATTAAAGGACCTCAAAATACCACTGTAACCAAAACCCCATGGAGAAAAGACAAGCAGCGGCCAGGTTAGACATTAATGACAGAGTGGTTCAATTCCTGAATAACAATTATATTCTAAGGGAGCAAATATTGGGGCAATTTTATTAACTGAGTTATTCTCTTTAATTAAAAACTACGGTAGAAAATTATTAGTTCATGCAATCTAAATATGAAACAAATTTATAATTATTTATTATTAAGTTATTACTAAGTATAAAATTTGGTGAATCTTTCTACAAATTTATGCTAACTGTTAGGGCTCATTCAGATGTCCATTTTTTATGTACGTACGTATTTTATTAGTGGTTTTCATAAATAAAACACTTACTCATAAAGGTCTATATAGCTGTTTACATGTCCATAATTTTTGGGAATCAGTATGTCCGGGCAAAAATCACAAAGATTTTTTACTGGCATCACGGATAAAGAGGGCTAATAAAAGTCTATGGATCAATGAAAATCATGGACAACACACGGATGACATTAGTATACAGTTCATTTGCTGTCCGTGATTAACACTGCAGTAGATAGGAGAGGATCTGCAATGATAATAATAATAATAATCTTTATTTTTATATAGCGCTAACATATTCCACATCGCTTTACATACATTATCGTCGCTGTCCCCACAATCTAGATTCCCTATCAGTATGTCTTTGGAGTGTGGGAGGAAACCAGAGAACCCGGAGGAAACCCACGCAAACACAGGGAGAACATACAAACTCCTTGCAGATGTTGTCCTTGGTGGGATCAGTGGGGTCCTCTCTCTCCTGTAGAGTTTAAGCTTTTATGGTCAGCAAGCCCCTTCCTCTCTCCTGTAGTGTGTGAGCTCTTATGATCAGTGGATTTCTCTCTTTTCTATAGTGTGTGAGCGCTTATGGTCAGCAGGGTGCTCTCTTTCTTTCTACTGCAGTGTGTAAGCTTTTATGGTCAGCGGGGTCCTCTCTCTCTCTTCCTGTAGTGTGTATGTGTGGCACCCCAGGGGTCTGGTTTCCACAGTAACAACAATGTTATGTCTGAGAGCAGGTGGGAGGTCTCTTGGTCAGGAATCCTATGCATGCCACACCTCCTGCCCAGTCCTGGGAGGGGAAGAACTTCCCCTGTATAAACCTGGGGCTGAGGCAGGGTTAGAGAGTTGAGAGGGAGAGTTCAGCCAGGAGGGCTGACAGGGAGCTGTGGCTCCGGCTGGGCCCAGCTCCTGGGCCATGCCAGAAGTAGAGAAGAGAAGCAGCATAGGAAGAAACAACAGGAGCTCTGTGGGAGCAGTGTTACAAAGAGTCAGGGGCTGGCAGCTGCAGAGCTCGCCCTGACTGAGAAGATTTCTTACCGGACCCGGAGTCCGAGGCTGTGGGGACTAACTCCTACCCAGCAGCAGAATCCGTCAGGCAGGGGATTTCAGGTCCTCTGGCCAAGAAACCCGAAGGCACGGTCACACGCATGGGACCAGCACCGCCGTCGTGGAGCGGAAGCTACTAGAAGGCCCCGAGTCACCGGCCATACGGGTGAGCACCACACGGTACACTCAGGGACGTGGGCTACTTATACCCGCCTCTAGCAAGGTAGCCAGAAGAGTACAGTTAGTTTGGGAGGCCTACAACTCCGCCTGGCCAGGGGAGATCCCATCTGCTCAAGGACTGACCAGGCCCCAATCGCTAGCAGTACTCCGGGAGGGTCTATCTTTGTCACCAGTAAAGACCCTGAACTACACTGTACCGTCTCCGAGTGGTTCCTGCTACCCCCATCATCCACGTCGGCTGCCCTGAGGCCATACCCCTCCCGTTGGGGGTGATACTATCACGCTGCACAATCCTACCACCGGCCTCAGCGTTCTGCCCTGCAGCGGCAGCTCCTTCGCTGCATTCAACGGGTGGCGTAGTTGTACAACATCTACCGCTAATACAGCGCCACTTAGTCTGACTCCCTGGGCACGGACCGGGTCACCGCCACGAGACTACAACCCTCAACAGATCCGGCTCTGGGTAAGCTCCCGCGTGCGCAACGCTGCGCGATACAGGCCCAGGGGTGCGTCAACTTTTGGCGTAGTCGGCAGGATTTCGTGCCCGCAACCACCGGGTACTGCGTGCCTGAAAAAGACTGTTCAAACTTACCTGTGGTGAAGATTCCCGCCATCCGGCGCCATCTTCCGCTTCCTTCCCGCCATCGGTGGAGTTTTCCCGCCATCCGGCGCCATCTTCGGCCTTCTTCCCGCCATACGTGGAGTTTTCCCGCCATTGGACGCCATCTTGAGGACGCCGCGCGGGAAGAAGTGGGGCGTGGACTCCGAAAGCGCGCGAGAACTGAAGCCCCGCCTCACGTCCGGACGTTGCGTAAGGTCCTGGAAGGAGCCCAGCAGACGCCGACGTCACAGGAGCGCGACGGAAGGTCCTCAACCCTGACGATCCACTGCGGAGCCGCGGCCTACGGAAGAGGATCATCGCAAGGTAGGCCACGGTCCACTAGGGGGGAGAAGGATGCCGGATACGGAGGAGAGCTTCACCGCTTCAACCCCCGCCAGCGCCACCGCTGTTGCGGTCATGCCTTTCACCATGCCCTATATCCCGGGGGCAGCCTGGCTACCCCAGTACTCAGGGGAGTCACATACCCTGCATGACTTTAGAGAAAAGCTGGATAGCCTCTTCCAGGTGTACCCCCTCACAGAGGAGCAAAAAGTGAGCATCCTGGTGGCCCAATTAACCGGGGCAGCCCAAAGGGAGGTAAAGTCCTGGCCACCTGGGAGGAGGACTGTCGCAGAGATACTAACTCAGCTAACCGAGGAGGAGCTGCAGTACTACCAATACGAGGAAAGCCAAGAGGACCCGGACGGGTCTGAGGACTACCCTCAGGAGGGAGCACAAAGAGGACATAGCTACTGAAGGGAAGTAGCGTGAATAAAGAGCTGTAAATAGTTACCCGTAAGGGTACAAGGACTGCTGCTAATTAAAATATGGTCCCCGTTGGGATTAGTGAATTGTTCCCCGTGTGTCCCTATCCCTTACCAGGCTGAGGACTGTGAGCAGCCATCCCCTATCCCTTACCAGGCTGAGGACTGTGAGCAGCCAATCCTTATCCCCACTGGCCGAGGACTGAGAGCGGCCATATCCTGTAAATAATTATGTGTTTCTAGTAATTTATAGGAGTCCTTGGTGGATTTACCGGGAATCCTTTGTACAGTTAGTGGAGCGTAACCCAGGATGGACTAAAAGACTGTTAAGGACTCGGGGCAGGACAGACCCCTACCTGGTTACGTCTCCCTGTTTTGGTGAAATGGACACCTTTGTTTCCTTCAAAGACTGCACCCGGTTGCGGACATGCCGTAACCATCTTTATGTGTTTTTCTTATTGTATTATTATTGTTTATACCTTGTTATGTTTTTCTAAAAATATGTTTAGTCCCGGAGTACTAAATTTCACTAGGGGGGAATGTGGCACCCCAGGGGTCTGGTTTCCACAGTAACAACAATGTTATGTCTGAGAGCAGGTGGGAGGTCTCTTGGTCAGGAATCCTATGCATGCCACACCTCCTGCCCAGTCCTGGGAGGGGAAGAACTTCCCCTGTATAAACCTGGGGCTGAGGCAGGGTTAGAGAGTTGAGAGGGAGAGTTCAGCCAGGAGGGCTGACAGGGAGCTGTGGCTCCGGCTGGGCCCAGCTCCTGGGCCATGCCAGAAGTAGAGAAGAGAAGCAGCATAGGAAGAAACAACAGGAGCTCTGTGGGAGCAGTGTTACAAAGAGTCAGGGGCTGGCAGCTGCAGAGCTCGCCCTGACTGAGAAGATTTCTTACCGGACCCGGAGTCCGAGGCTGTGGGGACTAACTCCTACCCAGCAGCAGAATCCGTCAGGCAGGGGATTTCAGGTCCTCTGGCCAAGAAACCCGAAGGCACGGTCACACGCATGGGACCAGCACCGCCGTCGTGGAGCGGAAGCTACTAGAAGGCCCCGAGTCACCGGCCATACGGGTGAGCACCACACGGTACACTCAGGGACGTGGGCTACTTATACCCGCCTCTAGCAAGGTAGCCAGAAGAGTACAGTTAGTTTGGGAGGCCTACAACTCCGCCTGGCCAGGGGAGATCCCATCTGCTCAAGGAATGACCAGGCCCCAATCGCTAGCAGTACTCCGGGAGGGTCTATCTTTGTCACCAGTAAAGACCCTGAACTACACCGTACCGTCTCCGAGTGGTTCCTGCTACCCCCATCATCCACGTCGGCTGCCCTGAGGCCATACCCCTCCCGTTGGGGGTGATACTATCACGCTGCACAATCCTACCACCGGCCTCAGCGGTCTGCCCTGCAGCGGCAGCTCCTTCGCTGCATTCAACGGGTGGCGTAGTCGTACAACATCTACCGCTAATACAGCGCCACTTAGTCTGACTCCCTGGGCACGGACCGGGTCACCGCCACGAGACTACAACCCTCAACAGATCCGGCTCCGGGTAAGCTCCCGCGTGCGCAACGCTGCGCGATACAGGCCCAGGGGTGCGTCATATGCTTTTGTGGTCAGCAGGGTCCTCTCTCTCTTTCTCTCCTCCTGTAGTATGTATGCTTTTGTGGTCAGCGGGTTCCTCTCTCTCTTTCTCTCCTCCTGTAGTATGTATGCTTTTGTGGTCAGCGGGGTCTTCTCTCTCTTTCTCTCTCTCCTTTAGAGGGTAAGCTTTTATGGTCAGTGGAGTCCTCTCTCTCCTCTCCCAGAGCAATAATAAGCTTTCCAATATTGTGATCTATGCTAATTTACTGCCCGCAAATCAATTTTTGGGCGAAAATTCGGCAAGGCCGGTGAATTCAAATGTCAAAATATCTGCTCATCTCTACTTAGTTGCCTTATTTTAGACCACTAATTTGTACCTAAAACTGGTGCATTCCATCTGACACATTTTTAGATGGGTCTAATCCATTTCTCCTCATCTAGACACTTTAGAACAGTCTATAGTGAGATGAAACATGTTTTCTTTTAGAAGACAATCAATAATCCACTTATTTAAACTAGTTTAAAAAAATATACACCTTACAGCATATTTATGTCTCAACAACTGCTGTAACTGTTCTGTACCATTTCGGCCATTCTGTTGTCACATGTTGCTGATTTTTTTTGCTAAAAACTCATCAGCCAGAGTTGCTGGTTGTCAGGGAGAAAATATAGCTCTCCACACAATGCTGCTAGTTTGTGCCTTTATTTGTTTTTTTTTCTATGTTCTCCTGGGTGTTCTAGCACTTTTAGGGGTATTTTCTGACCATAGACACCAGTTCTGACAGAGTCTGCAACTACCTTTGTTGTAGTTTTGCAATGGCGTTTAAGCTTCTCCACACACAATATTTTATAAAAATTTCTAATGCCATTTTTTTGCAAAAAAAAAAAAAAATTCTGCCATTTTTTAAGTCCTGGAGAAAATCCCATGACAAAAGCAAAAAAGGTCATACATATAGAATTTTGCATTTTGTAAAAAATAATGTCAAAACAATAAAAATAATAAAATCATAAAAAACACTAATAAGAAAAAAAGTGTGAAGAAAACCAAATGGAGTAATAAAAACTGGTGCTGGTGGCATGGTCTACGTAAAACATCTGTAATATATGCTAATTGTGAGATATTTAAATTCTTAAAACGACTACCCAGTATGATAGTTACTTCAGATATTATGTCAGGGCCAAATAGCTATATTATATATTTTTCCTTTGGAATATGCTAACACCTGGTAGTCAAGAACATATACCAGTAATGGAAATCATCACTGAATATGGGTGATAAGAGGTCAGATAAATCTGGTGACGTCACTGCTTTCTAAAACCAGAAACTTAACCCCTTCACTACTTTGCGATTTTCCGTTTTTGCGTTTTTGTTTTTTGCTCCCCTTCTTCCCAGAACCAATGGTGTCGTTAAAAGTACGAGTTGTACTTTTGAAAGACACCACTGATTTTACCACATAGTGTACTGGAAACCGAGAAAAAAAATCCAAATGCTGTGAAATTGCAAAAAAAAGTGCAATTCCACAATTGTTTTAAGGGTTTTTTATTTACCAAGTTCACTAAATGCTAAAACTGACCTGTCAATATAATTCTCCAGGTCATTATGTGTTTGCAGATACCAAACAGGTGAAAAAAAGTCTAACGTTTGTTAGAAAAAAAATGGCGCCATTTTCTGAGACCCGTAGCGTCTCTATTTTTTGGGATCTGAGGCTGACTGAGAGCTTATTTTTTGTGTGCGGAGCTGACATTTTTATTGATACCATTTAGATGTAGATACAATGTTTTGATTTCCTGTTATTGTATTTTATTGCAATATTGCGGTGACCAAAAAAAATTAATTCTGGCGTTTTGATTTTTTTCTCATTACGTCGTTTACCGAGTGGATTCATTATTTTTACATTTTGATAGATCGGATATTTCTGAACCCAGCAATACCAAATATGTGTATTTTTTAAAAAAAAATATTGTTTTTTTTTGAATGGGGCAAAAGGGGGGTGATTTGAACTTATACTTTTTAAATTTTTTAATATTTTTTATAACATTTTTTTCTACTTTTTACCTGCTTCAATAGTCCCATTAGGAGCTACACACTGCAGGGTTTCAGTGCTACTATGTGTATCAGAAATCATCATCTCCTATGAACGCCGTCCACGAGCCGACTTTCATAGGAGATCTGCAATGATAAGCACGGGGGTCTTCTGCACACCCCTGCCTGTCATACCAACCAAGTGATGCCCTGTAATCATGTGGTAGGGGCGCCGATGGGCAGGGTTTGTGATGTGCATCCGGTTGGCCTGAGTTAAATGCCACTGTCAGAGATTGACAGCAGCATTCAACATGTTAATAGCCGCCGGTGGATCGCAATTAGCTGTCATGTGCCGGGAAAGATGCTGGCTCATCTCTGGAGCCCGCATCAAATACAGGGACATGACCTATGATGTACCTATACGTCATAGGTCGGTAAGAGGTTAAAAGGAATCATGAGGAAACAGAAGAGATGTTAATTTTTTTATTATCATTTTAACCTCAACCACTTATCAATATCAATTTATTTTGTGACAGGTGAGGCCTGGAGTAGAATTTATGATTGCTTGAAAATTTGAGATATCCCAGAAACTGAATTTTGCACCCACTCCCAGTAAAAAAAATTATTCAATTGCGTCTTTATGAATTTTTTATTTTACTCACTTATATAGCGCCATTAATTCCACAGCGCTTTACAGACATTATGGGCACTGTCCCCATTGGGGCTCCCAATCTAAATTCCCTATCAGTATGTCTTTGGAATGTGGGAGGAAACTGGAGAACCCGGAGGAAACCAATGCAAACACAGGGAGAACATACAAACTCCTTGCAGATGTTGTCGTTGGTGGGATTTGAACCCAGGACCTCAACGCTGCAGTGCTATCGAGCCACCATGCTGTTTCTTTTATTATTGACTATTAGAGCGCAGTCAGACGGCCTTATAACACTGATGACAATCACATTGCAATGCTCGGACTGACTGGCGTCTCTCCTGACCCAAGTATGACAGCATGTATTTCTATGAAGATGTCACATTCAGTTCAGGAGAGCCACTGGCCAGTCCCTGTACTGCGATGCACTCCTTGTCCCTGTTACACACAGCCATCTGACTGCACCTTTACTCCTACCTGCTCCTATATGGATAAGGTTGGATATATATTTTTTAAAGATACATCAGTATATGTAGCTAGCTGGATAGGAAAACTTTGAAAATTGTAGACTGGGAATACAACTTTTTACCGATTAGAGAATTCTTGCACATCTTCAGCATTTATGTTTTCATTTTGTGGATGAAAGATCGAAATATAGTAAAGTAAAAGAGACTTTTTTTTTTTAGGATGCAACGAGACTAGAATACTATCAGCCTGGCAATTTTCTCTTCACGCTGAGAAGGAAATGTTGTATCAGCTGAGATATGTAGCACAGAGCGTGGGCTGAACTCCTGCTTCTAATGCTGGCGCTAAACAGGAGTGTTAGAAGCATAAATTATCCTGGATCGCGGTCTCTGAGGCAGCCAGTGTGTATGTAGATAAATAAAATGTACAAGCTCGCTGCCTTGTGGGGACCTCAGATCCTTTGCAGAGGTCTCCCCTTATAAATTATTTTGTTACATAAAAGAAATAAAAGTTGCGCTACATAAAATAATATTAACCCTTTTGAGGCTAATAATCTGCACTTTAGTTGTGCGTGCCGACAAGTATGTATGCCAGGAAATTCATCCAGATATATAGCCCTAATTTGCCAGATATATAGTGTATCTCTAATACATAAAACTCTATGCCATTCAACTTTTCATTGTAAAAAAATCTAAATTATTCTGTCCAATAATTATTTTTTGGCACTTACCTTTGAATACGTAAACATCTACACTTTTTTAACGAAGTTGTAAAAAAAGTGTGCTGACAAAAACTGTCCTAATTTATTCCAAAATGGTATGCTTTTATCATATACATGATAGGCTATGGATAAGCACGACATATGTGTCAGGAATATCACCCCATATACTGTATACTACAGTATTCCTTTTTTACAGTATTAGGCTAAGTGCCCACGATGCAGAAATGCTGCAGATTTTTTCCGCTTCTCCCTGGCAGGAAAAATGCATGCGGATTTTACATGCGTTTTTCCTGCCATGTAGAAGCGTTTGTCAAGCGTTTTTGCATGCATTTCTGCATGCGGGTTATCAAGTGCTTTTCCAAGCGATTTTAGCATCACTCGGAAAGTGCTTGACAACTTGGTCACACTATATAAATCCATGCAACGGGCATGGATTTATATAGTGTGACCAAGTAATAGTTAAAAAAAAAGAATAAGAAAGGCAAAAAATAAAAAATAAAGATTATACTTACCTTCCGATGGCCCTCAGTATTTTCTCCGCTCCATCTGGTCTGTTGTATGGGTCGCGGTGGTGTTAAAGGACCTGCGGTGACATCATTGAGTCATGTGACAGGTCACGCGACTGCCTTAGCACAGATATTTGATATAGGAGTGTCTAATATTTGTCCTGATCATATGGAGATCTGTGGCGTATACTATGGGCATTATATAACCATTTAGTGGTCACTATACCACACTCAAACAGTGATCAGGACAAGTTACTGAGTATCTAAAGACCATTAATACTGAGTAGGGTTGAGCGAGTATGTTCTGTCCGAGTATGCTCGGGCCGAGCTCCGAGTATTTATAGCTCCTCGGTGATAAGGTTGAATCGCTCCCGTGTGCATGATTTGCAACTGTTTGACAGTTTTATTACATGTGAGGAATGTGTAAGAAATAGACATTCCTCACATGTAATAAAACTGTCAAACAGTTGCAAATCATGCACACGAGAGCGATTCACACATATCACCGAGCAGCTGTAAATACTCGGAGCTCGGCCCGAGCATACTCGCCGAAAAGGTTAATAGAACATACTCGCTCAACACTAATGCTGATTAATAACAAGATTTTTTGCCTGACTAATCAAGTGGTCAGTGTCAGAACTGATTGACTGTAGTGTTGATTCTACAGTTAAAATTTACCGGATAAAATATTCTGGAGTGCCAAAATATTTATGGCAACTTGACTGTTATTAACAACACCCCATAGTGACTTTAATCCACAGTGATAAAAATCTTAGTCACTGATTTCTAATGTTATAATAGTGTTTGATGAAGTTTTAATCTGTAATCATTAAAAGTTGATTTTAGTATTACTCCAGTTGGATAAGTCTGTGAATTTGTACTGCATATTTATTGATCAGCTATTGGTAAGATACTCACTGCAGTGAGAAAAATGCATAATGAAATTTGCATAAAAATCCAGATTTCTGATGTGCATTTTGTTGTATTTTTTCCCTCCTATAGGCTTGCACTGCACAGTGCAGAGAGCATGCTAATCAGAACTTTAGACTGTATCTGGAGGCGTGTACTTCTTCCCCTGCATGAGATTGACTAATCATAGCCAGGAGGCAACAACATACAGGGGAATAAACAACACACCCTCCTCTCATCACAGATCTCTGCAGCTACTGTGTAGAGATACAGAAAAGCTGAAATATGTATCATGACAAACATTTCCAGATCTCATCTCACAGTGCTGCAGTGCTTTCAGCAATTAACCCTTCTCCCACACTGACTTCCATGAGATGAGATCTCAAAGAGTTTGTCATGATACATAACTCTGCAGCTACTATGTAGAGGTACAGGTGTCTTGGCTCATTTCTTTTGTTTTGCTTTAGTGATTTGTTCTACATACAGGTGTTTGCCCCCCACCTCATGTGCAGAACAGTCAGGTCGGGGTCCTGCTTTGCCCTCATCTATTTTGAGGCTTGCTGGCACATAATCAAGGTGAAGTACAAGAGTTAGTATCCATCCTGATTGAGTACACCTTGTCATGGTGGGTTAACTTTTTGATTAAGATAGTGTCAACTAATTACCCAATGATTTTACATGTACTATTTATTTACTTACTGCAAGGTATTTTCTCATTGTTTTTCTCCTAGGTTTTGTCTCTAGAGATACAGCAGAGCTGAGTATCATTACAAACACATACAGATCTCATCTCACAGTGCTGTTGGTCACACTGACTGCCATTAGGTGAGATATGGAAGTGTTTGTTATGATACATAACTCAGGTCTGCTCTATCTCTAAACAGTAGTTGCAGAAGGAGAGGAGAAAGGTGTGCTCTTTTTTCCTCTGTGTGTTGCTGCCTGTTTATGATTAGTCAACCTCATGCAGGGGATGAAGTACATGCTCCAAGAGATAAATCTCTGGTAACCTATCAATCCAAATTTTTCTTATATGTAAATGAGCTTTTCAGGACTATGGGCCGGACACTGATGTTCTTGAGAATCCGCCTCCAGAGCTTATTTGAAATGAAAGGGAGCATTACCAGTGTGTTGTGTAATGGCCGCTCTCTGCTCTTCTGATCTCACTGCAGGAGCTGTGTGTGATTATAACTGACACATCTGCAGGTGGCCTCTCATAGTGCTTCCATCTCACAGGCAGCCTGTGTTGCAATACAGCAAAGCTATGAGAGCTGTAGCAAATTTGTTTGTAAGGAGACAAAGTTTAGTTCTACTGATCTGTGCTAGTTACATTTCTCTCACTGGTAACTCACCCCTTCATTTAAAATAATCTCTGGAGGCAGATTCTTAGGGACATCAGTGTATGGCCCATAGATTTTAACAGTTCATTTACAATATAATTTACATGGATTTCTCTGGAATAATAGATTGGATAGCAGATATCAAGGTATTATTTTATTCAGCTTCCAATAACCTACATGCCCATATAGATGGCCACTGACAGATTCCCTTTAACACTGTGAGAGGGAGATGTGTGGACATTGCTGCAGTATCAGCCTCTGGCCACAAGAGGTCTCTGTTTCCTCTAAAAGTGACTCCATGGTGAATTTGATGGTGTGTGAGTCTGCAAAAGCAAGTAGTGAGGAGAGGAAGGAGATTGTGGTGCTGCATCCTAAGAGCTCGGTGTGTGCAGCATGCTGGGAACATAACAGAACTTTGAGTAAAGGTGAAGCCTTGCCTGTGTCTCCGGCCAAAGAGAAAGAATCACTTCGGGGGGATGACTACGGTTGGATGCAGAGTTGGATTCCCCCAAAGGCATCTGAGTGACGTGAAGGGCCTTCTGCTAGTCTGACAGACTGAAAACTGTTCTCCTGTGACAAGGTCAGGACCTTCTTCTCAGTCTCCCAGCTAAGTGACAGGTCGGACAATCATACAGCTTATTCAGAGAACAGTTACCGGCCGGTAATTCCTGAGCTCAGGCCTCATCACAGGGATCTCGGTGGATGCCTGCACACAAATATCAGGAAGAGTTTGGCGCCAAACACAGGTTATCAATTGGAGACATTGGTTGTAGGCAAGTTTGGGTGAACCTTACCTAGAGACTCCCCCCAGTGGTAAGCTTGTGTATAGTTAGAATAACAGTATTGTAAACGTGAAGAGCTGTTAAGTTTGTGAACTGTTGCACTGCACCACTGCACGGCCTGCCTTGTGCACCCATTTGATTGCATCATTGCTCTGGGTAACACTCGGTTAACGCATTGGGCAGAACCACTAGGTAGGCAAAATTATAGTTCTTCTATTAGTACATCCTGGTCCTGTCAGTTGTGCAGCGCAGGGGTCCTAGCTGTCCTGAGCTAGGTGTGAGTGAAGTTTATTTGTATTCCTTTCTTGCATTGCCGGGGCAACCCAGTTCCTGTTCTTAGTTAAAAAGGTGTTCCCCAATAAATTGTCTGCTAGTATCCTTTGTCCTCTACCCGCTGTATTCTGAGAGAGACCTCCTCGGTACCCAGTCTACAACACCATAAAGCATATGGATTCAAATACATGTACAAATACTTTTAGTTGAAATCCGACATAAAAGTTTAAAAATAAAAAGTTATATATTATGGTTTATTTTACTTTTCTTATTATATTTTCTGCTTTTTATGCAACTATTGTATTATCTTAGCCCTTTATAAACATTCCTTATCCCCTCACCCTAGTCCTAATCTAATCTAGTGCTTGTCCTAACCTTATCCAAGCCCCTACCCTATACAAGACCTGCCCATAACCCTAGTCCTACTCTTAATCCTAACCCTATCCTTAGTCTTAGCCTTAACTGTAACCCTTATAGGGTTGGAAAATGTATATAAAAATTTAAAGTTTATTATAACATTAGTGTTTTATTTCAAGGTACGCTTTTTTACAATTAGAATTTCTCCCCCAGCAGGTCTTGGTCTCTCGACAAAATTACAAGTAAGAAGAGAGGTAGAGAGCTCTGGGAGAGCACTGTGCAGCCTTTGTGATCTTAGTTGATCCTTATGTAGAGTGCATCTGTGACGCTCGCAAGCCCTGCCCTGGGAAGATGGGGTACTCGGAGCCGGGTCCGACATTGAGAACGGGGATGCAGTCGTGGCCTGGACCCGTTCCGTGCTCAGGGCCGTCACATTAAAAATGATGTTAGGGCTTTCCGGGTTGAGTGGTAATTGTCGACTACGCCACCTGTGGTGTCTGGTGATGCGCCACCAGCGCCGCTACAGTCCGCTGAGGCCCGATGTCATGGCGGCTAAAGTTCTCGCTGCTCCCCACAGGCGGAGCGCGGCCTCAGGGCAGGCAAGGCAGGATGCAGGGGGTAATAGTAGTAGCGCGGGGAGTGCGGGCACGGCGTCGCGTGGTATGGCGTGTAATGAACAGTCCGGAGGCCATAGAGATGAATTTCCAAGGCTTTACTCACAGTTCTCATAAGCAGTGCAAGGCTTCTCCCTGCTCCTCGCGGAGTCCTGCGGCCACCAGGGACGGGGGTCCGACTACCTCCGAGGAAGTCCAGTGTGAGGTAGCATCCTTACACCAGAGTGTTCCTGCACTACAGACTTTACCCTTTCCGGTCTGTGCGTGTGTAGATAGGCCGGGTCTCCCTCTGAGCTCCTCTCAGGTGTAGGGCTCGGGTGGCAATTCCTCTCCATCCGAGGCCCGGTGGGATCCTCAGGGCCTAACTGGGCTTTCCCGTCCTGGACGTAGAGTACGAGGTCGGGTGTCGGGGGCCGGTACCCCTCTCGCAGCCGGAATCCCTCTGAATAGATCAGGTAGGCGAGGACAGGTGGCGTACTCCGCTCCGTCTGCATCCTCCCCGGGACCCATTTGCTAGGTAGCCACACTCTAAAGCTCCCGGGCCTTCTTGATCTTGGTCCTTGGCCGGGTTGAGACATTCCTCGTCTGCAACCTACCTCTCGTCCCAAAGATCGGGGTACGAGGGCTGTGTCCCATACCGGTGCAGGCCCACACAGGATCTGCGCTCCCGGAGGGAAGTCACATTACACACAGTTCATGACAGCACAGTACGACCACTAAGAAGGACAGGTCCACACAGAACCAAAAGGACCAGCAAGAGACCGGACAGAAGGACCAGAAAGAACCAAGATCAAAGATGGCATACAATTAAATATGAAATTAGAAGTGTCACTGACTAACTGTTCCTCCACCCACACCCACTAACTGGTTCCTACCACTATGTGTTCCCCAGTCTCCCTGTAACCAGGGGAGCCGCACCTAGTGCATACTAGCTCCCTCTGGTGGAAATGTGGTGTTGGATGCAAAAGGCTGGAACACCACCATCAAACCTGGCTTACCTCAGAGGAGGAACACCACACTCCATTAAAGAAGTGCAGCATTCCTGTGGCGGCCGAACCCTCAGGGGCGCCACACATCACTTGAGTATTATTTTTTTTTCTGTACTCTGCATATGCAGTGAATGAGATGACAAAGCACCATCGATCTAGAAGAATCGGCAATGGGGCAAAGAGCAACATTTTGCACCCCTGTAGAGTTTGACACCCAGGGCAACCTAACCTGTGCCCTCTCCCATGTTATACCACTACATAAACATGAGGAACACACATCTTCCAGTGTGTCAATATCAGCAGAATACAGAAGTGTTTAATTGTAGACTGTATTCTGTAAATGGACAACTGGTAGTGTCTAACTCAAATTGTAATTCCCTAGCATAATACTTAGCTGATTGCATCTTGCTACATTCCTACTGTTCCTGTATTATAAAAAATGCATTCTCACAGGTTGGTGTTAAATAGTAATTGTCCATGGTTTAAAATTTACACTTTCTTTAGGTTACACTTTCTTATGGCTCTATCATCCTTTCTGGTCAGCTCAATTGAATCAATCAGAGGTTTAATATTTCTCATCCAGTATGTGTGCAGCAGTGAAAAAACATCTTTCAGCATCCAATTATTACTCAATGCATCGATTGGTAAAGAAAAAAAGAGTTGTATGGTTTGATTAATAGCTATAGTGATTGCTAGGCTTCACATCATTAGAGAACAAAGCCTGATATCTGACATCACAGATTGGAGGGAAGCCAAAGTCAGAACATGAGCCGTACGTATAATAAATTCCCGGGACTTTATAACATTGAGCAAATTTCTCCAACTGGAGGCCCTTGAAAATGATTGGGAACTTCAAAATATAGTAATGGCAAAAGCATTCAGCTGCAGAAAAAATGTAGCAGATTCAACATATCAATTACAGATACCTTTTATTCTACTGTACTGATAGAAGAGAACATGAATGTGCTGAATGATATCATTTCACTGCTCCAATCTCATATGTGTCATAATTTACTTTTAATGTCATTACCATATGTCCATTCAAAGCTTCTCTGCAACTGTACCAAAGCCATTTGTGAGATATTTACAACCTATAATCCAGTAACAATTACATGGGGTGAGGAAACCAGCAAACATTTGGCACAGGCGCGGAAAGAATATGTATCAGTGTGGATAAGCGAGTCCAATTGGTTGGGTCAATTTTCTGAGCTGCTGGGAGCTTGATCTGTGCATAAAACCTGTTCACATCCTGGATGGAGACAACCTGGATGGTTAATGGAGACATCAATGAAGTTGTCTTTTAGAAGTACTCAGTGGCTCCCGAGAGATTGCTAGTATTCCAGAGGATTTTGACTTCCAGTTCACATCCCTGGTGGCAATAAAAGAATGCTGTCATCAGAAAGCTGTTAATGAAGCGGGTGGAAACTGCTCTTAATTGACATATGCCCACATCATAAAAAAACTTAAAACAGCATTATTCGTACAAGGATGAAACTCTCAAGAGAAATTACATCTCTTCATCTCTTCAAACACCTGTGACAAGACTTGTGTGTTTGTATCCCATTTACATACACATGGAAATTTACTGTTTCACTGAAGCAGAAAAGTCTCTAAAAATATTATATTTTGCCTCCCAACTTTCAAGCAGCATACATTTTTAGGTTTCCATTCGAGGTTTCTGTATTGTTGACAGCAAAAAATGTGCAGCCTGTAGTATTATTCTTGCCTTAAAAATTACTGCAATCTCAATGAAACCTTTACATAACCAACATTTAAAGCACCACTCCAGCATTTCTTTTATTTTATCTCTGGAGTGGTTTGACAAATCGACAGTGGCGACCAAAAGTTTTGCATTTTTTTAAAAGTGTGATTACTTCCGTCTGGTTGTTGTGATCCCATTTTCCTGGGGATTTTAGTAAACCGGAAGCAAACGGTTATCAGCTATAAGGAAGAAAATTGTTTTATTCCTTTATGTGTTAGTTTTCAACATTTGCTGGGTTAAATGTTTTGCATATTTTGTCATCGGTAGTCGAATTTTGTCTAAGATTGAATTTTTTTTTTATGTGTGTGTGTTTTAAGGTTAACACAGATTCTCCCACCTGAGCTGTGGATCTATACAGCTCCTCTAGAGTTACTAGGAGCTTTTTACCTACTTCACTGAGTAGTGCTCTCCTTGTTTGGGTTTTCAATTCAGATGGACAGCCATTTCTTGGTAGGTTTGCAGTTGTGATTTAACAGTGGCTACGTGAGATGTTCAGAGCATGGGCTACTTTTTTTCTAACCTAACCCTGCTTTACTGTTCTCCACAACTTTAACCCTGACCTGCCTGGTGTTTCCTTGGTTTTCATGGTGCGGTTTGATTCCTAATGTTCTCAAACAAACCTCTAAGGCCTTCACAGCTGTAGTTATACTGAGAATAAATTACATACAGGTGGACTCAATTTACTAATTATGTGACTTCTGGAGGCAATAATGCAGAAACTTCTGATGAAAATAAAAATAAAAATGCATCCTGTCCCAAAATTTAATGGTGAAATATGATATTGTAATAGGCTTGCACAACATGTTTTGGTTTATGCCTCATAATTACTGAATTTTGTTTTTTCATTCAGTCCCATTACCACAGGTGCATAAAATCCATCACCTTTCCATGCAGTGTGCCTTACTAACGCTTGTGACAGAATGTGAAGTTAGTTGTTTTAAAGAGCTCAGTGAATTTGAGTGTGGCATTGTAATTGCCACAGTTGCAGCTAGTGATTTGTGAAATGTTTTCCCTTTCCTCTGAACTCCTTTACGATATTTGACGTAACTGTACGTCATATAAGCTGTGCCCGCAGGATCGCAGCCGAGAGCTCGGCTTAAGTGATAGCTGAGTTCTGGCTGTCGCAGCCAAGGGTTGTACCTGTGCTGCCCCCGATTGTTTAACCCCTAAATGCCAAGATCAATAGCAATAGCAGCATTTAGAAGGCTAAGAGATAGAGGGGCTCCCTCTCCCACCTGATCGGTACCTCCGCTAAATAATTAATAAATAATAAAGAAATTAAAGAGAAATACAAAAAAACAAGGCACCATACAGCTACATCAGCAGAAAAATAAAAAAAGCTGTACCTTTCAGAATATACCAATGCAAAAACAATTATTTTTTCTATAAAATTCTTTGTATTATGTAAAAGCGACAAAACATAAAAAAATGATATAAATGTGGTATCGATGTAAACGTACTGACCAGAAGAATAAAGCTGATCTATCAATTTTGCCACATGATGAACGCCATTAAAAAAAAAATTATAATTCCTGAATTGCTGGTTTTTGCTCATTCTGACCCCCAAAAATTGGAATAGAAAGCGATCAAAAATTGTTATGAAGCAGAGTATGTATAAAACTTCTCATTTATTGGTACGTTAAAAGATTATGGCAACCTCATATCACACGATAAACCTACTTGTTTCTTCTAGACCATGTTCAGGCCATGAAAAAGGCTCTCTAGCCGAAACGCGTAGGTTTAGCGTGTAGTACAAGGTTGCTGTAATATTTTAAGGTACCAATAAATGTGAAATTTTATACATACCCTGCTTCATCGCTGAAGGATTCTTCTCTCTTATGTGGCTTCTGCAGCTCTGACCTAGGCGGCAAATTACAAGCTATCACATGACTGTGTTGGCAAAAAATATTGAAAAATTATAGTTCTCAAAATATATCAATGTAAAACTTTTTTTTGTTTAAAAAAAAGCGTTTTTTTTTGGTGTGTAATAGTAAGTAACCAAACATAAAAACTATATAAATCTGGTATGGTTGTAATTGCACCAACCCAAAGAATAAAATTGTTTAAGAATAAAGTTATACTGCATGAGGAATGACAAAAAGAAAGAAATAAAACCAATTCTTGAACTGCTCTTCATTAGTTCATTTTGGCTCTCAGAGATCGCAGTAAGGCTCAGCACGCATTTATCCTGCATTCTGCACTGAGCACTTACACTATGGTGTCCATGTAAATATCTGAAATACGTGATTCAAACAGAACCCGCGATGGAAGATTCCCTATAATGAGGCAGATGGAGACACTTTGGACTCTCTCTAGCCATTCATCCATGTCGATCGTGTGCATAAAAACGTGGTCGATCACAGTTTTGTACATCTCTGAAAAGAGGGACACCACTGAACAGAGTCCAGATGGAATCCAGAGTAACTGCAGTTGCCTCATTATAGTGAATGGATCAATTGGGGGTTTCATGAGAACATCTTTATGTCATTAGGATATTTAGATGGAAACCCCAATGTAAGTGTTCAATGTACAACACAGGATAAATGTGATCCAAAAATATATATAAAATGTTCCCAATAAAAGTTTCCACTCAATCCACACAAAAAAACAAGTCCCCAACCAGGTCCGTCATCTGTCATTTGAAATATAGGGGGCTTCCATGTTACTGGTAGCACAAAGGCTCTGGAAAAGCGCTATGGCCCCCCAAAACGAGATCCAGCAAAATCTCTGCTCAGAAATCCAAATGCCAACTTTTGATCCCCACCGTGTAACCCATTTCCAATCCACATGTTTGGCATCTCTGTAGCGATGAGGACCCTCTTAATTAATGGATGCATGTCTCCAGAAGCACAAGCTGGGCACAATGTATGGACACTACAACGTACTGGGCACTACAATGGCATATTTGCAATTTTTACTCTGCAACATCCACAGCAGCTTGTTTCTGGAAAACATCCTTGGAGTCAAATTGTCCCTACACCTGTAGATAAATTCCCAGAGGGGTGTAATTTCCAAAATTGGGTCACTTGGGGAGGATTCTGCTCTTCTGGCACTTAGAGGCTCTGTATATGGAGTCCGCAAACTATTGTACTAAAATTTCAAAGAGTCAAATAGCTCTCCTTCCCTCCAAAGTCTAAGCAGTACTGTATAGCCTCATATGGTCTACTGCCACGTTCAGCAGAAATTAGGTGACAAATTTTGGTGTCATTTTTACCAATTTCCCTTGTGAAAATGCAAAATCTGGGTCTAAAACAAAATTTTTGAGGTAGAAATGTAATTATTTTGTCTTCACTGCCCAATAACATAAAAATCTGTGAAGCACCTGTAGTGTCAATATAATCACTGCACCCTTAGATTAATTCATTGAGAGGTATAATTTGAAAAACGGGGTCACTTATGCTGAATTCTGCTGTTCTGATTTCTCAAGGGCTCTTCCAATGTGACATGGCACCCTCAAACCATTCCAGCAAATTCTGTGCTATAATATGGTGCTCCTTCCCTTCTGTGCTTTCCACTGTGCCTGAAAAGTAGTTCCCAATTACATGTAGGGTATTGGCGCACTCAGGAGAAATTGTACAACAAACTGTAAGGTCCATTTTTTTCCTATGAGCCCTTATAAAAATTAAAAACCTGGGAGCTAAAACAACATGTAAATGGTAAAAATCAAATTATTTTTTTCACCACCCAATGGTATAAAATTTTATGATAAATCTGTGGTGTTAATATGCTCACTGTACCCCTAGATTAATTCTTTGAGGGGTGTAGTTTGTAAAGTGAGGTCACTTATGGGGGGGTCTGATTTTCTGGCACCTCATCGGTTCTGCCAATGTGACATGGCACCGTCAAACCATTCCAGCAAAATCTGCACTCCAATATGGCACTCCTTCCCTTCTGACCTTTGCATTGTGCCTCAAAACTAATTTTCAACCCCATATGGGACCTTAACGAACTCAAAAGAAATTGAGTAACAAATTTTATCAATCATTTTTTCCTATTACCTCTTTTGAAAATGTAAAACTTGGAGTCAAAACAACATTTTAGTGGAAAAATTGTCATTTTTCATTTACTCAGTCCAATGTTATACAATTCTGTGAATTGTCTGAGGATTAAGAATGCGTCCGTAATGGTGTCTGCAATCTATTCCAGCTAAAATTAGGCTCCAAAATTCAAACGGTGCTCTTTTCGCTTCAGGGCCCTACCATGCATCCAAACAATAGTTATAGGGTATTGGCATACACAGGAACACAGGAGAGGTTGCCCAACAAATTTTGGGGTCCATTTCCTCCTGTTACTTTTGTGAAAATGAAAAATGTGGGGCTTAAGCAATATTTTCATGGGAAAAATTAAAATATTCATTTTGTTATCTGCTTGACAGCGTGGCAAATCAGGGATGTTCATGGGCGGAGCCGATTTTTTGGCGCGAACAAGCCGGAACCCCGAACACGAATTTAAAATGCCGAACAAATTCGCTCGCCATTAGTTTGAGGGGTGCAGTTTTTAAAATGGTGTTACTTTTTTGTATTTTCTGTCAGCTAGGCCCCTCAAAGTCACTTCAAATGTGATGTGGTCCCTAAAAAAACTCACTAACTCCCTAACAAAAAAAATTTGTTTAAAAAATGATGCTGATGTAAAGTACACATGTAGCATATGTTATTTATTAACTATGTTGTGTGGTATAAATATCTAGTTTAAGAGCATAAAAATTCAAAGTTTTAAACTTGCAAAATTTTTAAATTTGTTGTCAAATTTTAGATATTTTCATAAATAAACGTAAATAATATCGACCTGAAAACTGGCTTGAGGTTGAAGGGATTAAAGAGAATTGTTCACTAATTAAGAGAATTTGTTAATTTAAACTGATATACATACAGTGCCTTGAAAAAGTATTCATACCCTGTGAACTTCGCAACATTTTTTCACATTAACCCAGAAATGTAAATGTATTTTAGGCTGTGTGACCATGATGCGTTTTTTAAGCGTTTCCGCAGCGCAAAAACGCTGCAGAAACGCTTAAAAACGTAAGTTAGAAGGCCTGCCATGTTTCCCAATGATAATCCGCATGTGCTGTGCACATGTTGCGGAAATTTCCGCTGCGGATTATCATTGCGGAAAAAAACGCAGCACTACCAATTATTTTGCAGAAGCGCTGCGTTTTTGCCGCCATTGACTTGAATTGTAACGCATGGATTCCGCATCACTGCATCTGTAGATGCGGAATCCATGCGTTCCAATGTGCGGATGGTACCTGGGTCTAGAGGACAGGAGACTCTCCTCTGGACCCAGGTACCATAGAACCTGTGAAAAAAAGAATAAAATAAAATGTTCTATTTACCTTCTGATGGCCCCCGCTGCACTCGTCCTCCCATGCCGGCAGCTCACGATGGACTGAAGGACCTGCGCTGATGTCATAGTCATGTGATGGCAGGTCCTTCAGTGTACCGCGAGCTGCCGGCAGCCAGGACGGAGCGAAGCAAGACTCCGGGGGCCATCAGAAGGTAAGTATAGATTTATTTTTTCATTTTTAACCATTCTTTGGGGTCACACTATATAAATCCATGCTGTTTGCATGGATTTATATAGTGTGACCAAGTTGACAAGCACTTTCCAAGTGATGCAAAAATCGCTTGGAAAGCGCTTGTCAGCCCGCATGCGGAAATGCATGTGAAGAACGCTTCACATCCGCATGTCCCTGGCAGGAAAACGCATGTAGAATCCGCATGTGTTTTTTCTGCCATGGAGATGCAGAAATGCTGAGGAAAATTCCAGGGCATTTCTGCATCGTGGGCACATAGCCTTATTTGGATTTTATGTGATATACGAACACAAAGGGGCAAGTATTTGTTAAAAGTGTAAACTAAACGATACATGATTTTCTAATTATTTAAAAAATACAAATTTGAAAATTGTGAGTTGCCTTTGTAACAGCCCCCTGTTGTCTGATACCCCTAAATAAAATTCTGTAATATTGTTCTTACCATAAAAATTACTGTAATCTCAATGAAAATTTAACAGACCACAAATTTAAAATAATTAATCCATTAGTTGGAAGTGATCATTTCCATAACAAAGATCTATTCCTAAATTGTGAAATTAAAAAATAAGATTAGAATAAGAAATTTTTCTTCTCTACATGTCATGTAATATGCAATTGGACTGATTCCTTAAAGGGAACCTGTTATGTCCGATAACACTATTAACCAGAAGATGTAGGGTTAATCTGCAGGTTAATAATGCAATGAAGATGCCCAACCCTAGTACTAAAATTATGGTGCCCGGGTGAAAATTAACTTTATTTCTCCCGGGAGTCGCTGGCTTTCAGTCATAGAGGAGTGCCAGCACAGCTTCAGTCATCACCCACTATACTATTAGCACGCCCTAGCACTTTGACTGACAGCTGCCCCAGCAGTCCCATGGGGAGTGTTTATAGTATAGTGAGTGAGGACTGAAGACATGCCGGCACTCTTCTATGACTGAGAATCAATGACTCCCGGAAAATATAAAGTTAATTTTCTCCCGAGTGCCGCACTTTTAGTACTGTGGCTGGGCACCTTCATAATACTATTAATCTGCGGATTAACCCTATATCTGCAGGTCAGGTTAATAGTGTTATCAGACATGACATGAAGGTGAACACAGCAAGGGTTCCCATAACAGAGCACATAACAAGTACTATTTTTATGGATAAATCCCTTTCATTTTTGATATTTTTTGTGATATAAATCTGTTTCTGTGTTCTTTCTAGATTTATTACTTTTAAACTGCAATGTTCACAGATATTACATGGAGTGGTATGTCACTGGGCACAGTATGTTGTGATATGATATAATCTAAAGCTGAACTATTAGTATCATAGTGTCACGATTATTCCTATCAGTGTGTCTGGACTCAATGAATGACTGTTCTGCAGTCCCATCTAGGGTAGGGGTGTGCTGAGCTGTCTGTATGGTTATTGACAGCTCAGCTGTCCAATCGGGAGCTGTGGCATGCTGAACTGTCAGTGTCTTGAGTTATAGTTTAGCTGTTCAATAGAGCACCTGCGATTTCGAGGCTTCCAGGGCCAACTACCACAACCAGTGGCCCCCCCGCTTTTTGCAGGTCCCCACAGAGAGAAGGTAGCAGCAAGCTTAGGAAGCTGACGGTCCATTGAGGTACGGGTTCAGAAGACTCGAGAGTCCCAACCTGGCTTCTCCGAACATATCCATGAAACCAAGTGACTGGTGGGTCCCAACCTGGCTTTCTCCGAGAGTATCCATTGGTCCCAGTCAACCGGTTGGTCCCAACCTGGCTAACCCAAACATCTCCATGGGTTCCAGGTGACCTTGTGGTCCCAACCTGGTTTCGCCAAATGTATCCATGGGTTCTGTGATAGTCAATGGAGCAGATCTATATCCTTCCAACCAGGTCATGTTCCCTTAGGCTGGCATCCTGTAGAATCCAAATTTGTTTCCCTCTGGATGGAGCAATGCTACCAAGCTGCTATTGTGAAGAGTTACTCTGCCTCTTAGAGTCTCTCTTGGCTGTCATTTTGTAAAGGTGTTTCTCAACATTCATAGGGCAGGAAGGGGTGGCATGGGCTCATGTCTCATTGTTTGAGCATTTAATTAATTTGTATAGTTTGGCTTCCATTACTCTGCAGATCAACAAGCTAGCTGGCCTGGTTTAATGTGTAATTAGCATATTAGCAAACAGCATTGTTCAATGACCCTGTGCAAAAATAACAGTATAATAAACTGTAGGAGCTGATATAAGATGTAAACAACAGCTATTCATCAATTAACAAATATCAACTCAACCTACAAGAGAAGTCAACATTCAGACTTATGACAAAAGTCCACGTTTCTTGTCCCACCTGAAGAAAGAAACACATAAATTCAAAAGTCAACATAAAAATAATAGTAAATTTGTCCTGGCCTACTGAATTTACACATCTGGATAATTAAGATTAAGAGCTGTGTCGTCACAGCTACCTTCTTGGAATTTTGACCTTGGACTGTTACCTGACTTATCTTATCCCTCTATCTATGACGTACCCTCTAGCTTTTGACCTCGGATCGCTTGACTACCCAGCCTCTTGGCTTTTCTGTGAGTAGTGAATAGCGGCACACATAGATTTGTGAGTTAGACCTGTGAGTATTGTGATAAACTTCTACTATAAAGGTGCCTCTGCACTTCCAGAAATCTGATCAATTTATGTCGATCATTATCAATCTAATTTGGTGAATAAAAATGGCCAATTATCACATTGTCACCTGTCTCATCTTATTTCCTTATCAGACCTGACATGCAAAAAAATATGTCTCGCTATTACAATGATTTTAACATGTTAAAAGTATCGTAATTGACAATCCCATTATAGGTATTAACATTTTTATTTTAGGTTGATCATGTAAACTGTTACATTCAAGGTCAAATTGGTTGGATACTGTCCTATTAAAAACTAGACACTGAGCATTCCAGAGAGCCTTTTACCCAGTCACATTCCTCTGCCCGTAACTAACACCGATTGATAATATAACAAGTTGGTCAGCTTTTGTCTATAGGCCCTTTTAAACGATTCAATACAAATTGTATGGGGACTATTGAATAATAATATGAGTGGTGATTCCAGTACAGGTGGAAGCCGAGAAAGCTGGGTGGTGACCAATCCTATCTGACCCATTAAACTTGAATTTTTGCTTATTTCTCCAGTGTAATGCTACCAGTCTTATTCCCATTTCTGTGCACTTTTCCTGGTTAAAATCATATTATTGCTGACTTACATAGTTTTCGTTTGGTCTACTTATGTATAAAAAAACAAACGTAAAAAAAAACTGTGAAAATGTATATGCAATGTTGTGTAAGTGCGTTAATATACTCACTGATCTCCGACTTCCCCAGTTTCCAGCGCGGCTTCGGTCCTTTTTTGAGTCACGTGACTTCTATTCTAACACACCAAATCACACTGGGATTTATGTGTAAGCTGGAAGCCGCTTATACAATGTAAGTCTATGGAACCTCATAGACTTACTGTACATTTTAAAAACAACTTCCGGCTCACACACAGACCTCAGTGTGAGTCAGAATAAAAGTCACGTGACCCAGAAGAGGATCTGTGAGAATATTAATGCACTTACACAACATAATTTACACCTTCAGATAAGGTTATGGAATAAAAAATTTAGTGGAAGCATTTCTTTAAGAAATTTTAAACTTGCCAAATCACTCTAGAAAATGAATATTTTACTCATTTATTTATATTTCCTTATGAATACTTTCATAGTTATTAATTGACCACTTTTTCTTTTTTGGTTTATTTTTTCTAGTAAGTCTTATCCAGTGCAAGCTTTATTTGAGCAGTGTTTTTTCATGGGTGGCCACATATTATCATGTCTGTGTGCCGTGTTCTTGTTATGATCTGCTACAAGCACTAAGGAAAGACTGGAGATCTGTCCCTACAATAGAACTAAGCTGGATCCCTATGATGTAAAAGGGAACCTGATCCTGCGATCAGACCCGCTAAAGTCCTCGGCTAGTCTGAATGAAGACCTATAGATGTGAGGAAGGGATCCCTACAAGAACTAGGGACTGGGAGAAAGATGGACACCTCCTAGCAGAAATTGTAGCAGAAATAAGACAAACAAACAACATAGAAAATAGAGGTCCGAAGACCTAGCAAAACTGACTGAGAAAGGTAACAGAGCACCAAGCTAGCTCAAGAGTAGAAATTACAATGAAGTACAGCAAGGCCAGGAGGGCGGAGCCGGATTAAATAGGCAAAAAAGGTCATGTGACCAGCAAACTAGAAAAAACCTAACAGGAGAGTACTAACAGTACCCCCTCTTCTAAGAGGATCCTCCGGATCCCCTAGGCCCGGGCTTATCAGGAAGCCTCCTGTGAAACGCTCTGACAAGTCTGGAAGCAGAAACATCATCCGCCCTCACCCATGAGTTATCCTCGGGTCCGAAACCCTTCCAAGCGACGAGATACTGCAAACTCCCTCTATACCGTCTAGAATTTAGGATGCGGGAAATTTCATATTCCCCGTCCTCCACCACCGGAGGAACAGTGGCAGAGGCGTTACCATCCGACACATCAGCTCTTTTCAACAGAGAAACATGAAACACCGGATTAATCTTCCAGGAGGTAGGAACCACCAACCTAACAGCAGATTGGTTAACTATCTGAAGCACCTTAAAGGGCCCTACAAACTTGGGACCCAATTTTTTAGAAGGAATCCTCAATCGCAGATTCTTAGAGGACAACCAAACCATGTCACCAATAGCAAACGAAACCTCTTGCCGTTTCCTATCAAAGTACCTCTTAGATTTTTTGTTAGCCTCCTGAAGATTACCACGCACATCCGTCCAAACTCTCTCCAAATCACCGGAAAAACTCTCCTCCTCAGGCACAGCCGATACCAATTTGGAGAATGACCCAAAAGACGGATGTCTCCCAGAACAACAAAAAAAAGGAGAACACCCAGCAGAAGAGGATGTATGGTTGTTAAGAGTAAATTCAGCAAGTGGCAGAAACTCATACCACCCCTCTTGATTGTCTGCCACAAAGCAACGCAAGAACTGCTCAACATCCTGGTTCTTTCTTTCTGTCTGGCCATTAGACTCAGGATGATATCCGGATGAAAACGACAAATGAACTACCAACCTGTCACAAAAGGCACGCCAAAAACGAGCCATGAACTGAGGTCCCCTATCAGAAACAATGTCAGTAGGAACGCCATGTAGTCTGACAATTTCCTTGACAAAAGCCTTAGCGAGTGTCTTAGCGCAAGGCAGTTTGATGAAGGGAACCAAGTGACACATCTTGCTAAAGCGGTCCACGACCACCCAGATGACCGTGAAACCCTCAGAGGGGGGAAGGTCAGTAATAAAGTCCATAGCCAGATGTGTCCAAGGTGCACTAGGAACCTCCAGAGGGCAAAGCAACCCCGCAGCAGGAGCATGCGAAGACTTAGATCTAGCACACACAGTACATTGACGCACCCACTTAATGACTTCCTTCTGCCATCCAGGCCACCAAAAACTACGACCTACAAGTCTCTTGGTCTCAGAAATTCCAGGATGATCTGCCAACTGAGACTCATGACTAGAGATGAGCGTTGTTCTACTCGAACTGTTCGCCAATCTCAAATTCGAGCTGTTTTGGGCGGTGTTCGAGCCGGTCGGCGAACACGAACAATTTGAGAAAAATTTGGCTGTTCGAGGTTATGTTCGATAACTGTTCGTGCACCAAAATCATAACTGGATTTTTTCTCAGTAATGATGAAAATTAATGTTAATACGCAGTTTGAGTGTACAGCGGGGCGGGGGGAGGGGCAGGGGATGGATCTCTGCAGGAACAATGAAGATCTCCATTTTTTTTTCTCTTTCCCGCATTTGCAGTGGGGAGGTGCAATCTGTCAGCCTATCAGCAGCGCACACACGGAGCGAAGTGCTTTTTTTCACACAAGCAAGGGCATGTGTGATTGGCAGTGTATGTCACATGTCCTTGCCCTATAAGACCAAGCCATTTTCCCCGTCGCCACCATTTTCTCACTGCTGCAGCTGCGTGTTAGACGGCACCGCTGTTGCTGTGTGCGCTATACCTTGTTAATTTCAAGCCAATTTTCGCACAAATATACAGATAGCTTGGGAGTAGGGAATAGTTGTGATTGCAGTCCTTTTAAGGACTAGGTTACAGCATTTCCTACGACTTTTATCAGGCAGGTCTGTGCTCTTAAATAGATAGATTGTGGGAGTAAAGACTAATTGTAATTGGAGTCCTTTTCAGGACTAGGTTACATCAGTTCCTATCAGTTTTTGCCAGGCAGGTCTGTGCCAGTGCTGTGCAAGTTTTTTTCACAGCATTTGGCTGAATCTAGCAAAGCTAATCCTTTTTGGCCTATTGCAGAGTGTGTTAGTCAGTGGAGTAGCCTATCTGTGTTGCAAGATATACCACCTGTGTATAGAATACCAATTTTTTTACTGCACCTAGTGAAGTAAAATCTTTTGGGCATAGCATCATTCTATTAGTCCATCTATACTGACCTCCATCAGGTTGCAAACTGAATATAATTTTTTTCTGCATCTAGCTCTGAAAAAATATTTGGGCTTCTAGCAGTGTGTGGGACTTGGTCTATTAGTCCATCTATACTGACCTCCATCAGGTTGCAAATTAAAAATAATTTTTTTCTGCATCTAGCTCTGAAAAAATATTTGGGCTTCTAGCAGTGTGTGGGACTTGGTCTATTAGTCCATCTATACTGACCTCCATCAGGTTGCAAATTGAATAAAAAAAATTTCTGCATCTAGCTCTGAAAAAATATTTGGGCTTCTAGCGGTGTGTGGGACTTGGTCTATTAGTCCATCTATACTGACCTCCATCAGGTTGCAAATTAAAAATAATTTTTTTCTGCATCTAGCTCTGAAAAAATATTTGGGCTTCTAGCAGTGTGTGGGACTTGGTCTATTAGTCCATCTATACTGACCTCCATCAGGTTGCAAATTAAAAATAATTTTTTTCTTCATTTAGCTCTGAAAAAATATTTGGGCTTCTAGCAGTGTGTGGGACTTGTTCTATTAGTCCATCTATACTGACCTCCATCAGGTTGCAAATTAAAAATAATTTTTTTCTGCATCTAGCTCTGAAAAAATATTTGGGCTTCTAGCAGTGTGTGGGACTTGGTCTATTAGTCCATCTATACTGACCTCCATCAGGTTGCAAATTAAAAATAATTTTTTTCTTCATTTAGCTCTGAAAAAATATTTGGGCTTCTAGCAGTGTGTGGGACTTGTTCTATTAGTCCTTCTATACTGACCTCCAGCAGGTTGCAAATTGAATATAATTTTTTTCTGCATCTAGCTCTGAAAAAATATTTGGGCTTCTAGCGGTGTGTGGGACTTGGTCTATTAGTCCATCTATACTGACCTCCATCAGGTTGCAAATTAAAAATAATTTTTTTCTGCATCTAGCTCTGAAAAAATATTTGGGCTTCTAGCGGTGTGTGGGACTTGGTCTATTAGTCCATCTATACTGACCTCCATCAGGTTGCAAATTAAAAATAATTTTTTTCTGCATCTAGCTCTGAAAAAATATTTGGGCTTCTAGCAGTGTGTGGGACTTGGTCTATTAGTCCATCTATACTGACCTCCATCAGGTTGCAAATTGAATAAAAAAATTTTCTGCATCTAGCTCTGAAAAAATATTTGGGCTTCTAGCAGTGTGTGGGACTTGGTCTATTAGTCCATCTATACTGACCTCCATCAGGTTGCAAATTAAAAATAATTTTTTTCTTCATTTAGCTCTGAAAAAATATTTGGGCTTCTAGCAGTGTGTGGGACTTGTTCTATTAGTCCATCTATACTGACCTCCATCAGGTTGCATATTAAAAATAATTTTTTTCTGCATCTAGCTCTGAAAAAATATTTGGGCTTCTAGCAGTGTGTGGGACTTGGTCTATTAGTCCATCTATACTGACCTCCATCAGGTTGCAAATTAAAAATAATTTTTTTCTTCATTTAGCTCTGAAAAAATATTTGGGCTTCTAGCAGTGTGTGGGACTTGTTCTATTAGTCCTTCTATACTGACCTCCAGCAGGTTGCAAATTGAATATAATTTTTTTCTGCATCTAGCTCTGAAAAAATATTTGGGCTTCTAGCGGTGTGTGGGACTTGGTCTATTAGTCCATCTATACTGACCTCCATCAGGTTGCAAATTAAAAATAATTTTTTTCTGCATCTAGCTCTGAAAAAATATTTGGGCTTCTAGCGGTGTGTGGGACTTGGTCTATTAGTCCATCTATACTGACCTCCATCAGGTTGCAAATTAAAAATAATTTTTTTCTGCATCTAGCTCTGAAAAAATATTTGGGCTTCTAGCAGTGTGTGGGACTTGGTCTATTAGTCCATCTATACTGACCTCCATCAGGTTGCAAATTGAATAAAAAAATTTTCTGCATCTAGCTCTGAAAAAATATTTGGGCTTCTAGCAGTGTGTGGAACTTGGTCTATTAGTCCATCTATACTGACCTCCATCAGGTTGCAAATTAAAAATAATTTTTTTCTTCATTTAGCTCTGAAAAAATATTTGGGCTTCTAGCAGTGTGTGGGACTTGTTCTATTAGTCCATCTATACTGACCTCCATCAGGTTGCAAATTAAAAATAATTTTTTTCTGCATCTAGCTCTGAAAAAATATTTGGGCTTCTAGCAGTGTGTGGGACTTGGTCTATTAGTCCATCTATACTGACCTCCATCAGGTTGCAAATTAAAAATAATTTTTTTCTTCATTTAGCTCTGAAAAAATATTTGGGCTTCTAGCAGTGTGTGGGACTTGTTCTATTAGTCCTTCTATACTGACCTCCAGCAGGTTGCAAATTGAATATAATTTTTTTCTGCATCTAGCTCTGAAAAAATATTTGGGCTTCTAGCGGTGTGTGGGACTTGGTCTATTAGTCCATCTATACTGACCTCCATCAGGTTGCAAATTAAAAATAATTTTTTTCTGCATCTAGCTCTGAAAAAATATTTGGGCTTCTAGCGGTGTGTGGGACTTGGTCTATTAGTCCATCTATACTGACCTCCATCAGGTTGCAAATTAAAAATAATTTTTTTCTGCATCTAGCTCTGAAAAAATATTTGGGCTTCTAGCAGTGTGTGGGACTTGGTCTATTAGTCCATCTATACTGACCTCCATCAGGTTGCAAATTGAATAAAAAAATTTTCTGCATCTAGCTCTGAAAAAATATTTGGGCTTCTAGCGGTGTGTGGGACTTGGTCTATTAGTCCATCTATACTGACCTCCATCAGGTTGCAAATTAAAAATAATTTTTTTCTGCATCTAACCCAGCCAATAGTTTTGGCCTAATACCACAGTTTGGCCACTCAGCTCTGCTCGGTTACCATCCATTGTTTTTTTGTGCAAACAACTCCAGAGTTGTGAATTAGTTAACCACCAAAATGAGTGGAAAAAGGCCTGCTGCTGGTGGAAAGGGGAATAGGCGTGTTGGGAAGGGGAAAAAAGGTTGTGTCCGTGGGGTAGGTGCAGAAGAAAGACCATCTTCCAGCCAAACTAAAATGTCTACTTCTTTTAGCGGACAATGTGATAAGATCCCTTTCTTACGGCCACGCCAATCGCTACAAATTCCAGATGAGGCACAAAAACAGCAGGTGCTTCAACGGATATCAAGTGCTCCTTTAAGTGGGCTCTCCTCCACATCAACTTCAACATCACAAATACTCCAGTCCTCAAAGGTGTCACCCAAATCGCACTTGCTTCCTCACAGCTCCCAAATCTCCAGCTGCCCGTCTGAGTATGAGGTAGAACAGATGGTTGAGTCTGCAGAGCTGTTTACTCATACTATAGCCTGGGAATCAGAGGTCGACTCCAGCGCTTCTGTGAATCCAGACGAGGAAATGATCTGCACTGATGCCCAGAATCTTTATGAGTCGGATCCAGGACCAGACGCAGAAGGTTCTGACCATAATGTAGACCCTCATTCCCAAACTGTAACTCCTGTTGGTGGAGACAATGAGGAAGACGATGATAAGACTCAAATACCTGATTGGAGCGACAACTTTAGTTTTTTGTCAGGGCAGGAACAGGTTGGCTCTGAGGACGACGGGTGTGATAACGCACAGGGTGATGATGATGAGGTCGGAGATCCCACTTACTGTCAACCCACAGTCAGCCAAGAGATGAGGTCAGCAGAGGAGGTGGAGGAAGATGCTAGTGACGACGAGGTCAGGTTGCGCCTTCCTGGACAGAGACGTAGTACTGGAAGCACGTCAACAACTGCATCCTCAAACACAACTCTGCCTCTCACCACAAGTCGTGGTGGCTCTTCAGGTCGCATGGGTGCTAAGCCTTGCATAGCCTGGGCATTTTTTCAGATCGATAAAGATGACCCAACTCGTGTTATCTGTAACATTAGTCAGCAAAAGCTAAGTAGAGGCCAAAAAATACATAGTTTGAATACTTCATGCATGAACCGGCACATGGACATGAAGCATAAGTTGCAGTGGGAAGCTCAGTGTGCTACAATGCGGTCTAGCCGGCCGGGCCAACCACCGTCTGCCATATCTTGTGCATCCGCGGCCTCTTCATCCTCTGTGACTGGGGGGACAGCAGTCACACCTGTTTTGGGGCGCAGACCTGCCACCTCTTTACCCGCAACAGCCAGCGTGATTGGCAGGTCATCATTTTCTTTGGAGGTGGTAACACCAGCTGGTCTTGAGCGCTGTCCGACATCGATAGCACCACCTTTGGATCAAGGCAACCTAACATGTCCGCCTGCATCTTCCTCACAGACCGGCAGTTTGCCGGGGACACCCTTATCAACCCCGTCTAAGCACAATAGCCAGCCCTCGGTCCCTCAGATGTGGACAAGTAAAAGACCATTTCCTCCTAGCCATGAGAAAGCTAAGAGGTTGAATTTCACCATCTGCAAGCTCTTGGCTACAGAAATGCTGCCTTTCCGCCTGGTGGACACAGAGGATTTTCGAGACCTTATGTCCGTCGCAGTGCCCCAGTACCAGATGCCCAGTCGGCACTACTTCTCAAAGAAAGGTGTGCCTGCGCTCCACCAGCATGTCGCACACAACATCACCGCTTCTTTGAGAAACTCTGTGTGTGACAGGGTGCATTTCACCACAGACACTTGGACGAGTAGGCATGGACAGGGGCGTTACATGTCGCTGACTGGGCACTGGGTAACTATGGTGACAGCAGGACAAGGGGCTGCTGTCCAAGTCTTGCCGTCCCCACGAGTTGTGCGTCAATCCTCTTTATGTCATTTTTCCTCCACTGCTTCTGCCTCCTCAACCTCCTCTCGGTCTTCCACCTGCACCCAAAGCCTGTCTGGTCATGCCACAAGCTTTCTAACTGCGCAGAAGGGATCCTGCACACCTCCTTACTATGCTGGCAGTAGGGCTCAACGTCATCAGGCGGTTTTTACATTGAAATGTCTGGGAAATGTGAGTCACACAGCTGAGGAGTTGTGGTCAGCTCTGGAGAACCAATTTCATGAATGGTTGTCTCCACTGGACCTGAAACCAGGGAAGGCCGTGTGCGACAATGCTGCAAACCTGGGTGCGGCCCTTCGCCGGGGCAATGTCACACACGTGCCTTGTATGGCTCACGTGTTGAACCTGGTTGTCCAGCAATTTTTAGCCCACTATCCCAGACTAGATGGCCTTCTGCAGAGGGCACGGTCGCTGTGTGCTCACTTCCGCCGTTCGCATCCCGCAGCTCAGCGACTTACATCTCTACAGAAGTCGTTGGGCCTGCCACTTCACCGGCTAAAATGCGATGTGCCTACCCGGTGGAATTCAACTCTGCACATGTTGCAGCGACTGTGGCAGCACCGACAAGCCCTGGTGCAATACGTTCTGACGTATAGCCTGGGCCAACGAGATTCAGAGGTGGGGCAAATCACGCTGGAGGAGTGGTCTCAGATCAGGGACCTATGCACCCTTCTGCACAGTTTTGAAATGGCGACGAAGATGTTTAGTGCTGACGATGCCATTATCAGCATGACTATTCCGGTGATTTACATGCTGGAGCACATGTTAAACAGAATTCGGAGTCAGGTGGTGGCACAAGAGGAGGTGGAGGAAGTAGAGGAGGAGGAGTTGTATGCGGAAGGGCTAACATCTGCAAGGTCCAGATGGTCGGCATCACCAAGGCGGCAGGCATGTGAGGGTGGGGGAGATGGTTTTACCAGGGCGCATGGTAGCAGCCAAACTAGTGAGGAAGGTGCAGGAGCCCAGGAAGAAGTGGAGGACGAACTGATGGAAGACTCATCAGATGAGGGAGACCTTGATCACATTTCTGTTGTGCGAGGTTGGGGGGAGAGGACAGAGGAAGGAAGCATGATTGTTACCTCGCCACCAACACAACAGGGACTTGGTGCTCCTGGATGCGCAACACACATGAGTGCCTTCTTGCTGCACTACCTGCAACATGACCCTCGAATTGTGAGAATTAGAAATAATCCTGACTACTGGGTTGCCACACTGTTAGATCCCCGGTACAAAAGTAAATTTGCAGAAATTATTCCTGCCATAGAAAGGGATGCACGCATGCAGGAGTATCAGCAGAGACTGTTGCAGAATCTTACATGTGCTTTTCCACAAAATACCAGTGGTGCACGTAGTGAATCTCACAGTTCCAACTTGCCAACCGTGGGACCGTCAAGTGTTCAGCACTCAAACCGTAACAGAACCACAGTATCTGGTGGTAACATCAATTTTGCGGAATCATTTCACCACATTTTAGCCCATCCTTTGCAAGGCCACAGGAGACAAGAAGTCTGACACATAGTCAACGCCTAGAGACGATGGTACAGGAGTATCTCCAAGTAAACATTGAAGCCACGACTGTGTCACTGGACCCTTGCTCTTTTTGGGCTTCCAATCTGGATAAATGGCCGGAGCTAGCCACTTACGCCTTGGAGATCTTGTCATGCCCCGCAGCCAGCATTCTGTCTGAACGTGTGTTCAGCGCTGCTGGTGGTGTGCTGACAGATAAGCGCACGCGGCTCTCCACTGATAATGTAGACAGACTCACGTTCATAAAGATGAACAAATCATGGATCCGAAACGACTTTTCTACCCCTGTGTCATCCTGGGGAGAGTAAAAGCTTGATGATTGTTTAAAATCACCCTACCAACCGTTTTAAGCTTTCAAATTACTAATCATGTTTATCTGTATCTTGACTGGAAAATAATTTGGGCTTTGTAGCAGTGTGCAGCACTGATCCTATTAGGCCATCTATAATAAGCTCCACCAGATTTAAAATTAAAAATAATTTTTAGCTGCATCTAGCCCGGAAAATAATTTTGGGGCTCCGAGATGCGCAAGACACATAAGTGCCTTCTTGCTGCACTACCTGCAGCATGACCCTCATATTGTCAGAATTCGAAGTAATCATGACTACTGGGTTGCCACACTCTTAGATCCCCCAAACTTTTCGATCAACCTTTTCATTTTAATAAAGACCAAAAAAATGGTCATTTTTGAAATTATAAGCATTAGCAGGTTGTTAGAAACTGAAATCAAACAGTTTTCAACTCAAAACTTTATTCTAGGTGATGTTACATTTTCACATAGGACCCCTTGTTCGAAAGGAGCTTCTGAACTCTCTCGTCCATTGAATTTGTCAGGTTTTGGATGGTTTCTGCTTCAATTGTTTTGCATGAGGACAGAATACCCTCCCAGAGCTGTTGCTTAGATGTGAACTGCCTCCCGCCATCATAGACACTCCTTTTAATGATGCTCCAAAGGTTCTGAATGGGGTAGAGGTCAGGGGAGCATGGGGGTCACACCATAAGTTTGTCCCCTTTTATGCCCATATCAGCCAGAGATGCAGATGTTTTATGTGCAGCATGAGATGGTGCATTATCATGCAGAAAAATGATCTTGCTGTGAAATACACGGTTCTTCTTCTTGAACCATGGCAGGAAGTGCTGTTTGAGAAAATCCACATACATTATGGAGTTCATCTTTAGCCCCTTCAGGGATCCTAAAGGGGCCGACAATCTCTCTCCCCATGATTCCAGCCCAAAACATTACTCCACCTCCTCCTTTGTTGGCGCTGTAGCCGTGTTTGCGTGGGGTGTCCATCAACCAGCCATCCTCCACTCCATCCATCTGGACCATCGAGCGCTGCACGGCACTCATCCGTGAACAAAACAGTTTTGAAATCAGTCTTCATGTAATGTTTGGCCCACTGGAGCCGTTTCTGCTTGTGTGAAGTGGATAGAGGAGGTCGACAGGATGGCGTATGCACAGCTGCAAACCTCTGAAGGACCCTGCATCTTGTTGTTCGGGGGACGTTGGAGGCACAAGCAGCTTCAAAAACTTGTCTGCTGCTATGACAAGGCTTTTTTGCCGCTGCTCTTTCAACCTGACGTAATTGCCTGTAGGAAAGAGTCCTCAATTTGCCCTTATCAGCACGCACACGTGTGTACTGTGAATCAGCTACATACTTCTTGATTGCCAAGACACTTCATCCTGATCATCGCACAATGTTGATTGTAGTCATGCCTTGACCTAAACACTCCACAATTTGTTGCTTCTCAGCAGCCGACACATCCTTTTTCTTTCCCATTTTGGCAGAAAATGTAGGCTGCTGAATAATGTGAGAGAGCCTTCTTAAGTAGTCTTGCCTTTCATTGGACACACCTGACAAACTAATTAGCACTGGTGTCTGCAATTGCTTACAGTGATATAAAGAGCCCTGACACACATCACCATCAATGAGTTTAACTGACAAACAAACAAATTCTTCCCTTATCACTCCTAAACACTTTTTGCATAATAATTTGGAACACAGTGTACATGTGCTTTTCCACAAAACACCAGTGGTTCACGTAGTGAATCTTACAGTTCTAACTTGCCAACCGTGGTCTGTATGGAGTTGTTCAATAAAGGGCCCAAAATTAAGATAACATAGATGGGAGAGGTCTCTATGAATAGGAATTCCTAAGTATTTGATACACTGTGAGGGCCAGGCAAAGGGAAAGTTGGACTGGATGGAATCCTATATGGATTTGGGGAGGGAGACATCGAGGGCCTCAGACTTCGCTGCATTGATTTTAAAATTTGACCATGTAACAAAGTGATCTATTTCAGCCATAACAGCATGGATGGATATATGTGATTGAGTGATATATACTAGGACATCATCAGCAAATAGAGAGCACTTGTACTCGGTGCCTCCCACCTCAATCCACCTAATATTGGGGTTATGGCGAATTGATGAGAGCAGGTGCTCCGTCACTAGGATGTATAAGAGAGGGGACAGAGAACATCCCTGCCTTGTCCCATTGGTGATTGTGAAAGGTGATGAAAATGTTCTGACGCGCCCCCTGGGCCTTGGGACACCCGGAGCCGGACCCTTTTTGGTGGATGCTGGTGGTTGTAGTCTTCGTGGCGGCGATCCGGTTCCGTGGCTCAGGGCGGTCAAACCAGTGGCGGAACTATTTATGTGGTTTTGATGTTTAAATGTCCGACTACGCCACCCGTGGATTGCGGTCAGAGTGAACCGCCGCTACAGGGCAGACCGCTAAGGCTGGTGTTGTGGGTGCAGCAGAGCGTAGCATAACTCCCCACGGGAGGAGTATAGCCTCAGGGCAGTGTATGCGGAGGATGGGGGTGATGGTGTAGGGCAGCAGCAGTAACGACACGGAGTCAGTGATGCAGTTCAGGGCCTTTACTCACAGTTCTTATTATCCAGACCACGTCTGCAGGTAACGGCTGCCCACGTCGTACTGTGCTCACCAGGTGAGGGGCTCAGACAACTCCCAGATAACTTTGGAGCGCTTCACAGGACCCCCTTTGTGTGTCCTTTGTCTGGCCTTTCTTACCAACACTTCTGTCCGGCTGCCTCGGGCCTCCTCTTGGTAAACTTGGCGCCAGTTTCCCTGACCCTATGTGGTGCCTTCCTAGCGGGTGGAGCAAGGGGCTGAGCCACATAAAATGTCAGAGCCTCCGGTTTCTAGCTGAGGGTCGTTTCCTGCCTCCACTAGTTCGGGGACCGGTCTCCCCCTTTGGCCTGACCCCTCCACGCAGGTGGATTCGGGCGTGCGGTGGCGACTCGCCCGTCCGCACCCCTGGGATCCCTTCATTCCTCGTTCCTGGAGCCTTCTCCGCTCCTCTTCCTTCCTTCTCCCTCTTGCAGGCCTGGGCCTCTGTTACTAGGCCCGCCTCCGGAGCAGAGCTCATGCAGAGCCCCTGCTCCCTGCCACTTCTGCTCAGACTTCTCTGCACTGAACTAAGATGGTGCCCACCTTTTATACTCCCTTCTCAATGCACCCAGGAACTGCTTCCTCCCTGCTCCTGCACTGCAGGGTTCCCCTTCCTCAGTGTTCCCTCCCCCCACTCCAGCCAGGGACAGGGACTGTCGTGCCCATCTCAGGGGCATATTGGTCGCCCTGCCCCACGGCAATGTGGTGTAATGCATGCAGGTGTCGGGTCCTGATCCACACTCCATCCTTATCTGAGAGTGAGATATCACACCTCTGGGTGAGGTGCAATACGTCTGTAGCAACCGAGCCCTCGGTGCTACAGTTCCATTTATCTTCAGCCTAGGTGACGTATTGTGATACAGGGCCGTGATTTTGGCTATAAAAGGGTCCCCTAGACCCCTACCCCAAGCTTTTTAAGAGAATCATATATGGCGTGCCAGGAGACTCTATGGAATGCTTTCTCAGCATCCAACGAGAGTATCTACTTACAAATTATTAACTGCATCTAGCCCAGGAAATACTTTGTGCCTAGTAGCAGTGTCTGCTAGTCAGCGGATTATCCCGGCTGTTAAGCAAGCTACACCACCTGTAGTTTGGACACTTAATTTTTTCAAAGGAAATGCTTCGGGACCACGGGATACTTAGTGAAGAGCATCAGGAGGCACCCCAAGGCATAGGGGCTGGGACTGGCACTAGGATGCCTTGCAGTGGACAGCCGAGCTCGATCCTTATAAAAGCTTTTTAACTGCAGCAGCTTTAGTGGACGCTACTGGAGCTGGAATTACGCGGCTGCTGGCATGAGACTTGCCCTCCAATAGATCCTTGTAAATGGATTTAAAGTGTATTCATTCAAATTAGAGGGACAATTTAAATTAAAAAGCTTAGAGCTGCCTCCACCACAGGGGGGCTCTCTCGACCCACCAGCGGACAGGCACCAGTATTGGGAGAGGGGGGCTGGCCGTCAGGGTTCACCGCGGCTCTGGCACAAACCCGGCGACACGGAGGTGGCACGGGCAGAAGCGGACTGGCCGTCTCGGCTTCTCACTTTTTGGATTTTAGAAGGGCATGACATGCCTATATCTGTGTCTCCCCCTCCTTTTACTCCTCCACCTCTTTTCTTTTCGCATGACTATATGTACTTGTCACTTTTCCATGTGTTAGTTGTGTCTTCTGAGCAGTTTGTCAGCTTTTGGACACCTTTGAAGGTGTTTTCTATGTGTTTCTATGTGTTTTTGTTTGCCTGCCATTGGTTTTAACGGTGTTCGAAGGTGTTCGACGAACAGTTCGACGAACAGTTCGGCGAACACACGGGTGTTCGACGAACCGAACCGAACTCGAACACTACGGGGGTGGCTCAACACTACTCATGACACTCAACAAACAAATCTCTCCTAAAGGTCCTAGGCACAAACAACCTCCCATGGGGAGTGTTAGATGGGGCATTCTCCTGAGCTTTAAGAATCTCATCCTCCAAAACGGAGTCCAAAGCAGCAATCACAACACTTTCTTGTAAAATGCTCTCCTCCTCCTCAGCACCGACCATGGGAGAAAAGCTGCGAGACAAAGCATCAGCTTTAACATTCTTGGTACCCGGGATGTAAGTAACGGAAAAATTAAACCGCGAGAAAAAAAGTGCCCACCTAGCCTGACGGGCATTTAAGCTCTTGGCAGCATCAAGATAGATCAGATTTTTATGATCAGTGAAAACCTGAATGGGAAATTCAGCACCTTCCAAGAGATGACGCCAGTGTTCAAATGCGAGTCTAATAGCCAGCAATTCCCGATTACCAATATCGTAATTAAGTTCAGTCTCAGAAAATTTTTTTGAAAAAAAGGCACAGGGATGTACTCCATCCTTGTTTTCCTGAGACAACACCGCACCGACCCCCACAGAAGAAGCATCAACCTCAACCAAAAACGGCTTAGTCACATCAGGCTGCATAAGGATGGGAGCAGAGGTGAACCTCTCGATTAGAAACACAAAAGCTTCAATGGCCTCAGAAGTCCACTGAACCGCATTAGCACCTTTCCTGGTGAGATCGGTCAGTGGTTAGACAATAATAGAAAAATCTTTTATGAATTTTCTGTAATAATTGGCGAAACCCAAAAACCTCTGTATCGATTTCAAACCAATAGGCCTAGGCCATTCCTGCACAGCCTGAACTTTAACCGGATCCATCTCAAAACCTTCACTGGAGACAATGTAACCCAAAAAACTAATTCGCTGTACAGCGAACTCACATTTCTCTAGCTTAGCAAAAAGCAAATTGTCCATTAATAACTGTAAAACCTCACATACGCTCCGCCAATGAGACTCCAGATCCGGCGAATAAATCAAAATGTCATCCAAATACACAACCACATTTTTGCCGATCAAAGGTCTAAGGATGTCATTAATAAGATTCTGAAAAAATGCTGGAGCATTAGTAAGACCAAAAGGCATAACCAGATTCTCAAAATGACCCACAGGAGTGTTAAAAGCAGTCTTCCATTCATCACCCTCCTTCATGCGCAACAAATTGTATGCCCCCCGGAGATCAATCTTAGAGAACCACTTGGCCCCCACTAACTGGTTAAACAAATCAGGAATCAATGGCAGTGGGTAAGGATTGCGTACAGTAATTTTATTAATCTCACGAAAGTCCAGACAAGGACGTAAACCGCCGTCCTTTTTTTTAACAAAAAAAAATCCAACAGCCACAGGAGACTTGGAAGGCCTAATGCGACCGGCGGCCAAGCTTGTCTCTATGTATTCCTCCAAAGCCTTTCTCTCAGGAATAGTAAGATTAAATAAACGACTTTTAGGAAGAGTCGCTCCAGGGACAAATTCAATGGTACAATCATAGTCTCTATGGGGAGGCAAAATTTGCGATTCTTTCTCAGAAAAAACTTTCCAAAAATCCTGAATAGGTACAGGTAGTTCCCCTTTATCCACAGCAGCAATGCGCCCGTTACAACACTTGTCATAACACTTAGGGCTCCAGGACTTAATTTCATTGGTAGACCAATCCAGTACAGGATTGTGCAATTTAACTAGGGTAACCCCAACACTACTGGAGAAGGCAAATTATTTAATACTACCAAATCCAAATTCTCTTGGTGAATACCATTAATAGTGAGGGGAAATTCACAGACCTTGTGAGTAACACTCTTTAAGGGAGAGCCATCGACAGAAACCACGGCAATAGGGGATGACAAAGGTTTGGGTTTTAATTTAAGTTTTTCCAAGAACCCCCCATCAATCACATTCAGAGTAGAACCACAATCCACAAATACCCGAAATTCAGTTAATTCTTCCTGAGCAGTGGTAGTAGCAAAAAGAAGTACACCCTTAGTATTTAAACAGGCTATACGGGCGTAACTGACCTTTTTTTTTCTTTGTTCACACGAAGCACACAGTTCCTAATGAAATGGTCAGATCCACCGCAATAAAAGCACAAACCTTCAGAAAATCTGCGGTCTTTTTCCTGAGAGCGGGGTGACATCGCCCCAATCTCCATCGGCTCTCCAATGTCAGTACAGACCCTCTAAAGACTCGGAGCTGACATGGCAGAGGATTTACTCTCATTAACCCTTGCACACAGTCTCCTGTCCACCCGTATAGCTAATTGCATTGCCTCCTGCAAGTTTCCAGGTGAAGGATAAGCAATCAGCAGATCCTTAACCCTGTCACCTAGCCCCGCAAGAAACAAACTTTTCAAAGCAGAATCGTTCCACCCTACCTGAGCAGACCACCGACGGAAGTGAGTACAATAATTTTCCACATTACCTGATCCCTGCCTCAAACGTCTTAATTCAGACTCAGCAGATGAGACACGATCAGGATCATCATACAACAACCCCAAAGCAGAAAAAAAACTATCCACTGATCTAAAGCACGGAACACTAGGTTGGAGAGAAAAGGCCCATCCCTGAGGTTCTTTGCGCAAAATTGATATTATGAACCCTATGCGCTGTGATTCATCACTAGAGGATCCGGGTCTTAAACGAAAATATAATAAACAAGCATTTTTAAAGGAAAAAAAATTTTGTTGTTCACCAAAAAATAGATCAGGCAGACGTACCTTTGGCTCTACAAAATGTGCTCCAGAACAGCTACTCACGTGTTGTTGGAGCTTGGCACCTCCAGAGAGAGTCCCTGCAAGCGTTGAGCCAAATCCTGAACCGAGACCATGATGGAAACTGGAGGTCTTTCCTAAGAGAAATTTTTGGGCTGGACTTACCGTTATAATCTGCTACAAGCACTAAGGAAAGACTGGAGATCTGTCCCTACAATAGAACTAAGCTGGATCCCTACGATGTAACGGGGAACCTGATCCTGCGATCAGACCCGCTAAAGTCCTCGGCTAGTCTGAACAAAGACCTATAGATGTGAGGAAGGGATCCCTACAAGAACTAGGGACTGGGAGAAAGATGGACACCTCCTAGCAGAAATTGTAGCAGAAATAAGACAAACAAACAACATAGAACATAGAGGTCCTAAGACCTAGCAAAACTGACTGAGAAAGGTAACAGAGCACCAAGCTAGCTCAAGAGTAGAAATTACAATGAAGTCCAGCAAGGCCAGGAGGGCGGAGCCGGATTAAATAGGCAAAAAAGGTCATGTGACCAGCAAACTAGAAAAAACCTAACAGGAGAGTTCTAACAGTTCTTTGTCTGTTTGTTCATTAATAAAATTTGTATTGTATATTTTTCTACAGATGGCACTCAGCTGTTACTTGTGTCTTTGTTTGTATCTTGTATTTCATATTTAGCACTCTGGGTCTCATGTGATTATATATTTGAGGTGCCCACCATCAATTGTGTTAATGTTGTGATTCTAATACAGTTTGAATATTGTCGTCAGCACTTGCTCAAGGTGAAATGTTGCCGACAATGATTATTTTTTGGGCTACACAAAAGTAATATTTACAAAGGCCACTGATCACAAACAAGCAATCTTATGAACACTCATTCTACAACACAATTTTCGACCTGTGTAAAAGAAAAATCGAAGCCCCAGTGGAGCCATGTGGGTATTGACCCATGAATCAGCTTTGTAGGGCAAAACAGGGGTTAATTAAATAGCTTGTAAGTTTTTTGGTAATTTGTCAATCCATGAAAATCGGACCGCACTTAGATGTGATCCAAGTATGGTTGGATTTTTTCCACGGACCCATAGAGTTGAATGGGAGAGTGCCATCCAATTCACGGAGGCAAATCATGCATGCTGCAATTTTTCCTAGGACCAACTCAGTCTGAGGAAACACAGCACTATAGAATAACATGGGGATGAATGCTATCTATCAAAACCACGGATAGCACTCGTCTGATTTTTACAGTCGTGTGCACAAGCCCTTATAGATATCTGTAAGGATAGTAATCTGCTGTAAATAATCAAAGCAATGATCACAGACAACACTGATCATCTATACAGCACATTTGCTCTTTACTTGTTTAAGGCTATGTGCCCACGATGCAGAAATGCTCCGGATTTTTTCCTGAGCGTTTCTGCATCTCCCTGGCAGAAAAAACGCATGCGGATTGTACATGCGTTTTTCCTGCCAGGGACAAGCGGATGTGAAGTGTTCTTCACATGCATTTCCGCATGCGGGTTGACAAGCACTTTCCAAGCGATTTTAGCATCACTTGGAAAGTGCTTGTCAACTTGGTCACACTATATAAATCCATGCAACCGGCATGGATTTATATAGTGTGACCGAAAGAATGGTAAAAAATAAATATCATACTTACCTTCTGATGGCCCCCGGAGTCTTTATTTGATGCGTCTCGGCTTGCCGGCAGCTCGCGGTACACTGAAAGGACCTGCCGACGTCAGCTGTCGTGTGACCGGTCACATGGCTAAATTACGTCATGGCAGGTCCTTGAGTCCACCGCGATCTGCCAGCAAGCCAAGACAAAGACACCGGGGGGCCATCAGAAGGTAAGTATAATATTTATTTTTTATTTTATTCTTTTTTTTACAGGTTCTATGGTACCCGGGTCCGGAGGAGAGTCTCCTCTCCTCCACACCCGGGTACCATCCGCACATTGACACGCACGTAATCCGCATGTACAGATCCAGTAATGCTGATTACATGTGTGGCACCCCAGGGGTCTGGTTTCTACAGTAACGGCAATGTTATGTCTGAGAGCAGGTGGGAGGTCTCTTGGTCAGGAATCCTATGCATGCCACACCTCCTGCCCAGTCCTGGGAGGGGAAGAACTTCCCCTAGATAAACCTGGGGCTGAGGCAGGGTTAGGGAGTTCAGAGGGAGAGTTCAGCCAGGAGGGCTGACAGGGAGCTGTGGCTCCGGCTGGGCCCAGCTCCTGGGCCATGCCAGAAGTAGAGACAGAGAAGAGAAGCAGCTATGGGAAGAAACAACAGGAGCTCTGTGGGAGCAGTGTTACAAGGAGTCAGGGGCTGGCAGCTGCAGAGCTCGCCCTGACTGAGAAGATTTCTTACCGGACCCGGAGTCCGAGGCTGTGGGGACTAACTCCTACCCAGCAGCAGAATCCGTCAGGCAGGGTATTTCAGGTCCTCTGGCCAAGAAACCCGAAGGCACGGTCACACGCATGGGACCAGCACCGCCGTCGTGGAGCGGAAGCTACTAGAAGGCCCCGAGTCACCGGCCATACGGGTGAGCACCACACGGTACACTCAGGGACGTGGGCTACTTATACCCGCTTCTAGCAAGGTAGCCAGAAGAGTATCGTTAGTTTGGGAGGCCTACAACTCCGCCTGGCCAGGGGAGATCCCATCTGCTCAAGGACTGACCAGGCCCCAATCGCTAGCCAGTACTCCGGGAGGGTCTATCTTTATCACCAGTAAAGACCCTGAACTACACCGTACCGTCTCTGAGTGGTTCCTGCTACCCCCATCATCCACGTCGGCTGCCCTGAGGCCATACCCCTCCCGTTGGGGGTTATACTATCACGCTGCACAATCCTACCACCGGCCTCAGCGGTCTGCCCTGCAGCAGCAGCTCCTTAGCTGTACTCAACGGGTGGCGTAGTCGTCCAACATCTACCGCTAATACAGCGCCACTTAGTCTGACTCCCTGGGCACGGACCGGATCACCGCCACGAGACTACAACCCTCAAGAGATCCGGCTCCGGGTAAGCTCCCGCATGCGCAACGCAGCGCGACACAGGCCCAGGGGCGCGTCAGCTTTTAGCGTAGTCGGCAGGATTTCGTGCCCGCAACCACCGGGTACTGCGTGCCTGAAAAAGACTGTTCAAACTTACCAGTGGTGAAGATTCCCGCCATCCGTGGAGGTTTCCCGCCATCCGGCGCCATCTTCTACCTTCTTCCCGCCATCCGCGAAGTTTTCCCGCCGTTGGACGCCATCTTGAAGACGCCGCGCGGGAAGAAGAGGGGCGTGGACTCCGAAAGCGCGCGAGAACTGAAGCCCCGCCTCACGTCCGGACGTTGCGTAAGGTCCTGGAAGGAGCCCAGCAGACGCCGACGTCACAGGAGCGCGACGGAAGGTCCTCAACCCTGACGATCCACTGCGGAGCCGCGGCCTACGGAAGAGGATCATCGCAAGGTAGGCCACGGTCCACTAGGGGGGAGAAGGATGTCGGATACGGAGGAGAGCTTCACCGCTTCAACCCCCGCCAGCGCCACCGCTGTTGCGGTCATGCCTTTCACCATGCCCTATATCCCGGGGGCAGCCTGGCTACCCCAGTACTCAGGGGAGTCACATACCCTGCATGACTTTAGAGAAAAGCTGGATAGCCTCTTCCAGGTGTACCCCCTCACAGAGGAGCAAAAAGTGAGCATCCTGGTGGCCCAATTAACCGGGGCAGCCCAAAGGGAGGTAAAGTCCTGGCCACCTGGGAGGAGGACTGTCGCAGAGATACTAACCCAGCTAACCGAGGAGGAGTTGCAGTACTACCAATACGAGGAAAGCCAAGAGGACCCGGACGGGTCTGAGGACTACCCTCAGGAGGGAGCACAAAGAGGACATAGCTACTGAAGGGAAGTAGCGTGAATAAAGAGCTGTAAATAGTTACCCGTAAGGGTACAAGGACTGCTGCTAATTAAAATATGGTCCCCGTTGGGATTAGTGAATTGTTCCCCATATGCCCCTATCTTAAACCAGGCTGAGGACTGTGAGCAGCCATCCCTTATTCCCACTGACCGAGGACTGAGAGCGGTCGTTCTTTCCCTCTACCTGGCCGAGGACTGAGAGCGGCCATATCCTGTAAATAATTATGTGTTTCTAGTAATTTATGGGAGTCTTTGGTGGATTTACCGGGAATCCTTTGTACATGGTTGGAGCGTAACCCAGGAATGGACTAAAGACTGTTAAGGACTCGGGGCAGGACAGACCCCTACCTGGTTACGTCTCCCTGTTTTGGTGAAATGGACACCTTGCTTTTCTTCAAAGACTGCACCCGGTTGCGGACACGCCGTAACCATCTTTATGTGTTTTTCTTATTGTATTATTATTGTTTATACCTTGTTATGTTTTTCTAAAAATATGTTTAGTCCCGGAGTACTAAATTTCACTAGGGGGGAATGTGGCACCCCAGGGGTCTGGTTTCTACAGTAACGGCAATGTTATGTCTGAGAGCAGGTGGGAGGTCTCTTGGTCAGGAATCCTATGCATGCCACACCTCCTGCCCAGTCCTGGGAGGGGAAGAACTTCCCCTAGATAAACCTGGGGCTGAGGCAGGGTTAGGGAGTTCAGAGGGAGAGTTCAGCCAGGAGGGCTGACAGGGAGCTGTGGCTCCGGCTGGGCCCAGCTCCTGGGCCATGCCAGAAGTAGAGACAGAGAAGAGAAGCAGCTATGGGAAGAAACAACAGGAGCTCTGTGGGAGCAGTGTTACAAGGAGTCAGGGGCTGGCAGCTGCAGAGCTCACCCTGACTGAGAAGATTTCTTACCGGACCCGGAGTCCGAGGCTGTGGGGACTAACTCCTACCCAGCAGCAGAATCCGTCAGGCAGGGGATTTCAGGTCCTCTGGCCAAGAAACCCGAAGGCACGGTCACACGCATGGGACCAGCACCGCCGTCGTGGAGCGGAAGCTACTAGAAGGCCCCGAGTCACCGGCCATACGGGTGAGCACCACACGGTACACTCAGGGACGTGGGCTACTTATACCCGCTTCTAGCAAGGTAGCCAGAAGAGTATCGTTAGTTTGGGAGGCCTACAACTCCGCCTGACCAGGGGAGATCCCATCTGCTCAAGGACTGACCAGGCCCCAATCGCTAGCCAGTACTCCGGGAGGGTCTATCTTTATCACCAGTAAAGACCCTGAACTACACCGTACCGTCTCTGAGTGGTTCCTGCTACCCCCATCATCCACGTCGGCTGCCCTGAGGCCATACCCCTCCCGTTGGGGGTTATACTATCACGCTGCACAATCCTACCACCGGCCTCAGCGGTCTGCCCTGCAGCAGCAGCTCCTTAGCTGTACTCAACGGGTGGCGTAGTCGTCCAACATCTACCGCTAATACAGCGCCACTTAGTCTGACTCCCTGGGCACGGACCGGATCACCGCCACGAGACTACAACCCTCAAGAGATCCGGCTCCGGGTAAGCTCCCGCATGCGCAACGCAGCGCGACACAGGCCCAGGGGCGCGTCACATGCGTTCCAATGCAAGTCAATGGCTGCAAAAATGCAGCGCTTCCGCAAAATAATTGGTAGTGCTGCGTTTTTTTCCACAATGATAACCCGCAATGGAAATTTCCGCAGCATGTGCACAGCACATGCGGATTATCATTGGTGAACATGGCAGAACTTCTACCAAGTGTTATTTAAGCGTTTCTGCAGCGGAATTGCCGCTGCGGAAACGCTTAAAAAACGCATCGTGGGCACACAGCCTTACTCATTATTTGTAATCAGCCATATTTAGAATTAAAACTAAAATGCTGCTACATTTGTGAGGGTCTTTACTCTCCATGTAAAAGATCTGAGGAGTTATACATTGGTGTGGAGATTTGTATTGATGCTGTAAATCCTATTATCTCAGCATTTGTCCTGTTTAGGCCACATTTATCCTCCCTATACATGTTTGGATTAGTTTAAGGATAACAATTAAAGTGTTATCTTCTCTTCTGAGCTAACTACCATTGTTCCTTTAAAAGGTTTAACCCCAGATGTCTTGTACATTGTTAGCATCCGGTCAATAATCAGGGTACTGTACCGGCGAGCTATTGCCGACCTTGTACTGTAGCCCCACAGCGAGACTAATTAGCTTGCTCTGCAAGCATCCACACTATTGATTTGGGAAGAGAAGAGGCTAATAATGATGTAGTGTATGCATTTCCCTGTGAATGGGGATTAGTAGCGTTATGCTATCGCTGCATGCAAAATTAGGAACACACAGCTCGGATGCATATGTAACGATTTAAACCCTTCCAGCTCTGTTCTAACGATACATGCATATTTACACTTGTCTTATGTAAAAGAGGGTTAGGTGCCATTTTCAGGCACCTATACACCTGAAGCTCACTATGGGGCAGGAATGGCTTCTATTATATATTAGGTATAGTGCAATTCATACATAATATGCAAAATTGCAAATGCTTTGCTAATCTGTATATAACAAGATAGTGTTTTGCCTGGGCTTTAGGTCTCTCTGGACTGTTGGTGATGTTTTTTTCTACGGAAAGCTGGGAATTAATAACTTTGTAAATTACCAATTATTTTTGTACAGGGATGGAGAGAGCAAGTAATGAGAAGTACAGACTGTCTATTTGTAAATAAAAGGACTCTTAGCATGCTGAATATTGGAAAAACACCATTGACCCCAAAATAGCATAAACCAACATAAATGGGTTTTCTGGGACTTTTTCTTAGACAAATAGAATCACTGTTTCTGATAGCAGCGACATAACCAAATTTACCCCGTTGGCCGAGGTTTCACATTACGTACGTGCTGTGCACCCAGCTGTCATGCAAGGTGTAGGAAAGACTAAGTGCAACACGAAGGGAAGAGGGTAAGGGAGCCCAGACACTAGGGAAAAGGGGAGTGGAGACCTCCTAGGCTGATCTGATATCACCCTATCTCCCCTAATGTCCCTATATTGATTCCATACCAATCATATCACTGGAACCTAAACCCTGTATTTCCCTAAAGCTAGGCCCTGGATAGGGAAGGGGGGTGAGCACTAGTCAGTCCCCACTAGCAACTAAAGACAACAAGGGAACAAACACGGGGAAAAGTAACTTAACTTGAGCCGACTTTAGAGATATTACACCAAACGTCCTCCTAGGCACCAGAGAGGAAGTAAGCAGGCTGCAATAGCTCCAAGCCTTCACAAGGGAACATGTGAATATCACCGGCACCTTCCTGTAGCAACCAGAAAGTATTTAAACACCCAGGGCTGGGTGTCAATTAGCAGGAGGGAGGTAGCCTCTGGGTCCTAGAGTGAGACAGATCTAAGAAGGTGGCTGTAATGCCAAATGAAGACATCATCTGCAACTGACGCGCTCCCTGGGCCGTGGGGTACTCAGTGCCGGGCCGGTCGGTGCAGGGGATGTCACAGTGGCAGTGACCCGGTCCGTGACCCAGGGTGGTCAATAAAAGGGGATTATAGTTTTTATAGTTTAATGTTCATGACGCCATCTGTGGTATGCGGCTATATGGAGCCGCCGCTGCTATGCAGATCATCTGGAGCTGATGGTGATGCAGCAGAGTTGATTCAGCTCTCCACTGGTAGAGCTAAGCTCCAGGGCGGTACAGTGATGATTAATGTGGTAGATATTGCTGTGCAGTGTAGTGCAGGGGATGGCACAGATAATAACTCTAGGACACAGTGGGGTGCAGTCTTCAAGGTTTACTCACAGTTGTCAGACTCCAGGTCACCAGTACCAGGGTGACCTCCCACGTCGTCCTGCGTTCACCAAGGCAGGGGTTCAGTAATCCCTCAGGTAATTCAAGAGTACTTAACGGGACCCCATTCTGTGTGCCTTCCTCGGTCGTCTTCCTGCGCTGGCTCTCACCCTCCTGCCATGCGCCTCGCAACCAGTGTCCCAAGCCGGTAGCCTCGGATTTTGGCGGGCAATCTGCAGTTCCCTGAATCCTATGCGGCTACCTTTTTAGCGATTTAGTTGCGGTTGTGAGCAACTGCACCCTGAAAGCACAGAAGCCTCCGGTTTCTAGCTGAGCCTTGTAGTTCTCCAATAGTTAGGGGCCGGTCCCCTTTGTGGCCTGATCCCTCCACATTCCTGCAGATTCGGGCGCACGGGTGGCATCCGCACTTCCCGTGCCCCTAGGATCCCTTCTCTTCCTCTTGGAGCCTTCTTCTGCTCCCTTCCTCATCCTGCCAGTCCTCCAGGACCTCTCACTCTAGGCCCGCTCCTCTGAGCAGAGCTCCTACAGAGCTCCTGCTCCCAACACGCTCTCCTCATACTGAACCCTTTTTAGATGGTTCCCTGCTTTCTTATACTCCACCTGAAGTGCTCCCCTAGACTACTTCCTCCACCCACACCTACTACATGGTTCCAACCTCCAGCTAGGGACCAGGGACTGTGCTCTCCCTTAGGAGCAATCTCGCCCTTCCCTCTGAAGTGGAGTGTAATTGATGCAAGTGTGTGAGTCCCGAGCAGTGCTCCATCCTTACCTGAGAGTGGGATACCACACCTCTGGATGAGATGCAGTACCTCTGTGGCGACTGAACCCACAGGGGCGCCACACAACCAACTGCAGGGAGACTGTCTGTCACATCTGGCACACCGGTGACACCATCAGGTGATCTAGATTTTTTTGTTCCTCCCACATTGTATGTGTCATGAGAACTGACATGGCCTGAAAAGTCTGTTTGAGCACTTTATCTTATATGTACGCCATAAGAAACAGCACTTTGAGTTGGCCAATGTATATCACATCATTGTTGACACACACATACGTTGGAAGAAACATCATGTGATCTGCAAAACAGTCTGGATCCTGTAGTTTCTAGTTCAATACATATCTTTAAATTGGAAGTCCCCAATTATTATTTTATTATTATGCTTTGCTCATATAGCGCCATCATATTCCGCAGCACCTTGCATACATTATCATCCTTGTCCCCATTGGGGGCTCACAATCTAAATTCCCTATCAGTATGTCTTTGGAGTGTCGGAGGAAACCCCCGCAAATACAGGAAGAACATACAAACTGCTTGAACCCAGGACCACAACGCTGTAAAGCAACAGTGCTAACCACTGGTCCACCATGCTGCTGCATGCCAAATGAATATAAAATAAAATTAAGGATAGGATAAACAACTTTAAAAGCCATGACAATGTGAATGAGTCATGATTATTTCAAAAGAAAAATAACCCTTCAAGCTCATTTAACCCACAATGGGGCATATTTATCCAGGTAAATGTGCCAGAATTCTTGCGTAATTTGTGCCAAGAAATTTTCATTATTGATGTACCCAATATTCATGATGTGTTTTAGACACACCAAAATTGTGGCGCACATTTCTGGAACATTGTAAAGCAACTGTGATGTAGACAATCTTAAAACTAGACAAATTTATTAAAGAGCATGAATGACCTTGATAAATTTGGCTAATTTTAAGACTGTCTAGTCTAAGTTTGCAATTTAGGGTCACCTTGCCGCTGGTGGGACGGCTTGTATACTTTTTTTGATCAAAAATAGTTCACTAAGTACCCTATATTTAATATGCAACTTTACTTTACATTTATATATAATGATGGTAGGGTATGAGATATATTTTTTGTCTTTTGTAGGTTTTGCTTCTTTTTGCTAGTGTGAACATGCTCCTATTTCTTGCATGTGTACCATCTTAGACCTCAGTTCACATTGCTTGGTTTTTTGTCTTGTTTGCATTCTGTGCAAATTAAGGGTGTGGCATCCCCTTTGTTGAGCTGGTTAGTATATATGTAGCTTACCACGGGCCTAGGTGGTCTGGAGTTGGGACCCGGTCCTATTTGTCTACCCTTTTATATGCATTACTTCAACTTTGATATACAGTAAGGTTTTTAATATAGACAGTGTAGGTACCGTCCCAATTTAGGGTCACCTTGCCGCTGGTGGGACGGCTTGTATACTTTTTTTGATCAAAAATAGTTCACTAAGTACCCTATATTTAATATGCAACTTTGCTTTACATTTATATATAATGATGGTAGGGTATGAGATATATTTTTTGTCTTTTGTAGGTTTTGCTTCTTTTTGCTAGTGTGAACATGCTCCTATTTCTTGCATGTGTACCATCTTAGACCTCAGTTCACATTGCTTGGTTTTTTGTCTTGTTTGCATTCTGTGCAAATTAAGGGTGTGGCATCCCCTTTGTTGAGCTGGTTAGTATATATGTAGCTTACCACGGGCCTAGGTGGTCTGGAGTTGGGACCCGGTCCTATTTGTCTACCCTTTTATATGCATTACTTCAACTTTGATATACAGTAAGGTTTTTAATATAGACAGTGTAGGTACCGTCCCAATTTAGGGTCACCTTGCCGCTGGTGGGACGGCTTGTATACTTTTTTTGATCAAAAATAGTTCACTAAGTACCCTATATTTAATATGCAACTTTGCTTTACATTTATATATAATGATGGTAGGGTATGAGATATATTTTTTGTCTTTTGTAGGTTTTGCTTCTTTTTGCTAGTGTGAACATGCTCCTATTTCTTGCATGTGTACCATCTTAGACCTCAGTTCACATTGCTTGGTTTTTTGTCTTGTTTGCATTCTGTGCAAATTAAGGGTGTGGCATCCCCTTTGTTGAGCTGGTTAGTATATATGTAGCTTACCACGGGCCTAGGTGGTCTGGAGTTGGGACCCGGTCCTATTTGTCTACCCTTTTATATGCATTACTTCAACTTTGATATACAGTAAGGTTTTTAATATAGACAGTGTAGGTACCGTCCCAATTTAGGGTCACCTTGCCGCTGGTGGGACGGCTTGTATACTTTTTTTGATCAAAAATAGTTCACTAAGTACCCTATATTTAATATGCAACTTTGCTTTACATTTATATATAATGATGGTAGGGTATGAGATATATTTTTTGTCTTTTGTAGGTTTTGCTTCTTTTTGCTAGTGTGAACATGCTCCTATTTCTTGCATGTGTACCATCTTAGACCTCAGTTCACATTGCTTGGTTTTTTGTCTTGTTTGCATTCTGTGCAAATTAAGGGTGTGGCATCCCCTTTGTTGAGCTGGTTAGTATATATGTAGCTTACCACGGGCCTAGGTGGTCTGGAGTTGGGACCCGGTCCTATTTGTCTACCCTTTTATATGCATTACTTCAACTTTGATATACAGTAAGGTTTTTAATATAGACAGTGTAGGTACCGTCCCAATTTAGGGTCACCTTGCCGCTGGTGGGACGGCTTGTATACTTTTTTTGATCAAAAATAGTTCACTAAGTACCCTATATTTAATATGCAACTTTGCTTTACATTTATATATAATGATGGTAGGGTATGAGATATATTTTTTGTCTTTTGTAGGTTTTGCAATCTTAAAACTAGACAAATTTATTAAAGAGCATGAATGACCTTGATAAATTTGGCTAATTTTAAGACTGTCTAGTCTAAGTTTGCACCAAGAATTAGACATTTTGATAAAGATGCCAAATAGTTTTTTAATAGTGCAGCAGTTTGTATAAGTGGATTAATTGTTGTGTTGGGGATGACAGACTCCCTTTAAGATAACTAGAGGGTTGCAATAAGAGGACGATAAGGGAGATGACTGAGTGGTTAGCAATATTATCTTGCAGTATTACTGTAGTAATTTCATGGGTTTTGGCACTTTTAGATGTGAAGATAATCAGTGGAATGCTTGTTCCCAATTATCAGCTTTTGCAAACATAGCAATCACCCAATGAATGAGCAAAGCGCTTGTGAGTCAGGAGATTTCACTTTTATGCCACATAAAAATCCTCATCATTAGCAGCCCTGAGAGATCGTCTAATGATAATGGATTGTACATTGGGTCAGAACAATCTTAGGTAATCCTTCTGTCCCCATCACTGCTCATCAGACTGTGCACACAGGCCAATAAATGAATGCTGAACGACTTGAATATAGTCAACCCACGCTCTTTACCGGCCTAAAATCTGCCAGTGTAAATGGGTCATTATAAACCCAACAAAGACAGTATCTGAGCTTATATGTTCTGTGATTCTGTGGATTTCTTGGTTTACATAAACTTTCCAAAAACAAAAATGCTAGATACAGTAGGTCAATTGACTTCCTATGAAATTATGCATCTGAGATACAGACCTTAGGTTCTGTTCACATTTATGTTGTGTCTTCCACTGAATTTAAAACCCAATGGTATATCTGTGGTATGAAGAATATCAAATGGAGAGAAAGTCCAGATGGACGTCACTGTGCTGCGTGTAATGTGTGTCAATCATTTCGCGGATTAGATGGACTGACAATAATCCTGGGAGAACCTCTGAGCAAAATTTATTATAACGTGATATAGCGCAAATCTTCCGCTTGATAGACAAAGACATGGCACGTGTCATGAGTAAATAGCCAAAATTTATTTCACCTTCACCTTTATCTTAGTCAGTCACTTTCTCATACTGACATTGCCTGGTCATTTACATCTGATAAAACATGCAAATAGACTCCCTTGCTGGCTATCCATAATCCAGGAACATTTTATTGAAGCTTCACACATACCTGGTTTTGAAAGCATTATTGCCAGAATATTTGAGAGATATCCTCTACTTACATTGATGTGACCACTGCATTTGCTATTGTTCAAGAAGATCTAATTTTACAGACATTAGCTATGTGACAGTTTGAATTTATATGTATCTTTACACAATCGTGGAGAATCATTTTGGGTGACTGACCATCTATTGTCCATGGATTAGTATATCCAACTCATTATATGAGGAAATGTATGCATTAAGTTATTAGTCCATACATTTTCATTCATATTGCTACACATTGCAGCATTGTAACAATTTAAATAGTTTTTTTTTATTGTACATATGGTATATGTATTGTCATTGACCCATGAATTATTATATGTTTTGTCTTTCATGCACTTTATCTTCAGAATTCACTTTTGGATGGATAGTTCGTAATTGTCTTATTAATAATAAAAATGTATTTAATTCCTCCTTAATTATTGACGTGCCCATCTCGTTGTGGAGTTTTTTATTCTTTTTTTCTTTACAACTGGTATGTATATAGCCTCCAACATGGATGTGAGCAGAACCTCAAATTATAAGGATCAAATGTGAATGTTTACAATTTCCGTACAACGCTATTGAATATGTCAGTAGTATTTAAGCAGCAGGAAATAAATAACTGAAATATTATGTCCTTGAATAATGCATTTAGGGAATATTTATGCAGGACAAAATATTACAAAACCATCTTGAAAGCTTGTACAATGCAGCCCTGGCTTGTGTAGAATAGATCTGCTACATTGTGAAAGTTTATAACAAAGTACGGTATATTTCCTCCATCATGTTTGCCAAATGAACAGTCTCTTATCTTCATCCCAGAATCCAGAGCTCTCCTGTGGTTTCCCTAGGAGATTCTAGATTTGCAGTCTCTGAATTTAAGCATGTTGTACCGAAGTTAAGTGAAATATGTTAACTGAAAAGGCTCTTGCATTTTTAATAGCAGGAATAGCATTAGCATAATCGATAGATCAAAGGAAGCCAGTCTGCTCTCTCTGCTACTTCTCCTGGTAAAAGCTCCGACATCAGACACAACATTTTATTTAAGGGCTGTGGTTCAGACGATGTGGTTTCCTGATATTAAATAGGTTGAACTCTCCAATAGACATTTAACATTTTTAGTGTTTTGACACATGTGAAAAATATGAGAATGATATTCAGGGATGAAACCCCTAAGTCCCACACTATTATTTTGGAGCATAATGTATTGTAGTTTAGTGATAATAATAATGTAGACATGTAATATTACTTTTGTATAGTTGCATACAGTGGTGACTAAAAGTTTTTCATTTTTTTAAGTGTGTGATTACTTCTGTCTGGTTGTTGTGATGCCATTTTCCTGGTGCTGAATTGAAAGTGCATGATGTTGTCGTCATGCAAGACCTTAATTTTAACCAAAATGCTTTTGAATATAGGTATGGTTATTTAATTAAAGAAAACAGACTGCCAAAAGTTTTGCATATCCTATTTATTGATCACAACATAGAGAGTAATTCCTTATTTACAATGCCATAACTTAGCATTTTGTAGCATACCCTCTTGCTTTAATTACTGCACCCCACCGACGGAGCATTGAAGCCACTAGGGTATTCAAGACATCTTTAGGGATCTTGCTTCACTTGCAAATAGTGTTGAGCCACCCCCGTAGTGTTCGGGTTCGGTTCAGTTCGTCGAACACTGGCATGTTCACCGAATGGTTCGTCGAACAGTTCATCGAACACCATCGAACACCGTTAAAACCAATGGCAGGCAAACAAAAACACATAGAAACACATAGAAAACACATAGAAAACACCTTCAAAGGTGTCCAAAAGCTGACAAACTGCTCAGAAGACACAACTAACACATGGAAAAGTGGCAAGTACATATAGTCATGCGAAAAGAAAAGAGGTGGAGGAGTAAAAGGAGGAGGAGACACAGATATAGGCATGTCATGCCCTTCTAAAATCAAGAAGGACTGGAGTAAAAATCTAAAATCAGCCTACCAACACCCAGACGTCGTGACAAGAAATTTAAAAACAGAAATATCTTTAGGTAGAATGGTGGTTCCATTCAGAACACTTTCCTTACAAGACATAGTGGTATCCCCATTGGGAGTCGTGCCAAAAACGGAACCCAATACATTCGGACTAATCCACCATTTGTCATATCAAATGGGCAGGTCAGTAAACGACAACATCGACACAGAACCAAGTACAGTAGTATATACTGTACATCCTTTGACAAGGCAATCAGGCGGGTCAAGAAGTTGGGAAGGGGCACCCTAATGGCCAAAGCAGACATTGAGGGGGCGTTTCGGTTACTTACTACCTGTGCCTCCGAATAGTGTCCGCCTATTGGGCTGCTTCTGGGATGGAGCATACTATATAGATCGCTGTTTGCCCATGGGGTGCTCCAGATCCTGCTCACTATTTGAGGCGTTTAGTTGCTTTCTTGAATGGGTCGTCATGGACATTTCTAAGGGGGCACATATTATCCATTACCTCGACGACTTCTTATGCCTGGGCCCAAAAGATTCGCCACAGTGTGAATACACGCGCTAGTCCACCTGTGAGAAGGAGAGAGCTGGAGGGAGAGTGGACACCACAGAGCCAAGGGGTTAGATGGAGAACGGAAGAAGGAAAGAGGGCGAGGGAGGTAAGGGAGTACGGTGGAAGGCCGACCTGAGCTCCCCCACGTTCCTGCTGGGCAGGGAACAGTCATGCGAAGAAAAGTCGCTTGCGCATCTCTTTGAGGTTACGTGCACGAGCAGGCAGAGGGACTACGCTGGAGTGTGAAGCCGACACGGCCAGGCGGTTCCTGCCCGTGCGACCTTCGTGTCGCCGGGTTTGTGCCAGAGCCGCGGTGGACCCTGATGGCCAGCCCCCCTCTCCCAATACTGGTGCCTGTCCGCTGGTGGGTCGAGACCCTCCGCGGTGGAGGCAGGTCTAAGCTCTGTAATTTGAATGAGTACACTTTAAATCCTTTTACAAGGATCTATTGGAGGGCAAGTCTGCTGCCAGCAGCCGCGGTAGCAGGAAGAGGAGGAGGTGTGGCCTGTGTTCCTAGCTGAGTGAGAGCTGTGTGGAGGAGCTCCTGGGAAGCTCCAACTAGGACTTTTTTCTAAGCCCGACCCTTGCATCTTCATTTTCCCAGGACCGAGGCAGGGGTGTCGGGGGACATTCCCGGGCACCGGCCCTCCCGGTCTGGGCCGAGTGGGGTCGGAGGACTGAATATGGATCCATCGGAGGACTCTGTGAGAAGGTCTGGGAGGCTGTCCCAGCGTGAAGCGGCTGCGGTGAGCATGCCGGCATCGGCTAACAAGGGGACTGGCAAGCTCAAGGGAGGCAAGGGGAGCGCCCCATGGGCCGAGAGGGGCTCGGATGAGTCGGCGGAGGCTTTCTCCCAGCGGGTGGTGGAGATGCTGCGGTGCCACAAGAAGGGAAAGGTGGCACTGGCGAAACTCCTGCTGGAGCTGCGGCAGGCCAAGGCGCTATATAATGCAGCAGCCCAGAGGAAGCGCCCGGCGATCGCCACGCAAATCCAGAGGGTCAAGGATAGGATTGCCGAGGTGGAGCAGAGGCAGGCAGAAATAGAGAGGGCTGCGGGTCCCTTTCTTGAGAAATTCTTTAACGATCGGCGGTTCTCGGGCCAGGAGGGGTTAACCACGCAGCAAGGAAGGGGGGCATATGAAGGGGGCCTGCCGGCCAGTGAAGGCACGCCCAGGACTATGCATGGCAGCCAGGAGCCTGAAAAGGAACGTTTGTCTGGAGCCCCGCCCCCTGTCCTGCCCACTGCAGCGCTGAGTGCTGCCCCAGGGGTTACCCCAGCCATGGAGGAGGAGAAGGTTGGGGGTGGAGGAAGAGGCGCGCTGTTAGTGAGAGCAGAGGATAGTGTGGGTGCGGGCACAGAGGCCGGTGGATCGCAGTCCTGGGCTCCGCCCCTTGCCCCGCCAGCCTCGGAGCTCGGCGTGGCGGCTGTGAGAGCCACAAGAGGAACTGCAGAGCCCAGCGGTCCCCGGTCCAGCGGCCCGCCCCTTGCCCCGCCTACCTCAGCGCTCGGCGCGGCCAACATGAGAGACACACGTGGAACTACCGAGCCCAGCGGCCCCTGGTCTGCTGGTCCGCCGCTAGCCCCGCCCACTTCGGCGCTCGGCATGGCCACCATGAGATACACACATGGAACTGCAGAGCCCAGCGGTCCCCGGTCTGTCGGCCCACCCCTTGCCCCGCCCACCTCGGTGCTCAGCGCGGCCACCATGAGAGCCACGAATGGAATTGCAGAGCCCAGCGGTTCCCAGTCTGCCGGTCCACCCCTAGTTCCACCCACTGCAGCTCTCGGCGCTGCCTCTGTACAGTCTGTGGGCGGAGGGAGGCAGGAGGGACATGAAAGTAAAAGCAGCTAGCAATACTTATAGTACCACAAGGCTCAGCAAGCCTTGCGCCGGTGCCCCGCCCCTCGTCCTGCCCACCGCAGCACCTGGAGTTTCCCAGAAGAAACCTACGGCTGGGAGGGAGGCAGCAGGGAAGACAGCAGGAAAGACAGCAGGGAAGACAAAGGCGGATCCAGGAACAGTGTCCCAGGAGGTGGCAGTAACCCCGGTCGAGCAGCCTGCCAGCATTACCGGGGAGCCTCCTAAATCTTCCGGTCTGCGTCCTGAGCAGGTGGCGCTGCCTGCCTCCAGCACATCAGAGGAGGAGGACATGGAGGCGTCTTCGGGTTCCGGGGGGCTCATGGCGGCCATCCGGTTGCTGGAGTCCCCTGTGAACCTTCAGCATTTTTGTTTCGGGGACGAAGATCCGGGACCCGGAAAGGAGAAGAAGGGGCGCAAGAAGAAGGCACAAGAGATGGTGAGTATGCGTTACGTGTTTAATGATGATACTGATGCTGCTGCCGTCTCCTGTGTAACTCCCGCTGGTCAAGATCATGAAGTTGGTCCACGGCGCAGGTCCGGTGGGGAGAGTAAAGGCAAATGTAAGGCGAGTGGTGATGGTGTGGTGATCCCTACGGAGGACAGTAGGGATGACAAAGGATCATCGCTGGTGGTGGCGCCAGACATATTCAGTGTGGTGGAGTTCCCGTCTCTGTCTTCCATGACCTCTGGGTCTCGGGGAGAGGGAGGTGGGGGTTGTGGTGGTGGAGCCGGAGTGGCTTTTCCAGAGATCTTGGCTGAAGTCTAGAGGATGGTGGGGGAGGAGAGAGCCACTGCTTCCGTATCTGGCCAGAGGGTTGAAGGGCCGTATGCTGGGGACAAGGGTGCCGGGGGTAAACCGGCCGGGGTGTCTGCACCTGTGAGGTTGGTAAAACCCGGCGCCCAAAATCCTGGCCCCTGTGATACCCAGCGCATGAATATTGGAGTGTTCAAGGTGGCAGAGGGGGAGAAGGGGAGTAAGGACAATGCTGCGGATGTGGTGAGTGTCCTGAACCCCCCCCCCAGTGATGCTGGGACCTTGGATAAAGCCGTTAGTACCCCACCTGTTCTGTCTGGCATGGATGGGGTGCATGAGGTGGGGATGAATGGGGTACATGAAGGAGGTGAGGATGTAGGTGAGGATGCAGGTATGGAAGTGGTGAGTGGTACGGCTGGTGGTGATGGTAGTGGTGCAGGGGCGGTAGGTGAGGCTGTGAGGCAGAGTGTGAGTGTGAATGAGGGGCCAAGTGTGAGGCCAAGGAATCCCGGTTCGTTGGCGGCTTCGTTAGAGGACAGTTCACATGTCCGCACCTTTGCGGAGGCCGCTGCCGCGGGTGGTGGAGGGTCCTTGTCAGGGGACGCTGGGCAGGGTTACTTGCAATGGCGTCTCCTGGACGCCCTAAAGAGGGGAGAGCAGTCCAATACAGTGGAGGGTAGGGAGGTAGATTTATCGTTCTGGATAGACCGACATGGTCTGTCCGCCTTCCGAGAGTTAGGGGCCGAGAACGTTAGGTAGTCTCTGCCGACAGCAGGGCAGGGTGGCGTCCGTAGGAATGTGGTCCGTCTCCGGTGAGAAGGCAATGAAGCGTGCCCCTCTAGGGACAAGGTGGTGGAGCTTTTCCTGGGGATGGGTTTCAGGGCTGATGACATCTATGCCCTGATTCATCCCTATGGTGCCACATTTTTCGACGTCAGCTTTGTGAAATCGGAGGGCCTAGAGCTCTTCTGGTCTCAGTATAAGCTGGCTCGGATTTGCCCTGAATGGCGAGGGTTTATAGTCCAGGCTATCTCTTGCCAAAACTCAGTGAAGAAAGTGACCGTGCTCACCAGTAACGAGTCACTTTCTGAGATGAACATCATGACCTGGCTGAGCAGGTATGGGGAGGTGGTCCAGATTCCCAAAAAGAATCTGGACAAGCATGGCATCTGGTCAGGGGCCTGGACCTTTAAGGTAAAACTGAAGGTCTCGGGTTACTCGGTTACCCACATTCCCACTTCAACTTTCTTGGGAAGAGACCGAATCCTGATTTTTTACCAGGGGCAGCCGAAGTTGTGCCACAGGTGTGGCAGCCCCTCTCACTTCAGCGCGGGCTGCAAGGTGGAGAAGTGCGCAATGTGTGGAGGGGTGGGTGTAGCGCCCCGAGGGTTCGGTCGCTACAGAGGCATTACATCTCACCCAGAGGTGTGATATCTCACTTCCAAGTAAGGATGGAGTGTGGCTCGGGACCCTAACACCCACATGCACTACACCACATTTCCGGGGGACAGGGCGACAATGCTCCCAAGAGTGAGCACAACTGTCCCTGTCCCTGGCTGGAGTGGGGGGAGGGAACACCTAGAAAGGGGGAACCCGGTAATGTGTGGGTGGGGAGAGTAGATCCCGGGTGCACTGTATAGGGGAGTATATATGGTGGGCACCATCTTAGAGTCAGGGTAGAGAAAAGAAGTAGAAAGCAGAGAGAGAAGGATTCTGGGAGCAGGGGCTCTGCATGGGCTCTGCTCCGCAGGCAGGCCAAGTCTTAAGGCCTGGGCCTGGAGGAGAAGGAAGGAAGGGAGAAGAATGGAAGAAGCTCTAGGAGAAGACTGAAGGGACCTCAGTGGTGCGGACTGGCCAGCTGTCATCGCACGCCGCAACCAGAGTAGGGGGGTCAGGCCAAGAAAATGGAACTGGATCCCTCATCTAGTGGAGCAACTACCCTCAGCTAGTAACCGGAGGCCGTGGCATTGTACGTGCATGGCCCCTCACTACACCCGTTAGGAAGGCGCCACATAGGACCCAGGGAAACGAAACATACATTTGCCCGCCAAGGCCCGAGGCAGCTGGACAGAAACGTGGTCAATTGTGGGGTACGACAGGCCAGAGAAAGGACACCCGAAGGGGGTCCTGAAAAGCATTCCAAAGGTACCTGGGAGTTGGCCGAGCCTCTCACCTGGTGAGCACAGCACGACGTGGGCGGCCATTACCTGCAGAAGTGGCTTGGAGTGTAAAACTGTGAGTAAAGACCCTGGACTGCATCACTGGACTCTGAGTCATTACTGTTACTCCCACGCACCATCACCCCCACCATCTGCACTCACTGCCCTGAGGCTATACTCCTCCCATGGGGAGTTATACTACCCTCTGCTGCGCACTCAACATCAGCCTCAGTGGTCTGCCCCGCAGCGGCGGTCCTCAGTGACCGCAATCCACGGGTGGCGAAGTCGCACCTTTAAACATTGCAAAACCAAAGAAACATATCCGCCACTGGTTTGACCACCCTGAGCCACGGGACCAGGTCGCCGCCACGGAGACTACAACCCCCCAGCATTACACAGAGACCCGGCTCCGGGTATTCCCCTACACACACGGCCCAGGGGGCGCGTCAACTTTGGCGTAGTCGGCAGGAATCGAAACCAACCCGTTATCATCGGGTATTGTGTGCCTAGAGACTGTTTCACTGTATTGAAAGTGGCGCCCGCCCCAGAAGAACAGATGCCATTATGTGCACGCCAAAAGACAACAAGAAGCCACCTCCCATCGTGGGCCAGGTCCCAGAATGGCGCCAAAGACGGAGCCCACCCCCAACAGCCATGAGTGCGGCTGTAGAGATGTCCATCAACGTGGGGGGGCTGCCCCTGAGAGTGATTGTCAGCAGATTGCCCCGGGACCACCCCCAACAGGGGCGGAAGGGAAAGAAAACCGAAGGGCAGGGTTTGGTTTGGATCAGTCTTGGCAGACCACACCCGGAGATGGCGGGGAGCGCCAGTCCCAGTGCCCTGACAAGTGGCCTACTGCAGGCCGAAGCGGCTCCGTGCAGCCTCACGGAGCAGATGGCCCAGCTCCCCGGAGAGGACCCTGAATTCCTCCGGGGTGGACTGGAGGATTTGGACCGGAGGATGGTACAGGCGCAGCGGGAGGCCATCGCGGGGTGGAGAGAGGAGATGGACCGGCGGGTGGCGGCCCGACAGCAAGTGGCGCTACAACCACCCGACAGCGTGCCTGCCCCTGAGGACGGAGGAGGACTACTGGAGGCCGAGAGCAGCGCTGCAAAGGGTGCAGGTAAGGGGGACGCCCCTGATACCATCCAAGGCGCCACTAACCGGCCCCTGGACCCCGTCGAGGAGCCGATCGCGCCGGAAGTCGCTGCACCTCCTCCGCTCCCGCCGCCTGCACCTTGGCCCAAAGCCCCAAGCGCAGCCTCCGGACCACGTCCCATGCCGTGCCCCTTGATCCCGGGTATGGCCGGAAGTGGCCTGCTCCAGGCCCGGTCGCAAGGCCTGATGCGCCAGGCGCCTTCCAACAGCGAGTGCCCCCAGTCCCAACACTACTACCCCTAGGGACCGACTTATACAGTCAGCTCGCCGGGCCTGATGGAGAGTTGGTCCCACTGCCACGCGGATGCGTTCACCCTTGCCATCGGAGGGACCTGTCCGCAGGGGCCAAAGCCCCACTTCCTCCGCTCCTGCCCGCTCAACAGCTAGTCACCATCCCCCAGCTCCCAGATGAAGAGGTCCAGATAGAGTGGGACCAGACCGGGAAGGACCTAATGGGGTTTTCACAGGAGACGCGGGTGGATGCAGCTCGCAGGCTGGAATTCTGCCGCCGGGAAATAGAGCAGCTGGAGAAGGAGAAGCGGGCGCGGCGCCAGAAGCAGGAACAGCTGCAGGCCCGGAGCGCGGAGGAGAAGACCCGGACACGCCGAGACCCCCAAGCTGCACGCGGTCCCACAGTCACCGGGATCGTGGTCAAATTCCACCAGGAGAAGGGGTGGGGGTTTATTCGGGACCTGACAATCGACGCAGACCTCTTTGTCAACAGGAGTGATGTGGAGAGTCGTCTGCCTGAGGGTCACCCGAAGTGGGATCTGTTCCCGGGGGATCGGGTATCATACACCTGACACCGAGGTCTGCGAGGGTGGTATGCTCCTAACGTCCGGAAAGTGGAGGAGCACCGCTACCCTGAACCCTGCTACGAGGAGGACATGGACGAGCCTGAGGAGGATGAGGCGCAGGGAGACCGCTATTAAAGAACACCAGCTGGAACTGTATATAGTTACCCGCCAGGGTGAAAAAGTTTCGAGACACGCCATTTGCTGATTATAAAATTTTTTTTTACCCGGTTAAGGGTTGTTGTCCATTTGTTTGTTCAAGTTACCCAAAAAGGGGTCTGTGAACTATCCGGCTGAGGACTGGGAGCAGCCAACCTTTTCTATCCGGCTGAGGACTGGGAGCAGCCAACCCTTTTCTATCCGGCTGCGGACTGGGAGCAGCCAAATTTTGTAAATAGTTGCACTTCTTAAGGTGCCCCCTACTGGTTTTATACACACCTACCTCCGAAGATACCTAAAGGTGTTTGTTGCACTTAGAAAAATTGCACATTGTTTGGTGACATGGACACCTGGTCGCGGCAAGGACCGTGACCTGCTAAAGAGACTTTGTCGCAAGAATGCTGCTGAGAATAGTTTATGTTTTCTACTGGAAGAAATGTTTTATATACATCTATATGCCGAGAGTTATATATTTAAAAGAAAATTTCATATATATTAAAAAGTAAAGTTTAATAATGCTGTAAGTAACAGGAAAAGTTGTCTCCCATAAAGGGAAAAAGGAAATGTTGAATTACTTTTATATGGTTGCATTTAAAATGTTTTGCATGTCTTAAAATCAAATGTCTTTTGCTCTGTTCCAGCCCGCGGACGTGCTGTGATTTACCAGGGGGGAATGTAGTGCCCCGAGGGTTCGGTTGCTACAGAGGTATTGCATCTCACCCAGAGGTGTGATATCTCATTTCCAGGTAAGGATGGAGTGTGGCTCAGGACCCTAACACCCACATGCACTACACCACATTTCCGGGGGACAGGGCGACAATGCTCCCAAGAGTGAGCACAACTGTCCCTGTCCCTGGCTGGAGTGGGGGGAGGGAACACCTAGAAAGGGGGAACCCGGTAGCGTGTGGGTGGGGAGATTAGATCCCGGGTGCACTGTATAGGGGAGTATATATGGTGGGCACCATCTTAGAGTCAGGGTAGAGAAAAGAAGTAGAAAGCAGAGAGAGAAGGAGGCTGGGAGCAGGGGATCTACATGGGCTCTGCTCCGCAGGCAGGCCAAGTCTTAAGGCCTGGGCCTGGAGGAGAAGGAAGGAAGGGAGAAGAACGGAGGAAGCTCTAAGAGAAGACTGAAGGGACCTCAAGGGTGTGGACCGGCCAGCTGCCACCGCACGCCCGCCGCTACCGGAGTAGGGGGGTCAGGCCAAGAAAAGGGAACCGGATCCCTCATCTAGTGGAGGAGAGCAACTACCCTCAGCTAGTAACCGGAGGCCGTGGCATTGTACGTGCACGGCCCCTCACTACACCCGTTAGGAAGGCGCCACAGAGGACCCAGGGAAACGGAACATACGTTTGCCAGCCAAGGCCCGAGGCAGCTGGACAGAAACGTGGTCCATTGTGGGGTACAACAGGCCAGAGAAATGATACACGAAGGGGGTCCTGAAAAGCATTCCAAAGGTACCTGGGAGTTGGCCGAGCCCCTCACCTGGCGAGCACAGCACGACGTGGGCGGCCATTACCTTCAGAAGTGGCTTGGAGTGTAAAACTGTGAGTAAAGACCCTGGACTGCATCACTGGACTCTGAGTCATTACTGTTGCTCCCGCGCACCATCACCCCCACCATCTGCACTCACTGCACTGAGGCTATACTCCTCCCGTGGGGAGTTATACTACCCTCTGCTGCGTACTCAACATCAGCCTCAGCGGTCTGCCCTGCAGCGGCGGTTCTCAGTGACCGCAATCCACGGGTGGCGTAGTCGGACGTTTAAACATTGCAAAACCAAAGAAACAGATCCGCCACTGGTTTGACCACCCTGAGCCACGCCACCGGGTCGCCGCCACGGAGACTACAACCCCCCAGCAATACACAGAGACCCGGCTCCGGGTATTCCCCTACACACACGGCCCAGGGGGCGCGTCATGGGTCATCTGACCACAACCTGTAGGGACATTCGGTGTAACCTGTGTGGTGTCTTGGGACACCCGTTTAGTTGATGTCCACGCTCCTATGCCAATGTTGGCCTGAATCCAGGAGGTGCTGGTAAGGAGGAGGCGAGGATCAGACCAGCCGGTGAATGGACTAGCGGCGGCGTAGGAATTAAGGTACCGATGAGGAGCAGACCTCCCCCTGAGGCGGGAGGGAAAGAGCAGCGTCCGAGGAGAGTGGTGGAGCGGGACCAGGGGGTTATGTCCCTGCCTCTGGTCCCTAGTTCAGGGGAGCTTGCAGCTGAGGTCCCAGACAGTGAGATAGACGAAGAGGTCAGGAGGATGGTCAGGGAGGATGAGGCCACCGCTCCCTTATCCTCATCCAGCAAAGGTGTGAATGAGGGGGGGAATGAAGAGTGGCAACAGCAAAAGAAGAGGGAGAAGAAAAGGGTGAGGAAGAAGAGTAACTCGAAGGAGAAGGCCACCCGGGGCCAGGTGCCAAAGGAAGCCTCTTCTTCCCTTTCTCCGGTGGAGCTCTCCAACCAGTACCAGGCCCTAAGTGAGTCTCCCTTGTCTTCGGATGGGGGGGAGGAGGGGGGTCTGGTGCTGGGGGTTGCGGACAAGGATGTAGGGGCTAAAGGGGGCGCCAGGCACTCAACATCGGGGATCGGGGAAACTGGGCCTCTGGTGGGGGTGTCGACCCAGGGCCTCCTGACAAGGGCAAGGATGCGCCTGAAACGGTTGTGCCCATTAAAGTTGTGTCTGGAACAGCAGGTATGGATGTGTCGGTGTGCCTGAAACATGCTATATCGTCCTCTGAGGAGGAAAATGGAACACATGTAAAGGGTAAGGGGGGTGGGAAGAAGGTCGCTGTCCAACCTGATCACTTATGATGGCGGCACTCACCCCTTTGACGCTGGCGACCATTAATGCTGCCAGCATAAAGTCTGATGCGGCTAGGTTCACGGCCTTCCATTTTCTCGGCCAGCTTGACGCCGACATTTTGTTTTTGCAGGAGACCAGGTTGGCCAATCCCACGTCCCTTAAAAAAGCTAAGAGGGAGTGGGTACACAAGCCTTCCTATTGGTTTCTTGCGGCTGAGCCGTATAGCGGGGTGGCGGTCCTTTTCAATACCGCAGATGTAGTATGCCGATGGGTTATTGAGTTGGAAATGGGGAGGTGCTTGATCTTGGATGTGTTCATAAGGGGACAAAAGCTTTGGCTCATAAACATCTATGGTCCCCAGACTAAGTGGGACCACAATTGTCTCTTTATGAGTATTAAACCCTTTTTGTTTTTTAGCCGACAGGTGGTCTTTGAGGAGACTTCAACAATGTCTCGAGGCCCCAAGACAGAGGAGGTTCCAGAGACCGGTTGGCCTACGACAGCGTCGCCTTGAATAGCATAGTTAGTGAGGCTCACCTAGTGGATGTCCACATCCGGAACACCACGGACCACGCGGGTTACACTTATTTCAGAGGTAGTCAGAGTTGGTCTAGAATAGACAGGTTTTATTTGAAGGAGGAGGCAGTCTCTTCACCTTTATCGGTGGTGGAGGTTGAATTCTCCGACCACTGTCTGATTATGTTTTCTCTGAATGTTACAGAGACTCCTCGGATGGGAAGAGGTTTTTGGAAGCTGAATTCGTCACTCCTGAAGGAAGCAGCTGTAAGACGACCCTTTGAGGATTTTTTTCAAAGTCAGGTACCGCTACTGGGCCTTGGTAACACTAAGTCAGAGTGGTGGGAGATCTTCAAACATCGGGTGGCGAGATTCTTCCGCCAGCTTTCTAACCTCAGAAGCCTGAACAGGGACCTCCTGTATCAGGGCCTGAGGAGGAAACTCGAGGAACTTGTCTCAACTGGAGGTGGCCGTGAGGACATCACCAGGGTGAAAGCCTTACTCAAGAGATGTCAGTATGATAGGCACACATCTTTGGTTTTTGAGAGGGACTTCGGGAAGTATCGCTCGCCCGACCCTTACAAAAGCTGCAAGATGTCAGTGAGTAGTAAGATAGTGGTGGGTCTGAGGGACAGTACAGGATCCCTGACCAGGTCCAGATCAGGGATCTTGGAGGTCGTCAGATCCTTTTACTCACATCTCTTGGGGAGGAAGGAGCTGGATCGAGATGAGACGTCGGCTTTCCTGGCTGAGGCCATTCCTGAATCAGGGGTAGACCCCTCGCTCGATGTCTTGGTGGATGAGATCAAAGAAGAGGAAGTTAGACTGGCGATTGACGGGCTCCAGCTCAAAAAATCGCCAGGTCCGGATGGCTTAACGTCGGAGTTCTACAAGACCTTTAAGGACCTTTTGGTCCCCTTATTGACTCAGGTTTTTAATGAGTGTCTCTCCTCGGGCACTCTTCTGAGATCAATGAGGAGGTCAGCTTTGATCCTTCTTTCTAAGGGGAAGAATCCATCGCACATTGAGAACTGGAGGCCCATAGCGCTTCTCAATGTGGACTGGAAGGTTTTGGCTAAAGTACTCTTTAACAGGTTGGTGAAGTTTGCACCACGGCTCCTTTTGGAGTCCCAGCACTGCTGTGTTCCTGGCCGTAGCACTTTTAGTGCTGTTCTCGGTGTCCTGGAGGCTGTGGAGCAGGGTAGGGCTGGCCTCTGGAAGGGTTATCTGCTGTCCTTGGATCAGGCAAAAGCCTTTTACCGGGTTGATCACGAGTACCTGTGGTCCGCTCTTCTGAGGTATGGTCTGCCAGGGAGGTTTTGTGGACTGCCTGAAGACATTGTACAGAGGGGCAGAGAGTTTCCCACTTGTGAACGGTTGGATTGGACAGGCTTTTGCGGTGGGCTCCGGCGTTCGTCAGGGATGTCCTCTCAGTCGCCTGCTGTATGTGTTCGCTATTAATCCCTTCATAAGGAGAGTGGATCGTGGACCAATAGCGGGGGTGAGGATGGACCAGGCGGGTGAACGGGAGGCCGCCCTAAAGGTAGTGGCCTATGCTAATGATGTCTCTGTTTTTGTCTCCTCGGAAGAGGAGGTGCGGGCAGTGATGTCTGAGGTGGAGGGCTACTCCAGGGCCTCTGGTTCCATGGTCAATGGGAGCAAGTGTGGGAGTCTCTGGCTGGGGGGGAGGATATCCCAGGTTTGATCTCCCGGACACCCTCCCAGAGCCCCAAGAGTATGCCAAGGTCCTAGGCGTTGAATTTGGCCAGGGTGATTACCCAACCAAAAACTGGGAAGGTAGACTTAAAACTGCCGCCCAGAGAGTGGACCAGTGGAAGGGTTGGTCTTTGACCCTGAGGGAAAGGGTGAGCTTGTGCAAAGATTTCCTGCTCCCATTGTTAATGTATCTAGGCAGCGTTTGTATTTTGCCAGAGCCTCTCTGGACGCGGGTCTACAGCCTGTTTTTCCAACTGGTTATGGGGAAACAGGCTGAACCTAGTCAAGCGGGAGGTTACTTACCGTACGAGGAGACTAGGGGGGTTGAATATGGTCAACCCCGTGGTGTTCTTGGTTTGCACCTTTTTTAAGCTAAATGTATCAAACCTCTGGAAAGAGAGGGCTCCGCTGTGGGTATTCTCCTGTAGAGGATGGTTGCAGTCCTTCTTCCAGGAATGGGAGACAGGAGGGCATGTGAAGGATCTTCGCACAACGCATGGGCATCTCCCGGCTTATGTTACCCCGGTTTTGAAAGTAATACGCCGGTGGGGTTTGGGAGTGTGGGAGGTGAGGACTCTCACGAGGAAACTTCTCGAGAAGAGGACCTTATCGACCCATTTTCAAAAGCCACTGGCCCTCAGGGACTGCCCAAGTCGGGATCAGGAGGTGGGGTTGCATCTTTTAAATTCTAAATCGGATCCCCGTGAAGTATTGGGACTTGACTTGGCGCTGCTTTAAGGGTAAGCTGTATGTGAGGGACAACTTGAAGTACAGGAACTCTGAAGATAGGAATTGTCCTCGTGAGAGTTGTGCTGACACGCTTGAGAGCATGGAGCGCTTACTGCTTCAGTGTCCCTTTAATGCAGAGGTATGCAACAGGGTGGGCGCTTCCATTGGCTGGCCTAGGCTGGCGGGCCTCTCCTACGCTGAGTGGGCCTATGGGGCGTTCAGAGACCTTGGTGGACGGGACCAGTGCACTCTTTTTCTAGTTAGCCTAGTGGTTAGGTTTTTCAAATGGAATGCACGGTGTTTAGTATCGACGGGCAGTAAAATCCTCCCAGTGGGTGAGGTATGTAGCAACATCCTTGGTGACCTGGTGAAGGTGCGCTCCTTGGAGTATGAAAGGCTGGGTGCAATGGGGACCTCCCATCTCTGGAGGGGTTTCTCCTTCCAGGTGACTTAGTTCTGGATTGCTCCAAGCCACCTGGTGGTGGGCTAAGTTCTCACCGTAGCTTTTTGTTTGGAGAATGGTATCATGAAAAGGGTTTACAAGCACTGAACCGGTGCGGATGATATTTTTATTATTGTTCTTGTTGTTATTATTATTGTTGTCTTATTGTTCTTTTACTTTGAGCGTTAGTTAGGTGGGGTGGGGGTTTTGAGGTGGGTTAGGCATGAACTTGGACTGGCCTGGGCCCAAAACTGTCGGGGTTCGCCCTAAGTCCGGAAGGAACTTTTTCGGAACTTAGAGGCCTGTTCGGGTTGGGGGTATAGTGAGAGTTGGGGTAGTGTATGTGTTATTATGTGTTATTATGTTTTACTCATGATTTAAGTGTTGTGTGTTATTTCATATGGTTTATGTGGTTTATATTTTGTTATATGTATTTTGCTTCTGCATCTCTGGTTTCTGTTAAAGCAGAATCAGGTGTAAGTCTGGAGGAAGTTTGAGGTATGTTTGGATAGGCTGTGGTTGTATGGTGTTGTCAGGCAGGTGGGGTCCCTTGTATATACATTGTTTATGTATTGGTTATAATGCTGGAAATTGTTTTCGTTACTTGTACTAGTTTTTGTTTTTGCATTTATAATAAAATAGAGTTCCAGCTCCAGTAGCATCCACTAAAGCTGCTGCAGTTAAAAAGCTTTTATAAGGATCGAGCTTGGCGGTCCGCCACAAGGCGTGCTACTGCCAGTCCCCGCCCCCTGCCTTGGGGCGCCTCCCTGATGCTCTTCACTGAGTGTCCCGGGGGCCCGAAGCGTTTCCTTTGAAAAAATTAAATGTCCAAACCACAGGTGGTTTAGCTTGCAAAACAGCTGGGCTACTCCGCTGACTAGCAGACACTGCTACTAGGCCGAAAGTATTGCCTGGGCTAGATGCAGTTAAAAATTTGTAATTAGATCTACAGGCGGTGTAGCTTGCAAAACACCTGGGCTACTCCGCTGACTAGCAGACAATGCTACTAGGCTGAAAGTATTGCCTGGGCTAGATGCAGTTAAAAATTGTTATTAGATACAAAGGCGGTGTAGCTTGCCTCAGATGGGCTACTCCGCTGACTACGAGACACTGCTACTAGCCAAAAATGATTGACTGGGTTAGATGCAGTAAAAATTGTTATTAGATACAAAGGCGGTGTAGCTTGCTTCAGATGGGCTACTCCACTGACTACGAGACACTGCTACTAGCCCAAAATGATTGGCTGGGTTAGATGCAGTAAAAAATTGTTATTAGATACACAGGCGGTGTAGCTTGCTTCACAGCTGGGCTACTACGCTGACTAGCAGACACTGAAGCTTTGGAGCAGACCTCTGATTCCCAGACTACAGTATGAGTAAACAACTCTTCAGACTCAACCATCTGTGTTACCCCAAGCCATAGTGTATGTAGTTTCTTACGGTTAAAAGGGGGGGGGAGTGACCCGACCCACCTGGAATTGACGATGCCAACGTCATGTAAAACACAGCAAGGGGACTCCAAAAAGAGTCTCCATTGTTTCCAAAAATTGTGGCACAGACAACACTTAAGTGGCATCAATTGCCCCAGAGTTGCTTAAAATGGTTGGTGAGGTGATTTTCCAAAATCCTCATGCTTTTAGTCTCCCAGGATGACACAGGGGTAGAAAAGTCCTTGCGGATCCATGATTTGTTCATCTTTATGAACGTGAGTCTTTCTACATTGTCAGTGGACAGCCGCGTGCGCTTATCTGTCAGCACACCACCAGCAGCGCTGAACACATGTTCAGAGAGAACGCTGGCTGCAGGGCACGACAAGATCTCCAAGGCGTGAGTGGCGAGCTCAGGCCATTTTTCCAGATTGGAAGCCAAAAATGAGCAAGGGTCCAGTGACACAGTCATGGCTTCGATGTTCACTTGGAGATACTCCTGTACCATCCTCTCTAGGCGTTGACTATGTGTCAGACTTCTTGTCTCCTGTGGCCTTGCAAAGGATGGTCTAAAAAATTGGTGAAACGATTCCACAAAATTGCTATTACCAGCAGATACGGTGTTACTGTTACGGTTTGAGTGATGAAGACTCGACAGTCCCACGGTTGGCAAGTTAGAACTGTGAGATTCATTACATGCACCACTGGTGTTTTGTGGAAAAGCACATGTAAGATTTTGTAACAGCCTCTGCTAATACCCCTGCATGTGTGAATCCCTATCTATGGCAGGAATTATTTCAGCAAATTTACTTTTGTACCGGGGATCTTAGAGTGTGGCAACCCAGTAGTCGGAATTACTTTGAATTCTGACAATCCGAGGGTCATGTTGCAGGTAGTGCAGCAAGAAGGCACTCATGTGTCTTGCGCATCCAGGAGGACCAAGTCCTTGTTGTGTTGGTGGCGAGGTAAGAATCATGCTTCCTTCCTCTGCCCTCTCCCCCCAACCTCGCACAACAGAAGTGTGATCAAGGTCTCCCTTATCTGATGAGTCTTCCATGCCCATCGCCAGTTCGTCCTCCACTTCTTCCTCGGCTCCTGCACATTCCTCAACAGTTTGGCTGCTACCATGCGCCCTCGTTAATCCCTCTCCCCCACCCTCCCATGCCTGCCGCCTTGGTGCTGCCGACCGTCTGGACCTTGAGATGTTATCCCTTCCGCATACGACTCCTCCTCTACTTCCTCCCCCTACTCTTGTCCCACCACCTGACTCCGAATTCTGTTTAACATGTGCTCCAGCATGTAAATCACCGGAATAGTCATGCTGATAATGGCATCGTCAGCACTAAACATCTTCGTCGCCATTTCAAAACTGTGCAGGAGGGTGCATAGGTACCTGATCTGAGACCACTCCTGCAGCGTGATTTGCCCCACCTCTGGATCTCGTTTGCCCAGGCTATATGTCAGAACGTATTGCACCAGGGCTCGTCGGTGCTGCCACAGTCGCTGCAACAAGTGCAGAGTTGAATTCCACCGTGTCGGCACATCGCATTTCAGCCAGTGAACTGGCAGGCCCAACAACTTCTGTAGAGATGTAAGTCGTTGAGCTGTGGGATGCGAACGGCGGAAGTGAGCACACAGCGACCTTGCCCTCTGCAGAAGGCCATCTAGTCCGGGATAGTGGGCTAAAAATTGCTGGACAACCAGGTTCAACACGTGAGCCATACAAGGCACGTGTGTGACATTGCCCCTGCGAAGGGCCGCACCCAGGTTTGCAGCATTGTCGCACACGGCCTTCCCTAGCTGCAAGTTCAGTGGAGACAACAATTCATGAAACTCGGTCTCCTGAGCTGACCACAACTCCTCAGCTGTGTGACTCACATTTACCAGACATTTCAAAGTAAACACCGCCTGATGCCGTTGAGCCCTGCTGCCAGCATAGTAAGGAGGTGTCCAGGATTCCTTCTGCGCAGTTAGAACGCGGGTGGCATTACCAGACAGGCTTTGGGTGCAGGTGGAGGACCGAGAGGAGGTTGAGGAGGCACAAGCAGTAGAGGAACTTCTAGATAAAGAGGATTGATGCACAACTCGTGGGGACGGCAAGACTTGGACAGCAGCCCCTTGTCCTGCTGTCACCATAGTTACCCAGTGCCAAGTCAGCGACATGTAACGCCCGTGTCCATGCCTACTCGTCCAAGTGTCTGTGGTGAAATGCACCCTGTCACACACAGAGTTTATCAAGGAAGTGGTGATGTCGTGTGCGACATGCTGGTGTAGCGCAGGCACACCTTTCTTTGAGAAGTAGTGGCGACTGGGCATCTGGTACTGGGGCACTGCGACGGACATAAGGTCTCGAAAATCCTCTGTGTCCACAAGGCGGAAAGGCAGCATTTCTGTAGCCAACAGCTTGCAGATGGTGAAATTCAACCTCTTAGCTTTGTCATGGCTAGGAGGAAATGGTCTTTTACTTGTCCACATCTGAGGGACCGAGGGCTGGCTGTTGTGCTTAGACGGGGTTGAGTAGGGTGTCCCCGGCAAACTGCCGGTCTGTGAGGAAGATGCAGGCAGACATGTTATGTTGCCTTGATCAAAAGGTGGTGCTCTCGATGTTGGAGAGCGCTCAACACCAGCAGGTGTTTCCACTTCCAAATGAACTGACGACCTGCCAATCACACTGGCTGTTGCGGGTAAAGAGGTGGCAGGTCTGCATCCAAAAACATGTGTGACTGCTGTCCCCCCTGTCACAGAGGATGAAGAGGCACAAGATGGGGCAGACGGTGGTTGGCCCAGCCCGCTAGGCCGCATTGTAGCACAGTGAGCTTCCCACTGCAACTTATGCTTCATATCCATGTGACGGTTCATGCATGAAGTACTCAAACTATGGATTTTTTGGCCTTTACTTAGGTTTTGGTGACAAATGTTACAGATAACATGAGTTGGGTCATCCTTATCAATCTCAAAAAATGCCCAGGCTATGCAAGGCTTAGAGCCCATGCGACCTGAAGAGCCACCATGACTTGTGGTCAGAGGCAGAGTTGTGGTTCAGGATGCAGTTGTTGATGTGCTTCCAGTACTCCGTCTCTGTCCAGGAAGGCGCAACCTAACCTCGTCGTCAATAGAATCCTCCTCCACCTCCTCTGCTGACCTCATCGACTGGCTGACTGTGGGTTGACAGTAAGTGGGATCTCCAACCTCGTCATCATCACCCTGTGTGTTCTCACACTCGTCATCATCAGAGCCAACCTCTTCCTGCCCTGACCGAAAAGTCAAGTTGTCGCTCCAATCAGGTATCTGAGTCTCATCATCGTCTTCCTCATTGTCTCCACCAACAGGAGTTACAGTTTGGGAACAAGGGTCTTTATTATGCTCTGAACCTTCTTCATCTGGGCCTGGATCCGACTCATAAAGATTCTGGGCATCAGTGCAGATCATTTCCTCGTGTGGATTCACAGAAGCTCTGGAGAAGACCTCTGAGTCCCAGGCTATAGTATGAGTAAACAGCTCTGCAGACTCAACCATCTGTGTTACCCCATACTCAGACGGGCAGCTGGAGACTTGGGAGCTGTGAGGAAGCAAGTGCGATTGGGGTGGCACCTCTGAGGACTGGAGTATTTGTGATGTTGAAGTTGAGGTGGAGGAGAGCCAACTTGAAGGAACACTTGATATCCGTTGAAGCACCTGCTGTTTTTGTGCCTCATCTGGAATTTTTAGCGATGGGCGTGTCCGTAAGAAAGGGATCGTATCACATTGTCCACGAAAAGAAGTAGACATCTTAGTTTGGCTGGAAGATGGTCTTTCTTCTGCAGATGTTACTGTTGCTTTACCACCTAGCCCACGGACACAACCTTTTTTCCTTTTCCAACACGCCTATTCCCCTTTCCACCAGCAGCAGGCCTTTTGCCACTCATTTTGGTGGTTAACTAATTGGCAACTCTGTAGTTGTTTGCACAAAAAGCGATGGATGGAAACCGAGCAGAGCTGAGTGGCCAAACTGTGGTACTAGCCCAAACGGATTGGCTGGGTTAGATGCAGTAAAACATTGTTGTTAGATACACAGGTGGTGTAGCTTGGTTCAGATGGGCTACTCCACTGACAACTAGACACTGCTACAGGCCCAAAAGGATTTACTGGGCTAGATGCAGTTAAAAAATTGTTATTAGATACACAGGTGGTGTAGCTTGGTTCATATGGGCTACTCCACTGACTACCAGACACTGCTACAGGCCCAAAAGGATTTACTGGGTTTGATGCAGTAAAAAATTGTTATTAGATACACAGGTGGTGTAGCTTGGTTCAGATGGGCTACTCCACTGACTGCCAGACACTGCTACTATGCCCAGAAGGATTTACTGGGCTAGATGCAGTAAAAAATTGTTATTAGATACACAGGTGGTGTAGCTGGGTTCAGATGGGCTACTCCACTGACTACAGACACTGCTACAGGCCCAAAAGGATTTACTGGGTTAGATGCAGTAAAAATTGTTATTAGATACACAGGTGGTGTAGCTTGGTTCAGATGGGCTACTCCACTGACTACCAGATACTGCTACAGGCCCAAAAGGATTTACTGGGCTAGATGCAGTAAAAAATTGTTATTAGATACACAGGTGGTGTAGCTTGGTTCAGATGGGTTACTCCAATGACTAACAGACACAGCTACATGCCCAAAAGGATTGGCTTAGCTACATTTAGCCAAATGCTGTGAAACACACTTGCATAGCACTGGCACAGACCTGCCTGGCAAAAAGTGCTAGGAACTGCTGTAACCTAGCCCTCAAAAGGGCTGCAATTGCAACTAGTCCATACTCCCTAAACCTATCTCTCTATTTAACTGCAAATTCGCTCTCAATTCACACAGTTATACTGTTTAGCGCCCACAGCAGCAGCAGTGCTGTCTAACACTCAGCTGTAGCAGTGAGAAAATGGTGGCGACGGGGAAAATGGATGGATCTTATAGGGCAAGGACATGTGACATACACAGCCAATGACAGATGCCCTTGCTTTTGTGAAAAAAAAAGCACTTCGCTGCGTGTGTGCGCTGCTGATAGACTGACAGACTGCACCTCCCCACTGTAAATGCGGGAAAGAAAAAAAAAATGGAGATCGGCATTATTTCTGCAGAGATCCATCCACTGCCCCTCCCCCAGCCCACTCTTCACTGAAACTGTCTATTAACATTGATTAACAGTATTACTGTGAAAAAATCCAGTTACGCTTTTTGTGCACGAACAGTTATCGAACATAACCTCATATAGCCAAATTTTTTGCAAATCGTACGGGTTCGTCGAACGGCTCGAACACCGCCCAAAACAGCTCGAATTTGAGATTGGCGAACATTTCGAGGTGAACACCGCCCATTTCTATTTGCAGATCTGCAAACAATTCATCTTTATTACTATGGGTACAGGCCCCAACTCGTCACCCCAACTCACCCCAAAGGTGCTCTATAGGGTATAAATCAAGTGATTGGCTTGGCAATTGCAAAAGGTGAACATTTTTCTTTGCTCACCAATTTTTGACTAAATTGGTTGTGTGCTTATGACCCTTGTCTTGCTGGAATTTCCATCCCCTGCCTACTTTGGTTTTACCATGTGGCAGCTTTACATTCTCCAGTATATCCTTGTACATGGTAGCATTCATATTTCCATCAATTCTATGCCAATGGCAGAGGCAGAAAAGCAGCCCCAAACCATGACATTACGACCACCATGTTTCACTGTAGGCGTTTGATACTTTACATCATTATGTTTTCAAATTGGGCGGTATATACAGTTGTGCTCAAAAGCTTACATACCCAGGCAGAATTTTTCCTTTCTTGGCCTTGTTTCAGAGAATATGAATGATAACAAAAAAAAAATTTCCCCACTGATGGTTATTTGTTGGGTGAAGCCATTTGTTGTCAAACTACTGAGTTTTCTCTTTTTAAATCTTAATGACAACCAAAAACATCCAAATGATCCTGATCAAAAGTTCACATACCCTGGCCAAGGCCAAGAAAGGAAAAATTCTGCCGGGGCATGTAAACTTTTGACCACAACTGTATAGAGCTTGCCATCACTACCAAACAGATTGTACTTGGATTCATTCTACCACAACACCTTAGACCAATCTGTCTCTTTTCATTGGCTGTGTTCTTTGGCAAACTCAAGTCAGACCTTATGGTTCTTTGCAGAGATGAAAGGCTTCTTGACTGGAACTAGTGCATTCAACCCTACTGCTCTTAGCCGTCGCACCACAGTTTAGCGACTCACTTTGACCCCTTATTCTTCGTTCATTTTGTGCAAAATCTGTACAGCACTTTTATGGACATCAGATACTGACTTTTCTTAATAATGTTATTAACTCTGGAGGAAGTTTTCTGTGGTCGTCCACTTCTAGATTTGTCAGCTGTTCATAACCTTCTTTTTCTTTCTTTCCAAGGCTATGTGTGCACGATGCGTATTTGAAGCAGAAATTTTCTGTGCGTTTCTGATTCTCCTTGGCAGGGAAAACGCATGTGTTTTTACATGCATTTTTGACTCGTTTTTGATTCTTTTTTTGATACGTATTTTGAAGCGTTTTTGTACATCAATGAATGATTTTTGGCGGTAAATAAAGTTATTTGGTGGGACATTGCTTAAACCTTAGATTACCATCAGAACTGGGGTGAGTATATTGGTTAATTTGAATGATTAAAGAATGTGTCTGTTGTAATTCAAATAAAGTGTTTGCTCTGTTTCTGTGTGTTTATTTAACTCTTTACTTTACTTTAATTAAGTTTGGTCATGAAAAGGTCTGATTGACACCTTGTCAAAATCAAACAAAAGAGCTAGGTTTCAGCTAGTCCCATTCATCCAAACTTCATAAGCATTTCTATTTTACGTAATTTATGTGGCTGCTGTGAGCTGCTATTTTTAGGCTGGGAAGGTGCTATTAGGCAAACATGGTCCATGGCCATTAATAACATCTCACAGAAGGTTCATTAGCTGCTACGTCCCACCAATCAGCACTCAGCAGCGCTTTGGACAAAGCTGATTTTTGCTGAATCCAAAACCCGGTATTCTAATGCCGCCCTTTTGTTGTCGGTAAATGTGAATCCACCGCATATAATGACACTTCAATGAGTCAAAATCTGCAGCGGAGACTGGTTTGTCCGCTACAGAATTTGACATGCTGCGGTTGAGTTTGGGTACGTGGCCACGATCAGGAGCAGCAGCAGGTCTGATGCTGCGTGTTTATACAGCGTCAAACCCACAGGGTCCAGATGTTACAGCATAGTGGATGGGATCTCTAGAAATCCCATGTCCACTATGCGTGCATCTGAGGCTGCGAATCAACCCTGGACACTGACATGCGGTGCGTCTTTCAGGACCGCAGCATGTCAAATTCTCATCCGGAGTCGCTAGTCTCCGCAACAGAAATTTGACCACTAGTAAGTACTGAATGCGGTAAATCCGCATGGTTCAGCAAACACATGTGGATTTACAGTACCTGCATTGAATAGAATGAAACATTTTGGATATGCATCCAAAGCGCTGCTACATCCAAATCGTGTGGACAGAGCCGAAAATGTAAAAAAAAAATGGCGTGGGCTCCCACGTCATTTTTATAACCAGGAGAGGGAAAGCCGACCGCTGGGGGCTGATATTAGTAGCCGGGGAAGGGGCCATTAGCCAACAATGTTCCCTGGCTATTAATATCAGCTGTTTGTTCAGCCTTTACTGGCTAGATTACAGGGGGACCCCAGAAAAAAATTGACGTAGGGTCCCACTATAAAATCTAACCAGCAAAGGCTAAACTAGACAGCTGTGGGCTGATATTAATAGCCAGGGAAGGGGCCATGGATACTAGCCCCCTCTACAGCTATTAATATCTCCCCTCGACAGTCCCAGAAATGGCGCATCCATAAGATGCGCCAAATCTGGCAATTAGCCTCCACTTTTCCCACTGCCCTGTAGCGATGGCGAGAGGGGTAATGGGGTTGGGGTTTACGTCAGCCAGCATACTATAAGACGCCCCCATTACTAACTGCGTAGTAAAATGGTCGCTGCTTTTTCAATAAAAGACACAGCCAGAATAAAGTATTTTAATGAAATAAAAAACACACAGTTCTACAATTTTTTTATTACACGGGTTAGCGAAGCCCTCGATCTCCTGAAAAAAAAACGTAAAATAAAAAACAACCATATTCCTCACCTGTCCACCATCGAGTGTCCCACTACGATTCGTGTCACTTCTACAGCAGGGATATCAGCCATCACTGATGTCACTGCTGTGGAATACAGCAATGTATACTGACGGGTGTAAAATCACCACCTGTCAGTATACATGCTGCAGGAGGTCACTGGGGTTGATCAGCTGAAGATCAGCTGATCAGCCCCGGTGAGCTTACGATCAGCTGACGGTCACGTGACCATCAGCTGATCTGTGACGTCAGCGCAGTTCCTGACAGTCACGTGACCATCAGGACCTGCACTGACGTCACTGCTCAGCTGAGCGTTCACGTGACCATCAGCTGATCTGTGACGTCAGCGCAGGTCCTGACGGTCATGTGACCATCAGGACCTGTGTTGACGTCACCGCTCAGCTGATGGTCACATGACCATCAGCTGATCTGTGACGTCAGCGCAGGTCTGGTAAGTGCCGGAGGAGAAGATCGCTGCCAGGGCTGCCGGACAGGTGAGTATACAGGTTTATTTTTTATTTTTAACTTTTTTCTTTCTTTTTTTTTACTGCGCATGGTAGCCGGCTGGGAAGGCTACTTTTTCTCCCATCCACGCCACTCCTGCTGTTATCAGCAGGAGCGGTGGCCAGGATGAGAGGAGTTGTATTTTCTCCTCTGACCATTTTGACTCTGCTGACCATGAGAGCTTACACTTTGTGGGCCAAAAGAGAGGACCTTGTTGACATGAGAGCTTACAATTTACAGGTGAGAGAGGGGGAGAGAGGACCCCACTGACCATAAAAGCTTACGCTCTACAGGAGAGAGACCCGACTGATCATAAGAGCTTACATTTTACAGGCGAGAGAGACAGGTACCTAATGACTATGGAGGTGGAAAATCAGTATGCTGTACAAACGGTGCTCCATTGTGATCCGCTGTTGATCCGGGTACTGACTACCACTTGAAGGTATGATAATCTGTAAGATGTCATAGCTGCAGGTCAATAAGGGGATGCCCGTGTGGAAATGCAAAATGACAGCCATCTCTCGGATGCTTTAGCAGTGTGATAAATTGTGCCAAGTTTTTTTTTTTCCGAACTGCGAATGGAATCTCAAAATGTCTGAATTTGTGTGAAACTGTGATTTTTAAGAAATTTGATGCAAACTCAATCCTCCACAGATCATTCTGTTCATCTGTAGTCACGACTGATGTTGGGGTAGGAGGCTCAATATTGTCTGGAAGCTTTAGTAGTGTTCATAGTGGTGGTGGCGATTACTATGTGCAGATATATCTGGTGTGAGAATTCTTTTCCGCATTGCCAAAAATGATTTATTGCAGTGTGCAGGTTGTGCTGTTGAAAAATAAACTATATATATCCTGGTAGACATTGACAAGGAACTACATCTCTCTGCCAGCGCATGAAACTATATCACCTGCTCACGTGGGAAAAGTAAACTGACCAACAAGATGAACAAAGCTCAAACTGCCTTCCTTCTCTTCCTAATTGTCTTTCGGGTAACCTGTCCACACCTGCAAGCAGTGCCTTGTGGATGTCATCAGCCATATCATCATCATCCTCATCGACTGCTTTCTGTACTCTTCCTCCTCTGCATTGTCAGTTAGCCTTTTGTGTTCCCAAGAAACATGCATTCATTCATCTGTGGGGAAACTGAACTCCCATATGTCCAAGATCACCACAATTGGTGAGAAACCACCTGAATTGTACTGCCTTTTGCAAAAGAATCACATATGCTGCTCTTCACTGGAAAATACCTAGCTTTATTGAAAATACCATTATTTATTGAAAAATCTGGCCTTGCCTGATTTGGGCACAAAATGCATTTTTTTCTTCCAAAATATGTTCATTGTATAATTTTTTTGATGCCTGTGTCTGGGGTGATTTTCCCAGATTGCACAATGCGTAAGATTTGTCCATTACATTGGGCTGGGCATAATGTGCAAAATTGTTGGAATTTCATTAATGCTAATTTCTTTAACAAAATTCTCAATATTTATCTACATTGTTAGGCTATGTTTACATGTCATGTTTTTTTTGCGTCACAAATCTGCAGCAAAACCTGATCTCTGGCAGGAAAGAAGCTGCGTCAAAAACGCAGGTTTTGCTGTTTTTTTTTATGCGTTTTTTGGTGCGTTTTTTATGCTTTTTTTTTGCAGAATTGTGTCTCTTGTTCATGCTTTGTCTCTTTTATGAAAGTACATAAAGTTTAGTGAAAAAAAAAATCTTATTCTGGTTTTGGCATAACAGTGAATTGTTCAGGAATAGTTTAACTAACAAACTCAATGCACTGCCAGTGTGTATGACACTATTTACTTTCACACTATGGGATATGTCATTCAGTTGCACAGGAATTGTTCAATTTCATACCTCCCTGGGCCACAGGTATTGTTCAATCTCACACGTAGCTCAGCCAATGTTTACAATGTACACATCACTAATTTAATTAAACACTCCTTATACAAACTACCATCTCAGTGACCAAGACAAGATGGTAAAAATCAAAAATAAATGTGTTTCACATACTACTGTACTTGCTTATTTTCACTAAAAACGCAGCAAAACCTGATAGCTATGTTCACACATCATGTTTTTTTCAGCATTTTTTCATTACCCATTACTTCCTATGGGTGAAAAAAAGGTGAAAAAATGCTGAAAAAACACTGAAAGAAGTGACGTGCTCTATTTTTCAAAATACACTGCAAGGCACAAAATACGCAATAAAAAAAATATGATGTGTGAACAGAAAATTCTGGTTTCTCATAGACTTTGCTGGTACTGCAAGTGTGAACATAGCCTTAATGATATTTTGGATCAGGTGAAGCTCTCTGGTAGCACCCTGCATAAGATTGGGACTCTGTGCAGGCAGAACACAAAGGGAAAAATTGTTGTAAATTAGCAAACAAAGCTTCTTTGAATTCTATTATAGCAATTTGCTTTAAAAAAGCTCAATTTTATGAAGTTCCAGAGTAAAAAGCTGTGCAGGATTTGGCGCCTACACAGACCCTCGATGTCTATGTTACATGCAAGAGAAATCGGGAGAGTAAAAGGAGCAGCAGCATGCAAGATCTATGCTGGAATGCTTGTGAGATAACATGGACATCATGTTTTAGACCTTCGCTATGAAACCGAAATGGTGGAATATTTTCAGAAAGATATGCCTATTTGGAATAAGGAAAGCTTAGATGATGTATTTGAAGCAAAACCATATCTCCCAACTGTCTGGATCCAACCTCAAATTGAATGAAATATCCCACTGTGCTGGGAGGTCAAGACTATGTCGTGACTTTAACTACAGCATTGCCATGTCTCCTGACACTACTGCTGTTGTTCAGTTCTTCCTCTGATTCAGGACTTTGAAGGAGGGGATGGCATCCATCTGCATCCTGTACATTCAATTCATTTACGCTTTGCTTTTCCTAACATGTGATCCATTCGGATTTTAACTCACACCTTTTTGCATAGTAAGCAGCAAGTTTAGCTGTGAGCCATCAGCAATGTTACCAGGGATGAAGGATTTTTTTCTGGGTACAGAAACATTTCAGAACTTTTTCCACCATTAATGGCACCCATAATTTGTACAATTCAATTGAAAAATAAACTGAAATATTTTGTGTGCAAAAAAAGAAAAATAAAGACCTGAATAATGTGGTTGCATAGATATACACACCCTTAAACTAAAATTTTGTTTATGTACCCTTTGAATTTATGGCAACATTTAGTTTTTTTGATAGGAGTCTATCAGCATCATACATGTAGAATTGGCTATCTCAGTGCACTCTTTCTTGCAGTAGAGCTCCAAACGTGTCAGACTAAGAGGGCATCTCCTGGGTACAGCGCCCTCTTCAGGTCAACCCATAGATTTTCAATTGTACTCAGGTCTAGGTTTTGGAATGGCCATTCCAAAACTTTTGTACTATATAATTTTCGGAGCGTTAATTGGGTTGGAATAGATTGTGGACACAATGTTGCACTTGCACAGCGCCTGAGTGACCCCATTTTGGAAGCAAGACCCATCAAGAAATTCATCTAGGAGTGTGATGAAGATTTTGAACACACAGGTGGTTCCCAGTACTTTATGGTATTCGAAAGTGAAAACGAATGTTAATGCACAAGGCAGGGCTATGATTTGCTTGATTTTAGAATCGCATACTTGATTGGAATGGATTCCGGACGCCGTATGGCATTTCCAAAGTACCTAAAGATAGAACAGCAGAAACCCAACAAGATTGACTTAATTTTGAAAAAAGATCTTTTATGGACGTTATCTAGGGGTATGTTAAGCATTTTGAATCCTCAGGTGCTTTACAGAACTTTAGAACTTTAAAAAAAAATGATGTTTTATCCAATAAAATGTTGTTTTAGCACCAAATTTGTCATTTTCACAAGTGATAATAGGAGAAAATGAACATTACAATTTATTATGCAATTTCATCCAAAAATGTGATGATCATCGAATGGCAGTGCTTGGAAAGGAAGTAGCACAATTTGATTATTGGTCACAAATTTGGCTGGAATAGATTGCGGACGCCATGTTGCATTTATAGAGCTACTGAGGTGCCCAAAAAGAAATTCACCACAACCCTACAAAAGACCTCATTTTGGAAACCTAATCCCTCAAGAAATTAATCTAGAGGTGTAGTATGCATTTTTAGCCCACAGGTTCGATGTAAATACTTTTATGCCAAAAATGACAAAAGTATTCTTGGGGTGATACCTTTATTGGCTAACCAGAAAAAATATATATATGCAAGCTTTCAGAGCACGCCAATAAAGGTATCACCCCAAGAATACTTTTGTCATTTTTGGCATAAAAGTATTTACATCGATTTTTCTGGCTAACACGGTACCACAATATAACTTTGTATTGTACATCATAACCCACAGGTTAAAATATTACATGTTTGGGCCATGAAAGTGAAAAATTATGTTTTTTTTCAGGTAAAATATTACTTTAGCCTCATAATTTTAATTCTAATAAGAGGTAATAGTAGGAAATTGATTCTTCAGTTTGTAACACAATTTCAACTGAATGAGGAAATGTAGGTGCACACTACTGTTTGGCTATGTGCCCACGATGCAGAAATGAAGCAGAAAATTTCTGCAGCATTTCTGCATCTCCCTGGCAGAAAAAAACGCATGCAGATTGTGCATGCGTTTTTCCTGCAGAATACATGCGGATCCACATGCGGGTTCACATGCGTTTCCGCATGCAGATTGACAAGCACTTTCCAGGCGATAGCATCACTTGAAAAGTGCTTGACAACTAGGTCACACTGTATAAATCCATGCAAACAGCATGGATTTATACAGTGTGAACCGTAAAAATTACAACAAATAAAGCTATACTCACCCCCGAGGCCCCGGCGTGGCTGCAGCGCTGCTTCCTGGCTGGTTCCCGGCTGCCGGCATATCGCGAGACAGAGCGGTGAAGGGCCTGCGGTCACATGACTGTGACGTCACCGAAGGTCCTTCAGCGCTGCTGGCATTCAGAGAGAAGACGCCGGACAGGTGAGTATAAACTTTATTTGTTATTTTATTCTTTTTTCACAGGTACAATGGTACCCATGTCTGGAAGAGAGTCTCCTCTCCTCCAGAACTGGGTACCATCCGCACATAGAGACGCATAGAAGCCGCTTGTAAAAATGTACAGTCGCGGTTTCTGTGCGTCTCAATGCAAGTCAATGGCGGGAGTTCCGCTGCACTTCCGCAAAATTAAATGACATGCTGCGGATTTTTGTACGCAGCATAAACGCTGCGGAAAAATCCGCAGCATGTGCATAGAACATGCGGAATCCCCTTGGGGACCATGGGGTGCGGATTACCTAGCGTTTTACAAGCGTTTCCGCTGCGGAAATTCCGCAGCATAAACGCTTGAAAAACGCTACGTGGCCACACAGCCTTTGAGTACATGACAGGGCCCCAAGGTCAGGAGCAACAGCTGGCTTTTGGCATGTTGATTTTGTTTGAATAGATTGTGGATACCATTTGCAGAGCACCTGAGATGCCAGAACAGAAAAAACCCTATATGTGACACCATTTTTGAAACTAAACTTCTGAAAGAATTCATCTAGAGGTATAGTGAGTATTTTAAACTCACAGCTAATTCACAGACATTTATCAAATTGGGCAATAAAAAGTAAAAAAATACGTTTTTACCATTATGATTTTATATTAGCTGTAAATATTTCATTTTCACAAGGAAAAATAGGAAAAATGGATCTCACAATATTTTACACATTTTCTCCCAATTGTTGTAATATCCTATATGTCATCAGAAACTACTGTTCTGAGCAGAGCTCAGAAGAAAAGAGTACCATTTGACTTTTGGAGCTCAAATTTTGCTGAAATAGTTTGCGGGCACCATTTGCAGAGCCTCTCAGGTGCAGTGACTATTTTGAACTTACAGCTGTTTTCCCATATAAAGCTCGCAGTGTAAGTTAGAGAGTGAAAATTGCAAAACTGTCAGATCAGTGCCCAATACAGCTTGTGCTTCTGGAGATGCGCACACAATAAATTGTTGAGTGGGCTCTCCCCATTAACCCATTACTTGCCAAATTAGCAATTTTCTTTTTATTTTTTTCAGACCTAATTGGACCTAATTAGAAAATCTTAGCTGCTAGAAGCAAAAAATTAGGCGTCCCAAAAAAAGGACATTAGTAGATAATGGGTTATTAATAATAATAATAATAATGTTATGCATTTGGATGCCAACTGCAGTTTAGGCATACTGTAGGACTCAGCAGGGAGGGAGGCAATTGGATTTTGAAATGCAGATTTCATAGACTTGTATTTTGGGGGGGAGCTATATCACTTTTCCAGAGCCTTTGTGCTACCAGTAAAGCAGAACTCCCCCAATTTTCCATTGACAGCTGATGGATCTGAGTGGTACTTATTTTTCATAGGTTGGTTTGAAGATTTTATTGGTAGCATTTTGGGGCACATAACATTATTTGATTGCTTTTAAGGCATGGTTCACATTTATCCTGTGGACTAAGCTGATCATACTTCCTCTAGGTTTCTGTATAGAATCCCCGAAAAATGAGATTCCTTGATGGAACGACAGAACCATTCACTGTAATGTGGCAGAATTGAGTCACTTTGGACTGGTTGTCTGGCTTCCATTTTGGCTGTGTCCTGTCTTTTCAGACATGCATACAACTGCAGAATGAGAAAAATCGTTACTCACCATCCCATAAAATCATGGGTCCAGGACCTGTAGAAGCATTGGAATATCGCAAAACGGCCGTAGTCTTTCACTCTTCCCGCAACCTCTTGTCTACCAAGTTTTTGTCTTTCATATGAAAGAATAAAGGAATGATTTTACGGGCTGGTGAGTGCTGATTTTTCTCGTACTATCTTTGGTTTTGCTTATTAACACTGATGGAGCAGAGCACCACAAGATCTCGTTAGACTCCATAGTGTATCTCATATTTTTATTAAATTACCAAATTTTTGTTTAGTGCAGAATCTCTCCTTGTGGAATGCATACAGCTGTTGTTAACCTCTCTTTTGTACTCTTAAATGACTCCTAAAAAGACTGACTCTGCCAAAAACAGAGGCCAGATGGAGTCTTAAGTGTCTTCATCTATCCTATTACAGTGAATGGAATCATTGGGGGTTTCATCTAAATCACATTTTGGAGGAGATTTAAACAAAACCCTGAGGTAAGTGGTCAGCACAGAGCACTCAAGTGTAAACCAAGCATTAGCCTAAAAGCACATGGAGTTTTTCAAGGAGTTTTTAGAGCTGAGACTAAGTGGAAACCAAGCGAAAACTCTCAAAATCCTTCTTAAAACTCTTAAAAAAAAGTTGAGTTTGAAAAATTAGTAGAGACATAGTAGAGGCATAAAGAACAAATAAACCCCATTTCATTAATTGTTTTTATTTTTTAATCTTTTTATGCCATTCACCGTGAGGTATATAGGTGATAAAATGGCTTTATCCTTTGGGTCAGTGTGATTACAGCTATGCCAAATTTATATTGTTTTTAATGTTTTGCTAATTTTGCACAGTAAAAACAAATTTGTTCAAAAACTGTTTGTTTGCCATATTCTAAGAGGTATAACTTTTTATTTTTTGTACGATAGAGCTATATGATGAATTGCTTTATGCAGAATGAATTAAAATTTTCATTGGTACTATTTTGCATACATAATGGTTTTATTGCACTTTATTCAGATATTTCCAAAGCAGAATGAACAAAATCCAGCAATTTAGGAATTCTTTTTATTTATATTTTTACACCATTCACTGTACAATAAAAGTGATAAGATTTTTTTCTATCTTATCTTATATAAGGAAAAATTTAAAACCATTTTCTGAAAAAATATATGCACATGAAAAAAATGTATTTGTATACATATATAAAATATATACAGTACAGACCAAAAGTTTGGGGACTCCTCATTTAAAGATTTCATGACTATGAAAATTGTACATTCACACTGAAGGCATCAAAACTATGAATTAACACATGTGGAATTATATACTTAACAAAAAAGTGTGAAACAACTGAAAATATGTCTTATATTCTAGGTTCTTCAAAGTAGCCACCTTTTGCTTTGACGACTGCTTTGCACACTCTTGGCATTCTCTTGATGAGCTTCAAGAGGTAGTCACCGGAAATGGTCTTCCAACAATCTTGAAGGAGTTCCCAGAGATGCTTAGCACTTGTTGGCCCTTTTGCCTTCACTCTGCAGTCCAGCTCACCCCAAACCATCTCGATTGGGTTCAGGTCTGGTGACTGTGGAGGCCAGGTCATCTGGCGTAGCACCCCATCATTCTCCTTCTTGGTCAAATAGCCCTTACTCAGCCTGGAGGTGTCTCTTTAAAACGTCTGGTTGGTTTATTAAAATGCAGCAAAAACAAACACTGAGTCTATAAAAGAAAACACAGCCCTTTGGGCAAAACAGGGAAAACAAAGGATCTGCCTGCTCAGAGTTCAGCAACTCCACGTGGTTCAGGATAGCTCCACACAAACAGATCTGGAGTTAATCTCTCCAGACCTACTGAACGCTGAATGCCTCAGCAGGCCAAGTATTTAACGGCTTCCCGACCGCCCACTGTAAATAAACGTTGGCGCTGCCTGGGCTCTGTGCAGCACCGACATTTCTAAACGGTCGGTGGTCCCGCAGTGCTCAGGACCCCCAGGGTCCTGCAAGTGCTGCGGGTGTGGTGCAGAGCGACAGCTCTGACAGGGGACATCATCGGGACCTGATTGGATCAGGTCCCAATGATATTAACCCTTTGCTATCTTCTAGATGATGCGATCTATAGTGATCGCGGCATTTAGAAGATAGTGAGAGGAGAGGGGGTCATCCACTTACCTCTCCAACGGCCCCCTGATGTCTGAGAGGACCTGCTGATGTCATGGCAGCCGGAAGTCACATGACCGCCTCCGGTTCTGCCATGTACGGTGTCCTGCTAGAATGAGCCTGCAGCTGAAGTCTAGCAGGAGACACTGACAGTGTAAAACTGTCAGCAGAGCTCTCATGCAATGCAATACATGTCTATTGCATTGCATGAGAACAGTGATTAGAAAAAAAAAAAATTATGTCCCATACAGGGACTAAGTAAAAATGTAAAAAAAAGTCTAAAAAATGTTTTCAAACTGTTAAAAAAAAAATCACAAAATGAATAAAAATAAATAAATAAAATATTAAACCAATAAATCCATATATTTATGCAAAAACAAAAAAAAGTACACATATTTGGTATCGCTGCGTCCGAAACAACCCGATCTATAAAACTGTCACACTAATTACCTCCTTCTGTGCACACCGTAAAAAAAATAAATAAAAAACGGAGCAAAAACTATGCTTTTTCATCATATCGCCAAACAAAAAGTGGAATAAAATGCGATCAAAAAGCAAAATGGAAATAAAAATGGTACCGCTGAAAACGTCATCTTGTTCCGCAAAAAAAGTCACCATACAGCTCCATCAGCCAAAAAATAAATAAGTTATAGCTCTCAGAATAAAGCGATGTAAAAAAATATTTTTTCTATAAAATTGTTTTGTGTAAAAGCGCCAAAACATAAAAAAAAAATATACGGTAAGTGTAGTATCGCTGTAAACGTACTGACCCGAAGCATAACACTGCCTTATCACTTTTACCACACGCAGAACGGCATAAAAAAAACCCTCAAAAAACAATTCCTGTTGTTGGTTTTTGTTCATTTTACCTCCCAAAAAATGGAATAGAAAGCGATAAAAAAATGTCACGTACCCAAAAATGGTACCAATAAAAATGTCAACTCGTCCTGCAAAAAACAATGGAAAAATTATAGCTCTCAAAATATGGCGATGCAAAAACTAGATTTTGCAAAAAAAAGCGTCTTTTAGTGTGACAGCTGTCAATCATAAAAACCCAATATAAATCTGGCATCGCTTTAATCGCACCACCAGAAGAATAAAGTAATCTCATAACTTATACCGCACGAGGAACGGCGTAAAAAATAAATAAAACCAATTCTTCACCTGCTACTGATTTATTATGTCTCCCAAAGATCGCAGTAAGGCTCTGCTCACATTTATCCTGCGCTCTGCGCTGAGCACTTACACCAGAGTTTCCATGTAAATCTCTGAAATACGTGATTCAGACGGAACCCATGACGGAAGATTCCCTGTAATGAAGCAGATATAGGCCACTGTGGTTGCCATCTGGCCTGTGATCCCACAGTGTCAGTTTTTTTAGGTGTGCATAAAAGTGCGGTTGGCCACAGTTTTGTGCATTTCTGAAAAAAAGGACACCGCTAAACTGAGGCCAGACGGAGTCCAGAGTAACTTTGCTGCCTCATTATAGTGAATGGATCCCGCAGGGGTTTCATCCGAATTACATCACTTGGAAATTTAGATTGAAACCCCGATGTAAGTGCTCAGCCTAGAGAGCTGGATAAACAATATGTAAAATGTTCCCAATAAAAGCTTCAACTCAGTCCTCATAAAAAGCTAGTCCCGACTCATGTCCGGTGGGGTAAAAATATAATTATGTTTATTCACTGCCCAATGGTATAAATTTAAAAATGAAAAAATACTCACTACTTCCCTAGATGAATTCCTTGAGAGGTGTAGTTTACAAAATGGGGTCACTTGTGGGGGTTTCTGCTGTTTCGGCATGTCAGCGACTCTTCAAATGTGACATGGTGTCTGCAACCTATCACAGCCAACATAGCGCTCCTTTCTCTTCCGAACCCTGCCGTGCACCAAAGCAGTGGTTTTACCCCACATATGGGGTATCGGTGTACTCAGGAGAAATTGCACAACAAATTTCATGGTGCAATTTTTCCTGTTACCCTTATGATAAAAAATTAGGGGATGAAAAACATTTTTTTGTGGGAAAAATGTGAAAATTTTATTTTTACGGCTCAATATTATAAACTTCTGTGATGCAACTGGGGGTGCAAGGTGCTCACCACACATCTAGATACGTTCCCTAAGGGGTCTAGTTTCCAAAATGGTGTCACTTGTGGGGGGTTTCCACTGTTTAGGCACATCAGGGGCTCCTCAAATGCGACATGGCGTCCGCTAATTATTCAAACAAATTTTACATTCAAAAAGTCAAATGGCGCTCCTTCCCTTCCGAACCCTGCAGTGCGCCCAAACAGTGGTTTTCCACCACATATGGGGTATCGTCATACTCAGGAGAAATTGCACAGCAAATTTCATGGTGCAATTTCTTCTGTTACCCTTATGATAATGCAAAACTAGGGGATGAAAACATTTTTGTGGGAAAAATGTGAAAATGTTATTTTTACGCCTCAATATTACAAACTTCTGTGAAGCACCTGAGATTGCAAGGTATTCACCACACATCTAGATAAGTTCCCTAAAGGGTTTAGTTTCCAAAATGGTGTCACTTGTGAGAGGTTTCCACTGTTTACGCACATCAGGGGCTCCCCAAATGCAACATGGCATCCGCTAATTATTCAAGCAAATTTTACATTCAAAAAGTCAAATGGCGCTCCTTCCCTTCCGAACCCTGCCGTGTGCCCAAACAGTGTTTTTTCTCCACATATGGGGTATCGGTGTACTCAGGAGAAATTGCACAACAAATTTTCATGGTGCAATTTCTCCTGTTACCCTTATGATAAAGCAAAATTAAGGGATGAAAAACGTTTTTGTGGGAAAAATGTGAAAAATGTATTTTTATAGCTCAATATTATAAACTTCTGTGTAGCACCTGCGGGTTCAAGGTGCACACCACACATCTAGATAAATTCCTTAAGGGGTCTAGTTTCCAAAATGGTGTCACTTGTGGGGGGTTTTCACTGTTTAGGCACATCAGGAGCTCCCCAAATGCGACATGGCGTCCACTAATTATTCAAACAAATTTTACATTCAAAAAGTCTAATGGCGCTCCTTCCCTTCCGAACCCTGCAGTGCGCCCAAACAGTGGTTTTCCCTCACATATGGGGTATCAGCGTGCTCAGGAGAAATTGCACTATAAATTGTGTAGTCCTTTTTTCCTGTTACCCTTGTGAAAATAAAAAAACTGTGTCTAAAGTAACATTTTTGTGAAAAAAAGTTAAATGTTCATTGCTTTCTTCCACATTCCAAAAATTCCCTTGAAGCACCTGAAGGGTTAATAACCTTCTTGAAGGTGGTTTTGAGCACCTTGAGTGGTGCAGTTTTTAGAATGGTGTCACTTTTGCAGATTTTCTGTCATAAAGGCCCACCAAAGTCACTTCAAATAAGATGTGGTCCCAAAAAAAAGTTTTTGTAAATTTTGTTGGAAAAATGAGAAATCGCTGGTCAATTTTTAACCCTTAGAACTTCCTAACAAAAAAAATGTTGGTTCCAAAATTGTGCTGATGTAAAGTAGACATGTGGGAAATGTTATTTATTAACTATTTTGTGTGACAGATCTCTCTGATTTAAGGGCATGAAAATTCAAAGTTTGAAAATTGCAAAATTTTCAAAATTTTCGCCAAATTTCTGATTTTTTCACAAATAAACGCAAGTGATATCGAAGAAATTTTACCACTATCATGAAGTACAATATGTCATGAAAGAACAGTCTCAGAATAAGGGGAATCCGTTGAAGCGTTCCAGAGTAATTACTTCATAAAGTGACAGTGGTCAGAATTGAAAAAATTGGCCTGGTCACGAAGGCTAAAACAGGCTCTGGCGCGAAGTGGTTAAACCTCAGACCACACCCTGGGGTGGAGATATGGTGAACGACCTCCCAACCGCATTATGGTTGTTCACTCAAACTGGCCCATTTAAATATGGCTGATTAACTCTCTTAGCACATACCATGCAGGAGAAGACATCCAGTTTCACATCACTGAAGTTAATAGCCTCAGTGAAACATATCCCCCCTCCGATACTCGGCCAGTGACTTTGTCACAATATTTATACTGTATATATACAAATAAATTTTTTTGTTCTCCACTGCTTGGTACTCGCCTGAGCATTTCACTGCTCGAGATGCTCGGCGCTCTGCGAGTATTTCCTGGTTACTCGGGCGGGAGCTCGAGTCGCCTCCCTGCATGTTTGGCGCTCTTTAGAGAGCCAATGAACATGCAGGGATTGCCTGCCACACACTGTAATGCCGTAGCCATGTTGGTTGTGGCATTATAGTGATTGGCTGGCCACACAGCATCATCATCTGTATATAAGACCGGGCGCCGCCATGCTCATTACAGTCTACCCCGGAATCAGGCAGAGTAGGTAGAGCTGCTGCTGCGTCAGGGAGATATTTGCTCGTTTAGAGTTAGTATGGTATTCCACAATATATATCTATAATATCTATCTGAACTAACAGTCCTTCTGAGGACTAATCCAGCTGCATATAATCAGTGGTGATAGCAGGTAATAGGCAGGCAGGCAGTGTATGTGGCAGACTGCAGTGCATATAGCAAGAGGGTCCATTGAAGGTCCTGTTAGTCTAGGTATTCCACAACATATATATATATATATATATATATATATATATATACTGTACAGACCAAAAGTTTGGACACACCTTCACCTTCACACACCTGGACAATCTTTAAATGAGGTGTGTCCAAACTGTTGGTCTGTACTGTATATAAGTATATATATATATATATATATATATACAGTATATATATATATATATATATATATATATATATATACAGTGCTGGCCAAAAGTATTGGCACCCCTGCAATTCTGTCAGATAATACTCAGTTTCTTCCTGAAAATGATTGCAATCACAAATTCTTTGGTATTATTATCTTCATTTAATTTGTCTTCAATGAAAAAAACACAAAAAGAATTGTCCTAAAGCCAAATTGGATATAATTCCACACCAAACCTAAAAAAGGGGGTGGACAAAAGTATTGGCACCCTTTGAAAAATCATGTGATGCTTCTGTAATTGGTGTAATTAACAGCACCTGTAACTTACCTGTGGCACCTAACAGGTGTTATCAATAACTAAATCACACTTGCAGCCAGTTAACATGGATTAAAGTTGACTCAATCTCTGTCCTGTGTCCTTGTGTGTACCACATTGAGCATGGAGAAAAGAAAGAAGACCAAAGAACTGTCTGAGGACTTGAGAAACCAAATTGTGAGTAAGCATGAGCAATCTCTAGGCTACAAGTCCATCTTCAAAGACCTGAATGTTCCTGTGTCTTCCGTGCGCAGTGTCATCAAGAAGTTTAAAGCCCATGGCACTGTGGCTAACCTCCCTAGATGTGGACGGAAAAGAAAAATTGACGAAAGATTTCAACGCAAGATTGTGCGGATGGTGGATAAAGAACCTCGACTAACATCCAAACAAGTTCAAGCTGCCCTGCAGTCCGAGGGTACAACAGTGTCAAGCCGTAATATCCGTCGGCATCTGAATGAAAAGGGACTGTATGGTAGGATACCGAGGAAGACCCCACTTCTTACCCCGAGACATAAAAAAGCCAGGCTGGAGTTTGCCAAAACTTACCTGAGAAAGCCTAAAACATTTTGGAAGAATGTTCTCTGGTCAGATGAGACAAAAGTAGAGCTTTTTGGCAAAAAGCATCAACATAGAGTGTACAGGAAAAAAAAGAGGCATTCAAAGAAAAGAACACGATCCCTACAGTCAAACATGGTGGAGGTTCCCTGATGTTTTGGGGTTGCTTTGCTGCCTCTGGCACTGGACTGTTTGACTGTGTGCATGGCATTATGAAGTCTGAAGACTACCAACAAATTTTGCAGCATAATGTAGGGCCCAGTGTGAGAAAGCTGGGTCTCCCTCAGAGGTCATGGGTCTTCCAGCAGGACAATGACCCAAAACACACTTCCAAAAGCACTATAAAATGGTTTGAGAGAAAGCACTGGAGACTTCTAAGGTGGCCAGCAATGAGTCCAGACCTGAATCCCATAGAACACCTGTGGAGAGATCTCAAAATGGCAGTTTGGAGAAGGCATCCTTCAAATATCAGGGACCTGGAGCAGTTTGCCAAAGAAGAATGGTCTACAATTCCAGCAGAGCATTGTAAGAAACTCATTGATGGTTACCGGAAGCGATTGTTTGCAGTTATTTTGGCTAAAGGTTGTGCAACCAAGTATTAGGCTGAGGGTGCCAATACTTCTGTCCGGCCCTTTTTTTGGAGTTTTGTGTGAAATGATCAATGATTTGATTTTTGCTTCATTCTCTTTTGTGTTTTTTCCTTGCAAGCAAATTAAATGAAGATAATAATACCAAAGAATTTGTGATTGCAATCATTTTCAGGAAGAAACTGAGTATTATCTGACAGAATTGCAGGGGTGCCAATACTTTTGGCCAGCACTGTATATATATATATATATATATATATACAGTTGTGCTCAAAAGTTTACATACCCCGGCAGTTGGGTGAAGCCATTTATTGTCAAACTACTGTGTTATATCTTTTTAAATCTTAATGACAATCAAAAACATCCAAATGACCCTGATCAATAGTTCACATACCCCAGTTCTTAATACCATGTAGTGCCCCCTCTAACATCAATGACAGCTTGAAGTCTTTTGTGGTAGTTGTGGATGAGGTTCTTTAATTTCTCAGAAGGTAAAGCTGCTCATTCTTCATGGCAAAAAGCCATCCAAATTCCTGGGCTTTCTGGCATGAACTGCACCCTTGAGATCTCTCTTCTGCACAACACAACTGATGGTCCCAACCCCATTTATATGGCAAGAAAACCCACTTATTAAACCTGACAGGGCACACCTGTGAAGTGAAAACCATTTCCGGTGACTACCTCTTGAAGCTCATCAAGAGAATGCCAAGAGTGTGCAAAGCAGTCATCAAAGCAAAAGGTGGCTAGTTTGAAGAACCTAGAATATAAGACATATTTTCTGTTGTTTCACACTTTTTTGTTAAGTATATAATTCCACATGTGTTAATTCATAGTTTTGATGCCTTCAGTGTGAATGTACAATTTTCATAGTCAAGAAAATACAGAAAAATCTTTAAATGAGAAGGTGTGTCCAAACTTTTGGTCTATACTGTATATCAGAGCTAGGCAGGCAGTGTATGTGGCAGAGTGATGTGTATAATACAGCACAAGAGGCTCCATTGCAGTTCTGTCTGCTGCTGCTGCTGCTGCTGTTGCAGATATTTCTACAAATAGCCCCAGGTATCAGGGGCCAGGGATAATTATTTTTTTGATCTTAATCCTGTTTATTTGTCTAAAAAGCAATCCAGAGAACACCATTTTTATGCTCCATTTGCTTGTTGCCACAGCAGAATACAGCCAGATTCTTTCCATATTACAGCGATAAAAATCCAGAAATTTGTAGTGAACGTGGAAAATATTGGCCTCCATTTAAATTTTGTTGCAGTGTGTCAGTGAAGTTATTGACACCAGGTCGCTGTGAAAAATAGTAACCTACAGGCCAGCTATTTAAAACTGTGGTTTTCCGTCACACATATCACATATACCGTATTTTTTGGACTATAAGACGCACCGGACCATAAGACGCACCTAGGTTTTACAGGAGGAAAATAGAAAAAAATGTAAGCAAAAAATGTGTTCACCATGCACTTTTAAGGGGGAGGAGGTCTTCTGCTGACACTGGTATAGGGGTAATGTCCCCCAATTCTGACAATATCCCCCATCCTGGTATATATGCCCCCTCTTCCTTTTATACGCGGCCCCCATCCCTATCCGGTATGCCTGGCATCCCTCCATCCTGGTATGCATGGAACCCCTCCATCCTTATCCCGGTATGCATGGCACCCCTCATCCCTATCCTGGTATGCATGGCACCCCTCATCCCTATCCTGGTATGCATGGCACCCCTCATCCCTGTCCTGGTATGCATGGCACCCCTCATCCCTATCCTGGTATGCATGACACCCTTAATCCCTATCCTCTTATGCATGGCACCCCTCATCCCTATCCTGGTATGCATGGCACCCCTCATCCCTATCCTGGTATGCATGCCACCCCTCATCCCTATCCTGGTATGCAGGGCACCCCTCATCCCTATCCTGGTATGCAGGGCACCCCTCATCCCTATCCTGGTATGCAGGGCACCCCTCATCCCTATCCTGGTATGCATGGCACAACAATCTCCATCCTGGTATGCATGGCACCCCTCATCCCTATCCTGATATACATGGCACCCCTCATCCCTATCCTGGTATACATGGCCCCTTATCCTTATCCTGGTATGTATGGCCCCTTATCCTTTTCCTGGTATGTATGGCCCCTCATCCTTATCCTGATATATATGGCCCCCTCATCTTTATCCTGTTATGTATGGCCCCCTTACCCTTATCCTGTTATGTATGCGCCCTCATTCTTATCTTGGTATGCATGGTCCCCCTAATCCTCATCATGCTGCACATAAAAAAAAAATAAACACTCCTACTCACCATTCTTCTCTCCTCCAGCTCTGCATCCTGTCTGCCCGCACTGATCTCTCCATGTGAGCCGCGCATGGCATCACTACCATGCGCGGCTCGCAAGGAGAGATCAGCTGCCGGAAGTCACTGCTCCCCACGCCGGGACTGTGTGCACAGGGAGCAATGACTTCATGCTCCTTAACAGCCAGCACACAGCGTAGCCGCAGCGCGGCTTCTTCTGCTGCAGGGCGATCGCGTGTGCCCGCTATTAAAGGGCATGAATATTCACCCCTCCCCACACCCATGGGCGTGGAGAGAGGTTGAATATTCATGCCCTTTAACAGCGGGCACAGGCGTTTTCGGCAGCAGCAGGTGCTGCGCTGAGGCTACACTGTGTGCCGCTATTAAGGAGCATGAATATTCAGTGCTCCCCATGCCCCATGGGTGTGGGGAGCACTGAATATTTATTTTCTTTACCAGCGGGGGCAGTGTAGGCTGCAGCAGGTGGCTGCTGCCTCCTGTGCCCCGCTCCTCCGCTGCTGCTGCACCCCCCACACCCCACACATCATATATATACCCCCTTCTCCCCCAACACTCGGACTATAAGACGCACCCCCCATTTTCCTCCAAAATTTTGGAAGAAAAAAGTGCGTCTTATAGTCCGAAAAATACGGTAAGTTTGCTCCAAACTCAGCCATTTCTGGCCTCCATTTAAATTTTGTTGCAGTGTGTCAGTGAAGTTATTGACACCAGGTCACTGTGAAAAATAGTAACCTACAGGCCAGCTATTTAAAACTGTGGCTTTCCATCACACAAAATACATATAAGTTCGCTCCAAATTCAGCCATTTCTGGCCTCCAATTAAATTTTGTTGCAGTGTGTCAGTGAAGTTATTGACACCAGGTCGCTGTGAAAAATAGTAAACTACAGGCCAGCTATTTAAAACTGTGGTTTTCCATCACACGTATCACATATCACTGCGGTTCAAATCCAGCCATTTGTAGTGAACGTGGAAAATATTGTCCTCCATTTAAAATGGGCAAGGCACGTTGCAAGGGACGGGGAAGTGGACGTGATGGTGATGATGGTGCATGTAGAGGATGAGGCCGAGGCCGTGGGCAAGCTGAATTTGTGCCACAACAATCACCCACATCTTCTCGCTCGACCTACCTGTCCCAATTAATAGGGTACCGTAAAACACCACTATTGAACACAGACCACTTTAAAAGGTTACTGGTTGGATAGCAGATAATGCTTCCAGTCACTTAGTTACCACCACCACCACCCTGTCTTCCACATGGTCAAGTTTTAGAAGCTGTGAGTCTGAACTGCATATTCCTCACCCTGATCCTCCTTCCTCCCACCATGCCGAGTGCCCGGAGACAACTGATGCTACACTTGGACTCTCCGAAGAGCTTTTCACTTTTCCATTTATAGATTCGGGCCTCTGGCCCGGTTCACTTGAAGCAGGGCAAGAGGAGATCGCATGTAGCAATGCCCAAATGTTTGAGCAGCCACGGTCACACGAAGGCGACGATGGGAAACTGTCACAAGAGGTGGATGATGATGAGACACAATTGCCAGAAAGTCAGGAGGAGGACCAGAGTGCGTAGTGGAAGATGAGGTGGTGGACGATAAAATCACTGACCCCACCTGTCAAGGAGACATGCAGAGCGAGGATAGCAGCACACGGGGGTGGGGGGGGTGGGAGGCATAACACTTCAAGAGGCAAGAACAAGCAGTATGGTGGCTGCAGACAGAAGGCGGGCAACCGTTCCCCGTAACATCAACATGACGAAAGTTGCCAGTACAACTGTTAGGTCTTCCCGAGTCTGGTCGTTTTTATAAGACTCTGCTGATAATCCCAAAAAGGCCATTTGCACCACCTGCCAGGACAGCATCAGCAACGGTAGCAAAACTAGCAGTCTGACCACCCCCAGCATTATCAGGCACATGGCAGCAAAGCATCCGACTAAGTGGGCCGAACCCCAGGGTCCAGCAACAGTGTCTGCGGGTGACACCATTGCTTGTTGCGCTGTTGTTCGTGCACGACAATCCTATGTCCATGGCGCATGCCAAGATGCTTCCCACCCTGCACCTGTCGTTGAACACTCACAACTAGCACCATCAGCAAGCACGTCCATGTCCTTGTCCCAATGCAGCGTTCAGTTGTCCCTACCCCAGTCCTTGGAACACAAGTGCAAATACGCAGCTAACGCCCCACAGGCCACATTACTAAACTCACACATTTCGCGAATGTTTGCGCTCGAAATGTTGCCTTTTAGGCTCGTGGAGATGGAAGCATTCCGCAACCTGATGGCGGCGGCTGTCCCTCGGTACTCGGTCCCCAGTCGTCACTATTTTTCCCGGTGTGCCGTCCCCACATTACACAAGCACGTGTCCCACATCATTAGCCGTGCCCTCAACAACGTAGTTACTGGGAAAGTCCCCCTAACCACGGACACATGGACAAGTGCTTGTGGGCAGGGATGGTACATCTCGCTGATGGCTGATGGCTCCCCTCACTTTCCTCCTCTGACTGATCTGTCTTTCTAAGATGGCTTCCCATTTTATATCTTCCTCTCCATATGCTCCCCTAAGCTACTTCCTCCACCCACACCCACCACATGGTTCCCCCCTCTCTGGGTTCCCCCCACTCCAGCCAGGAAAGGGGCTCAGCAAGTACGTGGGAGGCATCTTGCCCCTCCTGCTGGCTTGGAGTGGTGTGTGTTGGATGCAGGTGTTAGGGTCCTGAGCTGTACTCCTTCCTTACCTGAGAGTGAGATGCCACATCCCTGGCTGAGATGCAACACCTCTGTGGCGACCGAACCCTCAGGGGCGCCACACATGCAAAAAAGCTTAAAAAATACTTCTACCTGGAAGAAAAAACGCATGTAAAATCCGTATGCATTTTTTCTGTCAAGGAGATGAGAAATGCTCAGGAAAATTTCTGCTTCATTTCTGCATCGTGGGCACATAGCCTAAGGTTAAAGATTGCACAAAGGTGTGTTCTTTTAAATGTTCATTACATTGCATCTGTTTGTAGTTGTTATGTCACTCTCTGAACCTTATCAAGGTCAGGACTTACATCCTGTTTGATTGTACCTGAAGAAGGGGATGGATTGTCCCTGAAACTTGTAGTCCAATAAAGTCTCAAGTTAACTGTTATCCTATGCAAATCATTCACATGAACGCCCGGACAACGCCACAATTTTCTCTCTTCTCTGGCTTCCATTCTCAGCTTTGTGTTATCGGAACTGGTGGTCGGTTCAGCAGCCTTTGATCGTTTCAATACAGCCTCTGCCAGTGTTGTGTTAGCCCAGCACAACCACTTCAGTTAAGCAACGCTATACTGTATATTCAGGTGTACTCACCAGTACTGATCTACACATGGAGCGCCATTTTTGTCTTTATCTTTTATGTTACAGACAAGAGAGAGAGGACCCCTGACCATATGAGTTTGCACTCTACAGGAGAGACTTAAGCCCCCGTCACACTAAGCGAGATCGCTAGCGAGATCGCTGCTGAGTCACAAGTTTTGTGACGCAACAGCGACCTCAGCAGCGATCTCGTTACGTTTGACACTTAGCAGCGACCAGGCCCCTGCTGTGAGATCGCTGGTCGTGTCGGAATGGTCTGGACATTTCTTTGATCGTTGAGGCCCCGCTGGGTAGCATGTATCGGTGTGTTTGACACCTTACCAACAACCTTGTTGACGAGTCAGACACAGAAACACATAGGCGTGCATCGTTATACAGATCATTACGGGTCGCCGCATCGCTGCTGCGTCGTTGGGAAGATCTGACTGTTTGCCATCTCACCAGCGACCACATAGCGATGCAGCAACGATCCCTGACAGGTCGTATCGTTGTTGGGATCACTGTAGCGTCGCTTAGTGTGATGGGGTCTTTAGTGACTCTGGATGGAAAACAAATGTCCCGTACTAACTGTGTTCCGCTGGGAACAGCTGATCTGTGATGTCCCAGGTACTGACCATCACTGTATAAAATATTATAATTTGTAAGATATGATAGCTGCAGGGCATTATGGGGAGGCCAGCGCAGAAGTGCAAAATGATGTTAGCTTCTCTCTGATGCTTCAGCAGTGCGGAAAATGGTGTTGGGCAAGTTTTTGTTCTTTTTTTTGTGAACCACAAATTGAATCTTAAAATGTTTGAATTCGTGTGAAACCGCGAATTTCAGGAAATTCGTCTCGAATCAGTCTGCTCATCTCTAACTCTCAGTTCATGGTTAACATCTGTAAAGGTCTGTTTTCATTCTCTTAAGAACGCTAGTTTCACGATAATCTTGCAGTCTAAACAGGCTGCCGATCAAGCTACATAATGAATTGGGGAGTACATGTAAATATAATGAATTGAGGAGCATGTAATTATAATAAATCGGGAGCATGTAATTATAATAAATTGGAGGACATGTAATTATAATGAATTAGGGGGAGAATGTAATTATAATAAATTGGGGGGAGGATGTGTAATTATAATGAATTGGGGGAGGATATGTAGTTATCATTAATTTAGGGGGACATGTAATGATAAGGAATTTTTCGGAGCGGTGTTGGGTGCACAATGGTGGGGAGGTTGGGGGCACAGGAGAGTGACTGGTAATGAATTGGGGAAAGAGCACAGTTGTTCATTTATTTAGATATTTATTGGGCAGGGGAAAAGTGGCTAATTATAATCAACAGGGAACAAAGCAGTAGCTTATTAGTTTATATTTGGAATGATGGGTTGCCCAAAGGCTAATTATGTATTAATGGTGGGATGCATGTCTGTATTCAGTGGCGCAGTGTGGAGGATTTCTTATTCAGGAAACAAATGTTTGTGTTTATATATATATACTGTATATATACTGTATATATAGAGAGAGAAAGAGAGCGAGAGAGTTCAAGTCCTCTTCTTCTCTGAAGAGACAATTTGCATATTTAATTTCCCAGAGCAGCATGCATGGCATATAAGTCTCCTCATTCTGACATCCCAGTCCTGGCTTGTCACTCTCCACAAGGAAAAACGTTACATCTAAGATCTTAAAGGCCCCGTCACACATAACGAGATCGCTAGCGAGATCGCTGATGAGTCACGGTTTGGTGACGCAATAGCGATCTCGCTAGCGATCTCGTTATGTCTGACAGGTAGCAACGATCAGGCCCCTGCTGTGAGATCGCTGATCGTTACAAAGCTTCCTGGACCATTCCTGGGTCGTTGCGCTCCCGCTGGGCAGTGTGCATCGCTGTATTTGACACCTTGTCAACGACCTCGCTAGCGATTCAGAACTGAGACACGTAGAGGTGCATAAATTGGACTTTTCTGCGTTCATCGTCCCTGATTGGTGGTCGCTACTGCGTCCTTGTTTTTTCAGATCCCACCAGCGTTCTCCGGCTGTCACTCCACTTTGAACAAATCATACATCTTTAGCGAAGTAGGTATTGTTTGGGGTCTCAAATGAGTTTCCATTTTTAATTCATTTATAGCACATCTACCAATTATCTGCTATCATTGCTCTTCAGGGAGGGAGGGCTTGGCTTCAATAGCGATCTCATTAGCGATCTCGTTATGTGTGACGGGGCACCAGGACCGTTAAAATACTGGCAGCAGTTGTCGCGGCAGGTCTTCGCATCGTGGGTGTTTCTGCCATGTCCCACTGGTTGAAGGCTGCAATTGCAGGATCGTTTGCACGCTATTCACCGAGCTCCACTTCCCCATTGGCTCGGTCCACAGAGTCCACAAAGCCAGGCGGACAGTACGTAATTGCATCACGTCGACGAAGAAAGTTTTGAAGCGTGCAACAGGCCAAAAGAACAGAGTCTATTGATTTAAGCTTCATGTTAATTGGCGTATGAGAAACTCTGAAGCAGTTGGCCACGACAGCATGTCAGAAAACGTGCTGTGTGGGTGTGTGTGCACGAGACCCCTAAAATATCTGCCCATGCAAAAGCATATATATACAGATAGAAGCCAAGCCCTCCCTCCCTGAAGAGCAACGATAGCAGATAATTGGTAGATGTCCTATAAATGAATTAAAAATGGAAACTCATTTGAGACCCCAAACAATACCTACTTCGCTAAAGATGTCTGATTTGTTCAAAGTGGAGTCACAGCCGGAGAACGCTGGTGGGATCTGAAAAAACAAGGACGCAGTAGCGACCACCAATCGGGGACGATGAACGCAGAAAAGTCCAATTTATGCACCTCTACGTGTCTCAGTTCTGAATCGCTAGCGAGGTCGTTGACAAGGTGTCAAATACAGCGATGCACACTGCCCAGCGGGAGCGCAGCGATCCAGGAATGGTCCAGGAAGCTTTGTAACGATCAGCGATCTCACAGCAGGGGCCTGATCGTTGCTACCTGTCAGACATAACGAGATCGCTAGCGAGATCGCTATTGCGTCACCAAACCGTGACTCATCAGCGATCTCGCTAGCGATCTCGTTATGTGTGACGGGGCCTTTAGTCTTGAGTCTCTCACCTAGCCAAATCAGATCTCATACTGATAACATATATTACAAAGTTACTTATTTTTATGTGTACTATTGAATTATGAAATAAAAATTAAAACAACGGTTACTCTTTAAGTCTATAGGGATCCATAAAACACAGTTGTAAACTGGAAGGCTTTCGATTTGCTTCTTGCTTTGCATGCATGGCTGATGGATGTGTTGCTTAATGATAAATTTGAATAAAAATATGTGATCTTCTAGAAGTCTTTTTATTGACTTGGGAACTAAGACATTCGTTCAGTGAAAAAAACGGATGAGAAAAAATAAAATGTGTTCAACATGGATGCACATGGAGACAATATGGATGACACATGAAAAAAAAATAGTCAATTTCTCACTGATGATAAAATTGACATATGTGTAAATTTAGCCTAAAGAAGTATACTGAGTAGTATGCAATAATTTGGAACGTATCGGTCACTTAATAGTTAAAACCCAACTGAGTGCTATTGTAGTAGCTATGCACAATTACAGTAACAGTATCTGTAACAGCTGCAGTAGGTAAAAAAGACTATTCTGAACCAGATCTGAAGGACATGTGGCTTCTTAAGATGGCTGCCAAACTCACAATGAGGAAGAAAAATGGGGTTTCTGACGTCAGAGCTAGAGAAGCAGACAGGGAGAGAGGGAGGACAAACTTCTAAAAGGCAAACCATATCACATAGCAACACAACAGCAATAATACAACACAATATTGTATGATGAGCGCTACACAAGCGCTACAAAAAACCTCAGTGTATCCCTAGCCTTACAAATCAAATTACTGGGCCTGCAAAAACTCCGGTCTTCCATAAATGACAAAGATAAACTTGTATTATCTATTGTGGCATTATTGGTTTGTGACCTGATAAAGTCTAAAAGGTGTACCTTTGCTACTGGAGCCAGGAGTATCTGTAGGCAATGTGACCTTGTGTGGCTGTAATGGAGGTTTTTTCAGTGTAAATACTACTGGAGGAACAATTAAACTCTGTCTTGTTAAGTGATAAGCATTCTCTTTAAAACTTAATGAATGTCGTTAGCTTTTAAAACCATGATGTATGAGGAGGCAGACAGCAGGAAAACAATCACAATGAAGAAAGCATGTGGATATTGGTTTCAGAAGACATAACCCCAGGTTTGAAGCTAAGGCTATCTATATACAAACATTATGTATAGTGACAGAAAGTAGGGAAATGGACGATTTATTGCAAAAGTGTTTGCACCTGTTTCAAACATCTTAGTAAAGTTAGTAAACATCCACACACATGTTGCAGAATCAACCCCATTAAAATGTATGGAGTGGAATTTCTTTTCCAATATTTTTATTAATATTTAACAAATAAAAGGAAAAATGTAGGAAGGAAGGGGGGAAAGGATGAATGGGGTGAAAAAGGGAAGGAACAATACAATAAACCTGGGATAGAGAACTTGAAGGTTACAATAGTAGAGTTAAAATAAAAATAAAACAATTATAAATCATAAATTTAAATATCAAATTCACCTGAATGTAAATTATCAAGTAGTAGGATCTAAGGATATAGTTTCATCCAACTAGACCATTTTTTAACAGATTTGTTAAAGCATTCTTTAGTTATGGCAAACTTTTGTTCGAAGGTTCTATGTAATTTTATTCTTTCAAAAATATCATGGAAAGAGGGAGGTTCAGACTTTTTCCAATGGAAGGCGATCGCATTTTTGACAGTCAAAAATATATGAATAATGATTGGTCTATCAGATGTATCAAAACATTCCAATCCAATGGACAACAGAGCCATTTGTGGAGTAAGATTAATTGTCTTATTGGAAATTTTCCCAATAAGTTCAGAGGTTTGAGACCATAGTGATTTAATTTTTGGGCATCTCCAAAAAATATGTAATAAATCTCCATTTAGTCCACAATTTCGCCAGCAATTTGGATGAAATTCTGAATTGATGTGTGACAACCTAGATGGGGTGAAAAACCATCTTGAGAGCAGTTTAAAATAAGACTCATGGAGAGACATGGATATATTTGAGGAGTATGTATGAGTAATTACATTCTCCCATTCTTGTGGCTGAAGAGAGAAATTCAAAGTTCTTTCCCATTTAGACATATAGGAATTTTTAATCATTTTTGTGTCATTGTTATACCATTTGTAAATATAATTAGTACTCCAAAAAATCTTATGATTGTGATTATTTCTAAGATTAGAGGAAGCTTCAGAACAAAATGGTTTGTTGACAATAAAGTTATGGATAAGGTCCTTTAATAGTAAATATGATAAAAAATCATTTGTATTGAGATTGAATTTCTCTTTAAGAACTTTAAAAGGGAAAAAAAATTCCCCATCATGGATGTCTTTACGTTTTTTAATTCCTACCTCCAGCCATTTTTGGGTTATTGAAGAACCAAATAGGGAGGCAATAAAAGTAAGCGAAAAGTTTCTTAAGTGGTTGGTTCTGTCTGAACCTCTTTAGAATTTAGATAGTTTTCTCCAGGCTAGGGTGAGAGCGCTAAAGATGGGATGCAAATAGTTCAAATGTTTGTTAGTAAGAATGTGACTAAAAAGTAAATTGCGGGGATGAGAGTTATTATTTAGAAACATTTCAAGGTCGAGCCAAGCCGGAGTTTCTAGGGGAGAAAACCAATATGAGCTTTGTTTAATGAGATTTGCATAATAATAAGCCAAAATATTTGGAAATCTAAGTCCACCATGCGAGTTGCTCTTGAATAAAATATTAGTGGAGTGGAATTTCAGTCGAAGATATTTCTGCACCAAATCTGCTATGTGTGAACATGCCATTACAGTCCAAAGGAATACACTGAGTGAGTCACATGTGCATTGAACTTTCATCAGATTTTCATTCATCCCTGCTTTTTTAAAAATATAAGTAAGACTCTGTTCCCACCATGTTTAATCTTAGCACCCTCTTAGTATAGTAGGAATTGCTTACAACATAAATGCCAGACTTATAGCCCAGACATGTGCAGCTTCCATGTCATGTCCAGCCCATTATATCCTGGACATCTGGAGTACACATAAGTATATTTGTCTGCAAGATATATCCAAAGAACATGGCATAAACCCATAAATCTAGCCATAGACACAAATTCAGTTACAAGGACTCTGTCAGCATAAAATGATTGTTCAAACCAAGTACAGGCGCTTGGTGCACTCTTGGTTTTTTCAAACAGTTCAGTTCATCTTCCCATCTACTTGTTTTGCTTGTATCTCCACCTTCTTCTCTGATTCACAGCTCCGGCTTTATAGGAGCCAGAGAAAGGCAGTTAGATGATAATCACATAGATGGGTAAGTGCACTTAACCTTCTTGGCCATGCCTAGAGTGAACTGAGCACACATGCTTGATTTGTGCAGTCATTTTATGTTAACAGACTCCCTTTAAAAAGTTTAACACAAGTGAGATTCATACTCTCAGGTTGCTCAATACTTGGGACTTCTGTAGAGCTACAAAAGTCTATCAGAGCTTTTACTTGCCAGGAAGAAAGTCTCAAATGACTTTGGGAACACTATGACAAATAAATTTAGCCACATTGGAGTTTTTGGGAGGGTCAAAACATCACTTGCATTTTTTTTTTCAAAAAGAACCTTGAGGTTATGTTGTAGTACTGCTAATTCTGCAGTGTTACCACCCAATGACTTTGTGTCATCATATAGCTGAAAATTTAGCAGACATTTGTAACTATTGCAATTCTCCTGTGACAGCAATGCAGCCTGTTGAAATACATAGGAAAAGTGATACAACTGTTGTGCAAGATTAAAAATTGAGGTAAAGAAAGTTTATATACACTTGGGCCAAAGGCTAATACACACAGCAAAGGCTAATACACACAGCAAACAAAATGGCAGGACTAAAGTAAATGTGTAGGAGACACACAAACTTTACTTATAGAAATGGTTTAGGCTAGGAGAAATATTATATTAACATATTGTAAGAAGCTTGTGCAAGGCTAGCCCAAATGTGAAATTAAAGTTAAGCAATTACAAATCAGCAATGGCTTAATAAATCTTAATAATAACAGGGATACATGATATTTGACTGTAGACACACTTTTAGGGTTTGTGCACATGACTGATTTTCTTGTACTAGTACGATCCGTATTTTTTACAGATAGCACTTGTATATATGATATTCTAAAGGGCAGTGCAAATGCCAATTTTTTTTCCTAGGACGAAGTCGCATTATAAAAAATAGGAGACATGTCCGATTTTGATCGGAGGGGATCGGATCAAAATCGGCAATGCAAGTCAATGGCTCCGTCAAAAAAAATCGAACTGCACTCGGATGACATCTGAGTGCGGTCTGATTTTCACAGACAGAATAGAGAAGGTGGATAAACTTTTTTTTTTTCTCCATGTATGAGAAAAACTGATGCCACTCTGATCAAACTCGGATGAAACTCATAATAATCAGTTCTTTTTTCATGTATGTGGAGAAATCGGTCATGTGTACCTACCCTTGCCTGTGCCTTTTAGGGTCTATGGAGTCATTCATATATATATATAGGAAGCAACACTGATTGACAATCAATTTCACATGCTGTTGTGCAAATGGAATAGACAATAGATGGAAATTATGGCAATTATCAAGACACTCTCAATAAAGGAGCGGTTCTGCAGGTGGGGACCACAGACCACATCTCAGTACCAATGCTTTCTGGGTGATGATTTGGTTACTTTTGAATGTTGGCTGTGCTTTCACACTTGTGGTAGCATGAGACAGACTCTACAACCCACAGAAGTTGCTCAGGTAGTGCAGCTCATCCAGGATGGCACATCAATGCGAGCTGTGGCAAGAAGGTTTGCTGTGTCTGTCAGCGTAGTGTCCAGAGGCTGGAGGCGCTACCAGGAGACAGGCCAGAACACCAGGAGACGTGAGGGGGGGGGCGTAGGAGAGCAACAACCCAGCAGCAGGACTGCTACCTCCGCCTTTGTGCAAGGAGGAACAGGAGGAGCACTGCCAGAGCTCTACAAAATGACCTCCAGAAGCCACAAATGTGCATGTGTCTGCACAAACTGTTAGAAACCGACTCCATGAGGGTGGCATGAGGGCCCACGTCCACAGATGGAGGTTGTGCTCACAGCCCAACACCGTGTAGGACGCTTGGCATTTGCCACAGAACACCAGGATTGGCAAAGTCCCCACTGGCGCCCTATGCTCTTCACAGATGAAAGCGGGTTCACACTGAGCACATGTGACAGACGTGACAGAGTCTGGAGACGCCGTGGAGAGCGATCTGATGCCTGCAACATCCTTCAGCATGAACGGTTTGGCAGTGGGTCAGTAATGGTGTGGGGTGGCATTTCTTTGGAGGGCCGCACAGCCCTCCATGTGCTCGCCAGAGGTAGCCTGACTGCCATTAGGTACCGAGATGAGATCCTCAGACCCCTTGTGAGACCATATGCTGGTGCAGTTGGCCCTGGGTTCCTCCTAATGCAGGACAATGCCAGACCTCATGTGGCTGAAGTGTGTCTCCAGTTCTTGCAAGATGAAGGCATTGGAGATGTGGACTGACCCGCCAGTTCCTCAGACCTGAATCCGATTGAGCACATCTGGGACATCATATCTCGCTCCATCCACCAAAATCACGTTACACCACAGACTGTCCAGGAGTTGGCGGATGCTTTAGTCCAGGTGTGGGAGGAGATCCCACAGGAGACCATCCGCAAGCTCATCAGGAGCATGCCCAGGCGTTGTAGGGAGGCCATACAGGCACGTGGAGGCCACACACAATACTGAGCCTCATTTTGACTTATTTTAAGGACGTTACATCAAAGTTGGATCAGCCTGTAGTGTGTTTTTCACTTTAATTTTGGGGGTGACTCCAAATCCAGGCCTCCGTTGGTTAATAAATTTAATTTCCATTGATGATTTTTCTGTGATTTTGTTGTCAGCATATTCAACTTTGGACAGAACAAAGTATTCAATGAGAATATTTCATTCATTCAGATCTAGGATGTGTTATTTGAGTGTTCCCTTTATTTTTTTGAGCAGTGTATATACAGTACAGACTAAAAGTTTGGGGACACCATCTCATTTAAAGATTTTTCTGTATTTTCATGACTATGAAAATTGTACATTCACACTGAAGGCATCAAAACTATAAATTAACACATGTGGAATTATATACTTAACAAAAACGTGTGAAACAACTGAAAATATGTCTTATATTCTAGGTTCTTCAAAGTAGCCACCTTACAAGATGGTATTACACCCCAATTAGACTCCATCACATAAAGTCCAGCAATTCTCCCCTATGTTGGAGGAATTGCGGGCTTAGAGGGGATCTTCTCCACCTTTTTTGGAGCTGCCGCAAAATTCGCAATTTCTGGGCACAGGTATCAACCTTAATAGGCAATCTTTTGGACAGACCTTTTACCCTGACTCCTCAATCAGCATTATTATCCCTAGATTTAGAATCATATAAATCTTACGAAAGATTTATCATAATCCATCTATTTTTAGTTTGTAAAAATGCTTTAGCATTCAATTGGAAGAAATCACATATCCCAACGGTGGAGGAGTTGGTTGACAAAATGAATCATCATAGAATATATGAATACAGATTTGCTACTATCAATAACAACTTACTTAAATTCTCAAAGAAATGGGACATTTGATCAACTAAATTTCCCCGTACGTCTTATAGCATCGGTAAACCATAATATGTGTGTCACATTTACTATTTACTCAATGTGTATGATCTCAAGCTGTTAACCTGACTACGTTGCTATTATTGTTACTAGCTCATGTTGATATAGACAATTTTCTTGCTTTTCTTTTTTTGATTTTCCTCTATACCTCTTTTGAAACATATCATTATATGACGATTCAATCTCTTCCCCTTTTCCTTGTTTATTCCAATCCTGATTGGTCCTTTCCCTTCTCCCTGTTCCTTCCCTCAGCCCTTTGACCATTTTCTTCCCGATTGTCCCTTCCAACCATTTCAATTATGCTAATGTTTGCATTTTCCCTGTTAACGTGTTTGTTAAAAAATAAAAAATTATTGTAAAACGAAGTAGCCACCTTTTGCTTTGATGACTGCTTTGCACACTCTTGGCATTCTCTTGATGAGCTTCAAGAGGTAGTCACTGGAAATGATCTTCCAAAAATCTTGAAGAAGTTCCCAGAGATGCTTAGCACTTGTTGGCCCTTTTGCCTTCACTCTGCGGTCCAGCTCACCCCAAACCATCTCGATTGGGTTCAGGTCTGGTGACTGTGGAGGCCAGGTCATCTGGCGCAGCACCCCATCACTCTCCTACTTGGTCAAATAGCCCTTACTCAGCCTGGAGGTGTGTTTGGGGTCATTGTCCTGTTGAAAAATAAATGATGGTCCAAGCATCAGCCTTGTTTTCTTGGAATGCAAGCGTAAGTGTGCAGCCTGCCACCCACCCACCCCCAGGCTGCAATACCATACTGCTAGCTTGCTTGCACTTGAAATGAGGCCTTTTAGGCTTGTGGAGGCAGACGCCGACCACCATGTCATGGCTGCGTCAGCGGTGTGGTATCCATACTCAGTCCCCAGCCGCTCGGCGGCAGGGTGTCCACACTCGGTCCCCTGTCGCCAGGGGGTGGCCTGTTGTCCATATTCGGTCCCCAGCCGACCCTCTTTGTTCGGTGCGCCTTATACACAAGCACGCATATCAAAACATTACCTGTGCCCTCCCCAGTGCATTTAGTGGGAAGGACAGCCTATTCCGCTGTAGTGTGCGCACGCCAGCCCCCTGTTCATGGCACATTCGAAGATGCCTCCCGCCCTGCACCTGTCATTGCAGACTTGCAACTATCCCCGTGCAAGTCCTTGTCCCAGGGCAGTGTTCAATTGTACCTCCCCCATTCCTTGCCATGCAAGTGCAAGTATGCAGCCTGCCACCCACCCACCGCCAGGATGCAATACCATACTGCTTGCTTGCACTTGAAATTGGGCCTTTTAGGCATGTGGAGGCGGAATCTGGCCACCACGTAATGGCTGCGTCGGCGGCCTGGTATCCATACTAAGTCCCCAGCCGCCCGGCGGCCGGGTGTCCACGCTTGGTCCCCAGCCGCCAGGGGGCAGCCGGGTGTCCATAAACGCTCCCCAGCCGCCCCTATTTGTCTCAGTGCGCCTTATACACAAGCGCGCATACCAAAACATTACCTGTGCCATCCCCAGTGCATTTAGTGGGAAGGACAGCCTAACCACAAACATGTGGACAAGTGAATGTGGCCAGGGATGGTCCATCTCACTGACGCCTTCACACTGGGTTAATATTGTGGAAGCCGGGACACAGTTGGACACTGGGATGCAACACGTCCTCCAGACATAGAGGATTGCGGGTCCTGGGTCAATCAGGCTTCAACACAAAGTTCAGAAAGTAGACAGCAGCAGTCGTCGGCCTCCTACACAACGAGTAAATTATTCATGATCATGAGGCCATCCATCTCCTTAGCTTTCTGTTCCTTGAAATGCAAGCGCATGTAAGTAGTAGCGGCTAGGCCTGAGGTGGTCAGCGTTTTGGCGCATATCCTACCCCCTCCGAGGATTGCTGGATGTTTTCCTGCTACTATCCCAGTTCTATAACTCCCGTTAAAAGAAAGCTTCAGGTGATGAATGATGGATGAGGTGGTGGCAAAGGAGAAAGAGCAGGAGGAACAGGGAGCATTCACATCAATATCAGGCCAGTCAACCACACATGTCTTGTAGGATATGTTTCTGCACCAAAAGGAGCGGTTCGGCTACACAGCTATAGGGCATACAGTGAGTGCAATGCCTACCAAAAATTTCGAGGCACTTCAATGCCCCTTGGAAGTGACATGGAGGTCAGAGGGCCTTAACTAAACCATTTTTTCCATTTATAGCAACTGGGTCTCCTGTACACTGTTGGCCTAAGCAGTGAATGGAAGGCTTTCCAAAAATTATGAGGAACTGCAATGCCCTTTGAAACAGACGTGGATTACAGCGTACTAAAAACCTTCTACCCATTATTGGGGAGTTTGTCTCCCTTAGTGTTCGCCTATACATTGAAAAGCAAAGGCTGACTAAAATTAGGAAGAAATGCAATGCCCGTTGGAAGAGTCGTGGAGATTAGAGGTAATTAAAAACAACATTTCAATGCCCCTTGGAAGAGCTGTGGAGTTCAGAGTGGTTTAACAAGACGGTTTTAATGCCCCTTGGAAGAGACGTGGAGGTTACAGTAGCTTAACAAGATGGTTTTAATGCCCCTTGGAAGAGTGGTGGAGGTCGCAGTGGAATGAAAAGACAATATCAATGCCCCTTGGAAGAGTGGTGGAGGTTACAGTGGAATAAAAAGACAATATCAATGCCCCGTGGAAGAGACGTGGAGGTCACAGTAGTTTAACAAGACGGTTTTAATGCCCCTTGAAAGAGTGGTGGAGGTCGCAGTGGAATAAAAAGACAATATCAATGCCCCTTGTAAGAGTGGTGGAGGTTACAGTGGAATAAAAAGACAATATCAATGCCCCGTGGAAGAGGCGTGGAGGTCACAGTAGCTTAACAAGACGGTTTAAATGCCCCTTGGAAGAGTGGTGGAGGTCGCAGTGGAATAAAAAGACAATATCAATGCCCCTTGGAAGAGTGGTGGAGGTTACAGTGGAATAAAAAGAAAATATCAATGCCCCATGGAAGAGACGTGGAGGTCACAGTAGCTTAAGAAGACGGTTTTAATGCCCCTTGGAAGAGTGGTGGAGGTCGCAGTGGAATTAAAAGACAATATCAATGCCCCTTGGAAGAGTGGTGGAGATTACAGTGGAATAAAAAGACAATATCAATGCCCCTTGGAAGAGACGTGGAGGTCCCAGTGGAATAAAAAGACAATATCAATGACCCTTGGAAGAGATGTAGAGGTCACAGTAGCTTAACAAGACGATTTCAATGCCCCTTACAAGAGCCATGCAGTACAGCATATTAAAAACATTATTCCCATTATTGGGGAGTGGGTCTCCCATAGTCTTTGCCTATGCCTTCCAAGCAAAAGCTGCCAAAAATTAGGACAGAGGAACTTGCAATGCCCCTTACAAGAGCCATCCAGTACAGAATATTAAAAACATTATTCCCATTATTGGGGAGTGGGTCTCCCATAGTCTTTGCCTATGCCTTCCAAGCAAAAGCTTCCAAAAATTAGGACGGAGGAACTTGCAATGCCCCTTACAAGAGCCATGCAGTACAGCATATTAAAAACATTATTCCCATTATTGGGGAGTGGGTCTCCCATAGTCTTTGCCTATGCCTTCCAAGCAAAAGCTGCCAAAAATTAGGACGGAGGAACTTGCAATGCCCCTTACAAGAGCCATGCAGTACAGCATATTAAAAACATTATTCCCATTATTGGAGAGTGGGTCTCCCATAGTCTTTGCCTATGCCTTCCAAGCAAAAGCTACCAAAAATTAGGATGCAGGAACTTGCAATGCCCCTTACAAGAGCCATGCAGTACAGCATATTAAAAACATTATTCCCTTTATTGGGGAGTGGGTCTCCCATAGTCTTTGCCTATGCCTTCCAAGCAAAAGCTTCCAAAAATTAGGACGGAGGAACTTGCAATGCCCCTTACAAGAGCCATGCAGTACAGCATATTAAAAACATTATTCCCATTATTGGGGAGTGGGTCTCCCATAGTCTTTGCCTATGCCTTCCAAGCAAAAGCTGCCAAAAATTAGGATGGAGGAACTTGCAATGCCCCTTACAAGAGCCATGCAGTACAGCATATTAAAAACATTATTCCCATTATTGGAGAGTGGGTCTCCCATAGTCTTTGCCTATGCCTTCCAAGCAAAAGCTACCAAAAATTAGGATGCAGGAACTTGCAATGCCCCTTACAAGAGCCATGCAGTACAGCATATTAAAAACATTATTCCCTTTATTGGGGAGTGGGTCTCCCATAGTCTTTGCCTATGCCTTCCAAGTAAAAGCTGCCAAAAATTAGGACGGAGGAACTTGCAATGCCCCTTTCAAGAGCAATGCAGTACAGCATATTAAAAACATTATTCCCATTACTGGGGAGTGGGTCTTCCATAGTCTTTGCCTATGCCTTCCAAGCAAAAGCTGCCAAAAATTAGGACAGAGGAACTTGCAATGCCCCTTACAAGAGCCATGCAGTACAGCATATTAAAAACATTATTCCCATTATTCGGGAGTGGGTACCCCATAGTCTTTGCCTATGCCTTCCAAGCAAAAGCTGCCAAAAATTAGGACGGAGGAACTTGCAATGCTGGAAACACGGACCACGGTCACCCTGGTGGTATAGTGGTGGTGGAGGCTGAGGATAAGGAGAAGAGCAAAAAGCAGCTGAAATCAGGAAGCGTATACCCATGTGTGGGTGTGAAGCGGTGCATGGGAATACACTTCCCGAAATAACACAGTGGATTTGACTTTATGTTACTCTGCTGTCATTTGGTGGTGATGAGAAGTCTGGCCCAATCCAGCCCTTGTTCATTTTGATAAGGGTCAGCTTGTCAGCATTGTCAGTTGACAGGCGAGTGCGCTTATCAGTTATAATTCCGCCAGCGACACTAAAAACACGCTCCGCTAACAAGCTAGCGGCAGGGCAGGCCAGGACCTCCAAGGAGTACAGAGCGAGTTCATTCCAAGTGTCCAGCTTGGATACCCAATAATTAAAAGGCACAGAGGAATCACGGAGGACGCTGGTACGATCGGCAAGGTACTCCCTCACCATCTTTTGAAACTTTCCACTCCTTGTGAGAGTACTCCGCGGCTCAGGGCCTGTAAGCTGGGCTGGTCTCAGAAAACTGTCCCAGAATGTTGACAGTGATCCCCTGCCTCTGCTGGATTGGAGTTGCGTTTCTCTCGCCTGTACGCCTTGGTTGGGCAACGAACTGTGACCTCTGCCGCTAGCGTGTTCAGATGGGAATTTTTTTAACAGTTCTGCAGCAAGGGCCTTCTGGTACTGCCCCATTTTTGTAGACCTCTCCACCTCAGGAATAAGAGAGTGAAAGTTCTCCTTGTAGCGGGGGTCTAAAATTGTCACCAACCAGTAATGACTGTCACCCAACATTTTGACAACGCGAGGGTCACGGATAAGGCAGCGTAACATAAAGTCAGCTATGCATGCCTGACTGGTAATGGGCAAGACTTCCGTGTCCTCACCAAGATGACGACTGACCATGCTCTCCTCCTCCTCCTCCTCCTCCACCCTGTCCTCAGGCCACCCACGCTGAACCGACGGTATGACAGTTGTACAGGTACTACCGTCTACAGCGCATGATACCAGCTCCTGTTCTTCCTCCTCCTCCTCCTCCTCCTCTCCCTCATTGTCCCCCAATGCACGCTGGGATGAGATGAGGCTGGGCTGTGAGTAATCGCCCGCTACGGCTTCTTGATCCATCTCATCATACTCTGGCTGCAATGCCTCCTCTTTAATTCTCTGCATAGAGCGTTGCAAAAGACAGACAAGTGGGATGCTGATGCTAATGATGGCGTCATCGCCACTCACCATCATGGTGGACTCCTCAAAGTTTGTCAGGATGGTACATATGTCAGACATCCAGGTCCACTCCTGAGGTCTTATGTGTGGAGTCTGACCTGAATATAGACGGCCTTGTTGCAGCTGGTACTCCACAACTGCTCTCTTCTGCCCACAAATCCTTTGCAACATGTGGAGGGTAGAGTTCCAACGTGTGGGGATATCACACTATGTTTACCCAGTGTGCTGTCAGGGAGATGTACCATCCCTGGCCACAAGCACTTGTCCACGTGTCCGTTGTCAGGAGGACTCTCCCAGTAACTGCATTGTTGAGGGCACGACAGATGTTTTGGGATACGTGCTTGTGTAGTTTGGGGATGGCACACCGAACAAAATAGTGTCGGCTGGGGACGGAGTACCGAGGGACGGCAACCGCCATAAGGTTGCGGAAGGATTCCGTCTCCACCAGCCTAAAAGGCAGCATTTCCAACGCAAGCAGTCGTGAAATGTGCGAATTTATTGCTGTGGCCTGTGGGACGTTGGCTGCGAATTTGCGGTTTCGTTCAAAGGTCTGGGATATGGTCAATTGAACGCTGCGGTGGGACGTGGACGTAGACGTTGATGCGGTTTCTTGAAAAACTGCCATAACAAGTGAAGACTGAGAGGAGGGGGCATCTTTGCATGCAGTATGGACAGAGGATTGCCTTGCACGCACAACAGGGGGTTCTCTTACACGCACAACAGCGGAAGAAGCAGTGGTGACACCCGTTGACACTGGTCGTGAATCCTGTGGTTCGCCCCACAAAGTCGGGTGCTTTGCTGACATGTGCCTGATCCTGCTGGTGGTGGTCATGGTCAGGCTGGTAGTTTTGTCACCCCTGCTGATGCTGGCCTGGCAGGTGGTAGAAATGGCCTTTTTGGGGTTATCAGCACAGTCTTTAAAAAAATTTCAGACTCTGGAAGACCTACCCTTTGTACTGGCAACATCCCTCGTGTTGGTGTTACGGGGAACGGTTGCCCGCCTTCTGTCTGCGGCCACCACACTGCTTCTTCCTGCCTGTTGGGGTACTCTGCCTCCCTCCCCCTGTGTGCTGCTGGCCTTGCTCTGCGTGTCCTCCTGCCACATTGGGTCAGTTACTAGATCATCCACCTCCTCCTCCTCTTCTACTTGCGCACCACGGTTCTCCTCCTCACTTCGTGGCAATTGTGTCATCGTCCACCTCTTGTGACAAATTGCCAGCGTCGCCTTCCTGTGGCCGTGGCTGTTCAAATATTTGGCCATCGTTACATGGGATCTCCTCTTCCACCTCTTCAAGCGGAGCAGGCGAGGGGCCAAATTTGAAAATGGACCAGTGAACAGCTCTTCAGAGTGTCCAACTGTGGGATCAGTTGCTGTCTGACGACACTGGGCATGGTGGGAGGAAGGAGCATCATGGTGAGGAGGAGTATGCGGTCCAGACTCACGGCTACTAAGACTTGACCGTGTGGAAGACAGACCGGAGGTGGTGGTGCCCAGGTAACTGGAAGTATTATCTGCTATCCAATTAATAACCTGTTCACACTGATCAGTTCGCAATAGTGGTGTTGTTGTGTGCTTCCCTAGTAATTCGGTCAAGAACTGGGAGCAAGAAGATGTGGCTGTTGGTTGTGGCACATTTTCATCTTGGCCACGGCCCCGTCCTCTGCACGCACCATCACCAGAACATCCAGTTCCACGTCCCTTGCCATTCGCCTTGCCCATTGTAAATGAAGTAAAATAGCTTACACTCGCACTATCAATGGCAAAAGGGTAATAAAAAGGAGATTTGAACCGTGGAAGAGGAAAACCACAGTTCTAGTTCTCTGGCCTACACCAGAATCTTTTAAACAGATATATTTGTGTCTGAACAGTCAGCGAGACACTCAAACTGTTTTTTTTTATGGAAAAAAGGCAAAAAGGTGGATAACTCCCAGATTTGAACCGTGGAACCGTCAAACCACAGTTCTATTTCTCTGGCCTACACCAGAATCTTTTAAACAGATATATTTGTGTCTGGACAGTCAGCGAGACACTTAAACTGTTTTTTTTATATGGAAAAAAGGCAAAAAGGTGGATAACACCCAGATTTGAACCGTGGAAGAGGAAAACCACAGTTCTAGTTCTCTAGCCTCCACCAGAATCTTTTAAACAGATATATTTGTGTCTGAACAGTCAGCGAGACACTCAAACTGTTTTTTTTATATGTAAAAAAGGTAAAAAGGTGGATTACACCCAGATTTGAACCGTGGAAGAGGAAAACCACAGTTCTAGTTCTCTGGCCTACACCAGAATCTTTTAAACAGATATACAGTACAGACCAAAAGTTTGGACACACCTTCTCATTTAAAGATTTGTCTGTATTTTCATGACTATGAAAATTGTACATTCACTCTGAAGGCATCAAAACTATGAATGAACACATGTGGAATTATATACTTATCAAAAAAGTGTGAAAAAGCTGAAAATATGTCATATTCTAGATTCTTCAAAGTAGCCACCTTTGCTTTGATGACTTCTTTGCACACTCTTGGCATTCTCTTGATGAGCTTCAAGAGTTAGTCACCGGAAATGGTCTTCCAACAATCTTGAAGGAGTTCCCAGAGATGCTTAGCACTTGTTGGCCCTTTTGCCTTCACTCTGTGCTCCAGCTCACCCCAAACCATCTCGATTGGGTTCAGGTCTGGTGACTGTGGAGGCCAGGTCATCTGGCGTAGCACCCCATCACTCTCCTTCTTGATCAAATAGCCCTTACGCAGCCTGGAGGTGTGTTTGGGGTCATTGTCCTGTTGAAAAAATAAATGATGGTCCAACTAAACGCAAACCGGATGGAATAGCATGCCGCTGCAAGATGCTGTGGTAGCCATGCTGGTTCAGTATGCCTTCAATTTTGAATAAATCCCCAACAGTGTCACCAGCAAAGCACCCCCACACCATCACACCTCCTCCTCCATACTTCACGGTGGGAACCAGGCATGTAGAGTCCATCCGTTCACCTTTTCTGCATTGCATAAAGACACGGTGGTTGGAACCAAAGATCTCAAATTTGGACTTATCAGACCAAAGCACAGATTTCCACTGGTCTAATGTCCATTCCTTGTGTTCTTTAGCCCAAACAAGTCTCTTCTGCTTGTTGCTTGTCCTTAGCAGTGGTTTCCTAGCAGCTATTTTACCATGAAGGCTGGCTGCACAAAGTCTCCTCTTAACAGTTGTTGAAGAGATGTGTCTGCTGCTAGAACTCTGTGTGGCATTGACCTGGTCTCTAATCTGAGCTGCTGTTAACCTGCGATTTCTGAGGCTGGTGACTCAGATAAACTTATCCTCAGAAGCAGAGGTGACTCTTGGTCTTCCTTTCCTGGGGCGGTCCTCATGTGAGCCAGTTTCTTTGTAGCGCTTGATGGTTTTTGCAACTGCACTTGGGGACACTTTCAAAGTTTTCCCAATTTTTCAGACTGACTGACCGTCATTTCTTAAAGTAATGATGGCCACTCGTTTTTCTTTACTTAGCTGCTTTTTTCTTGCCATAATACAAATTCTAACAGTCTATTCAGTAGGACTATCAGCTGTGTATCCACCAGACTTCTGCACAACACAACTGATGGTCCCTACCCCATTTATAAGGCAAGAAATCAAACTTATTAAACCTGACAGGGCACACCTGTGAAGTGAAAACCATTTCTGGTGACTACCTCTTGAAGCTCATCAAGAGAATGCCAAGAGTGTGCAAAGCAGTCATCAAAGCAAAAGGTGGCTACTTTGAACAACCTAGAATATAAGACATATTTTCAGTTGTTTCACACTTTTTTGTTAAGTATATAATTCCACATGTGTTAATTCATAGTTTTGATGCCTTCAGTGTGAATTTACGATTTTCATAGTCATGAAAATACAGACAAATCTTTAAATGAGAAGGTGTGTCCAAACTTTTGGTCTGTACTGTATTTGTGTCTGAACAGTCAGCAAGACACTCAAACTGTTTTTTTTTATGGAAAAAAGGCAAAAAGGTGGATAACACCCAGATTTGAACCGTGGAAGTGGAAAACCAGAGTTCTATTTCTTTGGCCTACACCAGAATCTTTTAAATAGATATATTTGTGTCTGAACAGTCAGCGAGACACTCAAACTGTTTCTTTTTATGTAAAAAAGGCAAAAAGGTGGATTACACCCAGATTTGAACCGTGGAAGAGGAAAACCACAGTTCTATTTCCTGTCTGGTGAAGACGGGAAACTCCAGTGTCTTGGACCGCTCGGAGAGGTCATCCTAGGCAAGAGTAAATCCTCTCCGTTCTTGACTTTATCCATCTCTATTTCCTGTGGAGAGAACTGCTTCTTTGAAACCGCCCACCTGGATTCCGGAGCCGCTGGGAATCTCATTTCCCAGTCCCTTGTAGAGAAGTATCAGATCCCTACCAAACCTCTGGCTGAACCATTCGCAGTCGCTTCCATCGATGGAAGACTCCTTCCAGTGACCATCTTGATCGTCACTGAGCCCGTAACCCTTCAGGTGGGAATGCTGCACTCGGAGAGGATCTCCTTCCATGTGCTATCCAGACTCTCTCACTCCCTTTTGCTAGATCTACCCTGGCTACAGAGACATGAACCCGTTCTGAATTGGCAATCTGGTGAGGTGCTCCATTGGGGGCAGTATTGCCATGAGACCTGCCTGGTTCCAGTTCGCCCGGTTCGACCTCCGCCTTCTCCGGCTAATTTACCTGGTTTACTGACACCTTACTTGTCCTATGCAGATGTCTTCGACAAGAAGGAAGCAGAGACACTGCCACCTCATAGGCCATATGATTTCCCAATCGACCTGGTACCCAGTGCCACTCCACCCCGTGGGCGTATCTACCCTTTGTCGTTGGCCGAAACCCGGGCCATGTCGGAGTACATCAAAGAAAATCTGGCTAGGGGATTCATCCAGAAATCTACCTCCCCGGCTGAAGCTTGACTCTTCTTCGTAAAAAAGAAAGACGGTTCACTACGCCCCTGTATCGATTATAGAGGACTCAACCAGATTGCTATCAAAAATACATACCCCCTGCCGCTCATCTCTGAGATGTTCGACCGCCTTAAAAGCGCGAAGATCTTTACCAAGCTCAATCTTCGTGGGGCGTATAACTTGGTCCAGATCCGCCAAGGAGACGAGTGGAAGATGGCATTCAATACCCTGGACGGCCACTATGAATACTGTGTGATGCCCTTCGGCCTCTGTAATGCTCCAGCCATCTTCCAAGAACTAGTTAATGACATTTTCCGTGACCTCTTCTATTCTTGCGTGGTGGTGTACCTGGATGACATATTGGTCTTCTCTCAGGATCTTCCCACACACCGGAGGGATGTTCGTCAGGTCCTGCTTAGGCTCAGGCAGAATCACCTATACACAAAATTTGAGAAATGCCTCTTCGAGCAGACCTCTCTTCCTTTCCTGGGCTATATTATCTCTAAGACAGGTCTACGGATGGACCCCGGGAAGGTCTCTGCCGTCTTAAAGTGGCCCCGTCCGGTGGGGTTGAAGGCGATTCAGCGATTCCTTGGCTTCAGAAACTATTACCTTCTCTTCATCCCACATTTCTCTTCCCGGACTGCACCCATCTCTGCGCTCACCCGTAAGGGAGCAAATCCTAAGGAATGGATGTCCGAAGCGGAGGAGTCCTTCCTCTTCTTAAAACAAGCCTTCTCTTCTGCCCCGGTGCTGCATCGTCTGGATTGCAACAAATAGTTCTTTCTGGAGGTTGATGCTTCCTCTTCCGGAGCCGGAGCGGTGCTCATCCCGAAATCTCCGTCCGGGAGAATGGTAACCTGTGGCTTCTTCTCCAAGCTCTTCTTCTCGTCTGAGCGCAACTATTCCATAGGAGACTGAGAACTGCTAGCCATCAAATTGGCACCACTGGAGGAGTGGCGTTACCTGCTAGAGGGGGCTCTGCACCCGGTGGTCATCTACACTGACCACAAAAACCTGGCATATCTACAAAATGCCGAAAGACTCAATCCGCGTCAGGCCCGGTGGTCTTTGTTCTTCGCCCGTTTTAACTTTACCCTACATTACCGTCCTGTGGACAAGAATGTTAAAGCCGACGCTTTGTCCCAATCCTTCCTGTCTTCTGATCAAGAGGAGGAGCCTATGCATATCATTGATCCCTCCAAAGTGATGAATGTGGCTCCCTTGGACCTGTCTCGTCTCCCACGCGGTAAGACGTTTGTAGCGGTTCCGGATCGTAAGAAGGTTCTTCACTGGGGTCATTCATCTAAACTAGCCGTCCATGCTGGCCAGAGGAAGACCTTCCTGCTCATTACCCGGCATTACTGGTGGCCTTCCCTGCGCAAGGATGTTGTAGACTTCGTCACGGCCTGTTCTTCCGGTGCCCGCAACAAGGTTCCCAGACATCTTCCAGCCGGCCGTCTCCTACCTCTTCCCGTACCTGCTGCCCCGTGGCAACACATTGCTATGGACTTTATTACTGATCTCCCTGTTTCTGCTGGTTGCACTGTCATTTGGGTGGTCGCTGACCGCTTTTCTAAAATGGCCCACTTTATTCCTCTGCCTGGTCTCCCGTCTGCATCTGTGCTGGCTAACGACTTCATCCATCACATCTTTTATCTCCACAGCCTACCCCTCCATATTGTGTCTGATCGCAGGGTCCAGTTTACTTCGCGCTTCTGGAGAGCTAGGTGTAAGCTGCTGGATGTCTCCCGGGATTTCTCCTCTGCTTATCATCCACAGTCCAATGGCCAAGTGGAACATATCAACCAGATCCTTACCAGCTTCCTCCGGCACTTCGTCAACGCTCACCATACTGATTGGGTAGAGCTCCTACCATGGGCCGAGTTCTCCTATAACAACCATGAGAGCGAATCTTCTTCCAAGTCCCCGTTCTTTGTGGTCTACGGTCAACATCCCCGAATTCCGTTTCCCGTCTCCGCTTCAGTGGACAAACCTGCCGCGGAGTCTCTGGTCAGTGAATTTTCCACCATTTGGGAGGACACTAGATCCGCACTTCTTCAATCCTCCAAGCGGATGAAGAGACATGCCCACAAGAGACGTCTGGACCCACCTCAATTCTGTCCGGGAGACAAGGATTGTCTCTCCTCCAAACATGTTCATCTCAAAATACCCTCCTATAAGTTGGGTCCACGGTTCATTGGTCCATTTGAAGTCCTCAAGCAAATCAATCCAGTGGCCTACAAGTTAAAACTCCCGGCCACCTTACGGATTCCCAACTCCTTCCACGTATCTCTCCTCAAACCAGTTGTTCTTAATTCTTTTTCCGACGATCCAGGTACCTCCCCAGCTCCGGTCTCCGCTGAGGACGTCTATGAAGTAGAGAACATTCTGGCCACCAAGAGGGTAAGAGGAAAAACCTTTCTTCTGGTGGATTGGAAGGGGTTTGGCCCAGAGGAGAGAACTTGGGAACCCAGGGAGAACATCCTCGCCGCGCTTCTCCTTAAAAAATTTCTTTCAGGCCTAAAAAAGAGGGGGCGTAAAGGGGTGGGTACTGTAGCATCGGCGTCTCTGCCCCCTGACAGGCAGAGACGCCGTCCCCCTTACCGCGCGCTCCTGGCCCGGCATTTTCTGGCGCTCCTGCTGCTGCCGGCGCGCACAGCTTCCCTCTTAAAGGGGCCGTGCACATCGTCCTAAGGAGTCCCCGGCTAATGGCCGGAGGACTTCTCATATAAAAGACACCTCCTCCAAAATGGAGGTGCACGTGCAAGGTTGTAGCTTTGTGTTCTAAACTCTGCTTCAGCCCTCAGGTCCCGCAGCTAGTCTGACTACCAGTCCAGTCCGCCAGCCTGACTACCAGTCCAGTCCGCCAGCCTGACTTCCAGTCCAGTCTGTCAGCCTGACTGCCAGTGCAGTCCGAAAGCCTGACTACCAGTCCAGTCCGCCAGCCTGACTACCAGTCCAATCCGCCAGCCTGACTACCAGTCCAGTCCGCCAGCCTGACTACCAGTCCAGTCCGCCAGCCTGACTACCAGTCCAGTCCGCCAGCCTGACTACCAGTTCAGTCCGCCAGCCTGACTACCAGTCCAGTCCGCCAGCCTGACTACCTGTCTCCGCCAGCCAAGTGCTCTCTCCAGCCCGACGGTCTGCCTACGGTCCAAACCTGCCAGTCTGTCTATGGGCCAGGCTTGCCTGCCTACCCGGAGAACGTACCAGTTACCTGCCGTGCCTACCAGCCAGCCTACCTGGAGGCTCCTACCAGTTATTTGCCCTGCCTACCAGCCAGCCTACCTGGAGGCTCCTGCCAGTTACCCGTGGGAGTCACCTGGTCTCATACAAGGACTGGCCCAGAGTAGCACCTGGTCCCTCTGCTCGGTCCTTCCCTGGTTCACGGAGCAGATTGAGCCCCTGTGCGACCTTGGTCAGTCCGAGTTGATACCTAGTTACGCCCCTCTGGTCCCTCCTTGCACCGCAGCACAGAGGTTCCACCACCCGGATCCGTAACAAGCTCTGTGACTGATCGCTGTGCAAGCCTCCAGTTAAATAAGACTAGGGTATGCTGATACTTTATTACTCTAAAAATCACTCAGAAATCACTGTCTATAGCAGTGACGGCGAACCTTTTAGAGACCGAGTGCCCAAATTGCAATCCAAAACCCACTTATTTATCGCCAAGTGCCAACACGGCAATTTAACCTAAATATTGAGGCTTTAGTTTAGAAAAAACAACTGATACAAAGAGCAGGTGAGCGCAGTATAGAGCAGCCACAGAAAGGAGCAGGGGTCTGAGACTGCAGAAATAAAGAATGTGCTCACTCCCATCTTGGTATATGCCCCCATCCTTGCATATATGCTGGCCTCCCCTCATCCTTGTATATATGCTGCCCTCCCCCGATCCTTGTATATATGCTGCCCTCCCCCATCCTTGTATATATGCTGCCTCCCCTCATCCTTGTGTATATGCTGCCCTCCCCCATCCTTGTATACTTGCTGCCCCCCTTCCTTGTATATATGCTGCCCCCCATCCTTGTATATATGTTGGCCCCATCCTTGTATATATGCTGCCCTACCCTCATCCTTGTATATATGCTACCCTGCCCTCATCCTTGTATATATGCTGCCCTCCCCTCATTCTTGTATATATGCCCCCCCAATCCCATGTATATATGTTCCCTCCACCAGTCTAAGTACATATGCTCCCTCCCCCAGTCCATGTATATTTTCTCCCCACTAGTGCATGTATATATTCTCCATCCCCAGTCCATGTTTATATGCTCCCCCCAGTCCATGTTTATATGCTTCCTCCCCCAGTCCATGTATATATTCTCAAACCCCCAGTCCATATTTATATGCCCCCCAGTCCATTTATATATACTCCCTCCCCAGTCCATGTATATATGCTTCCTCCCCCAGTCCATGTATATATTCTCCATCCCCCAGTCCATGTTTATATGCCCTCCAGTCCATTTATATATACTCCCTCCCCAGTCCATGTATATATGCTCCCTCCCCAGTCCATGTTTATATGCTCCCTCCCCCAGTCCATGTATATATGCTCCCTCCTCCAGTCCATATATATATATATATGCTCGCTCCCCCAGTCCATGTATATATGCTCGCTCCCCCAGTCCATTTATATATACTCCCTCCCCAGTCCATGTATATATACTCCCTCCCCAAGTCCATGTATATATGCTCCCTCCCCCAGTCAATGTATATATGCTCCCTCCCCCAGTCCATGTATAAATGCTCCCTCCCCCAGTCCATGTATATATGCTCCCTCCCCCAGTCCATGTATATATGCTCCCTCCCCCAGTCCATGTACAGTATATATGCTCCCTTCCCCAGTGCATATATATATATATATATATATATGCTCCCTCCCCCAGTCCATGTATATATGCTCCCTCCCCCAGTCCATTTATATATACTCCCTCCCCAGTCCATGTATATATGCTCCCTCCCCCAGTCCATGTACAGTACAGACTAAAAGTTTGGACACACCTTCTCATTTAAAGATTTTTCTGTATTTTCATGACTTTGAAAATTGTACACCGGCACTCCAATGTAGATGCAAAAGAATTTATTCTTTATTTGAAAGAAACCTCATAGGAGATGCATAGGCCAACGTTTCGACCTTACATGGTCTTTTTCAGGGCCTTTTCTTAAACATAAACAAAATGATAAACATTAGAAATACAGTTATATATCCAAAATATAAGTAATTAGACGATCACAGTCCATATATGCCAAGAGAGTACGTAAACGTATTCGCTTTATAATTAAGCATAAAATATAATTAGTTAGTGTGGTAAACATACATATAGTATATACAGGGTTTTATTCAATCCTATTTAGGAACTAGCATGAGAAATTGATATCTACAATATATTATAGGCTTTGCTCGGTAATATTTGGGGACTGATATGAAGTCACTGGTAGGCCAGTATTTTCATGCTGCGCTTTTTGTAAAAAAAGGGAGGGAGGGGGAAGGGGGGTTTCAAGTAGGGAGGGGGAAGAGAAGGAATCTTAATTGTAGATAAAGCAATCCTAATAGATGACTGGCACATGTAAAAACAGAATTGGACAATGGCAAACACACAAAGGCAATAAAAAAACAGCAAAAAAACACCATAGATGAACATACCTGGTAGATGGGGATATATGCTTGGCATGTGCAGCGGTGGGAGGCCGTGCGGTGTAACGGGACTGAAACACCATCCTTCTTATACCCGGTGCAATAATTAATGCAGTGTGCGCGGTGATACCACTAATGCATATCCGGTCATGCGCAGTGCGAACCTGTGGACTTCCGGTGCGAGTGCTGGAACGCAGAAGAGAGCAGTGAGACGCAAGGAAGTTCCTGACATGCGCAGTAAATACGCTGCGCTGAGAAGCGCTAGTGGACACTATTATATTACAGAAAAGAATCCATGTAATATACTAGAGGTATTGCAGTCCAAATGTGCCTCATCTGAAGGGAGATAAATGATTTGGAGGATATGGATATTATGTCCACTGTAGAGGAAAGGATGTTAGCAAAGAGGTTTTCCTATATGCAGTAGAGGGAATCCTGAAAAATTGTATATTGTAATTCAATTCTGAGATAACAGAGTACTCTAGTTAGAGACCTGAAAAAACAAAAAGGAGACAATCAGTGGCATCCAATTTCACTGTCATATTAAACCACCATATAATGGTTAAAAACTGTAGAGAGACGATTTAGTTATTCATATTGTACTTCATATTCCCTATTAAGTCCTTTTGGAGTAAGGGTGTGTAAAGTATGTATCCAGTATAACTCACGTTTCTTGAGTTGTTGGATCCGATTACTGCCGCGTCTGTGTGGTGGAATATGGTCAATGACCTGATATCTCAATTGTGAGATACCATGTGACATAGCCAAAAAATGTGCAGGTATGGGAAGCATCGTGCGTCGACATCGGATCGTAGATTTGTGTTGCGAGATGCGGTCTTGGATATGTTGGGTGGTTTTGCCAACATATCCGAGACCGCAAGGAGATTTAATAAGGCACACTACATTAGTAGAGTCACAAGAGAAATATTGTTTTATAGGGAAACGTTTACCAGAGAGAGGGTGTGTGAATGTGTCACCCTTAGTGATATTCGAGCACTGTAAACACCCGAGACAAGGAAAAGTTCCCTGGCGAGGGGTGGCCAAAGTGCGTTGAACGGGTCCTACATGTGTGGACCCTACATCTGCCCTAATTAGATGGTCACGAATGTTACGGGGGATTTGTGACACAATAGTGGGAAAACACCAAATTCCTGTACTTCGGGGTAGGAATGGCCTAACAGGGGCCAATGTTTCTTAATACATTTAAATATCGGTCCACCGAAGGGATGATAAGTGTTCACGAAGGCCAATCGTGAATCATCTTTCCGTTTTGTGTTAGATTGAGTAGGTTGATTTAAAATATGAGACGGATAGCCTCTCTGTCAGAATCTAACATTCATTTCCTCGTGTCTGATTTTTTTGGTATCGGCATTAGATACTATACGGTCAACCCTATTGTGTTGTGACTTAGGTAGCGCTCTCTTGACGTGACGTGGATGGCAGCTGGAATATAATAGTAAACTGTTTTTATCCGTTGGTTTTATAAATAAATCGCTTATTAGACAGCCAGTGTCGGTGAGCGTGATACATGTGTCCAAAAATTGTATGGAATGTGGGTCATACTGAATGGTGAATTTCAAATTGGCCACTTTTGTATTAAGGTCACCAAAAAAAGTTTTTAGATCATTCTCTGCGCCTGTCCAAATAAAGAATATATTATCAATAAACCGTTTCCAGTACAGTACGTATTGACCAAAGAGTGGATGAGTATATACATAGTAATTCTCAAACTTGTCCATAAATATATTAGCATATGGGGGCGCCTTATTGGAGCCCATTGCTGTACCCCTCCTTTGGAAATTGAACCTGTCTTCAAACATAAAAATTTTTTTGGTGAGGATCAAGGTTAGTAGATCGTTACAGAAATCAATTTGTTGCGCCGAATATGTGGTATGAGTTCTTAAAAAAATTTTTGTAGCACTAATGCCTTCCTGATGGTCAATGCTGGTATAAAGACTATTGACGTCCATTGTGGTTAGAATGCTATCGGTGGGAATAGGTCCTAATTGTTTTATACTTGTTAGAAAATGGGTGGTGTCCTTTAAATATGATGCAATCTTATGAATATGTGGTGTCAAGATTTTTTCTACCATGATTGCTAAAGGGGACAAAATTGAGTTTGTGGAGGCAACAATGGGTCTTCCAGGTGGCTTGTGTAAATTCTTGTGTAGCTTAGGTTAAGTGTAAAATACCGGCATAATTGGATTAGTGTTGACCAAAAATTCTGAAAGTTTGGTATCAATCGTACCTTTTTGAGAATGGCATGTAACCAAATTTTTAATGAGGTTAGCTACCTCTGAGGTGGGATTAAGGGATATTGGCAAGTATGTTTCCTTATCATGTAATTGAGTATATACAGTATCTCTGATATGTAGTATGTCCGGTCCATGATGACAATTGCGCCCCCTTTGTCAACCGGCTTTATAACAAGGTCTTTCCTTTTTTTCAATGAGTAGAGGGCCATACTTTCCTCTGGGTTCAGATTATTTTTATTGTGTAAATCACCTCTTTTAATCGTTTGTAAAAAACGATTGATGTCCTTTTGGACCAAATCAATGTATGTCTCGACGTGGTGATATGTTGAAAATGGCTGGTGATACGCAATTCAAGATCATGGAGAGAAAACATTTCAACATTAAGCCTATCCCTAAGAATGTCCATACGTCCCCTTTCTGATGAAAAGTGGACTTTCAGTTTCAAAGTTCTGAAAAAACATTGAAGTTCATGCTCCAATAAAAATGTGTCGAAGGATGGCATTGGGCAAAAGGAGAGTGCTTTTTGTAATAAGTCTAGTTCAGCCGGTGCTAAGGATTGTGAGGAAATGTTATATACGATATTGGTCCTACATGCGAGCGAGTGGTCATCCGAGTGCTGTCTGCTTGCCGATCGCCTCCCCCGCCTCGTCTGATTCTGGGTGGACGATTCCTTCGCTGGTCTAAAAAATAGTTTGATGTGTAGGTACCTCTCCCGCTGTCGGTAGAGGAGTTTTGGCTCGGAGAAGAATTGTATCCTCGCCTGTATAGTCTGCTGCTTCTGCCCTGTTCAAAGAAATGCCATCTGTACACCTGGTTATTAAGGTAATCCTCAGCGTCACGTAGAAACTTAGATTTTTTTCTAGTTTGGAGTTCGTTACGATAATCAGAAACAGTTTTGTCCACTTTATTTTTCAACGTAGTGAATTCTTCGGCTGATATTGTACGGCTTAGTTGTTCTTCTGTAGAGGCAATTTTGATCTGAAGATCCGTTATTTCCTTTTGGAGAAAGTCAATGGTCAGTACAATAATGTCCATAGAACATTTATTGAGGATCCCCTCAAACTTGGTGCAATAATCAGGATTCTCGCTAAACAAAGTAGGACGTAAATTGACTCATAGTCCCCGTGGGATCCGTTGTGTTTTGTGGTATTCTCTAAGCGTGTGGCAATGTAGATCTAGAGCAGTATAACTCCTTAGTTCCTTCTCCAGGTCCCTTGTACGAACCTCTTCAATGGGAGTGTGAAGGAAAGTGCCGGGCGTCGTGACACGTGCAAGAATACCGCTTGCTTCCTATTGATTAAATGCGAAGATCGTAGAAGACATTGAAGCCACAGGAGTGTGATCCCAAAAAAACAAAGCAGATAAAGTGAGGGGTCGCTCCACTGTCAAAATATTAGGGTGCTCTGAAGTAAAGCGTTACTAAAATGTCAAAAGAACTCCGGCACTCCAATGTAGATGCAAAAGAATTTATTCTGTAACGATCTATTAACCTTGATCCTCACCAAAAAATTTTTTATGTTTGAAGACAATTTCCAAAGGAGGGGTACAGCAATGGGCTCCAATATGGCGCCCCCATATGCTAATATATTTCTGGACAAGTTTGAGAATGACTATGTATATACTCATTTACTCTTTGGTCAATACGTACTGTACTGGAAACGGTTTATTGATGATATATTCTTTATTTGGACAGGCGCAGAGAATGATCTAAAACTTTTTTTGGTGACCTTAATACAAAAGTGGCCAATTTAAAATTCACCATTCAATATGACCCACATTCCATACAATTTTTGGACACATGTATCACGCTCACCGACACTGGCTGTCTAATAAGCGATTTATTTATAAAACCAACGGACAGAAACAGTTTACTGTTATATTCCAGCTGCCGTCCAGCTTCCGGCTTCCGTCTCATATTTTAAATCAACCTACTCAATCTAACACATGGCCTTCGTGAACACTTATCATCCCTTCGGTGGACCGATATTTAAATGTATTAAGAAACATTGGACCCTGTTAGGCCATTCCTACCCCGAAGTGCAGGAATTTGGTGTTTTCCCACTATTGTGTCACAAAAGACCCCGTAACATTCGTGACCATCAATTAGGGCAGATGTAGGGTCCACACACGTAGGACCTGTTCAACGCACTTTGGCCACCCCTCGCAAGGGAACTTTTCCTTGTCTCGGGTGTTTACAGTGCTCGAATATCACTAAGGGTGACACATTCACACACCCTCTCTCTGGTAAACGCTTCCCTATAAAACAATATTTCTCTTGTGACTCTACTTATGTAGTGTACCTTATTAAATGTCCTTGTCTCGGATATGTTGGCGAAACCACCCAACATATCCGAGACCGCATCTCGCAACACAAATCTACGATCCGATGTCGACGCACGATGCTTCCCATACCTGCACATTTTTTGGCTATGTCACATGGTATCTCACAATTGAGATATCAGGTCATTGACCATATTCCACCACACAGACGCGGCGGTAATCGGATCCAACAACTCAAGAAACGTGAGTTATACTGGATACATACTTTACAGACCCTTACTTCAAAAGGACTTAATAGGGAATATGAAGTACAATATGAATAACTAAATCGTCTCTCTACAGTTTTTAACCATTATATGGTGGTTTAATATGACAGTGAAATTGGATGCCACTGATTGTCTCCTTTTTGTTTTTTCAGGTCTCTAACTAGAGTAGTCTGTTACCTCAGAATTGAATTACAATATACAATTTTTCAGGATTCCCTCTACTGCATATAGGAAAACCTCTTTGCTAACATCCTTTCCTCTACAGTGGGGATAGTATCCATATCCTCCAAATCATTTATCTCCCTTCAGATGAGGCACATTTGGACTGCAATACCTCTAGTATATTACATGGATTCTTTTCTGCGTTTCTCAGCGCAGCGTATTTACTGCGCATGTCAGGAACTTCCTTGCGTCTTACTGCTCTCTTCTGCGTTCCAGCACTCGCACCGGAAGTCCACAGGTTCGCACTGCGCATGACCGGATATGCATTAGCGGTATCACCGCGCACACGGCATTAATCATTGCACCGGGTATAAGAAGGATGGTGTTTCAGTCCCGTTACACCACACGGCCTCCCACCGCTGCACATGCCAAGCATATATCCCCATCTACCAGGTATGTTCATTAATGGTGTTTTTTGCTGTTTTTTTATTGCCTTTGTGTGTTTGCCATTGTCCAATTCTGTTTTTACATGTGCCAGTCATCTATTAGGATTGCTTTATGTACAATTAAGATTCCTTCTCTTCTCCCTACCTACTTGAAACCCCCCTCCCCCCCCCCTTTTTTTTTCAAAAAACACAGCATGAAAATACTGGGCTACCAGTGACTTCATATCAGTCCCCAAATATTACCGAGCAAAGCATATAATATATTGTAGATATCAATTTCTCATGCTAGTTCCTAAATAGGACTGAATAAAACCCTGTATATACTATATGTATGTTTACCACACTAACTAATTATATTTTATGCTTAATTATAAAGCGAATACGTTTACGTACTCTCTTGGCATATATGGACTGTGATCGTCTAATTACTTATATTTTGGATATGTAACTGTATTTCTAATGTTTATCATTTTGTTTATGTTTAAGAAAAGGCCCTGAAAAAGACTATGTAAGGTCGAAACGTTGGCCTATGCATCTCCTATGGTTTCTTTCAAATAAAGAATAAATTCTTTTGCATCTACATTGGAGTGCCGGAGTTCTTTTGATATTTTAGTAACGCTTTACTTCAGAGCACCTTAATATTTTGACAGTGGAGCGACCCCTTACTTTATCTGCTTTGAAAATTGCACATTCACACTGAAGGCATCAAAACTATGAATTAACACATGTGGAATTATATACTTAACAAAAAAGTGTGAAACAACTGAAAATATGTCTTATATTCTAGGTTCTTCAAAGTAGCCACCTTTTGCTTTGATGACTGCTTTGCACACTCTTGGCATTCTCTTGATGAGCTTCAAGAGGTAGTCACCGGAAATGGTTTTCACTTCACAGGTGTGCCCTGTCAGGTTTAATAAGTGGGATTTCTTGCCTTATAAATGGGGTTGGGACCATCAGTTGTGTTGTGCAGAAGTCTGGTGGATACACAGCTGATAGTCCTACTGAATAGAATAGACTGTTAGAATTTGTATTATGGCAAGAAAAATGCAGCTAAGTAAAGAAAAATGAGTGGCCATCATTACTTTAAGAAATGAAGGTCAGTCAGTCCGAAAAATTGGGCAAACTTTGAAAGTGTCCCCAAGTGCTGTTGCAAACACCATCAAGCGCTACAAAGAAACTGGCTCACATGAGGACCGCCCCAGGAAAAGAAGACCAAGAGTCACCTCTGCTACTGAGGACAAGTTTATCCGAGTCACCAGCCTCAGAAATCGCAGGTTAACAGCAGCTCAGATTAGAGACCAGGTCAATGCCACACAGAGTTCTAGCAGCAGACACATCTCTACAACAACTGTTAAGAGGAGACTTTGTGCAGCAGGCCTTCATGGGAAAGTAGCTGCTAGGAAACCACTGCTAAGGACAGGCAACAAGCAGATGAGACTTGTTTGGGCTAAAGAACACAAGGAATGGACATTAGACCAGTGGAAATCTATGCTTTGGTCTGATGAGTCCAAATTTGAGATCTTTGGTTCCAGCCACTGTGTCTTTGTGCGACGCAGAAAAGGTGAATGGATAGACTCTGCATGCCTGGTTCCCACCGTGAAGCATGGAGGAGGTGTGATGGTGTGAGGGTGCTTTGCTGGTGACACTGTTGGGGTTTTATTCAAAACTGAAGGCATACTGAACCAGCATGGCTACTACAGCATCTTGCAGCGGCATGCTATTCCATCCGGTTTGCGTTTAGTTGGACCATCATTTATTTTTCAACAGGACAATGACCCCAAACACCACCAGGCTGTGTATGGGCTATTTGACCAAGAAGGAGAGTGATGGGGTGCTATGCCAGATGACCTGGCCTCCACAGTCACCAGACCTGAACCCAATCGAGATGGTTTGGGGTGAGCTGGAACGCAGAGTGAAGGCAAAAAGGGCCAACAAATGCTTAGCATCTCTGGTAACTCCTTCAAGATTGTTGGAAGACCATTTCCAGTTACTACCTCTTGAAGCTCATCAAGAGAATGCCAAGAGTGTGCAAAGCAGTCATCAAAGCAAAAGGTGGCTACTTTGAAGAACCTAGAATATAAGACATATTTTCAGTTGTTTCACACTTTTTTTGCTAAGTATATAATGCCACATGTATTAATTCATAGTTTTGATGCCTTCAGTGTAAATGTACAATTTTCAAAGTCATGAAAAGACATAAAAATCTTTAAATGAGAAGGTGTGTCCAAACTTTTGGTCTGTACTGTATATATGCTCCCTCCCCAGTCCATGTATGTGTGCTCCCTCCCCACAGTCCATGTATGTGTGCTCCCTCCCCACAGTCCATGTATATATGCTCCCTCCCCACAGTCCATGTATATATGCTCCCTCCCCACAGTCCATGTATATATGCTCCCTCCCCCAGTCCATGTATATATGCTCCCTCCCCCAGTCCATGTATAAATGCTCCCTCCCCCAGTCCATGTATAAATGCTCCCTCCCCCAGTCCATGTATATATTCTCCCCCCCAGTCCATGTATATATGCTCCCCCCTTAGTCCATGCATATATGCTCCCCCCCAGTCCATGTATATATGCTCCCTTCCCAGTCCATGTATATATGCTTCCTCCCCCCAGTCCATGTATATATGCTCCCTCCCCCAGTCCATGTATATATGCTCCCTCCCCCAGTCCATGTATAAATGCTCCCTCCCCCAGTCCATGTATAAATGCTCCCTCCCCCAGTCCATGTATATATTCTCCCCCCCCAGTCCATGTATATATGCTCCCCCCTTAGTCCATGCATATATGCTCCCCCCCAGTCCATGTATATATGCTCCCTTCCCAGTCCATGTATATATGCTCCCTCCCCCAGTCCATGTATGTATGCTCCCTCCCCCAGTCCATGTACATATGCCCCCCCCAGTCCATGTATATATGCTCCCCCCTTAGTCCATGTATATATGCTCCACCCAGACTGCTAGCGCCTCTGTTCATCGCATATAAAAAAAAAACACATAATAAACACTCCTACTCACCTTCATTCCTTCTCCTGCACAGCGTCCTCTCCTGTAGCCGGCAGCTGACTCTGACTCCAGCGTCCTAGTGACGGGGCGCATGACATCACTGCCTTGCGCGCAGTCGCTGACATCAGCTGCTAGCTGCTGGCCTCTGATTTGCCAGCAGCGTGTATTGCAGCGCACAGGCCTGGAAAGTTTGTGCGCTGCAATACACTTCAGCTAGATGTGCGTCCGAGAATGCACATCTAGCTGAAGTAGCGGGGCTGGTGTCGGCACTCGGCGGGCTCAGAGTTAGCACCCACTGGGCCCGATCCAGTAGCGCAAGTGCTGCGGCGATGGCGCGCGTGCCCACCGGGACGGCTCTGCGTGCCCCCTCTGGCACGCGTGCCATAGGTTCGCCAGCACTGGTCTATAGCAATGAGAATGAGTTGTTGAGTTGTTTGAACATTTGTCAATTTGTTAAATGTTGTTATGACAAAGAATTCAGATTGTAAAAGTACAATGTGCCATAATTGATGAAATCTTGATGCTCATTTGTTATTAATTGTATGAACACAATGGCGCTGATTCATTAAGACTGGCATTGGACACGCCGGCCTTAATGAAGAGTTTGCTGGGGTGCAATACCCACATTAATTGAGAGGTGTCACTTAATGAATTTAGATAACACTGTAGGGAAATAGAGTATACCAGACCATAGGGTGATACCTTCATAAAAAGATAAAATACAGTAGATCCAGGTAATGTGCTCACCTGAGCGAGTTGTGTAGGCACAACTCCTGTGAAAGTTCAATCAATTAAAGAATTTGAATTAATGTATTTGTTGCATCATATTAGTGGCATTCACTTCCATACATCCTGTATGAAATACTGGAGTAACATGCATAAATCCCAGCAGTCAGACCTCCACCAATCAATAACTTATCCTTAGGCCACGATCACATGTTCAGTATTTTACATCACTTATTTTGTAAGCCAAAATCAGGAGTGGAACAATCAGAGGAAAATATAACAGAAACAAGTCACTCACCACTTCTGTATTTATCACTCATTCCTGGTTTTGGCTTACAAATACAGATGTAAAATCCTGACCAAATGCTGAACGTGTGAACATGGTATTAGGATTGGCGAGTACTTGCTTTCACCGGAGAACCTCTCTAAGTGCATATTTGCTACTGTGTAATAGACACAAGACAGGGAAGAGTTAAATGTCCAATTAATTAATCACTATTGGAAATAAAAAATATTCCCCTTATTGATATCAGAGAGAACAAATAACCGCCATACACAACACAATCCATTATTCCAAGACCAATAACACCACATACAAGGAAGAAATATCGCCACACCATGACCAGTGTACAGGTAATACAGTGATCACCAGTGACATTATATAAAGGAGCTCTGTAATAGTGTCAGTGTACAGGTAATACAGTGATCACCAGTGACATTAGAAACAGGAGCTCTGTATATAGTGTCAATATACAGGTAATACAATGATCGCCAGTGACATTATAAACAGGAGCTCTGTATATAGTGTCAGTGTACAGGTAATACAGTGATCATCAGTGAGATTATACACAGGAGCCCTGTAGATAGTGTCAGTGTACAGGTAATACAGTGATCACCAGTGACATTATAAACAGGAGCTCTGTATATAGCGTCAATATACAGGTAATACAATGATCGCCAGTGACATTATACACAGGAGCTCTGTATATAGTGTCAGTGTACAGGTAATACAGTGATCATCAGTGACATTATACACAGGAGCCCTGTATATAGTGTCAGTGTACAGGTAATACAGTGATCACCAGTGACATTATACACAGGAGCTCAGTATATAGTGTCAGTGTACAGGTAATACAATGATCGCCAGTGACATTATACACAGGATCTCTGTACATAGAGTCAATATACAGGTAATACAATGATCGCCAGTGACATTATACACAGGAGCTTTGTATATTGTGTCAGTGTACAGGTAATACAATGATCACCAGTGACATTATACACAGGAGCTCTGTATATAGTGTCAGTGTACAGGTAATACAGTGATCATCAGTGAAATTATACACAGGAGCCCTGTAGATAGTGTCAGTGTACAGGTAATACAGTGATCACCAGTGACATTATAAACAGGAGCTCTGTATATAGCGTCAATATACAGGTAATACAATGATCGCCAGAGACATTATACACAGGAGCTCTGTATATAGTGTCAGTGTACAGGTAATACAGTGATCATCAGTGACATTATACACAGGAGCCCTGTATATAGTGTCAGTGTACAGGTAATACTGTGATCACCAGTGACATTATACACAGGAGCTCAGTATATAGTGTCAGTGTACAGGTAATACAATGATCGCCAGTGACATTATACACAGGATCTCTGTACATAGTGTCAATATACAGGTAATACAATGATCGCCAGTGACATTATACACAGGAGCTTTGTATATAGTGTCAGTGTACAGGTAATACAGTGATCATCAGTGACATTATACACAGCAGCCCTGTAGATAGTGTCAGTGTAGAGGTAATACAGTGATCACCAGTGACATTATAAACAGGAGCTCTGTATATAGTGTCAATATACAGGTAATACAATGATCGCCAGTGACATTATACACAGGAGCTCTGTATATAGTGTCAGTGTACAGGTAATACAGTGATCATCAGTGACATTATACACAGGAGCCCTGTAGATAGTGTCAGTGTACAGGTAATACAGTGATCACCAGTGACATTATAAACAGGAGCTCTGTATATAGCGTCAATATAAAGGTAATACAATGATCGCCAGTGACATTATACACAGGAGCTCTGTATATAGTGTCAGTGTACAGGTAATACAGTGATCATCAGTGACATTATACACAGGAGCCCTGTAGATAGTGTCAGTGTACAGGTAATAAAGTGATCACCAGTGACATTATAAACAGGAGCTCTGTATATAGCGTCAATATACAGGTAATACAATGATTGCCAGTGACATTATACACAGGAGCTCTGTATATAGTGTCAGTGTACAGGTAATACAGTGATCATCAGTGACATTATACACAGGAGCCCTGTATATAGTGTCAGTGTACAGGTAATACAGTGATCACCAGTGACATTATAAACAGGAGCTCTGTATATAGCGTCAATATAAAGGTAATACAATGATCGCCAGTGACATTATACACAGGAGCTCTGTATATAGTGTCAGTGTACAGGTAATACAGTGATCATCAGTGACATTATACACAGGAGCCCTGTAGATAGTGTCAGTGTACAGGTAATACAGTGATCACCAGTGACATTATAAACAGGAGCTCTGTATATAGCGTCAATATAAAGGTAATACAATGATCGCCAGTGACATTATACACAGGAGCTCTGTATATAGTGTCAGTGTACAGGTAATACAGTGATCATCAGTGACATTATACACAGGAGCCCTGTAGATAGTGTCAGTGTACAGGTAATACAGTGATCACCAGTGACATTATAAACAGGAGCTCTGTATATAGCGTCAATATAAAGGTAATACAATGATCGCCAGTGACATTATACACAGGAGCTCTGTATATAGTGTCAGTGTACAGGTAATACAGTGATCATCAGTGACATTATACACAGGAGCCCTGTAGATAGTGTCAGTGTACAGGTAATAAAGTGATCACCAGTGACATTATAAACAGGAGCTCTGTATATAGCGTCAATATACAGGTAATACAATGATTGCCAGTGACATTATACACAGGAGCTCTGTATATAGTGTCAGTGTACAGGTAATACAGTGATCATCAGTGACATTATACACAGGAGCCCTGTATATAGTGTCAGTGTACAGGTAATACTGTGATCACCAGTGACATTATACACAGGAGCTCAGTATATAGTGTCAGTGTACAGGTAATACAATGATCGCCAGTGACATTATACACAGGATCTCTGTACATAGTGTCAATATACAGGTAATACAATGATTGCCAGTGACATTATACACAGGAGCTCTGTATATAGTGTCAGTGTACAGGTAATACAGTGATCATCAGTGACATTATACACAGGAGCCCTGTATATAGTGTCAGTGTACAGGTAATACTGTGATCACCAGTGACATTATACACAGGAGCTTTGTATATAGTGTCAGTGTACAGGTAATACAGTGATCATCAGTGACATTATACACAGCAGCCCTGTAGATAGTGTCAGTGTAGAGGTAATACAGTGATCACCAGTGACATTATAAACAGGAGCTCTGTATATAGTGTCAATATACAGGTAATACAATGATCGCCAGTGACATTATACACAGGAGCTCTGTATATAGTGTCAGTGTACAGGTAATACAGTGATCATCAGTGACATTATACACAGGAGCCCTGTAGATAGTGTCAGTGTACAGGTAATACAGTGATCACCAGTGACATTATAAACAGGAGCTCTGTATATAGCGTCAATATAAAGGTAATACAATGATCGCCAGTGACATTATACACAGGAGCTCTGTATATAGTGTCAGTGTACAGGTAATACAGTGATCATCAGTGACATTATACACAGGAGCCCTGTAGATAGTGTCAGTGTACAGGTAATAAAGTGATCACCAGTGACATTATAAACAGGAGCTCTGTATATAGCGTCAATATACAGGTAATACAATGATTGCCAGTGACATTATACACAGGAGCTCTGTATATAGTGTCAGTGTACAGGTAATACAGTGATCATCAGTGACATTATACACAGGAGCCCTGTATATAGTGTCAGTGTACAGGTAATACAGTGATCACCAGTGACATTATACACAGGAGCTCAGTATATAGTGTCAGTGTACAGGTAATACAATGATCGCCAGTGACATTATACACAGGATCTCTGTACATAGTGTCAATATACAGGTAATACAATGATCGCCAGTGACATTATACACAGGAGCTCTGTATATAGTGTCAATATACAGGTAATACAATGATCGTCAGTGTTATTATACACAGGAGCTGTGTATATAGTGTCAGTGTACAGGTAATACAGTGATCACCAGTGACATTATGTAACGGGTCTGGGAGGTGGAACCTCTGAGCAACTATACAAAGGGGCAGTCCTTGTAAGGAAGCGGGTGGCTCCCAGGTAAGGCGGGCAGGTAGTCATGGCAAGTGACGGGGACAGTCTCTTGACAGGCGGATGGTCACGGCAAGTGACAGCAGGGTAAGAGTCTCTAGACGGGCAGGTGGTCACGGCAAGTGACAGCAGGTAAAGAGTCTCTAGACGGGCAGGTGGTCACGGCAAGTGACAGCAGGGAAAGAGACTCTAGATAGGCTAGCAGGCAGGTAGCAGGTGAGCGCTCCCAGGTGAGCGGGCAAGAGTCTCTGGACAGGCAGGTGGTCACGGCTAGTAACGGCAGAGCCTCCAGGTAGGCTAGCAGGCAGGTAGCAGGTGAACGCTCCCAGGTGAGCGAGTAAGAGTCTCTGGACAGGCAGGCCGGTATCAGGCAGGTATCTGGCAGGTACTTCCTGGTCCTCAGGCGGACTGATCCATAGACAGACTGGCAGGTGCTGGTAGGCAGTCTGTCGGACCACAGGATAGTAAGCAGGTAAGCAGATATCAGACAGGTATCAGGCAGGTATCAAGCAGGAATCTGGCAGGTGACTGGCAGGTAACTGGTAACGGGACCTGAGGGCTGAAGCAGAGTTGAAAGGCTTTGCAACAACATTGCTCGGGCACCTCCATTTTGGAGGAGGTGCCTTATATATGGTGAGGTCCTCCGGCCATTGGCCGGGGTCTCCTTAGGACGGCGCGCGTGGCTCTTTTATGAGAGGGGAAGCGCGCGCGCGCCCTAAGCACAAAGGCCGGGAAGCAGCGCGCGCTGCCAGCAGAGCGGGAGGAAGACGCCGGGCACGGAGCGGAGAGGTGAGGGGAACGGCGTCCCTGCCTAGCAGGAGACAGGGATGCTGACGCTACAGTACCCCCCCTTTAGGCCCCCCCCTTTTTAGGCCAGACAGAAATTTATCAAGGATGAGCGGGGCATGGATGTTCTCCCGAGGCTCCCATGTTCTCTCCTCTGGACCAAACCCCTTCCAATCCACTAGAAAAAAGGTCCTTCCTCTTACCCTTTTGGTGGCCAGAATGTTCTCTACCTCAAACTCGTTTTCAGCGGAAACCGGAGCAGGAGGCGTACCTGTAGACTTGGAAAAAGAGTTAAGTATCACGGGTTTGAGTAGAGATACATGGAAGGAGTTAGGAATCCGCAAATTGGGAGTTTCAATTTATAGGCCACTGGGTTGATTTGTTTCATAACTTCCAGTGGGCCGATGAACCGAGGCCCTAACTTGTAGGAAGGAATCTTGAGCCGGACATATTTGGATGAGAGCCAGACCTTATCTCCAGGACGGAATTGTGGTGGATCCAGACGTCTCTTGTCAGCCTGTTTTTTCATCCGCTCGGATGACTGAAGAAGTGCGGATCTGGTACTTTCCCAAATGGAGGAAAATTCGTTAACGAGAGATTCCGCAGCCGGATTGTCCACCGAGGCGGAGACGGGAAACGGGATCCGAGGATGCTGACCGAAGACTACAAAAAACGGGGATTTGGAGGAAGATTCGCTCTCGTGATTATTGTAAGAAAATTCGGCCCACGGTAAAAGATCCACCCAGTCGAAATGGTGAGCATTAACAAAGTGCCGGAGGTAACTGGTTAAAATTTGGTTGATCCGTTCTACTTGGCCATTGGACTGTGGGTGATAAGCAGAAGAAAAGTCCAAGGTGACCGCCAGCAGTTTACACATGGCTCGCCAAAAACGAGAGGTGAACTGAACCCCTCGGTCGGATACGATGTGGAGAGGAAGACCATGAAGACGGAAGACATAATGGATAAAGTCTTTAGCTAACTCTGATGCAGACGGGAGACCCGGCAGGGGAATAAAGTGAGCCATTTTGGAGAAGCGGTCAGCGACCACCCATATGACCGTACAACCGACAGAGACAGGGAGGTCCGTAATAAAGTCCATAGCTATATGCTGCCACGGGGCAGCAGGTACAGGAAGAGGAAGGAGACGGCCGGCTGGCAGATGTCTCGGAACCTTGTTGCGGGCGCAGGACACACAGGCTGAAACAAAGTCTATTACGTCCTTGTGCAGGGTAGGCCACCAGTAATGCCGGGTAATAAGCTGGAGGGTCTTTTTCTGAGCAGCGTGGCCAGCTAGCTTGGACGAGTGTCCCCAGTGTAGAACCTTCTCAAGATCAGGAACAGTTACGAACGTCTTACCGGGTGGAAGACGATTTAGATTCACGGGGGCCACCTGCATTACTTTGGCAGGGTTGATGATGTGTTTAGGCTCCTCCTCAAGATCACAGACCAAAAAGGATCGGGATAAGGCATCAGCTTTGATGTTTTTGTCAGCCGGGCGAAAATGAAGAAAGAAATTAAAGCGGGCGAAGAACAAGGACCACCGGGCTTGGCGCGGGTTAAGTCTCTGGGCACTCTGGCGGTAAGCCAAGTTCTTGTGGTCCGTGTAAATTATTACCGGGTGAAGAGCCCCCTCGAGCAGGTAACCCCACTCCTCCAGTGCCAGCTTAATGGCCAACAATTCTCGGTCTCCTATAGAATAATTGCGCTCCGAAGAGGAGAAGAGTTTGGAGAAGAAGCCGCAAGTTACCATTCTTCCGGAAGACGACTTTTGGGCAAGTACTCCTCCGGCTCCGGAGGAGGAAGCGTCGACTTCTAGAAAGAATTGTTTGTTGCCGTCTGGACGATGCAGCACAGGGGCGGAGGAAAAAGCTCGTTTTAAGGAAAGGAAGGCCTCCTCTGCTTCGGGTGGCCATTAACTGGGATTAGCGCCCTTACGGGTGAACGCCAAGATAGGGGCAGTCCGGGAAGAGAAGTGCGGAATGAAGAGGCGGTAGTAGTTGGCGAAGCCCAGGAACCGCTGAATAGCCTTCAACCCCTCTGGTCGGGGCCACTTCTCGATGGCAGACAGTTTCTCAGGGTTCATTTGTAGGCCGGTCTGAGAGATTATGTAGCCCAGAAACGGAAGCGAGGTCTGCTCAAAGAGGCACTTCTCATATTTAGCGTAGAGGTGGTTCTGCCTGAGCCTGAGCAGGACCTGACGAAAGTCCCTCCGGTAAGTGAGAAGATCCGGAGAGAAGACCAAGATGTCGTCCAGGTACACCACCACGCAGGAGTAGAGAAGGTCACGGAAGATGTCATTGACCAACTCTTGAAAGACGGCGGGGGCGTTACAGAGACCGAAGGGCATTACAAGATATTCATAGTGGCCATCCCGGGTGTTGAATGCCATCTTCCATTCATCCCCCTGACGAATACGGACCAGATTATACGCCCCACGGAGGTACAGCTTGGTGAAGATTCTAGCCCCCCTCAGACGGTCAAATAATTCAGGAATGAGCGGAAGTGGGTATTTATTCTTCACTGTGATCTGATTAAGGCCTCTATAGTCTATACAGGGACAGAGTGAGCCGTCCTTCTTTTTGACGAAAAAGAAGCCTGCTCCCGCCGGGGAGGTAGATTTCCGGATAAATCCCCGGGCCAGATTCTCCTCAATATATTCAGACATGGACCGGGTCTCAGCAGCGGACAAAGGGTAAATACGCCCACGGGGAGGAGTAGCGCCGGGCATCAGGTCAACTGGGCAGACGTATGGTTTATGAGGGGGTAATGTCTCTGCTTCTCTTTTATTAAAGACGTCGGCAAAAGACCAATAGGGAGCCGGTAGGCCGGGTAGATTGACTGGGGTAGGAGAAGGACGAGCAGGATGAACGGGAACTAAACAAGTCTTATGGCAGTCCTGTCCCCAGCGAAGAACTTCTCCAGTCTGCCAATCAAGCACGGGTACGTGTCTCTGGAGCCAAGTTAGGCCTAGCAAGAGGGCGTGAGAGAGTCCAGGCAGAACATGGAAGCAGATGCTCTCAGAGTGTAGCATTCCCACCTGCAGAGTTATGAATTCGGTGATGAGTTGGTTGGGATGTGGTAAGAGGCCCCCATCCACGGCGGCGACAGATAAGGGTACAGCCAGAGGTTTGGTGGGAATGCGGTATTTCTCTACCAGGGACTGAGAAATGAGATTTCTGGCAGCTCCAGAGTCAAGTTGAGCCAGTTCAAAATAACGGTTCTCCCCACAGATGATAGAGACCGACAGCATTAGAGATGGAGAGGGTTTATTTCTGTCTAGGGTGACCTCTCTGAGCGATCCTAGACACAGGTGTTTCCCGACCTCTCCGGGCAGGAACGGATCCGGTGCTCCTTACTGCCACAGTAGAAGCAGCTCCCCTCGGCACGGCGTAATTCTTGACGGGTCTTGACCATCTTGGTCTGGTCGACCTGCATAGGCTCGGGTGAGTGCGCCGGAGGAGTAACGGAGGAAGTGACGGATCTCTGGAAGGTAGGGGCAAGGCGTGGAAACCTCCTCTCAACGGTGACCTCTTTGGTGCGCTCCAGGAACCGGATGTCAATCCGGGTGGCAAGTGTAATTAAGTCGTCGAGAGTGGTAGGAATGTCCCGACCGGCGAGTTCATCTTTAATACGGCCGGACAGACCCTCCCAGAAGACGGACACCAGGGCGTCGTTATCCCAGGCAAGCTCCGAAGCAAGGGTACGGAACCGTATGGCATATTGGCCCACTGTGAGACTTCCTTGGCGGAGGCGTAGCAGAGATGAGGCGGATGAGGTCCTCCGTCCTGGTTTGTCGAAGACCTTCCGGAAAGCCGAGAGAAAGGCTGGCAGATTGGACACCAGGGGGTCTCCTCTCTCCCATAGAGGATTTAGCCAAGCCAGCGCCTCCCCCGTGAGATGGGACATGATGAAGGCTACTTTGACTCGGTCCGTGGAAAACTGGTGTACCAACAGTTCGAAGTGCAGAGTGCACAGGTTAATGAAGCCCCGTGCCTGACCAGGATCTCCGCCAAAACGAGGCGGGGCGGTGAGGTGGGGACCGGGAAGAGATGCCATGGAATTGATGGGCAGCGGCGCTGCCGGGGTAGGAGTCGTGCGACTGGAAGCTGGTCCCGAAGATGTAGTCAGTGTGTCCAGACGGGAGTTAACACTACGCAGGTGGCTCAGGATGGACTCCTGTTAGGACCTCTGACGGGACAGTTCATGGCATAGGTCCGAGAGCGAGGGAGCTTGGGTGTCACCGGGTTCCATGGCCCAAGCAAACTGTAACGGGTCTGGGAGGTGGAACCTCTGAGCAACTATACAAAGGGGCAGTCCTTGTAAGGAAGCGGGTGGCTCCCAGGGAAGGCGGGCAGGTAGTCACGGCAAGTGACGGGGACAGTCTCTTGACAGGCGGATGGTCACGGCAAGTGACAGCAGGGTAAGAGTCTCTAGACGGGCAGGTGGTCATGGCAAGTGACAGCAGGGAAAGAGTCTCTAGACGGGCAGGTGGTCACGGCAAGTGACAGCAGGGAAAGAGTCTCTAGATAGGCTAGCAGGCAGGTGAGTGCTCCCAGGTGAGCGGGCAAGAGTCTCTGGACAGGCAGGTGGTCACGGCAAGTGACGGCAGAGCCTCCAGGTAGGCTAGCAGGCAGGTAGCAGGTGAGCGCTCCCAGGTGAGCGGGCGAGAGTCTCTGGACTGGCAGGTGGTCACAGCAAGTGACGGCTAAGCCTCCAGGTAGGCTAGCAGGCAGGTAGCAGGTGAACGCTCCCAGGTGAGCGAGTAAGAGTCTCTGGACAGGCAGGCAGGTATCAGGCAGGCGGACTGATCCATAGACAGACTGGCAGGTGCTGGTAGGCAGACTGTCGGACCACAGGATAGCAAGCAGGTAAGCAGATATCAGACAGGTATCAGGCAGGTGTCAAGCAGGAATCTGGCAGGTGACTGGCAGGTAACTGGTAACGGGACCTGAGGGCTGAAGCAGAGTTGAAAGGCTTTGCAGCAACATTGCTCAGGCACCTCCATTTTGGAGGAGGTGCCTTATATATGGTGAGGTCCTCCGGCCATTGGCCGGGGACTCCTTAGGACGGCGCGCGCGACTCCTTTAAGAGAGGGGAAGCGCGCGCGTGCCCTAAGCACAGAGGCCGGGAAGCAGCGCGCGCTGCCAGCAGAGCGGGAGGAAGACACCGGGCACGGAGCGGGGAAGTGAGGGGAAACGGCGTCCCTGCCTACCAGGAGGCAGGGACGCCGACGCTACATATTATATACAGGAGCTCTGTATATAGCGTCAATATGCAGGTAATACAATGATCGCCAGTGACATTATACACAGGAGCTTTGTATATAGTGTCAGTGTACAGGTAATACAGTGATCACCAGTGACATTATATACAGAAGCTCTGTATATAGCGTCAGTGTACAGATAATACAGTGATCACCATTGACATTATGCACAGGAGCTTCGTATATAGTGTCAATATACAGGTAATACAATGATCGCCAGTGACATTATGCACAGGAGCTCCGTATATAGTGTCAATATACAGGTAATACAATGATCGCCAGTGACATTATACACAGGAGCTTTGTATATAGTGTCAGTGTACAGGTAATACAGTGATCACCAGTGACGCTATACACAGGATCTCTGTACATAGTGTCAGTGTATACAGGTAAAACAGTGATCACCAGTGACATTATACACAGGAGCTCTGTATATACTATATAGTGTATAGTGTGCATGTACATGTAATATACTGACTCACCAGTAGTGTTGAGCCACCCCCGTAGTGTTCGAGTTCGGTTCGGTTCGTCGAACACCCGTGTGTTCGCCAAACTGTTCGTCGAACTGTTCGTCGAACACCTTCGAACACCGTTAAAACCAATGGCAGGCAAACAAAAACACATAGAAACACATAGAAAACACCTTCAAAGGTGTCCAAAAGCTGACAAACTGCTCAGAAGACACAACTAACACATGGAAAAGTGACAAGTACATATAGTCATGAGAAAAGAAAAGAGGTGGAGGAGTAAAAGGAGGGGAAGACACAGATATAGGCATGTCATGCCCTTCTAAATTCCAAAAAGTGAGAAGCCGACACGTTCAGTCCGCTCCTGCCCGTGCCACCTCCGTGTCGCCGGGTTTGTGCCAGAGCCGCGGTGAACCCTGATGGCCAGCCCCCCTCTCCCAATACTGGTGCCTGTCCGCTGGTGGGTCGAGCGAGCCCCCCCCGTGGTGGAGGCAGCTCTAAGCTTTTTAATTTAAATTGTCTCTCTAATTTGAATGAATACACTTTAAATCCATTTACAAGGATCTATTGGAGGGCAAGTCTCATGCCAGCAGCCGCGTAATTCCAGCTCCAGTAGCGTCCACTAAAGCTGCTGCAGTTAAAAAGCTTTTAAAAGGATCGAGCTCGGCTGTCCACCTCAAGGCATCCTACTGCCAGTCCCAGCCCCTATGCCTTGGGGTGCCTCCTGATGCTCTTCACTGAGTATCCCGTGGTCCCGAACCATTTCCTTTGAAAAAATTAAGTGTCCAAACTACAGGTGGTGTAGCTTGCTTAACAGCCGGGATAATCCGCTGACTAGCAGACACTGCTACTAGGCACAAAGTATTTCCTGGGCTAGATGCAGTTAAAAATTTGTAATTAGATACTCTCGTTGGATGCTGAGAAAGCATTCCATAGAGTCTCCTGGCACGCCATATATGATTCTCTTAAAAAGCTTGGGGTAGGGGTCTAGGGGACCCTTTTATAGCCAAAATCACGGCCCTGTATCGCAATACGTCACCTAGGCTGAAGATAAATGGAACTGTAGCACCCTGAGGGCTCGGTTGCTACAAAGGTATTGAACCTCACCCAGAGGTGTGATATCTCACTCTCAGGTAAGGATGGAGTGTGGATCAGGACCCGACACCTGCATGCATTACACCACATTGCCGTGGGGCAGGGCGACCAATATGCCCCTGAGATGGGCACGACAGTCCCTGTCCCTGGCTGGAGTGGGGGGAGGGAACACTGAGGAAGGGGAACCCTGTAGTGCAGGAGCAGGGAGGAAGCAGTTCCTGGGTGCATTGAGAAGGGAGTATAAAAGGTGGGCACCATCTTAGTTCAGTGCAGAGAAGTCTGAGCAGAAGTGGCAGGGAGTAGGGGCTCTGCATGAGCTCTGCTCCAGAGGCGGGCCTAGTAACAGAGGCCCAGGCCTGGAAGAGGGAGAAGGAAGGAAGAGGAGCGGAGAAGGCTCCAGGAACGAGGAACGAAGGGATCCCAGGGGTGCGGACGGGCGAGTCGCCACCGCACGCCCGAATCCACCTGCATGGAGGGGTCAGGCCAAAGGGTGAGACCGGTCCCCGAAACTAGTGGAGGCAGGAAACGACCCTCAGCTAGAAACCGGAGGCTGTGACATTTTATGTGGCGCAGCCCCTCTCTACACCCGCTAGGAGGGCAGCACATAGGGTCAGGGAAACTGGCGCCAAGTTTACCAAGAGGAGGCCCGAGGCAGCCGGACAGAAGGGTTGGTAAGAAAGGACAGACAAAGGACACACAACGTGGGTCCTGTGAAGCGCTCCAAAGTTATCTGGGAGTTGTCTGAGCCCCTCACCTGGTGAGCACAGTACGACGTGGGCAGCCGTTACCTGCAGACGTGGTCTGGATAATAAGAACTGTGAGTAAAGGCCCTGGACTGCATCACTGACTCCGTGTCGTTACTGCTGCTGCCCTGCACCATCACCCCCATCCTCCGCATACACTGCCCTGAGGCTATACTCCTCCTGTGGGGAGTTATGCTACGCTCTGCTGCACCCACAACACCAGCCTCAGCGGTCTGCCCTGCAGCGGCGGTTCACTCTGACCGCAATCCACGGGTGGCGTAGTCGGACATTTAAACATCAAAACCACATAAATAGTTCCGCCACTGGTTTGACCACCCTGAGCCACGGAACCGGGTCGCCGCCACGAAGACTACAACCACCAGCATCCACCAAAAAGGGTCCGGCTCCGGGTGTCCCAAGGCCCAGGGGGTGCATCAGAACATTTTCATCACCTTTCACAATCACCAATGGGACAAGGCAGGGATGTCCTCTGTCCCCTCTCTTATACATCCTAGTGACGGAGCACCTGCTCTCATCAATTCGCCATAACCCCAATATTAGGTGGATTGAGGTGGGAGGCACCGAGTACAAGTGCTCTCTATTTGCTGATGATGTACTAGTATATATCACTCAATCACATATATCCATCCATGCTGTTATGGCTGAAATAGATCACTTTGTTACATGGTCAAATTTTAAAATCAATGCAGCGAAGTCTGAGGCCCTCGATGTCTCCCTCCCCAAATCCATATAGGATTCCATCCAGTCCAACTTTCCCTTTGCCTGGCCCTCACAGGGTATCAAATACTTAGGAATTCCTATTCATAGAGACCTCTCCCATCTATGTTATCTTAATTTTGGGCCCTTTATTGAACAACTCCATACAGACCACGGTTGGCAAGTTAGAACTGTAAGATTCACTACGTGAACCACTGGTGTTTTGTGGAAAAGCACATGTACACTGTGTTCCAAATTATTATGCAAAAAGTGTTTAGGAGTGATAAGGGAAGAATTTGTTTGTTTGTCAGTTAAACTCATTGATGGTGATGTGTGTCGGGGCTCTTTATATCACTGTAAGCAATTGCACACACCTATGCTAATTAGTTTGGCAGGTGTGTCCAATGAAAGGCAAGACTACTTAAGAAGGCTGTCTCACATTATTAAGCAGCCTACATTTTCTGCCAAAATGGGAAAGAAAAAGGATGTGTTGGCTGCTGAGAAGCAACAAATTGTGGAGTGTTTAGGTCAAGGCATGACTACAATCAACATTGTGCGATGATCAGGATGAAGTGTCTTGGCAATCAAGAAGTATGTAGCTGATTCACAGTACACACATGTGCGTGCTGATAAGGGCAAATTGAGGACTCTTTCCTACAGGCAATTACGTCAGGTTAAAAGATCAGCGGCAAAAAAGCCTTGTCATAGCAGCAGACAAGTTTTTGAAGCTGCTGGTGCCTCCAACGTCCCCCGAACAACAAGATGCAGGGTCCTTCAGAGGTTTGCAGCTGTGCATATGCCATCCTGTCGACCTCCTCTATCCACTTCACACAAGCAGAAACGGCTCCAGTGGGCCAAACATTACATGAAGACTGATTTCAAAACTGTTTTGTTCACGGATGAGTGCCGTGCAGCGCTCGATGGTCCAGATGGATGGAGTGGAGGATGGCTGGTTGATGGACACCCCACGCAAACACGGCTACAGCGCCAACAAGGAGGAGGTGGAGTAATGTTTTGGGCTGGAATCAAGGGGAGAGAGATTGTCGGCCCCTTTAGGATCCCTGAAGGCGCTAAAGATGAACTCCATAATGTATGTGGATTTTCTCAAACAGCACTTCCTGCCATGGTTCAAGAAGAAGAACCATGTATTTCACAGCAAGATCATTTTTTTGCATGATAATGCACCATCTCATGCTGCACATAAAACATCTGCATCTCTGGCTGATATGGGCATAAAAGGGGACAAACTTATGGTGTGACCCCCATGCTCCCCTGACCTCTACCCCATTCAGAACCTCTGGAGCATCATCAAAAGGAGTGTCTATGATGGCGGGAGGCAGTTCACATCTAAGTAACAGCTCTGGGAGGGTATTCTGTCCTCATGCAAAACAATTGAAGCAGAAACCATCCAAAACCTGACAAATTCAATGGACGAGAGAGTTCAGAAGCTCCTTTCGAACAAGGGGTCCTATGTGAAAATGTAACATCACCTACAATAAAGTTTTGAGTTGAAAACTGTTTGATTTCAGTTTCTAATAACCTGCTAATGCTTATAATTTCAAAAATGACCATTTTTTGGTCTTTATTAAAATGAAAAGGTTGATCGAAAAGTTTGGGGGATCTAAGAGTGTGGCAACCCAGTAGTCATGATTACTTCGAATTCTGACAATATGAGGGTCATGTTGCAGGTAGTGCAGCAAGAAGGCACTTATGTGTCTTGCGCATCTCGGAGCCCCAAAATTATTTTCCGGGCTAGATGCAGCTAAAAATTATTATTAATTTTAAATCTGGTGGAGCTTAGTACAGATGGGCTAATAGGATCAGTGCTGCACACTGATACAAAGCCCAAATTATTTTCCAGTCAATATACAGATAAACATGATTAGTAATTTGAAAGCTTAAAACGGTTGGTAGGGTGATTTTAACCAATCATCAAGCTTTTACTCTCCCCAGGATGACACAGGGGTAGAAAAGTCGTTTCGGATCCATGATTTGTTCATCTTTATAAACGTGAGTCTGTCTACATTATCAGTGGAGAGCCGCGTGCGCTTATCTGTCAGCACACCACCAGCAGCGCTGAACACACGTTCAGACAGAACGCTGGCTGCGGGGCATGACAAGATCTCCAAGGCATAAGTGGCTAGCTCCGGCCATTTATCCAGATTGGAAGCCCAAAAAGAGCAAGGGTCCAGTGACACAGTCATGGCTTCAATGTTTACTTGGAGATACTCCTGTACCATCGTCTCTAGGCGTTGACTATGTGTCAGACTTCTTATCTCCTATGGCCTTGCAAAGGATGGGCTAAAAAAGTGGTGAAATGATTCCGCAAAATTGATGTTATCAGCAGATACTGTGGTTCTGTTACGGTTTGAGTGCTGAACACTTGATGGTCCCACGGTTGGCAAGTTGGAACTGTGAGATTCACTACGTGCACCACTGGTGTTTTGTGGAAAAGCACATGTAAGATTCTGCAACAGTCTCTGCTGATACTCCTGCATGCGTGCATCCCTTTCTATGGCAGGAATAATTTCTGCAAATTTACTTTTGTACCGGGGATCTAACAGTGTGGCAACCCAGTAGTCAGGATTATTTCTAATTCTCACAATTCGAGGGTCATGTTGCAGGTAGTGCAGCAAGAAGGCACTCATGTGTGTTGCGCATCCAGGAGCACCAAGTCCCTGTTGTGTTGGTGGCGAGGTAACAATCATGCTTCCTTCCTCTGTCCTATCCCCCCAACCTCGCACAACAGAAATGTGATCAAGGTCTCCCTCATCTGATGAGTCTTCCATCAGTTCGTCCTCCACTTCTTCCTGGGCTCCTGCACCTTCCTCACTAGTTTGGCTGCTACCATGCGCCCTGGTAAAACCATCTCCCCCACCATCACATGCCTGCCGCCTTGGTGCTGCCGACCGTCTGGACCTTGCAGATGTTAGCCCTTCCGCATACAACTCCTCCTCCTCTACTTCCACCACCTCCTCTTGTGCCACTGTGGCACCCCAGGGGTCTGGTTTCCACAGTAACGGCAGTGTTATGTCTGAGAGCAGGTGGGAGGTCCTTTGGTCAGGGATCCTGTGCATGCCACACCTCCTGCCCAGTCCTGGGAGGGGAAGAACTTCCCCTACATAAACCCGGGGCTGAAGCAGGGTTAGTGAGTAGAGAAGAAGTAGAGACGAGAAACAGTCATAGGAAGAAACAGCAGAAGCTCAGTGGGAGCAATACTACTACGAGTCAGGGGCTGGCAGCTGCAGAGCTCGCTCTGACTGAGAAGCTTTCTTACCGGACCCGGCGTCCGAGGCTGTGGGGACTAACTCTTACCCAGCAGCAGAAGCCGAACGGCAGGGGATTTCAGGTCCTCAGGCCCAGAAACCCGAAGGCACGGTCACACGCGTGGTACCAGCACCGCCATCGTGGAGCGGAAGCCATAGAAGGCCCCAAGTCACCGGCCATACGGTTGAGCACCACACGGCACACTCAGGGACGTGGGCTACTTATATCCGCTTCTAGCAAGGTAGCCAGAAGAGTACAGTCAGTTTGGGAGGCCTACAACTCCGCCTGGCCAGGGGAGATCCCATCTGCTCAAGGACTGACCAGGCCCCGTTCGCTAGCAAGTACTCCGGGAGGGTCTATCGTTGTTTCCAGTAAAGACCCTGAATTACACCGCACCGTCTCTGAGTGGTTCCTGCTACCCCCATCTTCCACGTCGGCTGCCCTGAGGCCATACCCCTCCCGTTGGGGGTTATACTATCACGCTGCACAATTCTACACCGGCCTCAGCGGTCTGCCCTGCAGCGGCAGCTCCATAGCTGCAAATCAACGGGTGGCGTAGTCGACACTCAAATAACATCTATCAAGACTGCCACACACTGAGTTTGACTCCCTGGGCACGGACCGGGTCCCCGCCACTCGGAGACTACAACCCTCATCTGATCCGGTTCCGGGTAAGCCCCGTGCGCGAGACGCTGCGCGACACAGCAGGCCCAGGGGCGCGTCAACTTTGGCGTAGTCGGCAGGATTTCGTGCCCGCAACCACCGGGTACTGCGTGCCTGGAAAAGAGACTTTTAAAACTTACCATCCGTGAAGTTTTCCCGCCATCGGTGAAGATTCCCGCCATCCGGCACCATTTTCAGCCTTCTTCCCGCCATCTGTGAAGATTCCCGCCATCCGGCGCCATCTTCAGCCTTCTTCCCGCCATCCGTGGAGATTTCCCGCCGTTGGACGCCATCTTGAGGACGCCGCGCGGGAAGAAGAGGGGCGTGGACTCCGAAAAGCCCGCGAGAACTGAAGCCCCGCCTCACGTCCGGACGTTGCGTAAGGTCCTGGAAGGAGCCCAGCAGACGCCGACGTCACCGGAGCGCGACGGAAGGTCCTCAACCCTGACGATCCACTGCGGAGCCGCGGCCTACGGAAGAGGATCATCGCAAGGTAGGCCACGGTCCACTAGGGGGGAGAAGGATGTCGGATACGGAGGAGAGCTTCACCGCTTCAACCCCCGCCAGCGCCACCGCTGTCACGGTCATGCTTTTCACCATGCCCTATATCCCGGGGGCAGCCTGGCTACCCCAGTACTCAGGGGAGTCACATACCCTGCAGGACTTTAGAGAAAGGCTGGATAGCCTCTTCCAGGTGTACCCCCTCACAGAGGAGCAAAAAGTGAGCATCCTGGTGGCCCAATTAACCGGAGCAGCCCGAAGGGAGGTAAAGTCCTGGCCACCTGGGGGGAGGACTGTCGCAGGGATACTAACCCGGCTGAGGGACACCTTTGATACCCGCACCTCAGCCGAGATCAAGCTTAGATTCTACGGGTGCAAACAGCGGGCCCATGAGAGTATAAGGGACTATGCCCTGAACCTACAAGAGGCCCTGAGAGCCGTTAAGCAGACCGACCCTGACGGCGTGGGAGACGAGGACAGGCTGTTGACTGAACAATTTATAGAGGGTTTATATTGCAATGTCCACCGAACCCAGTTGCGGGCAATGGCCCTACAGGACCCTCATCTGGGATTTGCACAGTTCAAGGACAGAGCCATCCGGGTGCTCCGAGAACCGGCACCGGATGGCGTTGTGACCCACAGGCGCCCAGCTATCACTTACCACCAGGAGGCGGCGCCCTTGTCGGCAGGGCCTGTAGGGGCTGATGCGCAGGCTTTGAACAATGACCCAGCTCCAGACCTGCACCATCAGGTCCAAGAGCTAGCTAAAAGCGTTGCTGCGTTAACCCGAACTGTGCAGTCTTTACAGGCTTCCACTCCAAGGAAGATCCAGCTGGCATCCGGACCGGAGAACATCCCGTGGCGTCGACCAAGGAGGACCCCACCGGCCAGAGGAAGACCCAGTGACCGGTACAACGAGGACGGACGACCCATCTGCCGCCGCTGCAATCAACCCAGACATATGGCAAGGTACTGTCCTTTAAACTGGCACAACCTGGGGGTAGAGGGCCAACCCCCAGGAAAAAGATCACCAGGCCCATCGAACTGGCGCGACAAATATGTCGGAGGACGTCCAGTCTTGCCTGTGGTACTGGATGGCATCCCTATGAGTGCCCTACTGGACACCGGGTCACAGGTCACCACCATCCCGTACGTGCTCTTCAAGCAGTACTGGAATGACTCGGATATAACCCGCTACCCTGACGACGACTTGAGTATCATCGCCAGCAATGGTCAGCCCGTGCCACAGATCGGATTTAAAGAGGCGACCATTAAAATTGGTAGAGTCGAACTAGCAGCACAGGGACTGATTATTGTAGACATTGACAAACACGAGAGTCACCCAAAGATAACGCTAGGAACTAATGTAATTGAAAATTGTCTTGCAGAGGTGATTTTCCTTTTACAGCAGGTTGCCAAGAACGCCAGCTCCGGCGAGCAGCGGGTGCTCCAGAAAGAGATCCGGGCACTGATGCGACGGCAACAGGTGGAACTCTCCGGCGGTGAGATTGGTAGCGTAAGAATGTGTGACCCTTTTCCTATTGCCATGCCCCCAAAAAGTGAAATGATGATTTGGTGCCGGGCAGCTATTGGTCTGAGAGGTAGAGATTACCAGGCAATGGTAGAACCAGTTTACTCAGACAGTAGGCCCACCATCTTGACAGCACGGGGGGTGGTTAATGTACGCCATGGGAGGGTGCCCGTTCGCATAATCAATATCGGGAAGAGGGAAGTGTACCTGCCCCGGTATGCCACGCTAGCCAAATTATATACCATTAACCAAAATGCTATACAATCTGTGGAACCCTTGCCTCCATCTCACCCGGAGGAAGGTAACGGCTCTAAGAAAACAATGGAGGACTGGTGTCAGCAACTACATTTGGGTACTGACTCCACTCCCTCACATCAGAAATAGGGAGTCTATCGGGTGGTTCAAGAGTACGAGAGAGTGTTTAGTAAACACCCGTTAGACTTCGGGCGAGTCAAGGGGGTAGAACACCACATCCCCACGGGAGACCATCCTCCCATAAAAGAGAGGTATCGACCCGTACCCCCTGCACACTACCAACACACCAAGGGGATGCTTAGAGACATGAAGGAGGCTGGGGTGATCAGGGATAGCTGTAGCCCCTGGGCAGCTCCACTAGTCTTAGTCAGAAAAAAAGACAACACCATGAGGATGTGTGTAGATTACCGGAAAATCAACTGTATCACACACAAGGATGCATACCCCTTACCAAGGATAGAGGAGTCATTGGCTGCTTTAAGATCTGCTAACTTCTTCTCTACCTTGGATCTCACTAGCGGGTACTGGCAGGTTCCTGTAGCAGAGGCGGACCGGGAGAAGACCGCATTCACCACCCCGATGGGACTTAGCGAGTTCACCTGCATGCCGTTCGGACTCTGCAACGCACCAGGAACCTTCCAACGACTAATGGAGTGTTGTCTGGGCCACAGAAACTTCGAGACGGTCCTGTTGTACCTGGACGATGTCATCGTATATTCCAAGACGTATGAGGACCACCTGAAACACCTGGCGGAAGTGTTCGAAGCTCTGGCGAGTTACGGCCTAAAGGTGAAACCCTCCAAGTGTCACCTCCTGAAACCAAAGGTGCAGTACCTGGGACACGTGGTGAGCGCTGACGGAGTGGCTCCCGACCCTGATAAGATCACCGCATTTAAGGAATGGCCAAGCCCCTCCAGCGTAAAAGAAGTGCGGCAGTTCCTCGGGTTGGTAGGCTACTACCGAAGGTTTATTCCCGGTTTCACCAAAAAGGCAGCACCTATGCAGGACCTCCTGATAGGCCAGTCCCGGAAGGCCAAGAACCAGAAGCCGCCCTTCAAATGGGAGGAGCTGGAAGAAGAGTCCTTCCGCCAGCTGAAGATGGCCCTCACGGGGGACGAAATCCTGGCGTACCCGGATTATAGCCAGCCCTTTATCCTCTACACCGACGCCAGTAACATCGGGCTAGGAGCCGTACTGTCCCAGATCCAGCAGGGGAAGGAACGAGTAATCGCCTACGCCAGCCGAAAGCTGCGACCCACCGAAAGGAACCCCGAGAATTACAGCTCATTTAAGCTAGAGTTCCTGGCCGTAGTATGGGCAGTCACCGAGCGCTTTAAGCATTACCTCGCTTCTTCCCGGTTCACCGTGTACACGGATAACAACCCGTTGACACACCTGGACACGGCAAGACTCGGTGCCCTGGAGCAGAGGTGGATGGCCCGTCTGTCCAACTACGAGTTCACAATCAAATACCGGGCCGGACGCTCCAATACCAACGCGGACGCCCTGTCCAGGATGCCCAACCTGCCGGACGAAGGAGAAGATCCGGAGGGACTGGAAGAAGTTGAACTCCCTGCGTTCCACCGTCATGGGACTATCCAGTATTCCCACCGGGTAAGGAGTAAGCAAGCCGCTACGTTTAACCCCTTGCCTCACTACAACTGGGCGGAAACGCAAGACAGCGACCCTGCCGTCCGGCTGGTAAAGGAGATGCTGACTCGGCCAGAGGCTCGCCTTGACCCAGACGCTCCGGAGGAAGCCAAGCAACTGTGGGCAGAAAAGAGTAGACTGTTCCTTTACAAGGGGAAGTTGTGCCGCAGAATGGTTAACTCCCGGACGCATGAACTAATCTGGCAAGTAGTGGTGCCACGAAGAGACGCAGCCATGGTGATGGAGGCATACCACGACGGGGCTGGACACTTCGGATGGAAGAAGCTGGAGTTCCTGCTGCGCGAGCGGTTCCACTGGGTAGGCATGAGGGGAACCATCGAGAGGTGGTGCAGAGACTGTGGCCCGTGCAACCTAAGAAGGAAGGACCGTGCCAGCCAGAGGACTCCCCTGCAGTCCATCGTCACCCGGCAGCCGTTGGAACTGGTAGCCTTGGATCATGTAAAACTGACCCCAAGCAGAAGTGGCTACGTCTACGCACTAACCATCGTGGATCACTACTCCCGGTTCTTGGTTGTCGTCCCCGTCAAGGACTTAACAGCTCGAACAGCAGCTAGAGCCTTCCAGCAGCATTTCTGCCGTCCACACGGGTACCCGGACCAAGTGTTGACAGACCAGGGACCTGCCTTTGAAGCGGAGGTCTTCCAAGAATTCTGCACTCTGTATGGCTGCCGGAAGATAAGGACGACACCCTATCATCCGCAAACTAATGGACTTTGTGAGAAAATGAACCAGGTGGTAATGGATCTTCTGAAAACGTTGCCCCTGGAAGAACGCGGTCTGTGGCCTGAGAAGCTGCCCGATCTGGTGGACCTATACAACCACATCCCGGTAGGTTCCACCAACTGTACCCCGGCTTACCTAATGAGGGCAAGACCTGGTAAGTTACCTGTTGACCTGGAAATGGGAGTCCTGACACCCGAGGACACTTCACCAGAAACAGACTGGGACACAGAGAGGCAGCAGCAGTACCAGAGAGTACAGGAGAGCGTGGAGCGAAGTCTCTGTCAGGCTAGGGAAAGACAAGAGAAAACTTACAACCAGTATGCTCCCGCTGTTCCCCTGGTACCCGGAGAGCAGGTATTGAAGAGGAAGAGACGGCTCCACAAGTTGGACGACCAGTGGGAGAAGGACCCGTACACCGTACTGCCCTCAAGCCACGAAAACCCGAAGGTTTGTACCATCAGTAAAGACGGAGGGGAAACCACAGCCATTGTATCCCGGGACCACCTGAAGAAGTGTCCCGAACAACTGAGGAACCCTGAAGAGGAACAAGAAGACCATCGACCCATAGAGGAAAGGGAAGATATGGTTAGTACTGTGCTCGGGGACTTCCCTCGGTCTTGGACTCAAGTCAATGGTGCAGTGTTGGTACCCGTACTCACCTTCCTCCAACCAGCATCCCAAGCACCTACGGAGCAACAGGTAGAGCTGGAAGAACAGCCGGTCCAGGAGGCAGAAGACCCCACACCCGCAGACCAGGAGGATCAACCCTCTGCTTGCAGTGAGCCTGCCATATCCCTAGTGAGCCAAAGAGCCGGTAGACAGCTGCCCAGTTTACCCTTGACAGCTCCTACACCCTGTAGTTCAGGGCTGGGCCGTCAGCTCCATAGGTCCACTAGGGCCACTAGAGGCCAGTTACCCGCACGTTGGAGGATTTGAAGTGTATAATTGTTTTATTTATGTTTACCTGTGTATTGTTGCTTGTGTATAATTTTGTGTTTCTAGTTATTTGTAGGAGTCCTTGGTGGATTTACCGGGAATCCTTGTACATAGTTGGAGCGTAACCCAGGATGGACTAGAGACTGTTAAGGACTCGGGGTAGGACAGACCCCTACCTGGTTACGTCTCCCTGTTTTGGTGAAATGGACCCCTTGCTTTCCCTCAAAGACTGCACCCGGTTGCGGACACGCCGTGACCATTGTTATGTGTCTCTTTATTATAATGTTTTGGTTGTACTCTGTTATGTTTACAAAAATGTGTTTAGTCCCGGAGTACTAAATTTTACTAGGGGGGAATGTGGCACCCCAGGGGTCTGGTTTCCACAGTAACGGCAGTGTTATGTCTGAGAGCAGGTGGGAGGTCCTTTGGTCAGGGATCCTGTGCATGCCACACCTCCTGCCCAGTCCTGGGAGGGGAAGAACTTCCCCTACATAAACCCGGGGCTGAAGCAGGGTTAGTGAGTAGAGAAGAAGTAGAGACGAGAAACAGTCATAGGAAGAAACAGCAGAAGCTCAGTGGGAGCAATACTACTACGAGTCAGGGGCTGGCAGCTGCAGAGCTCGCCCTGACTGAGAAGCTTTCTTACCGGACCCGGCGTCCGAGGCTGTGGGGACTAACTCTTACCCAGCAGCAGAAGCCGACCGGCAGGGGATTTCAGGTCCTCAGGCCCAGAAACCCGAAGGCACAGTCACACGCGTGGGACCAGCACCGCCATCGTGGAGCGGAAGCCATAGAAGGCCCCGAGTCACCGGCCATACGGGTGAGCACCACACGGCACACTCAGGGACGTGGGCTACTTATATCCGCTTCTAGCAAGGTAGCCAGAAGAGTACAGTCAGTTTGGGAGGCCTACAACTCCGCCTGGCCAGGGGAGATCCCATCTGCTCAAGGACTGACCAGGCCCCGTTCGCTAGCAAGTACTCCGGGAGGGTCTATCGTTATTACCAGTAAAGACCCTGAATTACACCGCACCGTCTCTGAGTGGTTCCTGCTACCCCCATCTTCCACGTCGGCTGCCCTGAGGCCATACCCCTCCCGTTGGGGGTTATACTATCACGCTGCACAATTCTACACCGGCCTCAGCGGTCTGCCCTGCAGCGGCAGCTCCATAGCTGCAAATCAACGGGTGGCGTAGTCGACACTCAAATAACATCTATCAAGACTGCCACACACTGAGTTTGACTCCCTGGGCACGGACCGGGTCCCCGCCACTCGGAGACTACAACCCTCATCTGATCCGGTTCCGGGTAAGCCCCGTGCGCGAGACGCTGCGCGACACAGCAGGCCCAGGGGCGAGTCACCACCACCTGACTCCGAATTCTGTTTAACATGTGCTCCAGCATGTAAATCACCGGAATAGTCATGCTGATAATGGCATCGTCAGCACTAAACATCTTCGTCGCCATTTCAAAACTGTGCAGAAGGGTGCATAGGTCCCTGATCTGAGACCACTCCTCCAGCGTGATTTCCCCACCTCCGGATCTCGTTGGCCCAGGCTATACGTCAGAACGTATTGCACCAGGGATTGTCGGTGCTGCCACAGTCGCTGCAACATGTGCAGAGTTGAATTCCACTGGGTAGGCACATCGCATTTTAGCCGGTGAAGTGGCCGGCCCAACGACTTCTGTAGAGATGTAAGTCGCTGAGCTGCGGGATGCGAACGGCGGAAGTGAGCACACAGCGACCGTGCCCTCTGCAGAAGGCCATCTAGTCTGGGATAGTGGGCTAAAAATTGCTGGACAACCAGGTTCAACACGTGAGCCATACAAGGCACGTGTGTGACATTGCCCCGGCAAAGGGCCGCACCCAGGTTTGCAGCATTGTCGCACACGGCCTTCCCTGGTTTCAGGTCCAGTGGAGACAACCATTCATGAAATTGGTTCTCCAGAGCTGACCACAACTCCTCAGCTGTGTGACTCACATTTCCCAGACATTTCAAAGTAAAAACCGCCTGATGACGTTGAGCCCTACTGCCAGCATAGTAAGGAGGTGTGCAGGATCCCTTCTGCGCAGTTAGAAAGCTTGTAGCATGACCAGACAGGCTTTGGGTGCAGGTGGAAGACTGAGAGGAGGTTGAGGAGGCAGAAGCAGTGGAGGAACTTTGACATAAAGAGGATTGACGCACAACTCGTGGGGACGGCAAGACTTGGACAGCAGCCCCTTGTCCTGCTGTCACCATAGTTACCCAGTGCCCAGTCAGCGACATGTAACGCCCCTGTCCATGCCTACTCGTCCAAGTGTCTGTGGTGAAATGCACCCTGTCACACACAGAGTTTCTCAAAGAAGCGGTGATGTTGTGTGCGACATGCTGGTGGAGCGCAGGCACACCTTTCTTTGAGAAGTAGTGCCGACTGGGCATCTGGTACTGGGGCACTGCGACAGACATAAGGTCTCGAAAATCCTCTGTGTCCACCAGGCGGAAAGGCAGCATTTCTGTAGCCAAGAGCTTGCAGATGGTGAAATTCAACCTCTTAGCTTTCTCATGGCTAGGAGGAAATGGTCTTTTACTTGTCCACATCTGAGGGACCGAGGGCTGGCTATTGTGCTTAGACGGGGTTGATAAGGGTGTCCCCGGCAAACTGCCGGTCTGTGAGGAAGATGCAGGCGGACATGTTAGGTTGCCTTGATCCAAAGGTGGTGCTATCGATGTCGGACAGCGCTCAACACCAGCTGGTGTTACCACCTCCAAAGAAAATGATGACCTGCCAATCACGCTGGCTGTTGCGGGTAAAGAGGTGGCAGGTCTGCGCCCCAAAACAGGTGTGACTGCTGTCCCCCCAGTCACAGAGGATGAAGAGGCCGCGGATGCACAAGATATGGCAGACGGTGGTTGACCCGGCCGGCTAGGCCGCATTGTAGCACACTGAGCTTCCCACTGCAACTTATGCTTCATGTCCATGTGACGGTTCATGCATGAAGTACTCAAACTATGTATTTTTTGGCCTCTACTTAGCTTTTGCTGACAAATGTTACAGATAACACGAGTTGGGGCATCTTTATCTATCTGAAAAAATGCCCAGGCTATGCAATGCTTAGCACCCATGCGACCTGAAGAGCCACCACGACTTGTGGTGAGAGGCAGAGTTGTGTTTGAGGATGCAGTTGTTGACGTGCTTCCATTACTACGTCTCTGTCCAGGAAGGCGCAACCTGACCTCGTCGTCACTAGCATCTTCCTCCACCTCCTCTGCTGACCTCATCTCTTGGCTGACTGTGGGTTGACAGTAAGTGGGATCTCCAACCTCATCATCATCACCCTGTGCGTTATCACACCCGTCGTCCTCAGAGCCAACCTGTTCCTGCCCTGACAAAAAACTAAAGTTGTCGCTCCAATCAGGTATTTGAGTCTCATCATCGTCTTCCTCATTGTCTCCACCAACAGGAGTTACAGTTTGGGAATGAGGGTCTACATTATGGTCAGAACCTTCTGCGTCTGGTCCTGGATCCGATTCATAAAGATTCTGGGCATCAGTGCAGATCATTTCCTCGTTTGGATTCACAGAAGCGCTGGAGTCGACCTCTGATTCCCAGGCTATAGTATGAGTAAACAGCTCTGCAGACTCAACCATCTGTTCTACCTCATACTCAGACGGGCAGCTGGAGATTTGGGAGCTGTGAGCAAGCAAGTGCGATTGGGGTGACATCTTTGAGGACTGGAGTATTTGTGATGTTGAAGTTGATGTGGAGGAGAGCCCACTTAAAGGAGCACTTGATATCCGTTGATGAACCTGCTGTTTTTGTGCCTCATCTGGAATTTGTAGCGATTGGCGTGACCGTAAGAAAGGAATCTTATCACATTGTCCGCTAAAAGAAGTAGACATTTTAGTTCGGCTGGAAGATCGTCTTTCTTCTGCAGATGTTACTGTTGCTTTAACACCTACCCCACGGACACAACATTTTTTCCCCTTCCCAACACGCCTATTCCCCTTTCCACCAGCAGCAGGCCTTTTTCCACTCATTTTGATGGTTAACTAATTCACAACTCTGGAGTTGTTTGCACAAAAAAACAATGGATGGGAACCGAGCAGAGCTGAGTGGCCAAACTGTGGTATTAGGCCAAAACTATTGGCTGGGTTAGATGCAGAAAAAAATTATATTCAATTTGCAACCTGATGGAGGTCAGTATAGATGGACTAATAGAGAAAGTCCCACACACAGCTAGAAGCCCAAATATTTTTTCAGAGGTAGATGCAGAAAAAAATTATATTCAGTTTGCAACCTGATGGAGGTCAGTATAGATGGACTAATAGAGAAAGTCCCACACACTGCTAGAAGGCCAAATATTTTTTCAGAGCTAGATGCAGACAAAAAAATATTTTTAATTTGCAACCTGATGGAGGTCAGTATAGATGGACTAATAGAGAAAGTCCCACACACTGCTAGAAGGCCAAATATTTTTTCAGAGCTGGATGCAGAAAAAAATTATTTTTAATTTGCAACCTGATGGAGGTCAGTATAGATGGACTAATAGAGAAAGTCCCACACACTGCTAGAAGGCCAAATATTTTTTCAGAGCTGGATGCAGATAAAAATTATTTTTAATTTGCAACCTGATGGAGGTCAGCATAGATGGACTAATAGAGAAAGTCCCACACACTGCTGAAGGCCAAATATTTTTTCAGAGCTAGATGCAGACAAAAAATTATTTTCAGTTTGCAACCTGATGGAGGTCAGTATAGATGGACTAATAGAACAAGTCCCACACACAGCTAGAAGCCCAAATATTTTTTCAGAGGTAGATGCAGAAAAAAATTATATTCAGTTTGCAACCTGATGGAGGTCTGTATAGATGGATTAATAGAACAAGTCCCACACACAGGTAGAAGCCCAATATTTTTTCAGAGGTAGATGCAGAAAAAAAATATATTCAGTTTGCAATCTGATGGAGGTCAGTATAGATGGACTAATAGAGAAAGTCCCACACACTGCTAGAAGGTCAAATATTTTTTCAGAGCTAGATGCAGACAAAAAATATTTTTAATTTGCAACCTGATGGAGGTCAGTATAGATGGACTAATAGAGAAAGTCCCACACACTGGTAGAAGGCCAAATATTTTTTCAGAGCTGGATGCAGATAAAAATTATTTTTAATTTGCAACCTGATGGAGGTCAGTATAGATGGACTAATAGAGAAAGTCCCACACACTGCTAGAAGGCCAAATATTTTTTCAGAGCTAGATGCAGAAAAAAATTATATTCAGTTTGCAACCTGATGGAGGTCAGTATAGATGGACTAATAGAACAAGTCCCACACACAGCTAGAAGCCCAAATATTTTTTCAGAGGTAGATGCAGATAAAAATTATTTTTAATTTGCAACCTGATGGAGGTCATTATAGATGGACTAATAGAGAAAGTCCCACACACTGCTAGAAGGCCAAATATTTTTTCAGAGCTAGATGCAGACAAAAAATTATTTTCAGTTTGCAACCTGATGGAGGTCAGTATAGATGGACTAATAGAACAAGTCCCACACACAGCTAGAAGCCCAAATATTTTTTCAGAGGTAGATGCAGAAAAAAATTATATTCAGTTTGCAACCTGATGGACGTCTGTATAGATGGATTAATAGAACAAGTCCCACACACAGCTAGAAGCCCAATATTTTTTCAGAGGTAGATGCAGAAAAAAAATATATTCAGTTTGCAACCTGATGGAGGTCAGTATAGATGGACTAATAGAGAAAGTCCCACACACTGCTAGAAGGCCAAATATTTTTTCAGAGCTAGATGCAGAAAAAAATTATATTCAGTTTGGAACCTGATGGAGGTCAGTATAGATGGACTAATAGAACAAGTCCCACACACTGCTAGAAGCCCAAATATTTTTTCAGAGGTAGATGCAGAAAAAAATTATATTCAATTTGCAACCTGATGGAGGTCAGTATAGATGGACTAACATAATGATGCTATGCCCAAAAGATTTTACTTCACTAGGTGCAGTAAAAAAATTGGTATTCTATACACAGGTGGTATATCTTGCAACACAGATAGGCTACTCCATTGACTAACACACTCTGCAATAGGCCAAAAAGGATTAGCTTTGCTAGATTCAGCCAAATGCTGTGAAAAAAACTTGCACAGCACTGGCACAGACCTGCCTGGCAAAAACTGATAGGAACTGATGTAACCTAGTCCTGAAAAGGACTGCAATTACAATTAGTCTTTACTCCCACAATCTATCTATTTAAGAGCACAGACCTGTCTGATAAAAGTCGTAGGAAATACTGTAACCTAGTCCTTAAAAGGACTGCAATCACAGCTATTCCCTACTCCCAAGCTATCTGTAGATTTGTGCGAAAATTGGCTTGAAATTAACAAGGTATAGCGCACACAGCAACAGCGGTGCCGTCTAACACGCAGCTGCAGCAGTGAGAAAATGGTGGCGACGGGGAAAATGTCTTGGTCTTATAGGGCAAGGACATGTGACATACACTGCCAATGACACATGCCCTTGCTTGTGTGAAAAAAGCACTTCGCTCCGTGTGTGCGCTGCTGATAGGCTGACAGATTGCACCTCCCCACTGTAAATGCGGGAAAGAGAAAAAAAAATGGAGATCTTCATTATTCCTGCAGAGATCCATCCCCTGCCCCTCCCCCCACCCCGCTGTACACTCAAACTGCGTATTAACATTAATTTTCATCATTACTGAGAAAAAATCCAGTTAAGATTTTGGTGCACGAACAGTTATCGAACATAACCTTGAACAGCCGAATTTTTCTCAAATCGTTCGTGTTCTCCGAACGGCTCGAACACCGCCCAAAACAGCTCGAATTTGAGATTGGCGAACAGTTCGAGTAGAACAACGCTCATCTCTACTCACCAGTGACGTCTCTAGTAGAGATGACCGTTGTTCTACTCGAACTGTTCGCCAATCTCAAATTCGAGCTGTTTTGGGCGGTGTTCGAGCAGTTCGGCGAACACGAACGATTTGAGAAAAATTCGGCTGTTCGAGGTTATGTTTGATAACTGTTCTTGCACCAAAATCATAACTGGATTTTTTCTCAGTAATGATGAAAATTAATGTTAATACGCAGTTTGAGTGTACAGCGGGGTGGGGGGAGGGGCAGGGGATGGATCTCTGCAGGAATAATGAAGATCTCCATTTTTTTTTCTCTTTCCCGCATTTACAGTGGGGAGGTGCAATCTGTCAGCCTATCAGCAGCGCACACACGGAGCGAAGTGCTTTTTTCACACAAGCAAAGGGCATGTGTCATTGGCAGTGTATGTCACATGTCCTTGCCCTATAAAACCAAGCCTTTTTCCCCGTTGCCACCATTTTCTCACTGCTGCAGCTGCGTGTTAGACGGCACCGCTGTTGCTGTGTGCGCTATACCTTGTTAATTTCAAGCCAATTTTCGCACAAATCTACAGATAGCTTGGGAGTAGGGAATAGTTGTGATTGCAGTCCTTTTAAGGACTAGGTTACAGCATTTCCTACGACTTTTATCAGGCAGGTCTGTGCTCTTAAATAGATAGATTGTGGGAGTAAAGACTAATTGTAATTGCAGTCCTTTTCAGGACTAGGTTACATCAGTTCCTATCAGTTTTTGCCAGGCAGGTCTGTGCCAGTGTTGTGCAAGTTTTTTTCACATCATTTGGCTGAATCTAGCAAAGCTAATCCTTTTTGGCCTAATGCAGAGTGTGTTAGTCAGTGGAGTAGCCTATCTGTGTTGCAAGATATACCACCTGTGTATAGAATACCAATTTTTTTCTGCACCTAGTGAAGTAAAATCTTTTGGGCATAGCATCATTCTATTAGTCCATCTATACTGACCTCCATCAGGTTGCAAATTGAATATAATTTTTTTCTGCATCTAGCTCTGAAAAAATATTTGGGCTTCTAGCAGTGTGTGGGACTTGTTCTATTAGTCCATCTATACTGACCTCCATCAGGTTGCAAACTGAATATAATTTTTTTCTGCATCTAGCTCTGAAAAAAATATTTGGCCTTCTAGCAGTGTGTGGGACTTTCTCTATTAGTCCATCTATGCTGACCTCCATCAGGTTGCAAATTAAAAATAATTTTTATCTGCATCTACCTCTGAAAAAATATTTGGGCTGCTAGCTGTGTGTGGGACTTGTTCTATTAGTCCATCTATACTGACCTCCATCAGGTTGCAAACTGAATATAATTTTTTTCTGCATCTAGCTCTGAAAAAATATTTGGCCTTCTAGCAGTGTGTGGGACTTTCTCTATTAGTCCATCTATACTGACCTCCATCAGGTTGCAAATTAAAAATAATTTTTATCTGCATCCAGCTCTGAAAAAATATTTGGCCTTCTAGCAGTGTGTGGGACTTTCTCTATTAGTCCATCTATACTGACCTCCATCAGGTTGCAAATTAAAAATAATTTTTATCTGCATCCAGCTCTGAAAAAATATTTGGCCTTCTAGCAGTGTGTGGGACTTTCTCTATTAGTCCATCTATACTGACCTCCATCAGGTTGCAAATTAAAAATAATTTTTTGTCTGCATCTAGCTCTGAAAAAATATTTGGCCTTCTAGCAGTGTGTGGGACTTTCTCTATTAGTCCATCTATACTGACCTCCATCAGGTTGCAAACTGAATATATATTTTTTCTGCATCTACCTCTGAAAAAATATTGGGCTTATAGCTGTGTGTGGGACTTGTTCTATTAATCCATCTATACAGACCTCCATCAGGTTGCAAACTGAATATAATTTTTTTCTGCATCTACCTCTGAAAAAATATTTGGGCTTCTAGCTGTGTGTGGGACTTGTTCTATTAGTCCATCTATACTGACCTCCATCAGGTTGCAAATTAAAAATAATTTTTATCTGCATCTACCTCTGAAAAAATATTTGGGCTTCTAGCTGTGTGTGGGACTTGTTCTATTAGTCCATCTATACTGACCTCCATCAGGTTGCAAACTGAATATAATTTTTTTCTGCATCTAGCTCTGAAAAAATATTTGGGCTTCTAGCTGCGTGTGGGACTTTCTCTATTAGTCCATCTATACTGACCTCCATCAGGTTGCAAATTGAATATAATTTTTTTCTGCATCTAACCCAGCCAATAGTTTTGGCCTAATACCACAGTGTGGCCACTCAGCTCTGCTCGGTTCCCATCCATTGTTTTTTTGTGCAAACAACTCCAGAGTTGTGAATTAGTTAACCACCAAAATGAGTGGAAAAAGGCCTGCTGCTGGTGGAAAGGGGAATAGGCGTGTTGGGAAGGGGAAAAAAGGTTGTGTCCGTGGGGTAGGTGTTAAAGCAACAGTAACATCTGCAGAAGAAAGACCATCTTCCAGCCAAACTAAAATGTCTACTTCTTTTAGTGGACAATGTGATAAGATCCCTTTCTTACGGCCATGCCAAGCGCTACAAATTCCAGATGAGGCACAAAAACAGCAGGTGCTTCAACGGATATCAAGTGCTCCTTTAACCCCTTAATAACATCTGACGTACTAATACGCGTCTGTGCCCTGGGACTTAAGAGCCAGACCCGTATTAGTACGTCATCGCGATCGCGCGCGCACACAGGCTGTGCGGGCGCGATCGCCGCCGGGTGTCAGCTGATTGTCACAGCTGACACCCGGTACTATGTGCAGGGAGCGGTCCTGCACCGCTCCCAGCACATTAACCCCCGCGATGCTGCGATCGAAGTCGATCGCGGCATTGCGGGTGCAAGGGGAGGTGATCGCCGATACTCACCTCCTCTTCCGGCTTCCAGCGCAGTCTGCAAAGGCTTCCCGGGTGTTGCCATGACGACCCGATGTCGTCATGACAACATCCGGGTCACCAGAGAGCAGGAAGATTGCTTGGACATGCGCAGTGCATCTCCAAGCAATCTTCACACTGTGCACTTCTGACAGCCTTCATGGCATATTGATGGTGCTCCATTCCTGTGCCATGCAGGCGATCAGAAAAAAAAAGTGAAAGTCCCAGAGTGGGACAAAGTAATAAAGTGTATAAACTGTGTGAAAGTGGAAAAAAAAAAAAATGTGCAAAAATATTATAAAAAAAAATAATACACCAAAAATAAAAATATAATGTACCCATCAATAAATATTATTATAAAAAAAATAAAAAAAAAACAATAAAAGTACACATATTTGGTATCGCCGCGTCCGGAACAACCTGACCTATAAAACTGTCCCACTAGTTAACCCCTTCAGTGAACACGGTAAAAAAAAAAAAAAAAAAAAACGAAGCAAAAAACAATGCTTTATCACCATACCGCCAAACAAAAAGTGGAATAACACGCGATCAAAAAGACGCATATAAATAGAAATGATACTGCTGAAAACGTCATCTCGTCCCGCAAAAAACAAGCCACCATACAGCTCCATCAGCCTAAAACTAAAAAAGTTATAGCTCTCAGAATAAAGCGATACTAAAAAATATTTTTTTCTATAAAATAGCTTTTATTGTGTATAAGCGCCAAAACATAGAAAAACGATATAAATGTGGTACCGCTGCAAACGTACTGACCCGAAGAATAAAGCTACCTCATCAATTTTACCACACGCGGAACAGAATAAAAAAAAACAAAAAAAAAAAAATTCCTGAATTGTTGGTTTTTGTTTATTCTGCCTCCCAAAAATCGGAATAGAAAGCGATCAAAAAATGTCACGTGCCTGAAAATGGCACCAATAACGACGTCAACTCATCCCGCAAAAAAAAAGCCATCAAATGACTGTCTGCCAAAATCTGGAAAAATTACAGCTCTCAAAATATGGCGATGCAAAAACTAGATTTTACAAAAAATGCGTCTTTTAGTGTGTGACAGCTGTCAGTCATAAAAACCCCATATGATTCTGGCATTGCTGTAATCACACCGACCCGAAGAATAAAGTCGTCTAATCACTTATACCGCACAAGGAACGGCGTCAAAAATAAACTCTTGGGTTAGGATTGGGCTAGGGTTAGGGCTGGGTTTGGGGCTAGGGTTGTGCTGGGGCTAGGGTGTCACACTGTCACAGTATACTGGAGGTAGGGGGCCTAAGCTGACCCTAAGCTGGGACCCTGACTAACCCCTCAACCTGGAGGTACTGTTAAAGGTACAGAGGTCCAGGCCGCCAGCGTAACCCCTACCTCCTGAGGATCCCTGCACCTAAGTAATCTAGTCCTGAGAAGGACCCCGATCACAACAATAGGGAACCAGAAATAATATGCCCACACACAGTATTTAGACGAACGAGACAGTACAAGGGAAAAACCAAAACCACCTTGCATACAACTTCTACACAACTACAACAGAGGGAACACCAACGGGAAAGGAGATAAATGATAAAGCGAGGAAAGGGAAAAAACACTTCCAAATACACTTATCTCAGCAACTCCAAACACCACGATCCGCTCTGTAAGTCTGAATGAAAAGCTTTCACCGACACCTCCCAAACAGACCTGCAGGAATATAAAGGAGTCTCACTAAAGAAGCATTGATTGCAGCTGGGCGAGGCTGGACCTCAGCTAGCCCAGAGAGAGAGAGAATTAACTCCTACACTGCCGAGAAAACACAAAGCACCAACAAGTCAGCTGCGAGAAGTCAGGCTGTGTACTCGTGACGATCTTCGTGGCAACACACCCGTGACATAGGGTTGTGCTGGGGCTAGGGTTGTGCTGGGGCTAGGGTTGTGCTAGGGTTAGGGCTGGGGTTGGGATTTTTTTCAAAAGTAAGAAAAAAAGATGACGATATGGCGACTAGTGTTGAGAGCAAGTGCTCTCTACTTGAGTTTGCATCGGGTGCTCTGGTATGCATTGAGTATCGTGGGTATTTGAGTGACATGCTCGAGTCTCTGCCCCATATGCTTCGCGGCCAAAAAATTTACGGGGATTGCTGCCATGCACGAGCGATCCCCGCATGTTTTTTTTTGGGTGTCTAATAACCGTGAAACATGCGGAGCAGGGACTCGAGCATGTCACTCGAGCACACGCTGTACATGGTGCATACCTGAGTACCCGATGCAAACTCAAGTAGCGAGCACTTGCGCTCAAGAATAATGACAACTTATTCAATATGATGACCTAATGTAAACAAATTCTGTGCCGTACCTCTGGGTTCAAAATGTTCACTATACACCTTAATAAAATCCTTGAGGGGTATAGTTTGGACACTTGTGGGGGAGCTCCACTGTTTAGGCACATCACGGGCTCTCCAAACGCGACATGGTGTCCGCTAACAAATTGAATGGAAAATCGGCTCAAATTGTTAGCGGACGCCATGTTGCGTTTGGAGAGCCCCTGTGTGCCCAAACATTGGAGCTCCCCCACAAGTGACCAGATTTTGGAAACTAGACCCCCCAAGGCACCTATCTAGATGCATAGTGAGCACTTGGATTCCCCAGGTGTTTCACAAATTGATTCGTAAAAATGAAAAAGTGAAAAAAAAAACACTTTTTCATTTTTATGAATCAATTTGTGAAGCACCTGGGGTTCCAAGTGCTCACTATGAATCTAGATAGGTGCCTTGGGGGGTCTAGTTTCCAAAATGGGGTCACTTGTGGGGGAGCTCCAATGTTTGGGCACGCAGGGACTCTCTAAATGCAACATGGTATCCGCTAACAAATTGAATGGAAAATCGGCTCAAATTGTTAGCGGACACCACATTGCGTTTGGAGAGCCCCTCTGTGCCCAAACTTTGGAGCTCCCCCACAAGTGACCCCATTTTGGAAACTAGACCCCCCAAGGCACCTTTCTAGATGCATAGTGAGCACTTGGAACCACCAGGTGCTTCACAAATTGATTCGTAATAATGAAAAAGTGAAAAAAAAAACACTTTTTCATTTTTATGAATCAATTTGTGAAGCACCTGGGGTTCCAAGTGCTCACTATGAATCTAGATAGGTGCCTTGGGGGGTCTAGTTTCCAAAATGGGGTCACTTGTGGGGGAGCTCCAATGTTTGGGCACACAGGGACTCTCCAAATGCAACATGATATCCGTTAACAAATTGTCGGCTCAAATTGTTAGCGGATATCATGTTGCATTTAGAGAGTCCCTGTGTGCCCAAACATTGGAGTTCCCCCACAAGTGACCCCATTTTGGAAACTAGACCCCCCAAGGCACCTATCTAGATGAATAGTGAGCACTTGGAGCCCCTAGGTGCTTCACAAATTGATTCGTAAAAATGAAAAAGTGTTTTTTTTTTCACTTTTTCATTATTACGAATCAATTTGTGAAGCACCTGGGGGTTCCAAGTGCTCACTATGCATCTAGAAAGGTGCCTTGGGGGGTCTAGTTTCCAAAATGGGGTCACTTGTGGGGGAGCTCCAAAGTTTGGGCACAGAGGGGCTTTCCAAACGCAATGTGGTGTCCGCCAACAATTTGAGCCGATTTTCCATTCAATTTGTTAGCGGATATCATGTTGCATTTAGAGAGTCCCTGTGTGCCCAAACATTGGAGCTCCCCCACAAGTGACCCCATTTTGGAAACTAGACCCCCCAAGGCACCTATCTAGATGCATAGTGAGCACTTGGAACCCCTAGGTGCTTCACAAATTGATTCGTAAAAATGAAAAAGTGTTTTTTTTTTCACTTTTTCATTATTACGAATCAATTTGTGAAGCACCTGGGGGTTCCAAGTGCTCACTATGCATCTAGAAAGGTGCCTTGGGGGGTCTAGTTTCCAAAATGGGGTCACTTTTGGGGGAGCTCCAAAGTTTGGGCACAGAGGGGCTCTCCAAACGCAATGTGGTGTCCGCTAACAATTTGAGCCGATTTTCCATTCAATTTGTTAGCGAATACCATGTTGCATTTAGAGAGTCCCTGTGTGCCCAAACATTGGAGCTCCCCCACAAGTGACCCCATTTTGGAAACTAGACCCCCCAAGGCACCTTTCTAGATGCATAGTGAGCACTTGGAACCCCCAGGTGCTTCACAAATTGATTCGTAATAATGAAAAAGTGAAAAAAAAAACACTTTTTCATTTTTATGAATCAATTTGTGAAGCACCTGGGGTTCCAAGTGCTCACTATGAATCTAGATAGGTGCCTTGGGGGGTCTAGTTTCCAAAATGGGGTCACTTGTGGGGGAGCTCCAATGTTTGGGCACACAGGGACTCTCCAAATGCAACATGATATCCGTTAACAAATTGTCGGCTCAAATTGTTAGCGGATATCATGTTGCATTTGGAGAGTCCCTGTGTGCCCAAACATTGGAGCTCCCCCACAAGTGACCCCATTTTGGAAACTAGACCCCCCAAGGCACCTATCTAGATGAATAGTGAGCACTTGGAACCCCTAGGTGTTTCACAAATTGATTCGTAAAAATGAAAAAGTGTTTTTTTTTTCACTTTTTCATTATTACGAATCAATTTGTGAAGCACCTGGGGGTTCCAAGTGCTCACTATGCATCTAGAAAGGTGCCTTGGGGGGTCTAGTTTCCAAAATCGGGTCACTTGTGGGGGAGCTCCAAAGTTTGGGCACAAAGGGGCTTTCCAAACGAAATGTGGTGTCCGCTAACAATTTGAGCCGATTTTCCATTCAATTTGTTAGCGGATATCATGTTGCATTTAGAGAGTCCCTGTGTGCCCAAACATTGGAGCTCCCCCACAAGTGACCCCATTTTGGAAACTAGACCCCCCAAGGCACCTATCTAGATGCATAGTGAGCACTTGGAGCTCCTAGGTGCTTCACAAATTGATTCGTAAAAATGAAAAAGTGTTTTTTTTTTCACTTTTTCATTATTACGAATCAATTTGTGAAGCACCTGGGGGTTCCAAGTGCTCACTATGCATCTAGAAAGGTGCCTTGGGGGGTCTAGTTTCCAAAATGGGGTCACTTGTGGGGAAGCTCCAAAGTTTGGGCACAGAGGGGCTCTCCAAACGCAATGTGGTGTCCGCTAACAATTTGAGCCGATTTTCCATTCAATTTTTTAGCGGATACCATGTTGCATTTAGAGAGTCCCTGTGTGCCCAAACATTGGAGCTCCCCCACAAGTGACCCCATTTTGGAAACTAGACCCCCCAAGGCACCTATCTAGATGCATAGTGAGCAGTTGGAACCCCCAGGTGCTTCACAAATTGATTCGTAACAATGAAAAAGTGTTTTTTTTTTCACTTTTTCATTTTTACGAATCAATTTGTGAAGCACCTGGGGGTTGCAACTGCTCACTATGCATCTAGATAGGTGCCTTGGGGGGTCTAGTTTCCAAAATGAGGTCACTTGTGGGGGAGCTCCAATGTTTGGGCACACAGGGGCTCTCTAAACGCAACATGGTGTCCGCTAATTATTCAAGCAAATTTTACAATCAAAAAGTCAAATGGCGCTCCTTCCCTTCCGAGCCCTACAGTGCGCCCAAACAGTGTTTTTTCCCCAAATATTGGGTATCTGCGTGCCCAGAGGAAATTGCACAACAAATTTTGTGGTCCATTTTTTCTGGTTACCCCTTTGAAAATAAAAAAAATGGGTCTAAATTAACATTTTTGTGAAAAAAGTAAAATGTTCATTTTTTTCTTCCACATTCAAAAAATTCCTATGAAGCACCTGAAGGGTTAATAAAGTTCTTGAATGTGGTTTTGAGCACCTTGAGGGGTGCAGTTTTTAGAATGGTGTCACTTTTGGGTATTTTCTGTCATAAAGACCTCTCAAAGTGACTTCAAATGTGATGTGGTCCCTAAAAAAATGGTTTTGTAAATTTTGTTGGAAAAATGAGAAATCGCTGGTCAACTTTTAACCCTTATAGCTCCCTAACAAAAAAAAATTTTGGTTCCAAAATTGTGCTGATGTAAAGTAGACATGTGGGAAATGTTATTTATTAACTCTTTTGTGTGACATATCGCTCTGATTTCAGGGCTTAAAAATTCAAATTTTGAAAATTGCAAAATTTTCAAAATTTTCGGCAAATTTCCGTTTTTTTCACAAATAAACGCAAGGGATATCGAAGAAATTTTTCCACAATCATGAAGTACAATATGTCACGAAAAAACAATCTCAGAATCAGGGGGATCCGTTGAAGCGTTCCAGAGTAATTACCTCATAAAATGACAGTGGTCAGAATTGTAAAAATTGGCCTGGTCATTAACGTGCAAACCACCCGCGGGGCTTAAGGGGTTAAGTGGGCTCTCCTCCACATCAACTTCAACATCACAAATACTCCAGTACTCAAAGGTGTCACCCCAATCGCACTTGCTTCCTCACAGCTCCCAAATCTCCAGCTGCCCGTCTGAGTATGAGGTAGAACAGATGGTTGAGTCTGCAGAGCTGTTTACTCATACTATAGCCTGGGAATCAGAGGTCGACTCCAGCGCTTCTGTGAATCCAGACGAGGAAATGATCTGCACTGATGCCCAGAATCTTTATGAATCGGATCCAGGACCAGACGCAGAAGGTTCTGACCATAATGTAGACCCTCATTCCCAAACTGTAACTCCTGTTGGTGGAGACAATGAGGAAGACGATGATGAGACTCAAATACCTGATTGGAGCGACAACTTTAGTTTTTTGTCAGGGCAGGAACAGGTTGGCTCTGAGGACGATGGGTGTGATAACGCACAGGGTGATGATGATGAGGTTGGAGATCCCACTTACTGTCAACCCACAGTCAGCCAAGAGATGAGGTCAGCAGAGGAGGTGGAGGAAGATGCTAGTGACGACGAGGTCAGGTTGCGCCTTCCTGGACAGAGACGTAGTACTGGAAGCATGTCAACAACTGCATCCTCAAACACAACTCTGCCTCTCACCACAAGTCGTGGTGGCTCTTCAGGTCGCATGGGTGCTAAGCCTTGCATAGCCTGGGCATTTTTTCAGATCGATAAAGATGACCCAACTCGTGTTATCTGTAACATTTGTCAGCAAAAGCTAAGTAGAGGCCAAAAAATACATAGTTTGAGTACTTCATGCATGAACCGGCACATGGACATGAAGCATAAGTTGCAGTGGGAAGCTCAGTGTGCTACAATGCGGCCTAGCCGACCGGGCCAACCATCGTCTGCCATATCTTGTGCATCCGCGGCTTCTTCATCCTCTGTGACTGGGGGGACAGCAGTCACACCTGTTTTGGGGCGCAGACCTGCCACCTCTTTACCCGCAACAGCCAGCGTGATTGGCAGGTCATCATTTTCTTTGGAGGTGGTAACACCAGCTGGTGTTGAGCGCTGTCCGACATCGATAGCACCACCTTTGGATCAAGGCAACCTAACATGTCCGCCTGCATCTTCCTGACAGACCGGCAGTTTGCCGGGGACACCCTTATCAACCCCGTCTAAGCACAATAGCCAGCCCTCGGTCCCTCAAATGTGGACAAGTAAAAGATCATATCCTCCTAGCCATGAGAAAGCTAAGAGGTTGAATTTCACCATCTGCAAGCTCTTGGCTACAGAAATGCTGCCTTTCCGCCTGGTGGACACAGAGGATTTTCGAGACCTTATGTCCGTCGCAGTGCCCCAGTACCAGATGCCCAGTCGGCACTACTTCTCAAAGAAAGGTGTGCCTGCGCTCCACCAGCATGTTGCACACAACATCACCGCTTCTTTGAGAAACTCTGTGTGTGACAGGGTGCATTTCACCACAGACACTTGGACGAGTAGGCATGGACAGGGGCGTTACATGTCGCTGACTGGGCACTGGGTAACTATGGTGACAGCAGGACAAGGGGCTGCTGTCCAAGTCTTGCCGTCCCCACGAGTTGTGCGTCAATCCTCTTTATGTCAAAGTTCCTCCACTGCTTCTGCCTCCTCAACCTCCTCTCGGTCTTCCACCTGCACCCAAAGCCTGTCTGGTCATGCCACAAGCTTTCTAACTGCGCAGAAGGGATCCTGCACACCTCCTTACTATGTTGGCAGTAGGGCTCAACGTCATCAGGTGGTTTTTACTTTGAAATGTCTGGGAAATGTGAGTCACACAGCTGAGGAGTTGTGGTCAGCTCTGGAGAACCAATTTCATGAAGGGTTGTCTCCACTGGACCTGAAACCAGGGAAGGCCGTGTGCGACAATGCTGCAAACCTGGGTGCGGCCCTTCGCCGGGGCAATGTCACACACGTGCCTTGTATGGCTCACGTGTTGAACCTGGTTGTCCAGCAATTTTTAGCCCACTATCCCAGACTAGATGGCCTTCTGCAGAGGGCACGGTCGCTGTGTGCTCACTTCCGCCATTCGCATCCCGCAGCTCAGCGACTTACATCTCTACAGAAGTCGTTGGGCCTGCCACTTCACCGGCTAAAATGCGATGTGCCTACCCGGTGGAATTCAACTCTGCACATGTTGCAGCGAATGTGGCAGCACCGACAAGCCCTGGTGCAATACGTTCTGACGTATAGCCTGGGCCAAAGAGATCCGGAGGTGGGGCAAATCACGCTGGAGGAGTGGTCTCAGATCAGGGACCTATGCACCCTTCTGCACAGTTTTGAAATGGCGACGAAGATGTTTAGTGCTGACGATGCCATTATCAGCATGACTATTCCGGTGATTTACATGCTGGAGCACATGTTAAACAGAATTCGGAGTCAGGTGGTGGCACAAGAGGAGGTGGAGGAAGTAGAGGAGGAGGAGTTGAATGCGGAAGGGCTAACATCTGCAAGGTCCAGACGGTCGGCAGCACCAAGGCGGCAGGCATGTGAGGGTGGGGGAGATGGTTTTACCAGGGCGCATGGTAGCAGCCAAACTAATGAGGAAGGTGCAGGAGCCCAGGAAGAAGTGGAGGACGAACTGATGGAAGACTCATCAGATGAGGGAGAACTTGATCACATTTCTGTTGTGCGAGGTTGGGGGGAGAGGACAGAGGAAGGAAGCATGATTGTTACCTCGCCACCAACACAACAGGGACTTGGTGCTCCTGGATGCGCAACACACATGAGTGCCTTCTTGCTGCACTACCTGCAACATGACCCTCGAATTGTGAGAATTAGAAATAATCCTGACTACTGGGTTGCCACACTGTTAGATCCCCGGTACAAAAGTAAATTTGCAGAAATTATTCCTGCCATAGAAAGGGATGCACGCATGCAGGAGTATCAGCAGAGACTGTTGCAGAATCTTACATGTGCTTTTCCACAAAACACCAGTGGTGCACGTAGTGAATCTCACAGTTCCAACTTGCCAACCGTGGGACCGTCAAGTGTTCAGTACTCAAACCGTAACAGAACCACAGTATTTGCTGGTAACATCAATTTTGCGGAATCATTTCACCACTTTTTTAGCCCATCCTTTGCAAGGCCACAGGAGACAAGAAGTCTGACACATAGTCAACGCCTAGAGACGATGGTACAGGAGTATCTCCAAGTAAACATTGAAGCCATGACTGTGTCACTGGACCCTTGCTCTTTTTGGGCTTCCAATCTGGATAAATGGCCGGAGCTAGCCACTTACGCCTTGGAGATCTTGTCATGCCCCGCAGCCAGCGTTCTGTCTGAACGTGTGTTCAGCGCTGCTGGTGGTGTGCTGACAGATAAGCGCACGCGGCTCTCCACTGATAATGTAGACAGACTCACGTTCATAAAGATGAACAAATCATGGATCCGAAACGACTTTTCTACCCCTGTGTCATCCTGGGGAGAGTAAAAGCTTGATGATTGGTTAAAATCACCCTACCAACCGTTTTAAGCTTTCAAATTACTAATCATGTTTATCTGTATCTTGACTGGAAAATAATTTGGGCTTTGTAGCAGTGTGCAGCACTGATCCTATTAGCCCATCTATACTAAGCTCCACCAGATTTAAAATTAATAATAATTTTTAGCTGCATCTAGCCCGGAAAATAATTTTGGGGCTCCGAGATGCGCAAGACACATAAGTGCCTTCTTGCTGCACTACCTGCAACATGACCCTCATATTGTCAGAATTCGAAGTAATCATGACTACTGGGTTGCCACACTCTTAGATCCCCCAAACTTTTCGATCAACCTTTTCATTTTAATAAATACCAAAAAAATGGTCATTTTTGAAATTATAAGCATTAGCAGGTTATTAGAAAATGAAATCAAACAGTTTTCAACTCAAAACTTTATTCTAGGTGATGTTACATTTTCACATAGGACCCCTTGTTCGAAAGGAGCTTCTGAACTCTCTCGTCCATTGAATTTGTCAGGTTTTGGATGGTTTCTGCTTCAATTGTTTTGCATGAGGACAGAATACCCTCCCAGAGCTGTTGCTTAGATGTGAACTGCCTCCCGCCATCATAGACACTCCTTTTGATGATGCTCCAGAGGTTCTGAATGGGGTAGAGGTCAGGGGAGCATGGGGGTCACACCATAAGTTTGTCCCCTTTTATGCCCATATCAGCCAGAGATGCAGATGTTTTATGTGCAGCATGAGATGGTGCATTATCATGCAAAAAAATGATCTTGCTGTGAAATACATGGTTCTTCTTCTTGAACCATGGCAGGAAGTGCTGTTTGAGAAAATCCACATACATTATGGAGTTCATCTTTAGCGCCTTCAGGGATCCTAAAGGGGCCGACAATCTCTCTCCCCATGATTCCAGCCCAAAACATTACTCCACCTCCTCCTTGTTGGCGCTGTAGCCGTGTTTGCGTGGGGTGTCCATCAACCAGCCATCCTCCTCTCCATCCATCTGGACCATCGAGCGCTGCACGGCACTCATCTGTGAACAAAACAGTTTTGAAATCAGTCTTCATGTAATGTTTGGCCCACTGGAGCCGTTTCTGCTTGTGTGAAGTGGATAGAGGAGGTCGACAGGATGGCATATGCACAGCTGCAAACCTCTGAAGGACCCTGTATCTTGTTGTTCGGGGGACGTTGGTGGCACCAACAGCTTCAAAAACTTGTCTGCTGCTATGACAAGGCTTTTAAAAAGGTCTTTCCTCTTACCCTTTTGGTGGCAAGAATGTTCTCTACCTCAAACTCGTCCTCAGCAGAAACCGGAGCAGGAGGCGTACCTGTAGACTTGGAAAAAGAGTTAAGTACCACAGGTTTGAGGAGAGATACATGGAAGGAGTTAGGGATCCGTAAGTTGGCCGGGAGTTTCAATTTATAGGCCACCGGGTTGATCTGACTGATGACCTCCAGAGGACCGATGAACCGAGGCCCTAACTTGTAAGAAGGTATCTTGAGTCGGACATATTTAGATGAGAGCCAGACTTTATCTCCAGGACGAAATTGTGGAGGATCCAGGCGTTTTTTGTCAGCGTGTCTTTTCATCCGTTCGGACGACTGAAGGAGTGCGGATCGGGTACTCTCCCAAATGGAGGAAAATTTGCTAACGAGAGATTCCGCAGCCGGGTTGTCCACAGAGGTGGAGACAGTGTGCTTTTCCACAAAACACCAGTGGTTCACGTAGTGAATCTTATAGTTCTAACTTGCCAACCGTGGTCTGTATGGAGTTGTTCAATAAAGGGCCCAAAATTAAGATAACATAGATGGGAGAGGTCTCTATGAATAGGAATTCCTAAGTATTTGATACCATGTGAGGGCCAGGCAAAGGGAAAGTTGGACTGGATGGAATCCTATATGGATTTGGGGAGGGAGACATCGAGGGCCTCAGAATTCGCTGCATTGATTTTAAAAATTGACCATGTAACAAAGTGATCTATTTCAGCCATAACAGCATGGATGGATATATGTGATTGAGTGATATATACTAGTACATCATAAGCAAATAGAGAGCACTTGTACTCGGTGCCTCCCACCTCAATCCACCTAATATTGGGGTTATGGCGAATTGATGCTCCGTCACTAGGATGTATAAGGTGCTCCGTCACTAGGATGTATAAGAGAGGGGACAGAGGACATCCCTGCCTTGTCCCATTGGTGATTGTGAAAGGTGATGAAAATGTTCTGATGCACCCCTTGGGCCTTGGGACACCTGGAGCCGGACCCTTTTTGGTGGATGCTGGTGGTTGTAGTCTTCGTGGCGGCGACCCGGTTCCGTGGCTCAGGGTGGTCAAACCAGTGGCGGAACTATTTATGTGGTTTTGATGTTTAAATGTCCGACTACACCACCCGTGGATTGCGGTCAGAGTTAACCGCCGCTGCAGGGCAGACCGCTGAGGCTGGTGTTGTGGGTGCAGCAGAGCGTAGCATAACTCCCCACGGGAGGAGTATAGCCTCAGGGCAGTGTATGCGGAGGATGGGGGTGATGGTGCAGGGCAGCAGCAGTAACGACACGGAGTCAGTGATGCAGTCCAGGGCCTTTACTCACAGTTCTTATTATCCAGACCACGTCTGCATGTAACGGCTGCCCACGTCGTACTGTGCTCACCAGGTGAGGGGCTCAGACAACTCCCAGATAACTTTGGAGCGCTTCACAGGACCCCCTTTGTGTGTCCTTTGTCTGGCCTTTCTTACCAACCCTTCTGTCCGGCTGCCTCGGGCCTCCTCTTGGTAAACTTGGCGCCAGTTTCCCTGACCCTATGTGCTGCCCTCCTAGCGGGTGTAGCGAGGGGCTGCACCACATAAAATGTCACAGCCTCCGGTTTCTAGCTGAGGGTCGTTTCCTGCCTCCACTAGTTTCGGGGACCGGTCTCCCCCTTTGGCCTGACCCCTCCATGCAGGTGGATTCGGGCGTGCGGTGGCGACTCGCCCGTCCGCACCCCTGGGATCCCTTCATTCCTCGTTCCTGGAGCCTTCTCCGCTCCTCTTCCTTCCTTCTCCCTCTTCCAGGCCTGGGCCTCTGTTACTAGGCCCGCCTCCGGAGCAGAGCTCATGCAGAGCCCCTGCTCCCTGCCACTTCTGCTCAGACTTCTCTGCACTGAACTAAGATGGTGCCCACCTTTTATACTCCCTTCTCAATGCACCCAAGAACTGCTTCCTCCCTGCTCCTGCACTACAGGGTTCCCCTTCCTCAGTGTTCCCTCCCCCCACTCCAGCCAGGGACAGGGACTGTCGTGCCCATCTCAGGGGCATATTGGTCGCCCTGCCCCGTGGCAATGTGGTGTAATGCATGCAGGTGTCGGGTCCTGATCCACACTCCATCCTTACCTGAGAGTGAGATATCACACCTCTGGGTGAGGTGCAATACCTCTGTAGCAACCGAGCCCTCAGGGTGCTACAGTTCCATTTATCTTCAGCCTAGGTGACGTATTGCGATACAGGGCCATGATTTTGGCTATAAAAGGGTCCCCTAGACCCCTACCCCAAGCTTTTTAAGAGAATCATATATGGCGTGCCAGGAGACCCTATGGAATGCTTTCTCAGCATCCAACGAGAGTATCTAATTACAAATTTTTAACTGCATCTAGCCCAGGAAATACTTTGTGCCTAGTAGCAGTGTCTGCTAGTCAGCGGATTATCCCGGCTGTTAAGCAAGCTACACCACCTGTAGTTTGGACACTTAATTTTTTCAAAGGAAATGCTTCGGGACCACGGGATACTCAGTGAAGAGCATCAGGAGGCACCCCAAGGCATAGGGGCTGGGACTGGCAGTAGGATGCCTTGCGGTGGACAGCCGAGCTCGATCCTTATAAAAGCTTTTTAACTGCAGCAGCTTTAGTGGACGCTACTGGAGCTGGAATTACGCGGCTGCTGGCATGAGACTTGCCCTCCAATAGATCCTTGTAAATGGATTTAAAGTGTATTCATTCAAATTAGAGAGACAATTTAAATTAAAAAGCTTAGAGCTGCCTCCACCACAGGGGGGCTCGCTCGACCCACCAGCGGACAGGCACTAGTATTGGGAGAGGGGGGCTGGCCGTCAGGGTTCACCGCGGCTCTGGCACAAACCCGGCGACACGGAGGTGGCATGGGCAGGAGCGGACTGAACGTGTCGGCTTCTCACTTTTTGGATTTTAGATGGGCATGACATGCCTATATCTGTGTCTCCCCCTCCTTTTACTCCTCCACCTCTTTTCTTTTCTCATGACTATATGTACTTGTCACTTTTCCATGTGTTAGTTGTGTCTTCTGAGCAGTTTGTCAGCTTTTGGACACCTTTGAAGGTGTTTTCTATGTGTTTCTATGTGTTTTTGTTTGCCTGCCATTGGTTTTAACGGTGTTCGAAGGTGTTCAACGAACAGTTCGACGAACAGTTCGGCGAACACACGGGTGTTCGACGAACCGAACCGAACTCGAACACTACGGGGGTGGCTCAACACTAGTCTCTAGTTGAAGTCCTTCATCTTCCCTTTTCTTCTTCATCCGGCACAGACCACCATCACTTCTTCCAGCCGAGACTCATCGCTGCAGAAAATAACATGGAGTTATCAATAGCTGATGACTTCTAGAGCACATTCTCCATGTATTCCCTGATTTCTACACTATACCAGATGAATAAAAAAAAGTGACATAGTGTCGCCCTGCACAGTAACACTACCTCCCTTTTGTTATTCCTCCATGGAGAACCGTTTCCTCAAAAGTAAATTATATTACAGCAAAAATATCCCCTACAGTAATTATGTCCCCACTCGCCACCATAAACTAATGATACCTCATTCTGACTCCCATACTGTAATTGTCGTCAATCCTGGCCCCTTTATTTCATAATATTCCCCACCCTAGGCTCCAATGTATCCCCCCATATCCTGGGCCCCTATCTGTCAACCCTCCCCCATCCTGGGTCTTTATGTATCCCCACCCATCCTGGGCCCCTATGTGTCATACATTTCCTCCATCCTGGGCCTCTATGTATGCCCACCCATCCTGGGCCCCTATGTAACCCCCTTCATCCTGAGCTCCTATGTATCCCCTTCACCCATCCTGGGCTCCTATGTATCCTCTCCACCCATCCTGGGCTCCTATGTATCCTCTCCACCCATCCTGGGCTCTTATGTATCCCCACCCATCCTGGGCTCCTATGTATCCCCCCCACCCATCCTGGGCTCCTATGTATCCCCCCATCCTTGGATCCTATGTATCCCCCATCCTGGGCTCCTTTGTATTGCACCCATCCTGGGCTCCTATATATCCCCCCACCCATCCTATGCTCCTATGTATCCCCCACCCATCCTGGGATCCTATGTATCCCCTCCACCCATCCTGGGCTCCTATGTATCCCCTCCACCCATTCTGGGCTCCTATGTATCCTCTCCACCCATCCTGGGCTCCTATGTATTCCCTCCACCCATCCTTGTCTCCTATGTATCCCCCATCCACCCATCTTGGCATCCTGGGCCCGTATGTATCCCCACCCATCCTGGGCCCCTATGTATCCCCATCACCCATCCTGGGCCTGTATCTATCCTCCCCACCTATCCTGGGCCTGTATGTATCCGCCCCACCCATCCTGGGCCTGTATGTATCCCCCATTCACTCATCCTGGGCCTGTATGTACCCCCCATCCACCCATCCTGGCATCCTGGGCCTGTATGTATCACCCCCCCATCATGGGCCCCTATGTATCACCCCTCCCCTCTGAGCTTTAATGCTGCCCCATCCTAGTTCTCTATGTCCACTCACTACTCTGCCCATTCGTATAGGAATAAAAGATTCTCACCTTCCCCACGCTCTCCCAGCGGCGTCCTCTTGCAGCTTCATATCGGCATGGCCTTCAACAGGGCCGCCGACCCATCAGAGTCACACGCTGACATCAGCATCCATCACATAGTAGTGATGGAGGCCATTTGGCATCACTGCTATGCGCTGTGCACTGACGTCAGTGCCTGGTACATAGCAGTGATGTTTGTCGGCCTATCAGAGGCCAAACGCTGACTCGCGTGGCCTTTGATTGACCGGCGGCCTTTGAACGTCACTGCTATGTGCCGCATGATGTCTTTGCGCAGCTCATAGCTGACAGTGATGTTCCTGGCGTTCTCAAGACTTAGGTTAGAAAGACCACTGTTACGGGTGGGCCCCCTCTATAGGCGGCACAGGGGCCCACTGAGGACTTGGGGCCCAGTCCAACGCTGGTCACAATATTACATATCCTAGTTCCATCAGTTCTCTGTCTTTCAAGCACAAAGAAAAATGTTAGAATTTCATCATGATCAATGTTTAGAGTTAAAGAGTTTGGCTCATGTTCCTATCTTCAGATACTCACGGCTTCACCTATCTCCTGGGATCCTACTTGCCGGGGTGTGGTGCAAATTGACATGCTTGAATGACACTGGTCCAAACCTTGCACTCCCAGATGCTGCTAGGAGAAGCAGCTTTGCCTCTGCCACAAGGGAGAAGAACAGATACGCTGAGGCATTTGGAGAGCCCCTGTGTGCCTAAACATTGGAGCTCCCCCACTAGTGACCCCATTTTAGAAACTAGACCCCCCAAGGCACCTATCTAGATGCATACTGAGCACTTGGAACCCCCATGTGCTTCACAAATTGATTAGTAAAAATGAAAAAGTGGAAAAAAAACACTTTTTTATTTTTACGGATTAATTTGTGAAGCACCTTGGGGTTCCAAGTGCTCACTATGCATCTAGATAGGTGCCTTGGGGGGACTAGTTTCCAAAATGGGGTCACATGTGGGGGAGCTCCAATGTTTAGGCACACAGGGGCTCTCCAAACGCGACATGGTGTCCGCTAACAAATTGAATGGAAAATCGGCTCAAATGGTTTGGGGTGAGCTGGACCGCAGAGTGAAGGAAAAAGGGCCAACAAGTGCTAAGCATCTCTGGAACTCCTTCAAGATTGTTGGAAGACCATTTCCGGTGACTACCTCTTGAAGCTCATCAAGAGAATGCCAAGAGTGTGCAAAGCAGTCATCAAAGCAAAAGGTGGCTACTTTGAAGAACCTAGAATATAAGATATATTTTCAGTTGTTTCACACTTTTTTGTTAAGTATATAATTCCACATGTGTTAATTCATAGTTTTGATGCCTTCAGCGAGAATGTACAATTTTCAAAGTCATAAAAATACAGAAAAATCTTTAAATGAGAAGATGTGTCCAAACTTTTGGTCTGTACTGTATATATATGTATTTACATATATATATATGTTCTAATATATATACAGATTTTTTTATTTTTTAAGTCCTCTGTTGTTTTAGAGTTTTTTTAAACTCAATAAAATAAGGGTTTTTTTTAGTTTAAAATTCTGTTTTCTGAGAGAAAAAATACAAATTTGTGTAAAAATACAGTATGGTAAATACTGGCTTCTGTATCTAATACATTCATGTGAAATGGAAAATTAAGACTGTGCCCTGAAGCAATATTTCTTGTCTATTTAAATCTCATACAAAAAGGCCTTGAACATATATACATTATATAGCCAGATGAGATTATAATAGAAGCAGAAATAATGTGTTCTCGCTTTCATATGTGTTCGCTTAGCCAAATAGGTCCCTAGAAATAGTGTGAAGTTGTTGGTGAGGTGAATTAACTAGCAATACTTTGTGATCCTCCCAGGCCATTTCTTCTGTTGAGTTTTTTCCAAATTCAGTAATTTTATGTATTACAAATACATGTACTTCAGTTGAAATAGAACTACTGTTTGTATCGTAGTAGCTTTGCAAACTTAAAAGTAACAAAAATGTCAAGTAAACAAGGTCAAATATTCATTCTGATAGCACAACCTACAAAATGAAGTTCAAAATGGGCTTACAGTAACTACACATGTGGTCAAAATTGTTGGTACCCCTCGTTTAATGAAAGAAAAACCCACAATGGTCACAGAAATAACTTGAAAGTAATAATAAATTAAAAATCTATGAAAATGAACAAATGAAAGTCAGACATTGCTTTTCAACCCTTCTTCCACAGAATTTTTAAAAGAAATTAAACTCATGAAATAGGCCTGGACAGAAATGATGATACTCTTAATTTAATATTTTGTTGAACAACCTTTTGAGGCAATCACTGCAACCAAACGATTCCTGTAACTGTCAATGAGACTTCTGCACCTCTCGACAGGTATTTTGGCCCACTCCTCATGAGTAAACTGCTCCAGTTGTCTCGTGTTTGAAGGTTGCCATTTCCAGACGGCATGTTTCAGCTCTTTCCAAAGATGCTCAATAGGATTTAGGTCAGGGCTTATAGAAGGCCACTTCAGAATAGTCCAATGTTTTCCTCTTAACCATTCTTGGGTGTTTTTAGCTGTGTGTTTTGGGTCATTATCCTGTTGCAAGACCCATGACCTGCGACTGAGACCAAGCTTTCTGACACTGGGCAGCACATTTATCTCTAGAATCCTTTGATAGTCTTGAGATTTCATTGTACCCTGCACAGATTCAAGACACCCTGTGCCAGATGCAGCAAAGCAGCCCCAGAAAATAACAGAGCCTCCTCCATGTTTCATAGTAGGGACCATGTTCTTTTCTTGATATGCTTCTGACGCACCCCCTGGGCTGTGGGGTACTCGGTAAAGTGTGCCTGCCTCACATGAGGTGATGACATGCCTGGAAGCAAGCATGGGTCCCCTAGTCAGGTATACTAGCATGCAAGACTTTTCTGGCTCCAGACCAGCAAGGGGAGCTCCTCCCCTTAGCAACTTGAATCTGGAGGTGGGGTTAGTTAGAGTTAGGGAGAGGAGTTGAATACAGGACAGCAACGAGGAAAGACCTGGGTAGTGGAGCTGCACAGCAGTTCACCCCAGAGAGGAGCGTAGAAGAACCGGACACCGGAATCTGAGGTTGTGGGGCACTGAAGGCCCAGCAACAGAAACCGGAGGGCAGAAGACTGAAGGTTTCCTGGCCCCATCAGACGCTCGGAGGCTCAGCAGCACCATAGGGCCCAGCACCGCCACATGGGAGCGACACTCCAGGAAGGCCCAAGCTGCCTGCCATACGGGTGAGCACAAAGACGTTTCACTCAGGGACGAGGGCCACAGCACAGATATAAGCAGCAGGGCCAAAGAGATTAGCGTAAAGGGAAAGCCTACAACTTCACCTGGCGAGGTTGATTCCCAACTTGCTTCCAGGCCGCCCGGACCTCTACTACCAGCTAGTACCCGTGACCCGGTCTGCCTAACCACCGCAAGTAAAGATAAGAGGAAACCGCCATTAAGTTGTGGACTGATCATTATCTGCACCATCTCCTGCACTACACTGCACAGCAACATCTATAACATCACCGCTTCCTGCCCTGGAGCTAAGCTCTGCCTGTGGAGAGCTGAACCAACTCTGCTGCGTCACCATCAGCTCCAGAGGATCTGCACCGCAGCGGCAGCTCCATATAGCCACATACCACAGGTGGCGTCACGAACATTTATATAAAAACTATAATCCCCTTTCAATAATTCCCCTTTTATTGACCGCCCTGGGTCATGGACTACCGAGTACCTGCGTAGTCTCGAAAGCTTGCAATTTGTTACCATCTTTTCAGTTAGCCATTAAAAAAGGTATCAACCACTGAGGACTCTCAAATCTAAATATTTTTCTATCTACTGGCTAACACGGTACAAGAATATATATTTTACCTATTGCAAATGTCAGGAAGGAGTGAAAGGTGAAGCATCAAAACTATATAAAAAGACCTAATTACACACCTTACCTATTACAGAGGTTTTACCATGATCTAAAATTGTCCTAATTAAATGCCATATTAAATTATTTAAAACATTGTGCAATTCTCCAGATCAGTCACTTTAGTCAGTGTAAAAAAATCAGTAAGTGGGCATAGAGCCAAGATGTTATCTTGCTCCAGGCCAACTATCCTTATAAAAGGATTAAAAATAGGTCCACTATCCTTCTACAAAAATTAAGAACTTATGCTACCTGAACTTCCCTGTTCTGCTCTGAACTGTACTGAACTGTATTCATTGGTTGAGATGGAGATACCACCTAGTTGCAAATGTCATGTTGTGCTATGTTTTACCATTTACTAGTAATTAGAGATGAGCGGATCGATCCACGGAGGATCAACTTTGAGTAGAATTTGAGTAGAATTTGGAGGTCCCTCCTCCAAATTCAAACAACTCTGCAATTGAATTTGCAAAGACCTCCTCCTTAAAAAATACCCGGTGACATCCCACACACTGCTGAAGACTCAGAAAGAAGGCTAATAACATTACACACTGCTGTGTGGGCTTCCCCAAAATTATTATTAAATAATATTTATTATTATAGCGCCATTTATTCCATGGCGCTTTACATGTGAAAAGGGGGTATACATACAAGAACAATTACAATAATCTTGAACAAAACATGACGGCGACTGGTACAGTCTACAAGGAATGGGTGAGGAAACAGTAGGTGGGGGCAGAGCTGGTCGTGCAGCGGTATGGTGGAGCAATGGTTACTGCAGGTTGTATGCTTGTCGGAAGAGGTGGGTCTTCAGGTTCCTTTTGAAGGTTTCCAGGGTAGGCGAGAGCCTGATATGTTGGGGAAGAGAGTTCCAGAGTAGGGAGGATGCATGGAAGAAATCTTGCATACAATTATGGGAAGAAGAGATAAGAGGGGAGTGAAGAAAAATATCTTGTGAGGATCTGAGGTTGCGTGCAGATAAGTACCGGGAAACTAGGTCACAGATGTATGGAGGAAACAGGTTGTGGATGGCTTTGTATGCCAAAGTTAGGGTTTTGAACTTGAGTGTGGACTTGAAGGTAGTGAGGGACTGTTTGAATGCGATGAAGTGTTCATTGTAGTGGGATCTTTTCCATCTATGCTTAGCAACCCTAGAGGCCCGTCGCAGTTCTTTGGTTAGGCTGGTGCGCCAGGGTTGCATTGCCTGTTGACTGTGCGAGCTTTGGTATGTGTGAGGGGGGCGACCGAATTTGAGAGCTGCAGTTGTTGTGGTATTATATAATGCGGCAGTAACATCTGCGTCATGTAAGGAACTGATGTCAGTAAGTGGGAGGAGGGATTCAGAGAGTGAGTGTAGGTCAAGGTGTTTGAGGTTTCTGTGAGGGTATGCTAGTTTGTGGAGTGGGGATTGGAAAATGGCAACATCACATGGTCTATCCCAGCCAATCATTATTATTTGTTATGCTTATAGCGCCATTAATTCCATGGCGCTTCACATGTGAAAACGGGTATGCATAGCAAACAAGTACAATAATTTGAATAAAAATGAGTCACCAACTGGTACAGGAGGAGAGAGGACCCTGCCCACGAGGGCTCACAGTCTACAAGGGATGGGTGAGGATACAGTAGATGAGGGAAGAGCTGGTCATGCAGCAGTATGGTGGAATGAGGGTTACTGCAGGTTGTAGGCTTGTCGGAAGAGGTAGATCTTCAGGTTCCTTTTGAAGGTTTCCACGGTAGCCAAGAGTCTGATATGTTTGGGTAGAGAGTTCCAGAGTAGGGGGGATGCATGGGAGAAATCTTGTATGAGATTGTGGGAAGAGGAGATAAGAGGGGAGTAGAGAAAAATATCTTGTGAGGAACTGTGGTTGCGTGCAGGTAAGTACCGAGAGACTAGGTCACAGAAGTATGGAGGAGACAGGTTGTGGATGGCTTTGTATGCCAAAGTTAGGGTTTTGAACTTGAGTCTCTAGGCAGTGGGGAGCCAGAGCAAGGAAATAACAGAGGGGAGAGGCCAGGGAATAGCGGGGTGATAGGTGGATTAGTCGGGCAGCAGAGTAGTGTTGCTTGGATTTGGTGGTTAGTTTGCCGTTGGTGACTTTAGTCAAGGCAGTTTCAGTGGAATGGTGTTGGCTGAAGACAGATTGTAAGTGGTCAAAGAGGGAGCAGGAGGAAAGGTGGGGAGACAGTTCAAAATGGATGTGTTGATCCAGTAGTTGTGAGGCATAGGGAGAAATGATATGGGGTGACAGCTAGATAAAGAGGAAGCCCTTCTCGGTTCTTTAGTCAGACTGGTCTGCCTGGGTTGCTTGTTGATTGTGTGAGCCTTGGCATGTGTGAGGGGGGTGACTGATTCAAGACCTGCAGCTGTTATGGAGTTATATAAAGCGGGAGGAGCATCTGCATCGTGTAAGGAATTTATGTCTGTAAGAGGGAGAAGGGATTCAGAGAGTGAGTGTAGGTTGAGGTGTTTGAGATTTTTGAGAGTGTGTGCAAGTTTGTGGACTGGGGATTGTGGAGCTGGAAAGGAGAGGGAAGAGAATGTAAGTAGGTTGTGATCAGAAAGAGGGAGAGATGAGTTAGAGAGGTTAGATAGGAAACAAAAGCGAGTGAAGATGAGGTCCAGTGTGCGGAAGACCATTGAGCAAGGCTGAAGGAGGAAGTAAGTGTTAGAAGCTTAGAGACAGCTGAGTGGGAAATGTCAGTGGGGATGTTGAAGTCACCCATGATGATAGTGGGGATGTCAGTGGAAAGGAAATGAAGTAGCCAGGTGGTAAAGTGGTCAAAGAAGGTGGTGGCTGGCCCTGGGAGGGCGGTAAATGACAGTCAGTTGCAGGTTGGAGCAGGAGTAGATGCACACACAGCGCACCTCAAAAGAGGGAAGAGTAACGGAGGATGACAGTGGGATATGGGAGAAGAAACAGTTATCTGAAAGGAGAAAACCAATTCCTCCGCCATGCTTGCCGCTGGGGTGGGGGTTGTGGGAAAGGTGGAATCCACCGTACGAAAGTGCAACTGGAGAGGCTGTGTCAGAGGGGGTGAGCCAGGTTTCAGTGATGGCGAGGAAGGAAAGTTGGTTAGTACTGAAAAGATCATGAATGCATGAAAGTTTATTGCAGACAGAGCGAGAGTTCCATAGAGCTCCTGTTAGAGGGACTGGGGAAGGGGGCTGGGCGGATAGGTATAAGGTTAGAAAGGTTGCTGAAATTTGTGACAGATCATGGATGAGAGGTTGGAGTGACAATGGAGATGTGATGAGGAGGACCAGGATTTGGAGAGATATCGCTGGCAGTTAAGAGGAGCAGAGAAAGTGTTAGTAGGTGGGAGCAGGAGAGGGCATGAGGTTGCTGTCTGTGTTTGGAGACAAAGGATTGTATGCTGAGGAACAGTTCTGAGCAGGATGTGAGATGGATGGGGAAGATGGAGGGAGAGATGACCAGTTTCTTACTAGATGTTGGGATTAAGGGGGTTAGTGGGAAGTGAAGGACTATAGGGATGAGAGTGAAAACTAACAGAAGCAGGGATGAACTATTATAGCCAGTACAAAATATGGGGGCCTGCCAAGCAGCACAATTTTAGGTGTTTCTAGGGTAGAGATAGGAGGTCAGAGTGCAAAGCTTATGCCAGATAGGGATAGTATAAAGGCCTAATCTGATTGTGTTGTACTCATTTAGTGCTGAATCACATTGCAAATGGGAGTGCTATATCCGTCATGTGTATTGTTCCCCTGTCACGGGTGTGTCAGAGCTGACAGACAGTCGCTCTGCAATTAGTTGCAGGAGATCTCTACATTTGGCATTACAGACATCTTCTTAGAAGCTTTCTCTATGACCCAGCGGCTACCTCCCTCTGGCTAATTAACTCCCTGGCCTGGGTGTATAAATACCTGGTGTGTTCTAGAGGGAGGTGCCGGCTATATTCATTATTCCTTGTGAAGGCTTAGCAAGTGCAGTACCTTTTCCTCTCTGGAGCTTGAGGACGTGTTTGTGCATTTGTCTGGAGTCATCTGAAGCTAAGTACTTTTCCCGTTTGTCCTTCCTTGTTGTCTATAGTGTTTAGTGGAGATCGACTAGTGCTCATCTCCTCCCTTCCCTAGCTTTAGACAAATGCCAGGGAAAGATAGTGCAAGGTACGTGTGCGATGACTGGTTAAGAGCCAATACAGGGACATTAGGGGAGACAGGGTGACGCTAGATCAACCTAGGAGGTCTCCACTTTCCCCCCCTTTCCCTAGAGTCTCGGCTCCCTTTCCCTCTTCCCTTTGTGTTGCACTAAGTCTTTCCCACACCTTACGTGACATCCCCCTTCCTTAAAACCTAATAAAAATAATTTGATGAAAATGGGAGTGCTAGTCTGTGAAAGCAAATCTAAAGAATCAAGTATTATACAGGCAAGTGCTATACTAGTATAGTCACTCAGGGAGACTGCATTAATTGATCTGATATATTCTGTAGCAGTAGTACCTTAATAACAGCCTTCTTTCATTCTTCACACACTGCAAACAAGGAGGGCAATATTAAACCCTTCAGTACTAATTTTGGTACTAAAGCAAAATTCTGAGATCAAGGCTTGTGTGTCACAAAAATGTGCTTTCTTCATTTTGTTTTTAAGTGAAAAGAGAAATCTACACAATTAAGAAATTTAAACAACTGTTTACATCACAAAGAGTTGAACAAAAAATTGTGTTTTTGCACACTTACTCATTGTAGTAGTCCAATATTAAACAAATATATGCCACCAAAATGCCTCTGTTGGTTACCATTCATTTCCACCTAGTTAGATAGGTTGTTGTCACATGGACATTAATATAACTGTGCTTGCATTTAAGAGCTAAAAATGAGTTAAATACACACCTTGGAGACGACAGAGTGGTCAATCCAGTGGCCTCTGGTTCTGTGGTCAGCTTCCCTGTCTGTTGGTCCACAGCTTGTGTTGTCTCTGTCCAACTGCTGATAATGTTCTTGTCTTTCTTTTGCTTTCCTGTGTTGCATCTATGCAGGTGTTTTCACTAGTGTTGAGCCACCCCCGTAGTGTTCGAGTTCGGTTCGGTTCGTCGAACACCGTTAAAACCAATGGCAGGCAAACAAAAACACATAGAAACACATAGAAAACACCTTCAAAGGTGTCCAAAAGCTGACAAACTGCTCAGAAGATACAACTAACACATGGAAAAGTGACAAGTACATATAGTCATGCGAAAAGAAAAGAGGTGGAGGAGTAAAAGGAGGGGGAGACACAGATATAGGCATGTCATGCCCTTCTAAAATCCAAAAAGTGAGAAGCCGACACGGCCAGTCCGTTCCTGCCCGTGCCACCTCTGTGTCGCCGGGTTTGTGCCAGAGCCGCGGTGGACCCTGACGGCCAGCCCCCCTATCCCAATACTGGTGCCTGTCCGCCGGTGGGTCGAGGCCCCCCACGGTGGGGGGGGGGTAACATCTGCAGAAGAAAGACCATCTTCCAGCCAAACTAAGATGTCGACTTCTTTTCGTGGACAATGTGATACGATCCCATTCTTACGGACACGCCCATCGCTACAAATTCTAAATGAGGCACAAAAACAGCAGGTGCTTCAACGGATATCAAGTGCTCCTTCAAGTGGGCGCTCCATCACCTCAATTTCAACATCACAAATACTCCAGTCCTCAGAGGTGTCACCCCAATCGCACTTGCTTCCTCACAGCTCCCAAGTCTCCAGCTACCCGTCTGAGTATGGGGTAGCACAGATGGTTGAGTCTGCACAGCTGTTTACTCATACTATAGCCTGGGAAACGGAGGTCTGCTCCAGAGCTTCTGTTAATCCAGATGAGGAAATGATCTGATCTGATGCCCAGAATCTTTATAAGTCGGATCCAGGACCAGATGAAGAAGGTTCTGAGCATAATGTAGACCCTTGTTCCCAAACTGTAACTCCTGTTGGTGGAGACAATGATGAAGACAATGATGAGACTCAAATACCTGATTGGAGCGACAACTTGACTTTTCGGTCAGGGCAGGAAGAGGTTGGCTCTGAGGACGATGGGTGTGATAACACACAGGGTGATGATGACGAGGTTGGAGATCCCACTTACTGTCAACCCACAGTCAGCCAGTCGATGAGGTCAGCAGAGGAGGTGGAGGAGGATGTGACTAGCCCTGGGGATGGGGATGACTCGGTACCCGGGCATTTGCCTGGCCTTGGGGATGTCGCGGTGGTCGGCTCCCTGGCCTGTACCCTGGGGTCTCTCTTTAAAAGGGTGGATAATTGTTAATTTGTTAAAATTGTTAATTTTATAAGAGTTCATGATGCCACCTGTGGTATCTGGTGACAAGCACCAGCGCTGCAGCAGTCCACTGAGGCCGGTGATAAGGCAGCTCGATGGTATAGCTCCCCACAGGTGGACCTAGGTCTCAGGGCAGCGTATGCAGGGGGAATGAAGGACAGGCGAGACCCAGCTGGGTCAGAGCAAGAACGGGAACGGACACGGTAGTCACTTCAGTACCTTTTACTGGCGGAAATTCAGGCACATCCCGGAGCACTGTAGGGTGAAGGGTGCATATCAGGATCCTCCCCAATGAGCGGGTGTAGGGCCTCCTGTTTCTTGCCTCTGCGTAGTACGTTTCTGACCTGCCTGGAGCTAGGCCTAACTTTGTCTCTGTCCTGCGCTGGCTGACCTTGTGGTAGGGCCTTCTCTTGGAGTTCACGCTCCCAGTATGCGGGGCCTAAGCGTCTCCTGGCTCTGTTACATATCAGCACCTTAGCGATCCTGGGACTTGTAGTTCTCCAGGGATTCTGGTTATGCCTTACTAGGTCATAGAGATACCGGTAAGCTCGGATCCTGTGTCCGGTAAATGCTTCGGGGTGAGCTGGTTAAGCTCCTCTGCCCCTTATGTACTAACTCGCCACTCGCCTTCGGCATACTCGGGCCCTCACTAGGCTATACACACTAACGGCAGCTTGCTGCGCTTCACTGATCTTACGGCACGGGCACACCTTAAGCTCTATCTGGGCTCCCTGAATCTAGCAAGCAGGAGCCTCGTGCTCCACTGCTGAACTATTAACTGCGTTCTCTAGACTAGACTGAGCTCCACTGCAGACTGACCTCTCTTAGGCTTCTCTACTGCAGGAACTCTTCAGAGGAACTGAACTGCCTAGCTCCACCTTCCCTTTTTATATCCCTAACGGGCTCCCTCTGCTGGTCTGAGGTGGAAGGTGGAGATGTGTGAATGTTTATGGGGGCCTCTTGTGGAGGATTCCATCAATGCACTCTTCTAGGATCTGTGATACCAAGCGCAGCGGGGCATCACAGATGCTATTGACGACGAGGTTAGGTTGCGCCTTCCTGAACAGAGACGGAGTACTGGAAGCACATCAACAACTGCATCCTCAACCACAACTCTGCCTCTGACCACAAGTCGTAGTGGCTCTTTAGGTCACATGGGCTCTAAGCCTTGCATAGCCTGGGCATTTATTCAGATCGATAAGGATGACCCAACTCGTGTTATCTGTAATATTTGTCAGCAAAAGCTAAGTAGAGGCCAAAAAATCCATAGTTTGAGTACTTCATGCATGTACCGTCACATGGATATGAAGCATAAGTTGCAGTGGGAAGCTCACTGTGCTACAATGCGGCCTAGCCGGCTGGGCCAACCACCGTCTGCCCCATCTTGTGCATCCGCAGCCTCTTCATCCTCTGTGACTGGGGGGACAGCAGTCACACATGTTTTTGGACGCAGACCTGCCACCTCTTTACCCGCAACAGTCAGTGTGATTGGCAGGTCGTCAGTTCATTGGGAAGTGGAAACACCTGCTATTGTTGAGCGCTCTCCGACATCGAGAGCACCACCTTTGGATCAAGGCAACCTAACATGTCCGCCTGCATCTTCCTCACAGACCGGCAGTTTGCCGGGGACACCCTACTCAACACCGTCTAAGCACAACAGCCAGCCCTCGGTCCCTCAGATGTGGAAAAGTAAAAGACCATTTCCTCCTAGCCATGAGAAAGCTAAGAGGTTGAATTTCACCATCTGCAAGCTGTTGGCTACAGAAATGCTGCCTTTCCACCTGGAGGACACAGAGGATTTTCAAGACCTTATGTCCGTCACAGTGCCCCAGTACCAGATGCCCAGTCGGCACTACTTCTCAAAGAAAGGTGTGCCTGCACTCCACTAGCATGTCGCACACAACATCACAGCTTCTTTGAGAAACTCTGTGTGTGACAGGGTGCACTTCACCACAGACACTTGGACGAGAAGGCATGGACAGGGGCGTTACATGTCGCTGTCTGGGCACTGGGTAACTATGGTGACAGCAGGACAAGGGGCTGCTGTCCAAGTCTTACCATCCCCACGAGTTGTGCGTCAATCCTCTTTATCTCGAAGTTCCTCCACTGCTTCTGCCTCCTCAACCTCGTCTCGGTCCTCCACCTGCACCCAAAGCCTGTCTGGTAATGCCACCTGCTTTCTAACCGCGCAGAATGAATCCTGCACACCTCCTTACTATGCTGGCAGCAGGGCTCAACGGCATCAGTGTTTACTTTGAAATGTCTGGGAAATGTGAGTCACACAGCTGAGGAGTTGTGGTCAGCTCTGGAGACCCAGTTTCATGAAAGGTTGTCTCCACTGGACCTGCAACCAGGGAAGGCCATGTGCGACAATGCTGCAAACCTGGGTGCGGCACTTCGCCGGGACAATGTCACACACGTGCCTTGTATGGCTCACGTGTTGAACCTGGTTGTCCAGCAATTTTTAGCCCACTATCCCGGACTAGATGGCCTTCTGCAGAGGGCACGGTCGCTGTGTGCTCACTTCCGCCGTTCGCATCCCGTAGTTCAACGACTTACATCTCTACAGAAGTCATTGGGCCTGCCAGTTCACCGGCTGAAATGCGATGTGCCGACACGGTGGAATTCAACTCTGCACATGTTGCAGCGACTGTGGCAGCACCGACAAGCCCTGGTGCAATACGTTCTGACGTATAGCCTGGGCCAACGGGATCCAGAGGTGGGGCAAATCACGCTGCAGGAGTGGTCTCAGATCAGGGACCTATGAAGTTGACGCGCCCCCTGGGCCATGGGGTACCCTGAGCCGGGCCGGTAGACGCTGGGGGTTGTAGTCACTGTGGCGGTGACCCAGTCCGTGACCCAGGGCGGTCAATCCAAGGGTAATTTGTATATATGGATTTTATAATGTCTGACTACGCCACCTGTGGAGTGCGGCCAAAGGGGCCGTCGCTGCGGAACAGTCCTCTGAAGCTGGTGGTTTTGCAGCAACGGTATTATTACTCACCACAGGAAGAGTGTAGCTTCAGGGCAGTGTGGGTGGATGATGGTGGTTGTAGTGCAGGGAGTCAGTAATGAACACAGAGTCCGTGTGATGCCGTCTCAAGATATTACTCACAGTTGTTGTAGTCCAGATTACAGGTACCAGAGCAATCTCCCCCGTCGTGCTGTGCATACTCAGTGAGGGGCTCAGTCCACCCCCAGATAGCTCCGAAGTACTTAGCAGGACCCCCTTCTGTGTGTCCTTTCTCTGGCCTTCTCCCTGCACCTCACACCCAGTGACACTTCTATCCGGTATCCTCGGGCCTTGGCGGGTGACGTGTGTTCTGTCCCCTGGGTCCTATGTGGCTACCTTCTTAGTGAGACTGGTGTGGACTTTGGCCTGCAGTACATGAAATGCAGCAGCCTCCGGTTTCTAGTTGAGCCTTGCTGTTTCTCCGCTATTTGAGGGACCGGTTCCCCTTATCTGGCCTGACCCCTCTACCTCCTGGTAGCAGCGGGAGTACGGGTGGCCTTCTGCACGGCCCGTAGCCGTAGGGTCCCTTCGGTTCCTGGAGCCTTCCAGCTCCCACTCCTCTCTTCTCTCCTTCAGTCCTGGGCCTCCCAGGCTAGGCCCGCCTCCGGAGCAGAGCTCATGCCTAGTCTCTGCTCCTGTCACTTTTCCTCCTCTGTCTGGCTTGCTCTTTCTAAGATGGCTTCCTATTTATACTCTCCTTGTCATGTGCTCCCCTAAGCTGCTCCCCTATGCACCCACTACATAGGACCCTCAAACCAGCTAGGGACCTGGGACTGTGCTCTCCCTTAGGAGCAATCTCGCCCTACCCCCACTGCGGGTATGTGTTGGATGCAGGAGTCAGGGTCCCGAGCCATACGCCTTCCTTACCTGAGGGTGAGATACCACACCTCTGGGTGAGATGCAGTAACTCTGTGGCTACTGAACCCTCAGGGGCGCCACACACCCTTCTGCACAGTTTTGAAATGGCGACGAAGATGTTTAGTGCTGACGACGGTGCCATTATCAGCATGACTATTCCGGTGATTTACATGCTGGAGCACACATTAAACAGAATTCAGAGTCAGGTGGTGGGACAAGAGGAGGTGGAGGAAGTAGAGGAGGAGTCGTATGCGGAAGGGATAACATCTCCAAGGTCCAGAAGGTTGGCAGCACCAAGGCGGCAGGCATGGGAGGGTGGGGGAGAGGGATTAACCAGGGCGCATGGTAGCAGCCAAACTGTTGAGGAAGGTGCAGGAGCCGAGGAAGAAGTGGAGGACGAACTGGCGATGGGCATGGAAGACTCATCAGATGAGGGAGACCTTGATCACATTTCTGTTGTGCGAGGTTGGAGGGAGAGGGCAGAGGAAGGAAGCATGATTCTTACCTCGCTACCAACACAACAAGGACTTGGTACTTCTGGATGCGCAAGAAACATGAGTGCCTTCTTGCTGCACTACCTGCAACATGACCCCCGGATTGTCAGAATTCGAAGTAATCCCGACTACTGGGTTGCCACACTCTTAGATCCCCGGTACAAAAGTATATTTGCCGAAATAATTCCTGCCATAAAAAGGTATTGACGAATGCAGGAGTATCTGCAGACGCTGTTGCAGAATCTTACATGTGCTTTTCCACAAAACACCAGTGGTGCACGTAGTGAATCTCACAGTTCTAACTTGCCAACGGTGGGACTGTCGAGTCTTCATCACTCAAACAGTAACAGTAACACAGTATCTGCTGGTAACAGCAATTTTGTGGAATCGTTTCACCACTTTTTTAGACCATCCTTTGCAAGGCCACAGGAGACAAGAAGTCTGACACATAGTCAATGCCTAGAGAGGATGGTACAGGAGAATCTCCAAGTGAACATCGAAGCCATGACTGTGTCACTGGACCCTTGCTCATTTTGGTATTCCAATCTGGAATAATCGCCGGAGCTCACCACTCACGCCTTGGAGATCTTGTCATGCCATGCAGCCAGCGTTCTCTCTGAACGTGTGTTCAGCGCTGCTGGTGGTGTGCTGACAGATAAGCGCACGCGGCTGTCCACTGAGAATGTAGACAGACTCACGTTCATAAAGATGAACAAATCATGGATTCGCAAGGACATTTCTACCCCTGTGTCATCCTTGGGAGACTAAAAGCTTGGGGATTTGGTAAAATCACCTCACCAACCGTTTTAAGCAACAGTGGGGCAATTGATGCCACTTAACCCTAGAACGCATGACCATAAAAATCTACACTTTCACATACCTGGGGCCCTTTAGGCCCGTGTGCAAATAACATGGAATAACTCAAACTCAAATGACAAACAACTATATACATGAAGAATACCTAGAGTTTCAAAATTCTAACTAAAGTAATCTTGCAGAAAATAGAAAACAATTAACTGGGCGGGCCTGCAAGGCCACAGGTATGCGTTCTAGGGTTAAGTGGTGTCTGTGCCACAATTTTGGGAGTCCCCTTGCTGTGTCTTACGTGACGTTGGCATCGTCAATTCCAGGTGGGTTGGGTCGCACCCCCCCCCTTTTAACTGTAAGAAACTACATACACTATGGCTTGGGGTAACACAGATGGTTGAGTCTGAAGAGCTGTTTACTTAGAGGTCTGCTCCAAATCTTCAGTGTCTGCTAGTCAGCGTAGAATTTTTAACTGCATCTAGCCTGGGCAATACTTTGGGCGTAGTAGCCCAGCTGCGAAGCAAGCTGCACCGCCTGTGTATCTAATAAGAATTTTTAAATGAATCTAGCCTAGGCAGACTGTGGGGACCCCCAACCAAACCCAGACGCTCAGCCCCCCTACCGCCCCCCTTTCATGGACAATACAATAATGTAACTCTCACAACTGGATGGGTGAGGATCGGTCACAGCTTTATTAACTCTTTATAATCATTCCATTAGAAAGGCATTTTATTTCTAAAATAATTCAGCTTGTTGCAGCATGCCCTGGGTCCCCACTCCGGCAAGTTGGCCAACAAGTGTAACTCTCCAACATGTCCTTTCTATTTCCAGGCCACGGAGGATCCAGCATACTCGTATGCAGGACTCTGACCCCCACCCATCACTCTTAACGCTTGTTCCACTCCGTTTTGGAGTCCTGACAGGAATATGTCCAGTCCAATATCTATTAAGTGAACACCGTCGGGCAGTATGAGGCCTGCTTTATCTCCTTCCAGTTGTCGGTGTCGTATCACTACACCGCCTCTGTCTCTTCTAAATTTTGCCATCCGAATATTGGTTACCCGCCTTGTCCATTCGATGGCCGTGATGTCTCGCGCACCTTGCCATACCGCTATCGGCACAATCTCTGACCATACTATAGCTAATTTTGTGAAAAATTCTCTGAAGCGCTCAGTGTCTAGTTTCATTATTGCCATTAGTTATGCGCTCTTGTGATGACCTAGGTTGTTTCCCCCGGCCTGTATAACTAAGATGACCGGACCTCTTGCCTCTCTCCCTACCTTGATTACCTCCATTAGTACCTGTGGCCATAGCAGGCCTCTAATACCTCTCCAGTTGAAATATGTGTTATGAAACTCTAATTTCCTCCTGCCTGGGTGGACTTTCGCCCTTTTTTGTGCCCAATATATATACGAGTGGCCTATCACTCACACTGTTGGCTTAGCGTCACCTGTAAAAGAAACAAACCACGTTAGGATAACAAGTCCGGTCTTATGTATCTCGCCAAACACGTGGATCGCCATCTCCCTATCCTCTGAACTTCCGTTTCTGACAGTCCTGCTCTTGCTGCTTCCGTGGCCGCACCTATGCGGAATGAGTGTGTCCTGTAATCTTTGGGGTGGTTCCCTGCCGATGTTATGCATTTATTAAATATAGCTTGGAACAGGTATCTTGATAATGGCGTTCCATCAATGTGTGAAAGGAAGAAATTACTATGTGATCTGATGGTTAGATATGTTTCTACTATTGTTACCCGACTCAGTGTACCGTTTGTGGGTTGTAGAAGTACCCAAGTACCCCTGCCCGCTGGAACCGTTTTCGATTGGTGTATGCGTAGACGTATTGCATTATTGGCTATGACTACGTCCTGGTGTAATAAGCCTCCACTGGTGGTAATTTTGGATTGAGGGACTAATTCGCTTATACATAGCGCCCCGAAGAAGGCGATCACAAATGCAGTAGACATTAGTGTTGCTTCAAATTGTGAGTGTCATGTTAATGGTGTTAGGGATATGATGTGAGAAATCAGTTTTAGTGACACGGGACGGGACGTCTACATTCCTGACTTGGCTGACCCCTTTTCCACCCTTTTATGGATTGTCTGATGATGAATCTTTGTCACATCTCCCCAATTCAGTAGTTGGAAGTGAAATGCTACTCCGGTCAGACACCGCTGCGCTGACGCTCCTGATATGCCCCTCATCATTAGCTGGTGGAGAAATTCTATGGTGACTTGTGATCTGGCTTGTTCACATTGGTCAACCCGTCTGCCTGCTACTAGTCGTGTCCACTCTTCCCATGCCTTACCGTATGCTTGCCACGTTGACGGGGCAACTAACGCTCTGATTAATGGCATCAACTATTCGCCACTAGATCCCATAGGGAGGGTGGGCAACTGTTGCCCGATGGGTGGGCGTTGTGGAAGAGCTCTGTGAAAATCTGCCAATTGAATTGTTATAAAGCGTTAGCAGCAGCTTTATACCCCTCAGCATAGTGGCTAGCGTGGACCCATACATTGTGTTTTAGGCACAGGAATGCTAGCCTGCGTAGTAGGCCTAGCACTGGGAGAGACGATGATGCCATCTTATTAATGCAGTGCGCTAGGCTGGTGTTTTGTGTTATGAAGCGTATATTTTTGTTAGCCAGGCACGCGCCCCATATTTCTATTGCTACCACTATTGGGAAAAATTATTTTCAGGGCTAGATGCAGCTAAAAATTATTATTAATTTCAAAGCTGGTGGAGCTTGGTATAGATGGCCTAATACAATGAGTCCCACACACTGCTAGAAGCCCAAATATTTTTTCAGAGCTAGATGCAGATAAAAATTATTTTTAATTTGCAACCTGATGGAGGTCAGTATAGATGAACTAATAGACCCAGTCCCACACACTGCTAGAAGCCCAAATATTTTTTCAGAGCTAGATGCAGAAAAAAATTATATTCAATTTGCAGCCTGATGGAGGTCAGTATAGATGGACTAATAGAACAAGTCCCACTCACTGCTAGAAGCCCAAATATTTTTTCAGAGCTAGATGCAGAAAAAAATTATATTCAATTTGCAACCTGATGGAGGTCAGTATAGATGGACTAATAGACCAAGTCCCACACACTGCTAGAAGCCAAAATACTTTTTCAGAGCTAGATGCAGATAAAAATTATTTTTAATTTGCAACCTGATGGAGATCAGTATAGATGGACTAATAGACCAAGTCCCACACACTGCTAGAAGCCCAAATATTTTTTCAGAGCTAGATGCAGATAAAAATTATTTTTAATCTGCAACCTGATGGAGGTCAGTGTAGATGGACTAATAGCACAAGTCCCACACACTGCTAGAAGCCCAAATTTTTTTTCTGAGGTAGATGCAGAAAAAAATGATATTCAGTTTGCAACCTGATGGAGGTCAGTATAGATGGACTAATAGAACAAGTCCCACACACAGCAAGAAGCCCAAATATTTTTTCAGAGCTAGATGCAGATAAAAATTATTTTTAATTTGCAACCTGATGGAGATCAGTATAGATGGACTAATAGACCAAGTCCCACACACTGCTAGAAGCCCAAACATTTTTTCAGAAGTAGATGCAGAAAAAAATGATATTCAATTTGCAACCTGATGGAGGTCAGTATAGATGGACTAATAGAACAAGTCCCACACACTGCTAGAAGCCCAAATATTTTTTCAGAGCTAGATGCAGAATAAAATTATATTGAATTTGCAACCTGGTGTAGGTTAGTATAGATGGACTAATAGAACAAGTCCCACACACTGCTAGAAGCCCAAATATTTTTTCAGAGCTAGATGCAAAAAAAAATGATATTCAATTTGCAACCTGATGGAGGTCAGTATAGATGGACTAATAGACCAAGTCCCACACACTGCTAGAAGCCCAAATACTTTTTCAGAGCTAGATGCAGAAAAAAATTATTTTTAATTTGCAACCTGATGGAGATCAGTATAGATGGACTAATAGACCAAGTCCCACACACTGCTAGAAGCCCAAATATTTTTTCAGAGCTAGATGCAGATAAAAATTATTTTTAATTTGCAACCTGATGGAGGTCAGTGTAGATGGACTAATAGACCAAGTCCCACACACTGCTAGAAGTCCAAATATTTTTTCAGAAGTAGATGCAGAAAAAAATTATATTCAATTTGCAACCTGATGGAGGTCAGTATAGATGGACTAATAGAACAAGTCCCACACACTGCTAGAAGCCCAAATTTTTTTTCTGAGGTAGATGCAGAAAAAAATGATATTCAGTTTGCAACCTGATGGAGGTCAGTATAGATGGACTAATAGAACAAGTCCCACACACTGCTAGAAGGCCAAATATTTTTTCAGAGCTAGATGCAGATAAAAATTATTTTTAATTTGCAACCTGATGTAGATCAGTATAGATGGACTAATAGACCAAGTCGCACACACTGCTAGAAGCCCAAACATTTTTTCAGAAGTAGATGCAGAAAAAAATGATATTCAATTTGCAACCTGATGGAGGTCAGTATAGATGGACTAATAGAACAAGTCCCACACACTGCTAGAAGGCCAAATATTTTTTCAGAGGTAGATGCAGATAAAAATTATTTTTAATTTGCAGCCTGATGGAGGTCAGTATAGATGGACTAATAGAGAAAGTCCCACACACTGCTAGAAGGCCAAATATTTTTTCAGAGCTAGATGCAGACAAAAAATTATTTTTAATTTGCAACCTGATGGAGGTCAGTATAGATGGACTAATAGAGAAAGTCCCACACACTGCTAGAAGGCCAAATATTTTTTCAGAGCTTGATGCAGATATAAATTATTTTTAATTTGCAACCTGATGGAGGTCAGTATAGATGGACTAATAGAGAATGTCCCACACAGTGCTAGATGGCCAAATATTTTTTCAGAGCTAGATGCAGAAAAAAATTATATTCAGTTTGCAACGTGATGGAGGTCAGTATAGATGGACTAATAGAACAAGTCCCACACACAGCTAGAAGCCCAAATATTTTTTCAGAGCTAGATGCAGATAAAAATTATTTTTAATTTGCAACCTGATGGAGATCAGTATAGATGGACTAATAGACCACGTCCCACACACTGCTAGAAGCCCAAACATTTTTTCAGTAGTAGATGCAGAAAAAAATGATATTCAATTTGCAACCTGATGGAGGTCAGTATAGATGGACTAATAGAACAAGTCCCACACACTGCTAGAAGGCCAAATATTTTTTCAGAGGTAGATGCAGATAAAAATTATTTTTAATTTGCAGCCTGATGGAGGTCAGTATAGATGAACTAATAGAGAAAGTCCCATACACTGTTAGAAGGCCAAATATTTTTTCAGAGCTAGATGCAGATATAAATTATTTTTAATTTGCAACCTGATGGAGGTCAGTATAGATGGACTAATAGAGAAAGTCCCACACACTGCTAGAAGGCCAAATATTTTTTTCAGAGCTAGATGCAGAAAAAAATTATATTCAGTTTGCAACCTGATGGAGGTCAGTATAGATGGACTAATAGAACAAGTCCCACACACAGCTAGAAGGCCAAATATTTTTTCAGAGGTAGATGCAGATAAAAATTATTTTTAATTTGCAGCCTGATGGAGGTCAGTATAGATGGACTAATGGAGAAAGTCCCACACACTGCTAGAAGGCCAAATATTTTTTCAGAGCTAGATGCAGACAAAAAATTATTTTGAATTTGCAACGTGATGGAGGTCAGTATATATGGACTAATAGAACAAGTCCCACACACTGCTAGAAGGCCAAATATTTTTTCAGAGCTAGATGCAGAAAAAAATTATATTCAGATTGCAACCTGATGGAGGTCAGTATAGATGGACTAATAGAACAAGTCCCACACACTGCTAGAAGCCCAAATATTTTTTCAGAGCTAGATGCAGAAAAAAATTATATTCAATTTGCAACCTGATGGAGGTCAGTATAGATGGACTAATAGAATGATGCTATGCCCAAAAGGTTTTACTTCACTAGGTGCAGTAAAAAAATTGGTATTCTATACACAGGTGGTATGTCTTGCAACACAGATAGGCTACTCCACTGACTAACACACTCTGCAATAGGCCAAAAAGGATTAGCTTTGCTAGATTCAGCCAAATGCTGTGAAAAAAACTTGCACTGCACTGGCACAGACCTGCCTGGCAAAAACTGATAGGAACTGATGTAACCTAGTCCTGAAAAGGACTGCAATTACAATTAGTCTTTACTCCCACAATCTTTCTATTTAAGAGCACAGACCTGCCTGATAAAAGTCGTAGGAAATGCTGTAACCTAGTCCTTAAAAGGACTGCAATCACAACTATTCCCTACTCCCAAGCTATCTGTAGATTTGTGCGAAAATTGGCTTGAAATTAACAAGGTATAGCGCACACAGCAACAGCGGTGCCGTCTAACATGCAGCTGCAGCAGTGAGAAAATGGTGGCGACATTGAAAATGGCTGGGTCTTATAGGGCAAGGACATGTGACATACACTGCCAATGACACATGCCCTTGCTTGTGTGAAAAAAAGCACTTCGCTCCGTGTGTGCGCTGCTGATAGGCTGACAGATTGCACCTCCCCACTGCAAATGCAGGAAAGAGAAAAAAAAATGGAGATCTTCATTATTCCTGCAGCGATCCATCCCCTGCCCCTCCCCCCACCCCGCTGTACACTCAAACTGCGGATTAACATTAATTTTCATCATTACTGAGAAAAAATCCAGTTATGATTTTGGTGCACGAACAGTTATCGAACATAACCTCGAACAGCCGAATTTTTCTCAAATCGTTCGTGTTCGCCGAACGGCTCGAACACCGCCCAAAACAGCTCGAATTTGAGATTGGCGAACAGTTCGAGTAGAACAACGCTCATCTCTAGTTTTCACTTCCTCCTTTTGGTTTGTCCTATCACACCTTGGGAGGGGCTATTTATACTGTTCTGGCACATGCAGTCTTTTCTGGCTATATTTCAAGTTAGATGGAGGTTTAGAGTCCCAGCTTCCCAGTTAAGGATTATCTTGTTGAGGTTTTCTCTATTGCTTCTCCTGTGGTTAGTTTGCGTGTTCCCCTTCTCAGCATTCTTCCTATTTTGTTACATTTAGTGTCTGGGGTTTCAACGTATACCGAATGTCTTTTTAGTTTTGTTTCTTTTTCTTTCATGTATGACTGTGTGAACACATCCTTAGCCCTGTGCCTCACTCTCTGTCTGTGCACCATATGTTCTATTGTTATTGTTTTTGGTTACTCTTTGTGTATAATTGAGGGTGCAGTTAAGGATACTCAGGTACAGGCGACTTTAAGTTGTGCCATTGTGTAATTTTAGGGTGTCAACCTCCTCGGTCATGCAGGGACAAATCAGGGTCAAGTTAGGGATTTGCCTAGTCTGTGTAGGAACATGTGGTGTGCAGGTTGAACATCTCTCTTTTTTTGTTCAATCCTGTGCAAGTGTTAGGGCTCAGTCATAAAAGTTATACACCTATTTTCCAGTCATTTAGAGGCCTTTTAGTATTGCTATTTGCGGCGAATACATTTTTGGGGAATATTCGGTAAAGCTGGCAAATTCTAATTTCAAATGATCCGTCCATCTCTACTAGCAATGCATACTATTGCTACATAGCACTGTATCAATTTACTTAGGTGTTCACTGTAATATGCTGTGAATATTTATAATTATTGCTTCCTTGTGATATGTGGATTTTGCAAATAGGTTTAGCATTCACTGATATTGGTCATTACTATGAGTTGGAAGATGCCAATCGCAGACAACACCCTCCCACAACTTACAATAGTAATTCATGTGTCTATTGATGCCCTAGAGGGAACCCCAACAAGCCTCTGCTAGCACTAGGGCAGAGAACTGAATCTTTGCACTAGGTGAAATAAAGTCTAGCTATTGGAATTTTCACTGCCAATGCAGAGTTAACATGCACAGCCTTACTGGATCAATCATTCTGTACAATATTTTTATGATGTTTGTTATGTCACACCTATGCACCAGTAATCAGCTTTTTATAGGTTGACATTTGCAGCTGAGAACTGTCACATATTTTAACAATTCATAAAACATCCTAATTATAGGAAAGAATAGTACATTTTGCAGGATATACTCAAAGGAACATAAAATGCATACTGTGTACAGAAGAACAGGATCCAAACTGTAGCGTGAGCTGAAAGGTTTTTTATAACTGCACAAAATTAATAACTGCCACTTATGAATATAATAAACAATGGATCTACAACTTCAGGTCATCCAAAGCACTAGTGGAAATTCCCAGGTTGTCCTATTCTTTCTAGTAGTGGGCAGGAAACTGAAATTTACTTACAATTAGCACCAAACCCCAGCTGCTGGAAAATGCTACACTAGGTCCTGCTAACATTTACATGGCATTTTCTCACTAATGACAAATAGTGTAATTGTTTGTGTCCATTTATCATTAATATACTTTGATTACTACAACTCTATCTTTCTGTAGTACTTATTGAGGTATAACTTTTTTTGCAATCATAGAGGCGTGGCGGCGCGGCTTCAGTCACCGCTTAGTATACCGTGAGCAGCAACTGTAAGCACGCCATAGCACATTGATTGACAGCCCTCTTTGCACTGATACACTGCTGAGACGGCTGTTAGTTAATGTGCTGGGGTGTGTTTACAGCCTCTATATACTGAGCAGTGACTGAAACCGCGCTCGCCACAACATCACTAATACTGAAAGCTGGAGGTTGCTGGGAGGAATAAAGTTCATTTCCTCCCAGCAGCTGGGCTTTCAGTACGGCAGTCGCACAGCTTTGAAATGCTATTAACCTGCAGACTCACTTTTTATCTGCAGGTTAACAATGCTTTGGGATATAACAAGTTCCTTTTAAAGCAATATTTTCCTGCACTCATTTGCTGACAAGTTCCTCTGAATGTACTATCCATGCAATAAAATTAAAAGGAAGACTGCACATTTTTCATGACAGTGCCTTGAAAAAGTAAAAAATTGTTCATACCCTGTGAACTTTTCCACATTTTTCTTGTTACACTCACAAAATTAAACGTATTTTATTAAGATTTTATGTGATACACCAACACAAAGTAGCAAGTATTTGTGAAGTGTAAAGGAACCCAAGAGGCCCATGGTCACTCTGGAGTAGCTGTATAGGTCCACAGCTCACAAGTTTGGCCTTTATGAAAGAGTGGCAAGAAGAGAGCTATTTTTTAAACCAAGCCATAAGGATTCCCTTATGTAATTTGAAAAACTCATGCAGGAGACACAGGTAGCATGTGGAAGAAAGTACTCTTGTCAAATGAGACCGAAGTACTCTTTGTGCTAAATGCAAAACACTATGTTTGGTGGAAAATTAACACTGCACATCCTCCTGAAAACACCATTCCCACTGTCAAACATTGTGGTGGCAGTATCATGCTGTGGGAATGCTTTTCTTCAGCTGGGACAGGGAAGCTGGTGAAATGATAAGAAGATGGGTGGAGCTAAATACAGGGCAATCCTGGAAGAAAACCTGTTTGTTCACCTTATAGCAGGACAATGACCCTAAACATACAGCCAGAACTAAAATGGAATAGGTAATATAAAAGCATATTCATGGGTGTGAATGGCCTAGTCAAAGTCCAGACCTATGTTCCATTTAGAATCTGTGACTAGACTTGAAAATTGCTGTTCACAGATGCCCTCCACCCAATCTCACTGAGCTAGAGCTATTGTGCAAAGAAATATGGGCAACATTTTCAGAGTCTAGATGTGCAAAGCAGGTAGAGACAAACCTCAAAAGACTTGCAGCAGTAAATGCAGCTAAAGGTGGTCTTACAGAGTATTGACTCGCGGGTTGAATACAAATGCATGTCCCAATTTTCAGATTTTTTTTTTTTAAATATTTAGAAAACCATGTAGAATTTCCTTTACACTTGACAAATGCTTGCTACTTTGTGTTGGTATATCACATAAAATCCCAACAAAATACATTTAAATTTGAGGCTGAAAAAATGTGGAAAATTTCACAGGGTATGAATACTTTTTCAAGGCAATGTAAGTCAATAAAGGGACATTCTAATATGTGTCAGTTAATAAGTCTTAAACACCCAAAAGGTCTCTTCTTGTATTTAGGGCAGCTATGATGAGCTATAAAGCATTGTGTCAGATTGTGTTATATAAACATTATCTTTTACTATTTGTAAAATACTACCTCTCTAATAACTTCTCGTGTAACACACATGGCTGATTTACATAGAATGAAATGGCTTTTGCTTGGAAAGCAATTTATCACCATATTTCTAAGTTAAATACAATGCATTATAAGCACAAGGGACACATAGCAATTACTATTGACAGGGTGTATTGGAAACACATAAATCACAATAATGAGGGTCATAAAACAGTTAGCTTGTAAAATCTTATATTTTTCTGCATTTAAAGTGGAAGACCTACAACACACAGTATCCTGACTTTTTACAAATATACAGTAAATCACGACATCGTATTAGTGAATCTTTAGCTAAACCGTCACTGTTTCTGAATTAGCCCTTTTCACTGCCAAGGCAATTTTCACACTTTGATAAACACAAATAAAAATGTAGAATCTTATTATAAAGCCATATCCATATACTGTACTTTCAAAGGACAACTTCACATTGAAAAAATACCATCCTGCACTTTACACTTATTGATGACTTGTACTTTTGCATCAAAGCTAATGTTTTGTAAAATTTGCACAAAATTCATGTTTGCATGTAAAGGTCTGACCCAAGCAAAGTTTGAGATATGCAATACCTGCTAAAAAAGATCAAGTAGTGCTTAGTTCATACTGTCATACTGTGAGAACTAAATAGGTCAAAAATCTCCATAATCTAAGTCACGCATGCATTTGAGTTAACATGGGGTAACATCTTTCCTTCATAGGAAACACCTAACTACATAATGATAATAATCCAAGGGTACCTATACCCTCTAATCTCTAATTGGTAAGAGGGGAACAAGTAGACAAGCTCCTGTTTCTTGCACCCTGGTGTTAGGGGAAGGATGCAGAAAGAAATAGATTATTTTCCTTACTCCCATCCACCCCTTTTATGTTGATCTCTGGCATCAAATGAGTGTTCCATCGCAAATATAACATTTATAATATTCAGCCTGAAACCAACGATTCTAGGATTTAATATAATACCAAAATGTAAGCTTTAGCTCTTATATTCTAGCCGCGGCAAATGGTAAAATGCAAGAAATATTGTATTACATACAGGTGCATTTCACTAAATTAGAACATCATCAAAAAGTTAATTTATTTCACTTCTTCAATACAATTAGGGAAAATCATATATTATATAGAGTCATTACAAACACAGTATTCTATTCATTGGCTGTAAGCCATAATCATCAACATTAACAGAAATAAACACTTGAAATAGATCACTCTGTTTGTAATGACTCTATATAACATATGAGTTTCACTTTTTGTATTGAACTGAAATAAATTAACTTTGTGATGATATTCTAATTTATTGAGATGCACCTGTATGTCCTTGGTATTGAAAAGCTGCATGCATGTACTGTACATACAGGTTTATGGTACATTTATATGGCTGTAGCTTTATAAAATCTTAGTTAAATAAAAACCCTATAAAATACTAGAAACATTAATTTCTCTAGTCCATCTTTGTTGCAGGGAACTGGTTATGGAGTACAGCAGCAAATAGGAAGGAGTGGATAGTGCACATAGTGTTCTAATCTTTTAGAAGTACCAATCGGAAATGCAACAAAAGTAAGATTACAATGGATTCAATTGATAGAACCTCCTGATCTTTACAATAAAGTTGCACCCTAAGATGTTAGCGATTAAGAGTTGGCCACTAACATTAATTTGCTCTCCATTATAGTTCATGGGAAAAAAAGAATAATCTAAGTTTTCTAATATTCCTTATCATCCCTTCAGTGCATTTATGGGAAATTTTGATCACAATCAACAAACATAGCAATCAAAGTTCACATATACCTGCCATTTTGGACACTTTCTACTCACAATGTGGATGTTACTGTATGTCAATGTCTGTCGAATCTTTCCAATTAGATCCACACCATGCGAACACTTCCTAAAAATCCTGTTAAACCTCAATTAACACCTTGCCTCTTCTGTTAAAACACTACTCCAGCTGATTTCTTATTATTTCAGCACTGGACTGGTGCTACTAATCTAAGTTCCCTGACTCCAGTATTATACTCATAAGCCGATGTCTTCAGCTTTTATTGGTGCCACCATCTTGTGACCGGAACTTTTGAAGGACCGGAAGTCAGAGGAAACGGTCACAAGCCCTCAATATAAGTCTATGAGATCCTCTTTCTGGTCTCCTTCTGTCTCTCATAGACTTACAATGAGTTGTGACTTCCAGCTTGCCGAGCCAATACTTGAACGATCTGCAGGTCACAAACTGCAGAAGACCGACCAGAGCTGAGCCAATAACAGAAGAAGACAGCGGCTGGTAAGTATGAGACTAAGTGCAGGCAACTTAGATTAGTAGAACCTACACCTGACATAAGAAAAAATGTGCTTTAGTGCTAGTGGTGCTTTAAAACTGTACTTTTGTAAGTGTATGGAAAGAGAAGGATCACCCTCATGAAGACCTTATACCATTGATACAGTATGTGTTATATATCTGCACTTTCCATATGTTGATGTTTGATGCAATTGTTTAATGTGTGATTAATACTCCTCGATGCACTTGTGTTAGGAAAGTGAAAGTATCACTGAAGATGCAGGGCACAGCAGGGTTGATAGTTAGCCAGCCATGTAGCTGGGAGAGATTTTCAGAAAGCAAAAAGGGAAGTTGCTAGAAGTTGCAGGAGTTAGTGTGCACTGTGTCAGAGAGTAGAGAAGATTTTGCTCCAGCGAGACTGACATTGCCAGACCATCATATGGGTGTGTGATATGAAGGCGATACAGAGGTAGCAAGCCAGCAACTGAATTAATGAGTTGCAGAGTGGTCTGGAGACAGCAAGAAAGCCAGAGTGCTTTGAGTGTATGGAAGAAGTAGTAGACTGGAGAGCTCAGCTTCTGGAGGACTGAGACACAGGTCTGAAGAAGGTAGCCATGGGATTGTGGGGAACCTGAGATAGCACAGTGGAAGAATGGGACCAAGGCTGGCATGTAGGCCAGACCTGTGAACATTGATAAAGAGATACCAGGCTTGCCAGGGTGGTGCACTAGTACTGCATGAGAATGAGCTGAGAAAGAAGCTAACTGGAGATGGTGAGCCCCATTGAAAGATGCTGTTTTACACTAACATTGCAAGATATGTGCCTCCACCTGCAACCACAGAGTCTGAACCTCTTGACTGTCCAGAAAATGTAAAAGTGTGATTCATGCTGCCTAGTGTACATGTTATACCTATTTGATCAGTTAACAACAATTCATTTTTGTATCCATGAGTGACTTCTTCATTATGAGGTTACTGTGTCCTACACCATCTAGCAATATGGAAAGAAGATCAAGAAAAGGGACATCATCACACACACACACTCAGGAGCCCTCGTCACTGGTTTTAAGAGGTGCAACTACATGTATTGGCAAGTGTGTCACTTTGCATATTTCACACGAATGTAAGAAACTTTGTACTACTGTATGGCTGAGTGGCCACTATGCGTTTTTCAAGCATTTTGCAGCGGAATTTCCGCAGTGAAAATGCTTGGTAATACGTGCCCATTAATTTTGTGGACACGCAGCGTAATTGCCGCCATTGACTTGCATTGAAATGCTTGATATCCGCATCACTACATGTGCACACGTGGATATGAAGTGATTCAATGTGCCGATGGTACCCGGATTTGGAGAAGAGGAGACTCTCCTCCAGACCCGGGTAGCATAGTACCTGTAAAAAAGAGAATTTAAAATGAAAAATAAAAATTATACTTACCTTCTGATGGCCCCCGGCCTCCTCAGCGATGCGTGCGGTGTGTTGGGTGGCTCGCGGTGGTGTGAGGACCTGACATGACATCATTTAGTCATGTGACAGGTCACGCGAACGCTGATGTCGGCGGTTCGCGTGACCTGTCACATGACTAAATGACGTCATGGCAGGTCCTTTTACATAACCGCAAGACACCGGGGAGACCGGACACATCGGAGAAGGAGACTGAGGGCCATCAGAAGGTAAGTATAATCTTTATTTTTTATTTTTTACCATTCATCATTTTTTTTTTAACTATTACTTGGTCACGCTATATAAATCCATGCTGATTGCATGGATTTATATAGTGTGACCAAGTTGTCAAGCACTTTTCCAAGTGATGCTAAAATCGCTTGGAAAAGCGCTTGATAACCCGCATGCAGAAATGTATGCAAAAACGCTTGACAAACACTTCTACCTGGCGGGAAAAATGCATGTAAAATCTGCATGCATTTTTCTGGCCAGGGAGAAGTGGAAAAAATATGCTGCATTTCTGCATTGTGGGCACATAGCCTATAGCTTGTGAAAGAAATCAGCTTCCTCCCTCACTTATCAGACACTTCTTTATCTCCCCCTGCCTCCTGAACTTGACACACACTCTGAAAAACAGTTCAAATACCTTTTCTTTAGACAAGACAGATTGAAGGCTTACTATTTGTAATGTGACCTAAGCCATTATATTTTATGGAGAGAGTGGGGAGGAGGAGCAGGGAAAGAAAATAGGCAAAGGTAGACATAGAAAGATTAGTTTGAGCTTTCTAACAAGTCTTTTACATCACCCCATAGCTAATTCACATCAAGACAGCTCATCACTCCGGTATAATATACTGCATGTAGCTGTAGCTTGTTCTGTGTGCTAAAAAATAAAGAAAAAAAAGAAATAGCATGATTTTCAGTTTGTGAGCTGTTCTGTGTATGGCAGAGATCAAAGTAGCTAGACTCTTACCTCCAACTCCCAGTAGATTGCAAATTAAGAGATAGATCATGCAGTGGGGAAAACTAGTGAAAATGAAGGATAAAATGGCCAGATATAGTGTTATTCCTCACATACATACACAGGACATCCTATTCTGAAAAGTTACGGGAGAATACGGTTACCCTTTAACTACAAAACCAAAAAATATTGTGTGAAGAAAGGCTTATATTACCAAGAATCATAATTTAAGGATTGGGAGATGACCTTTTGGGCTGCAAATATTTTAATTAACTGCAACTAGAAATAATTAAAGCTCAGATGCTGACACCCATAAAACAAGCTGGTCACGCTGCTCATTAATATAACTAGTGACATCGGGCAAATTAATTACAAGCCTTAATTATTACGGGGCACATGTAATTTCCTTAGTAAACATAATTATTGTTTTTCAACACTCAGTATACAGTATATATACATTGATTGTATAAGGAGAGAATGTCTAATGTGGGAGTAAAAAACAGATGATCACTGATCACATGCACTATTATAGTGGTCACACGTGGGGTTAATATAATCTATTGTTAAATACAGTATATCATTATGACTATAGGAGCAAATGTCTGTGTATTTTGTTTGACTTGCAGATTTTTTTCAGATTTTGAAGCAAAAATATTAAAAGTTATAGCTTTTGAGAAATTTCAGGTTACACCTGTTAGTAGACTAACTTACAACATAACAAACAACTAAAACATACATAAATCCATGCATACTTTAATAGACTTTGAACAAATTAGCATACAACATTGGAGATGATACAGAAAAAACGAGGTAGATACTCTATACTTGTCTTTTTGTAGTAGTCTGTTGAGATGGCAAATTCAGAATATTCATGTATCAATACCTGCTGTCCGGACTATAAACAAAAAGCAGTACAAAAGTGTACTGAATTCAGTGTACTTAAATTGAATTTGAACTGAATTTGAATTGTTTTAACTAAAAGGAATCCAAAAAGTCATGAACATTTACATTTGTATTATGTCTGTAGAGATGGTGTTGGTAAATGTTGAGCACAAGATGACTTCTATCATAAGTACACAGATAACTTTACTAAATAATAGCCCAAGCCATGTTGTTTTATATCTGAATGGTTATATTTTCTTTAGAGCAAATTATTAAATATACAATACATTTACTATATCTCATGAATCTTTAATCTGCATTTGGAATTTTCAATGCTTATCCACTGGCAGTACTAGCAGACTGCTCCATAGTATTTTAAGTGTGCTGCTTTAGACTAATGCAGTGTAACTCCTGCAGAAATGGTTTTACCGTAAGAGAGATAATAGCCTCTAATTGAGAATACTGATGAGGTTTGACTAATGTGCCTTTTTGACCACAGAAAAAGTCAGTCTGTTCCATGAGTCCCAAAGGAGTACTTGTAATTAGCACTCATCCATCATACTGTATATACTGGATTTTCTTATTGTATTCAACAATTCACTAGACCTGATTACATCTGCTAATTAAAGCAAATAATTATTAGTGGCACAACTGGTTAATAATTGCATATGAACAGGCAATATTTAACTGCTTAACTACCAGAGTGCAATGCAATATTTTTTATTTTTATTAATATTATTATAGAACCATTTATTCCATGGCGCTTTACATGTGAAAAAGGGGTATACATAGCAAAAACAATTCCAATAATCTTGAACAAAACGTTATGGCGACTGGTACAGGAGGAGAGAGGTCCATGCCCGCGAAGGCTCACAATCTACAAGGGATGGGTGAAGATACAGTAGGTGTGGGTAGGGCTGGTCGTGGAGCGATATGTTGGAGCATTGGTTAATGCAGGTTGAAGGCTTGTCGGAAGAGGTGGGTCTTCAGGTTCCTTTTGAAGGTTTCCACGGTCGGCGAGAGTCTGATATGTTGGGGTAGAGAGTTTCAGAGTAGGGGGGATGCACGGGAGAAATCTTGTATGCGATTGTGGGAAGAGGAGATAAGAGGGGAGTAGAGAAGGAGATCTTGTGAGAATCGGAGGTTGCATGCGGGTATGTACCATGAGACTATATCAGAGATATATGGAGGAGACAGGTTGTGATTGGCTTTGCATGCCATGGTTAGGGTTTTAAACTGGAGTCTCTGACCAATGGGGAGCCAGTGAAGAGATTGACAGAGAGGAGAGGCCAGGAAATAGAGCGGGGACAGGTGGATTAGTCAGGCAGCAGAGTTTAGAATACATTGGAGGGGCGCAAGAGCAGGAGGTTGGAGTAGTCGAGGCGGGAGATGATGAGGATGTGCACTAGTGTTTTTGAAGATTCATGGTTGAGGAATGTGCGGATCTGGGAGATATTTTAAGTTGGAGTCGGCAGGAAGTGGAAAGGGCTTGGATATGAGGTTTGAAGGAGAGTTCAGAGTCCAGGGTTACCCCAAGGCAGCGAGCTTGGGGGACTGGGGAGAGTGGACAGCCATTGACATGGATAGATAGGTCAGTTGGGAGGGGGTTGAATGAGATGGCGGAAAGATGATAAATTCTGTTTTGTCCATGTTAAGTTTTAGAAATGTAGCAGAGAATAAGGATGAAATAGAGGACAGACATTGTGGGATTTTGATTAGTAGGAGATATCGGGTCCAGAGAGGTAGATCTGTGTGTCGTCGGCATAGAGGTGATAATGAAAGCCATGAGACACTATGAGCTGTCCCAGGCCTAAAGTGTAGATGGAGAAGAGTAGGGGTCCTACAACTGAACGTTGGGGGACACCGACAGATAGGGGGTGAGATGAGGAGGTGGTGTGTGAGTGGGAGACACTGAATGTCCGGTCTGTTAGGTATGAGGAGATCCAGGATAGGGCCAAGTCTGTTATGCCGAGAGATGAGAGAGTCTGGAGTAAGAGGGAATGGTCCACTGTGTTGAAGGCAGATGACAGGTCCAGGAGGAGGAGGACAGAGTAGTGTTGCTTGGATTTGGTGGTTAGTAGGTCGTTGGTGACTTAAGTCAGTGCAGTTTCAGTAGAATGATGCGGACAGAAACCAGATTGTAGGCGGTCAAAGATGGAGCAGGAGGAGAAGTGGGAGGACATTTCAGAATGGACAGGTTGTTCCAGTAGTTTTGAGGCATAGGGGAGTATATTGGGCGATGGCTAGTCAGAGAGGATGGGTCAAGGGAGGGCTTTTTGAGGATGGGTGTGATCGAGGCATGTTTGAAGCATGAGGGGAAGACGCCAGTTATTAGTGACAGGTTGAAAAGGTGGGTTAGGGTTGGGATGAAGATAGTGGTAAGGTTAGGGATGAGGTGGGACGGGATTGGGTCAAGTTCACAGGTGGTGAAGTGTGATTTGGAGAGTAAAGAGGAAAGTTGATGTTCCGTAATGGTGGAGAAGGTGGTTATGGAGGAGGAGGATTAAGTAGGTGTGGGGAACTGTGGGGACTTTAGCCAAAACCTTTGTCTGATGGTGTCAATGTTCTGCTTGAAGAATGAGGCAAAGTCTTCAGCTGAAATAAGAGGAGAGGGAGGAGGCATTGGGGGATGGAGGAGAGAATTGAAGGTGTTGAATAGTTGTTTGGGGTTGTGAGACAGAGAGTATATGAGAGATGATAAGTATGTGTAGCACCCCGAGGGTTCGGTTGCTACAGGGGTATTGCACCTCATCCAGAGGTGTGATATTCCACTGCCAGGTAAGGATGGAGTGTGGACCAAGGCTCAGTTAGCTGCACACACACACCCCATTTCCAGGGGACAGTTAGACGGTGCTCCCAGCTGTGGGCACAACTGACCATGTCCCTGGCTGGAGTGGGGAGGGGGAAGAGAACCCAGTGGTGTAGGAGCAGAAAGGGGGCGGTTTCTGGGAGCACAGGAAGGAGCTCATTGGGTGCAGGTCACCTGATCTCAGATACAGAAGCAGATAAAAGGTGGGGGCCATCTTAGGAGGGAAGTCAGTCAGAGCAGAAGGGAGAGAGAGCTGACAGGGAGCAGCGGCTCAGGCTGAGCTCAGCTCCAGGAGGCAGGCCTAGAGACAAGGCCGGGGCCGGAGAGGAGAAGAGGAGAAGGAAAAGGAAGGAAGGAGGAGAGACAGAGGAGTGGAAAGGCTCCAGAAACAAGAAGGCAGAAGGGACCCTAAGAGTGCAGAATGGCCAGCAACTGTTGCATACCCGCATTCTACCGGGTGGAAGGGTCAGGCTGTGGAAAGGTACCGGATCCCTAAGTTGGTGGAGGCGAATCTACCCTCAGCCAAGAACCAGAGGTTGTGACCATTTATTGGTGCGACCCCCCGCTAAACCTGCTATGAAGGCACCATATAGGATAGAGGGAAGTGAAGGCCAACGCTTACCCGACACGGTCCGCGGTAGCCGGACAGAAGTCAGGACACTGGTGGGGCATGAGAGGCCAGAGAAATGACAGAAGGGGGTCCTGTGACATACTCCTGAATTGCCTGGGGGTTGACCGAGCTCCTCACCTGGTGGACGCATCACGACTCGGGCAGTCCTTGCTGACAGAAGTGACTTGGATAACAACTGTGAGTAAAAGACCCTGGACTGCATCATTGGACTCTGTGTGATTTCTGCTGCGCCTGCACCATCACCCCCAGCATCCACCTACACTGCCCTGAGGCTACACTCCTCCCATGGGGAGTTATCCTACCCCTGTGCTGCACACCAACACCAGCCTCAGCGGTCTGCCTCGCAGCGGCGGTTATCCCTGACCGCAATCCACGGGTGGCGTAGTCGGACATTAATAACCACCATAAACATAGACTGCACGTGGTTTGACCACCCTGAGATACGGGACCAGGTTGCCACTACTTCTCCCCAGCGACACACAGAGACCCGGTTCCGGGTACCCCACGGCCCAGGGGGTGAGTCATATGTGTGTTTTGCTGCAGTGAGTGTGGACTTGAAGGTAGTGAGGGACTGTTAGAATGCGATGAAGTGCTCATTGGAGTGGGACCTTTTCCATCTATGTTCAGCAACCCTGGAGGCCTGTCACAGTTCTTTAGTTAGGCTAGTGTGTCAGGGTTGGCTGTTTATTGTGAGAGCTTTGGTATGTGTGAGGGAGTCGACCGAATTGACAGCTGCAGCTGTTGTGGTGTTGTATAAAGCGGCAGCAACATCTGCATCATGTAAGGAACTAATATCTGTAAGAGGGAGAAGGGATTCAGAGAGTGAGTGTAGGTCAAGATTTCTGCAAGGGTATGCAAGTTTGTGGAGTGGGGTTTGTTGCCCTGGAGAGGAGAGGGTAGAGAATGTAAGTAGGTTGTGGTCAGAAAGAGGGAGAGGTGAGTTAGACAGGCTAGATAGGGAACAGAAGCTGGTGAAGATGCGGTCCAGTGTGTGGCCGTCTTTGTGGGTGGCTGCGAAAGACCACTGAGTAAGGCCGAAGGAGGAAGTGAGGGATAGAAGCTTAGAGACAGCTGAGAGGGAAATGTCAATGGGGGTGTTGAAGTTGCCCATGAGGATAATGGGGATGTCAACGGAGAAGAAATGAAGTAGTCAGGTGGTGAAGTGGTCAAAGAAGGTGGTGGTTGATCCTGGGTAGCGATAAATGACAGTCAGTTGGAGGTTGGAGAGGGATTAGATGCGCGTACAGTGCACCTGAAAAGAGGGGAGAGTAATGGAGGGCGGCAGTGGGATTTGGGTGAAGGAGCAGTTATCTGATAGAAGGAAACCTATTCCTCCACCATGAATTCCATTGGAGCGTGTTGTGGGAAAGGTGGAATCCACCGTACGAAAGTGCAACAGGAGAGGCCGTGTCGGAGGGGTGAGCCAGGTTTCAGTGATGCTGAGGAAGGAAAGCTTGGTAGTGATGAAGCGATCGTGAATGTAGGAAAGTTTGTTGCAGACGGAGCGAGAGTTCCATAGAGCTCCTGTTAGAGGGACCGGGGAAGCGAGGGCTGGGCTTTTATATTTTTACACAGTCAATAGCAAATGAGAGAGTAAATCTGCACTACTAATAACAGCGTGACATTACAGCAATTCCTACGGGTTACCACTATCCATATTTCAATGGTGGTACTCAATAATTGCTCAAAGATCCAGTGTAAAAAAAAAACATAATGATATTTTCACAGCACTCACAAAAAATCTTTTCATACATTCAAAGTACCACTACAGCATTTTTTTTTATTTTAACCACTGCAGTGGTGCTTGTAATCTAAGTTCCACACCCCTAGACTTATACTTAGCTGCAGTCATCTTCACCCTCTATTGCCGCAGCTCCCGTCACTTTCTAGCAGTTTGTGACTTGCCGGATCACTCCAGTGTTTGTTCAAGCGAGCCGGAGGACACTTTTCAATGCAAGTCTATGAGAGCCTGGTTCTAACTCATTGATTTGTAATGAGAGCTTATGATAGTCACTTCCTGCCAGTCAGAAGTTGTGGTCACAAGATGGCACTGCGGGACGGAGCGACGCCAATTGAAGCTGAAGATGGCAGCGAGTAAGTATAAGACTACTGTCAGGTTCCTTATATTAGAAGCACCACTACAGTGCTGAAAAAAATCTGCTGGAGTGGTACTTTAATTACATTTTTTTAGATATAAAGTGTACATCAGAATTTCCCATAGAAGGACAATATATGGCAAGTGGCTGTAATGGAAACTTGCATAACACATTTATTTTTACATCCACTGTGTGTAGTAAAAACTTTGAAATATTTTTGTGAGAAATCTTGTGGCAAGTAAACTAAATAATTAAAAAATATGCTACTTAGAATCATTTTTGCTCAGATTTTATTAGCTTAGAAGTAAATTTTACTATCATATGACACATAATAAATAATTGACTTGGCGGAAACTATTTACAATAGATAGCGGGTGCACAACTTTACCAACGTTTCCTTTACAACACTAAGTATCTTCACACTCAGTCTCTCTACTTCTTCCAAGCTTACTTGTTTCTGCCTCAAGTCCCTCTGTCTTCATCACAACCCAACACAGTACTACAATCCAGTAAGTGAGAGTCTTATACTTCAACCCACAGTTCCGCGTCTTTTTTTTCCCTTAGTGGAGTTAGCTTGCCACAATTTCCTTCACTTAGCTTCTCTGTTTGCTGATGCCTTGGAATTGCCACCTGGGGCACTCTTTTCATCTTCCGCTTTCTGTTCCGTCCTGGCCCATTACTTCTCTGTCTGGTGAGCTCGGGCCATACTGCAAGGCGTCCTATCACAGGACCCCTCTCCAATGCATCATCCTTTGTTTACTTTTCTTTCTTTTACTCTTTTTAATCCTCTGCCTCAGTCTCCACTCATGTCAGGGACATCCATTTTGCGGCTCTGCTGACTAGTAAGACCTTAAGACCGCTTCTGTTGCATGCTGGGCACTATCTGACTTTCTGACAGAAAACTTTCGGTGTCCCTGCACCTTATCCCCTCCCACTCTGGGCTAGTCCCAATCATTAACCCTAACTCTCCCTACTGTCGGTCAAACTAGAACGCCATCACTAATAACACATGTCACAATACACATTACACATCATAACAATACGCGTGTCTTCAAATGGGAATGTGGGAAGTATATCCATCTCCTTACAGTTGGAGGAAATAAGAATAGTGTGAAAATAATATGCTTCAAGCTGAAGGGAAGGTCCTCCAAGGTAGTATTCGCTGCACAATCAGATGGCGCGGGCTGCACAAGCTGCTACATTAGTGATTGTGGGAGATTTTGACTACCCAGATAATAACTAAGGTCATGGTTCTGCTTCAGCTGCAAAGAGGAGAAAATTCCTCAGCTTGTTGCAGACTAATTTTATGGGTCAGTTTGCAAAATAATTGACAAGTGGCGATGCTCTTTTTGATCTTTCCATTTTTAACAATGCAGAGCTTGTTGTAAATGTCATGGTGTGTTTAAAACTTGCTACCAGTGACCGTAATATTATTTCATTTTGCCTATTGTGTAAAAACACTAAATTTGAAAAAGAAAAATTTGCCCAGGTTGAAGGCTGCATTTCAGGACATTGACTGGGAGCAGCTACTGTCAGATAGTGATAGTGATACATGTGATAAATAAATTAAATTGATATCGGTCAGTCAGACTGTGAAATGTATTCCTATAAGTAACTAATAAAGATGACAAAAATTAAACCCCATGTGGCTTACATATATGGTTAGAAATGCCATAAATGGCAAAAAAAGTTAATTTACAATTTATAAATCGTATGGGTCAGCTCTAGCCTATGAAGAAAAGAAGGGAATCTGTAAAAAAAAATAGTCATATTAGCTCTAAAGTACAAAATGACAGCAGGTAGCCAAGGAAAGCAAAGCAAATCCTAAAAAAAGCTTAAAAAAAACTTTATGGGTAGGTCCACTGAAAAATGGTAATGGGGAGTTGGTCACTGAAAATCAAGAGAAGGCAGAGTTATTAAACAGGTTCTTTAGCTCTGTATATATCAAAGAAGAGTGAGTGGTGGATGTACCTGTTCCTAGTTCAAAATTAAGGTCCAAGCTAAGATAAATAAAATCAATGTGAACAAGCCTTAGATGGACTGCTTCCAATAGTGCATAATGTTTATGTTAAGAGTTTCTCTAGTGGCTTGTACTATGCCAAATAACCAGCACAAAGTTTATAGTTTATATGGTGCCCATTTTCAAAAGGCTCCTTGTCTTTCCTGGGTAATAAAAGATTGCAAGCTTAACATGCTTTGTAGGAAAAATGTATATGCAGCTTGTAAGGGATTATATAAAGTAATATGTGGTAGAAAGTAACATTATAACTGATATCCAGCACAGTTTTACTAAAGGTAAAAGTTCACAAACTAACCTAATCCATTTTTATGAAGATCTGATTAGAAACCTGGACACAGGACTAGCTAACGATATAGTGTTGTTGGGCATTGCAAAAGCATTTGACCCTGTCCCACATAAATGTCTAATGGGTAAATTAAGATCTATAGGCTTAGAAAGTAAGGAGTGTCACTGGATCATAGACTGACTTAAAGGCTGCACCCAAAGAGTTGTTGCAAATGACTGAAAGGTCCCCATTTATAAGTGGTGTGCCCCAAGGTTCAATGCAGGGTCCACTATTATTAAACTTATTTATTACTTGTACAGAAGACAGGATTATCAGTATTATTTCTATTGTTGCAGATGACAATAAACAATGTAGTGTAATGGAGTCTATGGAAAAATGTTAGTAAGTTGCAAGCTGACTTTGACAAATTAAGTGTTTGGGCATCCACTTGGCAGATGAGGTTCAATAAGGATTAATGTAAACTCATACATCTAGACACTAATAATGTTATAAGGGGAGTAAGACTAGGCGTCACTTTTCGAAAAGGATCTGGGTCAGACCATAGATTAAACCACAGCATTCAATGTTAACTGCTTCTAAGGCCAGCAGGAAATTGTCATATATTAAAAGAGGCATGAACTCACAGAACAGTGACGTAATACTTCCATTGTACAAAGCATTCATTTGACCTCATCTGGAATGTGCAGTTCTGTTCTGAGCACCAGTTCATTGAAAGGATGCCCTGGAGTTAGAAAAAGTAGAAAGAAGAGCCATAGAAATAATAAGGGCCATGGAGGATCTTAGTTATGAGATAAGATTGAAAGAATTACATTTATTTAGGCTTAAGAGACAAATAAGGATGCACATGATTAACTTGTACAAGTACATAATTGGCCCATACAAAAAATATTATCAAAAGCTGTTACATGTAAAATCCCCAAAAAGACAAGAGGGCACTCACTCTGTATAATAAAAAAAAGGTTTGACCACCAAGGCTTCTTTACTATGATACCTATTAAGTTGTGGAACCACCTACCTCAGGAGCTAGTTACAGCAGAAATCATCAATTGTTTCAAAAAGGACTTCGATGCTTTTTTTTAGATGAAAATAACAAATACTTATGTGCATGTGTAAAGTTCTTGCTCTGAATGTTGATCCAGTCATTCAATTCCCTTTAACTCCCATCCCTCAGTTTAACTGGATGGACATGAGTCTTTTTTTCTACTAACTATACTCCATAACATTGAAATAGCAATTGCAAGGAATTATACAAATCACAGGATCAACAGACATGTTAATAATATGCACAAAAAAATGAAAACAAAATTCTCAAAACATCTCAATTTGTTCTGTATGGAGTATGAGCAGCACACGCAGAAATACATGCACTTATGTGGCACCCCTGAGGGTTCGACCGCCACAGGAATGCTGCACTTCTCCAATGGAGTGTGGTGTTCCTCCTCTGAGGTAAGGCCAGTGTGATGGTTGTGACCTAGCCTTTTGCATCCAACACCACATTTCCACCAGAGGGAGCTAGTATGCACTAGGTGCAGCTCCCCTGGTTATGGGGAGACTGGGGAACACAGAGTGGTAGGAACCAGTTAGTGGGTGTGGGTGGAGGAACAACTAGTTGGTTACACTTCAAATCTAGTACTTAATAGAATGCCATCTTTGATCTTGGTCTTCTGCTGGTTCTTTTTGGTCTAGCCTTTGCTAGTCTGTTGGCTGTCACTGTGCTGTCAAAATACTGTGTGTAATGTGACTTCCCTCCGGGAGTGCAGATCCTGTGTGGGCCTGCACCGGCATGGGACACAGCCCTCGTACCCCGATCTTTGGGACGAGAGGTAGGTTGCAGACAAGGAATGTCTCAACCCGGCCGAGGACCAGGATCAAGATGGCCCGGGAGCTTTAGAGTGTGGCTCCCTAGCAAATGGGTCCCGGGGAGGATGCAGACGGAGCGGAGTAGGCCACCTGTCCTCGCCTACCTGATCTATTCAGAGGGATTCCGGCTGCAAGAGGGGTACCGGCCCCTGACACCCGACCTAGTACTCTACGTCCAGGACGGGAATGCCCGGTTAGGCCCTGAGGATCCCACCGGGCATCGGATGGAGAGGAATTGCCACCCGAGCCCTACACCTGAGAGGAGCTCAGAGGGAGACCCAGCCTTTCTACACACGCACAGATGGGAAAGGGTGAAGTCTGTAGTGTAGGAACACTCTGGTGTAGGGTCGCTACCGAACACTGGACTTCCTCGGAGATAGTCAGACCCCCGTCCCTGGTGGCCGCAGGACTCCGCAAGGAGCAGGGAGTCGCCTTCCCGCTAACGTCTCTGAGTGAGTAAAGCCTTGGAAGTTCACCCCTATGGCCTCCGGACTGTTCATTACGCGACATACCACGCAACGCGGTGCCCATACTCCCCGCACTACTGCTACCCCCCTTCATCCCGTTTGCCTGCCCTGAGGCCTTGCTCCGCCTGTGGGGAGCAGTAATAACTTTAGCCGCCACGACACCGGGCCTCAGCAGACTGCTAGCGGCGCTGGTGGCCCTTCACCAGACACCACAGGTGGCGTAGTCGTTAATCAGCCACTCAACCCGGACAAGCCCACACCATCTCTTTCTAATGTGACGGCCCTGAGCACGGGTCGGGCCCCGGCCACGGCTGCATCCCTTCTCTTCAACACAGGGCCCGACGCCGAGTCCCCCAACACCCAGGGTAAAACACGGGCTTTCTGAGCAGAGGCGTCACACTTACTCACATTGGCAGCTCTTAATGACATTGTCTGAGGACTGTTCTACCACAGTGAAAGCATTTAGGCACATAAATCATCAAGATCCACTGCTTGAAGCTCACTTTGCAAGTGCCGACCAATGGCGTCCCAGATGTCCTTGATGGTAGATATGTCTGGAGATGCTACAGGCCGTAGTAGCACATTTAGGCCACGCAGGCTGCTCACAGTATCACAAGCAACATGTTGCCTGGTGCTATCATGCTGAAAGATGTATTCTGGGAAACTTTGGAGAAATGGTCGTATCACTAGTTCCACCACCTAATCAATGTAACGACAGACCTTAAAGTGTCTTAAGTGTACTTTTAATGAAGATTAGAGGAGTCTAGCTCCCAAACATTATACTTCCCAACACCATAATCCCTGAAGTAGAGCCAGTATGGAATGCCTTCCTAGAGGCCTCTTCATGGCAATGCCAACATCGTCTCCAGACCAACCTCCAACAATCATCACTTCCAAGACAAAAGCATTTCTCATTACTATAAATTATAGACCTCCATTTCATGCTCCATTCCAGCCTATGGTCTCCAACTAGTGACCACATGGACAACTGCATGAAAGGTATGAGGGTATGTCACATTGATCCTACTCCCAAGCTTATGATGTGGGATGGCATAATGTACAGTAGCCAGACCCCTAATGTCTTCATTCCAGGTAAACCAACAGCTCAGCGTTCTGTTGTTTTGATGTTGAAACCAGTACTACAACATTTTCTCCAGTGTCCCAGGAGCCAATTTTCAAGTCCTAAATGTGCTACCATGATAAAATCTTCAGTCTAATGTTGTAGTAACAAATATTCAGTTTCAAATGTTAGAAATACCTCTAATCCAAAAATACCAAGCATTCTGTCTAAACAGTCACATATCTGTAGTATGGCTATAAGAGCACAGTTTCAATTTAAAATGAGAAGAAAAGCAGTGTACTGTGGAAAATGTGATGAAAGCAAGAGGACAAAATCAATACAGTGAGAAATCTGTGCAAGACAGAAGCCAGGCATGAAATCCCATACTCCTATTTACAAAACAAGCTGCGTATAACATGCCATTAGTGCACCAAATAATGGGGGGTTTACTGTCAATAGACTATATCAGGGGAGTGAGGCTTCTCCAGGCCATGGCTGCTGTGACATCATAATCTGTCTGGTTATCTGTCTAGCCATTTCCATCACTTGTCATCAGTGGGGTGATCCTAATATTTTACTTTTATGGGTCTTTTTTACTTATCTGCTACTGTTTCCAAAACTGTGGCAAAAATGTTGAGGTTCTGCAAAAAGACAGCACAAGGTGAGAAACAGGTCAATTTCTGATGATTCAAGTGGACCTTTTGACTCTCAACTAAAGTCATGGCTGTAATGGAGCTTTGAAGCTGATTAACATGATAGTTTTTTGTTTTGTTTTTTTAAAAATCTATTTTGTAATTCTTCTGTAATCAGCTATGTAAATTTTATACTGAAAGTACAATGAAGTGCAAGTGTATCAGGACTAGACATTGCATTTGGTCTTCTGCCAGTCTGGCTATTCACCTTTTGCCTGCCTCTGGTCTTTGACTAACAGGTCCCCGATTTTTCAGTGACTTGCCTCCTCTGGCCAAAATCTCACTCAAGTGCCTTCATTGTCAGGATCGGGCATGCGTATTAACTTCCAAATTACATCATTGAGCCGAGAAATCGATCTAGAAATGCACCGCCCCGAGCAATGCTGGCACCAGTAAAAAATTTCAGCCAAAGGAATTAGATCACTGAAAAAGCATTGACCTGTCAGTCATAAAGCATAGGCAAGTGGAGGTGTGGGTAATACTCAAAATGGCTGGAAACGGCTAAGTGCAACATCTTGTCCTGCTGCATTTGTGCCTCGTTAGCAAGAAACTTCCACGATTGATTACAAAACAATAACAAAACGAATTTGTTCCCAAAAGGTATCATTTTAATCAGCTTCAAAGTGCCATTACAGCTATGTTTTTAGTTAAGAGTCCAAAATCCTGCTGACAGGTCATCCTTAAAGGGATTGTTTAATATTAGAAATTTATACTGGCTTTCTACAGAAAGAGTAATGAAACGTGGGCGAGGGACGGCCACAGGACGAGAGGTACAGCAACAATCACCAGGCATGACAAATTTTAGATACTATATTATAAATATTTACTAAACAGTTTATGAAAAAACAAAGGAAAGGATGGTAAGTAAAATGTGAATAAATAACAAATACGATGACAGCAATTCCTCTCAATAACACCAAATAAGAGTATTCACAGGTACACTTAACAGAATTAACAGTTATATGGCAGCAAAAATACATGCGATTAACCCTTTCTAAGCATAAAGCCATAAAACGACAGTCTTGTGCCAGTACGATAGTAATCACCGACTCGGAGCAGTTTTTGAAGTGTCTCTTACAGAAGAGGCCTTTTCTCCTAACTTACTAGACCTCCATAAAGTTATTTATGTATGAGCATATATATTCAGATGTAAGATGGTACCGGTACATGCTCAGACTGAAGTGGACGGGTTCTTGCTGGGCTGAGTCCCGAAAATCAGAAAAGCTGACTGGAATCTCTCAGAGAATGTCGATCTCTCTAACGCAGGGCTTCTCTAAGTCCTTTGAAATACAGCCTCCCATGATCTAGCCCAAGATGCTGTGTACTTGGTTGTCCTCACCGAGTCGGTTCATGTCAAGCCAAACAACACTAACAAATAAAGTAGCACTCTGTAACGCTAAGTGTGCAAACATGAAATATCTGAAATTTGAATAGCATTACTGCTCTAGAAAATTGAAATAAGTGAGAAATCTTAGCGCATAAATTGGCCAATTCATGTACACCTGGCAGCCACGGTAAGGTGTTTCTCTTTGCCAGGAACCTACCAATGTAAATCCTCTCTTAGAGACTAAAATCTGTATGTGTATGGCAAGGTAAGAACCTGCTGTAATTAAAACCACATGTGGCTTAGAGGCAGAGTGCTCAGTCAGAAGACCTATGCGCATAAATGAAAAAAACTGACCGTCACTTCCAAAACAGAAAACAGGTGTGTATAGCTGCTTACTAAGAGGAGCTCTCTCCATATAGAACTAAAATCTGCATGTGTATGGGAAGGTAAGATCCTGCTGTAATTAAAACCGCACCACTTTTCTGTTTTGGAAGTGATGGTCAGTCTTTTTCTTTTATAAGCCGAACAACACGTCCCAGAGTCACCAAAAACAGATCTAGGGTCTCACTGCTCTATCCAGACCTTTTTCCATTGATGCGTAGCTTCACTCAGTCCTTGAACTCTCCTAGCAATAGTCACCAACAGCCAAACTCCTGCGCTGCAGCTCTGGCCTCTCTGCTGCCCTCTACTGGCCAGATCATACAGTATATTACATCACAAATCTCCAACAATACAGTAAACTGTGATTAACCCTTACAGTAATATACCTGTCCATGTGTTGTGTATGGTCAGGGGAGATATTACCATTGGTGCAATCTGTGCAACCGCACAGGGGACGAAGACTTAAGAGTCTCAAAGGCTGCCAGCAGTTTGTGACATGGTGCATTATGATTAACTATTTATTGGACTATATACAGTTGTGCTCAAAAGTTTACATACCCTGCAGATTTTTTCCTTTCTTGGCCTTGTGTCAGAGAATATGAATGATAACAAAAAACTTTTTCTCCACTCATGGTTGTTGGTTGGGTGAAGCCATTTATTGTCAAACTACTGTGTTTTCGCTTTTTAAATCTTAATGACAACCAAAAACATCCAAATGGCCCTGATCAAAAGTTCACATACCCTGGTGATTTTGGCCTGATAACATGTACAGAATTTAACACAAATGGGTTTGAATGGCTACTAAAGGTAACATCCTCATCTGTGACCTGTTTGCCTGTAATCAGTGTCTGTGCATAAAAGCTAAGTGAGTTTCTAGGATCCAGACAGACTTTTGCATCTTTCATCCAGCCACTGACGTTTCTGGATTGTGAGTCATGGGGAAAGCAAAAGAATTGTCAATGGATCTACGGGCAAAGGTAGTTGAACTGTATAACACAGGAAAGGGATACAAAAAAATATCCAAGGAATTGATAATGCCAGTCAGCTGCGTTCAAACTGTGATTAACAAATGGAAAATCAGGGGCTCTGTAAAAACCAAACCACGGTCCGGTAGACCAACAAAAATTTTGGCCACAACTGCCAGGAAAATTGTTCGGGATGCGAAGAAAGACCCAAAAATAACATCATCTGAAATTCAGGACTCTCTGAAAACTAGCGGTGTGGCTGTTCAAGATGCACGATAAGGAGACACTTGAAGAAAAATGGGCTGCAAGGTCGAGTCGCCAGAAGAAAGCCATTACTGGGCAAATTCCACAAAGTATCTCGCCAACAATAGCAAGACAAGCCTCAAAACTTCTGGAACAAGGTAATTTGGAGAGATGAAACCAATATTGAACTTTTTGGCCACAACCATAAACATTACATTTGGAGAGAGGTCAAAAGGCCTTTGATGAAAGGAACACCATTCCTACATTAAAGCACGGAGGTGGATCGCTGATGTTTTGGGGATGTATGAGCTACAAAGGCATAGGAAACTTGGTAAGATTTGAAGGAAAGATGAATGCAGCATGTTATCAGCAAATACTGGAGGCAAATTTACACTCATCAGCCCGGAAACTGCGCATGGGACGCTCTTTGACGATCCAACATGACAACGATCCAAAACAGAAGGCCAAGTCGACCTATTATTGGCTACAGCAGAATAAAGTGAAGGTTCTGGAGTGGCCATCTCAGTCTCCTGGCCTCAATATCATTGAGCCACTCTGGGGAGATCTCAAGGGTGCAGTTCATGCCAGAAAGCCCAGGAATTTGGATGGCTTTTTGCCATGAAGAATGAGCAGCTTTACCATCTGAGAAATTAGAGAACCTCATCCACAACTACCACAAAAGACTTCAAGCTGTCATTGATGTTAGAGGGGGCACTACATGGTATTAAGAACTGGGGTATGTGAACTATTGATCAGGCTCATTTGGATGTTTTTGGTTGTCATTAAGATTTAAAAAGAGATAACACAGTAGTTTGACAATAAATGGCTTCATCCAACTGCCGGGGTATGTAAACTTTTGAGCACAACTGTATATATATATACAGTTATATGAAAAAGTTTGGGCACCCTTATTAATCTTAAGCTTAATGTTTTATAAAAATTGGTGTTTTTGAAGCAACTATTTCAGTTTGATATATGTAATAACTGTTGGACACAGTAATGTTTCTACCTTGAAATGAGGTTTATTGTACTAACAGAAAATGTGCAATCTGCATTCAAACAAAATTTGACAGGTGCATAAGTATGGGCAGCCTTATCATTTTCTTGTTTTAAATACTCCTACCTACTTTTTACTGACTTACTAAAGCACTTTTTTTGGTTTTGTAACCTCATTGAGCTTTGAACTTCATAGCCAGGAGTATGCAATCATGAGAAAAGCTACTTAAAGTGGCCACTTGCAAGTTATTCTCCTGTTTGAATCTCCTCTGAAGAGTGGCATCATGGGCTCCTCAAAACAACTGTCAAATGATCTGAAAACAAAGATTATTCAACATAGTTGTTCAGGGGAAGGATACAAAAAGTTGTCTCAGAGATTTAACCTGTCAGTTTCCACTGTGAGGAACATAGTAAGGAAATGGAAGCACACAGGGACAGTTCTTGTTAAGGCCAGAAGCGGCAGGCCAAGAAAAACATCAGAAAGACAGAGAAGAAGAATGGTGAGATCAGTCAAGGACAATCCTCAGACCACCTCCAGAGAGCTGCAGCATCAACTTGCTGCAGATGGTGTCACTGTGCATCGGTCAACTATACAACGCACTTTGCACAAGGAGAAGCTGTATGGGAGAGTGATGCGAAAGAAGCCGTTTCTGCAAGCACGCCACAAACAGAGTCGGCTGAGGTATGCAAAAGCACATTTGGAGAAGCCAATTTCTTTTTGGAAGAAGGTCCTGTGGACTGATGAAACCAAGATTGAGTTGTTTGGTCATACAAAAAGGCGTTATGCATGGCGGCAAAAAAACACAGCATTCCAAGAAAAACACTTGCTACCCACAGTAAAATTTGGTGGAGGTTCCATCATGGTTTGGGGCTGTGTGGCCAATGCCGGCACCGGGAATCTTGTTAAAGTTGAGGGACGCATGGATTCCACTCAGTATCAGCAGATTCTTGACAATAATGTTCAAGAATCAGTGATAAAGTTGAAGTTACGCAGGGGATGGATCTTTCAGCAAGACAATGATCCAAAACACCGCTCCAAATCTACTCAGGCATTCATGCAGAGGAACAATTGCAATGTTCTGGAATGGCCATCCCAGTCCCCAGACCTGAATATCATTGAACATCTGTGGGATCATTTGAAGAGGGCTGTCCATGCTCGGCGACCATCAAACTTAACTGAACTGGAATTGTTTTGTAAACAGCAATGGTCAAAAATACCTTCATCCAGGATCCAGGAAATCATTAAAAGCTACAGGAAGAGACAAGAGGCTGTTATTTTTGCAAAAGGAGGATCTACTAAATATTAATGTCACTTTTCTTGTGAGGTGCCCATACCTATGCACCTGTCAAATTTTGTTTGAATGCAGATTGCACATTTTCTGTTAGTACAATAAACCTCATTTCAAGGCGGAAACATTACTGTGTCTAACAGTTATTACATATATCAAACTGAAATAGCTGTTGCAAAAACACCAATTTTTATAAAACATTAAGCTTAAGATTAATAGGGGTGCCCAAACTTTTTCATATAACTGTATATATACTGTATATATATATTTATACAGTATATATATATATATATATATATATATATATATATATATACATATATACAGTACAGACCAACAGTTTGGACACAACTTCTCATTTAAAGATTTTTCTGTATTTTCATGACTATGAAAATTATATATTCACACTGAAGGCATCAAAACTATGAATTAACACATGTGGAATTATATACTTAACAAAAAAGTGTGAACAACTGAAAATATGTGTTATATTCTAGATTCTTCAAAGTAGCCACCTTTTGCTTTGATGACTGCTTTGCACACTCTTGGCATTCTCTTGATGAGCTTCAAGAGGTAGTCACCGTAAATGGTCTTCCCACAATCTTGAAGGAGTTCCCAGAGATGCTTAGCACTTGTTGGCCCTTTTGCCTTCACTCTGCGGTCCAGCTTACCCCAAACCATCTCGATTGGGTTCAGGTCTAGTGAGAACCAGGCATGTAGAGTCCATCCGTTCACCTTTTCTGCGTCGCATAAAGACACAGTGGTTGAAACCAAAGATCTCAAATTTGGACTCCTCAGACCAAATCACAGATTTCCACTGGTCTAATGTCCATTCCTTGTGTTCTTTAGCCCAAACAAGTCTCTTCTGCTTGTTGCCTGTCCTTAGCAGTGTTTTCCTAGCAGCTATTTTACCATGAAGGCCTGCTGCACAAAGTCTCCTCTTAACAGTTGTTGAAGAGATGTGTCTGCTGCTAGAACTCTGTGTGGCATTGACCTGGTCTCTAATCTGATCTGCTGTTAACCTGTGATTTCTGAGGTTGGTGACTCGGATAAACTTATCCTGAGAAGCAGAGGTGACTCTTGATCTTCCTTTCCTGGGGCGGTCCTCATGTGAGCCAGTTTCTTTGTAACGCTTGATGGTTTTTGCAACTGCACTTGGGCACACTTTCAAAGTTTTCCCAATTTTTCGCACTGACTGACCTTCATTTCTTAAAGTAATGATGGACACTCGTTTTTCTTTACTTAGCTGCTTTTTTCTTGCCATAATACAAATTCTAACAGTCTATTCAGTAGGACTATCAGCTGTGTATCCACCAGACTTCTGCACAACACAACTAATGGTCCCAACCCCATTTATAAGGCAAGAAATCCCACTTATTAAACCTGACAGGGCACACCTGTGAAGTGAAAACCATTTCCGGTTACTACCTCTTGAAGCTCAGCAAGAGAATGCCAAGAGTGTGCAAAGCAGTCATCAAAGCAAAAGGTGGCTACTTTGAAGAACCTAGAATATAAGACATATTTTCAGTTGTTTCACACTTGTTTGTTAAGTATATATTTCACATGGGTTAATTCATAGTTTTGTTGCCTTCAGAGTGCATGTACAATTTTCATAGTCATAAAAATACAGAAAAATCTTTAAATGAGAAGGTGTGTCCAAACTTTTGGTCAGTACTGTATATATATACACTACCGGTCAAAAGTTTGGGGTCATTTAGAAATGTCATTATTTTTTAAAGAAAAGCTAATTTTTTTTCAATGAAGCTAACATTAAATGAATCAGAAATGCACTCTGTACATTGTTAATGTGGTAAATGACTATTCTAGCTGGAAACATCTTGTTTTTATTGCAATATCTACATAGATGTATAGAGGCCCATTTCCAACAACCACCACTTCAGTGTTTTAATGGTACATTGTGTTTGCTAACTGTGTAAGAAGGCTAATGGATGTTTGGAAAACCCTAGAAAACCTTTGCAGAAGTATGTTAGCCCAGCTGAAAACGGTTTGGCTGATTTGAGAAGCTATAAAATTGACCTTCCTTTGAGCTAGTTGAGAATCTGGAGCATTGTATTTGTTTGTTCTATGAAACTTTCAAAATGGCCAGAAAAAGAGAACTTTCATGTGAAACTCAACAGTCTATTCTTGTTCTTAGAAACGAAGGCTTTTCCATGCGAGAAATTGCCCAGAAACTGAAGATTTCCTACAACGGTGTGTACTACTCCCTTCAGAGGAGAGCACACACAGGCTCTAACCAGAGTAGAAAGAGAGGTGGGAGACCCCGCTGCACAACTTAGCAACAAGACAAGTACATTAGAGTCTCTAGTTTGATAAATCGACGCCTCACAGCTCCTTAACTGGCAGCTTCATTAAATAGTACACGCAAAACGCCAGTGTCAACGTCTACAGTGAAGAGGCGACTCCGGGATGCTGGCCTTCAGAGCAAAGTGGCAAAGAAAAAGCCATATCTGAGACTGGCTAATAAAAGGAAAAGATTAATATGGGCAAAAGAACACAGACATTGGACAGAGGAAGATTGGAAAATTTTTTTATGGACAGACGAATCAAAGTTTGAGGTGTTTGGATCACAAAGAAGAACATTTGTGAGACGCAGAACAACTGAAAAGATGCTGGAAGAGTGCCTGACGCCATCTGCCAAGCATGGTGGAGGTAATGTGATGGTCTGGGGTTGCTTTGGTGCTGGTAAAGTGGGAGATTTGTACAAGGTAAATGGGATTTTGAATAAGGAAGGCTGTCACTCCATTTTGCAACGCCATGCCATACCCTGTGGACAGCGCTTGATTGGAGCCAATTTCATCCTACAACTGGACAAGGACCCAAAGCACACCTCCAAATTATGCATGAACTATTTTCACAAAAAGCAGGAAGCTGGTATTCTATCTGTAATGGAGTGGTCAGCGCAGTCACCAGATCTCAACCCCATTGAGCTGTTGTGGGAGCAGCTTGACCGTATCGTACGCAAAAAGTGCCCATCAAGCCAATCCAACTTGTGGGAGGGGCCTCAGGAAGCATGGGGTGAAATTTCTCAAGATTACCTCAGCAAATTAACAGCTAGAATGCCAAAGGTCTGCAATGCTGTAATTTCTGCAAAGAGAGCATTCTTTGATGAAAGCAAAGTTTGAAGGAGAAAATTATTCTTTCTAATAAAAATCATTATTTTTAACTTTGTCAATGTTTGGACTATATTTTCTAATCATTTTGCAACTCATTTGATAAATAAAAGTATGAGTTTTCATGGAAAACACAAAATTGTCTGGGTGACCCCAATCTTTCGAACGGTAGGGTGTGTATATATATATATATATATATATATATATATATATATATATATGTACAGGGTGGTCCAAAAGTAGGTGGACAGAAAGTGTAATAAGGTTATGAAGGGCGAAATTTATCAAACAAAATCCAGTAATTTTAGATAACATTATGTGGAGTGGTGAAGCTTCTTTCAAATTATCTGGCCATATTAACCGCTTCCCGACCGCCCACTGTACATAAACGTCGGCGCTGCCTGGGCTCTGTGCAGCGCTGACTTTTATGAACGGTCGGTGCTCCCGCAGCCCTCAGGACCCCCAGGGTCCTGCAAGTTCTGCGGTTGCGGTTCAGAGCGACAGCTCTGACAGGGGACATCATCGGGACCTGATTGGATCAGGTCCCAAAGATGTTAACCCTTTACTATCTTCTATATGCCACGATCTATCGTGATCACGGCATTTAGAAGATAGCGAGAGGAGAGGGGGTCGTCCACATACCTCTCCGACGGCCCACTGATGTCTTCCAGGACCTGCCATTGTTATGGCAGCCGGAGGTCACATGACCGCCTCCGGATCTGCCATATATGGTGTCCTGCTAGGCTCAGCCTGCAGCTGAGTCCAGCAGGAGACAGACAGTGTGAAACTGTCAGTAAAGTTCTCATGCAATGTAATACATGTCTATTACATTGCATGAGAACAGTAATTAGAAAAGTAAAAATTAATGTCCCATACAGGACTAAGTAAAAATGTAAAAAAAAGTCTAAAAAATGTTTTCAAACTGTTTAAAAAAATCACAAAATAAATAAAAATAAATAAATAAAATATTAAACCAATAAATCCGTATATTTATGCAAAAACAAAAAACGTACACATATTTGGTATCGCCGCGTCCGAAACAACCCAATCTATAAAACTGTCAAACTAATTAACTCCTTCTGTGCACACCGTAATAAAAATAAATAAACTGAGCAAAAAACTATGCTTTTTCATCATATCGGCAAACAAAAAGTGGAAAAAAATGCGATCAAAAAGCAAAATGGAAATAAAAATGGTACCGCTGAAAACGTCATCTTGTTCCGCAAAAAAAAAGCTGCCATATAGCTCCATCAGCCGAAAAATAAAAAAGTTCTAGCTCTCAGAATAAAGCGATGCAAAAAAAATATTTTTTCTATAAAATTGTTTTATTGTGTAAAACCGCCAAAACATAAAAAAATATACAGTAAGTGTAGTATCGCTGTAAACGTACTGACCCGAAGAATAATGCTGCCTAATCACTTTTACCACACGCAGAACGGCATAAAAAAAAAACTCAAAAAACAATTCCTGAATTGTTGGTTTTTGTTAATTTTACCTCCCAAAAAACGTAATAGAAGCGATCAAAAAATGTCACGTACCCAAAAATGGTACCAATAAAAATGTCAACTCGTCCGGCAAAAAACAAGCCATCACATGACTCTGTCGGCCGAAATATGGAAAAATTATAGCTCTCAAAATATGGTGATGCAAAAACTAGATTTTGCAAAAAAAAAGCGTCTCTTAGTGTGTGACAGCTGTCAGTCAAAAAAACCCGATATAAATCTAGTATCTCTGTAATCGCACCGACCCGAAGAATAAAGTAATCTCATCACTTATACTGCACGAGGAACGGCGTAAAAAATAAATAAAACCAATTCTTCACCTGCTACTGATTTGTTTATTATGTCTCCCAGAGATCGCACTAAGGGTCTGCTCACATTTATCCTGCGCTCTGCGCTGAGCATTTACACCAGAGTTTCCGTGTAAATCTCTGAAATACGTGATTCAGACGGAACCCATGACGGAAGATTCCCTGTAATGAGGCAGATATAGGCCACTGTGGGTGCCATCTGGCCTGTGATCCCACGTTGTCATTTTGTTTAGGCGTGCATAAAAGTGCGGTTGGCCACAGTTTTGTGCACTTCTGAATAAAAGGACACCGCTAAACAGAGGCCAGACGGAGTCAAGAGTAACTCTGCTGCCTCATTACAGTGAATGGATCCGCAGGGGTTTCATCTGAATTACATCACTTGGAATTTTAGATGGAATCCCCGATGTAAGTGCTCAGCCTAGTGCGCCGGATAAATGTTACGTAAAATGTTCCCAATAAAAGCTTCAACTCAGTCCTCAAAAAGAGCTAGTCCCCACTCAGGTCCGTCATCTGTTAAAAATATAAGAGACTTCCAAGTTACTGGTAGCAGAAAGGCTCTGGAAACGCGAAATGGCCCTTGCCCCCCAAAAGAAATTCAGAAAATTTTGTGCTCCCAAATCCAAATGCCTATTCTACAATAATTTGTTCTCCAATTGTTAAATAGCGCTCCGTCCCTCCCTGATCTCGCTGTATGACTAAGCGGTACGATACAGCCACATATGGGGTATTGCCACTTTTAGAAGAAATTGTGTGACACTTTTCGGCACCATTTTTACCCATTGCCCTGTGTGAAAATGTAAAATCTGAGTTTAAAACATTTTTTTGTTTTAAAAATACAATTATGTTTTCTTCACTGCCCAATGGTATAAATTTAAAAATTAAAAAATACTCACTACTTCCCTAGATGAATTCCTTGAGAGGTGCAGTTTACAAAATGGGGTCACTTGTGGGGTTTCTGCTGTTTCGGCATGTCAGCGACTCTTCAAATGTGACATGGTGTCTGCAACCTATCCCAGCCAACATAGCGCTCCTTTCTCTTCCAAACCCTGCTGTACACCAAAGCAGTGGTTTTCCCCCACATATGGGGTATCGGCGTACTCAGTAGAAATTGCACAACAAATTTCATGGTTCAATTTCTCCTGTTATCCTTATGATAACGCAAAATTAGGGGATGAAAAACATTTTTTGTGGGAAAAATGTGAAAATTTATTTTTACGGCTCAATATTATAAACTTCTGTGATGCACCTGGGGGTGCAAGGTGCTCACCACACATCTAGATAAGTTCCCTAAGGGGTCTAGTTTCCAAAATGGTGTCACTTGTGGGGGGTTTCCACTGTTTAGGCACATTAGGGGCTCCCCAAATACGACATGGCATCCGCTAATTATTCAAACAAATTTTACATTCAAAAAGTCAAATGGCGTTCCTTCCCTTCCGAACCCTGCAGTGTACACAAATAGTGTTTTTCCCCCACATATGGGGTATCGGCATACTCAGGAGAAATTGCACAGCAAATATCATGGTGCAATTTCTCCTGTTACCCTTATGATAATGCAAAATTAGGGGATGAAAAACATTTTTTGTGGGAAAAATGTGAAAATTTTATTTTTACGGCTCAATATTATAAACTTCTGTGAAGCACCTGGGGGTGCAAGGTGCTCACCACATATCTAGATAAGTTCCCTAAGGGGTCTAGTTTCCAATATGGTGTCACTTGTGGGGGGTTTCCACTGTTGAGGCACATCAGGAGCTCTCCAAACGCAACATGGCGTCCGCTAATTATTCAAACAAATTTTACATTCAAAAAGTCTAATGGCGCTCCTTCCCTTCCGAACCCTGCAGTGCGCCCAAACAATGGTTTTCCCTCACATATGGGGTATCAGCGCGTTAATGAGAAATTGCACTACAAATTGTTTATTCCATTTTTTCCTGTTACCCCTGTGAAAATAAAAATAAAAATTGGGTCTAAAGTAACATTTTTGTGAAAAAAAGTTAAATGTTCATTGTTTTCTTCCACATTCCAAAAATTCCCGTGAAACACCTGAAGGGTTAATAAACTTCTTGAATGTGGTTTTGAGCACCTTGAGGGGAGCAGTTTTTAGAATGGTGTCACTTTTGGGTATTTTCTGTCATAAAGGCCCCTCATAGTCACTTCAAATAAGATGTGGTCCTTAAAAAAATGTTTTTGTGAATTTTGTTGGAAAAATGAGAAATCGCTGGTCAACTTTTAACCCTTATAGCTTCCTAACAAAAAAATTTTGGTTCCAAAATTGTGCTGATGTAAAGTAGACATGTGCGAAATGTTATTTATTAACTATTTTGTGTGACATATCTCTCTGATTTAAGGGCATGAAAATTCAAAGTTTGAAAATTGCAAAATTTTCAAAATTTTTGCCAAATTTCCAATTTTTTCACAAATATACGCAAGTGATATCAAAGACATTTTACCGCTATCATGAAGTACAATATGTCACGAAAAAACAGTCTCAGAATCAGGGGAATCCGTTGAAGCGTTCCAGAGTAATTACTTCATAAATTGACAGTGGTCAGAATTGAAAAAATTGGCCTGGTCACGAAGGCAAAAACAGGCTCTGGCGCGAAGTGGTTAACAGACATAATTGTATTTACTGGTATAATGAGAACATGCATTTAACATTAGAGCAACAACTAAATGAGCCTGGTGTCAATGTTTGGGGTGGTATTTCAAGTTTTGGTGTTTTAGGACCAATATTTTTTGATGGAACAGTCACAGGAGATAAGTATCTCGAAATTCTAATGAATCAAGTTGTTCCCCAGTTATAGCAACAGCCTAATTCAAATGACCTTTATTTCCAACAAGATGGGGCCCATCCACATTTTTCAAGAGTAGTCCGTGAGTATCTTTATGAAACATTTCCTAATAAATGGATTGGCCGAAGAGGCCCACTTGATTGGCCGGCGCGTTCATCAGACTTAACCCCAGTGGATTTTTTCTTTTGGGGAGTACTCAAGGACAAAGTTTATAGTCGAAAACCAAAAAGTGTCAGTGATTTGAAAAATTACATAAGAGATGCATTTCAAGAAATTAATACCAAAAGAGACTTGTGCAAAAAAGTTTGTCGACGCGTAAGAGGCAGACTTCAAAGCTGTGCAAATTGTAATGGAAAACAGTTTGAGCACCTGCGTTGATAACATTTAAAGGCTTTTGTATTATTGTTCAGAATAAAATTTAATTGTCAATGTTATGCTTGTGTTAGTAAATATAATTCTTTATATAAATCAAAATAAATGTTATTATTTTCTGGCCACCTACTTTTGGACCACCCTGTATATATGCTTGCTCAGGGGCCCTCTTCTATCAATACCTGCCCGTGTAGGGTATTGTAGCTCTGTTCTATTAAAGTGAATAGGGCTCATTTGGAATAGAACACACAACCTGTGGACATGTGTGGCACTGTTGTTGGAAATAAGCAGTCTTTCTTTTTAGAGCTGTCCTTTAAGCTTAGCCTTTTATTCTGTAAGTCAGAAATCATCTGAATACTGCCTGATGGTAATAAGTTTTATTACCATATTCAATTGAAGTTGAGTTTTGATAGAATTTTTTAAAAGCATAGGTCTGTCATATCAATTCAATCTATATTTATATTTTGGAGAATCAAGACCAGAGTGAGAAGAAAATCAAATATCATGAAGAGGCTGCATACCTAAAAAGTTATTGAAGAAATATCTGGCACGCGTTTGCAGCCTGTCTTACTTGATTAAATTGTCAGCTACAAGTAATTTGCTGAATTTCTATATAAAGAATAACATTTTTTTCCTAATCTGCGTGTAGACAATGAGTGAATAAGCTTAAACTGAAAAGACTATATTAAAGCAAACCTGTCAGCAGTATTTTGCTAAGTAAACTACAGGCAGTGTCATATTGAGGATACTGCCTGATTGATATGATACCTGAGGTGAAGAAATCCGTCTTGTGGTTCCTGTGTAATCAGTGTTTGCAGTTTTGAGTTAATGATATGTCCATGATCTGGGCCTGGTCTGTAGGCAGGGTCTTATCCTGGTGGTCAGGGACGTACATAGAAGTCATGGGGCCCCATATCAGAAGCTCTAATTGAGCCCCCCCCCAAAAAAAAAAAAAAAAATATTTGTCTGTGTCACAGAGGAGCAGATCTCATAACTTTCCAGCCTTTACATAGAAATTTCCCTCCTTCTGAAGTCGTAGATTCCTCTTTCATTGCCCCATAAAGTATGATGCCAACAAAAGTGCCCCCCAAACAGTATGATACCCCTATGGTGCATTCCTCCACATGCACAGTATAATGACCCTATTGTACCCCACTTCAACTCCCACGGCAAAGTATGGTGACCCTAACGCAGTATAATCCCCCAACTGTGAACCCCACAGAGCCCTCCATACACTCTCATGGCCCCCACACAGCCCTCCAAACAGTATAATGCCCCCCAAACAGCCCTCCAAACAGTATAATGGACCCCACACAAACCTTCACACTGTATAATTGCTTTCATACAGTATAATGGCCCCCCACATAGCCCTCAAATATTATAATGGCCCAACAAAGCCTTCCATATAGTATAATACACCACCGATAATCTTCCATATAGTATAATGCGCCCCCATAATCCTCCATATAGTATAATGCTCCCCCCATAATCCTCCATATAGTATAATGCACCCCCATAATCCTCCATATAGTATAATGCGCCCCCCATAATCCTCCATATAGTATAATGAACTTCCCATGGTCCTCCATAGAATATAATGCACTCCCCATAGTCCTCCATACAGTATATTACACACCCGATAGGCTAAAATGCAGCCCCCATATAGTATAATGCACGCCACAGTCCTGCACTATTATGGGCACCACGTACTCACTGATTTTAAAATACCGTATATTTTAAATAAACTGACCCGAATATAAGCCGAGGCCCCTAATTTTACCACATAAAAATGGGAAAACCTATTGACTTGAGTATAAGCCTAGGGTGGGAAATGCAGCAGCAGCTAAATTTCCCATCCTGGTATGTGTGGCCCCCTCAATCCCACAATCCCTGGCATCTGTGGCCCCCACAATCCCTGGCATGTGTAGCCTCCTCAATCCCCCAATCCCTGGTATGTGTGGCCCCCTCAATCCCACAATCCCTGGTATGTGTAGCCTCCTCAATCCCTCAATCCTGGTATGTGTGGCCTCCTCAATCCCCCAATCCTGGTATGTTTGGCCTCCTCAATCCTCCAATCCTGGTGTGGCCTTCTCAATCCTCAAATCCTGGTATGTGTGGCCTCCTCAATCCCCAAATCCTGGTATGTGTGGCCTCCTCAACCCCGGTATGTGTGGCCTCCTCAACCCCTCAATCCTGGTATGTGTGGCCTCCTCAATCCCCCAATCCTGGTAAGCGTGGCCTCCTCAATCCCCAAATCCTGGAAAGTGTGGCCTCCTCAATCCTCAAATCCTGGTATGTGTGGCCTCCTCAATCCCCTAATCCTGGTAAGTGTGGCCTCCTCAATCCCCCAATCCCTGGTAAGTGTGGCCTCCTCAATCCCCCAATCCTGGTAAGTGTGGCCTCCTCAATCCCCTAATCCCTGGTAAATGTGGCCTCCTTAATCCCCCAATCCTGGTATGTGTGGCCTCCTCAATCCCCCAATCCTGGTAAGTGTGGCCTCCTCAATCCCCAAATCCTGGTATGTGTGGCCTTCTCAAACCCCTAATCCTGGTATGTGTGGCCTTCTCAATCACCCAATCCTGGTATGTGTGGCCTCCTCAATCCCCCAATCCTGGTATGTGTGGCCTCCTCAATCCCCCAATCCTGGTAAGTGTGGCCTCCTCAATCCCCCAATCCTGGTAAGTGTGGCCTCCTCAATCCCCAAATCCTGGTATGTGTGGCCTCCTCAACCCCCAAATCCTGGTATGTGTGGCCTCCTCAATCCCCCATTCCTGGTATGTGTGGCCTCCTCAATCCAAGTATTTTGGTATGTGTGACCCCCTCATCCCCCAATCACTGCACACAAAACAATAAACACTTATACTCACCTTCCTTCCTCACCTCTGCTCCAGCGCTGAGTCCTGTCTGCAGCAGCTCATGTCGGCATCTGAGCTGCGCGCGCTCTCAGAAGCCGAGGTGAGCTGCTGCTGCTGCTGCTGCCGGCACATTCACTCCTCTCCACGCCGAGACTATGGGCGTGAATAAGCGTGAATATGCTTTCTCTTTAGCAGCGGGCACTGACAGGAGCCGAGGCTCAGCGCTCCTCCGTGCCCACTGCTGAAGAGAATAAATATTCCCTCTTCTCCACGCCCATGGGAGTGGAGAAGAGGGAATATTCATGTCCCTTTAGCAGCGGGCACACATAGTAGCTGCGGCAGGGGCTACTGCGTGTGCCCCGCTCCTCCACTGCCGCAACCCGCTCCTCTGCCGCCGCAACCTCCTACTCACCTATCCTCCTCGTTCCCACACTGCTTGGGGCCCTCTTGGCTCACGGGCCCCCTCCTGCCACGGGCCCCATAGCAGTGACGTGGTCTGCCGCTATTGCCGGTATGCCACTGCTGTTGGTCTAGGCCAGATCAGCAAGAAAAAAACTGTCCAAAGGCCACCCCGAAACTCAAGTATATTCATCATCATAGAGACAGCAAGACATAGAGACAGGGGTGGGCCTGTGGGCAGGTCTTTTCTGTGTGTGTGTTTTTATTTTTGTTTACTGGGTTAGTAATGGTGGTGTCTGATAGCCACCTCTCGATTACTAACCCCAGGGTTTAATGCCAGTTCTGATTTTTGACAAATCACAGCTGTCATCAACCCCAACTACCATTACCAAGATTGCCACCGCAACAGGGCAATCGGGAAGAGCAAAACAAAGCGCTAGAATTGGCATATCTAATGTGATGCGCCACTTCTGGGGTGGCTGCGGGCTTATATCTTTAGGCTGGGTAAGGCCCAAATACAAGGGACCTTCTGAGCCTTATAATGTCAGCCCAAAGCTGTCTGCTTTACCTTGGCTGGATATCAAAAATAGGGAGGACCTCTTGTCATTTTTTAAAATTATTCATTTATTTAATAGGTTAAATAAGGCTAAGCACCCTTTAGTGCTATATGAAAGGCACTAAAGGGTTAAAGCTTTTTATATTTAGAAGGCTTGTGAAATTATATGTCTACAGGACATTTAGCTATTCTATCTATCTATTCTGAGGGTTCTGGCTGTGAATCTACTGTACTTAGCCAATAAAATTTCGGGATTCCCTTGAGATGTGTGCATAAAAATTGGGCAACATACGCATAGTCCGTGTGCCGTCTGATTTTTTCTCACGCCAATAGACTTGCATTGGCGAGTCTCTTCAAATATACGCGGCCACTTGCAGGATGCTGCAATTTTTTTCCCTCAGTACGATCTGAGCTGAGGGAAAAAGTTGCAGATGAGCGCTGACTCATTTAATAACATTAGTCAGAGTGCAATGCGATGTTTTCTCCCATTGCACTTTTACGATTTACTGTATATGCTAATGTGAGAGAACCCTAAAACAAAGGTTATCTTGAATCCTTTCTCACTCAACTATATATCAATCAACCCAGCTTTCCCTGCTCTATAAACATACTGCCTTCAGATTTAATGACATTTTAATGGTGTCAGATTCCTTTTTAACTCTAAATAATGAGGTCGCTGTGTAAGTACACGCATGGTAAGTAATTTCGGCAACAGCCAGAAGTATTGTTGTGGCTCATAACTCCCAGAAATAATGTCTGTAGATCTAATATTAGATTAGAATAGTTCATTTTATCCCCTTCATGACCTTTGACGTAAATTTACATCAAAGGTCATGTCCCTTGATGGTGGTTTGCAGGCCAAGCCCATGTCCCCCCCCCCCCACCGCACATGATGGCTGATTTAATCAGTCATCAAGTTCCTTTAACAGCCTCAGGTGTCTGTTAGCCAGTTAAATACCGCTGTCAATTCAGTCACGTGTTCTTGGGGCGCCGATGGGTTGTCATGACAGCCTGGGGCCTGCTGATGCATTGCTATGTATAGCACAAGTAATCAGATGATCGCAGCTTTAAGTCCCCTAAGAGGACTATTCAATACAGTAAAAAGTGGGAAAAAAGTTTTTAAAAATAAGAAAAAAAAAAACACAAAAGTTCAAATCACACCCCCTTTTGCTCCACTAAAAATAAAACAATAAAAAAATCCACGTATTTGGTATCGCTACATTCGTAAAAGTCTGATTTATCAAAATATGAAATAAATTAATCCGATCGATAAACTGAAATGAGAAGAAAAATGAAAATGCCAGAATTATGTTTTTTTGCCGCTGCAATATTGCAATAAAATGCAATCAAAACATCATATCTACTCAAAATGTTATCAATAAAAATGTCAGCTCTGGGCGCAAAAAATAAGCCCTCAAACAGTCCCGTATCCCAAAAAATGAAAACATTACGGGTCTCTGAATATGGCGACTAGTGTTGAGCGAGCATGCTCGACACTGCTCGGTACTCGCCCGAGCATCTCACTACTCGGGATGTTTGGCGAGCACCGAGCATTTCCGGGTTACTCGGGCAGGAGCTCGGGTCTCTGCCCTGCACGTTTGGCTCTCTTTACAGAGCCAATGAACATGCAGGGATTGCCAGCCAGTCACTGTAATGCAGCAGCCATGTTGTTTGTGGGCATTACAGTGATTGGCTGGCCGCACAGCATCACCTCGAGTATTTAAAACCGGGCGCCGCCATCTTTGACACTGTCGCTCCGGATCAGACAGTGTAGGGTCAGTGCTGCAGAGCTAGGGAGAGATTTATACTGCAAAATAGTTAGTGTAGGGTCTCTAAAGCCTGCCAAATCAAACAAACAGTCCTTCTCAGGACTAATATCCATCCCAGATATCAGGCAGGCAGGCTGTATAGGAGACGCAGTGGTTATACCAACAAACAGTGCATTACAGTCCTGTGTGCTCCTGCTGGTCAAATTGCTAGACTTATCCCCCGGTCTCAGGGGCCAGGAAAAATCCTTTTTTTTTCATCTAAATCCTGAATTTTTTTTTTCCTCAGTCAGACTGTATAAATACGCGTTTTATTAACCTTTTGGTATCCCCCCCCCAAAAAAAAAAAAAAATTGAGTGTGTCTGTGACTGTTCAGACACCAATATATCTGTTTAAAATATTCTGGTGTAGGTCAGATAACTAGAAGTTTGGTTTTGCAGTTCCAAGGTTCAAATCTCTGTATTATCCAGCTTTTGGCCTTTTTCCGTAAAAAAAAACAGTAATAGTGTCTCCCTGACTGTTCAGACACAAATATATCTGTTTAAAATATTCTCGTGTAGGCCAGATAACTTGTTTTCCTCTTCCACGGTTCTAATC